>NC_081824.1:268242455-269492455 GCF_030867095.1 Alligator mississippiensis | reverse complement strand
CTACGCAGCTGATCCAGTGAAAGATACCGCCCAAAGAAATCGTTGCCTCTCCCATCATTCCTGGACCATCACAGCTACAACTACTACTGGCTCACCTCCACAGTGAAGCTGTTCAAAAAATAAAATAAAACCCAACACACAAATCCTCATTTGCAAACCCTGTTTTACATCAGTCAGTTTCCTCCTCAACGGAAACATTTACATTTTCAATATAACTTGGTAACCTAATACAACCCAACAAGGCAGCATCAGCGTAGTAGCCAGGAGGCTGAGGCATTGAGCTCCAACACGAAAGCTAAAACTACCGGACAAGTGCCATTCTGCAAGATGGGACCTAGAGTCAAAAACTATGTGTTTAAAAGTATGTTGCAAGGGCTAGAAAAGCACTCCATTTGCCCACGGTCCCAGCAAAGAGCTTGAACACCCTGGAGAAGTTAGCTCTTGTCCCCTTCCTGCCAGTTTTCTCTCTCTTGAGCACCCTAGAGAAGTCAGCTCTTGTTTCCTTTGTACAAAAATTTTCTCCCTCTCTCTCTCTGTCAAGCAACTGGGAAAAGTCAGTTCTTGTCTCCTTCCTGCCAGTTCTCTCTCTCTCTCTTGAGCAACCTGGAAAAGTCAGCTCTTGTCTCCTTCCTTAAAAGCTCTTTCTCTCTTGAGCACCCTGGAGAAGTCAGCTGGTCTCCTTTCTGTAAAAGCTCTCTCTCTCTCAACCTGGAGAAGTCAGCTCTTGTCTCCTTTGTGCAAAAATGTTCCCTCTCTTGAGCAACTTGGAAAAGTCAGCTCTAGTCTCCTTCATCAAAAGCTCACTCCGTCTCTCTCTTGAACAACCTGAAGAAGTCAGCTCATGTCCTTTCGGCAAAACCTCTCTCTCTCTCTCTGGCAACCTGGAGGAATAAAAATCAGCTCTTGTCCCCTTCCAGCAGAAGCTCTCTCTTGTGTACCCTGGAGAACTCAGCTCTTGTCCCTTTCTGCAAAAGCTGTCCCTGCCTCTCCCTCTCCCTCTCAGCAATAAATAAAGGCAAAACAATAACACGCAGTAGGGACTTTAATGCTTCAGCCCGTGCTTGTGTCTCCCAGGCAAAGTGATATTAGGGGTCACTTCCCATGTACGGAGAAAACCAGCTTCGCGGAGAATAATGATAAAACCTTCTGGAATGCAGCAACAACCCAAAAATGTATTCTCAGATGACTACACGAGGGCCAAGTCAATATTAGTCGCACTTCACCCACGCACTGCATAGCCTAAAAATGCTGTCAGCCCGATAAGAATTTCCTGACTTCCTTGGGGCTTTTTTTTTTTTTTTTTTCCTTTTTAACATCTGATCTCCGCAGTGAACGGGAAACAGCTCCCCGAAGAGCGCGGGGCAGCCCCAGCCCCCTGCCCACGGCCCTGCTCGGCAGCCCGCCGCACGGAGCCCGATCAGCGCCGGGACCTTCCCTCCCTCCCTCCCTCCGCCGGGTCTAGCGCGGGTCCCAGCTCCCCCTAGCCACGGATCCGCGACCTTTCCTGCTGGGGCTAGGGCAGGTCCCAGCTGCTCCTCACCACTGGAGCCGAGATCTTCCCTACTGGGTCTAGGGCAGGTCCCAGCTCCCCCTAACCACGGCGCCGGGACCTTCCCTGGTGCATCTAGGGCAAGTCCCAGCTCCCCCTAACCACCTGGTCCGGGACCTTTCCTGCTGCATCTCGGGCCGATCCCAGAGCCCCCTAACTACTGGCTCCGAGATCTTCCCTAGGGGATTTAGGGCAGGTCCCGGCTCCTCCTCACCGCGCGTTCGGGACCTTCCCCGGTGCATGCAGGGCAGGTCCCAGCTCCCTCTAGCCATGGACCCGGGGCCTTTCCTGCTGGATCTAGGGCCGATCCCAGCTCCCCCTAACCGCGGGGCCGGGACCTTCCCTCGGCTGCACCCGGGGCAGGTCTCAGCTCCCCCTAACTCGTGCCGAGCCACTGGGTGCCGACCTCCGGACCTCCCCTGCAAGCCGGCCCGGGGCTGGGCACTCACCTGCGGGCCGGGCGGCGGCGGGCAGCGGGCGGGGCCGCCGGCGGCCGGGCAGGACAGGTGCTGGGGCGCCCCGCACGCCGCCCGCGGGTGCTGCGTGGCCACGTCCGAGCAGCTCATGGCAGCGGCTGCCGTCCCGCCGCTGCTGGTGCCGGAGCCGGAGCCGGAGCCGGAGCCGGGCTGGCAGGCGGCCGCCACGCCCGCATGCCGCTCAGCACCCGCGGGCCCCCGCGCCCGCTCTTATAGCGGCGGCCGGCGGGCGGCCGGGCAGCGGTGGCGCCGGGCGCATCGCGGGCACCGGCGCGGATTACCATAGGCACAATGAGCCGGCCGGGCTCTGCCAATGGCCCGCGCCGCCCCGCCCCCGCCTCCCCATTGGCGCCCAGGCGGGCCGGGGGCGCGGCAGCGCCGGGGTGCCACCGGGGGGCGGGGATGGCCCTCTGCGCCGGCCGAGCAGCCCTTGTGCGGGCAATGGAAGTGTTCAAAATGTGCCAGGGGCGTGCTTGGCAGGCACACGGCTCCCAAGTCCACCCTGGCACATGGAAGATGCCGGATTGTAGCCGATTGGGATGTTCAACTTCGCTGCAGACAAGGTTCTTCGGGTGAATCTGATATGTCCTGGTCTGCCTGTGTCCTTAGACATACACGGCTGCAACCTGCGCCCTTGCAGAACAAGAAAGATTTTTCACCTCCCTGCCTGCCGTCTGACACCTCCAGGGATCCACACATCCAAGAGCTACTCATTACCGCTCACAAAGACACCAGCATGGCCCCAAGGGGACAGCCTTCCCTCTGCAGCTCCCTCTGTGCACAAGTGAAGTTTATTTCCTACCTACGGGGACTTCTGACCATCTTGTACCACCTATATATTTCCCAGAGTCTGATGAAGGGACTTTGATCCCAGAAGCTTGCAGAAAAGGACACTTTTCTTGCGATTTCCCAGTTGGTCTAATAAAAGGTATCGTTTTGGAGCCAAGAGTTTAAGTGTTTTGTATGCCCAAATGTACCACCCTTTTTGCATAGGCAGCCCATTGATGCAGCCTGTGCAAACTCAAGTCACTCTCAGAGACTCATAACTGGCTTTTTAAACATTTGTATTTAATTTTTTTAATTAATATAGTTCATGTCCCAGGTCAGATCAGTTCCAAATCCTTTTATAGTTTCATAGATGTTAGGGGCTGGAAGGGACCTTACAGGCAGTGTTCCCTCTAAGCTGTACACTGTGCGCGGCCACACAGGCGCACCTGGAAGCGTGACACGAGCACATCTGCATGGCCACACACTCCGCACAGCTTAGAGGGAATGCTGCTTGCAGATCATCAGGTCCAGCCCCCCTGCACTTGGGCAGGAAAGACTCCTGGGGTCAGATGACCCCAACAAGGTGGGAGTCAAGATGCTTTTTGAAGATTGTCAGGGTGGGTGACTGTACCCCTCTGGGGGCAGCCTGTTCCAAACCCTTGGCACTTGGCTTGTAAAGAAGCTTTTCCTTATGTATAGCCTGAATCAATCTTCAATCTGTTTGTGCCCATTATTTCTTGTCCTCCCCCAGGGGGCCAAGATGAATAGATGCTCCCCCAAGCCATAGATGGAACAGGACTCAATTGTTCCAAAAAAACATATCAACTGAGCAGGCACAACTCAATCATTATAAACACCATGCACAGTGCTACAACTGGCGAGCGTCCTCTGTCCCAGGCTCTCACTCTGGGACTTCAGATACTCCAAAATCCATTGGCAGCATGGACAACTGGTGCCACCTTAGCCAGGGGGGACATGTGCCACTCCCTCCCACCCCGTGGCAGATCTTGCTGCCTGGAGGGAGTTCCCCTGCAGCAGATCACTGAAGCTGCTTCCAGGAGTAGCTGCAGCTGCTTCTGGGAGCAGCTGCAGTGATTGGCCGGAACTTGCAGCGCCCCCACCTGCCTTACCTGTCCATCGCCTAAGTGGCGACCGCGGCTGATCAGAGGGTGCACCCGGCACTCTCAGAGGGATCGCCACTGATTGGCAGGCATCCTACGTGTAGGCCCAAGCCCAGAGGCCTTGGGACTCAGATGCCCCCAGAAACCACTCTATCTTAGCCTACAAAAACAGGTCTACGCTCCATCTGAGCCAAAATTTGCTGTCAGCACTTTCTTATGACTGCTTGCCTCGAAATAAAGAAATGCTTCAATTTTGATGACCCAGTTTTCACTCACTCACTCACTGGCAAATTTCAGTGAGCAATATAAAGTAAATAATAAAAATGTATTTGCATACTTATTTGCATATTTTTTCAGTGTACGATAGCTTTTCAGCAAATATGATCATTTTGAGCTTCCCATACAATAATATTATGTTTATGACCGGAGCTGGGCAATCTCACCCTCAGGTCATCAACAGTGCTGCCAGGTATACAATAATTATCATATTTATAGCATAATTTCAACCCTTGTACAATGTACAATTAGTAAAAGTGTTCAAACTTGCAATAATTTTTGAGGCAACTAATTCATGCAGCATATAAAAAACCTAAATCACTCTTAGAGAGCCATGCCCACCTTTTGGACTTGCTATCAGCACTTCCTTATGACTGCTTGCTTGCCTCAAAACAGAAGAAATGCTTCAACTTTGATGGCCCAGTTTTCACCCATTCACTTCCGATTTATAATGAGCAAAAGAAAGTAAATAAGAAAAGAACTAATTTGCATACTTATTTGCATATTTAGTTCAGTATACTGTAGTTTTTCAACAAATATGCTAAGTTTGAGCTTCCATTACAATAATTTCATATTTAAGACCTGGTGATGCTGGGCATCAGTGTGGGGGGAGCTCTGGACACTGTCCTCACAGGTAGGAGGGCAGCTCACTGCTTCCTCTGTTCTGCCCAGACCCTTTGAGAGTCCCCGCTGCCTATGGGGGGATGAGGGGAAGGCTAGGTCTCAGCAAAGCAGGGTAGGGGAGCTATGGAAAAAGGGGGTGCTGGCTCCTTTTGTAAGCTTTGGCAGCACCTGCATATTGGTGCCACACAGAGAAGATTAGCCTGGCCCCTGAGAAAGGATGAGACCAAATTTTCTGGGGAGAGATTTTTTTGGCTGAGATACAGGGAGACAGGGGGTGTCCACGTCTCAAGGCACCGGGGCTTGCACGTAGGGTGCTTGACTGGATTTGGGGAGTCTTGGAAGCCCTGGTGGGATGGGGCTGGGAGGGAGGATGCTTGCCCAGTGGTAGAGCCACACAGACATCATGACTGAGCTCTGCTCAGTCAAATTTTGGAACTTGACTCTTGGGTTTTGCCAGGCTGAATTTGGAATTGATTTAGCCTTGAGAAAAAATAAAACAACAAAAAAACCCCTAAAAAAACCCCTCCCCAGTGGAGAGAGACGAGATTATGGTTGTATGGGATGGTTTGGGTACAGATGATCTTGCCTCAGGCAGGGGGTTGGACTAGATGTCCTCTGGAGGTCCCTCCTAGCCCTGCTTCTCCATGACTTGATGAGATGCTGACAAAACATGTGTGGTCCTTTCATCATATTTTTCCTCCTGGATCACCATAGTGAATTGTCTTCTCTACAGTAAATACCATTGTCTCTCCCCATCCCTCCCCCACAGAGGATCAAATGGCAAGAGCTACAATGCTGCAAACACTTCTAGAGGTGAGTAACAGGCTGCTGAGTTCCACCGCCTGACTGCCGGTGTAGATAAGCACATGAACAAGTGCCCACAGCAGCCAGGTGAATACCATCATCCATAGACACAGAAAAGAGCACCAAGTCCTTGCTCCTCAAGAATAACATTGCCCTATAAAATCAGAGAATCATAGAAAATGAGGGCTGAAAGGGACGTCAGGAGGTCAACTAGTCCATCCCCCTGCTCAAAGCAGGACCATCCCCAGCTATAGCATCCCAGACCTCCTAAATGATGCAAACACATGTGCACATGCTTACATTTGTGAATTTAAGCAGACCCGCACAGTTCTCATCACTTGCCTATACAGGTTTCCCTCAATTTATGTGGGTGCCATATATATGAATTGGCTCTTATGTGATCACCCTTTTTCTACCCCAAATTCCTTATATGTGAGGTAAATTCACTCGTATGAGATTGGGCCTCCACCTGTCCCCACTCACCCCAACCCCTGGGCTGCTCCATGCTGTGGTGCAAGCATATGGTGGCGGCTGCTCCTGGGTCTGCTGCAGCAGTTGGGGTGAGTGGAGAGAAGCTGAGCCCCAGGAGGTTTGGGGCAAGGTGCAGCCCAGCGGCTACAGGCCGCTGGTGTCGGCTGCTCCTGCGGCTGCTGCAGCAGGGACTGGGGTGAGTGGGGAGAAGTGGAGGCCCTGGAGTGCAGCAGGCAGCAAGGTGGCAGGAACTGTGAGTGGGTGCAGGGCGCTGGATGTGGGGGGGAGCAAGACTGGGGTGCACAGCTCTTGCTGCTACATGGCCCCTGGGAGGGCTACAGGTTGGGGGCTGCACCAGGCTCTTCATGGGGGGGACACAGGCCTCCAGATACACGTGGGACTACAGCAGGCTGCACAGCAGGCTGGGGCCAGTGATGCCACCGGTCTCTCCCCAGAGCTCGGTGGGCAGGTTGGGGGGCTATGGCAAATTTTGGGGTGGCAGCAGCCCCCCTCCCAGCGCCACTGCCTCATTCCTGCAAGCAAGGCTGGGGCCAGCGGCAGCACTAGGCTCTTCCCGATGCTCCAGGTGGGTGGTAGCAGTGGCACTGGGAGGAGTCCTGCTGCCGCCCCAAAATTCACTGTAGCTCCTCAACCTGCCTGCCGAGCACGGGGGAGATCCCAGTGGTGCCACCAGCCCCAGCCTGCAGTGGCAGTTTGCTATCATCCTGTGCACAGATCCAGGGGCCTGCACCCCCCTGGGAAGAGCCTAGTGCAGCCCCCCAGCTCCCACCTGCACACACACCCCCACCCAGCGCCCCGCAGTTCCTGCCACTTTGCTGCCTGCTGCAGCCACAGGAGCTGCTGATGGGCTGCACTACATCCCTCCCCTAATCCTAGCCTTACTCCCTCCCTCCCTCACCACCATGGGAACGTATCCCTATCTGTTCCATTGTAAACTGAGTTCACTTAATGCAAATTAAATTTATGCGCCGTTCTCCGGAATGCAAGTACCGCATAAATCAAGGGAAACCTGTAAATGAATCCATTGAATGAACAGGCTAAGCATTTACAGGCTTCAGAACCCACTTTCTGTTTATTGTAGAGCAGTGCAAATACTTGAGCCATAGAAATCATAGAAATCATTAAAATCATAGAAATTAAGTGCTAGAAGGGACTTTGAAAGATCATTGAGTCCAACCCCCAGCTCTGGGTAGGAATACTGCTGAGATCAAACGATCCCAGCGAGGTGTCTGTCTACTCTTCTCCTGAAGACCTCCAGGGTTGGGGACTGTACCACCTCCCTGGGAAATCTATTCCAGATTCTTACCATACCTTACCATAAAGAAGTTCTTTCTTGCATCCAACTTGAAACCATTCTCTACCAAATTATGGCCATTGCTCCTTGTCCTCCCCTGGGGCACCCTAGTGATCAGTTTTTCTCCTAGCTCCCAATATTCACCCCTTATGTACTTACAGAGTCTTGAGTCTTCTTTTTTATTTTTGGCCAAAGTGAAACTATATTTTTAGTTGACTCACCTGCAAATGTTTATGTTGACTTTTTTTGACCAAAATAACACTAAACTTTCTTTGAGATCCAAAAACATATATGTTTGACCTGAATAGAGTTGTATTATTATAATTATTATTATTATTTTACATTTTGAAAAATAAAACTAGGCAAATATCAAGTCACCATTCTGAAATAAAACATTAATTTGCTTAATTTATTTACTTGAAACATTTCACCTTTTTAAAAATAAAATGTTGGTTGCAAGCATTGCAATGAATAATGGAAATTCACAAAGAGTTTCACTTAACCCAGATAGGAATTTGCCAATGCAAAATGGTTTATTTGAAACATTTTATTTGCAAAACATAACACCTTGAAATTAGAGCTAAATTAAAACTGATTTATAATCTTTTAATTTAATTTTAAATGACTCTTTTCATCAGATTTTTAATGGTGTACATGTTAATTTGTAGATAATTGTATCTTTTTAATTACTTAGAAATTAGATGGTTTATTCTTGATAAATCTGTTAAATATCTGCTAAGTACATAAGTTTTCACAGGTTCTCTACATAACAAAATGGGCTTTCTGTGGGTGCTAAAGAATCATGGAAAAGTAGACTGCAAGAGACCTCTGGAGGTCTAGCCCAACCCCTGCTCCAGGCATGATCATCCCTATCCAGTCTATCCTAAAAATCCTTGTCTAACACTCCTAAAACTACAAAAAATCACCCCTGTTAGATAACTATTGCCCAAAGACATCAAAAGCACCCTAACCTGACAAAGATAAAGGGGATGGGGGCTGTCAGTGTCCCAAAGCTGGCAGTAGTTTGAGTAAATTACTTGAGAGTACATGCTCCCGAGCAAGCACCTACATGTGCAGGTATGTAGGAGCAGATTCACTGTTCCTAACTGCAAACTGTTCCTGCTCCCTGTGGCCCAACAGTGGGCCCCTGATGCCACTGGGGGGGCTGGAGGCTCCGGTCACAGCTGCCTGCAGACAGCAGCCATCTTTAAAAGGCAGCCCCCCTCTCTGCTCCCTGGACAGATGCTTTTCTGGCCAGGAGCAGCATGCAGAGGCTGGGGGCAACACATGGCAGCTCTCCCTTCCCAACAGCGGAGCCCTTCCACCACCTACCTCACCCACCATCAGTGAAACACCCTCTTTCTTCCCCATGCAAACTATGTACATTGTTGTGCTAGCTTGTGAGTGCCTTCCTGGGGTGGGGAGCCATGGGGTGGGGGCACCTAGGGGCTGAAAACCAGGGACAGGTGTCCAGCACCCCAGCTTCTGGCTGTTCCCTTGTGGATGTGCACTCTGTGATGAGCCCGGTGGGTGGGCGTATTGCCCAGGGTCAATGGCGGGTGCTGGTCTTCCAGTGCGCCCATCTCCCCCTCCAGCAGCCAATGGCAAGAGCCATCAGGGCTGGCATGCAGTCCTGATCCAGATGCACGTAGGTCCTGGACCACAGTCATGTGGAGCCAGGGCAAGCAGTGCAGCTGGGCCCAGGTTAGGGAGTGGGAGGCAGAGGACCTGGGGCAGCGGCCGAGCCAGTAGAGGCAGGACTGGACCTCAGTCCAGGCCTACAGGGGGGCGGCTGCCAGCGGGCAGCTGCCAGGAAACAGGTGGGGCTGCAGTTGCAGGCAGGGCAACCACCAAGCAATCACTAGGGCCAGGATGGTGTCCAGCACCAAGCAATCCTCCGTTGCCTCCACTGCCCTGGCCATGAGCACAGCCTGCTGTTATGGAGCCTCCACATGCTGCTCCTCCAGGGCCAGGGCCAGGGCCAGGGCCAGGAGCCATACCCTGAACACCCAGCCTGCCTGGTCTTGTGTCTCCTCATGGGCCAGGTCCTCTGCACATCATGCATCTAGCAAGTAACTTGGTGGGCCAGGCCCATGATTCCAAAGGTGGACAAACAGCTGTTGCTGATGGCCATGGTGCCCTGGGTGCACCTGGCACAGGACCCTGAGCATCAGTGGTGTGGTGGGCAAGCCCACACTGCCCAGCAACCCTCCCCCCAGTGCGGGGCTTACTGTGTGGGCAGGGCTGGTGTGCCTGGCAGTTTGGGTTGGTCCCCGATGCAGGCAATGGTATGCAGCTCCCAGCAGTGTCCTGGGTCAGAGGGGTGCAGTGTGTGGCTTCCTGAGCAGGGTCCCCCTCTGGGGAGCAGCTGGTGCTGCTGTTGGCTGATGGTGACATGGCTGGCCTGGCCTTGTGGCTGGGGCTGTGGCCAAGGATCTGGCAGGCAGACACTAGCCCAGGCTCCCAGAGTTTCTGGAGGACACTGGAAGTGGGGAGCTCAGGAGGATGGGCTGCTGGCAGGCCAAGGGATCCTCCCCTGATGATGCATCACTGTGGGTGTTAGGCCATCGTGGAGGCTTGGACAGACTACCTGTGCTGCAGTATACAGCACGGGTACAGCCAGGGTCCCGGGGCATGAGAATAGCATGCAGTTGCCACATAGAAGACATGGACTTTGGGTTGTGGTCAGTCACAGTGACCCACTGTGCCCACAAGGCCTTGACTTTATGCAGCTCTTGCATGCCAACTGTTCTTGCCCGTGCTCCTGCATACGAACTGACAGCCCCTCATAAATATGCGTGTTAGAGTGCCCGCCCAGTGCAAATTGCCTCAGCACCTCAGCCTCAACCCACAGTGCCACAAGGTTGCCAGTAACTTCTTGTGACCAGTTGAAGCCCTGGGAGGTGGCATGTGGCATCAGTGAGGATGCCAGCATGGCTCCTGCGATGGCTCTCTGGGCCATCCCAGTGCTGCTGGGCCTGGGCAGCTGTCTGCAACACCCAACACAGGAGCATGGCATGGGACTGGCAGCTGCACAACGAGACAGTGCCAGGCAGCAACTGCAGAGTCCAGCCATGCTCCTGGGGGTTGCCTGTGGGCAGCAGGAGCTGGTCCCAGTGGCCAGGAGCTAGCTGCAGTTGGGTCCAAGTGCTGGCAGGCCAGGCAGGTGCCTGCAGCTCTCTGCAGTGCTGGTCAGCATGGTCCTGGCAGCTGTGCGGCACTATGGTGCCAGGGAATGGTGCTGGGGTATAGATAGGCTAGCTCATCTCACCTGTGGCCTATTTAGGGGGATGCATTAGCCATGTATGACCACAGACTGTCTGCATGTGCCTCAGGGATCCACAGTGCCTGCTTTTAAGGACCTGGGGCTGGGGCTGCCATAGAGCCAGCTCGGCCCTGGTCCAGGAGAGGCTCCCAGCCTTGGGACCCTGGGGCTAGGGTGAGACTGCCCCCCTAGTGGCAGGGCTGACTGAGAGCAAATTTGATTCTGGTCAGCATCTGCACATGCACTACTGCACAGTAACTACTCATGATTAAATTTGCTACTTGCATTTGCAGATAGAAAAATTAGTCACAAGTAGAGCAGTTTACAGCACAGTAAGCATGTGCACGTGTCAACACACATGCCTACTGTGCAATAAACTGCTCTGTAACACATCTCATGTAGATGCACCCACTATCTACAAATTCCAACATAATCTAGACCCCATTCATCTCTCTCATCTTATGACAGCTGTACTAAGACGGATGCTGTGGCTATCTATCGCAATAGTGAAGTTCATGGAAGTCAGATAAAATGGATTCTCCATGACAATACCTAGCTTCTGAGGTTCATTGTTTCTGGATGTATACCTGATAGCAACAGGGACATGTCTGCAGTCAAGACAAGTTTTGCAGTTACTTTGTTTAGGCATTCCTCTAACTTCTTCATTTACTGGCACTCGGTCTCCTAACATTTGGACTACTGGCTGCTATCCATCTTCACAGATCCTCTCATGGAAGCTGGGTTCATTGCTGCAGAGGATTGTGAAGGATTTCCTGTCTTAGGAAAGATGTTGTTTGGTACCATTCTAACTTAGGTAAAGTGCTTTCAGATGCCATATAATGGGGACCTTATGAGTACTTTTAAAATAATATTAAATCTACATTTAAGAAATACAAATAATGTGTGAATAAATTCACATTAAATCATAAGCAGGAGCAAGTTCTTTAAAAATGATTATAGAATGTGGATTTGTGGGGAAAATATTATGTTAGCCCTGAAAGCAAACCTAGGCCAAAAAGTATTATATTATTTTCTAAATGTCAGTTCCATTTTTAGTGGAGTAGATTAAATAACCGATTACATTAGATAAAACAGTATGTACTGCATGTAAAAGGCTTATACAAAAATATTAAATAATACGTGTTGTAATAATACTATTTTGCAAGATGCTAGGATTCACATATTCAATTATTAAACATTCATCATTGCTTTTCTTGATGGCAACATCTTCTGTTCTTATATAGCATTTCTTAAGCTTTGCTTTAAGGTACAACGCGAGACATGCTCAATCATATCAAACATTAGAATGGAACCATTAGCAGGCAAATGTCAGTCAGTGGCATTGAACCACTAATGAAAATAATTCTGACATGATACATTGTGTCAATTCTGTAGGATACAGATAGTATATTTAAAAAAATAAGGTCAAGTTCACCTCTGGCATAAGTGGATGCAACTGCTGTGACTTCATTAGCATTGCATCTGCTTGGGTCAATAGTTTGCTTCTTTGGCCCATTACCTGGAATTCATCTGAAATGGCAAGGGTTAATAGCTGATTTTTCAGATGTTTAATTACATTGCCTTCATGTCACAAACTTTCAATTATCATGCTTATGTTTTAGGATCAGAGTTACTTAATTGTTTTGGCTTTGTTTCTTCACTTTGAATTTTTTTTTCTGAGAGAGAATTAAGAAAAATGTCAAAGACCTCCCCAGGCCTAATGGCCAATCAGCCTAGCATAAGACATGACAGTTTCTATAGCCAACAGCAATATCAGGGATTGATGCAACTAGTATTACATCCAACCACTTTTGACTCCATAGCCCAAATGACCAGATATTCATTTACAACTGGGTTGACAGGGAGCAGCCTTTGGCCTGAGTCCAGAGAAGGGCTCAAAACCAGCAACATTGTAAGCACTTTGCAACCATCCCCCAGGAACAGAGAGACTAAGGTCTCCATATTTAGCAAAAGAAATGTTTTTTGTTCTGTTTTTATATATATATATATATATATATATATATATATATTTACTTTTATTGTAGTCATGGGAATGGTGTCCTGGAGAATACAAAGGCACATTCTAGTCAGAAAAAAGGACAATTTTGTGTTATGCATCTTAAAAAGCATAAACAATATGAATAAAAAAAGGTAAGATGACAATTTATTTTTGAGGAGATAAATACCATATTTGCCCTCATTTTATAAACACATACAAGGAAACCTCATCAAATACATTGTCTATCATTAAACTGCTGCCAAAAGCAGCATGTACAGTACTCAGCAATGGAAACCAACTATGAAGTTGACTAAATGCAGCCAACATTGAGCATAACTATAGCCCATATTAGGCAAACATACTGATGGGAAACTTTTTTTTTATTGTAGCCCTGAAAAAAAATGGACAGTTGCTTTCCTAGGAGGGAATGAGCACTGGGCCTGGAGATACTTTAGTACCAAGCCTGGAGGCACTGCAATATCAGCCTGGCACTCAGAGAGACTGGAGCAAGTGCCAACACACTCCTCTCATGTAAAAAATGCTGATGGAGACCATTTTTGTGGCCCTTAATGAAAATGGGCAGGTGTTCCCTCTGCAGGGAACTGGCGCTAGGCGTGAAAGTACTGCACTATGAGGCCAACACCAGGATGGCCAGAGCCAGCCCTGACACCTTCCCCTTGGTGCCAAAAATACTACAGTTAATGGGAACTCTTTTTTTTTTTTAAATACATTTATTAAAAACACACAACACCCTACGCTTACAAAGCTTCATGTATTAAGCATCCTTGTTTTGCTACAATTTCATATAGTAAACAACTACATATCCAAAAATATACAACTAAATATATTAAACCTGTAAACAACATATATCAGCTTCCCACAAAAGAACCCCTTACAGAATTTTCTCTTTATATAGAAACCCATGAAACACTATTACCTCAGTAACCACCTGAAACTCTCCACCCCTCCCATCAGTCCTCTTTGCTGGTTTAGTAAAACAAGTGTGTCCAGTCCTTTTTCTTCCACCTCTTATCTGCCTCTTCTTTGATCTCTTCCTTGTCCCAATCAGTGTAGTATTTCAGTTCATGCAGCCCCAGCTTCACACACTCTCTTTCAGTGAAAACCCGCTCCATAAACTAGTTTGAACACATGCTAACAAAGTCCTTAACAATGTTTCCTCCAGTCACTTTGATATGAGTGCATACAGTACAAAGTCCTGCGCTGGCAACAGTTTTATTCTGGTGACACTCAGAAAGCGGCAGACCTTTTCCCTCACCCCCTTTGCATATACACACTCCCAAAACATAACCCACCATTTCTACTTTCCTGCACCTCACTTGATGAGATTGTCAAGCCCCATCTGTATTGCACCTCACTCACCAACTGTATGTTTTTAAGGGTAGCTTTTGTGCAGAGCAGAGCTAGGAATGTTTGGTCAGGCACCCTGAGCTGACCACTTTTACTTTCGTGGCTGACTTCAGCCAGGGACCCACTGTTCAGGAGCCTTGCCTCTGCTGCAGCAGAGTTAAGTCCATAGCACCCTCTACCTGGGCTTGCACCAGATGCAAAGGAAACAAACAGAGTTAAACGAATAAACTGCCACTTAGCTTGTCCCTGGTTTCATGCCTCTGGCTTGCTAGGCTTTCCCCAGGCTTCTCCTACCTGTAGCCTCTTATTTTTCAGAGGCTTTGAGGACCCGCGCGGCTTCTGAAAACAAATAAGCAAAGAAACAAAAAAGTAGTTTTGTTCACAGGCCCTCCCTGTGGCTGCTTGACCTCTGCTAATCCCATGCTCCGGGCAGTCTTGCTCTCTGCCGGTGCAGCCCCCCAGAGACCGCTTTCAGTGTCTTTTATTTTCCCACCTGCTTGTTCGTGTGGCTTGCTCTCCCCACACCTGGGTTAGCTTCTTTGCTGAAAGGTTTACTGGATCCCCAGACCTGGGTCTGCAGCCTCTGATGAGTCCCTCCAGTTCTGGGGTGGGTGTGGGGCCGTTTGGGCTCCTCCACACCCACAGTAACAGGGCCAAGTCCTGTTACCTCAATAAGGTATTTCTTACAAGCATCCCTACTAGGTCAACATGTTCCCCTTTTAGTTGTTAAGCCACCACTGCTCCCCACGCCTTCTTCGCTTGTCCTTCTTTAACGTTTCTCACCGGCGCCATCCTATCTCTCCCTTACCACTTTCATCAGTTTCTTAGGATCCTCTAGGACCTCTAGCACTATCAATTTTATACCTCTGCATGAAACCTTCCTCCAGGTTTTACATCCTGATACAATGAATCAGATCGTGATTCTGATTTGGAGGTGATTCAGATGATTCAGGGGCTGAACCTATTACTCTGAATTGAATCACTAGAAGATTTAGGGTTTCTGAATTGATTCAGAGCTTACAAATCAATTCAGAAAAGATTCAGCGATTCAGAGATTCGGCCATGTGGTATAATGGGGAATCAATGGAATATCTATACATTTGTTGTTTTTTGCCTAATTCAGATGAACCTTATAGGGATGGTAGTTGCTGCTGACGGCATGAAGCCTGCCAAGTTTCAAGGTGATAGGTGCAGATGTTTCTGGGAAAATTCACCTCAAATCCTGAAAGCAAATCTCATGTCACGTGTGTGTGTTAAATCACAGTGGGGTGAAAATTGTAGGGATGGTAGCACTTGCTGTGGCCACAAAGTCTGCCAAGTTTCAAGGAGATAGGTGCAGGGGTTTCTGGGAAACTGCACCTCAAACTGCTGACAAGCAAAACTCATGACATAGGTGTCACTGTGTGTGTTAAGGCACAGGGGCATGAAAACTTCAGGGGTGGTAGCCCCTGCTGCGGCCACAAAGCCTGCCAGTTGTCAAGGAAATAGGTGCAGGGGAAGTCTGGGTTCTGGGGCCCTGCACCTCTGGCCACAGGCAGGCAAAACTTGGGACATGGGTACTTGTGGGACTGTGTGTGTGGTCAGGTGCGCCCTTCCTGGCTCTGGGGCCTCTGCACAACAAGAAATTGTGCCTCCATGAGGCCTCCTCCTCCCCTACAGCTTCATCCTGGTCCACCACTGTAAATGACAGCAGGTCAAAATTACTTAACTGGCTCAACACCAACAGCACCAGCAGCATCAAAGGTAGCCAGACGGAACTGTCACAGAGCCTTTCTTTTTATAAAGGAATTGACAGCAAGAACTAAAGATGTTGTGTTGGATATATGTTACTCATGGTGTGTGATGGCTTATCTTCTGTTTTTATGTTTATATGTTTATTATGAAAAAAAAATAAATAGTTAGAAAAATATATCTTAGGCAGTTTGGGGGTTGAAAAAACCTGTGTTAGACTGAGGAAGTACCTGCAGTTGGTGTGTCTCCTGGTCCTAGGTGGAAGAAATAGTAAAGACGCCAGAGGCTGGCCTGGCATGCAATGCAGGCAAGAAAAGCCAGTCAATGAAAATGGAAATGGAGGTGTCAGGGGGTGAGGGATGGCTGGAGTGGGGCGGAGGTTGGGGTAAGAAGTATCTGGGAAGTCAGATGTCCAAGTTTCGCCTGCTTGTGGCCAGAGGTGCAGGGCCCCAGAACCCAGTTTCTCCCCCTGCAGTTTTCACCCCCCCCCCCCCCCGTGTCTTAACACAGACACAGTGTCACCTATGTCATGAGTTTTGCTTGTCAGCAGCTTGAGGTGCAGTTTCCCAGAAACACCTACACCTATCTCCTTGAAACTTGGCAGGCTTTGTGGCCTCAGTAGGAGCTACCCTCCCTGAAAGTTGTATCTGAATCAGGCAAAAAACAACAAATGTATAGCTACTTCATTGATTCCCCTTATACCTTATGGCCGAATCTCCGAATCACTGAATCTTATCAGAATCAATTCAGCTGAATCAAATCAGAAAAGTGATTCATATCTCCAAATCGAATCAGATGAATCCAAACTGGCTGAATCTGAATGGAATAGATGCCTATTCACACAGACCTAATATGCACTGCTTTCCCCTCTCCCTCTGCTACCACCTTGCATATCATGCTAAGATATATCACAAAGATGAACAAACTTAAATCCAAGAGCCCCCATCCCTGATCTCTCTTGCTTTGCACAGTTCAGCTCTAGCCAAACTTTCTCTTTTGGCATTCCAGAAGAATGCACATATTTCCTTGTGTACTTTTACTATCTGCTACCATGTCAGCTGGAATACAATTCCTGTATATAGAACAATCAGCAGTAGAACAGCCTTAAATGCTGCCACTTCCCCAGCAAAGGACAGTGTCCTTCCAGACTACAACCAAAGTATTGTGTAACGGAGCTTTTGTATAACAGGACTTTGTGTAAAGGGGCTCCTGCTCTATTACTGAGAAGGTGGAGGGAGCCCATGGCCTGCTGGCTATCCCAGCCCCTTTGAAAAGACTTAATGGTGAAAGGGATCTAAATAAGATGGCCACCCACAACAGGCGTATGCAGTGACTGTCAGGCCTGGGACAGAAATAGAGTGTCAGGTGACTCAGGGGCTAAGGATAGACACTACACATAAACTGGTTTAAGTGATCAGAAACTGGTTTAAACCTGTAACAGCACAGGTGTTCAGTGTACATAAACCAGTTTGAAAATGGCTGAAACTGGTTTGAGATAAACCTGGTTGAATGTAGTATCAGACTTAACTGATTTAGCTCAAACCAGTTTATGCAATGTCTGTCCCCAGCCTCTTGCTGGTTTAGGTTAAATCAGACTCTCCCAGCATCCTGGCATGCTCTCTGGGCTGGACTGGGCTGGGCGGGGCTCTCTGCTCCACAGCAGAGCTGGCCGCTCCCCTCTGCTCCCTGTCTGGAGCTCAGCAAAGACTACATATGCGATGTGTAGGGAGGGGGACATGTGCCCCTCCCTGAGAGCACTGGTGCCTCCCGTGATAGCGAGCTCTTCAGCTAGTAGGGAGGCATGGACATCGCTTGTGCCCCCCCCCTGAAACTGGCCACTGTGCTTCATGCAGAAGTGCCAGCATGTGAACCTCTGCCTTGTCGCTAACATGATTGGTGACTGGCTGCAGGGGAAGCCTGCCCTGCCCCCCGCACTGGTGCCCCCCCAGACTCGGGAGGTACCAGTTGCCCATGGCAGGTATCCCTGCTCCCCACCTCCCCCTACCATCCCCTTTGCCTTATGGATACCACTCAGCATTAGCTAGTAGACCCGATGCTGCCTAAAGTTGGTGCTGTGGCAGACAGGACAAAGAGAGAATCAACAGGTAGCTGGTAATGTCCCTCTGTTGTTTTCCTAATGAGGTAATAAACACTGAGTTAGGGGTGATAAAAACTGTTACCAATCCCCTGCTGGGATGGTCAGAAGTGTGTGTGGGAGGAGCCCCTCCCTAAACAAAGCATTCTGCCACACCCCGCTCAGCTCAGGGCTGTGCAAGAGATGGGAGGGCTGCACTAGCACACCCTGGCTTCTAGCCTGAGCCACTGCAGGCATGTGCCTGCATTTCTGGGATATCTGTGCAGTTACAACGTGATTTAGCCTAGCCAAGTTAGACTTACCTGCCAACATTGAATCAATTCAGGCTCAGGCTTTTTGAATATCTGTCCCTAGCCAGGAAGAGGCTCAAAAGCCCAAGACTTAGATCAGAAGAGGGAATCTGGCCATAGGAGCTGCCAGAGGCAGAGGAGAACCAGTTCAGACAGTGTGGAGGCAAAGACTGCCTAGGGCAAAGACTGTTTACCACAAATGGGTGGAAGAGACCCTATGTGGCAAGCAACCTGAGATAAGTACTTTGCACCTTTTGCATTTGAGCTACCCTAGAGTGAGAGTTAATCCCAACAGGAGAGTTTGCATTTGGCAAGCTTGGTGTTTGGCAGTGGACACTCATACTTTGATTTACATTAGTGCCAGAGGATTAGCGTGGGTATAAGGGGTAGATTGGAGACCACTGGGGTACAGCAGACGATTATAATAGTTTATAATAGTCCCAGGGGGATGGAGCTGTGGGGTGTTGTATGTGGTCAACAGCCCAAATACATTACAACAGGGAGGACTGTGGTGTGTCAGAGAACTGAGCATCTGACCACAAGACTGGGAGTGTAAACCCCAAGCCTGCAAAGGGGGCATACCTAAGGGTTGAGAGGCCCAGGGCCTGCAGAACATAGGGTCCTGGGGTGGTGGACCCTGGACCACAGGACCTACCCACAATAAAAGTGAGCCCAGGCTCAGAAGTGCCTGAGTTCACACAGTGACCCACTCCAAATCCTGCATATGCCTCCTGGGGCAGCCTCCCTACAAATCTATAATAGCAAGTCATGGTAAGTGAATAACAATGTGGGGGCAGGACCCAGAGAGCCCAGAAGCAAGGGTAAGGACATAGGTGACTGGTAGAGAGTGCGTAGGGGGGCACGTGCCCTCCCCGCCCCCTGCCGAGCAGCCAACACTGATGCTGTTGGTAGGGTTGGTGCCCCCCCTGACAGGGCTGCCACCATTGGCAGATTCTGCAGGTGCCCCCTCCCTCCCCCCCCCCGATTCAGGAGGCACTAGTCACTCATTAGTAAAGAGGTTGGAGCCGAGTGGCAAACTGGGCCAGGAACCTTGGTAGCATCAGCCTGGAATCCTCAACACTACATCTTGCTGCCACTTTTTCCCATGCTATATTACTTTTCCCTTCAGTATCTACTGGGATACCTAGCACTTTGATTTCGTTCTCTCTTATTTGAAGGCCCAACTTCTCCAAGTCCCTCTAGTTCTCCACTCCCATTATGGTCCTTTTCAATCTATTTAGTTTAGCCCCCGTCAATTATCCATACTTTAGTGTCTGTTGAAAGTCTATCTCTATCTACTACATTTATATCATCCATGTATAATATGCATTTTACCTCTCCCCCTCCTGGTATCTTTACTCCACTTATGACCTTGTCTTTCTTATTTTTTACACTAACCTAATGGTTCTGTGCCACACACAAAGAGTTGTAGTGACAGAAGGAAGTTTCACTCAGGTGGACCCCTTGGGCCTGACCAAATCACACATAGACTATGTCCTCCTCCCCAAGGGGTGGATGGTGACAAAAGCCAAATCCAAGCCAGTCTGCTTCTCGGACCACTGCCTCCTAACAGTAAAAGCAGAAATGGGGGGCAGCCCGAGCAGAGACAGATGGAAGCTGAGCATCAGCCTCTTAGACAATGAAAGGATACACTGGGATTTCAGGCAGAAGTATGTGGACTGGAAAGCCCTCAGACTAGCATACTGGAATCACACAGAGTGGTGGGCCAGTGTGAAAGAGAGGACAAGATCTTTCTTTCAACAGGCTAGCAGAAAATGAACCTGGTTTCAGGAAAAGCAACAGAAATGCTTAAACCACAAGTTACAGAGCCTGCAAAAGCAGGTGACTTGGGGTTGGGACATGAGGGAGGAAATATGGGAGGTGAAGATCTTCTGGCCTGGACACCTTGAGTGGAGAAGGGGGAAGACTGGTCTGATATTTTGGCAGTTTAAATACATCCAAAAGAGAGGCTATGACCAGCCTGGTGGACAGAATGGGTGTGGAGCACCGATCAAATGAGAGGGTGCTGGAAACAGTGGCAGCCTTCTAGCAGGAGCTCTATAATGCATGACCAGAAGAACCCGGGGCCATGTGGGCTTGCCCGCAGAGAATCACCTGGCTCTCCCAAAGAGGATGAAGGGCAGACACTGGTAAGGGAGTGGGTTCTGGGAAAGGTTGACAAAACCCTCTGCAGTTTTAAGAACAGTAAGACTCCTGAGGCAAACAGGCTGTCCAAGGAGTTCTATCTTTGAGGGACCAGTCCAAGGAGTCTTACTTTCTGGGATCAGTTGGACCCCAACTTGGTGGATGTCTTCAAAGACTGACTACAGGAGGGCCACCTAGGGGGCAGGGATGGACCAGGGCCTCATGACCCTCCCTTACAAGAAGGGTCTGAGGGAAGAGTTGGAGAAATGGAGGCCCATAACCCTCCTGAACTTTGAGTATAAACTGCTGGCTAAGGTGTTGCCTGAGCACCTTAAATCTATTATAGGTACGGTGATCCATGAAGACAGTCATGCACAGTGCTGGGGAGACAGATACACAGAGCCCTACTGCAACTATAGTTCACACTGCAGTATTAGTGGGAGAGGGGCCAGAGCACTGACATGCTGAACCTTGACCTGAAGAAAGCCTACAACTGAGAATCCTACTGTTTCCTGTTTGAGATGCTAAGGAAGATGGGGGTTCCACCAACCTTCATCACCTAGATAAAGACACTGTATGCCAACAGTGTAGTGTGTGAACAGCAGGATGTTGGTGAAGAGGTTCCTCACTGTGCCCATCATGGTGGAATCAGGTATCCGGCAGGCCTGCCCACTCTCCCTGATCCTGTTCACCTGTGTGATGGAAGCACTAAACCAGAGTCTCAGGCAGCACCCTGGAATAAACAGAGTTCAGATCCCTGGAGAAAAATGTGAGGAAGTGAGGGTCCTGGTTTACATGGAAGATCTCAACATCCTATGCATGGAGAAGTGATCATTTGAAAAAGTACTGCAGCACACAAAGATATACAGAACAGCAGCAGGGGCAAAACTCAACATGAGCAAAAGCACCTGTCTGGCACTGGGTGAGCTCAGGGACCTGTCATCTCTGGGAGTCTCCATCCCCCATGAACGGGTGAAGAGTCTCAGGGTGTAGTTTGACCCATAGCTCACCATGCAGGGCATGGGAAAAGACTGAGGCTAAAGTCAAACAAACTGGGACTGTGGGACATGTGCCACCTGTCAATGGGTTATGTCTTTGCTCAGTACACAATTCTAATTAGATCCATTTTACTGACATAAAGTAGGATAAAAGTTACCAAATTAAGCTGTGCTGGCATGAGATTGCCTTTACAATATGTCTAAGTAAAATATATATGCTTATTTTACACATATGTTAATTTCCTTTACTGTAGAAAAGAATTTAAAATACAAACCATTGATTATGCTGACTGATGTTTGCCCCATTTTCTAGTTGCCTGAATACACAGGTTGGATTCAATCCCTGTGTAGCTTGAATGAAGTCAAGTAAAAGTAATCCTGCAAAATACCTACCAGAAAAGCCTAATTCAGTGCCAGCTATACTGACTGAAACCACAGTTAAATGTTATAACACATGATGCGATAGACAAATAAGCACATCCTCTATAAAATAAAAAAACCATGTCTTTAATATGTTAGAAATTATTGAGTGGTGCAATAAAACGTTGAAACCAGTTGGCAATGGTTTATTTGGACTTTCAGTGACAAAAAGTCATTTACAAGATGTTTGGAAAAAAAAGCCCCTTCCAATGAGAGTTGTGGGTGCTTGGCTTTTCTGAAGAGTACTGACCATAGTTTAAATGCCTAAGTAACTGCTTCAGAGAAGTTACAACTATGTTATGGGTCTTGAATTGAACAAATAGATTTTCTTTCTCATTGTAACTATCTGCAGATATCTTTCTTGGGAGATGCAGCACTGTACAGTAACAATTCCAGAGTGGCGGGGAGGGGGGGGGGCGAGGAATATATATTATATATAATCTCTACACATACCTCTTTTTTCCTCTGCCTTAGGTTTAATATTCTGTTGACATTCTATAAATATTTAAATCACTAGAAACCATGCTCTAAGTAGAAGTAGCCAGTATTTACAGGCAAAGATCTTTGGCTCCAGAACTATGGTGTTCCCCACAGATTCACACTTTAAGCCAACATGTAACATGCGTTATTCCAAAGTTGATTTTAGTTTTCATTAAATAAGAAGAGCAGATCAGAAGGCAAGCACTGTGCCATAAGAAAATGAAAAAAGGGAAAGGAAAACTACCCTTATAGTAGAAGAGAAATAGAAAAACCTATCCACACACAACTAGAGCTTAGTGAGGAATGCTATTATTTTTTGATGGGGAAGGGAGTTAGAATGGGCTGATTTGCCAAAACTGTAATGTTCCATGGAAGCAGTTCAACTTTGGCAATATCCCCATGAAACCTGAGTAGAGTTCTGATGGAATCTGGCCTGTGATGTTCTCAGGTGAGCCATTGGGCAGATCAGGATTAATGGGTGCTTGGCTCTGGGGTAGCTTTGCCACACTACCTGACTCTGAACTAGAGACACCAATGTGTCTTGGCTCACTCAGGAAATTTAAAAAAATTCTAATTCTTCTTTGGATTTGGAATGTAAATATTTTCAAAATATTAACATTTCCTGTAGGATGGAAATTATGGGTTGTAGCAGTCTATTCATATACCAGCACCATTTTTCCTTTATATGGTACCCTCACCATGTGAAGCCAAAGTGCTTTGCTATGCATACAGAGAGTTCATGCACCCACCACGAAAGTACTGCCACCTCCAGCATGGAAAGATTCAGCCATTACATGGGAAATGCATGACACAAGAGATATTAGAAGGAGAAAAGAAAAATACCTTCTGCACAAGAAGCCAAAGGGGATCCTTTCAATGGCCAAACTCAGACCTGGTTGAAGTTTTTTGAGCAAGATATTCTTACATAAATAGTTTCCTTTTTGTCATGAAAACTTTTTGTGCATGTAACAGGGAACCGTGGCCCTGTTACTGGAGAGTGGTACGGCCTCTTTAATGGAAGAGTGTTTATAGCACAGGCAGCCAGCAGAGCAAAGGTTAAAGGACAGCCCTGTAGGCAGGTCAGCTGACTGGGTCCTCACATGACCAGAAGAGGCTCAGGGCAGACCTATATAAGCCCTGGGATTGAGCCACTCAAGGAGGACAGAGACAGACACAGACACAGACACAGACACAGACCCAAGGGGCAGGAAGTCAGATGGGGTCAAAGGATCCCAGCAAGGCATCCAAATGTTTCTTGAAAGTGTCCAGAGTAGGTGCTTGCACCACCTCTGTGGGGGAGTCAATTCCACACCTTGGGGGCTCAGACAGTTAAGAAGTTTTTCCTTATATCCAGCCTGAAATGGTCTTTTAGGAGTTTGTGACCATTGGACCTTGTCTTCTCTTGGGATGCTCTGGTGAACAGGTGTTCCCTCAGATCCTGATGCACACCCCTCATGTACTTATAGGCTGCCACCAAGTCACCCAAGCCTACACTTTTCCAGGCTGAAGAGTCCCATGTTTCGCAGCCACTCCTTCATAAGGCCTGCTCTCTTGACCTCTGATCATACGCGTGACTCTCCCCTGGACTCTCTTGAGCTTCTCCACATCCTTTTTAAAGTGTGGACCCCAGAATTGGATTTAGTACTCCAGCTGCAGCCTCACCAAGGCTGAGTACAATGGGAAGATGACTTCCTGGGTCTTGCTTGAGATGCATCGGTAGATGCAAGCCAGCGTTTTGTTTGCTTTGCCGGCTGTGGTATCACATTGGTGGCTTATGTTCATTTTGTGGTCAATCATAACCCCCAAGTCTCTTTTGGTCATGGTGCTAGCACGTGTAGCACTGCTGAGCCTATAAGTGTGATGTGGGTTTTCTCCCCTCCCCCCACCCCGAGGTGGAACACCTTGCATTTCTTCATATTGAATGCCATCAGGTTTTCTTCTACCTGATGAGGGGGGACCTGGTGACCGTCTATAAACTCACTAGGGGGGACCAGAAGGGTTTGGGGGAGACCTTGTTTCCCCTAGCGCCCCCAGGGATAACAAGGAATAACAGCCACAAGTTGTTGGAGAGTAGGTTTAGATTAGACATCCGGAAGAACTACTGCACAGTTAGGGCAGCTAGGATCTGGAACCAACTTCCAAGGGAAGTGGTGCTGGCTCCTACCCTGGGGGTCTTTAAGAAGAGGCTTGATGCCTACCTGGCTGGGGTCATTTGAGCCCAGTTTCCTCCTGTCCAGGGAGGGGGTCGGACTTGAAGATCTACAAGGTCCCTTCCAACCCTACTTCTATGATTCTATGATTCTACCCATCTTGAAAGCCTATCAAGGTCGGCCTGGATCACCAGCTGATCATCATCATTCTTCCCCATAGTTTGATGTCATCAGAGAACTTTGCCAGTCTGCTTCTGATGTCAGAGTCCAGACCATTTATAAAGACATTAAAGAGTACAGGTCTGAGAATGGAGCCTTGGGGGACACCACTGGTCTCAATGTACCATGATGATTTGGCTCTGTCAACTACCACTCTCTGGGTCTGACCTCAGAGCCAGTTCCCCAGCCGTCAGATTGTATAGTCGAGGCCACAGTTCCACAATTTCTCCATGAGGACATCATGGGACACCAGGTCAAAGGCTTTTTTAAAGTCCAAATATATTATATCAACCTCTTTCCCTTTGTCCAGGTGATGTGTCACCTGATCATAGAAGGAAATGAGATTGGTCAGGCTAGACCTGCCTGCAACAAACCCGTGCTGGCTATCCCTCAGAATGTTGCCTTTTGTTAGCCAGTCAATAATTTGATATTTTTTTCCAAGATCTTTCCAGGGATTGAGGTCAAACTGAATGGTATGGAATTTCCCGGATCTTCCTTCCTCCCATTCTTGAAGATAGGCACCACACTGGCCCTCTTCCAGTCTTCAGATACTTCACCTGAGCACCACGAATTCTTAAATATCTTTGCCCATGGCCCCACTATCATGTCTGCCAGTTCCTTTAGCGCTCTCTGAATGTGACAGGCTGAAAAGTTTCCCATCCGATCTTGTGTAAAGGCGCACTCCACCTTTCATGTCTTTAAACATGCAGTTCAGGAGTACCGACAAGAAGATCCCAAAGAGTGTAGGGGAAGAACACATCCTTGCTTCACTTTGCTTTTCATCTCGAAGCTGTCCAAAGTGGACCCATCAAACTGAACAGTTGCTTTCATGTTGTCATGGAAGTAATGTATAAGACTTAACCATGTATGGAGGATGTATGTATGTACGGAGGATGTACTTAACCACTCCTGGAAGTGGTTGTTGATCCAGATGGCTAGATTCATGAAAGCTTTGAATCCTGAGGACAGTTCCAGGTAGGCAAGCTCATCCTTAGTTCTCTTCCATAGTCCCCAGTAGAACCAATAAAATAGAGCTGTCTTATTCCAGTGGGAATCTGCCATGTAGTGGTGTAAGAGGGAAGCATACACAGTGGTAGAAACTTTCTCCTGACACAGGGTTTATAGTGCAGCCACCACTGTATGGGCCCAGTGGAGGTCATTGAACATGGTCGAATATTCTCTAAGGAATGCTTCCCAGTCTTGGAGGACCAGTTTAGTGTGCTGCACAAAGGGTGCACCCAATTCAGAGCATTTCCTATCAGAAAGCTGACAATGAGGCACACATTTGCCAAGTTCTGCATGTAAGTCTCAGGTTAGGCTAAGAATAATAGATGACATTGAATGGGGAACCCTCAGAAGTTCTGCAGGTTGCCATCATACCTCTCAGGTGCATGGGGTTCCATGGAACAAGGCTGGAGCATGCCAACCTTGATGTAGAGCTAGTAGGCTTCCTTATGTCGGTGCTGGACATCCTTCTGGTGGTACATTTCTGGGAGCAGTGAAACTGATTCTCTGCCAACTGCTATACCCAATCTTCTAGAATTTGATGGGTGGAAGCCAACTAAGTTAGCTGATCTGACCCTGCCTGCGGGTTTTGCTGAGTTACTGTCATCATCTTGATGGGTCTGAGGACCCCAGCATGGAGTTAAGTTCCATGCTGTGCCCCTTCATCAAATAGGCAGTCCAGGCAACTTGTCACAATGGGTCTGGGTGTCACTTGAGGTTTGAGGGGCCAACCCAGGGTCAGGAGAAGCATACAGATTGTAAGTGACAGGAAGCCAGAAGCCAAGAGCTCAGTCTAAGAAGCCAAGTCAGAAAGCTGAAGGATCAGGCAGAGTCAGAGGACAAGCTGGATTTGGTGGCCAAGGGATCAAGCCAGGAATTGGGCTGAGGAAGAGGCTGTGTTAGGAAGCTGAAAGGACAGAATGCAGAGTCCAAGGGTGAGCTGGGTCAGGCAGTTATAAGATTGGGCACAGTGCCAGTGCAGACACAAACCATGAGGGACAGCAAAGCAGTCTGCGGAAAGGTTATGCTTTTTTGCCCAGTCACTTTGTCTTCTGGGTCAGAATTTTATATGGGAGGAAGTAAAGGGCCTGCTGACCATGGCTGGCCACTCCAGGGGCAGGGAGTGAGCAGATGACTAGACTCAGCTGGAGATTTGCAGCCACCTGTGTCCAAGCTGAGTGGTCAGCTGGGTGACTGGCAGAGGAGAGTGAATGGCTGATCTTGGCAGGCTGCAGACAAGGTCTTGGGTTCAGGAGCACAAATGTGGGGGGGCTGGGAACAACAGTCACATGGCATGAGAGTTAGGCCCAGGCCCTGTACCGCACCACAGCCTTGAGCCACCTTCCACGCAGTGCAGGAGGTGGGTGCCAAGTGTTATTTCCCATCCCTTATACTGTACTGGAGTCTTGAACTGGGAAGGCTCCAGTGCTGGGAGGGACTGGTGATGAACAGCTTTGTTCAAAGCTTCCCATGACAATGGAGTCCCCTGCTCATATTACCCCTATGGAGCAGTCCAACATTAGCTCAACCTGTGGTAGGTAATACAACCTGGAAATGCTCCTTGCATCCTATTTTTACTACTCTGACAGGACTTAGCATGTGCTTCACTGCTTGAATGCTTGGACAGTAGAGTTGTAAATGCAGTTAGCACAAGCTATGTTTAATGTGCAACAAGAATCTTATAGAGAGAAAGAGAGTAGTGAGATGTTCACACATCTGTGTTCAAAACTTTGGATAGGAACCCAGAAAATTTGGGATCAATTTCTGGCTCAGTATAAATTTCTTGTGATTTTCTGAGGGTAGCAGCAAGTTTACCTCTTTATGCCTCAGTTCACTATCTGTAAAATGTGAGTGCTTCTCTATCTTACAGGATAGTTATTAAAACAAATCAGTAAATATCTGTGTGCCACTCTGTAACTATGGTAATGAAAGAGAATACTTATACAGATACATGTTGAATGTCACGCTTGTAGAGAGTGATGACTTGATAGATGAAATTATTGAAATCCTTACATCATATATAGAATAGATGTACAGTAAGAATGGGGTGAGGAAGCTTTATACTTGGGACTTCAGGCTCTCCATCCTTCCCAGAAGGGACTATGGACATAAGACAACATACAGAGAAGTCATTAGAAACCCATTCATTGAATTCTACAGGCACCAAATCAAGTAGGAGTGAGAGGGATTCTATCTGTGCTTCTATTTCTGTTCAGGCCTTGGTATCTCTGTTGAGGTTAACAATATGAAGGCTGATTAGTTTATATTGCTGTAATACAGACGCCAGTCCCCTGAAAAAAATTTTGAGACAAAAATACAGTAATCATATTGTATGGGCCAAACTCCCTCAGCTGGTAATAATTTATGGTAATTTCTAATTGAAATTATTTCACTTGTATTGTGTATACCGATTTTTTTAATTTGCTTTGGTAAACTGGTTTAAACTAAATACCCTTCATCTGAAAACTAGTGATCTGTGAAAATCAACACTGATATTTCACAACATGTTGAATAAGAAACGAGGAAAAAAACCTATAAATAGAAGCTACCAGAAATGTAGCACTTCTAGAATTTAAGCATGCAACAAACAGAAAAGCCAATGAATTATTATTTATACTTGATTCCAAAAGCAACAAAACGTCCACATTATAGATGGCAAATCATAGCTCAGTTCTCACATGGCAGAGCAGCACCTAAACTGATATAACCAAAGTATTGGTCTGGCCCATATACATTAGTCCCCTTCATTTTTTATGATATGAACAAAACTGAAATGCTATTTGCAATAAATATCTTTTTCTTCAAGTCACTAGCATCTTTCATGTATTCCCATGTCTGTAATCTAGAGCAAACTGATCGAGGGCTGTTATTCATTTTAATGCCCAACTGCATTATATTTATTCTTGTTGTAATATTCTCTGTTACCGCAGAAAATGTTTGGCTCCCAAAGAAAAAGAGAGAATGGTGTCAAAGGTCCAAATTCTTCCCTGAAATGTGAACATTTTAAGTGATTTTAATTGGAGCTGTCTGTAGAATTTCAAGGCAAAAATCTGGCTCCAAAGCCCTCCATCTATATTGGAATTTTTGCCATGTCTTTTTCATAATAGTGTATTAAACATGGTTTAATCTTAGTGGGTGGAATATTTGGGCCCTGTTGCATCTGCTGTGGACTGTGCTGAAGATTCCCTAAAAGGGAAGCTAAGAATTCCTCCTGACAGGAATGTAAAGTGGTTGTAGTTGACACAATAGCAGCATTCCTTCATCTTCTACCTTTGGGTCATGTTAAAGAAGCACATGGTATACCACCAAACTTAGAACCTCAGATGGCCTAACTCAGAGCAGCCTCATGGCCCCTGAAAGGTACAATGACTATTTGTTTCTGTCTCTGGTTCACCAAGGATTAGGTTTATGGCCACATTTTCCCCCAAATCCATAAGTGGTAAACCCAGAGCCACTGAAGAGAGTCCAACAGTTGTTGAATTGGATTTTAATGTGGCTTGACTGTCTAATGAATCTGAAAATACGACTGAAAAATTTGGGAAGATGATGCCTGAATATTCCTTAAGCTAGATTCTAATGAACTTATTAATAGCAAGTTATGCCTTATTCTATGGCAGCAGGCAGCTCCCAGGGGCAAGGAGCAATTTCCTACCACCTGCTGCCCAGCTGACCAGGAACAAATTTGCTCCCAGTCTGCTATCTACTTATGCCATACTGCTCAGAAATTACTTGGCAGTTAATTTGCTACTTGCATTTGCAGGTGGCAAATTAATAGCCAAGTAGAGCAAAGTACTGTGCAGTAAGGGTCAGCACATGTAGAGGGTGACACTTACCATGAAGTAATTGACTCCGCTGCACAATAAAGCATCTCATGTAGGCACACCCAGTGAGTCCATCTACATGTGCGCTTTACTGCGGAGCTGACTAATTAACTCTGCAGTAAAGTGTCACCATCTACATGTGCGCCAGCATTAAGTCGCAATAAATTAATTAAGTCCATCATAAGATAGTAGTGTTGGGGACAGAACTATCTTACAGTGGAGTCATTTACTGCACAGAAACCATGTGTGGATGGTGACAGGGACTGTAGCAGTCTGACCTGGGGCAGAGCAGCCCTAGGCTGGCAGCAGGCTCGGAGGATCAGCCACATGACTCCACACTCATATGCCCCAGCCAGCCCCTACACCATCCAACGCCACCACCTGGAGCCTGCAGATGACCCCCCACCTAGCCTGCTGCCAGTTCAGGGCTGCTCTACTCCAGCTCAAACGGATGTAGTCCTAGTCACTACCCACATGTGCTTCATGCACATGAAGACACTGCTCCTAGGAGCAGCTGACTCTGGCACAAACTGCATCAGAGTTTATTGAGGTGCACTAATTGCATGTGTAGATGCACGCAGTGTGAGTATGGGTATGGCTGAGTCTAGAATCTGGCCCTGTATGTTTTGAAATGAAAACAATGCTTAAGCTGCCCAAGCTGCTGATTTCACTGCCAATGAAGCTTGCTTCATCAAGCATATTGATATCGCAGTTTGCAGAAAAACAGGAACAGTTTTTGTATTCCTGCTTCATCTCTAATCACTATCACGACTTTATTAGTTCATAGCCAAATGTGACAGATTTAACCTTTCACAATTAGGTTGCTTTGGAGAATTCCTGATGCCAAAAAAGCAATTGTGTAGTTAGCATTTAAACAAACTGCTTTTTTCCTGATGTCCCTGACTCCTTGTCACCAGTGGCTTCTGTAACAAATTTAGCTAGAATTATTCTTTGTATTTTATATGGGGTGTCATTAGTAATAACAGGAGAACTTGTAAAGATGTGAAGAGGTGGGAAGATGTGAAGGTTTCTAATGATTTAAAGGATGAAAGGTATTGAAAGTTAAGAGAAGTAGCACTGCAGTATTTTTAATATCAAGAATCATTCTCCAACTCTGAGTATTTATGCTACAGGTAAATGAAAATTGTTTTGATGTTGCAGTATGCAACTCAGGAATGCACAAATGTCATTTATTTCTGCTTTCAACAAAAATACACAAGAGAATAGTTGGATGATAAGTAGTGTAATTTACTGCTCTTCTTGAGTTCATCACACTCATCATGATTGTTACACTTCTTCCAATTTATCTTATCACTCCTTGTAATTTCATAAGTTATTATTTGGTTTCTCACCTTCTTGAGCAGTTTGTGCCTATGGGAGTGCATCTATACAAGATGTTTGGAATAAACTAACAAACTGCGCAGCAAGAGTAAATACACGTACTACCCTGCTGCAGAGTAAAAAAAACCCATAACCTTGCATGTGTAGATACTGGAGGGGTTGGCTGGGGCATGAGAATGCTTCAATGCAGGGACTGCCTGGTGGCTAGCCCCATGCTGAATCTTCCTCATGCTTCAGCCAGCCCCTCCACAGCACATTGAGCCAGGGAGGGAGTGGCCCCAGGCTGGCAGGCTGATCTCCAGGGCCTCCTGCTAGCTAGGGCTGCTCCAACCTGGCTCAATGTCCTGAGATCCCAGGCACACATTCAGATGGCATGCCCTGGGAGCAATTAACTCCAGAGCAATAAGCAATATGCTCCAGAGTTTATGGCTTCATATTAATTGCACATGTAGACATGCCCTAGTAGAGGAAACAATTATTCCAATGATCCTTCTTAGGTATTTATCAGTACTAGCACCCATTAATTAAACTCTAGTAACTGACAAGTAAGAAAAGCTACATGTTACCTATAACCCTTTTTTTCCTGTATTTCCCAGAAAATAAGAGTAATTTATTGACAAAGGAGATGAACAAGCAATCATACATAGTGCTTATATAGTAATGCATATCTTTAAAGTATTGTGTATTTAATTAACTGACCACCATAACATTTCTGTGAACTATTTATTTATGCCAAATTTACAGACAGAAAAAGAGAAGCTGAGGGGTGGAAAGATTTTTCATGAGATCTCAGATGTAGTCAGTGTAATAGTTGAAGTTTCTGGCTTTCGGGCCTGGGCTTGGGTCATACATGTGTTCAAACTCCAATGGGGAATAAGCTCATGGATACAAGTATCTTCCAACCTAGAGACCTGATTCTGGGTTACGCTTAAAGCACATAGAAGATAACCATGTAACAGGCATAAAACAGGAATGGAGGCTATAGCATCCCTGGAATGCCAGGGATGGAGGCCACCCTGCTCACAGACCCCTGAGTAGGGTATATGACTGGAATTGACTACATTGCCTATCCTTTTCTCAGAGCATCATGGAGCAAGCATATGATTCTGATTTGTTCAGAAAAAAAAAACAGTACATGATAACCAGGCTTTGCATATTCAGCTGTGAACAGGATTCTTCAGTGAGAGCACCTAAATCACAGTCTCATCTTTTCAACACACACATGCATGCACACTCTATATGCCTCACTACCTATGGAAATACAGCCCACAATCTTACCTTTCCATTAAAAAAAATCTACGTGGAACAAATCCCTCCTGCAATCAAATGTGATTGTTTGGGAACAGGCACCCAAACCTTACCCATGAGAACAGGTTACAAACATAGTGCCCATATTTAAGAAAGGGAAAAAGGAAGATTCAGAGAACTACAAACCAGTCAGCCTCACCCCAGTCCCCTGAAAAGTACTGAAACAGATCCTCAAGGAATCAATTTCTAAGCACTTGGAAGAGAAGAATGTGATTATAAACAGTCAGCATGGATTCACCAAGGGCAAGTCATGCCTGACCAAACTGATTGCCTTCTATGATGAGGTGACTGAATCTGTGGATGCAGGCAGACCAGTGGATGTCGTGTACCTTGATTTTAGCAAGGCTTTTGATATGGTCTCACAGGCAAGCTAAAGAAGCATGGGCCGGTTGAATGGACAGTAAGGCAGATAGAAAACTGGCTGGAGCATCAGACTCGGAGGGTAGTAATTACTGGCTCAATGTATAGTTGGCAGCCGGTATCAAGTGGAGTCAGTCCTGGGGCCAGTTTTGTTAGAATAATAGAAAGAAGGACTAGAAGGGACCTATACAATCACCAAGTCTGGTCCCCTGCCATGGGCAGGAGGTAATTGGACTCAAACGAGTTCAATGTCCAGCCTCCTTTTCAAGACTGCCAGAGAAGGTGACTGCACCACCTCTGCTGGAAGTGTATTCTAGATTCTAATTACCCGTACACAAAAGAAGTTTTTCCTTACATCTAGCCAAAACTTTTCCTCAACTAGCTTGTGTCTACTGGTCCATGTCTTCCTGGGGAGTAAGTGGGGAGGGTTCTGAAAAGTTGTTCACCTAGTCCTGGTGTTCACCCTTGACATATTTGTACACAGCTGTCAAGTCGCTTCTCAGCCTTCTTTTGCTCAGGCTGAACAGTCCCAGATCCTGAAGTCTCTCCTCATAGGGCCTGTCCCCTAGGCCCTTGATCATGTGGGTGGCCCTTCTCTGCACCCTTTTGAGCTTGTCCACATCCTTCTTGAAGTGTGGTGACCAGAACTAGACACAGTACTCCAGCTGTGGCTTCATCAATGCCAAATAGAGGGGGAGGAGCACCTCTCTGGATCTGTTGGCAACACATTGGCTGATGCACATGAGAGTTCCATTTGCTCTGTTGGTGACTTCATCATGCTGGTGGCTCATATTCATCTTCTGGTCGACTGTCAGCCCTAGGTCTCTTTCAGATGCAGTGCCAGCCAGTGGAACATCACCCATCATATAGATATGGTGAGGGTTCTTCCTAGCCAGATGAAGGACCAAGCATTTGTCTCTGTTGAACCTTTTCTGGTTTTGTTCAGCACATAGGATCAGCCTGTCAAGGTCTTCCTGAATCATTAATAAAGATATTAAAGAGCATGGACACAAGCACTGATCCCTGGGGTACACCACTGGAATTGGCCTTCTGGGATGAGGCCACCCCATCAATTAAGACTCGTTGGGATCAGCTGCTGAGCCGGTTACCAACTGTAGCCTGGTCAAGGCCAGTACCCTCCAACTTAACAAAGAGGATTTCCTGGGAAACAGTATCAAAGGCCTTGCTGAAATCTAAGTAGATGATGTCCACCTCTTGTCCCATGTCTAGATGGTTAGATACCTGGTCATAAAAGGATATCAGGTTTGTTAGGCATGACCTCCCCTCTACAAAGCCATGCCATTTGCTTCTCAGTACCCCACCACATGTGAGCTTGTGGGTATTGTCCTCCTTGACAGTTTTTTTCAAAGATCTTCCCCAGAAGTCAGACTGACTGGTCTATAATTGGCAGGGTCATCCCTCTTCCCCTTCTTAATGATGGATACCATGGGTTCTTTAAGTCATTAGGGACAACTCCTGAGTTCCATGATTCCTCATACAGCCTTGCCAGAGGCACCACTGTGAGCTCAGACAGCTCTGTCAGCACTCTAGGGTGAAGGTTGTTTGGACCACCCTACTTGAAAGCATCCAGTTGATCTAAGATTATCTTCACCTGTTCTGGACTGATTTTATGAGGACTGATGTCATTGCCATATTCTCTGTGCCCCTGGTCTGGAGACCAGTATTTGCCTGGTTTCAGGAATATTGATGCAAAGTAATTGTTGAAGAGCTCTGCCTTTCTACAGGGGTCAACTGTGGGCTTCCCCTTCATGTTCCATATGGGTGCCACAGTGGAGCTTGATTTTTTTTCTTCTCCCTATGTACCTATAGAAGGATTTTTTTGTTATCTTTAATTTTTGTCTCCATCTTGACTTCCGTAGATGCCTTGGCTTTCCTTGTCTCATATCTGCAGATCCTGACTGCATGAGCGTACTCTTCTCTGGATCCCGAACCATTTTTCCATTGGATGTACAGTAAAAGCTTTGTTATCCAGCACCCATGGGGAATGGAGGGTTCCATATAACAAAATATGCCAGATAACTGAGCGGCCTGAACAGGCGTCTTTGCCAGTTCAGGCTGCTGCCTGTCCCGCCATATCTGGGGTATTGCCGCCCCTCCCACCACATTGCTGCCCCTCCCATGGGCCCCGAAGAACAAGGAGCGGGGACCCACACAGGCTGCTATGCCCTGGGCTGTGGGGGTTTGGCAGTGCAGGTTGTTTTCCCCTGGGCCACGGGGGCTCCATGAAATCGGAAGTGCCACAGTGGGCACTTCCGGTTTCACTTTTCCCTTACAAGCTGGCATGCCGGTTAACAGAGCATGCCGGCTTGTAAGGTGCCAGATAACTCAGCTTTTACTGTATGTTTCTTTTTTTCTTTTTAAGAAGTTCCTTAATGTGTCTAAGCCAGAAGAGTCTCTTGGCAACTCTCCCTCTTTTCTAATGCATGGGGATGGCCTCTTTTTGAGTGATAAGAAGAGCCTCCTTGAGAAAGCCTCAGCCTTCTTGAACTCCCAAGTCATCCAGATGCTGGTTGAAAAAGGCCCTTCCAACTAGACTCCTGAGTTAACCAAAGTCCTCCCATTAGAAGTCTAGGACTTTTATTCTGCTGGTAGATTTCCCAGACTTTCGGTAGATGGTAACTCTGATCAGATTGTGATCAGTGTCACCCAGAGCACCTCCAATCTTCAGGTTGCCTACCATGTCTTCCCCTTTGGCTAGCACCAAGTCCAGAGTGGCTTTACTCCTAGACAGCCCTCCACAGCCTGTATCAAGTACAGGTCATTTATAGTTGCAAGGAAGTTGGTTGATCTGCTGGAGCAAGCTGAATGATCTTCCCAACAGAGTTCATAGATTTCATAGATTTTCATAGACATTAGGGCTGGAAGGGACCTTGGAAGATCATCGAGTCCAGCCCCTTGCCCCAGGGGCAGGAAGTCAGCTGGGGTCATAGGATCCCAGCAAGAAAAAAATCCAAATGTCTCTTGAAGGCATTCAAAGTAGGTGCTTGAACTACCTCCGGCAGCAGGCCATTCCAGACCTTGGGCGCTCAGACTATAAAGAAGTTCTTCCTTATGTCCAGCTTGAAATGGTCTTGCAAGAGTTTATAACCATTTGACCTTGTTATCCCTTGGGGTGCTCTGGTGAACAAACGTTCCCCCAGATCCTGGTGAGCACCCCTTATAAACTTATAGGTGGCCATCAGATCACCCCGACCCTGTGCTTTTCCATGCTGAAGAGTCCCATAGCTCTCAGCCTCTCATCATAAGGTCTTTTTTCCTGACCTCTGATCATGCACATGGCTCTGCTCTGGACTCTCTCAAGCTTCTCCGCATCCTTTAGATTTGTGGAACCCAAAACTGGACGCAGCACTCCCAAGAGAATGACATCCTGGGATTTGCTTGAGAAGTATCTATGGATGCAAGCCTGCATTTTGCTTGCTTTACTAGCTGCAGCATGACATTGAAGGCTCATGTTCATCTTGTGGTCAATCCTGACACCCCAAGTCCCTCTCTCTATAGTGCTAGCCAGCGTAGCACGGCCAAGCCTATAAGGATGCTGCAGGCTTTTCCTCCCAAGATGGAGAACCTTGCATTTTTCAGTGTTAAACACCATCGGGTTCTCATCTGCCCATTTCATGAGTCTGTCAAGGTCAGCCTAGATTACCTCCCTGTCTTCAGGTGTGGATGCTGTACCCCAAAGTTTGGTATCATCAGCAAACTTGGCCAGTCTGCTTTTGACTTCAATGTCCACATCATTAATGAAGAGGCTGAACAAAATAGGTCCAAGGACAGAGCGTTGAGGGACCCCACTGGTCACAGGGAACCATGACGATTGACTTCCATCAACCACCACCCTCTGGGTCTGACCACGGAGCCAATTCCCCAGTGAGCGGATCATGGTGGACCCAGGGCCACAGTTGGCCAGTTTTACCAAAAGGTGATCATAGGATACCAGATTGAAGGCTTTTTTAAAGTCAAGATATATGACATCAGTCTCTTCCCCCTTGTCCAGATGTTCAGGTAGTTGTCATGTCACCCATGACAATCAAGTCTTTAGTACTGGCTGCTTTGGCCAGTTCGCTGTACAATGCCAGGTCATAATCCTCTTCTTGATTGGGGGGCCTGTAATAGACTCACCCCATCAGGTCACCTTTACCCCAAGCCCCCTTGTAACTTGACCCAGAGGGTCTCAAGGGACTTCCCCCTGCCATCTAATGTAACCAGCAGGGAGAGGTGTTACTCCTTCATGTAGAGGGCCACCTCTCCACCCTTCTTTCCTTTCCTGTCCCTCCAATAGAGCCTGTAGCCCTCAATATCCACTGCCCAGTCATATGTGTTATCCCACCAAGTTTCCATCAGTCCAATGAGGTCAAAATCCTTGTTTGCCAGAAGTGCCAGTTCTTCCTGTTTATTACTCATGTTCACTGTCTTCAATGACCTGGAAGATGGGACAGAGTGCAACCTCAGCAAGTTTGCAGATGACACCAAGCTGGGGGGGAGTAGTATATATGCTGGAGGGTTGGGCTAAGATTCAGAGTGACCTAGACAAATTGGAGGATTGGGCCAAAAGACATCTTATGAGGTTCAACAAGGACAAGTGCAAAGTCCTGCACTTAGGATGGAAGAATCTCATGCATCAGTACAGGCTGGGGCCTGACTGGCTGGGCAGGAGCTCTGCAGAAAAGGACCTGGGGGGTTACAGTGGCCAATAAACTGAATATGAGGCAACAGTATGCCCTTGTTGCAAAGAAAGCTAACAGTGTACTAAGCTGCATTAGTAGGTGTATTGCCAGCAGGGCAAGGGAAATTATTCTTCCCCTCTATTCAGCACTGGTGAGGCCACATCTGGAGTCCTGTATTCAGTTTTGGGCCTCCCCACTACAGATACAATGTGGATAGATTGAAGAGGGTCCAGCAGAGGGCAACAAAAATGGTGAGGGGCCTGGGACATGTGACTTATGAGGAAAGACTGAGGGAACTGGACTTATTTAGTCTAGAGAAGAGGAGACTGAGAGGGGATTTAATAGCAGGCTTCAACTACTGGAAAGCGGGTTCTAAAGTGGTTGGAGCTAGACTGTTGTCAGAGGTAGCAGATGACAGAACAAGGAGCAACAGTTTCAGATTGCAGCAAGGGAAGCTTAGGTTAGATACTAGAAAGAATTTTCTTACTAGGAGGGTAGTAAAACACTGAAACAGGATACCCAGAGAGGTGGTAGAATCTCCATCTTTGGAGGCTTTTAAGACCCAGCTAGACAAAGGTTAGGCTGGGATGATCTAGTTGGAGATGGTCTTGCCTTGAGCATGGGATTAGACTAGATGACCTCCTGAAGTCCCTTCCAATCCTAATTTTCTATGATTCTACTGTTTCATGGGATTAAGTTTATTCTTTTATAATCAAATGCTTATAGTTTTTTCCACATTTTAACAAGTCAGTTCTTCTTTTGAAGTCTGTGAGCAAGTTAAAATGGACCAAATTTTGCTCAACAGTTTGCCTACTATCTTCCTATAGTACAACATCATTTACCTCAGCTTAACTCCAAGTGGGAAAAAGAAGGTACTAACCAGAGTCTGCTTTCACCCAATCTCACTTATTACACAGGGATTGTGAAATAAGGGGTTGCTAGCTTTAGTTCATAATTAATCCTGCAAATTAACAAGTGACCTCCAAGTATCTTTTACAGCCTAAGAACCATATTTGGACTCCTTTACTCATGCTGAAGAACAGTTTATTCCATATGTAGGATCAGCAAAATCAATAGGTTTAGGTGTGAAGTGAGCTGCAGGTCAGAATGATAAGAATCTGGCCTGAAGGTGGGTTACATTCTTCTTTTTATTCCTAAACACAAAAATCAGTACCCCATGTAAATATTCTCCAAATAAGTGCATGTATTCACATTCTAACCAAATGCCAGACTCCTAAAATTAGCTCTTATTTTGAAGCCATAGGAAAAAATAAAATACATCTGTTGACAACCCCAAAACTAAAGCAGAATGCTCAAAAATCATATGCCTTAATTTTTCTTTTCTGTAGATTAAATTAAGGCTTATTTTTTCAAAAGAAAATTCCTTTTAAAATAAGAGTTCTTGCTAGGTGGTTGCACTGCTTATTTTACAATGAGCAAATAAAAGACCCATGAAGTAATCAGTCAACTTTATTAATAATATTTTGGTTATTTATCTCATATTTCAAAGTCCTTTTGGAGCATTTTAGGAATGACAAAAGAAATTGAGGAAGTTCAGACAACCACTATTAATTCTATACCTCTGCATAAATAATTCTCCAAGAATGTCAATGCCTGTCAATTTAATTTCACAAGCACTGACAGATAAAGTAATGAGTGCATTGCTATTCATCCCAATGGTGGTCTAGGTCTATATTTTTTAGTTTAAGATTGGAGTAAAAGCAAATATAACTTTGCTATATCACATATTGTGTGTGTGTGTATACACATACATATAAACACAAAACCCAAGCAAAAAAAGAATCAAATTATGTTGTTTTATTAGTCCTCTAGTCATTAGAATTAAATGGACAACTTTTTCAGATTTATAAAACAAAATCTAGCATGTTGAGCATCTTGGTGCATCCAATACTTCACTGACGTTATTTACACTTGTGAGTTAACATTTTTAGCTAGAATTAAAAGCAGACTGCAAGGCTGTGAAATAGGAGCTATATTGCCAGCAGTAGCTACCAGAATTGGAGGAACTGCAGAAATAAAAAAGTGCTTAAGTAGTGGAGCATTAAGTCCAATAACAAAGAGAGAAGGTTATTAACACCTGTGGAATGAAGAATTTAGAAGGAATCAGGTAGAGTACAATAAGTCATGAAGTCAATTGACATGGTCACTGATACCTGGCTAGAAATGCTGCTGCCACTGCCAGGCAATTGGTTTTAAATTTTGGGAGGACCAGAAATCAAAGGAGTATGCAACTGTACTGCTGCACCCCTCCCCCCACTCCTTCCTGTCCCCCTCCCGATCCATTTTAGATGTATCTTGACATAGCTAAGGGGTAACTCACTGTTGTTCTTTTCCAGCAGGTTATCTAGCAGAGAGAGAATAGAGACCCCATAGGTAGAATAGGAACATGCACAACACCAAGACAAAAGCCCCGTCCCCTTAGCTAGGCAAGTCCGTCTAAGTCCATCTCATTCCTGCAGGGGATGAGAATGCCTCTTATGAGGATGAGTAGGTCTATTCTGTTACTAAGAATTGTTCTGTGAGATGGCAAGTACACAGACCTGGAAGGAATGTGTTCCCTGCATTCTGGTTCAGTAGGTCCGGGAGTACAGCAAAATGTTGAAATTTTTATTGATAGGGAAAGAAGGTATGGATACTAGAACTGCCTCAGCTGAGGATAGTAAAATCAGATTCATCACCCTCTCATTGTGCAGCACTTGTGGAATTACAGGTGTTGGCACAAAGCCACAAGAGTTTTCCTGGTCACAGGATGAAGGTAGCATTGGACAGTTAGCCTAGGCTGCACCCTCCAGGGTGCATCTACATAAGACACTTTCAGTAAACTAATCTACTGCACAGTAAAGCATCACAGTCTATTTGTGCAGGGGCATCTACTGCACAGTAAATTAGGTTACTGCACAGTTAGCTGGAATCTGTAAATATACGCACTAGATTAACTGAGCATTTGTAGATGTTGACAAGGAGCAAATTAGCTCCCAGTAGCCCAGGCATCAGGGGGCCACAAGGAATGGGGAGCTTTATGTCCCCGGTCCTGGTGCTTCTCAGCTCCCAGATCCCCTCAGGAGCTGGAGGCCAATCAGCACTGGGACTGGGGAGCTCTCTGCTCCCCACCCCAGCTCTTAGCTCCCAGCACAGAGCTGGGAGCTCCTGAGAGTGAGCAGGAGCTGGGTTGTTGGCTGTTGCTGGCTGCAGTGGCAACTGTCTCCCAACCCTGTGCATATTAGGTCCTGTCCCAAAGTGCATAGGGCCAGGAGACAATTGTTGCTGCAACCCGCAGAGCTCTCCTGTGCATTGGGACTAGCTCCCATACCCCTTGCCAGCCCCAAGCTCTTCAGGGGGGCAGAGCAGGGCAGGAGCAGCCCTGTACCAGGCTGCTCCCATTGGGAGCAAAATCTGCTCCCAACGGGGTGTACATGTAGATGTGCTCCCAGGGAAGACTTACTGTGCAGTAGTTTACTCCACAATAAACCTAAAGTGCATTAATAGCACATGTAGATGCACCCATATTTTATCAAATATTTGGCACTCTTCAGACTAAGAAATTGATGTCTTACTCATGGTGCAGGGAGGTGTATCTGTTAAGGGTGTCAGGGAACCTGGAAGTCTACTAGGTGCATTCCCAGCATCCATCTCCAGTGACAGATGTACCGGTTCCCAAAGTTAAACATCTCCCTGCACATCTAACTTCCTTCCTGAAGAAAGGAAGGAAGGAGCACAACAGAGTAAAGACTTTGGGCATCAGAAAATCTGCCTCTGACTCACTTAGGGAACTCATAGGCAGGATCCCCTGGAAGGCCAGTTTGAGGGGAAGAGGGGTCCAAGAAAGCTGGCTGCATTTTAAAGAAACCTTACTTAGGGCACAGGAACAAACCATCCTGATGTGCAGGAAGACTAGCAGGTATTGCTGGTCTGCTAAAACACAAAAAGGAGGCATATAAAAAGTGGAAACTTGGACGAGCAACTAGGGAGGAGTATAAGATTACTGCTCAGGCATGCAGGGATGAATTCAGGAAGGCCAAAATACAACTGGCATTGAAGCTAGTAGAAGATATGGAAGGTAAGAAGAAGGGTTTCTATGTCAGCAGCAAGAGGAAAATCAGGGAAAGTGTGGGTCCTTTAGTAAATGGGAGAGGCAACCTACTAACAGAGGATGCAGGAACAGGTGAAGTACTCAATGCCTTTTTTTACCTCAGTCTTCACAGGCAAAATCACCTCTCAGACTACTGCACCTGGCAGCACAGTTTGGGGAGAAGAGAAGCAGCCAACAGTGGCAAACAACAGGTTAGGAACTATTTAGAAAGCTGGATGTGTACAATTCCATGGGGCCAGGCAGGGTGCAGCCAAGGGTGTTGAGGGAGTTGGCCAATGTGATTGCAGAGCCACTGGCTGTCATCTTTGAAAACTCATGGCAAATGGGAGAGGTCCTAGACAACTGGAAAAGGGCAAATATAGTGCCCATCTTTAAGAAAGGGGAAAAAGGAGGACCAATGAAACTACAGACCAGTCAGCATCACCTCAGTCCATGGAAAAAATCAGGGAGCAGGTCCTCAAGGAATCCATATCTAAGCACTTGGAGGAGAAGGTGATTAGGAACAGTCAGCATGGATTCACTAAGAGAAAGTCATGCCTGACCAACTTAATTGCCTTCTATGACAAGAAGACTGTCTCTGTGGGTGTAGAGAGATCAGTGGATGTGATGTACCTTGACTTAAGCAAAGCTTTTGATATGGTCTTCCACAACATTCTTGAAAACAAGCTAAGGAAAAATGAGTTAGATGAATTGACTGTAAGGTGGATAGAAAGCTGGCTGGATCATCAGACTCAGAGCATAGTAATCAATGGCTCGATGTATAGTTGGAAGCCGGCATCAAGTGGAGTGCCCTAGGGGTCAGTCCCAGGGCCAGTTTTGTTCAGTATCTTCATCAATGACCTGTAAAATGGCATAGAGTGCCCCCTCAGCAAGTGTGCAGATGATACCAAACTGGGGAAGAGTAGTAGATATGCTGGAAGGTAGGCCTAAGATTCAGCGACACCTTGACAACTTGGAGGGTTGGACCAAAATAAATCTTAGGAGGTTCAATAAGGACAAGTACAAAGTCCTGCATTTAGGATGGAATAATCCCATGTACCATTACAAACTAGGGACTAACTGGCTAAGTAGCATCTCTGCAGAAAAAGACCTGGGCAGTGGACAATAAGCTGAATATGAACCAACAGTATGCACTTGTTGCAAAGAAGGCTAATGGAATACTGGGCTGCATTGGTAGGAGTCTTCCCAGCAGATCAAAGGAAGTGTATACTTCTCTCTATTCAGCACTACTGAGACCACATCTGGAGTACTGTATCCAGTTTTGGGCTCCCCACTACAACAAGGGTGTGTACAAATTGAAAAGTGTCTAGCAGAGTGCATTGAACATGTTTAGGGGGCTGAATGAAGCATATGACTTCTGAGGAGAGGCTAAAGGAAATGGGCATATTTAGTCTAGAGAAGAGAAGACTGAGGGAGTTTTTAATAGCAGCCGTCAACTACCTGAAGCAGGATTCCAAAGAGGATGGAGCTAGACTGTTCTCAATGGTGGCAGATAACAGAACAAGGCGCAATGGTCTCAAGTTGAAGCATGGAAAGTTTAGTTTAGATAATAAGAACTTTCTCACCAGGAGGGTAGTAAAGCACTAGAACAGGATACCCAGAGAGGTTGTAGAATCTCCAGCCATTAAAGCCATCAAATATAACATTGTGAGTACTCTTTCTGCAAGACTGTGGTCACAAAAGGGAAGGATAGGGCCAGGGCAGTGGATCCAGTGCTGCCTCAGTCTGTCTGGTATTCCCTCCTCTGAACCATAAAAAAAAGACAACTGTAGCTTCTGGAGGCCAGCATTGCTTCCTTCATGGACAGAGAATTTCATCCACAATGGAATCTCCCTTATCATGGTCCTATATCTGGATCTAGCATGGGGCACTGGAAAGCAGCCCAGCTGGGCTGCCTCCTGTCCCCGGTGTAATCTAGCACAGGGGATAGGAAAGCAGCCTAGCTGGGCTGCCTCCCATCCCTGGCACAAACTAGCACGGCGGATGGGAAGTCAGCTCATCTGGACTGACTTCTCATCCCCAGCCTATGGTCGAAACATTTCGACCAGCCTCATTTTGTTTCCAGGCTATTTCAATGGCCTTTGTTTCATTCCAATTTTGCTTTTTTGACCTTGAAATTGGTTGAAGCAGTGTCAGAATGAAATGGCTGGCGAAATTTTGCACAGCCCTACTGAAAAGCCTGGAATGCCATCACCAGCACTACCTATGCAAGATCCTTGGCATAAAGTGGGAGGATCATTGTACAAATGCAGTGTCCTCACTGATGCTAACACCACCAGTTTGGAAGTGTTGGTTATTCAACATCAGTTGCTGTGGTCTCAAGTTGGAACAAGGAAAGTTTAGGTTAGATATTAGGAAGAACTTTATCACCAGGAGGGTAGTATAGCATTGGAACAGGTTACCCAGAGAATTTCCACTTTTGGAGGTTTGTAAGAACTGGCTAGATAAAGCCTTAGCTGGGATGATCCAGTTGGAGATGGTTGTGCTTTGAGCAGGGGGTTGGACTAGATGACCTCCTGAGGTGCCTTCCAATCCTAATTTTCTATTGTTCTATGATTCTATGAAAAATGCTACAGTCCCAGAGAACCACTCTAATTAAAACACCTCACTGTCATGTGTATTAAGCATCCCGCATTTCAAAATAGCCACAGGAGCACTTTAACTAAAGCTTATTCGACAAGTTTTAGTTAATGCACCCCCAAATCAGAATGCTCCAGCAGCTCAATGAATTGAGGTAGAGCATGCCTATAGGCACCCTTAGTGACTAACACAAGCCTACTCATACTCACAGAACTGGTCACTACACAAAACTGGAGGGTTTGACTATTCACGCCTCCTGAGTGCTTGGAGCTAGTTTTAATGCTTTTTGTGGTCTCTTGGAATGCAGGTGCTGCAGATCATATAGTATGATGGACAGCGGTCTTCCTCCAAAGCAAGCTGAAGTGGTAAAAACAACAAGACAAAAGATGCAACTCTCAAACCCTGGCTTTCCAGGGTTAAAGGAAATTAAACCCTGGAAAGCCAGGGCTTGAGAGTTGACTTTTATCTTGCTGAGGAAGACCACTGTCCCTCATGCCATATGATCTGCAGCACCTTCACTCCATGAGATCACAAAAAGCATTTGAACCAGCTCCACGCATCTCAAATTGTCGAGCAGACTCAGTCTAAGGATACCAAAATGTCAAAGAATGGATATGGGATGAACTGGTTCTGAAAAGGTTCTGTCCATTTGCTACAACAGTTGGAAATAGTTGAGGCAGCTAAAATGCCACACACACTTTTATAGACTTGCCATCAAAAAGTTCATGGGAGAGGCGAAAGGGAACATGACAGTGCTCCAAAAGACAATGAAAAGAAATGTTGCTCCTGAATATCCAGAGTACCACTTGTGCATGCCATGAGTGGGACTGTAGAGTGGGCACTCACTGAGGAATCTTGTTTTTCCAAGTAAGGTCATCATCTACAATTCTGGACCATAGCATTTAAGATAAATGTAAAAAGGAGCTGTTATATTATATTGAACATGATCTCTGTTCCTATTCACATGCATCTGAGTAGGATGGAGCCCATTAAGGGAGAGAGATTGGGACTGAGCTTTACCGTACATACACTGTATATGGTTTCCAATATAATACTTAATAAGCTTTATTGCCTTATTTCCATTAGCTTGTTGTAAATACAGGAAGTGTACTAATGGAGAGATGAGAGGGACCCTTGACTTGGTAAATGGAATTGATTGAAAAAGAGCCAGTAGTAAAAAAAGAGCTTATGTAAGAGCCAACAAAAGCAAGAAAGTACAGAGCCAAGTTCAGAATTGCTGTTCCATTCTTAATTGACTCTATTGTACCCAAGTATTGGTAAATGTCAGACTGGCATATCTCTTTCATACGTTATCATAGGTTGTAATTTTTAAGCTTAATGTGGGTCATGTTAAAGATAAAATAGCAGCATTAACTCCTGCTTTCCTCTTTTGACACTTTAAATTGCTTAGCATAACTTTAAATTCCTTAGAGATTTGAAATCTTTTTTCCCCTTTAATCAATGATATGTAAAGAAAGAAATATGCTCTGGAAGACTTAATGCCATGTTTATTACAGGGTAATATCTCTTTTCTTGGTAGAGTCATTTTCAGCAATGAACCTCCCCTTACATTTGGTTAAGGTCTACAAAACCCAACAAAACTGAAAAGGACTATTTAAAAATGACTCTGGCTCAAGAAGCATCTTTTGTGCTGTGTTGGAACCCCCTGGGGACCTGGTCCATGAACAGTATTTCTAGCCACTCTAAGACCTCTGCAAAACTGCCCAAAACTCCACAATGAAGACTCCCCAATGAAAACTATGCTTCCTTCAGCATAATGGAATGCTGTACCGCATAATAAAGCTCATTTGTCCAGGAAACAGAACTTTAAAGAGAGTTGAATGATCTCCTTCATCAGCTAAAGGCCTTAACCACCTTTTGCTTAAAATACAAGGTGATTTTTCTTTTCCTAATAAATATAGAGCAACATGTATATCTATTGAATAAAACAAGACAAACACTGATAACAACAACAAAAATTCCAAGTGCCTACTATCCCTCAAAGATGAAACCCTCCACTGGGGAAAGGTTGAAAGGATAAGCAACATGTGGCAAATATTAGAAATGTTGGTTAGTGCCATACTGAAAGGTGCACATATTCTACAGTGCTGAATAAAAGAAGTCATATGAAAATGTCTAATGAAGCCATCCATGGAAACAACTGTCATATTGCCCAAAGGCATTTACTCTCAAAAGAGGCAACCTAACAACACCAAGTCTTGTTAAAAGGGGAATAGAGTGAGTTGTGACGTGTTCAGAAAACAAATCCAGGTAACTTTGAACTTAAGTAAAACAAGTCAAAACAATTAGGCTACTGAAAGTAGTGCAACAGTCCATCAGAATATATCAGGATGTCACCTATGAAGTATTTAATTGTTAGGGGATTATTTTTGTAATGAGAATTGCACGAAATACATAAATAAGACGAATGGCCATTTTGTTTTTGGTACAGTGTCTAAAACTTTGAGACAAGGTTCCTTGGGTGAATTTGATATCTTTTATTAAACCAACCCAAATAGTTGGAGAAAAGTTATTAAGCAAGCTTTTGGGTTCAAAAACCCTTCGTCAGGCTAAGGAAGTTTCAGCAGTTGGTGTGTGCTCTTCCTGGATGGAGCACACACCAACTGCTGAAACTTCCTTAGCCTGACGAAGGGTTTTTGAACCCAAAAGCTTGCTTAATAACTTTTCTCCAACTATTTGGGTTGGTCTAATAAAAGATATCAAATTCACCCTAGGAACCTTGTCTGCCTATGTCCTTAGACCAACACGGCTACAACCTAAACCCCTAAAACTTTGAGATACATTTGAAAATAAAGAACTATGTTCTAATTAGAATGGCTTTGAAACTTTTCAATTAAACATTTTATATAGGAAAATGCTGATTTGTTTTGTCAAAGCAAAACTTTTAAAATAAAAATATCTGTTTTAATGAAACTTTCATGGGCAGGGGTGGGGGGAAGAGAGGTGTGGGCAGGTTCTTAGAAAGCACAAATAATTCTATAGTTAGGACACTCTACATAATTCAAACCAGGATTTAGACCTGGCTTTCCTTGAAGATGACATGAAAACCACACATAGACATCTGGGGATTTAGTCTGCTTTGTGTACCAATATTAGTCATCATTTAAAGGCACTCCTTTGCTTAGTTTAAACAAGTTGGCTATTGAGAGATGGTCTCAGGGACTAGCTAGAAATCAGTTAGAGAGACAGACATAGGGTCTGCAGGGGTTGCTTACTGCTCCAAAATAAAACTTGTGGTGTTCTCACTCACTCATATCTGTGCTTTATCAAACCTGGTGTTCACCACATAGTATCTAGAGAAGTGAATGAGAAAGAACTCCCTTTAGCCTTTTTTCCCCTGCTTTCTTCCTGCTTCCCTCTCTGCTTTACCTTTTGTCTTTCTAAAATCTACCTATTTACATTCTCACTGACATCCTGCCACACTTTTAGCTTCTCTCATTTCTTGGAGTCTCAGAACAGCAGAGATTCCCTATGCCTGAAAAAGAGTGACTGCACCTGAAAGTTTGCCAAGGACTTTTTTTCCCAATTATTCAGTTGGTCTAATAAAAGATATCATTCAAAGAACCTCATCTGCCCGAGAAAGAACTTAGAAGAATTTGAGTTCCAAACTGAAAAAGAAGTTGGAAATCAAGAATAAGTACAGCAATGTACCCACATGGAAGGACAAGGGCCTCTCTGTAAGTAATTTTTTCTGCACAATTATAGATTACTGTTCAAATTTGAGGAGTACAGCATGCCAAAAAAGAATTAGACTCTTGAAAGACACAGATTTTTATGTGCAAACAAACAGCAGGAGAAAGTACATATCAGTATGTTACTGAACTAAAGAACTGTTCCTTTGGGAGCTTGACAGAATCTCTGATTAGGTATATGATTATTTGTGGCATTACAAATACTGCAATACAAGGATCGCTCTTGCAAGAGGGAGACTTGTGCCTGGAAAAGACTGTCCAAATGTGCAGGGCAGCAGGAACCGTGAAGACCCAAGGTGCGCAGCTGTATGTACCAAAGGGGGTCATCCATGCACAAGGCATGAAAGAATGTGACTAGAAAAAGCCACCTTATGGCATGGAATTTTCCATTGGTAAGGAGCCCTCTAAGGGATGGAGAGCTCACAGAAAGACTTGCAGCAAATGTGGCAGGCAGCGTGCACCCATGTGTTGTGCTGCATTTTGAAAGCTTTGTTTTATCTGTAACAAGATGAACCATGTTGCCAAGTGCTGCAGATCCCAAACATGAAAACCTCAAGTGCATATAGTTGAGGATGAAGTAGAAAAGAAGATTTTTATAGATATGGTTGACTGAAGCAAAAGCAATGACAGGTACTCCATTTAGCCAGTGGGCGTGCAAGGAGCAATGGTTTCATTTACATTGGATATTGGATATCTGGTTAATATTTTGCCAGACCATAAATACAGAAAATTAAAATAGTAACCAAAAGTGAGCCCAACAACATCAGGATAATTGACTATTCAGGAGCAAATATACCAGTGAAAAGGACATGCATTGCTAGCATCCAATATAAAAATAAAGTATACAAATTCCCATTCATTTTGTTACCTAGGGAGATTACACCAATTTTGGGTCTGGATGCTTGTGAGAAACTAAATCTAGTTAAGTGTGTGCAAACTGTGCATGTAGTAGAAGGAGACACAAAATTAATTCCTCTGATGTATCCCACAAGAAGCAACCATGTTTTTATGGGAAGAAATGTACTTACAGAAGTATTTTTTCTGGTCGAGGGGAGGGAATACCCGATAGACTGAGGCACTACTGGATCCACTGGCCCTGTCCCTATCCTTCCTTGTTGTGACCACAGTGTTGCACAAATGTAAATATCATCATGCAGAAAGAGGAAATCAGCTTCAGTGGTCCATAGCTAATGAACTTTGTGTTATATGCAGAACCATAGCTGTCAAAAGTGCAAGTCAGTCAGATCCCAGCATAAAGATTCAAGTCTAGCAAGACTTGGAGGATAAGCCTCCTATCAAAAACAAATCAGAAACTGGGTTTGATACTTTGTCATCTGAAAAGAAATTGAAACCTCCAGAAAGACTCACAAGAATGTGTTAAAAGAGCTGTAGAAAAGGAGGTATAGGAAATGAGTGTAAAGACTCACTCCTGAGTGACATGTTGGGAACCTCTCCTCCGTAGATGGGTGTTAATTGATTTTTGTATTTATTGATTTTTGTAGTTATTGTTAAGAGGGAAAATGTAGTGCTAGAACCCCCTTACGGAGACTACAGAATTTCATAATTGAGAGAAGGTCTGATACACATGTTGCACATGCAGGTATTCCCCACACTGTTATTTTGCAGCATAAAGGGGTTGGGTGGGGGGATGTTGGCACCTGGAGATCCCAGTGTCAAAAAAACCACACTTTAAAAAGTGTGGCAGCACACACAGCAATAGTGCGCACCACCCAAAACTGAAGCCTGGTCAGTGAGAGCCACACTCTAGCTGCTGGTCAGGCTCTCTGCTGCCAGATGGCCATTGCTGCAGCCCCTGGAGGCCCCCAGGACCCCAGGGAAGACTGCTGAGGCCAGTTCAGGTGCTGGCCTCAGCCTCCCCTACGACACCCAGGGCAACAAGCCATGCACCAGAGTGTATGTGCACGGGCATTACTCAGGGACAAGTAGCAGCAGGACATTGTACCACTGTTGTTTGTACCCAGGTAAATGCAGTCCCGCTCGCAGGGATGCACATCACACTGGAATGTATTGTTCCCTGGTACACTGTTTGAACATGCATCTGGTACCACAGCATGTTGAGCCAGGTCAGAGCATCCCTGGCTGGCAGGGGCCTTGGGGGCTGGGGGGTCAGCCCGCTAGCTCAGGGCTGCTCTGACTCAGTTCAATGTGCTGTGGAGGGACTGGCTGGGAAATGAGGGGCAAGCCACCAGACAGCCTCTGCACTGAAGCACCCTCATGCCCTAGGTAACCAGGACAGCAAGTTAGTTTCCTGCGGCTTAATAGAACCACACATGTAGATGCAAGACATTTACTACAAAGCTAATTAGTCTACTCCACAGTAAAAGTTTTGTGTAGATGCACCCAGTTAGAGACAGACAGACATAGGGTCTGCAGGGGTTGCTTACTGCTCCAGATTAAAACCTTTCGTGGTAGTCTTCTCATTCATGTATATCTGTGTTTTATTAAACCCAGTGATCACTACACTTCGGTTACCTCGAACAAGGAAAAGGTGAAAATACATGCTATAAGCCTACATGATTGAGGTTATAGGCCATCAAAGCTAGCATTGTGAGTACTCTTTCTGCAGCACTGTGGTCACAAAAAGGAAGGATAGGGACAGGGACAGTGGATCCAGTACTGCCTCAGTCTATCCGGTATTCCCTTCCCTCAACCAGAAAAAAACAACTGTAGCTGATGGGAGGATGGAAGCCAGCAATGCTTCTTCACGGCCAGAGAATTTCATCCACAATGGAATCCCTCTTATCATGGTCCTATGCTTGGAACTGGTGCAGGGACAAGATCTGCCATACTAAGACGACTTCAAAATTCACATACTGTTTTAAAAGGTATGTGTCTCTTACCTATCTTTCCAACTAAAAGGAGCCAGAGGGAAAATTGAAAACTGGGGGTTTTGGCAACTACACTTAACAAGTAAATCCAACAGTAGAAAGCTCTTAGTGAATCAAAGAAGTTCAAGTTTGTGTATTTCTGCTCCACAGGGTCGATCTTTTTAAACAGGGGTCCGATATAGGACCAGATCAATGGAGGTGCCACAACTTGTGCCTTTCTGAGCCAACAGGATCCATTCAAGTCTAGGTAGAGTATTTTGCGCCAAGTACAGTCTCCTCTCTGGATTCAACCTGGGATACCTCTCAAGGTTTCTCTTGAAACTAATGGAATTATAGAATCATCTTGGGATTCTGTACTAGGGGCTCTCTCTCACTGTTTATGACAATTTATATTTGCAAATTTTATTAGAGGAGAAGGAGAAGCAGGGAACAATATTAAATAAAATTAAGCTGAATGGTGAAGCTTTTGTTATCTGATGGATGGAAATTGAACCCTTCATCTATATGTAGTGCATTCACTGAATTTTTACTTTTCTCAACAATTCAGGAAATGATCTTTCTAGCCGTCAGGGCTTGATCTGGTAAGGTACTCTGTATTCTGGTCCTAACCTAATAAAACATTTAAATATGACTTCAAATTTAACTCTGTAACTAGTCCCTCTGGCTTGCAAAATCAAAGCTTCTGTGAAAAATACTCAGAGAAAGAAGTGGGACATCCACATGCATAAGGTTTGTAGAACTGGGCCTTCAATTTGTCCACATCTCACAGTTCTCTCAAAAGTGACAATCCACTCCTGCTCCTGACTATACTCTGGTGAACAATTTATGAGCAAGGAACCAACTGGAAGGCAAATTCAGCCTCCATTTGAACATAAGGCAATCTCATTTTCATCAGTGAGGGATAGCACTGAGGCGCAAGAGCAGAATATGACTTCATCAAGAGTTAAAAAAAACAAACATTAAAAAGAGCACTGAATTACAGACCATTATGCATGTATCAAGAATTAGGGAACAACTCAACTGTGATTTAAAATGCAAAGAATCACATATTTAAAAATACATATCATGTAAATTAAAGATCCTGGAGGGTATATTTTTTGCAGCTGTGGTACAATGTGTCCACTAGATGGACCTCATTTTCAAAAAAAAGAAGATTTTGCTTTGCATGTGGGTATTAGGTTCACATATACATATTCAAAATATATAATAAAGCAAACACAACAGTAACCGTATATGTATGCCTAGCACTCTTTCATAGCTGGGTAAAACTTTACTCTGTATTCACTTTCATCAGCATATATTAAATCATCTTCCTGATCATCTAAATTTACATACGTATATTGTCCGTATATTTATATTAGATGATACAAGTATTGACTGTGATGGGTAAACCAGAGATCACAGTGTAAGAACTGTTGGATGCTAGCTGCATTCATATTATTTTATGAAAGCAGTATTGCAGCCAAAAGCAATCAAAATACTGAGGCAGGCCTGCTAAAATAGATTCATAAAAAACCTTGACTTTTAAAAAAATATATTTGGAGTACTTGTTTCTGAGGATCTGGGATACATTCCAGTTAAGTTTTCTTGTTTTTCTTTGTAGCTACAAGCATTTGAAATTTGTTTTTTATTTTAAGCTTGAGAGCTACGAGTCACACATAATCATTTGATTCTATTAGCTGGGGAGGTAAGAACACCAAATACTGCAAGATTGCAAAAGAGATTGTGAAGGCTGGCAACACTAGAGAGACAGACTCTGTTTCTTACCAAGGTGATTGCTTGCTTTACTTAAATAGAGACATTTGTAATTCCACATGACGTAGCCTGTAGCCATATAAAAATAATTCAAAAACCCCAAAAAACTAAGAAATTGGATGTGGAAGTCTAGTTTTGTGCAATCTACAACATAAACACAGGTTGTCCTGGATCTGAGCAACATCTTGATTCAAAAGAGCAGATTAACAAAGGAATTTATCCAAAGGAATCTAGAATGCATTGCATTCTTCTTGGAAGTACATTGCAACAGCAGCATGGAAACATAGTACAGGCTCTAGGCAGTACTCCAATAGCAGCCTGTAAAAGAACTGTTGTTCAGTTGACTTATGCTGCCAGCCTCCTTTATAGTCCAGCTTCCTAGTCAGATTACATTTCATAGATTTCATAGACATTAGGGCTGGAAGGGACCTTGGAAGATCATCGAGTCCAGCCCCCTGCCCAAAGGGCAGGAAGTCAGCCGGGTTCATAGGATCCCAGCAAGATAAGCATCCAGTTTGCTCTTGAAGGTGTTCAATGCGGGCGCTTGAACCACCTCTGGTGGCAGGCTGTTCCAGACCTTGGGGGCTCGGGCAGTAAAGAAATTCTTCCTTATATCCAGCCTGAAACGGTCTTGTAGTAGTTTATGACCATTTGACCTAGTTGTCATCCCTAGGGGCGCTCTGGTGAACAAACGTTCCCCCAGATACTGGTGGTCACCCCTGATAAACTTACAGGTGGCCATCAGATCACCCCTGAGCCTGTGCTTTTCCAGGCTAAAGAGCCCCAGGGCTCTCAGCCTGTCATTGTAGGGTCTGCTTCCCTGACCTCTGATCATGTGCGTGGCTCTTCTCTGGACTCTCTCAAGCTTCTCCACATCCTTTTTGAATTGTGGAGCCCAAAACTGGATGCAGTACTCCAGCTGTGGCCTCACTAAGGCCGAGTACAAGGGGAGAATGATGTCCCAGGATTTACTTGAGAAGCATCTATGGATGCAAGCCAGCATTTTGGTCACTTTACTAGCCGCAGCATCGCACTGCAGGCTCATGTTCATCTTGTGGTCAATGATGACCCCCAAGTCTCTTTCTTGCATAGTGCTGGCCAACATAGCACTGCCGAGCCTATAAGGATGCTGCGGGTTTTTCTTCCCAAGGTGGAGGACCTTGCATTTATTGGCGTTGAACACCATCAGATTCTCATCCGCCCACTTGCTGAGCCTGTCCAGGTCAGCCTGGATCACCCGCCTGTCTTCTGGTGTGGATGCTTTTCCCCAAAGTTTGGTGTCATCAGCGAACTTGGCCAGTCCACTTCTGACTCCAGTGTCCACATCATTAGTGAAGATGTTGAACAGTATGGGTCCAAGGACAGAGCCTTGGGGGACACCACTGGTCACAGGACACCACGATGAGTGACTTCCATCAATTACTACCCTCTGGGTCCTACCCCGGAGCCAGTTTTCCAGCCAGTGGATCGTGGAGGACCCAAGGCGACAATTAGCCAGTTTCTCTAAGAGGTGATTATGGGAAACCAGGTCAAAGGCTTTTTTGAAGTCAAGATATATGACATCAATCTCTTCTCCCTTGTCCAGGTGATAGGTCACCTGGTCGTAGAAGGAAATGAGATTGGTCAAGCAAGACCTACCCGCAACAAACCCATGCTGGCTATCCCTTAAGATGTTGGCGTCGGCCAGTCCATTAAGGATGGCCTCTTTAATAAACTTTTCTAAGATCTTCCCCAGGATAGAAGTCAGGCTAATGGGCCTATAGTTAGCCGGATCCACTTTCCTCCCTTTCTTGAAGATAGGCACCACATTGGCCTTCTTAAAGTCTTCGGGCACTACACCAGAGCGCCAAGAGTTTTCAAAGATCCGTGCTAGAGGCTGGGCTATGATGCTTGCCAGCTCCTTGAGTACCCTGGGGTGAAGATTGTCAGGGCCAGCTGACTTGAAGGTATCCAGCTTCTCAAGATGTTCCTTCACGAAGTCAGCATCAATGGAGGGCAGGGGATCACCCTCATCTGGACTTCCCTGTCCCGTAGCGGGCATGGGCGTCCCATGGGACTGATGAAAGACCGACGCAAAGTACCTATTTAATAGGTTGGCTTTTTCCTGGGCGTCAGTTGTCAGTTGCCCCATCTGGTTCAGCAGGGGTCCAACGTTGCCCCTGCTTTTCCTCCGGCTCCCCACATATCTGAAAAAGGACTTTTTATTGTCCTTGATGCTCAAAGCTAGTTGGAGTTCAGTTGCAGCCTTGGCTTTCCTGGTCTGCTCCCTACAGGACTGGACCAGTGCAGAATAATCCTCCTTGGAGGTGACTCCCATCCTCCATCCTTTGTAGGCCTTTCTTTTTAGCCTCAGGAGGTCTGCTAGGTCCCTGGAGAGCCAGGGGGACTGCTGTGCCCTCTTGCTGCCTTTCCTAGATCTTTCTGAGATGGAATAGACTTAGTTTGTGCAATGAGGATCACTCCCTTGAGGAGCAACCACTCTTCTTGAACTCCCCTCTCCGCGTGGTCATGGTTCCTTAGGGCCTCACTGACAAGCCTCCTGAGCTTGTCAAAGTCGGCTTTCCTGAAGTCAAGGACTTGCGTGTTGCTGACTGACTTGCCAGCTTTTCAGCAGATGGTGAAGGTGATCAGCTCGTGGTCGCTGTCACCCAGCTTCCCATCAATCACTAGGTCACCGACTAGGTCATCCCCAGTAGCCAGCACCAGGTCGAGCAGCGCTTTGCCTCTCGTTGGCCCATAGACTTCTTGAGTCAGGTAGAGGTCATCCACGCATGAGAGGAAGCTTTGCGACCGCTCAGATTTTGCTGAGCGATCCTCCCACGAGATGTCTGGGTAATTGAAGTCACCCATGACAACTATGGTCCTGCAGCATGCGGCCTCAGCCAGTTCCCAGGCAAACTCCTGGTCAAGCTCAGCACTTTAGGTGGGAGGTCTGTAGTAGACTCCCACCATTGTGTCCCCTGTGCCGTGTTCCCCACGGATTTTAACCCAGAGGGTCTCCAGCCGTCCACGCTGGTCACCAATATCAGCTTGCAGGGATGATATACCCAATGATATCTCACATTTTCCCCTCTTGGATATAGGAGGCAGTGCATTCTGGGAAATGAAGTCTGACTGGTGAGCCTAGTCTGTGGGGGTTGCAATTAACTGGGCCTGAGGGCCACTTAGGGAGTTTTGGTGAGGTGTCATGGGGTGGGTCAGCACCCCCGCATCTCTCCATGCTGATTCAGCAACCCCCTCCCCCCCAGGCAACAGCTCACCAAAACTTCCTAAGTGGCTCTGCTCCATGCTTTGCTGGGTGGATGAGATAAGGCTACAGAAGGGCAGGGAATGGCATCCAGAGCAGGACAGGTGGGAGAGGCCATGACAGCGCACGACTGGGACCCAGGGCAAAGCCATGATCCTCTCCCTGCACACCTCCTCGACAGGCACCAGTTCAATGGGATGGGTTGGTGGGGAAACTATAACCAACAAACTCCACACTGGAACACTGAGGAAATTCCCACTGACATGACAAATGCCAGTATTGTTACCATTTTTAAAAGGGGAGATAAGTCTGACTGTGGAAATTATTGAGGTATTGCCCTCCTCTCTATCACTTGGAAGATTCTTGCCTGTATTCTGCTGAACCAACTGCTCCCTCTTACCAAGGAAATCCTTCCTGAGTTGTGGTGGCCAGAACCAGAGGGGTTACTATCAAGAGCAATAAATATATGCTCTTGGAGACATCCAGGCAATTGTTTAGCAGTTAAGATTAGCTAATGCAAAGTTTGTAAGTTTGCAACCTACAAGTGGAATTTTTCTGTCACAATTTAACCAAAGTGTTGAATCTAACTGTTTGCACTGATCATGGGTCCCCAAAATAAGCAGAACTACAAGATTAGCTGATCTAACAGGTTTTTTAAAGGTCAGCCATAACAAGATCTGACCACCTAATATAATTAGCACATTCCAAGGAATCCAAGGAATAAGAAACCAAGGGGTTAAGTTTGGGCAGAGTCATGCTCATTTCAAACCTCAAAGTAATGTGGTGTAATTTGCTTATTGAGTGAACCAGAGTTCGGGTAGTAACCTTTCATAATAATTTCTAACACCTTTTGATCCCACAGGGTAACAGCTATAGGGCAAGACTGTGAATGGCTCTAAAGTCAACAGATTAGCATCAGATAAGGCATAAAGGAATGCGCATGTCAAGTAACCAGTTAGAAGGACAGTACAGAAGGACCATTGATGTACCAAGCCTGGACCCCGGACTCTCAGTGAGAGTCGAGGACTGGATTCTTCCTGGTGACCCCTCGGACAGCGTTGATTGGGGATGCCTGACTTTGCTGGAACAACTTGGCGCGTACCTGGCATAGAGGGACGGCCGATAAGTTGCCAGCCCCATGTGGGAACTCTTTGTCATTCTATCTATTATTATTATTCACTATTAGCTCTTTAATATTATACTATTTGTTTGTCACGTTAACCTTTCTGTTAACTGTTGTATGCTAAGCTATAAGTAAATTTGCCTTTACTTCACTCCCGACTCGCCTCCTCGATCCCGAACCCAGCAGCCTAATGGCTGATACACTCACAGCGCCTAGCCAGCCTGTGACACAGAGTCTCAATGTGCTTTCAGACCATCAAGAGACACCATGGACATGTTTTTTCTGGCCCAGCAGATCCAGGACAAATGCCAGGAACTGTATATGGCCTTTATTGATTTGACCAAAGCCTTTGTCTTCATTAACTGTGAGGGTCTATGAAAGATCTTATCAAAGTTTGCCCACCCAGAGAAATTTTTGACCATCCTAAGACTACTTCACAGCCAGATGACTGCCTCCATCCTATCTAGTGGCTCCATCTGCTATGGAGCCCTTTGCCATTCAAACTGGTGTCAAGCAAGGCTGCATGATTGCACCAATTTGTTTTTCATCTTTCTTGTGGTCATCAAGATGCTTATCTATGATTGCCAGCCACATGGCATCATCATCAAGTACAGGATGGATGAGAGCCAAAGTTACTTCAGCCTTGCTTGTAGAACTTCAGTAAGCCAATGATTGTGTTGTCATTGCACATACTGAAGAGGACCTACAAACAGCCCTTATCTACTTCTCTCAAGCATCCCAGCGCCTGGGACCTGGCACTTAACATTGGAAACACAAAGGTACTTCACCAGCCTGCTCCAAGCTAATCAACCCTGCAAAGATCCTCATTGATGGCCAGGAGCTGGAAAATATTGAAAATATTTGCATACCTCAGCAGCCATCTCTTAAAGAAGGCCAACATCAACAAGGCGATCCAGTATAGGAGCTGATGTGCCAGCTCTGCTTCCAGAAAACTGAATCATCATGTGTTCAATGATCACAACATCAGGGATCAAACAAAGCTCCTACTATACAAGGCTGTGGTAATCCCAACTCTTCTCTATGACTGTGAAACTTGGGTGACTTACAGGGCCCACCCAAAAAGCCTGGAACACAATCATCAGCAATACCTCTGGAAGACCTTTGGCATAAAGTTGGAGGATCGTTGCACAAATGCCAGTGTCCTCAGTGATGCTAACTCCACCAGTATGGAAGCATTGATTATTCAACATCAGTTGTGGTGGACAGAGCATTTTGTGTGCATGTCTGATGTTCATATACCAAAACAACTGCTATACTCCCAATGCAGCCAAAGACAAAGGACACATGGGGCCAGAGAAAACTCTTCAAGGACACCCTCAAGGTGAACATTAAGTGTGGCATTGATACCACAAATTGCAAAAAAATAGCCTGGGACAGGGCTACATGGCAATGCCTTGTGAGAGAAGGCACATCTTACTTTGAGAAAAACCTTCTTGCCCTAGAGGTAGAAAAAATGAAAGAAGTGGAAGGAAAGGAAATAATACTGAATAATCTATGGTCCGACCCTCCCTTTAACTGCCACCTGTGGTGTTTGCCAAAGAATCTGTGGCTCTAGGATTGGCCTTCTTAGCCAGCAACAAGCTCATTTACAACGCTTTACTTGACCCATGGGAGTGATCATCCTTGACTGAGGTATTGCTGATGATTGGGGTAATGAACTGAGTCCAGCATGCCTTGGGGAACCACTTCTACTTGCCCTTGTCTGTGTTCCCTGCACCTGCTGGCAGGCTGGTGGCAAGCTTCCTTTTCCTGCATTCCTCACAGGGTGGTGCACTGCTTGACTGGACTGGAATGGCTGTGCACGGGGCCCATGATCTGGCTTGCCATTTTCTGGCTCACTTCTGGTCTGCAGTCACACGGCACTGGCCAGCTGTCTATGCATTGCTCCTCCAGTCATTCTCCCACCCAGCTGCTCCACACCACCCATTCCCTTCCCCCACCTGACCTGTCTTACTCCATGTGAGGGTCCCGGCATGGGCTGTGGCCTGGCAGCAAGGAGATCCTTTTCTCTGGTAGCAGAGGAAATTCATGGGCCTCCTCCTTGCATCCTGATGTTTTCCCCATCCTCTCTGGCCCATCTCTTAGCCCTCTCCCTCTGGGCTTTGGGCGCATCTGTGAGTCCCTTCCGGCTGCAGTAATGCCAGCTGGTTGGATTACAGCTTGGCCACCTAAGCCCAGGCTGATCCAGACCAGCTGAGCACATGTTCCTCAAGCCGGGCCATGTAAATACTCCCACTGACCTTGAAATAAACATGCCTGCAGTAATTAGCATATAGACAAATTTCTACAGGCACCCATAGGCATAGGTCATCTGGAATTGATGCATTTTACCTTTTCTAAAACAGCTGAAAGTTTTAACACAGGTACTTCATAAACACACTTTTAAACAGCACTTCTGTACCTACTTATATATAGTACAAACTATACATGATATCAGTAAAAAGCCTCATGATTTACCATAGAGTTCATTGAGCTGTGCCCCAGCAGAGTCAACAGCATTTCAAGCCATTATAACCCCACAGTTCAGCACTTCTCAGTGTATGTGTACTTCAGATATCCCCCACAAAGAATTCATATGCTAATTAGCCCCCATTCATGACATGGCTAGAATTAAGTGTTCTTGTCACAGGTCCAGGGATCCTCTAAACAATTATATGCAGAGAGCTGAAGGGCAACCTGGCCTGGCTCCATCTCATGAAGTGTGGGACCACACTAATCATATGTGACAGGCCAAGAGAGGGGACAAGAAATGGATTCTGGGTGAACTGTTTGAGGCCTCATTTAGTGATGTTTGCCAGACATTTAAGACTAGTGAAGACATAGGAATCATTAGAAATGGGAAAGAAAGGTGTACCTCAGCTATGGGAGTGAAGAAGAGGTCAAAATATATTCAGTGTAGTAGCTCATGATGACTTGGAAAAGAGCTGGCGCTGAGGAGGATTAAACACAATGGGCACTACCATATACCTTACTTAGGTGGAATGCATTAAACTATTTTTGCGGTAGGTTCCTATCAGTATGTTTACCCAACATGAAGCAAATATTTTATGGTCATGCTCAGTGTTGGTTGCATTTAATTAACTTCATAGTTGATTTCCATTCCTGAGCACATGCTGCTATTGGCAGCATGAAGGGAGGAGAAAAAGATGGTGCAAATACTGCCCAAGAGCAAGCAGGAGCCAGCAAAGGAAAAGAGGGCTCCCCGGGAGCCACGTTTCCAGAGCTACTGTTCCATAAAGTTAGTGGCCCTGGAAAGAGGAAGAGACAGTGAAGCATCTGGATGAAGATAAGGGGAGTGATGCCACACATCAAGGAAGATGTGTGGGACAGCTACGGTGGTGGTGAGACTGCAGCCAGCTGGCTGAATGACTTGGAGGAATTACTCTAAACAAGGAGACACCAGCTGAATAAGCATCACCGGCAACGTGGTGCCAGAGCCGGGACAACTTCAAAGAGAGTGAGGGCTAGTCGGGAGAAGTCAGCTGAGCCCTTCAGAAACAAGTAAAACATTTTTCTTTTAGTTTTTATGGTTTAAAGGGCGAGCCAAGCTGGTGACTACAGAGAACTACAGGCTCTAGAGACTGAACCTCCGATGCAGGTTGTTGGGATAAAAGACAGAAGAACGTCCTTTGTATGATTTAAGGGGTGGGTTGAGCAACCACTGCCCACAAGGGCTTCTACTCATTTTGTTGGTTAGCCTTCTTTATTTTTCCTGTTTTTGATAAAGCTATCTGTTAGTATTTGGAGATGTACGTTCATCACTCTAGGCAGGGAGAGATCTGAGATACCTAGAAAGCAAAAGAAAAGAATGTAATCAATAAAAGGTAATTATTTAAAAGAATAGGCACTGTGAGTTGTAATAACGAGAACTGCAGAATTTTCAGTCACTGAGTCGTGTTACAAGGGAGTTCAGTGTCACAAGAGAAATGAAACTTAGGCCCCATTGTCTAGCGGTATTTAAAATTCAACCTGCCCGGTAGAAATCCTTTTACATCAAGACATGGCAGGTGAGAGTTGGGATCACCACTAAGATAACCCCATAATTGAATCTTTTTTGTTACTTGAAACCTAATCTTGAAGACTGTGGCTAGCTATACCTTTGAAAAATTAGTCTAATAACCTCACACAGCAGTTTAATGATAGACAGTGTATTTAATCAGGTTTTCCTTGTATGCAAATATAAAATGAGGAGCTTTATTCCCCCAGGATGATTGAGGGAGCATTTATAAAATACTTATTAATTTTTGGACCTTGGTTTAAGATTTTTTTATATTTGGTTTTGCCAATATTTCTGTTAAGATGCCAAAAATATGAGAGACACTAGAGCTTCAGAAACAGCTACCACATCATTCAAATCTTTGATAAAAAGAGATCTTTAGGATGGAACTTCTCAGGTGAAAAGCAGAAAGCCCTTAATGATCAAACAAAAGGGCTAAAGTTTAGAAGCAACTTTTAATGCTCTCTTCTTTCACTGGAATACCTCAAGTCCTTTTTTCCTCATAAATAATTTTCAGTGATGATTACCGCTATGTGAAAACATGAGTATGCCCTCAAAATTTCTTTGGCATATTTATTGTTCTTACCATTCCAGATGTTCTGTGAGGAAGTAGAAGCTCCAGTAAAGTTTCATATAACACATCAAATACAAAAAGAAGTTTAGCTCTTAACCTAGGACCCACAAACTGGATCTGGCCTGCCAAGAAATCAGATCCAGCTCAGGCAGCCTGGGTATCTGTAGTGATTTTACAGCAGGGGATGTTGATGGCAACTCTCTTGGAGATCAGTCCTGTGGAGGGGGTGTCATAGAAAGCAGTGGTGGTGGCAGTGTGGAAACAGTAGCAGTGGCACCTGCCATGTCAGAAACAAAAGCTCACCTTTGGAGTTATCTGCATTAAAGCATCCCATTCCAAAAGTTTTCTAGTGCCTGGTTTAGACAATAGAAATAATCAGTGAGCCTAAATAGTTATTAGACACAGACCATACTCCTTAGAAGAATTTTAAAAAGTATTTCAATCACATGCTACTTGTTTTTGGAAACTAACTTAATTGAGTATATTGTCTATATTCCATGTTTGACATGTTATTGATAGATGTGAACTGTATTGTTTGGTTCCTCCTAATAGTCTTTACTTAAGTGCTATAAGTACATTTAACTACAGTACAAGTTTTAGCAGATGTAACTATGTTAAATTCCTTGTCTTCATACATTCTAAATCACCTTGGAAGAATAAAAAAAAAAAAATCACTCAGAACTGTGATTTTTTTTCTTCTGAAAGTAAAGGTGATGATGATCATTTTAATCTACATAAATATCTCAGATAAAATATAATCTCTCATTTTCACATCATTTTTTAACAACAGAATTGAAATTCCTATTTGAAATTCCAAAGAAGTAACAAGAGAGCACTGTAGCTTTCTCAGAGTTCCAGCTCTCCCTATAAATCAAGGATAGTTATGAAATAACTAGTATGGGAGTGACTATACAAATGAAGTAATGCAATGTTAATATTGCAGTGACTAGGTTGAGGACTACAGTAGATATCTGATATTGCTCAGCGCACAGAAGATATTTTCAGAAGTTGAGCAAACACAAACTGAACTATTCAGAAATTTTATGAAAGTGTTTTTCCCTCCTCCAGAGAAGCCTAATTCCTGAATTCCTCCTAAGCAAACCTAATCAATATAGAAGGTTTAATGAAAACCATGATTTTAAACCAACTTAGTGAAAATGGTGAAACCTCATGTGTAGACAGTCTTTTATTAATTGAATTTTATATAAGTTAAATTTAGTTAGAATTATAAATTTACCAATACATCAGCATGTCTACATGAGATGTTTACTGTGCAGTTGACATCTCAGCATCTGCATGTGTACCCCTATTAGGGCACATGAAACTAATAAACTCTGCAGCAGGGTAGGACTTGCAAATACAAGTCCTACCCTGTTGCAGAGCTTTTTTGTGCACAGCAGTGAACATGTAGATGTTGAGCTACCTGGCTAGGGCAGGAGGGTGATTCAGTGTGGAGGCTGACTGCCTGCTAACCTCCACACAGAAGCACCCTTGTGCCTTCTCCAGCCCCTCGCAGCACATTGAGCCTGGTCAGAGGAGCCCCAAGCTGGCAGGCTGACTCCCCTGGGTGCCCTGACAGCTGGGGTTGCTCCAAATTGGCTCAGTGTGCTGTGGCCTGGATATACACATGACCAGCACACATATAAGCTTCCTGGGAGCAATAAACTGCTATAATAGCACATGTATATGCACCCACTTATAATTTACCTCAGGGTAAAAGAGGGCTTTAACATATGCTAGTTGCTCTGCAGTAACTTGGTATTTGCCTCTTTTTATCCTGCAGTAAGCAAAAGCTAGCCTACAGAAGCTTAGTGACTGATGAAAGAGGAATCAGTTACTGCAATTTAGCTTCCACTTACTGACTGCATCTACACACAATGCTTACTGTGGAGTTGCCTAATTAGTTCCACAGTAAATATTTCATTGTCCATATGTGCAGCCTTATTAGGTTGCAGGAAACTAGTAAACTCCTCAGCAGGTTAGTACCTGTAAATACAAGTACTATTGTGCTGTGGAGTGTTTTACTCCACAGCAGCATATGTGTAGACACTGCCCCACTGGCTGGGACATGAGGTGCTTCAGCGACGGGCTGCCTACCAGCTAGCCCTACACTGAAGCATCCTTGTGCCCCAGCCAGTCCCTCTGCAGCATGTTGACCCAAGTTCAAGCAGACCTGGGTTGGCTAGCTGACGCCCCCACCCTGGACCTCCTGCCAGCTGAGACCGTTCCAACTCAGCTCAACATGCTGCAGTCCCAAGCATGCGTTCAAATGGCATGCCCAGAAACAATAAATACTGGCACAACATGCATCAGAATTTATTGTTTTTACTTAATTGTACATGGAGAGATGCCCAGTAAAGCATCACCAGCTACACAAGCGGTTCTATTAGACCGGAATAAACTAATTAACTCTGCCATAGGGTAGTACTGCCCAACACAAGTACTATTTTATGGCAGTTATTTCCTCCACTGTGGATGGTGATCAGGGCTGGCTGGGGCTCAAGGGTGCTACAGTGCAGGGCTGTCTACCAGCTAGCCCTGTGCTATAGCACCCTTGTGCCCCAACAAGCCCCTCTGCAGCACACTGAGCCAGGGTAGAGCAACTCTGGGCTGGCAGGCTGGTCCCCTGGACTCCCTGCCAATCGGGGCTGCACCACCCTGACTCAGTGTGCTGCAGTCACAGGTGCATGTTCAAATGGTGTGCCCAGGACCAATAAACCCCATCACAAACTGTGTTGGAGTTTATTCAACCCAGCTAATTTCACATTTTGATGCACCCACTGTAGAGTTTGAGCGTTCACATGATCTGTTACTGCAGAGCAGCTATGCATGGTAGAAGTTTTATCATGCAGCAAGGTGTTCTTATGTCCAAATATTCAATCACCTTTTAAACTGATTTACATTAACTGGTGCATTTTTTAGGCTGAAGACAACTGGCATTTACCAGATTCTTTACTGTGCCTTTTTTCCCCAGCAGTGTAGAAGGACCAATGAAGAGACAGCTGCAGTTTTCTGATTGTCACGTGTTACGTTGGCCTTAACAATTTAGAGCAACCTGGGAACTTAATTCTTCTGGCATGTAACAGTCCCTATGGTATTGATTAGGAAGGGACAGCTGAAGCACAGTTACCTTCTGCCATACTATTCTCTTACTACCCTTTCCAGGCTTACACAAATGTGGGGTTGCAAACATAGGGTGATGTAGAAGCCAGCTGTGGTGCGGATTCCTCTATCCTGTGGGATCCTTAGCAGGGGAGATAAAAGTATTTTCCACATCCTTTGCAGCATCTTAGCCAAGCAAAGTGAATATACTGGGCCAGAAAATCTAGCTTTTACTATTTGGTATTTCACTGAAAGTTAAGAGAGTAAGTACTCACGTGTTTCAGTTTTGGGGAAGATTTTAAAATGTAAGCTTTCACTGTCAAGTTATTTAGAGTGCTTCCCCAATTCATCAAAATTCAAAGCATGTTCTAACTTTCAGCAGAAGGCTATTCCCATGTAAATCTGCTAGTACACTGGTGCAGCCCTTTGCACTACCCACATTTTTGACACTTTTCCCACAGCTATTTCAGGACCGTTCTAGAGTTCAGAATAGCCAGTGCAACACAGTTCAGCTACTCCCCTCCTATTCCAAACAGAATCCTTACTACTTTTATAGTACATCCCTACAGTGCAGAAACAAGATGTGGAAATAGCTCCCAGAGAGGAATAGCAACATTAAAGGAGATTTGACAGAATAAAAGGTCAGTCCCTTGGTTTTCATGCTTTGTTTTTCAGACCTAGAGTCATAAATCATAGAAAAGTAGGGCTGGAAGGGACATCAGGAAATCATTTAGTCCAACCCCTTGCTCAAGGCAGGATCTTCCTTATTTAAACCATTCCATGCAAATATCAGGAACAATGCCTGAAAATGTCAAGAACGCCCTAACATGACACAGCAGTGGGATGCCCTTCCAGTGCAAAGATGTTGTTTGTTAAAACATAGTCAAGAGATCCAAGGAACATTTTCTGGTACGGAAGAAGGGAAAAACCCACAGTCGATGCCAATCTGACTGCGAGGTAAAATTCCTTCCTGATCCCAAATGAGGTGACTGGCCTGACCCTGAGCACAGAAAAAGGCCCTCTAACCAGAAATCTGCAGGTTTAAGTACCAGCAGGAGCATCAGCACACCCCAGTCACAATCCCCAGCCTTGGCTGCTTCTGAGGAAGGTGAAAAAAACTGATACCTGTAGCAGCAGGAGGAGGAAAATTCCTGCTGGCCCCATGCATCAATCAGCAAAACCCCAGAAACATGGTAAAAATATTTACCCTTAACTCCAACCTACAGAAGTGTGTACATCACTCAAACAGACTGAACTCCAATCTACAGAAGTGTGCACATCATTCAAACAGAAATCACATCATGTTGCTAATAAAACACCTCTTTCTGGCCAACTAGTATTAAAAATGCTTTTGAAAGGGGTTTGGTTCATGATCTTGATAATATAACACTTAAACCAGCAGAATATAAATTTGGGGATGAGGCTATATTATCTCAGGCCCAGCCCAAGTAATCAGATGCCACTTGATCTGAATATGCTGAACAATGCAGGAATGGTTTCAATTAGATTCTGAATTATTTGAACCACAAATTAAAAAAAACTCAATCCTGTGACAGTGGAATAACTCCTTAAAAATGCCAAATTTCCATTCTCCACCAAGAGAAAATTACATAAGGCCTATGTAAGCGGTCTCTAATGCATCAGATTGAACAATAACAGTCAGCCACACTGAAGTCCCATTTGCAACCCATTCAGCTAAATTTGTTCTCAAAAGTATAAAAAAAAAATTGAAGCCCACCACATCAATAAATTCATCTCATAGATTTCATGGACATTCAGGCTAGAAGGGACCCCAGAGGATCATCGAGTCCAGCCCCCTGCCCCAGGGGCAGGAAGTCAGCAAGGGTCATAGGATCCCAGCAAGATAAACATCCCAAAGTGTCTTGAAGGAGTTCAAAGTGGGTACTTGAACTGCCTCGGGTGGCAGTCTATTCCAGACCTTGGGGGCTTGGACAGTAAAGAAGTTCTCCCTCATGTTCAGCCTGAATGGGTCGCAGCGGAGCTTGTGACAGTTCAATCTTGTCATCACTTGAGGCGCTCTGGTGAACAGATGTTCCCCCAGATACTGGTGAACACCCCTAATAAACTTATAAGTGGCCACCAGATCACCCCTGAGCCTGTGCTTTTCCAGGCTGAAGAGTCCCATGGTTTTCAGCCTTTCATCGTAACGCCTGCTTTCCTGACCTCTGATCATGCGCGTGGCTCTCCTCTGCACCCTCTCAAGCTTCTCCACATCCTTTTCGAATTGTGGAGCCCAAAACTGAACACAGTACTCCAGCTGTGGCCTCACCAAGGCTGAGTACAAGGGGAGAATGACATCCTGGGATTTGCTTGAGAAGCATCTATGGATGCAAGCCAGCGTTTGCTTTACTAGCTGCAGCATCGCATTGAAGGCTCATGTTCACCTTGTGGTCAATCATGACCCCCAAATTCCTTTCATCTGTAGTGCTAGCCAGCATAGCACTGCTGAGCCTATAAGCATGCTGCAGGTTTTTCCTCCCAAGGTAGAGAACCTTGCATTTTTCGGGGTTGAACACCATCAGGTTCTCATGTGCCCATTTCCTGAGCCTGTCAAGGTCTGCCTGGATCACCCTCCTGTCCTCAGGTGTGGATGCTTTACCTCAGAGTTTGGTGTCATCGGCAAACTTGGCCAGTCCACTTCTGACACCAATGTCCACATCATTTATGAAGATGTTAAATAGTATAGGCCCAAGGACAGAGCCTTAAGGGACCCCAGTGGTGACTGAGCACCAAGACAACTGGCTTCCGTCATCCACCACCCTCGGAGTCCTGCCGTGGAGCCAATTCCCTAGCCAACAGATTGTGGTGAGGTCGAGGCCGCAGTTAGCCAGTTTTGCCAAGAGGTTATCGTGGGATACCAGATCGAAGGCTTTTTTAAAATCAAGATACATGACATCAGTCTCTTCCCCCTTGTGCAGGTGATAGGTCACCTGGTTGTCAAAGGAAATGAAATTGGTTAAGCAAGACCTACCCACAACAAACCCATGCTGGGTATCCCTCAGGATACTGCCGTCAGCTAGTCTGTTAAGGATGGCCTCTTTGATAATCTTTTCCAAGACCTTCCCCGGGATAGAGGTCAGGCTGATGGACCTATAGTTTGCCAGATCTACTTTCCTCCCTTTCTTGCAGATAGGCACTACATGGGTCTTCTTCCAATCTTCAGGCACTGCACCAGAGTGCCAGGAGTTCTCAAAGGGCCATGCCAGGGGCTAAGCTACGATGCTTGCCAGCTCCTTGAGTACCCTCAGGTATAACCCATCAGAGCCGGCTGACTTGAAGGTATCCAGCCTCTCAAGGTGTTCCTTCATAAGGTCAGCTTCGATGGAGGGCAAGGAATCTCCCTCACCTGGGCGTCTCTGACCCACAGTGGACAGGGGCGTCCCATGGGACTGGTGAAAAACTGATGCAAAGTACCCATTTAGCAAGCTTGCTTTTTCATGGGCATCGGTTGGGCCTAGGGCTGCTCCAACTGGGCTCAATGTGCTGCACAGGGACTGGCTAGGGCACGAGGGTGCTCCAGCATTGGGCTAGCTGGCTGGCAGCCCCCACAGTGAAGTACGCTTGTGTCTCAGCCACTCAGTCAGCATCTATATGTGTGCTGTTGTGCACAAAAAACCACTCTGTAGCAGGGTAGGACTTGAGTCTATTAGTTTCCTGCGCCATAATAGGGACACGCAAGTAGATGCCGAGATGTTTACTGGGGAGCTAATTAGCCAGTCCTGCAATAAACGTCTTGTGTAGACGTGCCCTGTGAAATATCTTCCTGGCTAAAACTTCAGTGGTAGGTCTTAGCTAAGTTATTGGATCAGATTCTGTCCTCAGTGGCATTTGCATAAATCCCAACAAGGGTAGGGTGCTGGGGCAAACCTTAGACTGATTGAAAATAGTGTGGAGGTCCTTACTTGATGTAAGAGCAATCACTGCAGTGCAGTCAGTTACACCACAGATCAATTGCACAGCTCAGAAGGCTGGTTAAGTGGTATGTTTATGAAGAATAAGACACAATGGAATATCAAATCTCTGTTAGGGCTCCACTGACATGCATTTAATGTTAATGTGCACCTTGACATGCAAACTGTCTAAATTAACTGAATATTATTCAATCACAACTTCCATCCAATTATTCTCATTTCCTTTTTCAATCATATTAATCATTTCCATTTTCTCCGTGTAACTTGAAGCAAGATTTCCAGTGAATGATGATTTAATTAGGATTTTTTCTGCCTCCAGAGTTCTATGCTACATTAATCTTGTCAGATCTTTCACCTTACTTCCATTTTTATGTCATAAGTAAAAAATGAAAAAAAATCCACCACCCTGGAGGGAACAGGAGGATGCCCTGTTTACATGTTTCTCCTAAATTGAGCAAACGAGGTGTGTCTACACAGTTATTAATGCATCGTAATTATTGGGCCAGATTTTGATGTCATTTCCACCAGTATGAAACTAGAGTAATTCCACTAAAGTCAGTCAATCTGGTCTGAACATAATCTGAATTAGCCCCCTGTGCATTAAGTTTTACTCAGGACATGATTTGTAATCCCAAGTGACAACCTTTTCAAAATACTACAGGAATACAGCCCAGTGCACTTAATTTACTAGTGGACAGAGATGAAAACTACAGCAAAATCTAGTAAGCAGTGTCATCTGCACTCTGGACTGATGTGGTGTATTCTTTGTGAGCAGTTAAGTGTATTCTTTCAAGCTCAGTGAGTCTTGACCAGGTTGCCATGGCACCCTTAGGTGCCTTGAGATCCCTTCAAGGGTGGTACTGGATACCACATAATGTTAGCACTGTTAGGCTTGCAAAAATGATTCATAAGCCAAATCCAGAGATTTCAACTAGAAATCCATAGTTGTGGTCTTTCTGAGTTCTTTGTGATGGAAAAAGCACAATACTCTATTCTTTACTGTACTCAAAAAACAAATGACAGCTAAGAGTTGGCATTTTCTGAGGGGTGCTCATGTCTATCTAGGCATGTCTCATATCTCCAGGTGTGCCTTGAGTCTAAATAGATTTAACTGGCTTAGATTTAACTAAAGATACGAGGCCAAAGGACTCGCCATTAAGAGTCACTGGATAAAGAGCAAGAACTAGTTCAAAAAAGCCAAAACTTTGGCCACCTTGTTGGATGAAACACGAACCTTCTTTGTTGTGTTTGATATTAGGCAATTAATGGTCCTCTCTCTCTCTCTCTCTCAGGGTTGCCTTTTGTTATGCAAATCCTTTCCATTTGTGTCAGAAGATAATCAGCTATGCCTGCTGACTGATTATTCCCCATTCCATGCCTAACCCTTTTTTTTACACAGTTCTGGTCCAACAGTAGACACTGTCATTCTAAAAATATTTCTAATATGGCTGTTAATATATTTGGCATTCTCTTTCAGACCCACAGTAGTTCCACCATTCAGATCTCATGCTCTCTCAAAAGGAGCATATCCTTTTGTTTCTAGGTAGACAACACATTTTAGAGAGAGAGAACTTCAAGCCTAGGCTACATATGACATTTTAAGATTTCAAACAAGCTTTGTATATAAAATAGGCAAGGACCAGTGGCTAACCCTTAGGGAGAAAGTTTTGCCCTCTTAGGATAAAGGGTGATAAGGTTTCCTCAGGCTCCACACAATGATTCCAGACTGGCTTTGACTTGCCCTATAATGTCTTTATAGCTGCCCCTTCTTATGGGCAGGCATGCACTAGGCCCTGGTAATTTATGAAGGCTACATGCTAATATTGCAACTAATGAAAGTGATGCAGAGTCCACTTGCAGCCATTACTTGGACATGAATTCTTCTCAGCTTAGTGGAAATCTTGCCTGCTTAGGAATGGTGGAGTCAGGTACAATGTTTATATTTAAATAGCTTACACCCCACAAAATTTACTTCTAGACAAAGATGCCCCTTTGGCTCTTACTTTTTGAATCAGGGGTATTATTTTAAAAAAAGGATGGCTTTAAACAAAAGAATTAGGTTAGTGTACATCCATGATTGCCTCAGGAACTATCATTTAATGAAGTGTTTCTCACTCTAATGGAAATAAGACTTTAATTTCTTTTTAATATTTCACACAACAAAATTTAAAGGAATATGAATACTGCTTGCTAAATTGCATATATTCACATCAATACCCAATGCCTCATCTCTGTTTATAGAACATTAAATCCTTCAGTGGATCTGATATGAAAAATAAACAGCCTGTTACTGGCTGCAGGATAATCAAGCCCCTCATTAGTAAGCCTATCCACACATCAAGCCTTATTGAATAAGGCCTGGTAAAAGGTTTTTTTAGTTTTTATAGTGCTGCACCAGAGAGTAATTAATTGAGAGCAACCAACCATTTTGTTAGTGGGAGCTTTTATTTAAGGATATAGTCTCTTGAAGACTAGAATTTATTTTTGAGCAGGACACATATGACAAGTTTCCCAACAAAATGCCCCAGCTAACTGGGACAGGGGGCAGAGAACCATGGCATTTTTCACTGCCTGAAGAAACGGGTTTTCTCAGATCTTTTCTCCCACTAGAAAAACAGGCAGTGCCCTGCTGTCTTAATATCACCCTTTGATCTTGACAGAATGAAGTATGAGGTTCATTATACCAGTAGACAGGAAAAACTGTTGAATAAGATCGAAAGAGTGTTTGATAGGGAAGAAGAAGAGACGAGGAGAGGAAAATAAAACAGGTGGATGGAAATACTGGAGAATTTTAAAAGGAATAATATTCAGGACATGACACTAAGATGAGGGTAGTAAAGTTGTGATATGCAGAACTGGAATGATACTGCTATTTATTTCTCTACCTTAGTCACATAGGGTGCTGACAAATGTTGTGGGGGGGAAGCAGCAGTGTATTACTTTGACCCGGCACCGCAACATCTGTATAGATCAGGTGCTTCAGTGGGGCTTTTTGGCACTTTTATCTAATAGCTGATTCAATCAAAAGCCCCACTAAAGCACCCAACCTATACAGATGTTGGGAAAACTGGATGCAACTAACCCACTGCCTCTTCTGGCACACTGAGTTTAAAGTAAAGTGCCATTTATTTGTTTGTTTTCCCACATCTGCAACCAGCCATATAAGATCAGGTTAATATACCCTGCCACATACAGCAGATTCTGAAGGCTACTTGTGCACAGCATAATGCCTGGAAGAATCAAAGATGGAAGGGAAGACACTGGGAAATTTAAAGAATGAAAATGAGAGTGGGGCAACAAAGCAAAAGGAGTCTCGACTATTGCTCCTTGGGAGTCCTTATGAACAAAAGAGAAAAATTTGCTGAGACCTGGTAGAAACTCTGGAAGAATCCAAAAATAGATGGAAAGCAGTAAAGTAAGTGCTTGAGTACCTCTATGGGTAAGATGAGAATTCCTGTTGTAACCATTACTAGAAAGTGCAAACAGAAGTAACACTTTTTGCCCAATCTATCCCCTGAAAACACTCCACAGCCATGACCAAACACAAGTGCATGGCTGTAGAGCACTTTAAAAGGGCCTAAACTATGGAACACCCTCAGTAACTTCTGTCTGCGCACTCTGGAAACAGGGCTGAGCTGACGCAGATCAGCCACACTCCCACGGCTGTCTTCAGAATGGAAGGAGGGGAACGGAGAAGAGGGAGATTGGTCTGGGTTTTTAGATGGGTGGGCAGGCACCAATCCACCTACCCCACCCTCTAGCACCAGCTGGGCAACTCTCAGAATGAGCTCCCTCCACTTCGTTACCCCCCACTTCCTGTGGAGTGCCATGAGTTACAATGGGGGGCTGTTCTTCTGTCTGTACCTAGAGTTTCTTATGCACACAGAGACACATGGGCTAGGTACAGACATTCAAAAAGCCAAGGCAGAATCGGTCTAAGTTATGTGTTTTTCTGTAAATGGCATAATTTAAATCAATAGCAAACAGAACACACATTTGTCCTTTTGTGGGGGGAGGCAGCAAATCTTAGTCTGGGGTTTCATCATTTATAAATGAGTCTCTGTGTGCCAAACTTCTGTTCTGTTATGGACACAGACTGGTTTCAAATCACTTACACCTGTAAAAGTGTAATGTCTGTACCTGGGCACCATAATGCTGAGTAACATTTATGTCCAATACAATTTCACAACCAAAGTGTTCTGCTTTAAACCAGGACAAACACTACTTGTGACATGCATAATATTACATGTGCCTGGACACAGAATAATACACATACAGGTTTCTTGAGACCTTGCCTATATGAATGTAAGCAAAGCTATGAATTTAAGTCAATTTATTAAACTGGTGCAAAAGACTGTCTAGATACTTATTTTAGTTTAAGTATGACTCATTGATTTTTATCTTAAACAGACTGTTAATCAACATGCAAGAGAGAACGTATATTCTTTTGTACCACTTAAAGTGGTTTAGAAAACACACCTTTTATTAGTCAGTGTAATTTCCACAAGCACATAAGGATTTAACTGGATCCTGCAGTTGTATTTAACTCAAGCTAAGTAGCAGTGTTACTGTAAATTGACGTTACAGTAGGAACATGTGACAATCGGGCCTAGTGTGAATACTCTATTGTGGGCCTAGTTTGAATGCCCTACTGTAAAACACTGTGCCTGACTGTATTAGACTGATTATTGTTACAGAATTGATTTGAACATTATTGAGAGTTTAGATTTATCCAAGTTCCAAACTCCCTTTTCAACCATTCTCACTTAGGCTAATCAGATCAAAGAATCATAGAAGCATAGAAAATTAGGGTTGGAAGGGACCTCAAGAGGCCATCTAGATCAATCCCCTGCTCAAAGCAGGACCAGCCCCAACTAAATCATGCCAGCCAGGAGTTTGTTTTGCCAGGCCTTAAAATCCTCCAAGGATGGATATTCCACAACCTCTACAGGTAAACCATTCCATTGTTTCACCACCCTCCTAGCAAGAGAGTTTTTGTCTAATATACAACCTAAACTTCCCTTGCTGCAACTTGAGACTGTTGCTCCTTGTTCTGTCATCTGCCACCATGGAGAACAGCTGAACAGTTTCTTTGTAACCACCTTTCAGATAGTTGAAGGCTGCTATTAAATCCCCCCTCAGTCTTCTCTTCTGCAGACTAAGTAAGCCCAGTTCCCTCAGCCTCTCCTCAGAAGACACGTGTCCCAGCCCTTAATCATTTTCATTACCCTCTACTGGACTCTCTACAACTTGTTCACATCCTTCCTGTAATTGGGGGCCCAAACCTGGATCCAATTCTCCAACTGTGGCCTCACCAATGCCGAATAGAAGGGAAGAATCACTTTCCTCAATCTGCTGGCAACATTTTTATTGATGCAGCCCAGTATGCTGCTAGCTTTCTTGGCAACTAGGGCACATTGTTGACTCATATCCAGCTTATTGTCCACTGTAACCCCAGGTCATTTTCTACAGAGTTGCTGCTTGGCTAGTCAGCCCCAAGCCTGTAGCAGTGCATGGGATTGTTCTAATCTAAGTGCAAAATTTTGCACTTGTCCTTACTGAACCTCATGAGATATCATTTGGCTCAAGCCTCCAATTTATCGAGGTCACCCTGAATCCTAGCCCTACCCTCTGGCAGATCTACTACTCCCCATAACTTGGTGCCATCTGCAAATGTGCTGAGACTGCAATCCATCCCATCTTCCAGATCATTAATGAAGATATTGAGCAAAACCAATTCCATGCATTTACATAGAGCAGAACATTTCACTTTAAACCACTGCAAACAAGGAAGTTGCACGAACAAAGAAAAGTTTGCTTTCTTGAAGGTATTCATCTTTCCTTTAATGGAATTGTTTCATCTCTTACAGGCAGATCCTAAGCCTGGTGACAGAAGGCAGTAAGATAACAATACATAGAGAAAATGTCAAAGTAGCATCAGATTCAGAAGAGTAAAGAAAAATTTTACCAACACTTCCTTACACTCTACATAGCATGGGGGGGGAAAAAAAACACTAAAAGGATGCAGGTCTACAAATTGGTGCATTAGGTCCAACACCCACAAGCTACATTCAGCACAAAGTTAATGCAAAAACATGCATTGTGGATAGAGAAGAATATTAGATCCATCTCTCTCCCTGTAAAAAGATGAGCTGAGTGCTGATGGTGGGCGAGTACTGTTAGCAAAGCAAGCACTTCACTATGTGTCTGAACATTTCAGTCTTTTGTTGCAGGCTTTTCATTATAAAGCATACAGAAAACTTACAAAACAGCTTTCCTGAAGGATCTGAAATGATGTTATATAACTCTACCATTTGGGGTTTTCAGTTGCTCTTTTTGCACTGGGTTATGGAACATACGCATTCAGAAAGATCAGGTTCTGTTTGAGCTGTTTATAAAATATTTTCTTTCTATTCAATAGGTTATTTCCATAGTCCCTTATTAAGCAAGGAACAACTCACATGCTTAAAATTAATCAGATACTCAAATACCTGACAGAATCAGAGCATAGTAAGGGCATATATTATCAGATCTGAAGATAAATTCATGAAAAATATTTTACCACTAGGATCTATATAGTAAGGGCATATAGTATCAGAGCTGAAGATAAATTAATGAAAAATATTTTACCACTAGGATCTATATTAAGTTGCAAGGAATCTATATTATGTTTGGTTTTAACTGTAAATGTGACCATTTAGCTATGGAAATTTTAGCTCTATCCAAATTTTTCTTGAAAAAAAATTGCAGTTCAGTAGCATATTCTTTTTTGAAGGTTGTCTGAAATGTTATCAGATTCTATAGCAGAAGACAATAAAGGCTAACTGGAGAGTACGTGGTCAACCATCCTTGGTGAAATCTTGTTGTTTTACAGATAAATAACTTTTCCTCTTGGTCGTAAGTGTACAGATATTGACTCGGTCAGTCCCGATTGTTTCTAATCTGGCAGAGATGGTACCTGAGCTATCTAGTTTAAATCTAGTTTGAGTACATCTACATAAGCTTCAGTCAGACAATGATAGCCATAGAAACACAACCTAAGTGGTTTGGACCACTCCACTATTTATAAAGGCAAAGTATAAACATCGCCTTTTACCTTGGATCTTGTGAATGTATTTTAACCACCTTGTAGCTGTGAGACATTGATATGCTTCATTCCCCTGCTTTACCTGTGGCAGGTTAGGGTATTTTGGTGTCTTTGAACAATAAGCCTTCCCGCCCTACTTTCTCTCTAATTCTCTAAGGACAGTTGGTACACATGTACAGAACCAACTGATCTTACATCCATGAAGAGTGGAAAGATATCAATAGATAATCATGTGATAATGAGCTCTGTATGTACCGTGATGTATTTTGCTGAAAATACAAAATATAAAGCATACCTATACAAGATTTCCAGCTTATTTAGAAAGACACACAGGCTAGATTCTGATCTCACCTACTGTCAAATTCGATCCATTTCCATCCATTTGCATAAATGACATTAACCTAGAACAGCCACTGAGCACTGAGAGCCAGGCATTTCTGCTGCAGTATCTTAACACTGATTCAGGATGTTCTCTAACACAACTGGGTTTTAAAATATTGTACAGGGAACTTCTTTAGTATATACAATATTCTACAAAAGGGTTAATAATAAAAGCCTTTACATTTTTGCTTTTATTGCCATTATGGATGATGAGGGTTAGCTTTTACTAGCTTGATAATATGAAGAGAAAAAACAAGTGGATTCTTGTATAATGTGATGTATGCAAAGGTTACTGTGCTTTTATTACATAAGCACAAATGAGGTTTCACAGAAGGAGTATGGGCAATTAGGAAGTCATGAGAGATCAGTAATAAGAATAATAGTTGGTGATTAAAGCCTGGTTAAGGAACACTTACTAAAATTGATTATATAACTAACCAGCTCAGTCTTAAATTAACTAATAAATATACTGAACCATGAAATATGCTATCTTTTAAATTTCTGCTAAAAAGAAATAATATGGAAAATGAAGACACCAGAAAAAACAAAACATCATGAGTATTTAATTTATAGATATCAGAGAACTTAATGAAAGTAAGAAACATATAATTATTTTCCATTTTACAGACTAATCCAAGAGAGGTAAAGTGGCCTGCAGAACAGTTTACAGTATGCCAGTGATACAGTCAAGAACTGATGATTCCTTGAGCTGTACCCTAAACTTGCCTTCGTTAAAAAAATTAACCTAATCAGATTTGGCTATAACGGGAAGAAAGATTACATTATTTCAATAGAAGGAGACTCCTGCACAATAAGGAATTGAATTCACTCAATTCTTAATTTCCACATCAACATGTAGCTCTACCACCAGATGGTAATGGTGTTAAAACCTGGCTTATCATGGGGTTCTTTCTGTATAGAAACTAAACTACCTAGAACTGTCTGGATAAAGGAAAAAACAAGCTAAAAAAACATGAAAACTCTCCATATATATACAATGGCACCACTCAGTGCATCAGGATTTTGGTCAACTTTACAGTTCAAAACAGTAATTGTCCATCCTACTGAGATGGAGAACTCTTAGTCTACCATAGACACCACACGTGAAGCCTCACTTAGAAGTCTGAACAGATTGGATAGTTGTCAGTAGCCACATCTACATGAGCAGTGAGCTGCACAGTTGCTACCACACAGACATTTAGTATTTGCATCACTGCACAGTTTTTTTCAGACACTGCTGCACAGTACTGTTTCGTGTGGATGTGCCCAGTAGGCAGATGATTTGTAGGGCTGTGCAAAGCTTCAGTCCTTCATTCAATTCGGCAGAGATTCAGTCTGATTTGGTGGCCGAATCTCCAAATCCAAATCAAATTACGAGACCCTTTCATCTCTCCAAATAGAATTGGAACCTTACAAATCAATTTGGAGACATTTGGAAATATTTTGACATAGACACAGCTTTAAATGTTTTTTCTACATACCTCAAGGTACCAGGCAGCTCATGAATGCTGCAATGCTGGGGTGGATAGAGCGTTCCACAGGAGTGCAGGGGCTCCCCAGCACACTCAGCAGCAGACCTGGAAGTGCCCCCCCCCCCACACACCCCCTGGATCAGTGACTGGTGCCTCCTGGGGTGCCCAGGGTACCTCACAGCTGATCGCCAAGCCAGGAGGGTTGGGTGGGGTGGGGCTGTGCACTCCCCAGCAAACCCAGAAGTGGACCAGAAATACTTCCAGTCCACTTCCGGGTTCACCGCTGAGCATATGCGGTACCCCGCCACACTCCTGTGGGACGCTCCATCCACCCCAGCATAGCAGCATTCCCAAGCTGCCTGGTACCTCGAGATATGTAGAAAAACATTTAAAGCTGTGTCTGTGGCTGAATCACTGATTCTCCAAATCATCATCAAATCCTCAGATTCGGATTCGGCCAAATCGAATCGGGGACAGTGATCTGAAATGAATTGAATCACTGTCCCCAGTTGCTGCCAAATCCAAATCAAATATGGCCCCCTTCACACACCCCTACTGATTTGCTCCAGTCAAGATAAAACTGCACTCCAATGCACATATATCTGGTCCACAACTACATCAGCTCCACTTCTACCAGCTGGGGCAGTGGGGGGAGGCTAAGAACTGCAAAGTCAGCTCTGCAGTTCCAACAGTTCAGGTCAGCCCCCACTGCCAAGCTAGCTCAGCACCACCTCAGGTCCTAGTCTTACAGATTCATTCCATGCAGGACACACATCTCTGAACAATGGAACAAGGATCAAAATAACACCCTTGGAGAAAGGGAAACCTGCAGAATGCCAGGCCAGGTCAGGAGAAGCAAGAATGATTATGGTAATTGATATTTGGTGAGCAATTTCAATTCCTGGTAGCAGAAATTTTTGGGACACAAAGGCTAGGGACAGACAGTACACATTAACCAGTAAAAGAGATCAGAAATAGGCTTAAACCTGTAACCAAATGGAAGTTCAGTGCACACAGACCAGTTTCAAAATGGCCGGATCTGGTTTTAAGATAGACCAGGATGGATGCAACATCAGACTTAACTGATTTAGGTTAAACCAGTCTATCAAAATTCTGTCCTATATCCCCTCCTGACACAAGTTAGGTCTCAGCTGGCATTGTAGCTCCCCCCTACCCAGCGCCTCACAGGTAAGGTGGACTAGCCTGTACCCCAGCTTGTCTGCTTCAGCTGAGCCAGGTGGCCCCAACCTGGCTATTACAAAGGAGAAGCAGCCTCCCCAGCCCTGCTAGCAGGGGTACAGGGTCTGATGAGGTGGGGAACAGATCCCCATCCTGGTCCCAGTTCCCCCCAGCCAGAGTCTGCAGAGCAGGGGGCGCAAAGTCCCCACAAGGCAGGGGCTTTCCCCCTACCCTGCAGCCTGACTCTGCTGCCCTAACCTCACTCTCCACTGCCCTCCCCCCACCTCTCAGCCACAGGGCAGTGGGCAAGTTGGGAGGAGAGGGAGGGACCTCCTGTTTTGCCTCTGACCCCCCAGCTGGTGTCTGCACAGTAGGGGAGGGGGGAGTCCCGGAGGAGGGGGCTTTCTCCCCCACAGTGTAGCTCTTCCAGGCTGTGAATGCCCCATCATTACCCCCTTTCCAGCCTCAAGAGCTTCCCCACACCATGCAGACACCAACTGGGGGACCATAGCAGGGGTCCATTCCCCAACTCCACCCCACCCCACCCACTGCAACTGACAGGTGGGGCAGGACTGTGTTGTTTGCAGCCCTGAGGACCCATGTGGAGAGAAAAGCCCCCACCTCAAGGGCTTTTCCCCCACATCCACTGTGCAGACCCTGCCTGAGGGGACCCAGGGTGGGGGGGGATCCATTTCCCCCCTTGCCTGCTCACCCTGCAGCTGAGAAGGGGAGGAAGGGCCTGGTAAGGGGTGGGGCTGGGGCATTTGCAGCCCAGCAGAGCTGAAAGGTGTGTACGAGCTTAGAGAAAGCTGTGCAGCTTGAATCAATTCTGTCTCAGGCTTTTTGCATGTCTGCACCTAGCCATAAAGGGCATTTTTACACATGCATGTGTCACAGCACTGGGAGCTTTGAAAAGCATCCAGTGCTGTGACACGTGCAGTTGTATAAGAGGCAAAATGCATGTCAGCACTGAGAAAATGGTGATGACCTGCTTTTAAACTAAAACACCTCAGAGGTGCTTCAGATCAAAAGTCTACTGCCACCATTTTCTGCGCGCTAACATGCATTTCACTGCTTATACAACTGCATGTGGTGCAGTGCAGTTCACTTCAGCTTGCGTGATTAATCGAGTATGCTCTGAAGCAGCAGATCTCCAGCACATTGCTGGAAAAAAAGTATGTGTATAAATGCCCAAAGACTGTGAATACCCAGAGAAGAAAATAACTGAGTATTAATCTACCTGGTTTTAGAGATACCAGACAATTTAACTGTAATTTGAGTTAAAATAAATTAACCAGTTGACTGCCAGCATATCAGATGAAATATCTGGGCTGTAGGAAAGCATTTGATACTGTGATGTACTAAACCTTACTTGAAAAATTATTGCAACTTAATGTGCACTGGTAAAGTGGAGGGAACTTTGTGAATAATAATATCATCATTGATTTATTTGTTCAATGGTTTGTTTATGAACAGTACTAAATGGATTGTACATTGGTTGAAGTGCCAGAAAGAAAAATATAAAGCTCAGAAGATCATCAGGCTTGCTTACATAACAAAAAAAAAATACAGTCGTAATTACAAATAAAACTAAATCCTCTACACTGTTCCACTTCCTACAATAATCTATAATTTCTCCTTGCTTAGCAAAAAAAAGGGACACAAAAAATGAACTGAAGGAAAATATATTTTCCTCCTACCTACTTGTTCAGATTTAAGTATTAATCTCAGAGCTTGTCATTACAGTAGCTGAAACACTTTCAGACAAGAGAGGGTTTTTAAATTGACCCTGACTCTTATTTATAAGAAGCAACACAGTTGAAAGGAAGACAAACTTCAAGCTACAATATCTCCACTGCTTCTATCAAGAGAATGCCAAAACTGAAAATCAGTCTTAGAAAGGCAGAGTCCTATTTGGAATCAGAGGTCCTGATATGGCTTCCATGCATTTGTCTCTACAAATCTCATGTCCATAAATTTATGGATAGACCATAAAAAATAAAGCTAAAGTTTCTCATCTGTAAAGTCCATTAAGAAATTGAACTGTATGTTGGTTGTCAGTAAAATGCTTGCAGATTGTCAATAAAAATGGTCTTAGTTTGGCAACCCTGCTCATGATCTTTTATTTATCTATTTTCACAACACCCTCGTATGGTAGCATAAGGCTACTATCTTCATTTTACAGACGGGAAGCTGAGGCAGATGGGCTAACAGGCTAAATGAGGGGCAGGGGCAGGAGGGGATCAGCAGATGCCATGCATTAGATCTTACTCAGAGGGCTGGTGTGGTGCAGGTGCTGCATATAGTGCACACCCTGGACCAAACATGTGCTGCTTGCAGCATGCATGCCAACTCCAGCCCTGAATGCCATATGCAGCATGTACTAGCCCATGTCCCACATGTAGTGTGCAACACATGCAGCCCATGGCACCAGTCTGGGGTGCAGGCTGCATGTAACACCCCCACTGGACCAGCCCTGCACACAGGATCTGGCACATGGGGCCCGTCTATGAGCCCAATTTGGACTGGCCCTAGATCTACTGTGCAGGCCAGTCCAGCGCAGGCACTGCATACAGTCCAAGCCCCAGACTGGCCCTGTGCCATAGGCAGCTTGTGGGGCCAGGGTCAGAGTATGCTGTATGCAGAAGGCAGTGCTGCAGGCTGGGTAGCACAGCTCTGTGGGATGTATCCAGCCCACAGGCTGTATCTTTGTCAACCCTAGACTAAACCAATGCTACACAAAAGTCTACACTAGGACAGGGAATTGCACCTAAACTCTTCTGAGTGCCAGACCGGTATCAGAGCCATCACATCACCATCGGGGAGATCTGTCCTTTCCCTTTCCTTCCCAACATATTTTGTTTTGACCATACGAAAGTAAAGGTATGCCCACACTGCATGACTGCAGTAAGGTGGGAAGACACTTTACCTAGGTTTTAAAATGAGTAGCTCAGGTGCTAATAGCAGCATACAGCTCACCTTCTCATCTGGGTAAAGTGGCCTGTACTGACCTTCTCTGGTGCTAGGCCCAGGGCCTGGACTGTTCTTGGTACCTGTGCTAGCTAATTGAAAGATAAATTAGGCATATCTATAAAACACTGAAGTCATTGCTAGGCCTGTAATGTAAATGTACCCTAAATATTTCCTTTAAGCTTAGCCTTTTTTATTGTAATGGATTTTGCTTCTTGAGCTATTTTAATTGTGTTCTATTGCCAAAGGCTTTCTAATACCTTGATGATGTTTTCTGTAGCAGTAGAGATTGGGCAAGGCTGCCTGAATAATGATTTGACAACCTAAGTAATTACATAGCTTAGAGAGCTGATATCTGAACATATGTCTGACAATTTCACAACCACATCTGATAACCTCATAATTTATGTGGATAATCTAAAAAATGGTATAAATGCCTCCAATGGGTTTGATATATATAAGCATTTCTGAAGTTGATCAATTACCATACTATATTCCCAATTTATCATTCTAGGCAGACTAACCAACTTAAAATGTAAATGAGTTGGGTATCAATATGCGAAGCAACATACCACAGGAAAGATTTGATGTGGCCAGTTTCACTAAAGATATTCTCAGAAGGAGCCTGTTGAATGAGTACCATTTTACTGTTACTATGAGGCCATTCAGCAGTTCACAGACTGTCCTGCTCCTCAAGAAATGATTGATTAAGAAAGATTCATTCATTCAAAGTTAATTTGGGTTTTGGCTTTGTTTTATTTTGTGTTTTTTAAGGGGGAGAGATTGGCCTTTAAGGACTGGCATTGCAAATCAAATCTGAAATAAAATATTGATTTTCAAAATATGGGGTTAAAATTATTGCCATAAACTAATCTGTAATAATTTTGGACTGAAACACATCTTTATGTTCTCTAATCCTTCCTTCCACTACGTCAATATGTGGGTACATTGTTGCTTCAACAGCAAGATTTGGCACATTCCAGTTAATATACACTTAGTTCTGAGATAAACCTCATGTTGCTAATGTACAGTGTAGGGCAGCTGAGAAGAGAAACTCCACCTCTGCTATTCTTCTATACACACAGAATTTCAACCTGGTTATTTAACTAGTAGATTTTTGTAAGGTAGTATTACAAAGTGAATATTCACTAAAATCTACATACGTTCTTCTATTATCGATCAAGGCAAGGCTCACTGTAAGAATCAGAACTTCATCAAGGCAATCCAGGATTGAGGCATGCCCCCTGCCTAATGGCTCTGTCCCTTCTTGAGGAGGCAGCTGATTTCAGAGTTATGTTGATATCTCAGTTCCACTCTTTGGATCTACTGCCTCAGGCAGATTTGATGAGTACCAGTCAGTCTTGGGTCATTTTGAAGCTTTTTTATCCATGAAAATGAAAAATGTTTATATACAATTTAATTTGTGTATGAAAAGTGAATTGTGTGCATGTGTGTAAGGGAGAAAGTAGCTATATACTCAGCTATAAATACTACCTACAGAAAATATAGAGGAACTTATACTTGCATTGAGGATTAGAAGAATTACCTGAAACAAAGATCATACTATGAAAATTATCCTATCAGATATGACAGTAATGTAAGTCTGAGATCTTGCACAGGTCCTATGCATTTCCCATGAAACAATCACACTTTTCACTGCTTCTTTAATCTGTATTGTGAAACAATAAAGCAGACGTGAACTCATTGACTATAGGTCCTCTCCTCCCTGAATGATATCTCATTTGCTCTCTGTTTATTTGCAAGGTGTGCCACTGTTGGCTGTCCCCAGGGAACCGAAGGTCTGCGCTCGTCTGGACATGGCCTATGGGTCAATATAGCTTGCTGAAGTTTACATCAGTTTACACCATTTGAGGATTTGAGTAAGAGTCTGTTATTTAAGAGTTTGCCTATTCCTGTTGCTTATTCCTCACTTGAGGTTATAACTCATTGTTTGTAACATTACCATGTGTTGTTGTGAAGATAATGCAGCTGTCAGAAACAATGAATTATATCTACATGAGGGGAATAAGCAGCAGGAGCAGATGAACCTGTAAGCAACAGAAGATCGTGTTTTCATGGAAATGTCCCCAGTAATTAAAAACAAGAGGAAAGAAACACAGAAAATGACATAGCAGAAAACCTGCTTAGAAATAAATAGCTTTTCTATGTTCTCCCCAAAATACCAGGACTATTAAACAAAATTATTTATTTTAAAAATGATTTTATTATAAAATGTTCTCAATTATAATTAGCCCAAAATTATAAATCATTGAGGTAAATTGAGGTCCGGTTTATTTCATCAGAGAAAAATTATGTTAGAAATTAACAAGAAAAAAATGGCAAAAGAAAGAATGCTAAAGTTAAGTATCATTGTAATCGTTATATTCACAGTCTATGATCACATGTTCAAATACATGACACCCAAGTAGTGTTTTATATGACTATGCCATCGTGTATAGTAGACAGAGTATATAAATGTATTTAGATCCAAGGTACACACCAAACAAAGTGAGGGCATTTGTGAAGATCTGTCTCACTAAGTACATGCTTGTACAAAATTCTTTTGGAAACTTTTTAAAAAATAGCTACTCTTTTATTCTGTGTAGGGGTTTGTAATATGAAAAGCAGTCCCTAGAAACTCTTTTTCTCTGATTCTTGTACATTTCCATGCACCCTTAGAAGTTATAAATCACAATTATTGCTAAGCATCTGTGGTAAATATATTGTACATTCTTTTTAATCTATTCTACCCTGAAATGGTAGTTATTTTGTCTAAATAAAAAATGTTATATAACTACAGAGATAGTCTCTCTCTCCTGCAGAGAAGCTAGAAGCAAAAACATGTGATGAATACTTTTCACATGACTAGTTATCAGATGTTTTTCAGCCCTATAGTTATAAATTAAGCCTGATACTTTTAAGGCCAATGTTTCTACAAACTATGGGACCAGTTTTCTGCTGATGTAAAAGGAGAAAAACTCAAGGGAAAATTGTATGGCTGCATCCATTTGTACCAATAGTTTGTTACCTGGTGGATTACTTTTGTGTAAAGTGTCTGAAGCAATAAGCAGCACATTAAAATATAAACATACACACACTGCAAAAGATATTTCTGCTTTGTCTTCTGTCCATGGGTGACAGATAGTCTACTGCTTTGCAGGAGGGGCTGTGGGATTACTGACATATCACTGACCATCCAGTACAAATCAATTTAGACTAATTCTAAATACTTTTATTTTAATATTTTAAAAGAGAAGACTGAGCTCTTCAGTATGAATAAAAGTTGGTATTTAAAATAGTTATATGCTTCATTTAAATGAAGCAGTTTACATTTAAATTTGAAATGAAAACAACCTCTAAGTTCTAAACTTACAAAAATCTAAAATAGGCTGCAGTATTACAGAAAAGGCACTGAAGGTGTCAGGCGACCATAAGCTGAATATAAGCCAACAGTGTGTTCTTACTGCAAAAAAAAAGTTTTAAAGAAGCCAATAGAATTCTGAAGTATCACTAACAACTTCTACAAAATCATCCTTTCACTCTATTTGGCACTGGTGAGATAACATCTAGTTTTGGGCACTGTACTTCAAGAAAGAGTAGAAGGCAAAAAAAGTTATTCAAAGTTCAGAAAACATGACAAAGAAGGCTGAAAGAACTGGGACAATTTATTGGGAAAAGAGAAGACTGAAGAGATATTTGACAATAGGCTATAAATACCTGATGGGGATAAAGAGGATGGTGATACATTTTTCTCTTTGGCTGCAGGGCACAGAAGAAGAAACAATGGTCTCAAATTGTAGCAATGAACATTAAGTTGGATATCATGAAGAATTCTCTGAATATGAGGGTGGTTAATCATTGGAGCAGGCTACCTAGGGAAGTTATAGAATTACCATCCTTGGAAATTTCTAAGGGCAGGTTCGAGAAATATTTGGGATGATTTATAGAGGGGTGTTCCTACCTTGAGAAAGAGGTTGGACAGGGTGACTTCTTGAGGTCTCTTGCAGCCCTGTTCTTCTATGATCTATTTTAAGTTCAATAAAAACATTAATCTGAATAAATGTGTGATCCATGATATAATTTCTTAAGTCAACGTTATATATATAGTTTATTCTCCCACTTAGCAAGAAGTGCCACATTTTGTGTAAAAGGTTATATTTAGTTGCAATCCACATTTTTAAAGGTTACCCAGTGTTATCTTCTGTAGGAAGATAACTAGAAAGGACAAATGCATAGCAAGATTAACACTGATTTAAATCTTTTTTTTTTTTTTCTGGCTTGCCAATTTAAATCATGAGTAAAAGCAGTAATTTAATTCCTTTGATTATTTGCCCTGTGGGGGTCCGGCCAATGCTCAGGATCTCAATATCATACCGTTAGATAAGAGGGCATGGTGTACAATTGCACTCACACACACAACAAAACCAACTAGGTGCGCACACACACTCCAGGTGCATACACCCCCACCAGGCGTATGCACACACACACTACAAACTCAGGCACATACACATTCAAAATTACCAGCCTAGGCACATGCACACCTATCACCAATTCAAGCACCTACACACTATACACACCAAAAGTTAGACAAAAATCAGTTGTTAATACCCGCACACCCAATACAAATACACGGATCACTAATTCGTATATCACACACACAGAACGACATGTGAATATATATATATATATATTCACCTCTTCATACACATGCCACCCACCTACATATACACACAGGTGAGTTCCTAACTTGGATGGTACAGTGTGTGTGTGTGTGTGTGCTTGGGGTATTTGGGATACCTGGTGGGGAGGGTTAAGGTGACAGAGTGAAAGTATCTGGGAATGGGATTAGAACCTGTAGACTAGAGAGAAGCTGGGCTGAGGAACTGAGTCTTGGGGTTACTTAAGGTCAAGTGGCCCCAGGGTTCCTCAAGGTCACTGGTGCTGGGATGGAAGCAAGGGAAAAAGCCTGGTGGCAAGGAGGAGACAGCCAGGAAAGAGAGAGGCGGAAGGCTGGGAGATTGGGGCTGGAAACTGAGGCAGAAAGTTGGGAGATCAGGGGGCAGATAAATGGTGGCAAGGAGGAAGCAGTCAGGAAACAGACAAAAACCCAAGACGTGGTTTCAAAATAACAGGTTTATTAAACAGACAACACACTACACAGCCCCATGAAGTTATTGATTCCCACACACACACACACACACACACACACAATGGTAGCAGGAGAAAGAGACTCAGTGGAAGGGTTGGAGTCCAGGTAGGGAAGAGAAACAGAGTCCAAGTCCTTTGCTTGGTGAAGGAAGGTGGATGATAGCTACCTATCCTGGGCTGTGAGTTAATCCTCTATGGACAGTTGGGGTCTTCTCCAGCAAGGTGTTGTCCAGAGGGGGGTCGCTGGCAAGACCTCTGGGTGAATAGGTGGTGTAGCGTGGGTCCAGATGGAGAGGGCGTCCCACTGGGTCTGTCTTCATTGCCCCCTTTTAGAGGGGCAGACCTTCTATGACCTTAGTGGCAGGGGCATGCCCAGGCAAGGGTCAGCTCCTGGTGTACTGAGCATGTGCATTCCAGGCTAGGACATGCAGTTTCAGGTGTCTGTAATAGCAGGTTGGCTGGTTTGTGTAGCAGTCTTTGTCTTCCAAATCTTGAGCCAGGGAGGGTCAATGCAGGGTGATGGTTGGGTCATCAAGTTGATGCTTCGGTCATTCAGAGGGAGCTATTTTTAGACCTACTGCCATTGTCTCTCAAGCACCATCATTCATCCCCATTCATTCAGGAACCAAGTTACATAGGAGTGGTAGGTATGAGTCACACAGTTACAACATCTTACACAACAGGGCATGGGGACAAGATAGGAACAAGATGGGAACCTGACACACAAAATGGATATTTGACATCACTCATGCCAACCCACACTGCAGGCCTAAATCATACAATGTTAATATGAAACAATAAACATCAATGCACAAATGATAGGAATACAATATAACACAATATAAAACAGTAAAAATCAATACAAACAGAACAGAACACTATTTACAATATAAAAAGGGGCTTATTACAGTAATAGCATACAAGAACTTAGCTTAGCTTACCTAGTATTACTTGTAATCACCTATAAGGGATAGAGAGGGCAGAGAGAAAGTCAGAAATGGTTGGGGAAGGGGAAGGAATGCATTTTAAAATTAAAAAAAAAAGAAAAACGGGGTTTTGCTACACATTCATGTCAGTCTATCCTTGCAAGTATCACGGTATCAAAAATATGACATAGTGTCACACCTGAGCCATAATAATGTGGAAATGTCATGTTTATACCTTCTATCACAAAATAAGTTTACCTGAATGCTCCATAAAAACAAAGGATGATTTTTATTATGTATTTTATGTTTGTACTTTTACTTCTAGAAAGCGCATTGAAAACACAAAGCCATGCACTTTTCTGAATTTCCCCAGTTGTCCTAAATGCAATGTACTGTTTTGGTAATAAGTACTGTTTTTCACATGGACCAGAACACCATGCTTGCTTTTCTGAACCTTCTGTTGTTGACATTGTGCTCACCTATCTTCACAGCATATCATTATCCATATACTAAGAGCTCTCTCAGAGAAGAGTCTTCTTTCATTTACACCAACAGACAGAGCATCTTCATTAAATGCATCAGAAGTAAAGTGAAAAGCTATTTGTAAAGGAATCCAGGATACATTGACCTTCAGAACCAGGTGAAGTTTATGCAACTTCCAGCTCTGGTTAGTGTAGCACTGAAATCATGCCAATTAACTCTTCTGAGAGAGGTAGTTAGCTGTGTTTGAAGTCACACAGAAGGCAGGGCAGAATAGCATTTTACAGACAAGGAGTGTCACTAAAGATGACAAGAGATGAGGCCACGAGATTTGGGTCCTAGGCTGGATCCATACCGCAGAGGTTCCTCCCAAACCAAATAGGGCCTGGGGTACAGGGAATGGTGACAAACACTGTGGCTGTGGCCACCATCATGGGAATGGGGCAAATGGTTGTGGGATAGGCAGCCACTTGCCATGGTGGAGGTACATAATTGGGGGGGAGGGGGTAATCATACAGCACTTTCTCATCCCCTCCCCTCACTTTTCACTGAGGGCCATGTCCATGGGGCCCCTGGGTCCTGGGTCCTGCTGCAGACTATGCAGACCACTAGCTATACCCCCAACTCTGCAGCCAACTGATAGCCCAGTGGACCTGATGAAACAGCTCTGCAATCCATATGTTTTATGCCCTTTTTATAGACTAATTCAGAGAGGCGTAAGATTTTGGAAGCAACAGCTTACTTCATTAGATACGTCCAACAATGTGAGCTGTTGCTTACATTGTAAGCTTAGTTAATCTATAAGGTGTCATTCTGCTCTACCTTCTGCCTAACTCCCCCAAGGTAATTTTCCTAAAAGTAGCACCTGATGGATGCAACTATACTGCCTCCAGCTCAATGGGAGCTGTAACACAGAGCCTGAGGCTCTCTGTTCCATTAAGGAAGAAGCAGTTCAGCCAGGGAGCTCTGCAGGCTTGGCAGGGTGCAGCGGCTGCCAGTTGCTGAGGCAACAGGGCAAATGAGGCAATTAGCAAGCACCTGCAGGCAGCCTGCTGCCTGGAAGGGAGCAGGGCCCTAGGAGGATGTGAGCATGAGGCTCAGGCTAACAGGTTAGTCTGTCCCTGGTTGCCACAGGGTGAAGAGCTCCCAGAAGCAGGGCTCCTGAAGCTGCACATGGATCCCAGGTGAGGCTATGGGCACTTGCTAGGATATCCCAGGGCTGGGAGACTGTCCTAGTGGAGTGCTGAGGGGCAGTTTATCCTCTTAAAGGGGCAAAGGGCTGTTTCCCCTTAATATTATTTTCTAGCTTAAGTTCATGTTATATTTAGACCAGTGGTTTGGGTTGAGACTATAGGGACAGTATACAGAGGTCCCATTAATGCCCAAGGGGCATGAGATGGCCTTGAGCCCTGCCAGGATCAGGCTCAAGGCTTGAGAGACTATTGAGCCTGGAGAAGGGCAAAGTGTAAGGCTACAGAGCCACACAGCGGCTAGGAGCCTGGTGACCAGAAGGGATGAATCAGAGATAGTGCCTCAAAGCCAGGTCACACATACTGGGCCTGGGCTAGAAGCCCTTGCCACAGTAAAGGGGTGGAGGTGAGGGAGGCCGAAGCCCCAGCAGGAGAAAACAATATTGGTAACACATGTGAAACTTGGGTTGTGGTATAGGGAAGGATTGGAGCCACACAATTAGCCCCTAAGGCTTTAGGTGTCCTGCAGTGGCACCCCCATAAATAGAACCATTGAGGGGCCTGGGACTAGTAGAGGCCAGTGGGGTCCAGTTGGACTAGGGCCATGCAAAGGCCTGTAGGCAGACTCATTATTATTATTATTTCCATCAAGGCATGGCAGGAAAGAAGGGAAGGCACCCTAGGGGCAGAGCAGGGCATGGTCGTAGAGCAACCAGGGGGCATTATGGCCACCCCTGGGACCCTGATGCACTACAGTAGCCCACAGTTAACTCCAAAACTGGAAGAAGCATACCTGTGTTCACTTGGTGCCAGGCACTGTCATGCTGTGTCATCTCAGCAAAAGAAGTAAAATGCTTCCTGGTACTTCAGAAACATTTGAGGGGGCTGTAGACCTTGGTCAATTCAACATAATTTTTAAAAATCTGAGACAGTGTCCTGTTTTGAAGACTCTTTGGAAACACTACAGCATAGCCCTGAAACTAAGGAATGTCTTGTAAAATTCAAAATAGTTGGTTACTTTATTCAGAGGGTAAAATTCAGGACAGAAACTTTTCAAGGAGAATCTCAAGGGTGCAGAGCTACCCAAATTTAGAGTTTGGTTATTATGGCAATATTGATAATAGTTCTTTCCACATTACATTAGAGAAGTAAGGTGGTCAGCATTTCATTTTTTCTCCCTGAGCTCTCTCAGGTGCCCAGATTACAATACTAAATATATTCCCTATTTCATGGGAGGTCTGATTTCCGTGGTAATCAAACTACCTTCATCTGGTGTTTTTCAGGACACACTATGTATACCACCTCCACTTTGGCATGATACAAAGGTGGTTGTACATGGATACTCTGGCAAGTTTATTCATATTTTGCAACTAAACCATCTGGAGGTTAGTTATGCAAAACTCAGCATCCCACTTCAAATGTGCATCACTGATAACCTTCTTGAAACTGAAGCAAACAAACAAATGCAGTAAATACCAATCATGTGTCATGAAGTTATTTTATGCAGGCATGGCAAACTGTACTCAGCTAAATAAAAATATGTACATTTTTAAATGCCTAGTGTGTTATTTTTGGCAGAGGCCAAGTGTTCCACCTAAATAGGGTCTAGGCTCATTCATGATTCAGTACTGAAGATGAAACAAGAGTTGGAGCTTAAAGTCATATTCTACACTGCCAAGAAATGCAAGATGTTCTTCCAAAGTTTCAACTTTTACCTTAAGGAAGAAAATAGCACCTTTCGTACAGTAAAAAAACAAAAGTCGGACACCCTATATTAAAATTTCAGAGACTAGATTTTCTCCAGGTATGTAATGCAAAAGGTCCAACTCCTTCAAAGATTCAAGCTTTTACATTCAAGGTTCTGGTTTTGGCCCCTCTCTAAATGCAGAAGTACCAAATAAATATACCTGTGGTTTATTGCTCAGGAATCCCTAAGAAGCTAAGACATCCATTATTTTCATTAGCTTTATGAGAGGTAAAGCGCTGCTTGACCTCGTACTGGCAACTGGGGAAGACCTAATCAGTGACCTAACGATCGAAGGGAAGCTGGGTGACAGTGACCATGAGCTGATCACCTTCACCATCTGCAGTAAAGCTGGCAAGTCAGTCAGTAATTCAGTAATACAGAAGTCCTCGACTTCAGGAAAGCTGAATTTGACAAGCTAAGGAGGCTTGTCAGAGAGGCCCTAAAGGGCCACAACCCAAAGGAGAGGCGAGTTCAGGATGAGTGGTTGCTCCTCAAGGGAGCGATCCCGGATACGCAAGCAAATTCCATCCCGTCTTGGAGGTAAGGCAGCAAAAGGGCACAGCAGGCCCCTTGGCTCTCCAGGGAACTGGCGGACCTTCTGCATCTTAAAAGGAAGACCTACAAAGCATGGAGGACTGGATCCACCGCCAAGGAGGAATACTCTGGACTGGTCCAGACTTGCAGAGAGCAAACCAGGAAAGCCAAGGCTGTGATGGAACTCCAGCTAGCTATAAATATCAAGGACAATAAAAAGTCCTTTTTTTAGATATGTGGGGAGCCGGAGGAAAAGTAAGGGCAACGTTGGACCCCTGCTAAACCAGATGGGGCAACTGACAACCGATGCCCAGGAAAAAGTGAACTTGCTAAATGGGCACTTTGTGTCAGTTTTTCACCAGTCCCATGGGACGCGCCCCTGCCCACTCTGGGTCAGGGAGGCCCGGGTGAGGGAGATTCCTTGCCGTCTACCGAAGCTGACCTCGTGAAGGAACACCTTGACAGGCTGGATACCTTTAAGTCAGCCGGCCCTGATGGGTTACACCCAAGGGTACTCAAAAAGCTGGCAAACATCATAGCTCAGCCCCTGGCATGGATCTTTGAGAGCTCTTGGCACTCTGGTGAAGCGCCCGAAGATTGGAAGAAGGCCAATGTCATGCCTATTCTCAAGAAAGGGAGGAAAGTAGATTCGGCAAACTACAGACCCATCAGCCTGACCTCTATTTCTGGGGAAGGTCTTGGAAAAGATTATCAAAGAGGTCGTCCTTAACAGACTAGCCAAAGGCAATATCCTGAGGGATATCCAGCATGGGTTTGTTGTGGGTAGGTCTTGCTTAACCAATCTCGTTTCCTTTTACAACCAGGTGACCTATCACCTGGACAAGGGGGAAGAGATTGACGTTGTATATCTTGACTTTAAAAAAAGCCTTCGATCTGGTATCCCATGATCACGTCTTGGCTAAATTGGCTAACTGAGGCCTCAACCTCACCACAATCTGCTGGCTGGGGAACTGGCTCTGCAGTAGGACCCAGAGGGTGGTGGTTGACAGGAGCCAATCATCTTGGTGCACGGTCACCAGTGGGGTCCCTCAAGGCTCTGTCCTAGGGCCTATACTATTTAACATCTTCATCAATGATGTGGACATTGATGTCAGAAGCAGACTGGCCAAGTTTGCCAATGACACCAAATTCTGGGGTAAAGCATCCATACCTGAGGACAGGAGGGTGAACCAGGCAGATCTTGACAGACTCATGAAATGGGCACATGAGAACCTGGTGGTGTTCAACACCGAAAAATGCAAGGATCTCTACCTTGGGAGGAAAAACCTGCAGCATGCTTATGGGCTCGGCAGTGCTACGCTGGCTAGCACCACAGATGAAAGGGACTTGGGGGTCATGATTGAGCACAAGATGAACATGTGCCTTCAATGTGATGCTGTGGCTAGTAAAGCGAGCAAAACGCTGGCTTGCATCCATAGATGCTTCTCAAGCAAGTCCCAGGACATCATTCTGCCATTGTACTCGGCCTTAGTGAGGCCGCAGCTGGAGTACTGCATCCAGTTTTGGGCTCCACAATTCAAAAAGGATGTGAAGAAGCTTGAAAGGATGCAGAGGAGGGCCATGTGCATGATCAGAGGTCAGGAAAACAGACCTTATGATGAAAGGCTGAGAGCCATGGGACTCTTCAGCCTGGAAAAGCACAGGCTCAGGGGTGATCTGGTGGCCACCTATAAGTTTATCAGGGGTGCTCATCAGGATCTGGGGCAACGTCTGTTCACCAGAGCGCCCCAAGGGATGACAAGGTTGAATGGTCACAAACTCTGCCGCAACCGATTAAGGCTGGACATAAGAAAGAACTTCTTCACTGTTTGAGCCCCCAAAGTTTGGAATAGACTGCTGCCGGAGGCAGTTCAAGCACCCACTTTGAATGCCTTCAAGACACTTTTGGATGTTTATCTTGCTGGGATCCTATGATCCCTGCTGACTTCCTGCTCCTGGGGCAGGGGGCTGGACTCGATGATCCTCTGGGGTCCCTTCCAGCCCAAAGTCTATGAAATCTATGAAATTTCACACTTTTATGGCAGGCACTCCATACAGGTAGAAAGCTGCTCCTTGAGGGCTGCTCTTCATTTTTTTTCTACTTGCCCCACCTCTCCCAGAGGCTGCTAGTCTGTATATTCTCTCTTTTTAAAAAAAACAAGCAAAAGCCATTCAACTTCAATGTACATTATCAGGATGGAATAGTCATAGGTAGCTGTATGAAAGCAAAGATTTGAAGCTTGGTAGATGGGAATTTACATTGGTGCTTATGAAGTTGTTTCTTTGACAGGATGACTAAAGCAGAGAGACATATCTGGTGCCCTTTGACAAAATTATGTTTTTTTTCTCTCTCAAACTGATTTCTAGTACTGAGTCATGTTCAAGTTGCAGAATGTGTGGACATTTGGTTGAGTGGGCTCCATTTAACTGCACTCTGGGCAATACAAATGACTGAAAAGTATCCATATGGTAGACAGCTTGAAGTGCCTGGAAAAAAGGTAACATTATTGGCAGAAGAACAGCAAAAGTGGCATATTCTGGGTAAAAGTATTTAAACTCATTCACAGAGTAGAAGCATTCAGTTATCAGCACATTGCCAGTTCATCTGGGAGTGAATAACTGTCAATAGATCTTATGGTTTTAGAATGAAATATTCTATTGCAGTTGTTAGTATGAAAGATCTGGAATGAGCAATAGAAAATAATGGGGGTAGTGCAGAACATAGGGAAGAAAACTAGCATGTATTCTCTAGGTCAGTAATTCTCAACATTTTTGGACTTCAGGCATCACTCCATAACTTTTGTAAATTAAGTGTCACTCAATTTCACAATTCTCAATTTCCTGCAGAGAGGTGAGGCAGTGGGGGTGGGAAATCGTCCAGGCAGGGATGAACCCGGGCCTTCCTGTATCTGTTCAGTTTATCTCCTTATACATCGTGGCACTCTTCAAAGGATCTGGCAGCCCCCCCCAAAGGTGCCCCAGCACCCTAGCTGAGAATCACTGCTCTAGACTGATCATTCCCATCATAATCATTTTGTTCAGCATATTAAAACTTCCTGATATTTTTCATCTTCTACTGAGGAAGCATTTTCAGGATAGTCCATACATGGTGAACACCAAACCCCAGAGGTGTCCCCTTGTTAATATGAGTAGTAAGTAACCTACCAATTGATGCTTCATAAGCATTGACTAAAGGAACATCTCTCTTCATACACCAACAAACACACACACAAGCTGCAAACAGACATCATATTTACCCTCGGATAAACCAATTTTTCCCAGGACAAGATACAAGCATACAAACACCTATGTTTACTGTCATGGGATAAATCCTAAAAAGTTACCTAGGTAAAGGGTAGTAACAATTTATCCAGGGAAAGCATCACTGTCTACATGTGCAGGCACTTACTGCACAGTAAATTGCAAACGCAGGTAGCAAATTAACTGCAGAGTAGTTACTGCACAGTAGCGCACATCTAATTGTCAATCAAGAGCAAATTTGCTCCCGGTCCTACCATCAGGGGACTAGTTCCAGGGCCGCAGAGACTCTAGGGCCCCGGGCCACTAGCAGCCAGGCCCTGCACCAGTGTCTTCTGGCCAGCTGCAGCAGCTGACCCAGACTCTGGCACTGGTTCCTGGCACAGCCCCACCTGCCTGCCTGTTCTGTGCTGCTTTAGACACAGCAAACACTTGCCCAGCACTGACAGCACCCAGACAGTTGCACAGAGGCCCTGCAGCCCATCAAGAAGAGCCATGCCAGCATTCTCCCCAACACCACATGTCACCTCCCAGGGCCAGAACTGGTCCCAGGAGGGGACCATAAACCTTGTCGTGCTGTGCTTCAAAGCTGTTGCCCTGAACCAGTTTGCTCACAGCGGGCAATCCAAGACCCACAAGTATGAGAGCCTTTCAGGCCACATGCAGGAGTGAGGGCACTACCAATTGGCATGCCAGTGCCACATAAAAGTCAAGGCCTTGCAGGAACAGTGGGTCACCATCACTGACCATAACAACTGGTCAGGGGCTGCCCACAAGTCCATGCTGCCTTTTTGTAGCAGTTGGACCAGATCCTTGTGCCCCAGGACACTGGCTGGAGCCATGTCATGTACTCCAGCATGGATGATCTGCCCAAGCCTCCACTGTGGCCTGGCAGTGGGGATGAGGAATCAGTGGCAGAGAGCCCCTCAGGGCACCAGGACCCCATCCCACCATGGTCCTCACCCCCCATATTATCCAGCAGCTCTGGAAACCCAGGTCAGTGCCTGCCCTACAAACTTTGGGGGCACAGCCCCCCCAGGAGGCCAGGCCAGCCATGGCAATACCAGTTTTCAGGAGCTCCTGCTCTTCCCCTCTACCTCTGCTTGGACAGCCAGCCACTGCACCCCAGGACACTGCCAGGAGTCACACATTGCCATTGCCTTTGGGGACAGACTTGGGCCACCAGGCATGCCTGCCATGACAACCCAGTAAGCCCTACCCTGGCGGGAGGAACCTCCTTGCCCCTGCCCCCCATTCCCACACAGTCCAGCTGCACTTCCCTCTGCTCCAGAATCCATTCCCTCCACCCCCCTCCCCCACACACACACAGTATACAGGGAGGCAGGAAGGAATGCAGAACTTTGAGCAGCCTGTACCCCCTCAGCTAGGTAGGCATGGGCCTCTCACATGTGAAGGAACATGCCGGTGCTGATCACAATGTCATCCTTGGCTGCGGGGGGCAGGGATGTATATAGCCCAGCCACAAGTACACCTCCAGGTGGTGGTAGAGGTTGTGGGGCAGTACAGGCTTGCCTGCCACACTGGTGAAGTTCAGGGTCCTATGCCAGGTTTTCAGGTGCACTTGGGGCACCACAGCGAGCAGCAGCAACAGGGCATAGTGGGTTGGACACCCTTCAGTCCTCGCAAACAGCTACTTGCAGCACACCTGGGACACTCTCAACAGGGGCATGCTCCGGGCACAGGGAAGGCATGGTGGGACAGGGGACCAGCTCTGGGTTGCATCTCCAAAGGGGCCCCCTGGGAGAAAGACAGGGGAGCCACCAGCACCACATCCCAGGTGGCTAGGAGCAACTCACCCCCTGAGCCTAGGTGCCATGGGCCTGATGGCAACAGAAGAAACAACCTGGCCTGCAGGAGAAGTGTTGTGGGGAGTGGGACTGGAGCTGCATCCGAAGGTGCTGCCAGGAGCCAGACCTGTCCAAGCCTGGGAAGGGGGCAGGGAAGGCAGGCTGCCTGCAACCCATATCCAGCAGCCCACCTGCCACTGCAGAATGAGTGGGGATGGGGAGCTTGGCCAACAGCCACCTGGGCCTGGACCTGCCTGGCCAACTTACCATGGTCCCTGGGCACCTATACATGTACAACCCCTGATCTGAGGCCAGGCAAGGCACAGCTCCCTGGTATACTGCACCTTATCTCAAAAATGTTGCAAAGTCTCACAAACAGCCTCTTTCTCCTAGCTCTGTAGGTCCTGCAGTTGCATGCAGGGAAGAAGCACCAGTTGCCAGCAGGGATGTGCCATCTTGGTCACCACCAGTTTCAGCCAGGGTCCCCCTTATGTGCAAGATCCAGCAGTGGAGGACCCAGGACTGGACATGGCTGCCAGGCCACCTGGTCACTGTGGCAGAGGAGCAACTCACAGATTCATGGGCCTGCTGCACAACCAAGCACAGAAGCATGAGTTCTGGGAGAGCCTCCTGGCCCTTGAGTAGAGGCACGTGGAAGACCAGAAGCAGCAGGTTGCCATGGTGACTAGAACAGCGGAAGCTACGGAGGGGGATGTGCTGAACATCATCCTGGCCCTGCCAGTTACCTTCTTGTCACTTGCTCCCCGGCTACTGGCCACAGCCCTGTCTGCCCCCTGGCAGCCACCCACAACACAGCAGCAGGCCCCCCAGTGGTGGCAGGGGGCCTGAGATGCTGTGCTGAGCCTGGCCAGGTGGCCACACTGCACACAGGGGGTAAGCAGGGCTGAGACTGACCTGGGTCAGGTGGCAATCACTGTGCTGGGGCAGCATGGCAAGCACAGTATGCATCCTGGATGATGTTCCCAGGGCCTAGGGGTGGAGCAGCCATGGCGCAGTGGGCACAGACTATGGCAAAAAAGCTGTGGCATGCTGGCACAGCACTCTGCAGGCTGCTCTGGGCCAGGAACACACGTCGTCAGGGAGTGGGCTGCCTTTTAAACATGGGCATTGGGTGCAGGCAGTTGTTGCCAGAGCTTGGAACTCCCCCTGGCAACTGAAGGGGGCGGTGCAGGGCTGCAGGGAGTGGGAGCAGACTGCTGCCAGGAGCAGCAAATTTGCTCCCAAATGCTCCCATGTGTAGACATCTGCCCAGGGTGGGTTTATTCCAGAGTAAATTACTACAGAATAAACCCATATAGCAGTATTTGCACATGTAGACATGCCCACTGTGATGAAAAAATAACATAAATTCAAGTCTTGTGAAGCAGAAAGTGCCTGCTTGATTCTTGTTACTTCATGGATTTAAAAAATCTTTTTTCCAATGAATACTACAACTCTTATTAAAGAGCTCATGCTCTCTTTTTCATTATAACATTCCAGAAGTATAGCAAATCAGTTTGACTGGAAAATGAACCTATGACACAAAACTAAATCCAAAATTTTAGCATTCCTTGCAAGTACCCATAGTTCCTTTAATTATATCTAAAACTGGTAAAAGGAAAGTGTTTTATAGATGTGTTGAAAGATTAACTTAAAGTAGTAAGGCAACAAAAAAGACATTACAACCAACCTACATGGCAAGCTACACAAAAACTATTACTGCACAAATACCTGTAGAATAATAACTACAGTCATAATAAACATATGGAGGACAGTATTTTTGCAGGCATAATTTCTTATCTGTTGGAGGAAGGTCATTACCTTCAATGATAATGCATTAAGGAAAATTTAGGAATGATGATATCAGAAAGAGGGAGTAGATGACATACAAGTTAACCTAAAGTGATTTATTTATCTTCAGAGCTTATCCTCTCCCCGCTTACTATCATTAGGAAATAGTAAAACTAAGACAATACATTCCAAGTTAAAATTCTTGATAGAGTAATATAATACAATTTCTCCTTTTCAATACATCAATCCTGATTCTTATCACAGATCTCTGTTTTCTAGCACCTGTAAGTGTAAATCTTGTCTTCACGGTATAAGGATCTGATTTTCAGTCTAAACATCATTTGCCTTTTTTCTTACATATTTTTGCAGATGCAAATAATTACATGCACAGTCTTGCAACTGCAACTGTTTCCCAACATCATATAAGCTATTTAGAAGTCTTGGTATCTGCTTTGTAGTTACAATCAAGTACTTAAACCAAGATGACCAAGTTTCAAAAATATGGTTTAACATATATGCTAGAATGTTTTGGATTTACCCTAATGGTTGCCAAATCCTCCTAAAAATGATGCAAGCATAAAAATTACAGGGGACATTATGCAGAGGATTAAGTTTCTTTGGCATCCATTTTTCAGTAAAATAAAAAAGTAGTAACTAAATGAGACTACATGTAAATTAGGGGTTGGACTGTTAATTCCAAGATTAAATATTGCACAGCATTCAAATATTGGATATAGATCTTTTTTCAGTTTTTTCAGACTAAAAATGTTATTTTAACACACACATTTACTTGAGCAGCATTTCACTCTTTACAATACGTAAACCTCAGAAAACATAGAAGTTCTATTAATTTGAATGCTTCTTTTACATTGCAGAGGCATCCTCCATTTTCTTACTCTTCTGGATGCCACACAAGGGATGTCTACATCAGTCGTTCACACAGGGTGCTGTGGCACCCCAAGGTGCTGCAGCACCACCATATTTAAGTGAAATTGCCCCATGTACCTCTGTTTCCAGGAGGTGTCTGTGGGGCCCAACTGGGAAGTGTCTGCACTGGAATGGTTGTTTGTTCCTGCATTAGGTTATGTAGGCCCCTCCTTCCAATGTCACTTCCTAGTATGGCTTCAACATGCCTCCTGGAAAAAGAGGCATTCAGGGACAGTTTTATTTGGTGGTGGCAGTGGCACAGGGTAGTATCCAATGTGTCTGTTTCCAGGAGGTATGTGTGGGGCCAGGCTCCAAAGCTGCTGAGGCAGAAGCACATGCTCCTGCTTGCCTTGGGCTTACTAGATATACCTAATGAAGCAGGAGTGCTTGCTCCTACCACAGGTCTTCAAAGTCTGGCCCTGCATTCACCTCCTGGAAATGGAGGCACATGGAGCAGTTGCACTTGACAAGGGTGCTGCTAGCAACAGAAGCAGCAGCATCTTCAGGCTGCTGTACCACTTCCACCCCCAGTGGAGCTGACCCACACACCATGATTTCCAAGAAGTACTTGTGAGGGCTAAACTGGGAAGTGGGTACATCAGGAGCCGATGCTTCTGCCTGCACTATGTTTATCCCCAGGTTTGGCCCATACTCTTTTCATAAATGTGCCTGGGTTTCCCCTATCCCTTCCCCCTCCCATAGCAGCTGGCACTTGCTCAATCATCAGCAGGGCCCCAACTTCCTCACTTGCTCAGCTCTCCCCTTCTCTCATGAACCCTGTGTGATCCTTGGGATCATACATGTGAGACTGGGCAGGTTGGGTGAAGGAAATGCCCGCTGCCCTCTCTATACCTAAGTGTGCCAGGGCAGATCTGCCTCTGTGGCTACAGCTGTCATGCTGTACAAGTTTGTTACAGAAATGCAAAAAGGTGATGAGCCAGATAGTGAAAATGTAATGAAGAATGAACCTTTGTATCCAGAAACAGATAAACTGAAGCAAGTCTAAGTTAAGCGGTGGTTTTAAAAACAAACTTAAAGTAAAGTAAAGCCATCTGAGACAGTACAAAGAAAGCTATCTAGCCATAGATTTTACCTGGTAGAGAGATGAGCATTATCCCACACTGAAATGCATCATCTGTGGTTATTTAATCAGGTTTTTGTCACAAGTCAGTTGAAACACCATTTCTCGACAAAGCACGTATGTTTAAAAAAAAATAAAAGCTTGGATATTTTGAGAGAGAGAAAAGCACTCCTCCGACTTTGTGAAAAGGTAAAACTAACAAAGCACTGGAGGCTAGTTTGATGGGTTGCAGAATTAATTGCTAAACAAACACAAACCCACCGTTAACAGCATACTGATACTTTCAGCGTGCAAAGAAATAGCAATAATTATGTTTTGTAGTGAAACTGAAAAGGAAATTAACAAAATTGTACTATCTAACGATACAATTAGAAGATGTATATATGACATAAGAGGATATGAGAAAAATGAGTGAGAAGGTTAAAATGGCTAGTACCTTCATTCTTCAGGTGGATGAATTGACAGATACAAAGTGGAATATGATAGCTCCTACCTTTCATTCATTTTGTTGACAATGAAAAAATATTCAAGCAATTCTTCTGTCACAAAGAACTCTGTGAGCCTACAAGAGGTCAGGATGTTTTTGACGCAATGGATTCCTATTTGAAATCTTTTTGTCTATCCTTGGATCACATGTAGGTGTTCACACAGACAACACTCCCACTTTGGCTGAGTCAGTATGAAGATGTGAATCCAACACAGAAAGAAGAAAGAAGAAACAGAATCCAAATGCCATTACAACTCACTGTTTCTTTCATGTAAAAGCTCTTGTTGCAGAAACTGTATTTCAGGAATTAAAATCTGTGTTTGACCAAGTTGTAAAAGTGGTCCTTTACATTAAAATATCAGATCACTTAAAACTGCTAGAAGAGAAGATTCAGAAATAGTTCCCAGATTTAGATGTTGCAGAATATAACATAATGAGAAACTCATTCTCTGAAACTTCAAGAATCAGGGGATTTATTGTCATAGAAAAAGACCTCTCCAATACACACAATGCTTGTATCCTAAGCCTGATAGGCAACGAGGTACTTTCAGATAACTTCTGGGTTCAGCTAACCAAGCAATATCCCAACATTAAAAAAAAAAGCAAAATCTTGCTGCAATAGTCAACATTGTGTTTTTATAATTTGGGATTCTTTGCTTTAACTAACATAAAAAACAAGAAGAGAAAAACATTTTTTTAGTGGAAGAAGAAATGAGAAAGTGTCTTTGTTCAATTCAGCCATCAAATCAAGATGTTGGCAAAAACTGTCAGGCTCAATTTTCTCATTAATTATAATAATATTAGTATTCATGCATGCTTTTGCAGTTTGATTAAAAAAAACATATTTCCCAGCAGATTATCTTTATGCACTGTAATAAATAACTTCACTTTTTTAAATGTGGTGCCACTAAATTCAGAAAGGTTATGAAGGGATTCCTTGAAACGAAAAAAGTTGAGAACAACTGGCCTACATTAAGTCTGCTAAAGAGATGAAAAACCAACAGTGTGAACATGTGGCACATCAAAGCTGTAATACAGTAAAAAATTAAGCACATACCAACTTCTAATGAGGACACTTGCATCTCTTGCATAAAGTTATACATCTGTTCATGTCTTTCATAGAATCATAGAAAATTAGTTTTGAAAGGGACCTCAGTAGCTCATTTAGTCCAATCCCCTGCTCAAAGCAGGACCATCCCAGACAAGACTTTGTCCAGATGGGTCTTAAAAACCTCCAAGGATGAGAGTCCATAAGCTCTATGAGTAACCTGTTCCAGTGCTTTACCACCCTCCTGGTGAAGAAGTTTTTCCTGATATCTAACCTAAATTTCCTTGCTGCAACTTGAGATCATTGCTCTTTGTTCTGTCATCTGCCAAAACTGAGAACTGTTCTGCTCCATCCTCTTTGGAATCACCTTTCAGGTAGTTGAAGGCTGCTATTAAATTCCCACTCAGTCTTCTCTTCTTCGGACTAAATAAGCCCAGTTGCCTCAGCCACTCCTCAGAAGTGGTGAGACACAGTCCCCTAACAATTTCATTGCCCTCCACAGAACTCTCTCCAATCTGTCCACATCCTTTCTGTAGTGGGGGGGTTTAAAACTTGACACAGTGCTCCAGATGTGGCCTCACCAGTGCCATATAGAGGGGAATACTCGCTTTCCTTGATTTGCTGGCAACACTTTCCTCAATCTGCAGGCAACTAATGCAGCCCAGTATGCCATTAGCCTTCTTCATAACAAGGTCACACTGTTGGCTCATATCTAGCTTGTTGTCCACGGTAACCTCCAGGTCTTTTTCTGCAGAGCTGCTGCTTAGCCAGTTGGTTCCAAGACCATAGCAGTGCATGGGCTTCTTCTATCCTAAGTGCAGGACTTTGCACTTGTCCTTGTTGAACTTCATGAGATTTCTTTTGGCCCAATCCTCCAATTTGTCTAGTTTACTCTGAATCCTAGTGTGGCGGCGAAGTGCCCCCACAGGCTAGTGAGGGAGAGAAGGGGGGACCCACAGGCCCCAGACCCCAAGAACAAGCCCCCAGAGGGGCATACGTACCGGCTGAGGAGCAGCGGGAGGAAGAGCCGCATCCGCGGCTGCAGCCGCGCGAGCCGCCATTATGCCGGCTCTGGCAACAGCTGTTCCCCACGCGGCGAACAGCTGAGCCAATCCCAGCGGCTGGAGCGGCCGCTGTGGGAAGGTTTAAAAATGCCGGCAGGACAGGGAGGGAGAGAGAGCCAGGGAGAGAGCATACGGGTGTGCTGCCCATGCTGCGGGCTCTCGCACAGAGTGGAAAGGACCCAGCCTGTGGGTCTCCAGCAGGCAGCTCTGACAAGAGCTGGAAGCCTTTCGCAAACAGCAAAGCGAGAGGCAGTCAGAGAGTGCAAGACGAGGCACTCTCTCTGCATCCTGAAGCGGCCGACACTCAGGAGGCAGGGGAGCGCTCTGCTGACAGTAGGAGAGGGGAGACAGCGGAGGCTCCAGGAGGAGGCTGGAACCAGGGGGAGCACCCACCAGCTCCCCCTGATTTGGAGGAGTATTATCTGTAAGAGAGGAGAAAGGAGAAACCCCTCCCAGCAGGAGGGAGGATGACCGGGAACCAGGGAACTGGTCAGAGGCCATCATACTGGGCCAGGCAACATCTGGAATGCATTGCCCAGCGGTTGGCGTGTGGACGGGGTGTAGGGGAGGCGGAGCCCCGTGGATCACCGCGTCCGACAACTGTGAGTAACACCATCTATCGGGAGGCCCCACCCAGGATAAAGATCTCCACTGTAGACCCCTCTGAAGGTAATTGATTACATCCAAGTCGTGGCAGGCGAGTTGAGGGGAGGGGCAACACCCCGATAGGCCAGGTGGAGCGAAGCGCAGGCTCCACACCTAGCCATACTCTCAAGCTTATCTACTACTCCTCACAGCTTGGTGTCATCCGCAAACTTGCTGAGGGTTCATTCCATCCCATCTTCTAGATCGTTGATGAAGACATTGAACAAAACCTGTCCCAGGACCAACCCCCCTGGGGCATTGCACTTGATACCAGCTGCCAACTAGACATCAAGCCATCAATTACTACCCTCTGAGCCCAACAATGCAGCCAGTTTTCTATTTACCTTATAGTCTATTCATCCACTCATACTTCCTTAGCTTGCTTGCAAGAATATTGTTGGAGAAAATATCAAAAACCTTGCTAATGCCAAGGTGTATCACATCCACTACTGTCCCTGCATCCACAGAGCCAATCATCTCCTCATAGAGGACAATCAGATTGGTCAGACACGGCTTTCCCTTGGTGAATCCATGCCAACTCTTGCTAATCACCTTCTTATATAAGTTTTATTTTACATCCTTGTATTCTTGCTCAGCAGTGAGGCTTTCCCTAATTAGTGCAATGCATCCTATTTATCCATTAAATCAAAGCACACAGAATTTTTGAAACACAAGGCTTATTTTCCTTTCCTGAACTGTTTGGAAGTAGTATCACAGAAAGCATAGAACATATGTTTCTTATATGCAGTAGTTTAAAAGAATTTTGGAATTATTCTTTTTTGTCTTTTAAAAAACATACGTAACCTTAGCCTCATTCTCCATGCTAATCATATGCGTGTAACACTTAAATGTGCAACAACAATACTTTCTGAATTAATGTCATCATTAAAAGAGAGCAGATATTAATACCAAATACCTTATGAACAGAAATATACTTAAAGCTCCGCACCAATATCCATGTGCAAAATGAATACAATATTAATTTGAATATGTAAAAATTAAGAAGCCTAGCCTCATCAGTATATTGATCATTAAAAGTCAAAATCTTGAGGTGCTCTATCTGGCATTTAGTAATGCCTTTGTATTCCAAAGTTTCAAAAATATTTATTTTTCCTGAAGTATCTGAGCTCCATGAACTAATAGTTACACATACTCCTGGAATGCTGGGCTGGTTTCACCTCAATATCCTCAGCTCCTTTCTAATTACATCGACACAATTTGAAGGTTGCTCAGCCCCCTTCAAGAAGTATGGTCAGAAGACACAGATGAAATAGAATTTTTTTCAATTCAACAATGTGGGTGAATAGTAGACATTGGGTATAGGAGCTTTTGTGGAAACATATTTTATATTTCCTTCAGTAATAAAGGAAAAACCAGCTTCAAAGTATCATATAGAACAATAGCTCAGCAGAATTTCTTTAAGGTGGTGTTTTACAAGAACATTCACACTTATGTTACACAATATTTGTTTTAAAAAGGTTTAGAAGGGATACAGAACATCATGCGTAAGCCAACCTCCTATTGAAGAGTTTTGAAAGAAATATGCCTCATCTGGGTAGATTTTTCCACAGCTGCCTGCTTTGGGTCTTTTGTGCTTTTTCAAGAAGCATCTGGTAATGGTCTGTGATGAGGCCAATTGCTTAAATTCAAGGAGAAATTCTGCAGTAGGAAAAATATTAATTTCACATAGTATACTACTATTACTTGTTCCTGTAACATACATTTATAAGACCCAATTCAGCAAAGCATACACCACATAATAAATTTAGGAGTAGTCAGTAGAAATATACACATTCTCCCCTGTTGCATGAAGCTGTAAAAATGGTAGCTATAAAAGAGTTATCCATGTCAGGAAAACCAGGAGGGAAACCTGACTGAGCAGAGAGGAAAAAGTACTGCACATTGTTTTTTACTTCCTTTTAAATACTCATCTGCTTGATTCAAGAGATTACATGAGAACCACTGCTTTCATTTTATAAGTAAATTTCAAACATCTTCTTTCTTTAAATAATAGGATATATAAAATACATGACAGCATAATGTTTACCCTATGATATACCATCTATCAATGTGCATTATGTGTACATTGGTATATAGCATACCATAGGGTATACATTATACCATCATGTATTCTATATATCCTATTATTTAAAGATTTAAAAAGTTGTTTGAAAAAAAGCGTCATAAGTATTTACGTTCTAGTAAAAGATTAAGTCCCATTTGTAGAAGTGTCCAGAGGTCTGGCAAAATATACTGAACTTATTGAATAAATATCCTAGTTGTTTTGCTTGTTACTAGGATTTTTTAAAAAGACATCTTAGACATTATTGGGTGCCTGGATTCCAATTTATAGACTGCAGAAGGCAATGAGGAATAATAACTAATACATTTGAGAAAATAGCTTTTCTATGCATTGTAAGGTAATGATTTTAAAAATCAGGTACCTTGGTCCTTTCTGTGCTGGAAGGAAATGCTGGCCGCATCTACATGTGCTATTAATGCGAAGCAATAAACTACAGCACATATTGCACCAGAGTTTATTGCTCCCAGGCACAACATTTACATGTGCACCCAGAACAGGGGCAGAGCAGCCCCACCTGGCAGGGGGTCCTGGGGATCAGTCTGCCAGCCCAGGGCTTCTCCAACCTGGCTCAACATGCTATGGAGAGGTGAGGTGGAGCACAAGGGTGCTGCAGTGTGGGGCTAGTCATCAGGCAACCCTGCACTGTAGCACCTTCATGCCTCAGCCAACCCCAGTCACTATCTGCACATGCACTGCAGCACACTAAGTAATGCTGCTATAGGAAAGTACTTGTGTTGGTCAGTGCTATCTTATGGCAGTGTTCATTAGTTTAACAGGAGTCTCCTGTAGATTCACAAGGAACACTTGCGTGGCCCTGGATTTATCTGGGCTTAGCTGTCTATCTTAGACGTCTTTTGAAAAGCCATCTCCCAAAGCAAACACCAAGTTATTTATATATGCCCAATCCCTGTGCTATCTAGCCACAGGGCATTGGGCATACATGGTAGGTAGGAAAAACTGGCTGATCTGGAAAAAAAACAAACAAACAAAAAAAACTTCACTACACACACTATTATTGTCTTGCTACTAAAGCTTACTAACGTCCAGGGCATTTTTTTTTCATTTAGAAAGAACATACCTTTCCCATCATGTTTAAAATAATTGTTCCATTTCTTCACTTGAAATCAAAATATTACACACACACCCACACACACACCCCTATTTGTGTTTTTAGAAAACCAAAAAAGCAGCACTGAAATCGCTGTGGCTTGGCTCAGTAGCATGGTTTTCAATTGCAGCATATGCTACAATACTAAAATTTGGCAATGTGAGCAACCTCTGTCAAGAAAGGTCCTAAACCAAATTATTGCATAGCAGGTTGGGTTTGAGAAATTAGTTAATTTGTGATAACATTTGCATCTGTCTACAATATGTTCGACAAATCAGTCCAGTTCGTCTCCACTTCATACTAACACTTTTTTACAGAATTTAAGTTTAAAAAATGTGAAGACATTTCTAACAAACTTTGAACCAACAAACTTTCATGGTTGCCAAAAATTTTAGCCACCAAGCTACTCAGATGTTATGGTTTAAAATGGAAAAAGAAATGTTAAGTGATAAATTAGCCACCAGAGGGAGTGTCTCCAGTTTCATAAATATAACAGAAACAAATGAAAGCTGACCAAGAAAAATACACTTCAACATTAAAATATTTTAATGTAGACATCTGCAGAGTTCAAAGTGCATTCCAGCTTTCATTCCAACCTCTGTACACACAACTTAATGGGGACTGGGAGGGAAGAAAGTCAGATTTTATTGTCCATACTTTTCATTCTCAAAAAACAGGAAGATAGTTAAAACATGAGGAAATGTGCTAATACATGCACATACGCATGTAATATAGTAACATGCATAATACTCCACATTAACACAACTATTAAAGCAAGTTTTACAATCATGCCCCAACATATGAAAGATGCGTACCTTTCAAATAAAAAAAAAATACCATTGGAGCAAAACTTTGGCTTTCCAATTAACTTGTATCTTGACAAACCACAAGGAAAGGTGGAACAAAGATGCAACAAAGCACTCTTTGACCATACAAAGGTGGAACAAAGCACTCCTCTGATTTTGGTGCAGCTGCATCTAAAAAACAACTAGAATATTTAGTGCATTTTCCCATCTTGCTGCTGAACTAAGGAAGTTTTGTCTATCACATGTGATATTTGCTCAATGTTATAGTTTTATGCCACAACTGTTAAATGCTGCAACTACATTTTACACGGTTCATTGTCCTCATAACTTGCTTTAGCTTTGCTTAATTTTTATAGACAAAGCTATCACTAGCATTTTCACAGATCTTTTCCACATTTAGTCTTTAAGAAAATGTTGTACCAAAATAAGTGATTTTGTGATTATTTTCAAGAACACTATAACCTGGATCAGGTAATGATTCTGAATGGCCTTTTCTGTTTTTGTTGCTGCATCTGAATGCAATAGTTTCTTGATACTGTGCCTTCCTGAATAGTTCTGATTGTTACTATATACAATTCCATACACATCTTTTTAATAATATGGAAGTTAAATATGCTCCCTGAACATATAATATATATCCAGAAAGAAGAAATGAAAGAAGTTGCAATAAAAGAATTCCACAAACTCTGAGATACCTGAATACAACCAGAAGAGTTCATATTACTATTGTCAGTGTGTAACAAGCCTATTAGTACAGGGTTCCTACAGTCAAGGTATAAATTAGAAGATAGAGACCTAGATGAGTTAAGGATCTGTCAAAACCCACAGAAAGACAGTAAAAAATAATCCCCTACCTGTAATAAAAAGATGGGTGAAAGAAATATAGTATATGAAAACTCTCAGATCAAGGATTTATCCCTGAGAATGACAGTAAAACTAGCAGGTGCAATTTAATTATGAAAGAGAATGTCTGAACAACAGATTTATCATGAGGGTCTACATACAAATTATACATTACTCTGTATCTTGCAGGGTTACCCCAACTCACTATAAATCAAGGTGATAGATAAGGCCTGATCCAAAGCCCACTGAAGCCTAATGAGAACATTCCTACTGGCTTCTATAGACCAGGTCCTTAAGTCAGACCATTTCCCTTTGGATTCAGATGGAGAAATATATCTGCAATACCCATTTTCCCCATAGTCTCACATAGCACTCAAATGATTCCAAGGAAAAAAAGTATCTTTCCTTATTAAAGAGCGAAAAAAGGTAGCAAGGATGAAACAAAAAGGGTTCTATCTAAATTACCCTGAAATTTCTTCTTATAATACTTTTATAGTGAGGTGCAACAAGCCATAATCACCAATACAATACTGGTAATTCCTGGAACTTGTAGTTAATTGTGTTTAGTCATTCCATCAAGCTCCAATTCTACACTCCTTTCCTACTTAGCAAAGCACTGAAGTGTATATTCAAAATCCAGTGGGACTTAGATATGGACTATGGGACTTGGCTTTGTGGAACAGAAACAGTTTAGGTATGCGCACAGGCATAACTGTTTTGCCAAATTAGTGAGTTACTGGCGTTTAAATAAGCAAATCTCAGAGGCCAGGTACAGACATTACACTTTTACCAGTATATAAGTGATCAGAAACTGGTCCATACCTGTAACAGAAATTCAGCACACACACTTGTTTAAAAATGGTAGAATCCTGTCCAAGATTTGCCCCCACACCCTCAAGGGTGTTTTGTTCGTTACCAATGTAAACTACTCCACTTACCAAAAACAGCGTAACTTAGATCACTTTCGCCTCAGACTTTTTGAATGTCTGTACCTAGCGATAAAGTACATGCTCTTAACCCACTACAAATATGTGCAGCATAGTTGGACAGTAGGTAAATAACTTTAAAAGTCTGTATTCAGGCAGAGCCTGAGTAAGGAAAAGCAAAGTGGCTATGCAGGATTTAATTACAATGCGGCCAACTCATTTTTAGCTATTCTTTATGTTCTATAATTATCACCTCATGCTATTTTTCTAATTACCCATATGCATATCATGCACTGACAAGCAGCTACAGTGGTAGAGCTTAATTAAAATAAAATTAAAATACCTGTGGTATTGAAGATACCTGGGGGGGGGAGGGGGGGGAAGAAAGGCTTGAGGGTTAAGGGAATTCCTGCGTATAGACCATTGTCCTGTTCTTAAATTTAAAAATGTTCACTTGTGTTGATTTTCTGGTGCGCAATAGAACCCAGTTCTGCATTAGGTTGGCACCTTGTTTGGTTGTTTTACACTTAATTAGCCAAAAGACAGCAACATCTTTAAATCAAAAATAGTAGCATTTTTCACATACTTTGCACAGCTACAGATGAATGCCAAGGGGCATGACAGTGGTGAATCAGGCCCAACATTTCCCAAGTGTCCATGATGAACAACATTCTGCTACTATTGACATCCAAATTAGGAGCCACATGCTACCTCGGTTGTAAGAACACATTTTACCCTGTTATACAAACAGCAGAGAGTAAAACAAGCCCCTGTAATTCTGAGTCTACATTGCCACAGTTGAAGTGACACTTCTCCTCAAACAAAGTAGATGGGGCTGATATGGAAGAAGTGCAGTATGTGGCATTTGATGGCAAGGAACTCCAAGGCAATCCTCACAGATCCTGATCATCCATATGCAACATTCTTTTCTGTACCAAGCCTTCCGATTCCTCCTTGCTGTACAACCTCTAATCAAGTTGCCACCAATTCACCCAGAAGTTTTTTGCCGATGGATTTCCAACAGAAAATCCATCCCACTCCTTGAGGGGAGAATAGATTGCCCAGAGTAGCTCCTTTCCAGCTGCACCTCTTCATACCAACATGCCTACCCCTCTTACACAACAGAGACATTACAGCATGAAGGAATGCAGCATAAGACTCACTGTTCTCTTCCTTTTACATGTTAGAGGAATGTCTGCCACATCTAACTCCCCATTATATAGCAAAGAGATTCATGTACCTTGCATTTGTTGCCTAAGAAAGTTTTAGTTGCTTAAGGAAGTTTTGGTTGATGGTACCTTTTTAAGTTCCTTGCTAGTATTACCAGTAGCCTGATGAAACTGACAGCCTTTGTGACAACGACACCTTGAAGGCTCCAGAGTAGGGATTTTAAATCCGTTTTTATCGACTTTAAAGTTGAATTACTTAATAATCCTAAATGTGCGATTTCTGTCAAAATATTACACGATGAAAAAGGCAAATTCTGCTAAATAAAAATCTTCTGTAGGAAAAATGATTGTTAAAATGTCTCATTTACCCACCGGAAAAAAAAAATGCATCTGATATTTTGTTTCAGGCAAAAGGCACGATAAAGGTACACCTTACAGACTAACTAAATCTATAATCAAAGCTATATCTCTGATTCAGCTAATCCAGTAGTTCTCAACATTTTTAGGTGCTTGGCACCCCTCAGAAAATGCCAGCTCTTAGTTTTTATTCATATTTTGACGACAGAAGAAATTTAAGCCATTCTTCTGTTGCAAAGAACTTAGAAGAACACAAGAGGTCACAATGTGTTTTGTGCTATTGATTCCTATTTGAAATATCTGGGTTTATCTTGTGAATCATGTTTACACATGTAACAGGACTATCATTGCAAGGCACCCTGCAGCACCCTTTAAAGGCTCTCAAGCCACCCTAGGGTGCAGCGGCACTCTGGTTGAAAAATCACTAAATCATTCCATAGGTGTACCTCTACCCTATTTTGTTCAAGTTGGGTTGACTGGAATTGAAATTTCCCCCATTCCCAAGCCAAACTGAAACATTTTATTTTAACATGAATCTGCATTCACTCGAGCTGCTACAGGACCTTACGGAAATTGGCACATATGCTCCTTCATGGGATGGACTCATTGACTAAATGACATATCCTATGACAACACATCATGGTTTCTGCTGGGGGAAGACCAAACTAGTTTTAAGAAGAAGCTTGATCTGTTTATGCACAGGATTATATGAAGTGGCTGCCTGTGTTAGGAAAGACTGCATTCAGTGACTCAGAAATCCTTTCTAGTCACATACATGTTCCTGAGTTTTAATAAATGTAGAATATCACATGAAGTAATGCAGTCTGACCAGGGACTACAAACTACAAAACTCATGCGCTACAACATGGGTTCTTCCTATATACAACTCAGCAGTTGTTGTCACTTTCTAAAGCTTGCAAACATCCTGTTAAATATTCACCATGTTTATGACACTTTCAGGGTAGGATCTTGCCTTAATTTGAAAAGAAAATTTATATTAACCACTACTTTCTTCATATATCCACTCCCCCACTATCTCCTCAGCCATTCCCCATCATGTTCTTCTCCTTCGTGTTGTCCTTAAAGTATCCATCTACTTCTATCCCAACAGCCTGTTTGTTCCACTCAAGCACATACTCTTCAGAGTTCTTCCCTCTCTTTCTTCAGGTTCCCCCCTCTCTCCTCAAACATGCTAGAGCAACCTCCATATTTACATATCTAAAAACCCCCAAAACATAACTTTGACGAGCCTTCACCTCCACTGGGTTTCCAGTCTCCCAGAGAACATTCCTCTTATATTTAAAATAGTGCATATTTAACTTAGTGCATTCCTCTTGTATTTCATAACCTCCCATATACTCTGCCATCCAGTTTCTACCCTTTTGGACTTCTCCTTGTCAGCATAAAGGACCTCTTTTCTATTCTCATCTTTCTGTATTTGCTATAATTGGTCATTTGTTTCTGTTAAATTGGCCTTTGTAAGATTTTGGGGATTCAGTAGCTAAGTAGATCTTCAGTTGCTCACAGGTTTCTCTTTACTTGATTGCCCCTCTTTGTGTCTGCACTCCTCAGGGCTCCATGGTTCATCTTTGCTGCAAACTACAGTACAGGGAATAGATAACTGAAGTAGCTTTTAAACAAACTACCTTAAGTACCTTAAGGTAGCTTTTAAACAAGCTACCTTAACTTCCATTCTGCTGAGGCAGTTTAGCCACAGCAGAATGGAACTAGCTTCTGCCAAGCTAATTCTAAACTAGCCTGGGGTTCTTTCTACACTACACTGAAGTTGAGGTATGGCATATGCTTCATATAGTCCATTCTCTCTATCCCTAGTAAACATAACAGCTCTTTAGTTACCATCTTCAAGGGGAATATTCCCATATTTATCACTTTACTTATTACATAGTCTCCCCGCTCCTCCCTTTCAGGGTGATGTCATATCTAAAACCAACTTTTTAGTATCTCCCTTAGAGAAGCTATAGTAATCCAGATACAGCATAGCAGAGACATGATGGACCAGACTCTCAGCTCCTGTAATTTCACATAATTCCATTGACATCCACTGAATTACTGCAAGTTTACCTCAGCTGAGGTTCTGACCCAAAATCTGTATATGGCTTTGAAAATTATAGTAAAAAACTGAAGAGTTTTGTATTCTTTCAATGTTCTTAAAGACTGGTAGAAGAATAGGGGTGAAACGATGGGAGTCGATCTATACAAGATGCAAGAGGACAATGTTAGTTTGCTCAACCAACTTTAAAACCACTATGCATACCCTGCCGTGCTACGCATATTTTAAACTGAGACAGTTACATTCCATGTATTTTCCATTTAAATTATTCAAATAGAAATTTGGATTATAAATCCCTTGAAAATTCAGAGCCATTTAATATACAGTCAGGAGCGAGACAGGTTATATTTATGAATATGAGTCTTTATAATTTGTTTCAGTGCACATATAGGCATGCACTGATTTTAAATGCCATTATGGAACATTACAAACTAAAATGAAATATTAATTAGAAAAAGATGACTGGCTTTACCAGCAAAAGTGATCTTTGCAACAGTTTGTTTAAAATTTGTTTCTAATCCGGAAGACAAAAAGAGACTGATAGTGCCATCTGTTGGTCGAATTAAAATGGCCATTTCAACAGAAGATTTGTGACTTAAATTTAGCTAGCTATTGCTGTAGGGGAATTGTCAGTGTGACCTTTGTGAACCTCCAAAGTTCTGGTCCTCAGAGTAGAAAAGTTCTGATGAAGTGCTGATGAAGCCCAGTTGAAATGTCAACACTACAAAAAGGAAAAGATATCTTTGAGGTGCATTGTGCTGTACCATGTACATAAAATAACAAAAAATAAAAAGGTTCATTTTGGAATCTAACTAATAAAATGACTTTCATTCCCATCTCACTTGCATCCAAAGAGCTCAAAACATTTCACAAACATGTTAAGTTTCACAGCATCCCTGTGATACAAACTACACAGGGGAAACTGAGGCAGAAAAAAAGCTAAATTACTTTTTTCAGAAGAAATAGACCCATTCAAAATAATGCTTCAGGAATGTCTCAGGAATTCTGTCTCTCATTCTCATACTCTAAGAATCAAGATGCTGTCATTCACTAGAAGCATCAAACACTCAACTAAGGAATATTATTTTTCTAATATACATGTATACTCAATACCTTGTTTTTCTATTTACACTTGTACACAAGTAATGGATTAGATAGCTGTGGATTAGCTAACAGCAAGGGTCAACAGAAGATCACACAAAGCTTAGCTGGGATGCTGGGCAAAAGCATGCTTTAAAGATGAAGCAAGGCTCCTCAAGGGATTTAATGTCAAGGGGAATCACTTTCTCAAACATTTACATATTTAGTTGTACCACTGGGTGATGCATTCTTTTCTGCTGATAGCTAATTCTGAAGCTGTCATCTTAGCAGCAGGGAGGTTTTAGGGAAAGGAAGAGATAGACAACAGTTTATGAATTCGGTATCAGTTTGCAAGAAGGCAAATTTATATTAAGCTACCCTCATGGAATGGTAGCCTCGGTTTACTGGGATGCTGTGCCACTATTTTCATTCTTTAGATCAAAACACTGAAAAAGAGCAGTTTAGTTGCCTTCGGCCCTATCTGTCCATGTGTAATCACATGTGTTCCTGGATAGCAAACTCACTAAAGCCTTCTGTTCACCTTGCATATATTGAGCCCACATTTTAAACCTTTCCTTATTAACAGGATTATTTTCAGTGCATTCATTTGATCTCTCTCATACTTCCTATTAAAAGGTGAGAAATGTGGTTACATTTATGCTTAACATGACAACTGAGTTCTGTCCTGGCATTTCAAACCATATTACAAAGCCCTTGGGTCAGATCCTGAAATGGTGTAAGTCAGTGCAGCTTTGCTGACATAATTTCAGAAAACATCAGTTAATACCAGCTGAGAATCTAGCCCTTACATTCACCACTGAGAAATGACAATCTGTCACAGAATTTTCTTTTCCTCTTTAAATTATTTTAACATTTTTATCAGAAAGGAAAGGTTGTCTTTTTTTAAAAAAAGAAAGAGTTGGAAGTTTGCTTTTACAAGATATTTGCAGTTTTAATTGGAAAATGCATTAAAGATGTTTCTAATCAGCTTAATTGATGTGAAAACCTGACATTCTCTTGCAAATGTGGATTTCCAGGGGAAAGTGTGGAAAAGAAGGACTTTATAAAAGAACACCTCCACTAAGAGAGAGGTTTTCTGAGTAGAAGAATATCAGAATAAGCCATAATTCCATTAAATTTCTGTGTGTGTCAATAATTTCTCAGTATGTACGTTAATTATCAGAACTATTTGTGTATAGCAGAAGAAAGTTTTTCTTTTTCCTTCTCTTACTGCACTGGATAACAGAACAGTAGCCAGAAGAAACTATTTATATAAATATTTTCAGATTTCCTAATGCTATGGTTCTTTTGAAATGAAAGAAGCAGAGACAAAGAAATATGGAAGCAAGAATAGTAATGAGTAAAACAAAAGCTCTAACAAGAGGTGGTTTCATCTGTTATGCATAAACTATGTTTCCAGGACTGCTTCCAAACTTTCTTTGAAATCCTTCAAGATCCACTGTTCTGCAATATATACAGGAAAACTGACAATATCAACTAATGGTTATTCAACTGAGACACACCCACAGGAGCTGATATCTGTTTGTTTGCTTAAATCAGATAATCTATTGTTTTCCAGTTGTGGGCTAGAATGACCCACCCCATACCAGAGGCCAGCAAGCAGGCAGATGCTACTTATCTCCATGGCAGCACAGAGAAAGCATCTGCAGCCAAAGCACCCTGCCACCAAAGCCCTAAGTCCAGTGGTTTGGTGGGCCTCATTTGCCTTATAGGCCATAGGCTGCTGATCCCTGACTTAAGTACTTTCTTTTGGATACACCTACACGTCACCCTATGGCAATGTAGCAATGTGCTACATCACCATACTGCACACTATAGTGATGTAGCAATCATGTAGGTCTACATGTGATCACCAAAGTGGTGTGCTCCCTGCTACAGTGACGTAACAGGGAAATTTAAGTTTGAGCCACCTGTACTGCATAAAACCTTGTCATTATCTCTAAAGCAATGCTACAATTCCATGGGTTAGCAGCAGTATCCCAAATTAGGACTTTGATGCTTTGTACAGAGAAGTGGTGGCACAAGTAAACTGATTAGGATCACATAAGAGAATGATAATGGGCGATTATATACCGTACACTAGGGGTGTGCAAAACGGGCTGTATTCAATTCGGATTCAGATTCAGCCCAAACTGGGGACAGTGATTCAATCAATTGATTCAGATCACTGTTCTGATTTGATTTGGCCAAATCTGAATCTGAAGATTCAATGCTAATTCAGAGAATCAGCAAATTTGGCCATAGACACAGCTTTAAATCTATGAAATGTTTTTTCTACATACCTCAAGGCACCAGGCATGGCTCGTGAATGCTGTGATGTTGGGGTGGATGGAGCATCCCACAGGAATGTGAGGGCCCCCCCCGCACACTATGCAGCGAAACCGGAAGTGGACTGAAAGTATTTCTGGTCCACTTCTGGGTCCGCCACCAAGCATGCTGGGGACCACCCCCCTCCCGGCTTGGCAATTAGCTGCAGAAGGACCCTGGGTGCCCTCCCAGACCCAGGAGGCACCAGCCACCAAGCCAGGGGGGGAGGTGTCCCCCACGCACTCCCCAGAGGACCTGGAAGTGGATCGGAAGTAATTCTGGTCCAATTCCAGGTCCACTGCTGGGGACCCCGCATGCTCCCATGGGATGCTCCATCCGGCTCAGCATTCACAAGCCACCTGGTACCTTGAGGCATGTAGAAAAAACATTTAAAGCTGTGCCTATGTCTGAATCATTGAATCTCTCCGAATCGATTTGAAGGGGTCTGATTTGATTTGGAAAAATTAAAGGGTCTCCTGATTCAATTCAGATTCAGAGATTCAGCTGCCAAATCGAGCCAAATCTCCACCATATCGAATCAGTGACTGAAGCTTCACACAGCCTTACTGTACATCTCTTCCACCAGTGTTACAAAGAATAATAGAAGGCATTAAAGACGTTTTTGGACCCAGCCTGGAGACTACCAGGCCAGAGAATGCACGTACCCCAGACATGCCAGCTTCTCATATTATGCCAAGAGAAAGATTTACGTTGCTAGTAAAAGGCCCCTCTTCCACCTTCAGCACCAGCTCTATCATTAACAAAACAGCTGACAAACAAGGAAATCAAAACAGTATCAACCATTCTGATACCTCAGTATTTTCACATGGGACTGGGAGAACCCAAATGCTTATATAATGAAACATATGAGCTAATCATGTTAATACCTAGAATCTGTCTTCTAACTGGAGAAGTCCAGTGGCCACTGATATAAGATAAAGGTAGATAGACTCAGGCCCTCTGCTGGCTGCCAAGGTCTTCTCCCCAAAGTGCATTAAGGTCCAGAACTTATTCCAGTTATTAGACACATATGTGAAATTTTATCTCACTCTGGTTAAAACCCTGAAAAGTTATGTCTATATTTGTAACATGCTGTCATCTTCACCCTAAGATCAGGCCACAAAATATAACGAGGAAGAAAACTCACTTGCCTTTTTCATACTTGATCAAGGAACAGGTCCCTGCTCCCTTCTTTGTGCTCCAACTGCTGGCCTGGGGGCTACAGCTGCAGGCAGCAGCTGTGTAGAGGGATGGGCAGGGCTGGGAATGGCAGCATCAGCTGGTGATCCTCCCTTCCAAAGCCTGATCCTGTATTGCATGGGACACCTGGGGGGGAGCGGGCAGAGAGCATGAGCACCTGAAAATAGGGAATCACCCAATGATACCATCATCCCATCTTGCCCAGCACTTCATGAAGCTGCTTCCCACAGCAGGAGCCCTCAGCCAGAAGGGCAATGTGGTGGAAGCAGGGACTTTACCCTGCCACTGACCTTGACCCAGGCCTCTCTGCAGCTGCTCCCCACAGCACTCATCTGGAGTGGAGCAGGAACATTCCTGGGGCTTACCCTGCCTCCAAGTCAGCTGGAGATGAGAGCAGCAATGGCCTTCCTGGTGCTCCTGCTCCCTGCCATTCCCTCCAGATTTCTCCCATGATCTGAGAGCAGACATTGGAAGAGGGGACCCACCCGTCATTGCCACTAGTATCCCCAGACAAGCCTGATGCTGCCACTTACTGAAACCCCCAGTTGGAGTAGAACAGGAACAACCCTGGGTCTCCTCCACCCCTGGATCAGCCACGGACAGCAGCAGTAGCAGGCAGTCCCTGCCTTCCTGCGCCCAGAGGGAACTCCTGATGATGATGGGGAAAGGAAAACGGGAAGGGGAATGGAGGTGTCAGCAGTGGAGAGGGTGCCAGGAGCACTGGTGGGGGTGAGGGGGAAGATGAAGGCTTACCTGCTTCAGGGACTCCCAAGAGTCCCCAGTAGTTGCTGCCCTGGTGGGGTCTGCCTACAGAGGTGGGGGGGGGAGGGAGAGACTGCAACCTTCTCTGTGTCATGAGTGGCACCTCCCACACACCCTTTTCAAATTCCTGGATCCTCCCATGCCCACATATAAGCGTTAATGTGTCCATGGTAAAACTGAACTGGATTTGTCAATGCCTGAATGAAAATCCTTTGACAATCAATCTATTGTTTTCATTAGCTATAAAATACTGATACACGACTAGTTACTAATTTGAGACAAAATACACTTTGGTCTTATCTAATCTTCAAGATGATCCCCCTGAACAGTCAATGGACTTGGCTACAACTAGTAACTATTCTGAAAAATTCTCCCTGCAGCTTCAAATATGGACTAAAGCCCCTTCTCAAATGTGAAACATACATCCATATGAATTTGAGCATTCTGGCTTTAGTCAGTAATCCTTTGCTGTGGTAAAGAATATCTTTTATAACCAAACTTAGAACCAATAGATGTGCATGCATCACTTATTTTAATGAGATTGTATCCACTTCAACCAGGTCTCAATATGCAATAAAAATGCTGAAGTATTGTTACGTGAGAGAAATGAATAACCAAGTTTAAAAAAAAAATATAAACAGTAACACAAAGAAAAAATTCTACACAATTAGGTCCATCTGAATAAATTACTAAAAAGAGTATCATGAATAATCCATTCATTCTTATTCACTACCTAACACTTGTGCAGAATGATGCTCTAGAGAGAAGAGATAAGGTTTCTTTTTTCCTTTAAAAAGGAAAGGGACAAATTAGCCGTATTTTTCCACTGGCTAAAGGAATATTAAAAAAAAAGTAAGTTCTGAATTTTTTTTGCATTTAATGAAAAAGGGATTTCTTCTTAAAGAAAATTTTCATAAAAATCCATCCATTTATTCAACCAGCTCTGCTAAAAGATAGACACAAAAATCTTGTCTGCACCATGACTGCAAACATCCACACTCAAACCTACACTATATGGCAGCGGAACCCCTTTTTTCTGTTGTCAGAGTTATACCAACTCTGAGTGGAACAGAAGTTGCCTGACGACTCATTTGCGTCACCATAAAAATGTTTATGGCAGCACAAATGGTGAGCAAATAGGTGCCAACACCCTTTGTCGCCACATATCAAAGGAAAAAATCAGTGGCATGACAAAAAGCGATAATAGATTCTGTCACTTTATTGTGACAGATGTCTATTACTTTTGTGGTGGAAGAGTACAAGCAGCCCAAGCCCAAGCTCCTCAAGCCTCTGGAACATCTGTCCAGTTTCCCCACTTACACAGAGGCATCCCAGGGAATCTCAGGGTGCCTCTCCATAAGTGGGGAAGTCAGGGTTTCTCCACTCACCCAGACCTGCTCCTCTGCAATCACAGGGGAGTGCATCTGGCCCACTTTCAGTCAGGATCAGGCCCTCAAAATCTTACAGGGGTCCACCCTCCACAATTTCAGGTTCACCATACACACCTGTAAACACAGAGGAGGGAACCTGTGTGGGAGTCCCATGCTCCCCAGCAAAGGGGTGAAACCAGCTTGCAGATGTACACCAAGTCAGGCCACAGCAATTAGATAGAAATGCTTGCAGATGTCTGTAAAGTGTGATCAGTTGTGCTATGACTTTTTCCAGCACAGCTGACCATGCTTTACTTAGCGCATCTGTTTACAGCCACTAAGTAAAAGAAGACTTCTACCACCACCTGGCCACTGATAGAAGATACAGGCAGATAGACTTGGGCCTTCTGCTGGCTGCCAGAATCTATTCAGCAGCAAAGTCTCCCCAAAGTGCATTTTTGTGACCTGTCAGCACAGCTGATAAAATAAGAGCTGTGTGGAGTCATCAGAACCTGTGTAGGTATTCATGTGCTCTTGTGACTTCCCTATGGTGATACTGTCCGCTAGCAGAAGTTCTGACAGCCAAAGATCCTAAGTGTACACATGGCTTAAGGAGATGTCAGATTTGGTTCTCATTTCATTTGCACCAATGTAAACATAAGTAATTCAAATTAAGTAAGGAGAAGTACAGGGTGCATCTACATATGAAACTGATGGGCAGCAACAAACTGCAGAGCTGTTACAGCCAGAGTCATCTGATCCCAGGCTCAGCGTCCACTCATGCACCCAAGAGAGCAGCACTTTGAGTTGGGGTGAAGCAGCCCTGGGCTGGCAGCAAGCTTGGGGGCCAGGTCCAGGCTCCAAGGGGTGGTGTCAGGCACTGGAAGGGCTGGCTGGGGCATAAGGATGCTAAAGTGAGGAGCTGGGCAGTAGGAGCCCCTGTATGCCCCAGCCACCAGCCTCTGTCACCATCTACACATGCATTTTGACTGAATAAATGCCATAAAACAGTACTGTCCCCAACTATCTTATAAGACAATGATCAGGCTTATTGTCTACTTCAACTTCTTTTCTTAGACATTATAGAGAATCTTTTTTATAATAGAGAACTTACATAGAACCTAGGGAAGTGTTTGTTAGTAAACCTACTAGCTTATAGGGACAACTGTTTATGTATCATGTAGTGCTGTAGGGCTAGATGAGCACAATGCATTACCCCAACGCATTAGAAAACTCATATCTGGAACAAGTTATATCTTATTTGCTACTGATTAAAATAAATAATGGACTGTGGCATTTTGTCCAAATCATCATGGCATTTGTATGTAAAAATGCATTTGTCTAGAGAGGCTTATTGCTGGGCTAGTAAAACTTCTCCAAGTTGTTTTGAGGCATCATAAGGGTTAAAAAAAAAAGTTTAGCAGCAACATTATACTGGAGCAGTCATTGGTATGTAAGTGCTTAGGGCAATGACAATCTGTTAGCTCTTTTCTAAACCTAGTATAGGCACTTGTAATGCAAATGTTAGTACACGCAGTATATGGCATTGTTTTTATATTAATTCATGTTAGAGACAGAAAGAAACATGTAGTCCCATCTCTCTGCCAGTGCAGGATTGCTCCCTACAGCTATTGTGTAATTGATTGTGTTTTTCCTGGTTTAGTTTTAATGACTCTAAGTATGAAACTTTTTAGAACTGGTCTTATATTTTAGATTCTTGCTCTTGAATAGGAGTATTGTCTATGGGTCCAATTCTCTTCTCACATTTTTACAAGCTATTGATAGTCATTAGAGTTAATCCTGATTCAGTATTTTGTAAATAAAATGGTCTGACCCTTTGTTTCAGTCTCCCGATATATAAAACAGGACAAGACTTGCTCATTTCAGATCTGCACCTTCATTGGAAGTCTCTGGACAAATTAACATAGAACATAAACACTGGTACGTTGCATGTTGGGTGCATATCAATTCAAAAACAGATGTAAGTGGTAAAGTTATACGCTTTATACTTACCTATGTACAAGGTAGAATCTGAGTCTGCATTTAACTGCAGTGATGCAACTCAAGAGCAGCTCCACAGAGAGCCTGACCATTTAAAATACTGCTATTATTAATGAAGAATGTAAAAAGGTACTTAAGGAAAACAAAACAAAACAAAAAACAAAACATAATAATAATAATAATAATAATAATAATAAGGAAAATGTTCAAAGTAAAGGCTAACACATAAGACATAGCAGCAATTTCAAATTGGACCAAAGAATAAATTTCAGGTGTTACAAGTTTTAGATCTATCCCCAGAAATCAACATTAATATGTCATGGTCTTTTATGCTCAACAGTACTATAGACACTGCCACAACCTGCTGTTCTCTTAAAGTCTGGATAAAAGAAAGGAAATTAGTAAAATCAAAACATGACACATAGACACCTTCCCCCTCTCCCCCCAACGCCCTCCCCTCACATCCCTAGAAAAAGAAATAGCAGACAATCCATATAACATAAACAAAATAAGATAAAGGATAAAGAGCCAAAAGAAGCAAGAGAAAATACATGGATAATATTCCTGAAGCAAGTGCTGGAACAGGTAATGTTCTAATAAAACACTGTATTAATTCAGCACAGTTCTAGTTGACAAGTTTACAATAGCCAGAGGGCCTGTAAAGGATAAATAAGGAACACCTGAACAGAAAGAAACAAAACAACAGAAAAGGTAGAGATGGCAAAGCACTCTGAAGAGATGTTAAAAATACCACCATAAAGAATTATTTATTTTTGACAAATAAACTAGACCCAAAACAAGACATTGTAACATCCTGCATCACAAACAGAAAAGTGAAAAGCATAATTAAGAAGTTAAAATCTGTGTAACAGCATTTGGGGAGATGTTTGTAGTGAGACTATGGATAAAATAGCAAAACTTTTCAGTGAAATATGAGACTAGGAAAAACCAAGTATCACAAAGGTGACCTATGTGACTTCAACAACTGACTAAAGGCTCCACTCCTTTTAGTGATAAGATTATACTGAAGAGGACATAGCCTAAGGAGAATAAACCAATGTTTGCAACAAGGCTAAGAAATATCAGGCTGAATTTTGACCTGGAAGATCACATGCAGGTCTCTTGAGGCTAATCATCTTCACTGGAGGGAGCATCAAATGGCAAAAAAATATATATCATTTATTATAACATGAGATTGTAAGAAAGCATTTGACAGTCCCTATCATGAAATGCACACAAATATTTTGAAGTGTCATGGCATTGCAACAAAAATAATTAACCTGACCAGGGTACAGTCTGCAAAATAAGTTTGCACAGATTTGATCAAGTACTTTAAAAACTGGTGTCAACCATGGGTGTATTCTGTCATCTCTCTTGTTTGGCATTGCTCTTGATTTGGGAGAAATAATGCAAACAAATGTAATACAGACATTGCCTGGCTTAGCAGCATTTCACTAATAAATCTACATTTTGTAACAAGATAGTTAATTTAAGTAGTTTGATGGTACCCTTTTTAAGAACAAGGTAAGCACACAGGGCTGTCACAATAATAGAGGCACAAAACTAGTGAACCACACCAGGAAACTCTGAGAAAGAACCATTGAACAAAGACTGCGAAGTCAAAATTGGAGAAAATCAATTCATATTCATGCTAGGTAGATCAATGACTGACAATCTTTGCAGTGAGATTCCTAATGTAAAAGGACAGAGAAAACAGGAAAAATCTTCATATGGTCTTCATTGACTGGGAAAAAGCACACACTATGTACCACAAGAAGTGACATGGTGGTGCTGGAAGTCTATTCAAGATACGCACAGAGGCACAGAAACACAAGTTAGAAATGTAATCAAGGAAACTGAGTACTTCCCAGTCAGGATTGTGGTCCATCAGAGATCAGCACTAAGCCCTTGCCTGTTTGTGCTAGACGTAGGTACACTCAACCACAATAGTTGGAAGGATGCCTCTTATTTATGTTTCTGGATGAAGTGGCCTCTATTCCAAAAAAGTGAGAATAAGTAGAGAGGGACTTAGATAGACACACATCCTGGAAAGGCATGGTCTAGACATCAGCATAGGAAAAAGAAAATGAAGTACGCATCATGCACAATTTCAATTGATAGAGAGAGGAATGCACCTGTGGCACTGGACAATTAGCACATACCATCTACATTTTAAGTTCAAGTGTCTAGGGTCTATTGTGCAAGAAAAGGGAGAGGGAGAAAGAGATGAGGAAATAGGAGCAATATAAATAAGACCTGGATGAAATAGTGAAAAGTTAGTGGAGTGGTTTGTAATAGGCAAATGTCAATTTCTCTAAAAGGGAAAAATCCACAAGACAGTGATACAAAACTAGTGCTGTTGTATGGATAAAAGTGCTATGAATGGATAAAAGCAATGAATTAACAACTGCTGTCCATGATTAAGGTGACAGAAATAAGGATGCTTAGATGGATCTGTGGAGTCAATAGGAAAGATCACATAAGAAATAAAAAACAGGCAAAGGTGACTTCAATAGAGAGGTCAGGGCATGTAACCAGACAGCCTGAAGAGTATGCAAGAAAGTAACCTCAGGCCATGAGAGTGGGGAGGGGTAGGAGAAGAGTGGAAGACCTAAAACAATATAACAGGAGTATATACGCAAGACCTGAGAACATACAGTGATTCAGAAGAGATGGCAATAGAAAACAGCTTATGAAGAATGAGAGCTCTAGTGGGCCACAGCTAGTAGGAAACAATACACTCAAAAGAAAAACATGGCTTTTCTAAGCAATGGTTCAACTAATTAGCAAAAGCTGAAAGATGGTCCAGCATCACACAAAATCAGGGCTAATAATAAATCAGTTACAAGAAAGTAGTTGAAGTATTGCATCCAGTTCTGGGTGCTGTGTTTCAACAAGGATGGGCTAAAGCTCTAGAGGGTCCAGAAAAAAGCCACCTGTATGATCAGAGACTTGCATGGCAAGCCATACAAGGAAAGGCTGAAGGATCGAAGGCTGAGAGGGGACCTGATTGCAGCTTACTGCTACATCAGAGGCGTACATAAGGGGCTCGGTGAACAACTATTCACCAGGGCGCCCTGGGGGAAAACTAGAAACAATGGCCACAGACTCCTGGAAGATAGTTTCAGGCTGAATATTAAGAAAAACTCTTTCAAAACTAGGGTGTCCAGACTGTGGAACAAACTCCCCCCAGAGATGGTGCAATCACCTACCCTAGAGGTCTTCAAGAGAAGACTGGACCATCACCTGGCTGGGGTCATCTGATCCCAGATGTCTTTCCTGTTAATGCAGGGGGCTAGACCCAATAATCCTTTGGGGTCCCATCCAGGCTTATGATTCTAAATCAAATCTTATGTCAATCACAGCAACTCAAGTGTTACTTGAGAAGACAGTGGAGTATAGTCAGTTCACATACCTTGGCAGGAATGTGAAAGCTAAGAAGTAGATCCAGAAGAGAAATGTGGTCACTGCACTCGCTGCTCAAGTAAGATTGGGTCATCAAACCTATGCAGCTTTAACACCAAGCTCTAAATCTTTAACTCAAATGTTATTTCCACTTAGCACAAGAATGCAAAAGTGGGAAATCAGCTAAATGTACAGAGAATCATCTAGGTGTCTCTGAAAAATATCTGACATTAAATGCAATAAATTTGTAACATACCAAAATTTGTCCAAGTTCAGCAATCCCTTATCTTTAAACCTATCCAGAAAAGCAGATAGAATTATATGGGACATGAATTAAGAATGTAGTTAGCACTGGTGATGGCAAGCACACTATTAGGTCATTAGAGGAATACACGGAGAGTTGGACAGTGCTCAGAGAGGGAAATATATACATTGTAACAATGTGGACACAATGAATCATCCCAAAATAGAATGATGGAGACCTGTTCATGTTGTGGCCTCATACAGGTGTTGAATTTCTACTGGGAGAACTGGAAAATCTCCCTTGTGAGAAAGTTTCTTTAGTAAAAGTGACCACCGTTCTGTTCCCTGACTCCCTGGTTTGGAGAATAAACTGGGGGTGTTGCCCCACTGCTCTCCTCCTCACCCAGACTGATTCAGGAGTGGAGCAGCAGCTGCTACTCCCTGCCTATTTCCCAAACTAGGCAGTCCCCAGTTTGAGAAAGATTGGAGGGCCTTGCCAGGCCCATCCAGCTTCCCTCTGCAGATGCTGCCATCCAGCTGGGCAACAGGAATGGGGATTGGAAAGCTTGATGATCAAGAATTGAGCTCAGCTAAGCAGAGGAGCAGGGATTACAAAGCCCTGGGGGCCAGGAACTAGGGAAGGAGAAACTATCTTAGCGGTCCCCAGAGTAAGGACTCCTCATTCCTTAATAGGGGAGGCTTTTCTGCACTGCTCAGTTTGCTAATATGCTGGACACCAGAAGCCAAGTAGAGAAACAGCCACTACTGCCATCCTGCTTGGCACTTGCAGAGCCCTGAATCTGCACCTCCACATGTGAGGCTGTGGATACTGACCTTCAAGTGCCGCATGGGGAGAAGCTCCTTTATGGAAACAGTACCTTCAAAGCCCACACCTGCAAGTGTTTATCTGATATTTGAAAGCATGAGGAGATGGTCTGGACATTATTCACTTGTTTATTTATACTGCAGTACAGTCTGACAGTACAATTCAGTGATCACATCCAAATGTGCTAAGCACCGTACACAGAGAAGTCATAGTATTTTAACAGTTACACTCAAAGAGGTAAATTATTGTGGTACTTACAACACTGATTAATTTTGTGATGCTCTTCCCTTCTGATAATCATTATTCAAAAAAAAAAAGAAAGCTGTTTCCAACAATGAAAGCAAGAGTCATAGAAAGTGTACAAAGATTTATGGATAGGATTTTCAAAAATGCCTAATACCTAGTTTAGACACATTTCACCTGTGTACCTTTTAATAATATTGGCATACCGGTACAATCTCTAGTGAGTTTGCAGGCAAACCAGTTTAAACAGGAACCTAAATGCTTAAAGGAATAGCTTATTCTCCTTTTTATCAGGGCATAAGTATCTTTATTATACTACTATAATCACACTCACATTAGAGTATACCACTTAAATATATTGGTATAGTAAAAACAGTACAACATAGAAGTGTTGATTAGGCCTAAGGAACTAAAAGTCAGCCATTCCACTAAACAACAGTGGTAATGGTGCTTTTAAATTAGGCAAGATATTTTGACATCCCTATCCTACGCAGTACGTCTCAGCCTTTGGTTCACATACAACCAACGGCCCACAGAACATTTCTTAGCCCTGGATCCTCCAATGTGCTCTGCATAGGAAGTCTCACTGTAGGAATCAGAATCACAGGCTTACTACACACAGTAGAAATACCTAGAAAACCCAACAGAAGGTAACTGAGAAGAGAAAAGCTAGAAGCCTTCCTTTACTACATGGTCTGAAGAATATAGGAAATAGAGAAGGATTAGACTCTCTCAAAGAAAAGACTGAACTTTAGAAAGTCTTACAATATCCGTTATTGCCTTTTTAAATTTACAGAAGCAGTTCTATTGTGAATGAAAGTTACTACTAATAAAAAGGATATCCTAGTCACATTTCTCCACCTAAACTAATGTATAAAGTATTATTTTGATTTCTTAAGGAAAGTAGTTTACTCCTTTAAGCATATAAACTGAAATTGGAAGGGATGTCCTACTGAAGGACTAACTCTCCTTAATGCCCTTATTCTTCCTTCATTATGCTATCTATGTCCCAGGATAGCAACATTCATTTGACATGGATGAGTTATGACCTACTGTTTCTTGTACCACCCTCTCTATGCCTGAGGCAGGGTTTCCTCCTTTGGGTATTGAGGCCAGAAAGACATGCATAAATCCAGTGCTGTAAAAGGAGCAATTAAGCTACAGGTAGTTTAGCTGTAAGCAATTATCCAGATGTGCCTAATAAATTAGTTGATTATATGCCCTTCCTAGTGGTTTGACTTTTGTTGTAAGCATGCATAAAACTATGATTCAGTGCATTTCCTCAGGTGAGTATACCATTGCTTCACAATGCATCTCTCTAATTCAGTGCAACTGACTTCGCTACAACATTTAATGAAGTAGCTCCACATGGCTCATGACCCTGATTGGGGCTGTGGCCAGGAGTGGAATTGAAAATCCCAGACATTCAATTGTCCCAGATGGGCTCAGATGCTGGAAATGGGGCTGTGTACATTTGTGAGCCAAACAAAAGTTGGGTCATGAGTCCCAGAGTAAGAAGGCAGGCCAAAAAGATTGGGAACCACTGATTTAGTATGTAGATTACACTTTAAATGTTCACAGCATTTCACAGATGTTAACTAGTAAACCCACACAACAGTAAAATGAACAGTAAAACAGACAGCAAGTTGAATCGACTTGCCCAAATCTATACATCCACTCAAATGCATAGATTTTCAGTAAGGACTATAACTAAAGAGCTCGTGATTCCCAATCTGGGTTTGTTCTGGACCGTGTTTGCTCCCTACAATAAGACAAATAGCAACTAGAGCAGAAGCAGGAGAAGGCTGACAGAATGTAAATTCTTTCATATGATTTAACTTTTCTAAGACCTTCTAAAACACTACAAAACACTCACCACAAATATTAATTTAGACTCTAAACAACTGGTCTCTCTCACCATATTCATCCCTTAACCTTTATGCACATGAGGTTTTGCATCCACGGAATGTTAGCGGGTAAGTGTTCTTCATATGAATAGTTACCTTCTCATGTTACCAAGGGAATTCATAGATAAATGTACTTATTTCCTGCTCACCATTCTCTGTTTATAAGTTTCAGTCCCCTACAGGAAACAGAAACAATATTATGACTATGACCAATCATGCATCCTACATAACAAATAATCAAGGAGACATGTCATGAATTCAAGAGCTGCAACTCATGAAACTATTCATCAAATTATTAAGAAAAACAAATAGATCAATGGAAATTTGTTTATCCATGGATAATTCATGAACAAGTACTACATTTTTAAAATAAATTATTCATAGTGAATGAGCTCATCAATGCTTTCCCCCCCATAGACTATTATAATAATGGGAGCTATTTATTTTATATCTGTACAACAGGATAACTGAGGATTATCCTTTTTTTTTTTTTTTTTTTACCCTTTATCAAAATATTTCATAAATATGTGAATTTATTAGTGACAGTGATGAATGCAGGAACTGGCTGTAAGTGAAAGCAACATGAACTGATTCCAAATCCTTGGTGGTTTCTGAATTTAACTAAATACTGCAAATTACAGTGGCACAGATTAGGTAATTAATAATGAAAGACCTATTATATTAAATGGTGTAGCCAGCAGAAAGAAGAAAAATGAATGAAACCTCTTAGTTTCATAATTCTATCCTTCCCACATAAAATGAGCAGTACCATTGGGGAAGTTATTACTACTAACCAACAGGAACTGATGAGTGGATTTTTAATCGGAAATCTACCCATTCTCCAGGCATGCATATTACCTAAAACTGCTGTTCTCTAGTTCTTCTCCCTGCTGTTTTCTCAAATCATGTAGCCCCTACTACTGGGGAGGGGCTTAAGTTTTTTCTGGACCCCAGCCTACTACAATTTCCTTCACTCCACACACCATACTGCTGAAGGACTATTTAGACACTTTAAAGGAGGAAGGGATGCTGCTACTTGAGAGCTGCAGCAGCTGTTAAAATTTAACTATTACATCTGCCTGATCCTGTAGCAATACTAGCTATTAGCGAAATCCTTCCAACTTCAACCCTAAATGAAGCAAAGTTAAATTTAGAGTGGTATCAATACACTTTTATCACTACAGAATCTTGCAGATATAACAGTTGCTTCCTTGCAGCTTTTTTCAGTCACATTTGATTTCAGTGAGGTCCCTCTGTAGCCTCAGAGATCCTGAGTCAGCGTGATAATTAAGCACTTGCCTAATTTGCAAAACATGAGTGGTCCCATTGAAAGTAATGGGGCTAGTCATGCATTAAATTTTAGGCATATGCTTCTGTACCTTGTTCAACTGGGACCAAAAGCTGGTTTTACTTCAAGCCAACCCCAGGCAATGTGTTGTAGCCGCTGTAATAACAGAGGTCTTTGAAAAAAAAACACATAAGAATCAATGACCAACTTGTTTTAGTGGTATTACTCCACAAGCCAAAAACTGGGACATGCATAGTCATGTCAGTGACTTGATCCCAGATTTAAAAAAATTAAAAAGTAATTGCATTTACAATTTACACCGGATCAGACTTAAGAAGGAATCAAAGTTCTGGTAGTGCAAAGACTAGAATTCACTTTGGTCTAAAACATGAGCCAAGAAACTAAATAAGATATTGGACAGCTGCACCCTGAGAAAAGAACAGGAGGGAATTCATTTGAAATTATTTTAAATACCAAAAGGAAAACATGCCTACTTTAGCGCAGGATGAGGAAAGGAGTTTACAGAGAATATTTCAGACACCGCACTAATGGAAAATTAGGCAGCAGTTTCTTTTAGGATTTTTATTGTCCACCAAACCCAGTACATGGTCCAGCTCCTTGAGCGTGGACTGCAATTAAGTCCTATCTTTTGAATCCTAGAACAGTACCCAAAGTGAAACATGGAAATCCAAAACACAACTGTGGCCAAACAAACACAAATGAAGATGCACATTGCTGATGAATGCCCCCTTGGTCATATTCAGTGGTGGTCTGATGATATCAAATCTACCAAATAAAAAAAAAACTACTTATGGGCTCTAAATATGCATTTGCTAAAGAAGAAAGCATGTCATATACACCCCTCATTTTATGCATGCACTGCCTATATTAAAACCAGTGGAAGTTCTACTGCAGATTAAAGGAACTGGGTTATTAATTATCTTAACCATCTAAAATATTTGGGTTCATACTCTTTCCTCTGGATACAGAGAGATGAAATTTACACTCTCGTATGTATGCACAGGCAGATGAATCCAAAAGGAGAGTCACCTCTTGAGCTGCACTATGGAAAGAGCAATTCCTAATCCAAGTTTTAAACCCAACTCCCAGAAGCGCTGCCAAAAGAGATTGCTCAAGAGATGTTTCTGTATCATTGTATTTCTCAGCTGGCATGGCTTTGTCCCCTTTGAACCAATTCTGCCTACTTTTGCACCTGGATATCTGAATACAGACTCACCAGTAGTGCTATGGCTACAAAGGGCTAGTGTCCCTATGTGCTCCACTTTCTCCTGGGAGTATTACCTAAAGCTTGGTTCCCACTGGCATAAATATGGGCAGAACTAGGATTGTGAAAGGTGGTGGGGATCAGCTGGTGTGGTACCTCATCACATATAGCACAATTCATTTTTCTCCAGTTAAAAAGAAACTAGATTTACTAATAAGCTAGGGGTCCAGGGCTATGTTATTCCGTTTAGTGTTCTTGAGGATCTTGACAGAGCATTCAATGATTCACTGAAAGTTATTTCTGCACTCAAATAATGATCAGCCAAGTTAACATTTTCACATCTGAGTTAATGTTTTTAACTAGTGTTAAACAATGTGCAGGATTGCGAAATAGAAGCCACATTACCAGAAGCAGCTATGAGATAGCAGAATTGCAGAAAAAAGGATAGATTGATTAATGGAACATCAAGGCCATTAAAAAGGAGAGGTTAATTAACACCTGTGGATTGAAGGAATTGGGTAGATTATAATGAGCCATGATATTGACTATCTCTCTCAGATATAATGATATTAGTGTGGATTACAGAAAAACACATTAATGGTATTTATCATTATTAATATTTTATTTGTATTCCTTATTGGGCCCATTTCATTAATAGAAAAATATGGAAAACTTGTTTATACTCCTACCTGTATATCACATGCATCCTAGCCAAGGATAGGAAAACCCAAAAGCCTGTATGTTTACTTCTTTCAAATGCTATTAAGGTTTTATTTAATTTATTTCACTCAATGTCCATTATTTTTTCTATATCATTGTACAAAGTTATGACATCTTTAAAAATGCCCCTTTAAAAATGGATCAGCTATTTCAATGGCCAAGTTGAAGAGAAAGTTTGGGTTATCTGGGTGTTCCTAAAGCATGTGATTGTGCACAAGAGAGGGAAATTAAGTGAAGTAGTCCTAATTGTATCTTGTTTAACTAGTCAAATATCTTGGCTGAGATGATCAAAATATATTAAAGGGTTTAGCAACCCAGCTCTAATTGAAATTAGTCCGAGTTGCATGTCTGAATTTCCTGCTTGGCTCTGTAACTCTCAGCCTCCATCTTATATGGCTATGCTGTTCTTTTTTGAATGTGACAGGTATGTTTTACATGGATAGAAATACAGCACAGGCAATGTTAGAACACTAAGAAGGAAATAGATAGTAGGCTTTAAGAATGCTGAACTAATCTGCAATAAATCCAGCATCCTATTAAACAGCAAAGAAAACATTGATTCAAATTTAATTTTTTCAGTACTGGTTTACAGAACAAAGGGAACATGGATTCAAGTGAAGCTAAATTAGATTAAAAAACACTTGCAATGCTAGTCGTGAATATAAAACTTACACTTGGGCCTACTAGCCAAGAACTGCTGCAAGGCATAAACAACAGTATGCAATAAACATTTTGATGTTGCCACATTGGACATAAAGTTATAAAAAAAAAGGAATAAGCCATTTTTACAATACTTTAGGGCCCAGTCCAGCACAAAATATGTCTGGCTTTCTGGGTCTGAATATTGTGTGGGTTGATTTTTAGTGATTTCAGTGGCCCTACAGTAGAGAAGCTGAACATATATTTTTGTTGAATTGGACCTTAAGGACAAGTTTTGCTCTCAAAGGAGAGTAAACCCAATAAGCAAACAGCTTACTTGTGAAAGCATTAATCATTAAGAAAAAATCAAATTGAGTGAATCCTTGTTTCAGCTTCTCTGATCTTAAGAAACAAAGCTCTTTGCAATCTTATTTTTGTAAAGTCCATATACTAGATTTGCCTGGTAATATATTTGAGTGGGTCTCTGAATCTGCAGGCTTAAAAAGAAGATGAGTTAGGGAAAAATAATGGTCACTATATCAATGAATGCAAATTTAATAGGTAATTTCATAAGACTGCTATTGCAATTTAACATGAATGAATGTCCGTGTAATCCTTTTACTCCTTTTGATGATTATCCATAAAAGATTAATATGCACTTCACTGAGAAGTAGTATCATCACAGGTATGATATTCTTTGCTTGTTAAAGGGCTACTGTTGGAAACTGAAAAATATATGTTAAAAATAGCATCAATATAGGGTTTTTTTTAACCTATATTAATTAAAATGTATAAAAACCTGCACTAAAATAATCATACAAACAAAAAAATTACAGATGTAAATTTATAACTATTTTTATATTTATTAATAAAATACTAATAAAAATCTAGGAATGTATAATAACTTTATTTAATAATGTACTATTTCCTCTTTAACTTTTTGTGAGATATGTTTGGTGTTTTATCTTCGTGCACCTTGTATTTTCCGAGCACATTTTATTTGTTGGCAATCTTATCTGCAAATACAAGCTCAAATATTATCTCTACATTGATGACTCACAGGTCTACCCTTCTATCACAAACCTTTATCCTTCTGTCCCAACTAAAATTTCAGCCTGTCTCTCTGACAACTTACAGAATTGTAGCCAGCAGCTTAAGCTCAGCAGCCTAGAGCTCTTAGGGTATGAACGGGTGTTAGCAGGGCCCAATTTAGGTTTAGGGAGCTTGCTTTAAGCTGCCTAAACCTAAACTGGGAGCAGCTCATATAGGTGTTCACCCTGCCAAAAGCGGTGCAGGCAGCTGGAGCACTGGAGATGTTATGGTGAGGGAGGAGGGGGCTGGAAGAATTGGTGGAGTGCACAATCCACATAAAGTAGTAGGGGGCAAAAACTAACTCAATCAGAGTCCAGGTAGGAGCAGTATAGCCTAGCCGCTTACTTCAGCCCTGGGGCTACACTGTGAAGACCTAGTTAACCTGGTTCACTAGACCAGGTTAACAATTTTAGATTGGGTTAACGCAGTTTAATCTATAGTTCATCCCTTGAAGTGAACTAATGTAGATTGGGCACACCATTTTATAGACAATTTAAGCCCTGTGAACACCTGTACACTTGGGCATTTTTATAAAACTATATATATATATATATATATATATATATATATATAAAATATAATGCTTGTATGTGCCCTTAATCTTTCTCCTGTTCCACACCCTTATCCTTGATCACTGGGGACAGCATCACCACTTAATATTTTTTATTCATCTTTGACTTGGCCTTTCCCTAGATATTCACATTCATCCTATGTCTTACCAGTTTTCTTCAAAACACCTTTCATATAAGAGCCTTTATTATATATCTACACAGTTAAAACGCTCAAGCAGGAATGCATTATTTCACATCTCAATTACCACAATGTATTTTTCTCTGACCTTAACAAGTCTCATCTTACCCTTTTCATATCTATTCAAAATGCTTTTGTAACATTAATTTTCCTAGCTCATTGCTTTGATCTTATCACCACTTTGCATTCTTCACTTGTCCTTTATTCATCGCTTCACTAGTTGTTCAGTAGCCTCTCTCCAATAATTGTCCTTTATTCATTGCATCAGCTTCTTGTCTCTGCTTTCAAGACCCTTCCTGGTCTACCCCTACCCTACCTTTATTCATCTCTCCACAAGTCCTTTATTCATTGCATAAGCTTCTTGTCTCCACTTGCAAGACCTTCCCTGGCCTATCCCCACTCTACCCTGTCACCTCTTTTATTCATAGATTCATAGATTGTAGAGTCGGAAGGGACCACAAAGGAGCATCATGTCTGATCCCCTGCCCCAGGCAGGAAAGAGGACCAAGGTCAGATGACCCCAGCCAGGTGTCTATCAAGCCTCCTCTTGAAGACCTCCAAGCTAGGTGATAGTACCACCTCTTATGGAAGCCCATTCCAGATCCCAAAAATTTCTTCCTAATGTCTAACCTGAATCTACTCTCTACTAGTTTGCACACATTATTCCTAGCTACTCCTAGGGGTGCTCTGGTAAATAGCGCATCTCCAATTCCCTGTTGTCCTCCCTTGATAAACTTATAGGCGGCTACAAGGTCTCCCCTCAGACGTCTCTTGTAAAGGCTGAAGAGATCCAGATCCCTCAACCTCCCCTTGTAGGGTCTTTCACGGAGGCCACTAATCATGCGAGTGGCCCTCCTCTGAACCCTCTCCAGATTCTCCATGTCTCTCTTGAAGTGCAGTGCCCAAAACTGGACACAGTAGTCCAACTGCGGCCTGAGCAATGCTGCAGAAAGGGGGAGCATCACCTCCCTTGATCTGTTGGTCATGCATCTGCTAATACATGACAAGGTGCGATTGGTTTTCTTGATGGCTTCATTACACTGCCGGCTCATGTTCATCTTGGAGTCAACTCTGACTCCAAGATCCCTTTCAGCTGCTGAGCTGCTGAGGAGGTCATCCCCCAACCTATAGGTGTGCTGGGGATTCCTTTTCCCTAGGTGGAGTACCTTGCATTTATCTTTGTTGAATTACATCCTATTTCGTTCTGCCCATTGATGCAACCTGTCCAGATCGGCCTGTATTTGTTCCCTGCCCTCTGGTGTGTTAACTTTGCCCCATAACTTGGTATCATCGGCGAACTTGGAGAGGGTGCCCTCCACACCCTCATCCAAATTGCTGATGAAGATATTAAATAACACCTGTCCAAGGTGTTAACCCACTGCCCACCTCCTTCCAGGCTGAGAACGACCCGACCACCACCACTCTCTGGGTGCAGTCCCTAAGCCAGTTAGCCACCCACCTGACTGTGTAAGCATCCACTCCATAGCCTGCTAGCTTTCTGTGTCAAAAGCCTTCTTAAAGTCCAGGTAGATGACATCAGCCTCAGCTCCTGTATCAAGGCAGTCTGTGACCTGGTCATAAAAGGCTATAAGGTTTGTTAGGCGGGATCTACCTGTGACGAACCTGTGCTGGTTTCCTTTCAGCATCATTTTCCCTGCTGGGCCTTCACAAATGCACTCTTTGATGATTTTTTCTAGTATTTTCCCAAAGATAGATGTAAAACTGACTGGCCTAAAGTTACCTGGCTCATCCCTTCTCCCCGTCTTAAAAATGGGCACCACATTGGCCCTTTTCCAATCCTCAGGGACCTGGCTGGAGCACCATGAGTGCTCAAACAGCTGTGCCAGCAGCTCAGCTATGACACTGGCCAATTCCTTCAGCACCCATGGATAGAGGTCATCTGGGCTGGCTGACTTGTACCCATCCAGCTCCTCCAAGTGCTCCTTAACTAACCTTTGGCGGTCTGGTGCTTTTTGGATATCTGTCTATGTTCAAGGTGGAGGAATTGTCTTGGTCAGTACTTAGGAATACTGAAGCAAAGAACTCATTGAAGAGCTCTGCCTTTTGCCTTGCATCAACCACCAACTGACCTGATTTGTCCTGCAGGGGCCCTATGTTACTCTGCGCCTTCCTTTTGCTCGCTATGTATCTGTAGGAGGACTTTTTATTGTCCTTAATTGTTGTAGCCAGTCTAAGCTCCAGTCCTGCCTTGGCCTGCCTAACTGATCCCCTGCAATATCATGCCAGGGAGGTGTATTCCTCCTTGGCGGCTGGCCCCTGCTTCCACTGCCTACAAATCTGTTTCTTTGCCCCCAGTCTTTTCTGGAGTTCCCTGTTCAGCCAAGGGGGCTTTTTTTATTCCTTTACCCCTTTCCTGCATAAGGGGATAGACTCCTTTTGTGCCCCAAGGATCACTCCCTTGAGAAACCTCCAACCCTCCTGGACCCCCATTTGCTCGATGCTCTTGAGATCAGCCACCTCACTAACTAGCCTTCTAAGTTTACTAAAGTTGGCCCTTCTGAAGTTTAACACTTTAGCCTCACTGGATATTTTTCCCACCCTTCACTGGATAGTGAACTGTACTAAGTGATGGTCACTATCTCCCAGGTTACTGTGTACTCACAGGTTCCCCATGAGATCATCCCTTGTTGCTAAGACCAAGTCTAGCAAGGTGCTACCTCTGGTGGGACTGGACACCACCTGGGTTAGGTGGAGGTCCTGCACGTATTATAAGAACCTATGTGAGCGGTTTGTTTTGGCCATCTGCTCCTCCCAGCAGATGTCTGGGTAATTTAGATCCCCCATGACCACTGCCTCCCTTGCCTGAATGGCCTCTGAGAGCTGCCTGGAGAATACCTCATCTAGCTCTTCATCCTGATGAGAAGGTCTATAGTAAACCTCAACTACCAAGTGCTTTTCCCCTGCCCCACCTCCTGGATCCTGACCCACAATGCCTCAGTATTCACCTCCTCTACCCTTGCCTTGATGATGGAAGATGTGTACTGCTCCCTAATACTGGGGGCACCAGTCACCCATGGTCTATGAAATACTTGACTAAAATAAAACAAATGATGTGCAAAGACTATTACCAAGCACTGTCAATGTTTTCTCATTATGTCCTTGTGTTCCTGTGCTCTTTTACTTTGTATCCTTGATGTCTCATCTTCTACTTAGATTGTAAACTCCCTGGGTCTTGAAGTTCCTTTCTTTTTCCTCCATGTATATACTGTTTGGGTTTGGGATAATGTTATCCTTGTAATGTAAAATGACTGATATGTGCTTTCAGCACTAAACTACCTTAACACAGCTTTGGTCGAGGAAAGACTAATTGCTATTAAATTCCAGTTGCTAGAAATGTGCTTATTCTTCTTCTGACATATGCAGCTCAGGGAGAAGTGTCTGACACGATCATTCATACCACAGGGCAAATTTGATACACCCTCCTTTGCCAAACTTCTCTGTTCTGCCCTATTACACATGTTCATTATTCAGAGTACTCAGAGGCTTACTATGCCTTCCCCCCCAACCCCACAAAACCAACTTCCTAATATAGTCCCCTTGGCATATTGGCATCATGGAATTGCCATTCATGGCCAGTCTGAAATTTTGCATAGGGTGTCATCTTTTGGAAATGGGAGGGGTACATTCTCCTGTTTTGAACAGAATCATTGGGTCTGTCTGTGTGTGAAGTCTAGCTCAACCTAGATATCATGGAATATAACCCTACGGGCTAGTAGAAGGAGCCATTGCAAGACACGTGAGTGGCTACAATTCAGTTACCCAATCTCTACCTACTCTGCCTTTCTTTGTGTCCTATATTTGGGTTTTGGAAAGGCCCCAAGGAATTTTCTCTGTTCTTTGTGGTTGCTAAGCTGACTTACGTTTCATGAATATTGGATCTTACTCTGCCCATTCCAGTGCTCACTATGTGAATGTGACCTAGGCTGTTTCCCCTTTATCTTATCTATTGTGAAGAAAAGACCAGAGCAGGATCCTCAGGGAAAGGTTTCAGTCTTCAAGTCATAGCCACATATACCTGGCCCATTTTCCCCTACCACACAGGTTGTGCCCAGAGTCTTGTCCCCTCATTCCTATTTTCATCCTTTATTCCACAAGGCATAACTGTGAATGTCACCAATAAACTTGTCCTGCGCTGTTGGTGGAGACCATTGTGAATTCAGAAGCCCCATTTCATTCGTTCTTCTTTGGTCTGAGAATCACACATACTTGGTAGTATACTATCACACTAAACTGTATATAAATGTACACACATACACAGTAAATAAAAACAATAATAATTATATAAAAGGAGTCTTCATTTGGACTGTGAAGTTCAAGGATGAAAGCAGATTATTTTCAAGCAAATTACAAAGGCAATATTCAATCAAATTGACTACCCTCAGCTATAAAAATACAGCAACCTCTAACTACCAAGGGTAATAATTCTTGTATATTATTGTTGGGAATTCCTTCAATGCCCAAACCATTTTTAGTTTGCAAAGCTGCTTAATTTATTTGACATGGTTGGGAAGAATCTGCTGCTCAACCAAAACTATAGTTTTACCCCCCATTATCTCTGCATATAAAGAGTCATGAAGCTTCAGGCTAGAATTAAAACGAAATAGACTATAATGATTGTAAGAGCATTTAGAAGTCCCTGTTGACTTTGCAGTTTGTAATAATAAATATCCCCCATGTAATCTCTCTCTCTTTTAAGCTCAATGCCTTGAGGAGCTCTTGTGATAAAATACTAACAGCATTCGCCTATTTAGGTGATACCCTTGACTTCTGTTTCTCCTTGGGCAAAGTCATTTAAAGATATGGTATTTGCAAGTAAAAGCCTTAAAAAAATATAACCCTTGACGTTCTGAATGCCCTACAGAAATATGATTTCCTACTGTACCTGATTGCTAAAGCTAAACCAAATCTCCATGGTCAAAGTAATGGCACTGCTTTAAAATTAAGTGTTCATTTGACTGTTTCAGGAAGGAAAAACCTGCATCAACCAAGATTAAAGAAAATGCAATTTACAATACAAACATTTGTTAATAATAACAAATGTAACAATTACAAAGATGAATTTCTGTATGATGGGCTGGGCAGCTAAAATATTTCATGATGCCTTATGTGCATATCATGAGCAATGAGGAATATTGATTCTTCACTAAGGAAGGATTCTTGGAGGCACTTATACATGAGTCAGTTTATGCATTTGAGTATTCCTGTTAAGTATTTCCATCAAACTCAATGGAAATACTCACATGTAAGATGTACTGAAGAATTCTAGCTCAGATGCATATAGGAATCAAAAAATCAAGCCATCACTGATTGCTGACAAACCACTTTTCTGAATTATATTTATCAAATGGTGCAAGTATTTTTCAAGTTTATTTTAGAGACTATTTTTATGCTTACTCTCATCTTTAATTTACAGTTATTTACCTGAAAATTATTAAGTGAGTTTAATGGATCTTAGGCCAGTTCCAGTTGCACAGGTGTTTACATTATAGAAAACAGAATCATAAGTAGCAGCATAACTGGAAGATGTTAGTCTCCATAGGTGTCAAGCCAGTAACTATTATGAGTGCTGAATTTATTTAAAGCAATTTAAAAATTAATTTTTTCTTACCCAAATTTGTCTTCCTTTCTGTCCTACACACCTTGTTATGTTATATAAGGCTGCTAATTACTCCTTTTTAGAAAGAACAAAATAAAAAAAAAATGAAGCATTTGCTAGAAATACTAATAATTCTTACATACATGCAATCACATGAATTCCACTGACTGTGCAAACAGTTACAAAGAAAATATTCAGTCAGAGTTCAGGCTCACTGCTCTTAACATAATCTAGTTAAATTAACAAAACAATTGTTTAAAACATATTCTTATCTCATCCATGTTCCAAAACAGCCACTTCTATGTGAAAACAAATAATGCACATAGGCCCAAATCTAGCACAGCTCCTCAGCAGGATTGTGTCAGGTAACTAAGCATGCCCCTGTCCAGTCAAGCAATTAAAAACAAGTACTTTGCTGAAGCAGTGCCTGAACTTAAGTAATTGTACATTATCTTTGGAATTTCTTCCTCTCTTTCCATTGTTCTCTCTATTTCATCCTTCCCACTATTTCTGGGTTACCATATTTCCAGGTCCAAAAAAGAGGATGCTTGACGGGGGAGGGGGGAGGGAGGGAGGTGGGGGCAGGAGGAATATGATGGTTGGGGGGCAGTGATATGCTGATGCCCTGCACCTTCCCATTCTGCTACCCCTCACTGACAAGCCACAGCCCCCCCAGCCCTGCTGCTGTCCCTCACTCCCGACCCACTGACCCCAGCCCTGCCAGTGCCACTCACTCTCTAAAAGTAGTACCCTGCCTCCCCTCACTGGCGCCCCTCACTCCTGGCCCGCAGCCCCCTGGTGCTGCCAGTGCCCCCCGAACCCAACCCACAGTCACCTGCCCCCCCATCCTCAGTGTCCCTCACTCCCAACCCACAGCCCCATGCCCCGCTACCAGCCCTGCCAGTGCCCCTCATTCCTGACCTACAGGCCCGCCTTTCCTAGCCTCATGGTACCCCTCACTCTAGACCTGCAGCCCCGTCCCCCCCAGTGCCCCTCATTCCCAACCCACAGCCCCTACCCTCCCCAGCCATGCCAGCGTCCCTTACTCCTGACCTATAGCCTCCTACACCCCTGGCCCTCCTGGTGCTGCTCATTCCAGCTCGCAGCCCCTGCCCTCTCAGCCCTGCTGGTGGCCCTCACTCCCAACCCTCTGTACTCTGCTCCCTGCTGCCTCTATTCACCCTCCCCCTGCTCCCACCTGCAGAGCAAAGCAAAATCAGGCTCCCAGTCAGGCATGTGCTGCACTAGGTATTCTGGGAACTGTAGTTCTACCTAACAGGGGTCATGTTGAAAACAGACCAGGGCAGAAAATCCCAGACATCCGTCATGCATTTTAAAAAACCCACCTGGATGCAGCACAGGGGGCAAAAAAAGAGGATGTCTGGGAAAACTTGGATGTATGGTAACCCTACACTATTTGTTATCAGCAGGTGTGGAACCATATCTATTGTGAAACCATAGTACTGGTCAATGCTTGCTTGTGCTTAAATTTCCTACTATTAGATATCAGTGAGACTATAGTAAAGATGAGCATGTGCATAAGTACTCATGTGGATTGGGTCCTTAAATTATAAGGTATTCAAGTCAAGGGCCATGTCTTTTATTTCTTCATTTTACATTATAGGCATTACCTAAATAATAAATATTAATACTTTTTTTTCCACTCTTTCATCTTCTTTCATCTTTAGCTTCCCTTTATTTTCTCCCCATGACCTCTTCCTTCTCTAGTTTTTTTGGCTAGGTACAGACAGTCAAAAAGCCTGAGGCTGAACCAATTCAGTCTTTGTAGGTTAGTCTAAAACACACATATCAAATAGAAACAAATGTGTACAGATGTTTACCTTTGATTCAAGAAATACAGACATATGCCTGTGATGGCTCAGGCCAGAAGCTGTGGAGTGCTAGAGGCCAGCTCTTTGGCTGTGTGTTCATTTCCCCTTTCTGCTGCCCCTGAGGTCTCTAAGATTTGCAGTCCAGAATGACAGTAGCAGGACTCTGCAGGGTTACTGGTCACTTCCTCTTCCTGCTTCCAAGTGCCTCTGAGGAGGATGAGACCTGCTCACTGGAGGCGGCAGCAACAAAGTGGATGGAATGGGGGGGTGAGGCCAGCAGCACTAGCCTTGCCCCCCTGTCCTGCTCCCTGCAGGTGGCAATGATGGAGGGGGGAGGACAAGGCCACTGGCACTGGCCTCGGTCTGCCCCTCCCCACTTCCATCATTGCTGCCTGCAGGGCCAATGTGGAGGTGGTGGGGGGAGGGGTGGGCCCAATGCGGGGAGGGGGTAGGAGCAAGTGCACCTCGGTGGCATGGGGGTGGGGAAGAGTGGGCCTGGGCTGACGTGGTGGTATAGGGGGAGGGGAGGAGTGGGCCTGGGCCTGATGTGGTAGGGAGGAGCTGGCCCGAGGGGGGAGAAGCTGGCCTGCCATGGCAGTGCGGGCAGGGAGCAGCAGGCCCAAGCCAACATGGCAGAATGCCCGGCCCAATGCGGCAATGGTGGGGGCAGGGGAGGAGTGGAGTGGGCTTCCTCTCCCCCTCGCACCTGGGCACACTCTTCCCTCTCCCACATTGGGTCTGAGCCCGCTCCTCCCATCTCTCGGCTGCCACTGTATTGGCCCGGGCCCACTACTCCCCACCAGAACTGGCACAGCAGACCGGCTTCTCCCCACCCTTGGGCCCGCTTCCCCCCACACCCTCTGCATTGGGTCTGGGCCCACTCCTCCCCTCCCCCCACCACCACAGTGGGGAAGAGGGGAGCGGGCTCATATCCCAAGAGCCAGGAGGGAAGGGGGGAGTGGGCCCAGACAGGGGATGCATAAGGCTCTGTCCCCACCTGCTCCCCCCTGCATCATTCTTGATGGGCAATTGGCTAGTATATATATCTATATCTATATAGATAGAGAGAGAGAGAGAGAGAGAGAGAAAGAGAGAGAGAGTGGTGTTTCATTTTAATTATGAAAAAATATAGATTGTGGGTTACTGTTTTTTAATCCAAAAATTGGGGATTTGTTTTTCAGAGAAAACGAGACTTCCTGCTCATGACAGACACAGCTCACTTGATAGTCTGTGACATACATCATTAGTTAACCATCATCATTCCTGTTACAATTACTGCAACCGTGCACCCACGTGCTCATCACCATCTCCTTTAAACATTACAAGCACACAAACTCACCTCTGTGTCCAAAACCAAAAAACTCATAATTTACCATATAGTTATTGATCTGGGCTCAGAAGAGTCAACAATGTTTAAGCCAAGGTGACTCCATAGCTCAGACCTGCTCAGTATGTGTTTATACTCCAGATACCCACCTCCTTGAAGGAACCATGTGCTAATTAGATCCCCACTTATGACAATAACCAGGTATTCTTATCACAAGTCATGGGATCTCCCAAAAATTTTATACAGATGAGATGCAGGGCAACCTTGTCTAGCTCTACCTCATAAGGGGCAGGGCCACACTAATCATATAAGAAAGGCTGAAAGGTGGGGGCAACAGAGGGATTCTATGTGAACTGTTTGGGGCCATGTTTGATGATGTTTTCTAGACATTTAAGTCTGGTCAAGGAACAAGAATCATTGGAACTAGTAAAGAAAGGGACAGCTCAGCTGTGCAAATGAAGAAGTTGAAATGAAGTCCGTGTAGTGGCTCACTATGACATGAAAAGGAGTCAGCACTGAGGAGGACTGAGCAGAATGAACACTACTATACATCTTATTTAGATGGCTTGCACTAAACTATCCTTGTGGCATGTTCTCATCAGCATTCAAAGCCTGATCTATTCCTTAAAGGCAGAGAAAAGGATCAACAAAACGTCCAGGTGTTAGTAGAGGAGAGAGGCCCAAAGCTCCAAACAATAGCAGTGGTGGCAAGTATGCATGAAACGGAAAAAGTTGAACAGCAGAAATGAAAATCTGGAGACAGATGGAAAGTGGACAAAGATGGAGAAGAAAGGAAGAAAGAAGGTGACAACAGGAGCAACAGTGGAGGCAGCAACAGTGAGAGTAATGATGCCAGAAGAAAGGCAGGAGCAGAGGAGAGCAGGAGACAGAGTAGGAGCAGCAGGAGGAGGTATGTTGGGTGACAAGCAGAGAACAATGGGAGAAAGACAGCAGGCCAGCCCACTGGGAGTGGCATAGCAAGAAAAAATGGAAGAGGCACCGAAAGAAGCTAGAGAGGAGTGGAAGCTGTGGATAAGGGCAACTTTAACTGGTGATGGGAGGTAGATGGGATCAACAATGAACAGATATGATTTCATGGAAAAGGTACAGTTTGAGATTTTGGAGGCGCAGGCAGAGCATCTACCAGCCTGATTGCTTTCTTGAACCAAAAGACTTGGGAATTGACTTACTGGGATGGAGAAAGGCATAAGAACTTTTGGAAGAAACAAGCGGAGAATCGTGGGGGGAGAAATTAAGAGGGATAAAGTTCATAGCAGAGGAAAAGTCAAGAGAAACAGTGATTATAGTTTGAATATATACAAATTTACTAGAGGGAGAAGACCTAGAAAGATACCTGGAAAAGTACATCCAAAGGGTCATGTCAATAGAGAAAGTAAGGAGTCTTGGAAGCCATGAGTAGCGTTACAAGCAGATGAGTAGAGCCCAGGTGGGGTTCTGGCACTTCCCATAAGTGATCCAGATCTGGGCACATCAGGATTTTATAACGTAGATGGATTTGGGTCAATCGGCCGCACTGAGGTAGGGCAAGTGGGTGCCATACACTCAATGGGTGTTTTATTCCCCTATTTTTGTATCTCACCTGCCATGACTTAGTGTAACTATAAAGCATGTCACAGTGTAGCAAAACCCCCAAGTATATTTTTTAATTTAAAAATACACTCCCTCCCCTTCCCCTAACCACTTCTGACTTTCTTTCTGCCCTCTCTATCCCTTATAAGTGATTACAAGTAATACTAGGTAAGTTAAGTTCTTATACTCCCACATAGTAACAAGCCACTTTTATATTGTAAATAGTGTTCTATTATGTTTGTATTGATTTTTACTGTTTTATGTTGAATTTATATGATTCAGACCTATGTCTGTAAAGTAATGTCAAGTAATATCAAGCCTCCATCTTGTGTTCTCTATCCGGGTGTAACCTATGTTTTAACTGTGACTCATGTCTAACCAGTCTCATGTAAATTGGTTCCTGAATGAATGGGAATGAATAAGGGTGCTTGAGGTACAATGGTAGCAGGCCTCTACTGAATGATCAACTCAACGACTGGACCATCGACTCAATGACCGAACCATTGCCTTGCATTGACTCACCCAGGAACCAGGGACCTCACCCAGGAACAGAACAGAAACCCAGCATTTGAAAGACAAAGACCCTATAGAAACTAGCAATCCCACCATTGTGTCCTACCAGACAATGAGGACACCTGGATCTGCACAAAGGCATCTGAGCAGGACTGTCCTTGCCTGGACATTTCCCTCCTGTAGGAGACACGGGTAGCCCACCCCTATGAAAGGGGTGGTAGAGTGTGACCTCCTTGGGATGCCTTCTCCATCTGGACCAGCACTACACCACACCAGAGACCCTGCCAGCAACCCCCTCTAGACAACACATTGCTGGAGAAGACCCCAACTGGCCATCGAGGATCAATTTACAACCTAGGATAGGTAGCTATTACCCACCATCCTTCCACAAACACAGGATCTGGACTCTGTCCTTATACACTTTAACGTCAATCTCTCCACCAAGCCTTTTTCCTCCCCTGCTACAATTGTGTAAGTGTGTGTGTGAATGCTTGCATGTATGTGTGTAGGAACCAAAAACTCCCTGAGCTGTACAGTATACTGCTTGTTTAATAAAACTGTTAATTTAGAACCCGAGTTGGGTTTTGTCTTACTGACCTTCCAGCCCCAAACCAATTCCTGCTTTCTGCCCCTCTGATCTTCCCCCCTGTGTCTCTCTCTCTGCCTTTGCCTTCTCCCCAATCCCAGTCTCTTCCACTTTCTCCCGCTGATCTCTCTCTGTGTCTCCCTCTGTTCCACTGCTTCCTGCCTCTGCCCTGCTGCCTCCACGATCTCTCTCTGTGTCTCCCTCTGTTCCCCTGCTCCCCATCTCTAGCCTGCTGCCTCCACGATCTCTTTCTGTCTCCCTCTGTTCCTAGCTTTCCATTTCTGTCCCGCTGCCTGCACTCTTTCTCTGTGCAATCTCTCTCTGTGTCTCCCTCTGTTCTCCTATTTCCCGCCTCTGCCCTGCTGTCTCTGCTTTTCCTCCTGATCTCCCTGGTGTCTCCCTGCTTCTTACCTCTCTGCTGTCTCCATCTTCTCTCCCCAACCTTCCACCCAAACCAATTCCTCCTGGCACCCGGAGTCTGCTGCCACTCCCTGCAGCCTCTCCAACTGCCCCCGGAGCCCCAATCTGGCTCCTAGCCCCACCCCCAGCTTTTCGACACTTCCCAGAAGTCCCTGCTGTAGCTCTCAGCTCCTCCTGGCACCTGGAGCCCTTCTCCAGCTCCCCCACAGCCTCCCGGTTCCCGCCCCCCGAGTCCCAGTTTCCTTTTCTGGGTATCTTTTGGTTCTCCTGCAGCTCTGGCTCTGGCCCCAGCCTCTGTGCTGGCTTCTCCCTGGCATCCTCCTCTGCTCTGCCAGCTTTCAGCATTTTCCTTTAATCAATTAACATCAATTAACCTCAAGTAACCCCAGCTCCCCTCCAGTCTGCCAGTTCTAATCCCGGTCCCGGCAACTTTCATTCCTGGCACTTTCACTCTCTTATTTTTCCCTCTCTCAACTTAACCCACATCCATCTCCCTTCTTCCCCTCCTTCTGGAAATGTTTAACACTTCACTCCCCCTCCCATAGTCACCAAGCACCCTAGGTATCCCAAGTACCTCAAGGACACATACCACACCACACAAGTTCGGAAATCACCTGTGTGTATGTGCTCGAATTGGTGATAGGTGTGCATGTGCTTAGACTGGTAATCTTGGATGTGTACGTGCCTGAGTTGGTAGTGTGTGTGTAAGCACCTAGTGTGTGTATGTGCCTAATTGATTTGTGTGTTTGTATATGTGCAATTGTGTCATACTCTCCCATCTAACAGCACAATTTTGAGATCCTGAGAGTTGACCTGGCCCCACATGACAACATCAGGAGGTGGTACTTGATTTATAGGGTTTGTTGAGACTAGTGAGGGTCATGATGTCCAAGTCTTCTCTGGGCTCCACCTCCCCTACAGCCCACACCTCTCTATTTGGGTGTGATCAGAGCAGGTGCCTGGTCTTCCTAGGCACCTAGCTTCATGTAGGAAGAAAACCGAGTGGCCTGGGGTCAGCATAAGTTGGCCAAGCCCAGGGGGTCTTGTTAAAAGTCAAAGGCATCCAGGCTTTGTAAGAAAATTAATAAACAAAGATAATTTAAATAATAGGGTCCATGTTTACCACAATGGGAGTGGGGAACTGGAGGGACTTACAGAAATTAGGCCTTGAAATGAGAGAGAGAAATCAGAGTGCTAGGGAACCCAATGGATGCTGAAGGAAAAGGTAATATAGCATGGGGAAAGTTTTTGGCAAGGCTATGCCAAATACTTTGACTATGGTCCGGAAGAATACTGTCCTTTGCTGGAAAAGTAGCAGTGGTTAAGGCTGTGCTACTGTGATTATTCTATTATACGGCAATTGTATTCCCACCGATGTGGCAAAAGATAGCAAAAGTATAGAGGGAAATGTGTGTTCTTCTGGATTGCCAAAAGAGAAAGTTTGGCTACAGCTGAATTGTACAAAACAAGAGATGTAGGGATGGGTTTGCCACACTTGGGTTTCTGTATGAAGAAAACATTTTCTGTAAGGGTTTGGTTTTGGTGGGAAGTTGATGTGTGTTTTTAAGGGTTTAATATATGTAGTTGTATGTTTTTGATATGTAGTTGTTTCTGTGCTATGAAGGATGCTCAATATGTGTAACTTTGTAAGTGCAGGGTGATAAGTATGTTTTTAATAACATTTGTAAAAAAAAGTAAAAAAAAAGGTTCTCATCAGTATATTTGCCCAGTATGGGCCATGTGTTTTATAGTTATGCTCAGTGTTGTCTGCATTTAATCAACATCATAGTAGGTTTCCTTTACTGAGCACATGCTGGGTTTTTTGGTAGTATTTTAATGATTGACAATGTATTTAATGAGTTTTTCTTATATGCAAATGTAAGATTAAGAGCTTTTTTTCCCCGTGTTACTTGGGGGGACCCCATCTTATATTTAAGTAATCCCATCTTATTTTCAAGTAAATTTAACCAAATCACCAAGGAGAAAAGAAGAGGAAAGGGAAAATGTTCTCTCTGTGGAAAAGTCACTATGCCTGCCCCTTCAAGTTTAGGTTAAAAAAGCCCCCATTCCACTTCCTGCTTTTCAATGGAGCTCAAAAACAAACACACAATGATTTGATATTTCTAAAATAAGAAAAAAAAACTGCCAACCAACCAAAAGGTAACTGTGTAGAATATAACTGTACACAAGGATATTTCTTGCAATAAAGTGCTGGGTACTTCATTGTACTGCTCAACATAAAACATGTACTTAAACACTTGATCTGAGAGCTAGATTTATAAAATGTATCTATCATTTAACTTAATATTTGAGTTCCTTGTATCTAGGTTCTGTGTATGCAGAACCAAATGCAGAACCAAACTAAACATACCATCATTTAGGTTTGTGACATGAAATAGAGTTTACCTGTAGAGATGTTTAGATGTTGTAACCAGCTGCTGAATTATGAGGTCTAAAGCAGACCTCTTTCTTCTCCTTAGCATGTCAGTGCAATAGTACTATTGTGGTAAAGAAGTAGTGATTGCCTGGCATTGTTCTTTTAGCTAATTTGTTTAATTTAAAAATACACAACAGTAAAGATACACAGCTGCAGAGAAACCAACTGTGTAGACAGATGAATGTCAAGAGATAAAAAGAATGAAAAATAGTAGGCTGGCAACCGACATATCGGAGAAGGGGTGGAGAGAAAGTTTCTCTGTGGACACATTTGAACATTGAATCCAAATAGCTCGCAATTCAGAGTACTGTACATATAAAACCAAATTATAAGCCTGCAATTTGAGAGTTTCAAAGCCAGTGTTTCCATTCTGTTTATTACAGAGAGGAGAAAATTTGAAATCAAGCATGAATTGTAAAATAGGATCTGAATTCAGGGGCCATATGTTGGCTAGCATTTGTTTGTTCATTGCAAGCATTTAAATAAATAAGCAAATACAAGGTAAATATTTAGAAGGGAAGCACAAATACAGGAGTTCCTCACTGAATGTTGGGAGGGCAAAGGACATTAGCAGGTATATAGCCAGATATGCAAAATACAAACACAGACTGGCAGACCCTTGCATTTCACAGAACTCATTAAACCTCTAAAAGGTGGCAATGTCTTTACTAGGGTTCGAATTACTGGGAGCTCTAGGGGGTGAACCTCCTCATAAGAGATGAGAGCCCGTGGTAAGATTTGAAAATCATAACTGGGGGGGGGGGGGCTCCAATTTTATTAGGGCATTGTGATGGGCAGCCCAATTTTTTTTGCAGACCCCCACAAAAGTCAAAGTATAATTTGAACCCTGCATTACACATACATATTTTAAATATTAAGCAAGCAGATACAGTAAAAGGTAAGTAGTAGCATCTTAGTAATGAAAAATGCCAGTTATAATAAAAATAGTATTTCCAGAAAATTAAACACTGTATGTCTTAAAGTACATAGTTTATGTGTGCATGCATCCATATACATTATTAGCATGTGATGACAATGTGAAATTACAAAAATAGAAATATTTCCATGTAAGTTTATACAAATCTAGCAAATAACGCTATTATAAACATGGATTATAAAACTCTTTCAGCACAGGTTTTGATCTAGTGATGAAATTCACTACTGTATTATGATCATATGTTTTCTTTACAAGTCTACAAACAAACTACCTTAAAAGGGGGGGAATGACAGTATTTTTATGCCATTATTCAGAGCCATAGCTAAGCATTTTATGTAGCAGGCCTAAGATCTTTTGCTTTTATGATGCTTATTTGATGCTTTTCTATGATGGTCATTAATTCTACAACATGAACTAGGTTACTAAAATTAAGAATCTTAATTAGACCATAAGAAAAGAAAAAATATGAACTTGGTTACTAAAATTAAAGATCTTAATTAGACCATAAGAAAAGAAAAAAAATATTGTTAATTACTCCACGCTCTTATTTTGTGTATTGTGGCACTAATGATCTTCACATAATGGCTCATTGCAGAAAACTGATTTACAGTAAACACTGTGCAATGTTTTCTGACCAAGATTAAAAGATAGGGTTTCCTTAACTAAAATATTTGTGAAGGTTTGTAAGCTTGTTTCTTCTATTTAATATGCAAAAAGGTGTTACACCTTATTTTCTGAAAATAGAATTGGAAAGACTACAGGTAAGCATTTTATAAATCACAGAAATGACAGTCTCATCTGTATCTTCCACTTGTCACTCCTGTTTCAATTTTTTTACATATGAATGGACACAAAAAGATGTACCAACAGAACCATCTATGATGTACGAGGCATGAACCATACAACATTTGCGCTTCCATTATTCAAAGCAAACATTAGGTCCCAGGAACTGAACCCCGACCAGAATAACTACCACAGCCATTTCGAATGTTTTATATAGCTTCAACAAAACTGAAAAAGAAATGGCACATTGCATGAAATTACCATGGTTCCCTTGCTTCATCTGTGTTGTGGCAGGAAGTTGTTAAGTCTGTGTTGCGGCAGGATTGATGGTAGGCTTATGTAGAGTTCAGGTTATGGTTTGTATGGGATGGTATGGATAGGACTGAACCTGCCTCAGGCAGGGGGTGGACTAGGTGACCTCTGGAGGTCCCTTCCAGCCCTACTGCTCTATGATGCTCTATGAAATAATGAACGGCATTACAAGAAAATATAACCAGTGTTTAGGGCCTGGTTGTCATTAAAAGCAAGACAAGAAGCTTCACAGTGCATCAAAATATCGTATGAATCCTAGAAGATACTGAGAAAGGTGGCAACGGAGCACGTGTGAACGGGACTGCACTGCTCAACGCACAGGATTTCAGTGGCAGCTTTAGAGCTGCCTGGGACCTAGGTAAAGTGGCAATGGCATTGTCTTCAATTCTGCAGTGCCCCTGCAGATTTCAGGGGTGTTTCAGCTACCCAACTTGCCCATCTCTAAAGGGACTGCCCCATCCTCCATCTTCCTCCCATGGCACCGGTTCTCAACCTTTTTCACATGGGAGGCACCCCTATGCAGACACAAGGCCTCCCAGAAAACTCCAGCTTTTAATTTTCCCATTTAAAAAAAAAATTTTTTTTGACTACAGAAAACCCTAGAGCCATTTTCCTATAGCGAAGACCTCAGACAGACCACAGTTACAGGTTTCTATTTGCCATCCCTGGGTTAGCCTTTGGTTGTGACATTTGCACACCCGAAAGCACCGACCCTGTGTGGCACCCTCCAAAGCATCTCAAGGTGCCCCAGGGTGCTGTGGGTTGGGAGTCACTCGCCCTGGGAAATAAGAGGAAACCTATGTTCCTCGCTGCCTCCGCCAAAGGTGGTGCCAGCAGTTCCTGCACCTGCCGGGCATGCTGTCAGGGGCTCCTGTATACACCAGGGCTACGTCAGGAGCTCCTGTACATGCCAGGGGGGGACACCAGGGACTCCTGTACATGTCAGCCATGTTGCCAGGGGTTCCTGTACATGCCGGGGGCGGAGAGACGCCAGAGGCTCCTGTATGCACCTGGGGAGATCGCAGGGCTCCTGTACATGCCAGACATGGTGCCAGCCAGGAGCTCCTGTATGCACCGGGGCTATGTCAGGGGCTCCCATACATGCCAGGCTTGGAGCCAGGGGCTCCTCTACACGCCAGGGGGGAGAGGGGGGGCCCGCCAGGGGCTCCTGCACATGCCAGGCGTGCCGCCAGGGGATCCTGTCCGTCCGTGCCAACCACGGTGCCCCGCCCCGCCGGGGGCGGCCTTTGTGCGGGGCGGGGCGGTGACGCGAAATCCCCGCCCGGCGCAGAGGGGGAGGGCGGGGGCAGGCTCCGCTTCCCGGTCACCTGAGGGAGGAGCGGCCGGAGCTGGCGGCTCCGGGACCTGCGGCCGCCGCTATGGCCTCGCTCTTCAAGAAGAAGACGGTGGACGGTGAGGCCTCGGCCGGGCGGTCGCGTCCCTCCCCCCCCGCCCCCCCGGCGGGGCCCTGCACCCTACCCCCGCGTGCGGTGCCGGCCGCCCCGAGCCCCTGTGACGCAGCGGGATTCCCCTCCGTGGGGCCCGGCCGGGAGCGGCCCCGGGCTTTCCTTCCGCGGCTTCTCTCGGGTCAGCCAGCCCTGCTGCTGTCACAGGGTCATAGGGAAGTGGGGCTGGGGGGGGGGACTGCAGAGGCCATCTAGTCCAAGGCAGGGCCAGCCCTACCCAAATCATCCCGTACAGTGCAGCAGCTGAACTCTACCTAAGCCTGCCATCCCCCCTGATACAGCACAGACCTAACCCCTTAGCCTGCCAGGGGAAAGCAGGGGAACCACAGCAGCAGCCCTCCTAGAGCCGTAGGGCAGGAAGAGGCTTCCAGAAGTCAGCTAGTTCAACCCCCTGCCAGAGGCAGGATCAGCCCTATCCAAACCATCCTGTACAAATCCATCCTCTAAGCTCTGCATACTGTCAACCCTGACCTTGAGCCCCTTAACCTGCACAGGTAAAGCTGGAGACCATGGCAGCCAATGCCCCTCTTCTATGAAATGATGTTGATACAGGCTCAAGGGGTCCCGGGTAGAGGCCACATTTTCCCTGCTACGAAAACAAAGGATGGGAGACAGCAGCTAGGGATTCCTTTTGGACACCCCTGGGTTGATTTTGCAAGCAGCATTTGTGTGCAGATGGGTGCTTATACCCCCACAGCACCCTTAAGGCGCCCCAGGTCACCCTGGCTGAATGTTACTGGTTGGAAACGTGTCCTCCTTACCTATCTGTGGGAGGAGAGTTTCTTGTCTCTTATTAGCACAAGGCTTTAAAATGTTCATGCACCAGTTGGATCTCCTGGCTCCTCACCCTAAAACAGTTCAACTGAACACAGCCTCGAGTCTTGGCCAATTGCTCTTCACCAACAGCTGGCCTTTTTCCCTGTTCTTGCCTGGAAGAAACTCCTGGCACAGATCAGCAGAGGAGGGGGATGCTGCTGCCTTGATCAGGGAGGTCAGATCAGCCCCCTTGGGGCCTTTTTGTTAGCCTGGGCTTGCAAGAGTGCTCCTGATAGGCCTGTTGTAATGCAGACTAGAATGGGCTGGTTGCATAGGGTGATCAGACTAAGAAGGACTGAATTGGCTTCACACTTCTAGGTCACCTGGGATTCCTAAACACAAAGGGGAATCTAAGGTCAGGTCTGTGTGGACTGCCCCCTAAACTGCAGCAACACAGTGAAGCTGCATCTGATTTAGAGGTAGCCTACCTGGAGCTTGAGAGCACTACCACAGCCAAAGGCACCTTCCCATTTTAGGTGAAGTGAGACCAACAGTTCAGCTTTTTGGCTTGTTTCTCTCTGGTCATTGCTCGTCTTGTGGTCACTGCAACTGAAGGCCAGTATACAATTAATAAATACAAACTATAGGTACTTATTGCTATGTTTATATTTTTTTTAGTGAGCGTAGACTCAGAAATAACATGGGGAAAATACTTCTGCTGATTTTTCCTTGGCTTCTAACTTATTTAAATTCCTTGTGCATTACTGTCTTTGGGTTTAGTTTCTACTCTGTTGCAAGGTTTCTAAGGGAATAGTGTCTTTAGAGAAAAAGCTAGCTCATGTATAGCTTCTACTCTATGCTTATAAAGCTCAATTAAATAAACACTGTGAGTTCCTCTTTTAAAAAAGACTTTTGCCACATCCTATGTCTGATCCTTGAAGAAAAGCTAGAATAGCTTCCATTGTAGTTCTGGTTCCAAATGCACTCTTTGAAAAGTGTTTCTTGAAAATGCAGTTTTGGTGAACTTGGAATCAATAACATAAAGGTGATTTTCAGTATCACTTGACATTCATAATTTCTTTTCAGAACATATATCTCAGGTTGAAAACAGTTGTTGACCATGAGGGTTTTTGTATGGTCTTTTTTAAGATGCCATTAAAAACTTTTCTATCAGAACCCTAGTATGACGGTAATGATTTTGGCCTTAAATAGCTCAAAATACCTCTATTCAGGCTGGGGAAACAACAGCCTGAATTCCTTCCCTTCTGCTTCAGGAAAGAATAATATAACTTAAAATGAAGGCTATGTCTGTAGTTTCTACTTATGCTTTAGTTATACCTGACTAAAATTCAGATTCTAGATTGTACTTCACTTGTTACACAACTAAATGAGAAATAACAGCATCCTGTACATGGATTACAAAACTGTGATGTAGATGTAGTTTGGGCGCATTATTCCTTTTCCGGATTTGTTTGTGTGACATTATTTCTCTGACTTGCAATTTCATATCAATTTTTTTGCTTGAGATTAAGGTTAGATAGGTATATGAGGTGCTATTACCTAAAAAACTAGAAATTGCCTTCTAATCACATTAGAAATCAACTGCTGTTGGTATTTGCTTCATTCCTGTGGTATGGTATACAGCACTACAGATGCAAACATACTACTTTAACGAATCTAGTACCAGTAGACTCCATCAACTACCGACTGTCTCTCAAAACTGTATGAAATCAGAGCAGTGAAGGTGGGACTGTTTTGAGTACATAGTCCATACCTATATTTGTCCTTGAAAGAAGGGAGTGTGGGTATATATCTGGACATTAAGTTTTTCTTGATACTTCCTGCACGATTAAGAGACTTGCAATGGCTATAAAAAGTATATTATGGCAAATAGTCCTCTCAGTTACAGTGACCATAAAAGGAGAATTTGGCATACATATTTGGAATTTAAGATAGTACTGAAGACTTGTAAACTTATATTCTGCCAACCCTGCATATATTTGACATTCCTGCTCTCAGTAGGCCAGTGTTTTTCTGATAAAAATCAAGGTGGGGAAAGGGAACTTTCCAATAAATTGAAGGTTTTCACCACATACTTTACCCTGGTGTTTTGCTAACATAGAAGAATTTTCCCAACTCTTAATATTTCCTTTCCAGATATAATAAAGGAACAGAATCGAGAGTTAAGAGGTACACAGAGAGCTATAACAAGAGATCGAGCAGCCTTGGAGAAACAAGAAAAACAATTGGTAAGCAAAGCAGTGACTTTTAGCTTAACTTTTAAAAGACAACATATTTTTAGGGAGAACTTAAATGATAGGCGAAAATGAATTAATCGTGTTAATTTTTAAAGGCTGATCTTTCCCTTTGCTAAGTTTATTAAGCTGTAGGACAGTGGTGGTCGCACTTTTTGGCAGGTGTACCACAAATTGCCTCCCTCTCCCTGAGTGCCACTTTGATCTAGGTTCCCCAAAAACATACCTGATAGAGTTTGTAGCCTTAGGCAGAGGGTTTTGAGTCTTTGGCCCCATAACTACTGCAGTTTTATATGGTAAGAGAGGATCCAAAGCCCTTAATTTGGCAGCAGGTGTGGGGCCAGGGAAGTCTTAACCTGGCTCTTAGCAGTGAAACCTCCTCAGAAGCATTCTGCCATTGCTCTGCTCGGTGGCTCACATGCTACACATAGCTGCCTGTGACACATGTCCTGTGGTTGGCCAAAGCACTGCTTTGCATCACCTGGGGGCTGAGAATTAAAGAGAGTCAAAAAGTAAAAACATTTCTTGTAAATATTTTGAAGAGGTTAGGAAAAGCCCTGCTAGTTGTGTGTGAGGCACTTAGCAAGGGAGTCTCAGGGCCTGAGGGTTTCATGTCCCTTGTCAGCAGTTTATTGCACCAGCTGTAACAGGTGTCTTTCTCCTGTGACAGCCCCCATTGAAGCACCTTGTGAGGCTGTATGTAAAGGTACTTTCACTGATGGTTTTGCCATGTGCCTAGTGGCACCTTCAGGGCTTGTGCTTCCCATGAGACAGAACAAGCAGGGCCCTGTTTCCTGACACACTGCTGCCTTCAGTACCATATAATCTGTATCAGCTGGTGCTTCCATGCCTGGGGATGCATTCTGCCTCTTTCCCTCCTACCTCCCACCCCTCTTCACTGGGCAGCTGCTTCAGCAGTAACTCTCCTAATGGGGCTGCCCCCAGTTATACCCTCAGGGCCCTGTTAGGCAGCACTCTTCTGGTCTGAGCAATTCCATGGGGCACTGGGACAAGGTGTCCTTAAGGGCTGTCTCTGAGGCAGTGCAGTGGGGCTGAGAACTCTCTATGGGATCATGACATAAGAAGTCTGGGTCCAGGTGTATTTGGGGCAGCAACAGGCCATGACAGGCTATATAAGGGGCATCCTGCTGTGTTTCTGGGGGCAGCCAGCATGGGGTGCTTGGTGAAGGGCAGCATTGGGTCTCACGCTAGGCTTCCTAGACTTGGAGCTGGCTGCAGGCATTTAGATCTTAGTCTGGGACTGCCAGGCAAGATGGGCCTGGGTAAAGGCATAACCTTGTACCCTGGGCAAAACCCCTCTGTGCTCTTGGGTATGTGGTGGGGGGGTGCCAAATGCTGCAGGGTAGTAAAAGGGAAGGAGAGCGGTCAGTCTTGTCTCTCTCAGGAAGGCAAAGGTTGGAGCTGCTACTGCTGCTGTGTCCTATGCCTGGCTTCTATAACTGGGTAGTGCTGGTCTGATTTCTCTTCCCTGCACACGCACGCACATGCGCGCGCACACACACACACCTCTTCTCCCTTTCCCCCTGTGCCCTCCACCTCTATCCTTCTCACCAGCTCATTTGCTTAGTTGCATGGGGCAGTTCCCAACCAGAGCAGGAGGGACTAGCTGGGCCAGGTTCTCTACAGCATGGTCAAACAGTTGAGTAGGATGCAGCAGGCAGTATGGGCTATATCACCCTGGCCCCTTGCTGGACTCCTGTTGTGACAGTGCAAGCCCAAAGAGCTGCAATGCACTCCCAGCCCCTGGCCTGCCCTGTGTTCTCCTCCCCACTTCAGACCTGCCCCCATCCCTTGCTTGTCTTGTCCCCATCCCTTGCTGTACATGCCACATGTGGCATGCATGCTGCTGGCAGTGGTTACTGCCTAAAATCAAGTTGTCCTCACGCCTTCAAATCTCCAACTTATGGGGAAGCCAGAAGTTGTAGTGGGTAATATTCTTTCTTATCTTATAGCATGCCGGGAGCTTCAAAGAGTTAATCTGAGCCAGAGCTTCATAGCCTTGCCACTAAAGGAATATCAGTTGCCATGTTTTTATTTTCAAAACTAATTTTAATTATGAATAAATTATCTATGTGATTCTCTGGCATAGATTGTATTTGTAATAGTTTAATAATGTATGGCATTTATATTGGTGTTTCATTTTGAAAGTGTTCTTTACAGACTAATTGGGTAATGTGGGATAGCAGTACTCCTGGTAGGAAAAATAAATGTTTCTTAAAGTTTATTATGCTACTGCTTTGAAAAATATTATCACATGCATATCATGGCAAATATGCTCTGCCATGTCATTGCTCCAGCAGCTAAAATAGGTCCTAATTTACCTACAATATTGGAGACACAATTAAAGAATGTGACCAATTTGGTGACATTTTGGGCATCTAGAGAAAATTGCGCTCTTCACAAGCTCATAAACTGTCTTGATAGCTATAAAGAGGACTCATGTTTTTCATACCACAGTACTTGCCTAATGGTCACGTGTACTTCTCACTTTCCTGTTTCTGTTTTCTTTGGTGTACTTGCATCTCCTAAGAAATCTTACATGAACAGGTGTCATAAATAAGGGATGTATAAGAAGTAATTTATGTCAGACTAACATACCAACATTAACATAGTTCTCTTTCAGTAATCCAATATCTAAATTGGGGATTGCCAACCCCTTGCATGGGTAATGCAAATGGCATGGGTGGCATGCAGCAGATTGGGAGGATACAAGCAACTCGATGGTAAATAAGGCAGGGCAAGGAGCAGAAAGCAGAGCAGCAGGTCAGGCAGGATAAAGTGAGTGGCAACCAGGGAGTGTGCAGGGCTAATCTGTGGCACAACTCCCAAAAAGGTTGGCCCTCACCTATCTAAGTAATATTATACTTCTCATTGCAGGATAGTATTCATACAGGAATGAGATAATTAACACTAGTTTTGGAGCTTCTTGTCTCTCCCAGTGCTTGTTCTTCTGTGCTTACCTATTGTAACCTGGTGACTGATCTTCACATCAGCCTTTTGGACTTCCACTGCTGGAGGATGAAGCACTTCTCTCCTGTGGCAGGTGCTTTACCACCTGTAGTTGTATTCTAATTAAACATTGCTTACCTGGCAAAGTATTATCATACACAGCTCATATATGCCCAACTGTATGTTCCTGCAGTCACATTATTTCATATTAAGGGGGAACATTTTTCTCTCTTTATTAGCAAATAATTGCATGGTATGGGGGTTTTATGATATTATTGAATCCCAAGTCAAATTGAGCAGCTTATCCTGTGTTAAAACAAATAAACAAACCAGTCAAGTCAGTCATATTTGCAAAGCATTTCCTGCTTTTGTTAGGTCACTCTCTATTCCCCAGAGTAGTAGTAGAATTTCATAGAAAAGATCTGAGTCAGGTTTCACTATTTAAGATGTGGTATTAGAGAGGGCACTTACCATGCATGTACTAAGTTGACCCGAGTAAATGCATGAGGAGGATCCTCAGCTTTAAGAGTTCCACATATAACTTTTATATAATTTGCTAGAAATAAAGAAAATGATTAAAACCAGCAATGGTCTAGCAAAACAGTCTGTGTAACTGCAGAAACAGAAAAATTACAAAGAAAAGAAAATCCCTAATTATATATAAAAATGTGGAAGAATAAAGAGTTCCTTGGATTTACAGACTCCTCTATCCCTTCAGTTTTTGTCAGTGTGTCCTTTGTTAGTTGTATTGCCATTAGGCTATGGCAAATGAACAAAAGGACAGTTTGAAAGACCAAGAAGGAAGTGAGCTGACTTTCATGCTGGTTGTGTGTTTAGTTCCGAACAGATACATCTGTCAACCTTCATACTATTTGCAGCCTAAATGATCCCCTAGAAAAATAAACTTTGTCACCATATATAATATCTGTCTACATGTCATTTTGTATCATGGAAGTACATCTTTCCACAATATAACATGAATCACACTTGGAGTAAAGGAATACTGTGTTAATCATATGTTCACTAGACTTTTGCTAGAAAGCTGAAGGAAAATGTTCTTGCAACTTTGCTGATGTCTCCATCATCACAAGGATGGTTTTGGTACCTGTAGCTAACTTGTCTGGCCTAGAATTTATTAATTCTTTTTAATAAGATAATTCTCTTTAAAAAGATACGTGCTGTGCAAATATAAATGATTTATTTCTTGAAAACAGGAACTGGAAATAAAGAAAATGGCTAAGACTGGTAATAAAGAAGCCTGTAAAGTTCTAGCAAAACAGCTTGTGCAACTGCGAAAACAGAAAAATCGAACCTATGCTGTTAGTTCAAAAGTTACCTCAATGTCAACTCAAACAAAAGTGATGAACTCACAGATGAAGATGGCAGGAGCTATGTCAACTACTGCAAAAGTAAGGAGTTCAATGGGTATAAATATGTAAAATGTAATTCATCTGTTGACCAAGTTTTGACAAAATGAGTTTGTATTTTGTTTAAGTTTATTCAGAGATGCAGATGCATTGTGCAGTAGTACAGCTAGCAATTAAGATGTTGCAAGTAACGCGCAAGTAATCAGTCATATTTTCTTGGTCAGTACCTGTTGTGTTAAATAACTAGGTTGCTTCAAAACAGCTGATTTTTATAAATATCTTTGACCAGGTCTATAAAAATGTTAAATTTTGATTCATAATGATTAAAATGAATGAGACAGCATTCTCATGAAAAGGAAAGGCTCCTATAGTGCAAAAATTTAAAATCCTTGCAACCATGCAAATATCTGCCTTCAAATTCTGTCATTTAAACTGTTTCTGGATAAAGCTAAAGTAGGGCAGACTGATTCTAGAAATCAAGGCAATGTGTCATAGATGTTTGGTGTGAAAACTAGGGCACTACTCTCTTGCTGACGCTTTTAAAGAGCTTAGGAATTCCTTTCATCCTCACTCTCTGCACATCCAGGAAATTGTGTTAATTTTTTTTCTCTCATATGCAGAAATAATGTCGCTTCATAAAGGCTACTTACAGATGTGGAAGAAAAAAACAAACTAGTGCTCTGCTTTAAGCTGAGTGCGCCCCTGCACTGAGCGCATCTCATGCTCAAAATAGGCATCACATTAGTTTGACCTGGCTTGCCTAGAGTTTGCAGATCAACGCGCTGCCGCCACCCCCCAGGTGAGGGAGGGAATGGGCCTGGGACTGGGGTAGGTGCTGACCAGCCGGGGCAGGGTGGGCATGGGGCAGAGCTGCAGCTCGTCTGGGGGTGTGGAGAAGGGAGGGTAGCTCCCGCCGCTGTGCACCACTCGCCCAAGAGGGCATGGGGGGCCATGTGCCCCTGGATCTGCGTGGGGTGGGGCAGAGCAGGCTACAGCTGCAGGCTGGGGCTGGGGGCTGCACTGCTCCGTGCTCAGGCCAGGCAGCAGGGGGCAATGGGGAGGAGCTCCAGCCACCCCAAATTTTGCTGTAGCTCCCTCCCAGCACTACTGCCATTGCCCGCCCTGAGCGCAACACAGCGTGGCCCCAGCCCACCACTGCAGCCCGCCTGGCCCGTCCCACACAGATCCGGGGGCACATGCCCCCTTCCCCTTGCCCCCTGTGCTTTCCCAGATGAGCGGTGCACAGTGGCGGGAGCACCCACTTCCCCTCTCTGCCCCCCTTCTCCCAGACGAGCCGCGGCTCCATCCCATGCCTGCCTTGCCCCAGCCGGGCAGCACCTGCCCCAGCCCCACTCCCTCCCTCACCACGGGGGGCATTAATCTGTCTCCCATGCCCCTTCCCTCATCTCCCCCTCCCCTTCCACCACAACAGACTTACCAGCTGCACACGGCTTTCCATGCTGCCAAGCTGTGCTCCTTGCTGCCTGGGTGCTGTACTGTGGCTTCGTGAACGCATGGGCATTTATCGGCCAAATTATCAGCCACTTCAGCCCCATTTCCAATATAGTCAATTTTCTATATTTCGGTGCCAATCCAGTATCAGACTGACGTATCGGTGCACCTCTACTATAAAGTGTAAATGTTCATACAACATTAATTGTCTAGCTTCTTCAACAAACAAAATGAATAAAACATTTCCAATATCTTGTCTAAAAATTGGCTTGTATTAAAGTACTCTGAAATTTATGTCTGCAAGAAAACTACATGCAGTATTTTAATAATGCATATGATCTTCAGTCATTTCTGAAGCTACATGAATTCTGTAACAGGCATAAGATTTTTGTGCCAAGGAAAGTGCCATATATCACTATAGACAAGGATTAGAGAAAGGAATGATTCATAAGACCTGTTCCTCTCCATATATAGTGTGTGGTTTTCCCAGGGGAAAAAATATATATTTACTAATACAGTGCTCTATTTGAATCTAGAATACAGGGGCTTAGTTTCCTTATTTTAAACAAGATCAGACAATATAGACAATCCTTCCTTAAAGTCTCTAGTTGCAAGGTTATCTAACATGTCACTACTTGATGCGTTAATAACTGATAGTATCCTTTAAAACTAATTTATTCTTTACCTCTTCCAGAAGTGTCTGTTGTGGGTTTTTTTGTTTTGTTTCTGTCAAAAATGTTTGAGCTGGAAGCTTTTTTTTTTTTTTTTCCTGTGGAGGAATACCATAATTTTATATAAAAGGAATTAGAGAAGAAGGTGCTACTGCATGGATGAGTTACTACCATTAATAAGAACAGTACTTTAGAGTTGTGGTATAACAATGAGTAAGGTTCAGTAGAATGCAGCAGATGTTAGCCAAGTGATAACAGATGTTCAATAATTTCTAATTGAACACCTTGACATTTGCTATTCAGAGAAAAGTCATACTTTCCACTAAATAATAATATGTAAAGAAATGTCAGAGATGTAATACGCTCTTTCCTAGTGGTGAGTGATGACATTGTTCCTAGCTAACTAGAATCCTGTTGCCATTTGCCTGTTGAACAATTAGTTAAGAAATTAAAAAGCTTTTCCTGTCTTCAACCCAAGCTGGTCCAGCAAGTCAAACAAGCTTCCTAATTTCAGCTCACTTTGGTAGTGATACAGCAGCACTCACTATGCTACTAGCCTGTAACATAAATGACTAAATGTCGATTGCACAATTGGTCCCTACCACAGCTCCCACAAAATTAGGAGCTCTCAGTGCCTAGAATTAGGATTGGCAACCTAGGGCCCATGGTCGGGGGCTTTTGGTAGTAGAGGTCTTTTCTCAGATGGTCAGAAGATGTGGTGGGAGGTGGGGCAGAGTAGAGTGAGGGGGGTGGGTGAAGTAATGACCTGAGCCAAGTTGGAAGTGGCCTGTGCTTGGAGCTAAGCGCTGTTAAAGTTCCCCCTCACTCCAAAACTTCGTCAACCTCTGGTCTTAAGAACACAGAATCTGGTCCCAAATTTGGTAGGTTACAAATTGCCTTACTTCTGAATCATATATTTAGCATCCTGCATATATTTGTATGGCATTATGTTGTATGGCTAATTATTAATATTTCACAATATTGTTAGACAATGCAGGCAGTTAACAAGAAGATGGACCCACAAAAGACATTGCAAACTATGCAGAATTTCCAGAAGGAAAATATGAAGATGGAAATGACTGAAGAAATGAGTAAGTTGTGTATTCTAGTAAATTACTTGCTTCAGCAAGCATGCATAATGCCAGGCCACTTAGAGGTACAGCTCATTTAATATCCAGAAGTGGGATTTTTTACAATTACTAATTAACGCACAAGATTACTGTCAACAAAGGATGGAAAAAAGGGAACAAAGGCAACAATATTTAACTTTCTTAGTCTGGTGACTTTATGCATTTGACAAGTATTGGTTATACTCCATTTCATCTACAACATTTAAGATCTCCAATAAAATTGGAGCTAGAACTTACTTGAGAGAGGGGAAACAACTACTATAACAAGACTTGAGTAGATTGACTGTCAGCAACCAGAAGTTCTAGTAATGCGGAATAACTGAAATAGTATTGTTTTGTTTTTTTTTCCCCAGAGATAGTAGAAACTTGTTAAGTGGTATGAGGAAAGGAGAGTAGGTACTGTATTGCAAAAAGAGAACAGTAGGAGTAATGCACAGTGTGCTTCTTGTGTGGAAGGATCTGACTTCAAGATTTGGATATGTCTGCAAATGAGAACAGCCTTCATAGGCTTTTTGACTTGCAGCTATCGCAGTTATATAGAATGTGCAAGGAGTTGTTGAGAGGGCAGGAGCTCTGAGAATGATCTTTTGCTGCAGTTGTTACACTTTATATGTAAAGCGAAATGAAAGGGACCTGGGGGTAATAATAGACCACAGTATGAATATGAGCCAGCAGTGTGATGCTGTAGTCAGTAGAGCAAATAATACTCTGGCATGCATTAATTGATGCATCTCCAGCAAAACCAAGGAGGTGATTGTTCTGCTCTACTCAGCACTGGTGAGACTGCAGCTGGAGTATTGCATCCAGTTCTGGGCACCACACTTTAACAAAGATGTGGACAAGGTTGAGAGAGTCCAAAGAAGACCCACACATATGATCAGAATCTTAAAAGGCAAGCCATATGAGGAAAGGCTGAGGCATCTGGGACTCTTCAGCCTGAGGAAAAGAAGGATGAGAGGGGACTTGGTAGGCAGCTTACCACTGCACTAGGGGAGTACATCAAGGGCTCAGTGAGCAACTGTTCACCAGGGGACCTGAGGGGAAAACCAGGAGAAATGGCCACAAACTCCTGGAAGATCGATTCAGGCTCAACATCAGGAAAAACTCCCTCACCATCAGGCTGTCCAGACTGTGGAATAAGCTCCTTCCAGAGGTGGTGCAATCACCTACTCTGGAAATCTTCAACAGGAGACTAGACAGTCACCTTGCTGGGGGTCACCTGACCCTCAGTTGTGTTTCCTGCTTGGTGCAGGGGGCTGGACCCAATGATCTTCTGAGGTCCCTTCCAGCCTTACAGTTTATAAATCTAAAACAGATTAGATGATGATAAAAAAACAGTGAAATCATACCCCTGATGTCACTGGTAGGGGACATGTATCAAAAAGTTTGAGGATGAAAAGCCATCCTTTATATTGAAGTGTTACCCTTATTTTGTTAGCTGGGTCATTAAAGGGCTGACTTTTTCTTGCTTTTCATGTTTACCTTTCCAGGTACTAGATGTTTTTTTCAGATCTGGGGATTTAAATTGAAGCGTTATTTAGGGACTGCTGAGACTTTCAGCTGGTTGTTTTTCTTCAGTGTCTTAAGTTAGGATAGTTACCTCCTCGATAATTGCAGCCCTCCACTTTCCCTGAGACTAAACTGAACTTCCTAATGTTAACATAACCTTATTCTAATCCCTATCACTGCATCAGTTGTACTGGATGAGAATTAATACTATTGGGCAGTATTGCACCAGCACCACAAAGATGGATTTTTGTAGTTTGGGTAGGTAGGAGGCAAAGAGTATACATAATAACTTTGGTTTTGGTGGAAAGAATGAGATCTTCAAGGCCTGCATAAGTTTCTTAAGTGGCTTGCTCTTTAAATCTAAATAATAATATTCAGAACTTAAATCTCATGTACAAAATGGTGAAACCAAATTTCTATTACATAAAGTACTGGTGCCTCACTTGTGCAGAGCACTATTGGCCGGCACTTCTGGAGAGACTAGTTTAAAAATGAGAGCTTCATACCATATATACCTTACTTAATGGTACTGTGGCTGCATGCTAAAATCAGGTATCCTGTGTCTTCTAGTTTCTTTTGCTTTCATTTTGTTTAATCTTGCTGTACAAAAGTGACTTTATTTCACTTTCCTTCCAAGTTAATGATACTCTAGATGACATTTTTGATGCTTCTGATGATGAAGAAGAAAGCCAGGATATTGTGAATCAGGTGCTAGATGAAATTGGAATTGAAATCTCTGGCAAGGTATGGAAAAAATTGCTCTTTGGGATAAGGTCAAACACCCTTCTGCCTCCACCTCCTCCCTACCCCCCCCCCCTTTAAAATATTTTAAATAAATAATCTGTTAAATGGCTTTCAGTTGATTGCATTATGTGTTGTTTGAACTTACTGTGTTGTCTTTGTCTTCTACAGATGGCCAAAGCTCCATCAGCTGCCAGAGGCTTACCAGCTGCATCAACATCTAAAGCGACCACCATTTCTGATGAAGAGATTGAACGGCAGCTCAAAGCCTTAGGAGTAGATTAGCTTTATGGCAATATGCAGTCTCCTTATAATCATTATTCAGCTGCAGATTTGTGAAATGTGCACACTTTCTTTCAGCACAACTGATTTTTTTTTCCCAAGAAAATTGAAGGCTTCAGAAATGACAACTTGAGTTGCACCAAGAAATGTTTTAAATATTTTTGCCAGAGAAGCATTATCAGTTCAGTGAATTCCTCAAGTTGTTGGAAAAGCAGCTTTAAATGACTTGACGTTGATAGGTACATACAATTTTTGTGTTTGTTGAATGCAGGATTTTTAAGTACTGGATCGAACTGAGATCTAATTGTAACAGAGACATTCATTTACTCCAGACCTGAATTAAGCTTATGTTGCATACAGATTTTTTTTTTTTTTCCCCAAACTTTTTTCCTTGTGCAGCCCTTAGTTTTTTCAGCTTGCAGGATATCAGGCAGCAAGCAGACTTGGAAAAATAACAGTACTACTAATAGTCCATTATCTGTTTCCTTTGAACCTTTTTGAACCTGGTCACATCCTATGACTGATGGCAGTGTTTCTTTTTGGAAAATGCTTACAGCATGGATCCCTTTAAAGCCATCACCACTGGAAGGGTCTTAATCTATTAACCCCTCACAAATGAAACTTCACATTGCCTTTTTGTTTGGAAGACAGAATCAGTCCTTTTCAGTGAGAAAAAACTTAATAGAATGCTAAGGTTATAAGTAGTAGTAGCTTTTCTATATATTTCTTTAAAGTGTATGTATGAGTGAATTCAATCATAATCATTTGGATTCTTACTGAAGGGTATGGGGGAATCTGGCTTTCTTTAGCTTCAGTGGAAGAGGAATGGACTCTATATGGGTTTTTAATGAATTGTTTGCATGAAAGGCACTGACTAAACTTTATTGTACTGTAACATAGCTAACTTCAATAGAAGTTTTGTGCCTTTTTGTATATAACTTTGTCATACTCCTGATTTTGCAAACTTTATCTTCAAGGGGTGAAGTAACTGCTGTTAAGGCAGTTACCACCAGCTACAAAGCACTATTAAAATTCCGCGTACACTTGATAGCAGCCAGTGTTGAAGTTTGTGCATATACTACTTTAGCACTTGCAAAATGGGATCCGTCCTGAAATCTCATTTGTAAATATTTTACAGTATTTCTTAATAGGGGATGACGGTGTTCAAAAATATTATTTACTAAGGCTTATTCAGTTGCATACTGAGAGGATAAATCTAAAGCTTACAGTTATCAGAGTGAAATTTGTTTCCCTGTGTTTAGAGGACTTAACAAGAAAATCATCTAAATAATAGGAAAATGCTCAGATTCTGTGGAGATTTCCTGGGGTCTCTGGACTGAATGGTTTTGATCTTATATGATACTAACTTTCAGGGGAATAATATATTAGTCAAAGAAATATAATCGATCTAGATTCTAAATAGAGAGTAAAGAAAGGGAGGAGGCCTGAGTCAGTAAAACTACCATTGTCTCATCATCTACTAATGCAAAATTGAACAGGGAAAAAAAGACTTCTAATCAAAGTTTGTGAGCTCAGGTCTTTGGTTTCTATGCAGGAACCCAGAACTGCTGCTTTCACTGGAAGATGTGGGTTAAACTGAGCGTTTATAACCTAGTGTGTGGGACATAATTTGGAGTGTTTTTGTTTAAACAACTTATTTTGTAAAAATCTAATAAAAGCTTTTATTCCCATGGAAGCTTTGTTCTTCATAGTAAGTCATCTTTTAATGGACTTGCTTGAAACTTCCTATTGTTAAGGCCACTTGGGCATGGATTCTGCAAGTGTTTTAGTGTGACTGGTGCTGTTGGTCATGCATGAGTTCGTTTGGTACACCTACTACCTGTACAAACTTAGACTAAGAAAAGGTTCTTTGGGCTTTAAAAATATGTGGGAGCTAAGAACTCCAGGCATGCTTTCCTCTTCAGTGTTTCTCAGGAAATTTGACTCCAAGATGTAATACCCTGGATGAATGGAAACCTGGTCCTACATTATCAGTAGAAGTTATGAATAATTATTTAGTAGTTCAGATCTATACAGTAAAGTCATGCTACTGTAAACCAATTTTGTAGTTTTGGTTAATAGGGCATTTCTGATGCATCTTTCACCTGAGAATACAAAATGTATAAATTTGCATCAAGCATAATGCCATCTATGATAGAAAGCTAACGCATCTTTTTCCTTGCTGTAGCAAGCTACTCCTCCCCCCCCCCCACCATAATTTAAACCTTGGCAGTCAAGTGGAGTTGCAGGGAGAGCGAAGGTCAAGAGAAATTACAGAAGCTGGGATGTTGAATGTGCTTTGAAGGGGGTGATATTTAACTTTTTTCTTTTTAATCAACATTAAAGTTCAGCATAATACTGTTTTGATAAGTTCTGTTGAATCCTTATACCGTAACTATCAAAAATGCAAGAGAACACTGTCCTATAGAAATTCTAATGTCTATTTAGTAATTCAAACACTATTTTTTGTAACCTCAAACTTTGCTTTGTCTTGGCAGCTCAGCCCAGTTTTTAAAATCTTTTGGTTGCAAGGCAAAAGGTAGTATGGCTTATCCATTATGCCCTTACTTTTATCACTAGTTCTCTAAGTACGTTTGTCAGAGCAGTATTTTAAAATAACACTGTATATTGACAGTCCTGTATTCCAAATGAAATACACCAGGGGTTTTCAACCGGGGTTACTTTGGAAGGCCCCAGGGGGTACACGGCTGCAGCACAGAGAAGCTGGTGGCACTTTTGGTTTCAGCACTCCTCAGGGTATCCTCCCCCCTGCTCATTGACCAGCCACAGGGGGACACCCCCCCCGCCCTTCCACTCATTGACTGGCTGCCGGGGGTACCCCAACCAAAAAAGGTTGAAAAGCCCTGAAATACACCATTATTAAGAATGACAGCTTTACGTAATAGTTCCTCCTAAAATAGCCCTCTGAGTAAACTCATAGAGCTCAGTAGCCCTTATTCTCAGTGACAACACCTACTGCAAAACTTCCTATTTCTTTCACTACCTAGTTTCATAGATTCATAGATTGTAAAGCTGGAAGGGACCTCAGAAGATCATCAGGTCCAGCCCCCTGCACCAGGCAGGAAAGTCAGCTGGGGTCAGGTGACTCCAGCAAGGTGACTGTCCAATCTTCTCTTGAAGATTTCCAGGGTAGGTGATTGCACCAGCTCTGGAGGGAGCTTATTCCACAGTCTGGACACTAACTGTGAAGTAGTTTTTTTCCTAATTTTGAGCCTGAAACAGTCTTCCAGGTGTTTGTGGCCATTACTCCTGGTTTTCCCTAAGGGTGCCCTGATGAGCAGTTGTTCGCCAAGCCCTTGATGTATACCTCTGATATGGCGGTAAGCTGCTACAAAGTCCCCTCCTAGCTTTCTCTTTTTCAGGCTGAAGAGTCCCAGGTCCCTCAACCTTTCCTCGTATGGCTGGCCATGCAAGTCTCTGATAATATGGGTGGCCCTTCTCTGGACTCTCAAGTTTTACCATATCCTTGTTAAAGTGCGATGGCCAGAACTGGACACACTATTCCAGTTGGGGTCTCACCAGTGCAGAGTAGAGTGGAAGAATCACTTTCTTGGTTTTGCTGGAAATGCATCGATTGATGCATGCCAGAGTATTATTTGCCCTGCTGGCAACAGCATCACACTGCTGGCTCATATTCATACTGTGGTCTATTATTATCCCCAGGTCCCTTTTGTTCATGGTGCTGATCAGTTTGGTGGCACCAAGACTGTAGGTGTGTAAGAGGTTGTGCATCCCCAGGTGGAGTATCTGTAGCCTATCTTCAAGCATGACCACGCTTCCCCATAATTTGGTGTCATCCACGAACTTGGCCAGTGAGCTCTTCACCCCAGCATCCAAATCATTGATAAAGACGTTTAATAGTACCTGTTAAGCAGCACTTCAGGATTACCTCAAGAAAAGTTTTCCTGGGGAAAGGAATAGAGGTACAACTGCAATTCGCCACCTAAAGGACTTTGAGAAGAACATGCAGGGAAAAATTCTTAAGCTAGACAGGATGATCAGTAGCAAGCACCAAATCATAAATTGTTCCTAGAGAATGGATTGACAGGGCCAGGGATCTGGGTATATAGTTCAGAGCTGCAGAATGGTGTTCTGAAATAAATGCCTGCCTTTGTTAGTATTTCTGTAACAAGTATCTAGATGTTTTTGGACACAAGCTGCTTCATTTAATTAAGCATTTGTTTTCCATTGCATGAACATGGCATTGTCTCTTGTTTCTTTTTATATTGTTATGCCTCTGATGTTAACCTCCAGCCATAAAAACTTTTGTGAACAATGGGATTCTCAGTTTGGTGCTGGCAGCTGAGACTTAACTCTTGCCGCATATTGAGAAAACGACAAGCTACCAGAATATAAATACAAGCTTTTACCTTTAGTACTAAATATGTACAAACTATACTTTATTTTGTGGCAAAAAAGGCTAAAGTTACAATTTCTTGTATAAAGCCTCTTTTCTACTAGCAAAATAATTAAAATATATATATACCACAGTGTCAGTTTTTCCACGTATGCATAATGCAATATATTACACAACAATTCTACATTTAAATAGCAAGATAATCAAAGGTTACAATTCTAAGACATTGCATTCCATTTATTTCTTATTGTTCCCATTTTCTTAGGGAAGTGCATTTCTGTCAGTAGGCCACATGTAGGTAAAGGCTGAGGTTTAATCTTAGAAAACTGGTATTATTCTACTATGGGAGGCTTGTTCAAATAACCTGTAGATTGGAACAGTTAAGTTCCATGCATAACATGTTCCAGTGAGCAGGGGGATGGAATCCCTACCTTCCCCCCCCATTTAACAATCCATAGTCTTTTATACTGAAAAGCACAACACTACAATTCCTTCATGAAAATACTTTTGCTTAATTCAGAAAACTGGGCACATCTACACATGCATATTAATACAACACAATAAACACTGATGCATATCATGCTGGATTGCTCCTGGGGCACCAGGTTTACATGTACACCTGAGACTGCAGCACCTTGAGCTGGGATGGAGCAGCCTCATCTGGCAGGGGAGGTCAGCCTGCCAGCCTGGGGTTGCTCTGATCTGGCTCAGTGTGCTGTGGAGGGGCTGGCTGGGGTAACAAGGGTGCTTCAGTGTGGAGCTAGCCGGCAGGCAGCCCATGCACTGAGGCACCCTCATGCCCCAGCCTGTGGGACGTCAGCATCTACATGTGTACTGCAGCAGGGTAGTATTTGTATTTACAAGTACTACCCTGCTGTGGAGTTTATTAGTTTCCTGTGATGCCAAGACGTTTATTGCAGAACTAATTAGTCAGCTCCGCAGTAAACATATAGTTGTGCCCTGTATTCCTTTGTTTAATCTGCCTAGGATGACTCCCATAACTGCTAAAGTACTCAGGGGGCATTAGGGTGAATACTTTCTCTTTGGTATGTACTTATAGTGGCCTTGAACATCCTAACCTTTTCTTTCTAGATCCATTATCTAATTTTTTTTAATTTTTTTTTAAATTTTCTCTCACCATGTATGTGTTCCTTTCATTTTAGTCCTGGGAAAACACTAAGCTTGAAATGTACAAACATTACTTCTTGTTATAATGCTAATTAATGAGAACCATGTTAAAGAGATTGCATGACTATCTGTTACTGGTAAGTGGTGTTGTCACTGTTTCAGTTTCCTACACTCCCTTGCCTCCAAGGAGATGGAGTTAGGACACCATTTTGACTGTAGACTAGAAGACCGGCTTGTCTTCACTTGAAAACTAATATGGATTAATAGAGAGTGTGAATCAAAGTACAAAAGCTGTTTCTGAATATCTCCATGTGTAGACAATTTTATTCTAGAGTAAGCATGCTGCCTTCTTATTTAACTTATTCCACACGCAAAGTTGATCAGGAACAGATCTATGCATAGAGAAGCCTGACAGCCGTCTCCCTAGGTTTCTCTTCTAAGGCACATTCTCAACAGTAAAAGCAAAGCACCACATACCCTGTTCGAGTATACCATAAATTAAAGTTTTGATGTACCTAGATTTAAGGCATTTATAAAGCAGCAAGATGCTTCTTAGCATTTGGGACTAATTTGCACGTAGTGTTTTCACTCAGAACCAGTCCAAGTGGATTAGACTGTGGATTGGGCTATATCACACACTAGCTAGAGTGTCAGTACTTGAGGTGTCGTAAAATACATTCTGCTACAGTTAAGGTTGTATTCACAGCATGCTTCTATAATGTCTCCATCCTAGTAATATTCAAAGCTGTTTCCTGTGTTCTTTGATTCAGCAGCTAGAGTTCATCCTTGCTCTGGAAAGCCTGTTCTTAGATCTCTTCAAGTATAATCCCTCAACATTCAATATTGCCAGCTAGATTCCCACAAAATGGAATATGCAGGGGCCGCTTTGAAGAAGACAGACTGGTGTAACTAGTTCTGCAGTAATGTTGTCTCTGTATTATCTAAACTACCTGTTCACTTGTTATGTTCTTCAGAGTTCTAACCCCACAGTGGTGTTGCAGTTTTTTAGTGGGGAGGAAACAACTTGGCTCTCAATGTTTCATGCTGCAAAGCAGCCCTTTTTGTGGTCCCAATAGTTTTGGCTTTCCTGGAAGGTCCTCAAAGATGACTGCCATCGGAGGGTGGCAAATTACACAGATGTGAATAGTCAGAGTCAACATTCTCTCAAAAGCTACAGTAAGTAACCTCTTCTTGTATTTAATACAAAGGTTTTGGTTCCAGAGCTTCAAATTTAAAATAAATATTAACCAGTCAGTATTACTACAGAAAGACACAGTACATGAAAAGTACTTATTGTGCAGTTTGTCAGACATTTATAACCAAGTCATACCTATTAAATTACTTCTGACTAAGCAATGGCTTCCCATCCACAAATGCATACAGTGCCTTAAAAATATTTTCATCCTTTTAACCCACTAAAAGCAACAACTGTATTTTATAGCTGAAATGTACTGATTTTTAAAGGGATCAAATGGTTTGCTGCTCCGTTTTTCAGATAACAAAGTATTTCTTTAAAAAATAATAATTTAAAAATCCTAGAGACCCCTGTCCCCCAATCAGTAACTACGCACAAGGAAGCTTTACCGGCACTCATGATGTTCCTTGATAATAGCGTTAAAGGTGTTCTGGTGTAAGCTTGTCTTCACTCTTTTTTCCCTTTGTCGTCGATTGCAAAACCAAACTCTGACAACTTCCTTCTCAAGATTGAGCCCTTCAGCCATCCTCATGATCTCTTGAGAAGAAGGTTTACTTTGTTCTCCAAAGTGTCTCTCTAGAGCTTCTTTTGCAGCAATGCTGGATGAAAGAATCATGTTTATTGTCAATAACTCTCTCATATATCAAGGCAGCTATTTTAGGATAAAGTTAAAGGATGAGCATTGAAAATACAGCACAAAAATAAGAAAGAGAAAATGCACTAAGTGCATTTGAGGTATTTGTTGATATGGACTTCAAAAATCAAATAGACTTTTCAGTGTGGATTATTTTAAAGGAAGAGATACTAGGGTGGTTTCTCTAACTGTACAGGAAAACCACAAAATGTTCATCCTTTACATCCTGTGCAGGCTGTACCTGGCTACTAGGAAGGAATATAATTATGTGTACTTTTAGAAGTGTGACTGGCCATTCCATCTAGTAATAGGCAGCATCTTAGCTATGCAGAAGACACAAACATATCTGGAGATGCAATGTGTACATGATACAATTATTCTCACTCAAGGAAAGAGTTGCAACAGTGAATGTGTCATATTCTAATCAAGTTATGTATCCTCTTACATGGGTAGTCCTTTAACATTTTAAGAATTGTAAATTATATGGATCAGTATAATTTGTTCCAACCAGCAAGTGTCTCAAAAAGTCTAGTTTAACCCTTTTGTTTGATTAGTAGTCACCAAAGGTATGTTTTGGCTGAGCAGATCAATAAATACAATAAGTTAACAACAGCATTTTTCCCATATTTTTGGAAAGCTAGGATGGATATTGAAAGAATGTCACCTTTCTTGGTACTTATTTTTAGAGCAACAAGAACAAAAAAATCTTGGATTCACTTTATAAAAAAATGTACACCTTATCGTTTTGTGTTTCCTTTTTAGAGCCAGCTTTACCAGTACCTTATATTATTTTGGCCACAAGGGGGCACTCTGGGATTTAGTCTTGATGTGAAGTGGGACTAGTTCTCCTAAAAAGGTGGAAGAAACTTCAGCTAAAATTCTAGTTCCTGAAAACTTTTTCAGTTGTACCTTTAAAATAAACATTTAAGTTCTGGTTTAATTATCCTCGCTTCTTGAAATGAACTAATCAAAAATCATAATGTTCTATGAATGTATGGCTGTAGAATCATCAGTATTTAAACAGCTTTTAAAGGATGGGACAACATAAAATAATTCCCATAGCCACATTATATTGGTCTGGGACTTGATAGCAGGTTACTGCTATATCTGAGGAGGGCATCAGGAGCTCAGTGAACAACTATTCACTAGGAAACCCCCAGAGAAGACCAGGACCAATGGATACAAACTCCTGGAAGGCTGCTTCAGGCTTAATACCAGGAAAAACTCCTTCACAGTCAGTGTCCAGACTGTGGAATGAACTCCCTCCAGAGGTGGCGCAGTCACCTACCCTGGAGGTTTTCAAGAGCAGACTGGACAGTCACCTTGTTAGGGTCACTTGACCCCAGTTGTCTTCCTGCCTGGAGTGGAGGGGGCTGGACCAGATGATCTGCAAGGTCACTTCCAGCCCCTAACAATCTATAAATCTATGAATTATAGATAATTTGATCTGGGTGTACAAAGATCCAGCATGAGAACTATGTTAACGTGGTCCTTTTCTTTTCCAGTTTCTATTATGTCTTCAGAAACGTATTTATGGACAATTCCCACTAACTTGGGTATACTGTAGATAAAGATTAACTTTCTGATTGTGTTTGATACAGTTCCCAAACAAGGGTCCAACATTCCTCGAGTTATCTGCAACGATTCCTACAAAGTGCCTGGACTTTTCCTGCACTGTGTGTGTAATTGTACAAAGCTGTGTTTATTTATAGTATAAGGAGAAGCACTTAACTTGCCTGGTGTACAGATCAAGTGTTTGATGATTGCCAGCACGGTGCTCCAAACAAGTAATACAGGAACAGAGATACAGATGTCAGTTGAGTGGTAGCCTGCCATAGAGAAGTGCAGCTACACGAGACACTTAACTTTGCATTAGCATAGTTTACTGCAAAATAAGCATGTGCATCTACATGTGTTCATGCTTACTTCACAGTAAACCTCCCTAATCCCAAATAAATTCACTACCTGCAAATGCAAGTAGCAAATTTACTTGAGATTAGTAATGGTGCCATAGTACTTGTGTAGACACCTGACTGGGAGCAAAATCTGCTCCTGGTCAGCCAGCCACCAGCAGTGGGAGATTGCTCCCTGCCCCAGGAGCTGCCTGCTGCTAGGGCAGGCTCTACCACAGAAGCTTGAGCAGAGACTGTGTCCCCCCGTCACAGCAGCAGCCAGCTCCATGCCCCTGCTCCAAGATCATGATCGGGGAGCAGGGACTGGGAAATGCTTATCTCCCAGTCCCAGCTCCGTTGTCCCAGGGCCAGTGCTGAGAGACCCTTATCTCCCAGCCTGAGCTCCATGATTGCAAGGCTCAGGTTAGGAGATCCTTATCTCCTAGCACTGGCTCCACAACTGGGGTTTGGAAAGAGCTCCAGGGGTGCAGTAGATCCCAGCCCCCTACCCAGATCTGCTGGTGGGGTAGCTACTAATGAGCCATTTCAGCAATTATAGAAAGGGTTTGGGGTAAAAAAAAAAAAAAAAACACCTTTGAGAACCCTGCAGATTGAAAATCACATGAACAGGCATTCTTATCAACAGAAACCAATCTGGAGAAAAGTTACTCTTAAAACATAATTTGTATGCATCCTACACTCCCAAGAACAGCAGCAGAGCTGTAAAGGCTGTCTTTACACCTTAGGACCATGACTTGCTAGGGAATGGGCTGACATGGAAATCAACCCTCCTTAGCCTCCCAACACTAGTTGGTCATAGAGGGTGCTTATACATGTAACAAAATTGCCCTTTTTAGCAGTTTAATTGCCATTTTTTATCAATTTAATGTCACACTTTACACATGTGGCAGCGTATTGCGCTTTTGTCACACTGTACACATACAGCAGCATATTGTTAATGAAATTACTTCAGGTAGCAAACTAAAACACATCCTGATGTATTTTAGTTTGCCATGTAACAAATTGCAGCAATACATCCATCCCCAGGACCCCCTACAGACCAGAGGCCACTTGGCCCACCAGCAGCACTCTCCCCAGCCACAGGCAGGCTCTGTTGGGGGGGGGGGGGGGATAGTGGTAAGATGCTTGGTGGGCTTCCAGCACCCTGTGCACTGTCCCTGCCACCTTCCCACCACCTGGGACCAAGCTGGCTTGCCCCTGGGGCAGTGAAGGAAGGTGGCAGGAGTGCAGCTGGGTGTTCCGGCTGGAGAAGGTGGCAGGGATGGTACATGGGGTGCCGAAAGCCCAGGAAGGCTCAAAGAAGCTTGGGATTGGAATTCCAGCACCCTGTGCACCATCCCTGGCACCTTTCTCCAGCCAGCTCTTCTGGCTCCATCCCTGGCACATCCAGCTGCTCTTCTGCTGCCTTCCCACGCTGCCCCAGGGGCAAGCCAGCCCATTCCCAGGTGGTCTTAGGAGACAGGAAGGTAGCAGGGACAGTGCATGGGGGTGCTGAAAGCCTACCAAGCTTGAGCTTCCCGAAAAATGCCCAGGCTTCCAGAGTCCTATGCACCATTGGATCGGGCCAGGTGCTGCTTGCAAGCTGGGGCAGCATCTGTGCAGCTAGCACTGTGTCCAGGCAGCCCTGGGGGGCACTGCCACTGTGAAGGGAAGCACCGGGCCCCCCTGCAGCTCAGGGGCTGCGTGACCTGGTGGCAGCTCATGTAGGCAGGCTCCACCAAGGAAAAAAAAAAAGTGGCAAGAGGCCCCCAATTATTTTTTCTGGCGGAGCCTGCCCACCTCTCCCGCAGCCGGGGGGTGAGTTGCCGGCAGTGTCTGAGCTGTAGGGGGGGCAGTTCTTTCCTCTGTTGCGGTGGTGCCCCCCACCCCCTCCACAGGCCACCTGGGCAGGATGCTAGTGGGCCAGGGGCAGGCTCTGCCTGGGAACATAAAAAAAGGAAGTGGCAAGGGGTCTGATCGTTTTTTTTCTTTCTGATGGAGCCTGCCTGCAGCCAGCGGGTGAGCTACTGGTGGTGTCTGAGCTGTGGGGAGCCCCATTCCTTCCCTCTGTGGCAGCATCCCCTGGGGCCACCGGGGCTGGGTGCTAGTGGGCCAGGTGCTGGCTCTGAGCAGCTCTGGGCTCGCTGGCAGCTTTTAAGTAAAAGCCCACCAGTTAAAAATCCACCGTTTCAGTTTAGGGAGAACTAAACCCCAGTCTTGTGTACAAGGGACCAGAACTAGCAAGCAATCCCACTCTTACTATCAGCTTCCCCTATTTGGAAGAATTGCTGAGAAGGACATGTACTGCCACTGCAGGCCCTCCATGTGTTGAGAGTCTGAGCTCAGCACTGGTTCAGGTTTTCTGTGAACCTGTACTGCCTGTCAGCATCAGCTACTACCCAAAGGTATCTTAGTGTCAGGCTGAAGGCCTGAGGTGGAAGAGACTGTAGCCAGCATTGGATTCCTTTTAGTATCTTGGATTTCTCACCTCCTAATGACTGACTACACACAACAAAGACAGCCCCACCCCCCATTTATGCAATTAGAAGCATTTGTGATTGATCAGTGTTTTTGAATGATTCCTGGGTGAATTCGCTTTCCTAACAGAAGAAAGCAGAACATCTGAGTGGAGAGGGAAGTCCCCACTCCAATTCTCAACATGTTTAGTTAACAGGATTCAACCTATCCCCATTTCATATTGCTTTGTTTCTTTATGCATGTTTATGTGCAATCACTTTAGTAATGTGACATTTAAACAATGATGGGATTCCAGCCTGCTCTGTTTCCATATGCAGAGGGGGCTAAACTCTTCAAATTAAGAGAAAAATAAAAAAACACCCCCAAAAAAGCCAGCTCCAAGCATGCTCCCGTATTTGTCTTTGCCCAAAAAACCCTACTGCAGAAGCTCTGCAGGTCCAGATCCCTAGCAGGAGGATGGGAAATGAGGAGAAAAAAATGCATCATTTCTTTAGGTGGTTTCTAAATGGGATATATTTTCATTTACTTAAAAATTGTACTTTTCATTGACAACTTTCAGTTGTTTTTTTCTTCTACTAGCCCTAGATAAGGCATTTATGGGAAAATATAACTTACATTTTTAATCCAATGGAGGCATCTCAAAGTAAAAAGGACTTCCAGTACAAAGTTTCCTAAAGTATTTATTACCTTATGGTAGTTCTGCGCTTCCTTTTTCGCTCATTCACTCCGACCTTTTCATTGTACAAAGCTATATCAAATTAAAAAAAAAAATGATCTTCAATACAAAATGAAAGCCAAGCACAATCTTTGATAGAAATAATTGTTACTGATATTTTAATAGTGGGGAATGCCAGATACTGGAGATGAATGCAGAATACAGTTGACACTTGGAAATCTTCCCTCTCTAGGCCATCTGGTGGCTGAGTGGCATAACTTCAGGCTTCAGAAACAAGTGATTGTTTATAATGTAAAAAAAATGAGGGGATCTTTTCATGTTTGGTTTAAAGCAGGTTCACGATTTTTTCCCCCCTTTTTAAAGTTTGTGCTTAAAATACGTTTGACACTCAACCCTGGATAATATTCCTCTCAGTGGACTCTTAGCACAACCTGGGCCTGGCAGGCTACTGGAACTAGTCTTTGGCATTTTCAGGAAGCCAACTGTCAAAAAGCATTTACAAGAGCATCTGCCCCAGCTCCTGTTTTGTACACATACAACCACAGGTCACCCAATAAATAATAACCTACCGTGTGCCACAGGAGAAGCAAGGGGGTGGCATCAATGCAAAATTTATTACATTGAATAAGCTCACGTGATCCTAGGAAAAAGACTATGCTTACGACACGTAGGAAAACAGCAGTCCTTTCTGATCTAATGTTAAAGGACTCTTCTCTGTCCTGACCCCAAATCTGATGCTTCCTTTCCCTCTGAGTGTGTGAACAAGAGTCACCACCCAGGAGAGTGAGCCAGTACAATTTAAAGTCACAGCCCACCCAAGCAAAACTTACTTGCAGTAAATACTTCAAACAGAAGGGAAAAGGAAAAGAAGCAAAATAATGCATTCAAGGGGAAAAGTTTCTTTCTGGCTCCAGCAGACCAGCAGAGCCCCAAAGCATGAAATTACTCCCATATCCTTTTATTTGGAATATCATTCCCTAATTTCACTCCTCTAATGGTTAGAAACCTTGTTCCAATTTCCAGAGTAAATTTGTTCATAACCAGACTGCGGTCATTTGTATAATTATTCCTCTTCTGCTTTCCTAATATTCAGGGGTTTAGGTTGTAGCCATGTTGGTCTAAGGACATAGGCAGACAAGGTTCCTTGGGTGAATTTGATATCTTTTATTAGACCAACCCAAATGGTTGGAGAACAGTTATTAAGCAAGCTTTCGGGTTCAAAAACCCTCCGTCAGGCTAAGGAAGTGTTAGCAGTTACACCAACTGCTGACACTTCCTTAGCCTGACGAAGGGTTTTTGAACCCAAAAGCTTGCTTAATAACTATTCTCCAGCCATTTGGGTTAGTCTAATAAAAGATATCAAATTCACCCAAGGAACCTTGTCTGCCTAATATTCATGTACTTATACATATATATATATTCATGGTCTCTCCCCTCAATGTTATACCAAGCTCTTTTAATCTCCTCTTACAGTTTCATAGTAGCTAGGGTCAGGAGGGACCTGAACAGATCATGTAGCCTGACCCCCTGCCACAGGCAGGAATGAATGCTGGGTTCACAAGACCCCAGACAGGTGATCATCCAACCTCCTCTTGAATTTCCCCAAGGCAGGGGCGAGGACCACTTCCCTTGGAAGTTGGTTCCAGATTTTGGCCACCCTAACTGTAAAATATTGCCTTCTGATCTCTAACCTAAACCTTCTCCATCAGCTTATGACCACTGTTCCTCGTCACCCCAGGTGGTGCTGGGGAGAAAAGGGCTCTACCTATTTGCTGTTGATCCCCCTGATGAGTTTGTAGGCAGCCAACAGGTCCCCCTCAGCCTCCTCTTGCTGAGGCTGAACAGGTTCAGGTCCATCAGTCTCTCCTTGTAGGGCCTGTCCTGCTGCCCTCTCACCAAGCGGGTGGCCCTCCTCTGAACCCTCTCCAGGCTGGCCACATCCCTTGTGAAGTGCGGCGCCCAGTACTGGACGCAGTACTCCAACTGCGGCCTGACCAAAATCGCACAGAGGGGGAGTATCACCTCTCTGGACCGTTTGAGATGTACCTTTGGATGCATGACAAGGTATGGCTGGCCTTGCTGGCTGTGGTCTGGCATTGGTGGCTCATGTTCATCTTGGAGTCAATAATGACTCAAGATCCCTTTCCACCTCTGTGCTTTCAAGAAGGGAACTCCCCAGCCTGTATGTATGCTGTGGATTCCTTCTCCCAAGGTGCAGCACCCTGCATTTGTCTACGTTGAACCCCATCCTATTCTCGTCTGCCCATTTTTGTAGTCTGTCTAAATCTAGTTGCAGCCTCTCTCTCCCTTCAAGTGTGTCCACCTCGCCCCACATCTTAGTGTCATCAGCAAACTTGGACAGCATGCTTTCCACCCCCTCGTCCAAGTCACTGATGAAGATGTTAAACAGTGCGGGCCCGAGGACCGAGCCCTGGGGTACCCCACTGCTCACATCTCACCAGGTTGAGTACAACCCATCCACCACTACTCTCTGGGTGCGCCCCATCAGCCAATTTTTTACCCATCCAACTGTGCAGGCATCAATGCTGCAGTCACTTAATTTGTTGATGAGGATGGGGTGAGAGACAGTGTCAAAGGCCTTCTTAAAGTCTAGAAAGACTATGTCCACAGTGACACCATCATCCAAGGATTTAGTTACTTGGTCATAAAAGGCAATCAGGTTGGTCTGGCAGGACCTGCCTTTGGTGAACCCATGCTGATTGGCACTGAGCATAATCTCCCCTGCAGGCGCCCCACAGATGTGCTCCTTGATGATTCTCTCCAAGATCTTCCCAAGCACCAAAATCAGTTCTCCATTCCCCTAATCATTCTAGTAGTCCTCCTCTGCACCTGTTTCAACTTAATATTCATTTTTTAATATAGACAAGAACTGTACGACTAGAAATGTACACAGTATTCTAAGCAGAGTCTTACACATGATTTTTACTGTACTACTAATTCTTCCTTGCACCTGCTACAAATAACCAACTTAATATGCCTTGAATTGCATTAGCCTTTTTTTCTTGGCTGCATTAAAAAAAAAGGCTAATGCATCATGGTGTACATCAATTGATGGTATGCATCAATAGCATGTAGCCATCTTGCAACCAATACACCCAGGTCCCACTCTTCCTTCATCACCAGAAAGCTGTTGACTCCTATTTTACAGCAGAAGTTCTGGGTACCATGCACATAAATTAGCACTGTACTATTGATAGGCAATCATCAATCCTCTGGATCATGGTGTACACATAAGAGGTCTAGTCAGATATTTGATGAATAGTACAACATAGTTATTTGTATCTTATGAATAGTACCATCCTTGTACCATCTTCAAATTCCATTTGGTTCAACTGTTATTCTGTATCTTCATGTGGGTCTAACAGGTTTCTTCTCCATTACCAAAAGAAGTCATTTGACCTTACTGAATTTAATATAAATACTACATGTTCAAACACTAAACAGGTAAACAAAAAGCTTGACCAAGGGAAGTCATCAAAACGATTCTTGTTCAGGTATGAAAATAGGTGTTACAAATACCTACCTCCTACTTGTTCTGCTTCCTCCAGCCACTTGGACAGTATTGATTTCAGTTTGCAGGCATTCTTGAAGCTCAGCTGCAAATTTTCAAATCGGCAGATAGTCGTTTGACTGAATTCAGAGCCATGCACAGCAGCCAGGGCTTCTCCAACATTTGTTTGTGTATAGCCTGTCATAAAGTAATAAAGAAAAAATATAGAAACCTTAAGTTTTCTACTATGACTGCCTTGTATTAAGTCACATAGCCATTTGTTAATACTCTGAAAACACACTTTTTTTTGGGGGGGGGGGGGGACATATCTATGCTCTTCTCTCTGCTCAACTTATTTTCCGGGGAGAATGCAATTTTTACTAGTGTGCTGGTTTCAGGAATACAAAATGCAAACTCAAGCCACATACAGGTGTTTATTTCTAGCAGTAAGAATTTTTCTGGAATTCCAGCACCCCTGCAGGAGAACTACAGAGGCAAGCTCACCAGCCACTGAGAAGTGGACTCCCTAGGGCACCCCCACCCTTAGGGGAGCCTATTACTTGACAGCCTGTCCTCTCCCCTGCCTGGGAAGGACATAGGCTGTCAAAAGACAGCCCCTTCCATTTTAACGCACCCCAGAACGGTTGCACATGGGCTGATTAAAAGCAGGAAAGTAGGGCCAGGGATACCTTCCATGAACCTTAGTCCTGGCTCTCTGGCTTTTAAATCACTGTGTGTGCCACTAGCCAAGCAGTACACACAACATTTAAAGTCTGTGAGGCCAGTTCCTGGCTTGAGGGACTGTGCAAGTCTTACCCTGAGCCCAATCCCTGATCCTTGGCCTTTGCAATCCATGTCCCAACTCCCCAGTTGGGTGGCAGGGAGAGCATTTAAAGCCTGGGGGCTGAGAACTAGGCTTGGAAACAGCCTTCCTGAGCCCAATTCCCAATCCCTGGGCTTTGCAATACAGCCCAGGATAAAAAGGCAGTAATGGGAAGCGAGAGGGAGACAGCAAAGCCCCACAGCCTCTTTCCCAAACAGCGGACTTCAGGGGAAGAGGCAGGGACCAGTAGCTGCTGCTCCCCTCCACTCCCAATGTTTGTCTCCCACTGCCCAGGAGAAATGAGAGCTGCTGCCCTTATGCCTTCTCAAGACCGGGGTGACCCTGCAAGACATAGGAACCTTTCCTGCAAATCTGCTCCACCTGGTCCCTGGGAGGACTTAAGCCTTGGGGAAGTGTACAAGTGTTCATCTCCTGGGAAAAACTCTCCTGGGATCCACTTCTACCTGATTGGAACTGAGCTTTTTTTCTCTTGGAACTGTTATTTTTAGTCCAGGAGAAACAGCATAAATGCTTGTATACTAGTGGTTTCTACTGGGAGGGTGATGATTAGCAGTTATGGACAAAATCTCTTTGTAGATGGTGTCCTTCAATCCGAGGTGTCTGATGATGCTCACTAGCCCATTTTTGATCTCATATCAGTTTCATGCTTGTGAAACTCCCTTGGTTTCAGTTGAGTTATACAAGTTACAGATCTGAGCTGGGAAAAGAATCAGAACCCAGTGCCTTAGTTATTAAAAGCAAGGGGTTTTTATGCTATCTTTTCTTGGAACAACTGTATAGTTGGGACAGAATCCTGGGTACGCTTCCAGGGACAAACTTTCCCTCTGCATGTTATTAAACAGTGGTATTTGACCACTACAGGATGTATGTAGGGTCACTGCTGACTGCACATTTACTACAAATTTCATCAAGTGAGACTCTGTAGAATTCCTCACAGAGAATTATGATTTTACTTTAAATGTCAGAGGTCTGTTTAAGCCCATAAAAAAAACAAATGAGCAAACAAAAAGAGTTAACAAAAACCCAACCTTGTGCTTTATGCTTAATTCTCAATAATCACATTCATTCTCAAAATTAATTATTGTAATCACTTATTACAGGAATCATTTTCAAACCAAGTTTGATTGTTGTGTCCAGCTGCAGTTTCTCATTACATACCTGGGTTGTTAATTCTTTGGGGAAGGAGCTTTCTATTACTGGATATATTTGCACAATGCCTAGCTCAATGGTACCCTGATCCCTGAGTGAGCCTCTAGACAGTAACATTATGCACAGAAGAATGTAAAACTTATCATTTCCATTGCTGTTTCCAGGAATGAACTTAACCATCAGTTGAGGGTTTTACTGTGTACTTCAGATTTTTCAGACTTTGTAGATATTGGTCAAACTTAAAAGTTAAAAGTTACAGCTGTGATTCAACCTGAGTGCTGCGAGACCGTTGTGGGGCACTGGACTACAGTAGCACAATTAGCTTTGCAACCATCTGCATATCATTCACAAGATAAACCCAAAGGTTTCAAATAGGAATTTCTACTGTCAAAAACATTCTGACTTGTTATGACCCTGAATTCTTTGCAACCAAATAATTCCTCTTTTATTTCCCTGTAGTCAGAAAAGGAGTTAAAGCTGAGAACTGGCATTTTCTGAGGTGTACCTTTAAATCTAATGAGGGTGTTTTGTGTCTAAAAAGATTGAGAAGACTGTGTCTAAAAAGACTTGCACAAAGATTTTCAGAAGACAAAAAATAAATTCTTAAAGAAAAACCTCAGATTTTACCCAAAGAACTTTGTCTGCTTAAAGAAAACCCATCACTTTTGTCTTGATATTACTCATCTTGTTGATTCTCTAACATTTGTTTTCTTAACCTCTTCTTAACATGACCTTACTTTTGGAATGGATTTCAGAATGATTCATGGGTGCAGATTCCTGCCTACTTGCATAGTACCCAAGGGTTGAGAGAGAGACCTGAGAGAGAGACCTGAGAGTTGATTTAACCAGACACTGGAAGATCACACCAGTACACACAGGGCTCCTATGATGACCAGGAAAGGTGACTCTACCACCTTGCCCAGCTACTAGGATATCAGGGAAGAGCAGGAATAGTCAGAACACACATGCACTGAGGCAATGTATGGCTGCAACTTTGGCCCTGTGTGGGATTTTGGGGGGGCTAGTGCAGCCCCTGGATATACAAGTACACAACAAATTCAGGGTCAGGGTGGGTTATCCAAAATCCATTGAGTATACTTTGCCATACTCCAAGACATGACCCTGAATTTCTTTCCCTCCTCCTCCACCTGGGCCAGTCTTACAAGGTACTGAATATCTCTTGAGAGGTGCCAAGAGCATGCTTACCGATTTCAGCCAATATTGTCGGTACTACGCATTGCATGGTGTCAGATTCTGCCTAGCAGGTCGTTATCCACTTATAAGGCTTCTTGTGTACATCACAAGTTTATCAGAAATGGCACTAAATCCAATGCTGGAGTCCTATTTCATTTAGTAGGAATTTTGTTCTTATGTGTATTTAGAAGTAGACCACTGTGAATAATTACCTCTGAAACAGCCTTGGGTTCTGAAAATCTTGCCAATTCTCTGACTGACACAACTAAATAGTCATAATATACAGCAACTGCAAATAATTTTCCAAACAGATTCCCACTCTTGTCCTCATTTCTATACTGTAACTGGAAGATAATATCTCTCTAGGCACAGAAGTAATACACAGATGCTTCTAAGTCTCATAAATTATTTGATTTTATAGCATTTGAATTTACAGTAAAATGGAATACTCTGTAATGATATAATATATTGTTATAGAAGATAAAGCCAAGAATATACAAGTGAGTATTTATTCACCAAGGCGCCCCCGGGGGTTACAAGAAACAATGGCCACAAGCTAGCAGAGAGCAGATTTAGATTGGACATTAGGAAGAACTTCTTCACAGTTCGAGTGGCCAAGGTCTGGAACGGGCTCCCAAGGGAGGTGATGCTCTCCCCTACCCTGGGGGTCTTCAAGAGGAGGTTAGATGAGTATCTAGCTGGGGTCATCTAGACCCAGCACTCTTTCCTGCTTATGCAGGGGGTCGGACTCGTTGATCTATTGAGGTCCCTTCCGACCCTAACATCTATGAATCTATGAATCTATGACTCTTAATCCATAAAGATTTTGTACTTGTTAAGATTCTGTATTTGCAGTGCTCAACACACAAAAGTCATTTTTCAATATAGCACAGAAGGTACAGGATAAGCTTCCTCACACTGCTTTCCCGGTGTCCTTCAACCTTGTTCTTGGGGGGAAGAAATCTCTAGAGGACAAGGGATAATCCAGCAATCATGTTCATTCAACCTTTGTACTTCCCTGAGGCTACCAGCAGATATGACATGGGTATCTATTAACCCGGAACCAACATGAAATGATTCATTCATTTTACATATTCCCCAGTAGCCACCAGATGGTAACAAAATAAGGTCATCACTATGCACACCCATGGTTAAGTATATCAAATAAGAGATAAAAGTACTGCCAACTTACATGCACCAGACTTCATGCCCATGAGGTCTAGTGCGTGTAAGTTGGCAGTACTATTATCCCATAGTGAGGTGATATGGCATCACCTTGTGTAATAGAGCATGTCATGGGAAAGAGAACTGGGACAAGGGAATACATCATTTAGTGTAGGAAGTTGCAAAAAGCTCGAGCTTATGATGTGTCATACATCTCCTCACCAGAATAAAGCTAATCTAACAATTTGCTCTCTCTCGGTGGGAAAACCAGGAGTACTATGTGCACCAAAAAATCTTAAAATATTGACTGCAGTAATCTGCAAAAAAAAATGACCTTATTAATTCTATAAAAATCTTCCAGACTTGGGAAAACCTTGCCAAAGGTGGCCTAGCATATAATAAGGTATATTAAATTAGAAGATGAAACATGCAGAAACACTTGGGCTTTCATTTGGTTTTTCTAGCTGTCATCATCTGTCAGAAAATACATACCCAGTTTAATTCTCCTGAGTTTGAACTCATTGGCAAACTTCTCCAGTTCCCTGATTTCAGGGGAATCCATATCTATTGGCTCTTCAACAGACTTGGGTTTTCTACGGAATTCCTGCTTGAAGTCAGTAGTGGTTGGATCATCTCCAAGGATAGTCTGGTGCATGGGTGTGAAGCCATGGCTCAGAGCACAGGAACTGGCACTCAGGGCATGTTCAGGGAATTTATAAAGGCAAGGAGTCAGGCTACCTGCATGAAGCCAAAAAGAAAACCCAATACAATTATACTCCAATAGTGCACTGAAAACATGTTCAGCTTTGTAATCTTACAGAACAGAGAAGAAGGGTGGCCTAGAATTTAGGACATCAGCCTGGAACCTGCTGTCACTCTTTACATCAGTTTTCCAGGTGTAGAAAGGAAATTATAGCACTAATCTTTTCCACAGGCATGGAGGCTGCACTCAGATGCATAAGTAGGGCATTTTAAATACCTTAGGCACATGGACATTTGACTTGGTCCTTAACTGCTGCAAAAAATCATAGCTTCATTGAAGTGAAAAGATTTATCAACCCACACCTATTTAGGATTTGGCCTACAGTCCTTTTGTTTTGGTACCAAGAATACTCTTTAACAGATTAATACTTTTTAACAGATTACTATATTTATTGTTCAGATTGGATTCTATATGGGTTTGATTCAATGTGAGATTTATTTGAGGAAAGGCAGGATGTTCCCTAGACTGTTATACGATATTCACAATTATTTCAACTTTAAGACAAAAAAAAAGTACTGATTTTTGTTCACTCCTATTATAACAAAATGTGTCATTTAATCAGGATTAATGTTCTTTCTTACTAGGCACCATGTGCATGAACAAGCACACACGCAGACTGTTCAGGTCACAGACAAGGCAGATAAAGCACAGGGGAACCCCACCCCAAGAAATATGCAATGCTTTTTACAGATGGGAAACAAAAGAGAGCAAGATATTTCTTAAAGTACTAGATAGTTCACCCCCCACTGAAATCAGAGGCATAAGCTTTCATTGGCTATAGCCCACGTTGTCAGATGCTATGAATGGACTTGCAGAGAGCAGAGATATTAAAGGAATAAAATAATTTAATTACAAAGGATAGGAAAAGGAGGAGGGAAGTCTAGGGGGAGGAAGCACTTCTGAGAAGAAGGTAGGTTGAGGAGATCAAAAGGGGCACACAAACCAGTGAAGTATGGTCTCAACAAAGACTCTGGATTCTTATTTCATTGCCCGGACTAACCTTTATAACCCCCTGTGTGTTCCTCTGTGCTTTGTTAATCCCTTTAGATCTCTTCAACACACCTTCACCTCTCAGCACTGACCCATCCCCCTATCCTTTCCTCCATTTGTCCTGTCCTTTGTATTTAAATTACTTAACTCCTTTTTATTTAGTACTCTTCCTGCCTGCAAGTTCATCCATAGCATCTGATGCAATACACTATAGCTTACAAAAGCCTTTCTGAACAAGTTAGTCTTTAAGGTGCCACCCTGCCATGTCTTTTGCCTGACTAAGATGGCTAACTATCTCTCTGTACTCAAAGCGCTCCTCAGAGGTGCATAAGTAACTTTTGGATTGAGGCCTAGGTGATTTCCCGGAAGGTGCATAGAAAGCTTGTGACAGACTCAGGATTTGAATCCAGAATTCCTGAATCCCATCCCAATATCCAAACAATACCAGGTTCCCTCCCCCAATCTTTTTCATCCTTTTTCTGATGCTTTTCTTGTGCTGTTCATTGCTTAAATGTATATCTTCCAGAGTCAGAAGTTTAATAGAGATTCTAACTTTAACACGTTTGTTAGGTCCTTTATAGCATGGCTGCAAAAAGATTTGCCAGAAGTGAAAGGGAAAAAAAGAAGACTAAGTAAAAGGACTTGCTTTGTAGAGTGCCAACTCCATTTACCACATTGGGATGGGACATGCTGCATGTCTGTAAAATTCGACTCTGGGAGAGACTTGCTGATAACATCTCTGGAGTAGCAGGCTTGATGCCTAAAAGGAAGTGGGAAAATAAAGCAGAGAATTCCAGAACATTGACTTCTTTTGCAAGATAAATAAATTCATATTTCAAACCCCTTTTTGCCACATAATTCTTCAAAGGACTTCCCAAAGAACTCTAAGTGACACCAAGAAGGTTTGCAAGAGACACAAGAGGAAAGTATGATATAGAAGTATTTGACTGTGTGTGCAGAGTAAAGCTCATCTTTTCTGTCTCAAAGAAACACTTACCTTTCCCAATTCCTCCATTCTTATGTAATATATTGTTCTACCTATAGCTGACCCTGTAAAAGTTGACCCCTCCTCCCCCCTTTTTAAGATTCAATTTTAAGAAAAATAGTTTGTTCCCACCCAGATACATACTGATAAGTATAGATAAAGTCCTTGAACCTCTATTATCTTTTCAAAATCCCATAGGCAAATCAAATAACACACTACTGTTATGTGCAGTGGTCAGCTCAGATCTGACTGTCCCTAAAAGTGTGAAAAGAGTACATCCAGCTAATCTGTGTTTTAGAACAATGAAACATATTAGTGTCTTTTAAATAGTTTAAATTCCGCTTCAAACATTTTGGTTTACATTTTCAGGATCCCAAGTATGTTCCAAATAATAAATGGCCACTTTAAAAACTAGAATAGGTTTTAAATATTGAATATCCACTCTGCTAAAATATATACTTCTAAGGCACTGCTGTATGTTTCCTGCCAGCTCACTGTGTGTGGTGTTTCCCGTCTCAGTGGCTCAAGTAGTGACTTGCCACATGGGCTGCCCTGATCTGGAGAATTAAGGCATCCCAGCTCCCTGTTTCCTACAGTGAAGCCAGTAGTCTGAAAGCCTCAAGCCTCATGTAATAGGTACCAGGCACTTAGTATGTCAGAACTCCTAGCTTTATGGTACAAGTGGTGGAGCAGACCAAGGAGATCCCCAGAAATTACAGAGTGATGGTCACCTTGGTCACCCATTTTTTGTAACATCCTTTCACCATTATGATGGCAACCTATGTGACACCCTTAACAACCACAGTGGCAGGCCCTTAAGAGTGTTGTGCAATATCATCTGCTCTGTTATCATGGCAGCCAAGCAGATGATCTTGCATGGCACCATTAAGGGTCACAATACCTGGCTCTGAAAGGTATTATATAGGGTTATTGACTCCATAAAATAGAACCATATCATTCTGATTTTAGTTGGACCCCATGTATAAGTCTGCTATGTTTATGGTTCTTCTTGAAGTAGGGATAAGATCAATTTATAACCTGAACAATATGCTAAAATTAAATGCTTTGTCTGAATCTGGATTAGCTTTGAGAGATGGCTCTCTTGTCCTGCTATCCTGCTCTATTCTGCTAGTTTCTACTTAACTTCATTGGGTGTGTCTACATGAGATAATTTATTGTGTAGTAGTGTAGTTTACTACACAGTAAGAGTGTGCGTCTACATGTGCACATGCTAACTGTGCAGGAAACCTTGCTAATCACAAGTAAATATGCTACCTGGAAATGCAAGTAGCAAATTTGCTTGTGATTTCTTATTGCAAGGTAGCACTCATGTAGATGCCAGACCGGGAGCAAATCTGTTGCTTGTCAGCTGGCCACCAGGGGACAGGAGATTGCTTCCTGCCCTTGGGAGCTGCCTGCTGCCAAGGCAGGCTTGGCCACTGGAGCCTGGGTAGGGACTATGACCCCTAGGGAACTCCAAGCCCCACTTTCCAAGATCACAAGTGGGGAGCAGGGGCCTGGGGGATCCTTATCTCCCAGCTCCAGCTGCATGACAGCAGGGCTACATGGGAGATCCTTATCTCCCAGCCCAAGCACTGGAAGATAAGGATCCTTATGCCTTAATTCTCCAGATCAGAGCAGTCCATGTGGCAAGTCACTACATGAGCCAGAGAGACAGGAAACAACACACACAGTGAGCTGACAAGGATCTCTCAACACTGGCCCTGTGACCGTGGAGCTGGCACTGGGAGCTCTCTGCTGGCAGGGACTGGGGAGCCCCCACCCAGTTCCTTGACTGCTGGGTGCAGCAGGAGCTGGTACCTGTCCTGGTCAGGAGCAGGTCTCAGCCCTGTGCCCCAATCAGGTGATTAAGGCCCAGGTCTTGAAAAGAGCTGCAAGGGTGGGGTTGGTCCCAGCCACCTGCCTCGATCTGTCAGCGGGGCAGCTAGCAGTGAGCTAGCTGCTCCACTACCATATTGGGTCAGAGGACTGGGACCTGCCCCTCCCTTGTAGTTCTTTCTAAGTCCCATGCCCCTGACTGGGGATCCAGGGCCAGGAGCTCCCTGCTGCTGTGGCAGGGCAACATTGGCCCTGCCCTGGGCAGCAGGCAGCCCTCTAGGGGCAGGGTGCAATGTCCCAGCCCTGGCCAGAAGACAGCTGGTCCTGGTGCTCCCTGCCAGCTCTTTGGCTAGCACTCCAGCCCCCGGGCCAGCCCCAGGCTAGCACCCCTGGGCTTGCAGGACCCCAGGAAGTGGGAGTAGTTTTCTGTCATTAGCAACAAATCTGCTCCTGCTTCCCTGCACATTTACTCATAAGTAAACTGCTCCCGAATCAAATGCATGTGTAGACACACCCATTTTGAATAACAATTTATCTATGGCTTGATGGGTCACAAACTGCTAACACATGCTCAGGAGTAATATTAAAGTCTATAACCATCTGTATGGAAGTAGTTTCATGTTGCTGATTGAAATTTGAAAAAAATATCGATTTTATTAAGCTCTTTGCCCTGCATACAGTTTCTTTCCCTCTGAAGGACTGGCTTCATCTCCTTTCAGCAACAGGACCTCTTCAACTAGGCCTGTTGATTCATAGATTCATAGATGTTAGGGTCAGAAGGGACCTCAATGGATCATTGAGTCTGACCCCCTGAATAGGCAGGAAAGAGTGCTGGGCTCAGATGACCCCAGCCAGATGCCCATCCAAACCTCCTCTTGAAGACCCCCAGGATAGGGGAGAGCACCACCTCCCTTAGGAGAGAGCAAGTTGAATGTAATCTAGTAGAAAGTAAAGGACTATTATAAACATAGTGCTGAAGTACAGAAGAAAACCCCCCACAAATCGCATACTGCTGGTTATGACATATCACCCCTCCCTTGAACCTGTACGGAAAATCCTCAAAAAATTGCAATCCATACTAGACAGAGACCCTATTCTTAAAAAGATCTTCCCAGAGCCACCCATCCTAGCCTTCAGACAAGCACCGAACCTTGCCAACCTCATCACCAGAAGCAAACTTCCTCAAGCCCAGAACACACCAAAAGGATCCAGACTGTGCCAGGACAAGAAATGCAAAACCTGCCAACACATCTCCACCACCCCCACTATAACTACACCCCACAACAGAGCCATCAGCATCCCAGGATCTTACAGCTGCACCTCCAGAAATGTAATATACCTCATCCAATGCACCAAATGCCCTGATGGAAGATATGTAGGAGACACCAAACAACAACTGTGCACCAGAATGAACGCACACTGGAAATCTATCAAAGACAGAAACACCCAATTACCGGTGGGGGCACATTTCTCACAGGAGGGCCACTCTCTCTCCAATCTCTCAGTCCTGATCCTCAAGGGAAACTTACACAACACTTCCCAGAGATGAGCTCCATTTCATCAACCTCCTGGATACTAGAGATCATGGACTAAACATAGACATTGGATTTTTGATACATTATAATCTGCCTGGCAACTGACTTCCCAGCCCAGCCGCTGGCTTCTTTACTTTTCATTCCATCCAGGAAGAGCGCACACCAACTGCTGAAACTTCCTTAGCCTGATGAAGGGTTTTTGAACCCGAAAGCTTGCTTAATAACTATTCTCCAACTATTTGGGTTGGTCTGATAAAAGATATCAAATTTACCCAAGGAACCTTGTCGCTCTATTATAAACATAAGAACGTATTTCAAATCTTAACATATTTTTAATCATACAGCCTGCAACAATTGCTATGTCTCTGTAAGAATAATGATTCTTATTCATTAGTAAGCTAAATCACTAAATCATGCCAAGTATGGCATTTCCTTTGATGTTTTATAACTACTGTATGGTAGTAAGCCATATAGTATCCCCCTTTATCACAACACAGTGGATGGCAGGGCAATTCTAATAGGCAAACCTATTAGATGTTCATCTCTAACCTCAAACTACTCTGTTTTGCATCATGAAAGGCCAGAAAGGAAAACAAGACAAAAATATATATTTTTAATGCATTATCCCTCCCTTCTCCAAGATAAGGAAAAAAGGCGAGGACTCCTTACTGACCAATACAACAGAAAACAGAAAGCCCCAAAACAAGGAACTGAACATTCCCTATTTTGTCTTAAGTTTCATGAATCCTCCAATTATGCTATTTATAAGGAACTTGGTTTTTTCTAATGTACTGCACCACAGAGTTATGATCATGAACCAATACTGTCATATATGAAACAGGGTGAGCTAAATTCACCAAATGTCAGTAATTATTTTTTTATTTCATATTACTTGGATGCCCCAGCTGAGGTTAGGGGCCTATTGCACTAGGTACTGTACAGGCGTATCGTGAGAAACAGTTCTTGTCCCATGGAGATTACCAATCCAGAGAGTAACAGAAAGGAAGTTTTATCCCTGCTCCATAGACAGAGAAATGAGTTACGTAGATGTGCCTCACAGTCACACAGGAAGTCCACGGCATCACTTGAAACAGAAAGGGCCTTACTCTGATGCTTTAACCACAAACTTGTGCTTCCTCTCAGTGTCCTCTAACTCTTCAGTTCCTCTGCAGGAAAATCAGTCAATCCATCAAGCCAATAATTCACCTGTTAAGAGTTATTATCTCTTACCTGCCATCACTCCATAGGTAGCCTGTTGGTTTCCATAATGACAAGAAGGGACTGAATAATGAAGACCTGCCGGTGTGTTTCCCAAAGTCGTCATGGAGAAGCATAAATGGGAAGATTTAGGAGTTTGGATCAAAGACAAAACAGACGGGACTGGTAAGAAAATATATAAGGATTCGAGACATATCTGTTCAGTTCAGAGATTTAAGTATATGCATTATATTTTATTTCCCTCTGCATACTAACAATTTATACTGATTCTTAACTATCAAGATACAGTATACCTTCATAAATCTGAATATCAAATATCCAGAATTCTCAAAAATCTGGCACTTTTTAAAACTACACTAGATCGGGGAGCAGTGGAGCAGGGAGCTTGCACTTGACGGCTGCTGTTGCCATCCACCACCCCATGCTGCCGATCTGCGTGTGGTCTCTGCTCCAAGACCACCACCCACTCTGGGACCGGCTGCCCCTCTGCTTTAAAAAATCCAGAGTTTTCAAATTTCTGGCAGGTGCTTGGTCCTAAGCATGCCGGATTCATAAGGTTATACTGTAATTCTGTTGGAAGCCTATGGTAACTCATCAAATGTCTCAGAAGATTAGACAGCCAGATAGAAAACTGGAATAACCACTTTTTTTCCCCAAGAACAATGATTTATCATGCCAAATTGTTAATATACTGAAAGATGTAGACCCACACCAATTGAAAGAAAAAAATGAATACTACTGTATGAGTAAGGAGATCAGGTTCCCGATACCTATATTTTCAAGACAAGCAATCTGGGATGCTCAACTTGAGACACCTTAAAAGGCCCTGTTTTTGGAAGCCTGGGGCAGTTTGCAGGGATCCTCTAAAACCAGACCCTCAAATGTGTTTCATGATAGACAGGAAAGAGAAAGCAAGATACCCCCAATCATTGCCATAGTTGGTTTTGAACATTAGGCCTAAAGAAACATTTGCAATTGCAGCAGCACCTCTACATACAATGCATTGAATCAGAGTCCTCACAAGTGGCAGAAATGCATTTTAGGTACTCGACAGGGACCCTGCAGCAGCTGATATGAGTTGAGGGGAGCATCTATGTGATGTTGAACAAGGCTAAAGTTGAACAGGTTTTTCTATGCTTATACAGCTACAGAGTTAAGCAGGTGTAATAGGTACATCGTAATAGCTTTTATCAGTATCCATTGATAGCAAGAGACTTGTTACCTCTGTCTATACCCTTTGAGAGCTGAAAAGGAACAAAAAGCAGGACCTACAGTTTGCTATTACTAGGAAGGACCATGGCTCTCCAGTAACAAACATATTGGTTTCTTGGGGCAACGTTTTCACTGATAAGATATTCTTCAAACTTCTTGGTATTCCTAGTTATTGAGGGGTTTTGGCCACCTTCTGAAAGGAAAATATAAATAGCCTGGGCTGGCTCTAATCTCTGCTTTCAGTGCCATGCATCCCAAAAATCTCCTATGCATTTCTGCATGAAAAAAGCTGGTTGTTGTTGCTTCTTTTGTGTATTAAAGATATACACATAGATGGAAAATTGCACCCAGGAATATGAAAATATTGTCTACTTTTTAGTTACCCTAGAGAATAAACAGAAATTATAAAGTAAATGGAGCTGTTTTTCTGTGCCTGAAGGTTTCTCTATGTAACAAAGACCCTTGGCTACTCTATCAGTGAATCAGAATGCATCAACAGGAGGAAGTACATCGCTCTCTGAAGAAATGTTCAGAGGGCCAGATCTTCAGCTAAGGATCTGGTCCATAACATTTTAGATCATGTAAATGTGTTGTTATTTAAAGAATAAACCGCAATTTGATACATACATTTCTGGCTATGGGCCCTACTAATAGAAATAAAGACTAATGATTATCAAAATTCTGGTTCTTAGAACTACGTATTAGTGATGTATATCTACATTGCATACTGACATAATTATGTGTTAGGGATGTAATTATTTCAACCAATGTATTTATAATGTTTCACCCATTAGTATTAATGAAATCTGATTAATAAAAATATACCAATAAAAGGTTATAGCACTATATAAGTATTTACACTATACTTCTTGTATATACTACTAGTATGTATCATGTTATACTATTTATACTTCTCAAACAATACAGGGAGAGTGAGTTAAAGCTGTAGTGTTAAAGTGATAGTTAGCACAGTTTTTTAAATTTTTTGTACATTATTAAACCGTTCCAGTTATCAGTTTGCTAATTCACACACTTCATCATTTTCTGCCATAAAAAAATGGCCTTTCCAGCTTCCTAAAGATCATATAAGAATTGGTGCTGGAAAAGTATTCCATCATCAAAACTTTATATTTAAATTAAATATAGTATAGAACACTTATCTGTGTGCTTTGATTATTACTGTAACTGAAGTATACTTACCTACATTTTAGGATTCTTTTTGTGCATTAAATTAGACAATTATAAAAAATTAACACATTTTCAAAATTCAATAATATGCAATAGATATATGGAGGCTATAAACACTGTGAAAGCTTTTGACAGTTAAAAAATAAGACAAAATTATGTGTAAATATCTTCATACATTTCGTTATTTGGACAAGTTCTTTACATGTTCTCACCATAGTAGCACTGTTCGCATTGTCTATTATAAGTCTTGCAACCTATATTTAAAATTGAGAACATTTTCACCGTCACAGGTAAATGTTTTCTATTACTGCTCAGTTTGTTATAAGGCCATATTCTGGCTTTTTTATTGCATTAGTCTTCATAGCAAAAAATCCCAGCAACTCCTGATCCTGCAGTCCTATTTCAGACAAAAATTCCCATTGGCCACAATTGAATTTGGGCTTGTATAATGACTGAGATTCAGCCTATGACTATTAAAAGCACAGACACAAACCTAAATCATGTAAGTACACGTAAACATACACAAAACTATTAGTAACATTTTCTGCCAACGTGTTTAATTACTTACCATGAAGCATATGAAAAAAAAAATCGATTTAGAAAATGCTGCCATGGAATTATTACCAAACTTTAGCTTCTTGTTCATATTTTAAAGAATAATTTTGCCCCTAACACTTTGCTACATTATTCTCTTATTAAGACTTGCAATTTTAGTCTACAGTGCTTAATATGGTGGTTCATTTTTATATTCTTATTGAAGGGTTTTTGTTTCAAGCATGCTTAATGAGAAATCATTTTATTGAACACTCAAAGTACAACTCTTACCTCAGTACAACATTAATTGAGTCAATAATATAATTAAGATTAATATTCAATTCTTTATTTCTGGAGAACATTAATATTCCAGTGATAAAAATTCAGGTTCTGTACATCTTGAGATTACAAGTAATTTTCCTCTCTATTAAGTAAGATTTGATTCTTGAGTAGTTTTCATTTATAAACTTTTATTACTCACATTCAAATTTGTAGTTAGATAAATGTACATGCTAAGATAAGGAATGGAACTTGTGCTCTAAGTTACTTAGGCATTTCCAAAAATCCTTTCAATATTTAGATTCAGATCAGACCAAAAAGAATTTAAAAAGGAATGTTAAAGAGAGTATTGTTCTGATTATTATAAATAAATAAATAAGTACCTGTAGACACGACATTAGTGGCATGGCTGGAGACTGGCAAGCACTCTGCAGCACTATGATGCATCATCAGTGGCAGAGCAGCAGAAGAGTCCGAATTCAAGGGTACAAAGGTGTCAGATGAAGTAAATGCTTGACAACTCATTCCCACAGACGGAGGAAACACAAAGAAAACCCTTCTCCTATTTTCTAACACAATATATCCTGAGTGATTAAGAGCTGCTCAAACTCTATTTCAGTTCTTTTTACTTGCATATATACATAAACAAGGGCTCCAGAGCACAGGGAGGTCGTGTGCAGGTATTTATACCACTAGGAAATCCCTTTATCCATTTTAATATTCTTTCCCCAGCAGTATTGCTATATCAGCATAGAGCCTCCTTCCTTCCCACCCAAATACAATAGATGCCCAATTAATGGTGGGAGAAAAGGGAAACCGGAGATGTGACTTGACAGATACTTTAAATGAAGCCTTTTGTGAAAGAACAATAAATCAGAAAAAAATAGTGTCTCCCAAGTTTGTAGGAGTGAGACAGGTACAGTTAATGCTGAGAAGCTTTCCAGAGCTAACACCTGCCCCAAAAATCTCATACTGGCAATTGTTTTGAAGGCAATTTGGCTGAGAACTCAAATAGGAGTCTATGAAAGTCCTGAATTTATAGAGAAGTAATTGATATTTATCTAATGTCAGTTGTGAAACCTCTTGTCTTTTGACTTGTGATTGAATAAATCAGAAACACACATCACAAAGTAAGCATTTCTGGAACAGAAAGCTTTATATAAGTATTAAATGCTAAATGTTTGTGTAAGATCTATTATATTCATTAACCCCCCCACACACTTGCATCATAAAGTCCTGAAAGAAAACAATGTACACACACTATATACGTAAGCAAAATATAATTTGGTTTATTTCAGTTAATATTTGTTACTGAAGAGTACTGGGTCTTTACAAAAATATGAGGGTATTTTGATTATAAAAATACTGTATATAAAAATAGTGTGCACATGCATGCATGTGTGTGTGTGTAAATTATTTGCATTACCATAGCATCTAGGAGCCCTAGTCAAACACCAGAACTTGACAGTGCTAAATGTTTGTTACAAGGCAGAGCAAAATGAAAGTCCCTGCTCCAAAGAGTTTAAAATGTAGGTGTTTTATTGGCTGCATTACTTAGGAATAAGAAAACACCCAGACAGGTATGGAGGTCATCCCAAAAAGGGTGGAAAAAATCCTTGTAATGCACCATACAATTATGCATTCTGTATATGCCACATATTTGAAGGCAAAGTATTTAACTAATGCAGCCATGCCAATTTAAAATAGCTGACTTTTGGTCTCATATCCAAATATACAAGGTTCCAAGAGGTATCAAAGCTCCTCAGGAAATATATATATATTTATCATAAAATGTGTTCTTGAAACATCCTCCAAGGCAGGACTAAGCAAGTATTGGGCTCCATTAAGAAGCTAGTAAGCTCTTTTGCTTGACATCATAAAAATTCTGTTTGTAGTTCTGCATTCCCAATATCTGATTCTTTTTTAAAGTACATTTTGTTAAAATTTTTAAGAAAAAAATTCTTAACATTTTCTTAAATTTTCTTAAAATCACACATATAATTCCTATTTATTTACAGCAGTTTAAGAAGTAGATATGGTTGTCTAAGATTCTTCGTCTTGTTTTTCATCCATAATTCAATATACTTTCTGTGCAGCTTTCTCCAAGAATCATATCTGAGATCTATGTGAAATGTGGACGATTGCATATTATTTAATATTCACAGTTAACTCAGAGGTCAGAATTAAGAGTTTATACCCTTGTTTCAAGGTGTGCCATATCCCTGTGATCCAGATGTGATACCTTCACAGGAATCTATTTGAAAGAGTTATATTTAGTCAATTAACTAATCTGAAGAACCTTTGAATTGCCTCTTTGGGGGGCACCATTAAGGATTTACAGCAGGTACCAATTTTATGTTTGTATGTACTAAATGTCTCATCATCTTTTTAGTGTTAAGACATTTCCAAAGAATTACAGTAAGTGGACAAGTATGAATGAGATTGAAATGAGGTAGACCATCGTATCCATAATCACTTCTTGAGCATAAGTTCACATGTTGCAATAAATGCTGAAACTTTAGGAATAAACATTACAATACTATGGAAAATACTTAAAATGAATGTATTGCCATCATTTAGGTTTTGACTGAACTTGCATTAAAGTCAGTGGAAATTTTACCCTTGACTAATTAAAGATGGATCAGGAATGTATGCATTTAAAAAAAAAATCTATGAATTTCAAATTTTCTTGATCTACACAGATTCAGGATCAGATGCAGAGATATAAATTAATTCCGTTTACAAGGCCTTAAAACCTACCAGGGTCTCAACAGCCTGCAGATGGAATGCCTGTTAGATGACACAAGGCAGAATATTTAGCTTTTCACTGGGCACATTTACATGTACACATGCTGCTGGATGGGTTTACCCTGAAGTCATTTACTCTGGAGTAAACCCATCCTGGGCAGGTGTCTACATGTGTGGGCAATTGGGAGCAAATTTGCTGCTCCTGGCTGCAGTCTGCTCCCACCCTCTCTGGCCCTACACTGGCCCCTTGAAGCAGCCAGGGGGAGCTGGAGGCTCCACTCATAGCTGCCTGTGGCCAGTGGCCATCTTTAAAAGCCAGCCCTGGTCCCTGCTCACCTGCCTTCCTGTCCCACAGCAGCCTGAAGAGATCTGTGCCAGCATGCTGCAGCTCTGTCACCAGAGCCTGTGCCCACCATATGATGGCTGCTTCACCCCCATGCCCTGAGAGTGATGTCCAGTGCCCCAGGCTCCTGCTTGACACCCTGGCTGTTGCCCTGCTTTGCCACTGCACCAACTGCTGCCTGGCCAAGGATAGTCTTGGCCCTGCCTCTCCCCTGCACAGCACAGCTGCATGGCTAGGTTCATCATGGCGTGCAAAGCTCCCTGTCACCACACTGCTGCCACCTAGGCCCCATGCTGTTACTCGGACCTGAGCAGGGATGCCAAAGAGGTGTACCTGGATGCCACCACTGGTGCTGTCTATGAACCCCTGGGGCTCCAGCCCTGCCATCTGTGGGCCTGCCTAACCAGCCAGGACTGGTGCCTGCATGTCATCCAGCACACCTGGGACAATGAACAGTAGCTGGAGTCATTCTAGATGTCCAACACCTTCCAGGAGCTCCTCGAGCTCATCTGTCCATGTCTGGAGTGGCAGGCCACCACCAGGTGGTGGCCCCTCCCCATGGACACCTGACTGGCCATTGCCCTGCCCAAGCTGGCCACACCCCCAGCCTGCACTACATCAGCCACCTCTTGGGCATGGGCAAGGTGACTGCTGGGGAGATTGTTCTGGAGGTGTGCAGCATGACCCCCTGGAGATGGTGGCAGAGTTCCACACTATGGACTTCCCCCAGTGCATCAGGGCCCTGGACGGGACCCACATCCTCATCAGCTGCCTGCCCTGTGGTGCCTGTCCCTGCTACAATCAGTGGGGCTCTCACTCCATCCTGCTCTAGGCAGTCATTGACCACCGTGGTGCCTTCACCAATGTGAGTGCCAGTTGGAAGGGCAGTGACCACGATGCCCACGTCTTCAGCAAGTCCACCCTGACAGCCTTGATGGAGAGCAGGCACTTCATGCTGGGGGTGACAGACCTCCAGCTGGGCACAGTGGTGGTGCTACCCCTCCTCATCAGGGGCCCTGCTTATCCGCTTCTCCTTTGGCTCATGCAGCCCTATACTGGCCAGCTGAACCTCTGCCAGGCACACTTCAACAGGTACATGAACCGGACCCATGTGCTGGTGGAGTGCACCTTTGGCAACCTGAAGGGATGCTGGTGCATCCTCACTGCCTGCCTTAAGGTCGTGGAAGCCAACATCCTCTGGGTCATTGTTGCAGCCTGTGTACTGCATAATACCTGAGAGGGCCAGGGGGAGTTGTTTCACAAGGCCTGGGTGGAGGAAGTACAGTGGGCAGAGAACACCTGGTACTGGGAGTGCCAGCTGCCATGGCAGTGACAGCAGCAGGGCCCCCCACTGAGACCCTGAATGAACCACCCACTCAGCAGTGGGGGCCAGGGTACCAGGTGCAAGAAGCCCTAGCTGACCACTTCCTCCTGCACTCCCCACTCCAGGCCACCTGGATGGCCAGCCAAGGACCCCTGTCCCACCATGCCTACCATGCTCACTGCAAGACAGTTCTCAGAAAAGCACTTTGTTCCCCTCCACAAACACAAACTGCCCCCTCTCCCTCCCTCCCCAACAACAGAGCCCTTCTCCCCTCCCTTTCCCACACCAGACCCTGCCCTCCACCCCCCCAAGAGAGGCCAGCTCAGCATCTACACGTGCATTACTGTGCAGTAACTACTTGGGAGCTAATTTGCTACTTGTATTTGCAGGTAGCAAATTAACTCCTGAATAGAGCAATTTACTGCATAGTAAGCATCTGTATGTGTAAACAGTGAGACTTAAACTGCTTAGTAATGTGATCTACTTTGCAGTAAAGTGTCTCATGTAGATATGCCCACGGTTCATCAGTGGATAGAAAACATTTTGGCCAATCAACATTGTAACAATCAGAATAAGTAAGGTGCCAAAATATTGTATGGGTTACTGAATATTTATTTTTTGTCGTCATTTAGCATAAATTGTTTGAATTCTTGCAGCTCTTTCTAAAAGTCATGTAAAGAATAAAGGGTTTTTTGGTGTGTTTTTTTCACTACACAGCAATTTATTCTATTAACTGAAAGGCCAAATGTTTAGGCCCTAGAAGGATAGACTGCAAGGAGAGCATGGGTCTATAATCCAAGGCTAGGTCTGCACCTCTCACTGTGGTTCAGTAAGCATTCAGAGGTATGTCATCTGCCACACATCTGTTTTGTTCAGCATTTGGGTTCTGATCTATCAGTACATGAGTATTTGCCCAACTATTGGTTCCAAACAGCTCATGTCAGGACTTTTTAAATGGTCCACTTCCCCATACCCTTGTTTCTCAGCCAAACATTACTACCAGCCCCCTTAACAACCAGTGCTAATAAAGAATTGTAAACATGTAAAGCCCACCACTAACTAGCATTGCTCACTTAGTTTCTGCAGTGTCTTATGTTGTTCAGTGGTCCTACAGGTTTCTCCTCAGACATCAGCACCACTCTTGTCAGGTGGCAACGAACCCATTATTTCTGTTTGTGCTGTGTACTGGGGCCCACTGTGGTTGTTGACTTTCTGAAACCTCAAGCAAGATGGGTGCTCATCTCCTGTCTTTACAACTGTGTTGCTACCTCTTGTGTTGCACAGCTGTTTGCAACTACTATTTCCCATCACAGTCTTTTTCATGAAACAATAGCAGCTCCTGGAACCCAACTAATATTGATTTTTTTTTCTGTTTCTTTGCATATCTGCAAATCCCCTCCAAATGGACTTTAGTTTGTGCAGAGAAAGCATTCTTGTTTTCAGGTTTCTATTGAACAAAATGTTACCTAGTGGCAAATCATGCTGCATCAATGTTTTGCCGTAACTGAACAGTGCTAAACATAGATTACGCTACAACTCCATCATCCTTTTAAATAGATGCTTAACTCTATGCACCACTTTTCAACAACCTGTTCCTCACTAACTTGTACCAGTACAAGCTATCTAAACTCATGCACAAGAGCTGTGGCCTATTGTCATGCATTAACATGTAAGGTATATACACCACATCAAAGAATGGATTTAATACACATGATTGTGTGTAGAGGTGTAGTATATTTTAGTAGGTATCTCACAGAAGTGAGAATAGCAGTCTGAAGTAAGAACATGTGTTTTTTGTCCAGCAAACAGGAACAAATCAATGCCTATGTATTGAGGGGCAATTTTCTTCTGCCACTAATATAGGGTCTTTAGCAAAGCCTGGACTGTATTTTTGCCAAATACAACCAACGTGAAAAACATCCTCAGCATGCTTGTTCATTTAAGGCCAAAATAAAATATCTTTAACCTTTCTCTAGGATTTTTCAATCCCGAAAGGGATGCTGGTGGCTTTAAAATATGCTCCATCTAGCTGAGAAAGCTTCCCATTAATTGATAATAAGGGCTCTATATATGCCTCCCCGGGAACCCTGTAATTATCGATCTTAACCACATTCCATACAATTTTACCCTCAGGAGTAGCTCTGGCAATCACAGTTCTTATTTCATCTGAGATTGTGTAAATGGGCATCTGCTCTGTCTCACTATTAACATGTTCCATTGCATGTTTGTGAAATGTCCTAGGGAGCATGTCTCTAGCCCCCCAATCTCTCCTGTATTTGTTCTATTTGTATATCTGCTATTTGCAGATTAGACCTTTGTAGCTAGACATTTGTTTTCTTTGGGAGGTTGATTACAAGTCTTCTTTTGGCAATACCAGTAAACAGTTTGTAAGTTGGTTTCAGCTAACCCTGGCTTCACATAAGAAACCCCCATGGACTAAGAATAAAGTTTCTCTTTTTGAGCATATTCTCACTCAGATATGGGGAGATGTAAATTACATTGAGCTCAGTAATGGACAGATATGCAGCTACTTTGGGATATCCCATGAATAATACAATAATTATCGTGTCATTCTGATAGGCAGCAGAAAAACAGTTAATAACCTGTTTGCCTTTAGCAGAGTGCACAGACACAGAAAAAATACTATAACCAGCGTAACTTATGCCAGTATAGTTTTACCTTTCATTCTCTGGACTGGGATAGAATGGATTGATTTCAAGCACTTGCATGTAAATCATGTTTTATACTACCCCTTGGAATCTCGATATAAATAATTGATTTTAATCAACATTTTCCTTTGAACTTCAGTTATTTTCTAAACAAAGAAACATTCTCACTGGTTGGTAAAATCCATTAAAAGAAACAGATTTACAAGTAAACAGGGCCTTTACACTAGATTTGATAGATCTTTTTACTACCTATGATGGTGCACTATAAATGCTTCTGCAGTTATATAGCCCAATATTTTCAGAGTCTTATTAATTATACATATTTGTATGCTAGAAAAAGGTGAATGATAGATTCCTTATTTACTAAATAATTAATTTTTGCTCACAATGTGTGTCAAACAACTACATTAAGATGATAATTAGAACTTAATACAACACATAAAACAGTTTATAAAATGTATTTACATTAAACAAAACCTTAAATGTTTTCAATGCATACATTTCTCCTATCACAGCACATTTCACATTTACAATGACATGATTTATTTAATAGATGGAGTAGCATTATTCAGTGAAAACTGATTAATTTGAGTTAGATTTGAAAAAAAATCAAATAGACCAAGTGTAGGTGATTGGAAATTTAATTTTTACTTACCTAAGTTTCTTGAAAATGAGTTAATCTCCTTAGCTATTTAGGGTTAGGGTTAGCACCCTTCAAACTTCTAAAACTAATAGACCTCATCCTATTTTTACTCATTTTTATTCATTTAAAGAAAACTTGAATTCACCATATTTATTTTTAATGCTTTAAAAGATTATAATAATTTAGGTCCAAATAACATTTTGGAGTAAATTTAAATTTCATTTTAAGTTTATTTAAAAAAGGAAAAAATACAGCTTAAACCAAAAAAAAAAAAAATGTAAGTTCAGTTAAATAAAATATCTGGTTTAAATAAAAAGTATAAATTTTGAAAAACAAATCATAACTTTTTATTAATCCTGGATTGGGCATAATGGCTATTTTAGAAGTTTGTATTGTCTGTTCATTACTTTTTTTTTTTAAACAGCAAAGTAATGACAAACACAATGGTATAAACTTTTTGTCTATCTCTGGCTCCAGTTTTTGTTAACAGTTCATAATGCCTAAAGCACTGATGCCCCTTGTAAAAATAACCGTACCAGCAACCTCCTGGAACACATCCATGGACAGCTTAGTTTTGCATTTACTGTGATAGTCCCTCATGACTTAGTGCTTCTAACTTTCAGTTTCCCAATCCTTTATTAAGATTCACTATTCATGTCCATTAGCCATCTCTTCTCAGTTTTGATCTCTAAATGCTTTGTCCCTACTCCTCGGACATAATTCAGGTAATGCTTAGCCTTCCACAACCTCAAACTGCAAAACCTTTGACCATTTATTAGCTTTTCTCTGTTTTCTCTGCTTTTTTTACTTTCTATTTAAAAATATCTAGTATTTATTTTTAATGCAGAATACATCACTCACTATATAGTCCCATGGCCTGTTCTACCTAAGTGCAAACTCAAAAAATTATCACTTGGGATATTACACTCAGGATATTTTCTTGACTTGTTTTACTCCTGAGACCATGTGTTCAGAAATTACATGGAGCCAAGCAGTCTCATATAAATTTGCTTCATTCCAAGTCTGAGCTGTAACCAAAGAGGACCATTTAATATGAGACTATGCTGGGCACAACAACCAGATCCAACTGTTTCTTCAAGACCCTCTTAAGGGCAGCAGGAGGAGGGCGATTACTCCCTGTCCCTGGGAGATGCCTGCTGCTGGGGTGGTTCTGCCACACAAGCCTGGGTGGGGACAATGTCTCCCTGGCCTGGCAGCAGAGAGGTCCCAGCCCCTGCTTCACAATCATGGGACTGAGGCTGGGAGATGGTTATATCCCAGCATCAGTTCTGTGGTTGGGACACAGGCCCGGAGATAAGGAACTCCCAGCTGTGGCTCTGTGATCATGGAGCAGGGGCTGGGAGCTCCCAGGGACAGGGATCAATGTTTCAGCCCCTCCTAGGAGACAGCTGTCTTCTGGTCCCCAGGCTAGCACCCAGGGAGCACTTAGGGCTCCCCCTTGCTGCTGCAGGGTCCACTTGTAGGGCCACAGGTAGTGGAAGCTGCCTGCTGCTAGGAGCAGTATATCTGCTTCTGCATCCCTGCACATTTAGACTCATGCCTGGGAGTGTTTACTCCCCAGAGTAAACTGCTCTCAGATCTTTTGCACATGTAGATGTGCCCTGGGTGCAGTGAATGTCCACATGTATACCAGAAGTATTACAGCACATACTAATGGCTGCAACTTCTGCTTCTAGGATCTAACAATAACTGCAATTCTAAAATTTTTACCTGGTATGTAAATCCCTGGCTCTTCATCTAGTTTATACCAACACCAACCCATAGAGGTCATTGACCCTACTTACCTTGCATATACAAGGCTTGATACCCACTCTGAGAAGCCCAGGGGATGCACAGGGAATCCTGCATGGCTAATCACCCAACCAATCCCAAATACATATCATATATAGGGTTGGCCATCTGCACTTTAAGTGAATATTTCTTTCTTATGTTCAGAAATACTGAGCAACTGCATATGCAGCTGATGTCAATGGTGGCTGCAAGTGTTCAGCACTATTGAACAGCCTGTGTAGATTTCATTGCATCTTGATCAAAGATGCCATAATTACTCAGAGCACATGATCTTGGCTTAAATAAACAATAAACAGATTCTATGAAGGGGTATCTACAAAATTTCAACAATTAGCAGATGTTTTTAGATTTTCTTGCATTTAAAAACCTTCCATTTCCCTTGTTATCCAATGAGCTCTTTAAAACCAAGTTGAAATCATTATCTCTACAGTTATAGTGACATTTCTACTTACAGTAACAGAATGAAACCAAAAGATCTATGATATCATATCTATCTTTAACTAGAAAAGTCTTTGTAGTATATTAGACTTGTGTATGAGATACAAGTACACTTACTAGAATGAGGCATACAGATGGACTATCTGACAATATATGTTGCAGATGACTAATATACAGTGTAACACAGACAAATGGTGAGGGAGAGGATTAAGAGATTTTTAAAGGAAGACACTTTCCCATGGACCAACATAATGCAGTTGGCTTTTTAAAACATATAGAAGGCTTATTAGGTCTTTCTGCCAAAGTCTGGTTCACCGAGCTTTGAATAAAAACAAACATAATTGCATTATAGCAGACAATAGACTTAAACCCCAATTCAGAAAAAGTGGGTCTACCTGATAAAAGCTAAAAAAAAGTGTAAGATTATTTTTTTCCTGGACCACCTGTCCTTGCATTAGACTGTCTGCAGGAGAAAAAAAACCCCTCTAAACGTACATCACAGACAAGATCTGTCATTGGAACAGAAAGATGCTGTTCCCACGGTTCTCAGAGAACAACATAGTTGGTATGTATATGAGCCCTAAGTAGTTATTCCTCATTCTTCTTCAAATTTTGAAATTTGGATGCAGTAAATATTATAAAATCTGTTTAAGATGGTGAGCAGAGCTTTAAAAAATGCCTAAATTATGTAGGAGGACAAACTTCAATGTCTTGATTTGTATTCCTAGTCACTTGTGACTTTTCAAGATTTCATTCATTATCTGTAATGTATGCATAAGCTGCAAATATAGAAATAATGTATTGATTCCTTACTGTGTTACTCTGTATCTGCAAGCATCACCACTGTTGGTCATAGATTTATACGTTGGCCGGTAGTATTAAGCAAGCCCCAAAACTATATTGGGCTAACCAGTAGGTTTTTGCTATGGAAGAATTTTGTTCAGTGCATCTAAAAATCATATTTTATAACTCTGAGTCATTAAAAATGACTGATTATGCTAATGCTGGGTATCAAAATTTAAAATATTGATGTTTTATGGATCACTAACTTTCAAGGACCATTTCTCTAGGGATTACACAGGCAAAACTCATTGACATCAAAAGCAGTTGTTCATCAAGAAAGACTATAAACTCACTTTCTAGATGGGAAATCAAACCTTGTACACAGTGCAAAGTTTTCAAATATAAGCTAAGTCATGAATTTACACTAAAATAATGGGCTAACTCTTGTGAGGTCATTCCTCTTTCAGTACAAGAATTTCTCAGTTTTATCTGATGTCCCTTATATATCTTGTAAAACTGTCCCATGTAAGCCAGGGTTTAGTCTCCAGCATACTGCATATATCATGAGATTTTTGCTCCTCTCTCTTGTAGAAGGGATATTAAAATAAACTCTCAGAAAACTTTTGGACAACCTTTATGATAGCATTAATAGTATCCCTATTACTGTGCACCTCACTGATTCCTTCTCATTTTAAAGTATCAAATTAATATGTTTATTGAAAAACACCAAAGTGTAATTAGTGAAAACATGCATCACTGTTCAGTGCACTGCATACATTTGGAAGTATAGCCCATTAAGTTTATATATTTATTTTATTTATTTATTCAATTGATATGCTACCCTGCCCAACAAAGGCATAGGGTTATTTACAAAAAGAGAACAAATAACTTAAAAAACAGAACAAAAAGGGAACAAAACTTATAAGAGAACTAGAATATCAATATAAAACAGAGACCTCCTTAAAAAATCTCAGCCTAGCTTTGTTTGTTAAATGCCTTCCCCAATAGGAAGGTTTTATAGCACTTCCAAAAATGTCCGGCTTAGGTGGACCTCAAGAGGGACAGAGTTCCAGACTCAGTAGCGACTGGTGGGAAACAACCTCCCATACATTTTTGCCAAGGGAACTTGGTATATTGATGGTACTTGTAGGAAGTTACTCTTGGCTTACCTTAGGGATCACAGTGGGGCAAAAGGGAAAGGGTGGTTCCTTACATTTGTAGTGTCCAAACAATTTAGGACCACATGGGCGCGTCTACACATGCATTAATGTGCTTTTCCTAATGTACATTAAATTTAGTACCTCCAGTTTGAGGTACTAAATTAATCTCTCCTTGGACTGTAACCTTGTCATGGTGGAGAGCCGTCTGTCCCAACAAGCCTCAGAGCTCTGTCATCTGGAGTGTCTCCTGGCAAACAGATCTGAGGTGAGGTCCCAGACTAAGCATAGTCCAAACCCCAGAAGACCCCAGTGGTGGAACAAGCATACTTGAAGACCTGCTGGTTCTCTCTGACTGTGAAGGTGGATGAGAGGTGTGTGAGAGCCCAGAGGGCACTCACCAGGGGCATATCCCGGGCCAGGGACATGAACCACCTTGCACAGCGACATCTACTCTATGGTGAGGACTCCTGGTCTGCACTGGCTCAGCTTTACCTCCACGTCAGGTGAAGTGAATTCAGGCCAATCTGCAGCACAGGATATATCCAGAGGCCAGGGGCAGACTCGAAGGAGGGTCAAAGGAGCAGGAGCAAGTAGCCAAAGAATGAGAAACGTGGGTAAGCCGCTGAGCTGAGGCTGAAGAGGCGGTGGCACCCTCACCGCAGGAGTGAAGCGGAGGGTGGAAGAGGTTGGGCACCAGAGGGGAATCTGGGGATAGCCCCTGGGAGTGGCAGAGTCGGTGGATCTGCCTGATCCACCCACCATGGCATTTTGTTTCTCTCGGGTTTTTTTCTTCTTCCTTTCACCTCCTGTGAACGTTCTCTGGCCAGTCAGAGTCCAGACCAAGGTTGGGTGCCTGCCCAAGAAAAGGGGAGCAGGGGCCCACCACCCAGAAGCCTTCATAGCTGAGGCAGGGCAGGCAATAACCCAAGCGGTGAAGACTGTGTCTGCCCCAGCTGATGATGTCCGAGGGAATCCCCTGCCGCGGGAGCGGCACTTGCTGGTAATCAGGTTCCCTGCGGTGCGGTTTGAAAGTCCTAGGGAAGAGACCCGGGTGGGGAGGGTGGATCATAGAAGAGTCTGGGGTAACGGCCCCAGGCAAGAGAGCACCAGACCTGGAAGACCCCTGAGGAAGAAGAGGCCAAAGGTCAAGGACTCTTTTTTTTTTTTTTCCTTTAAAAAAAAAAATTATTAAAAGGAGAAGAGGGAATCAGAAATTTGGCTCCAAGCTGGTCCTTTCTTCACTCCCAGAGTTGGGCCCCAGGGTGCGGGGCAGCCCCTTTGATTGAGTTGGGCAGGAGATGGACAGTCACCACCTCCCTTTTTCAGATCTCTTATATCATCGTCATGGCAGGCGGGAAAAGAAGGGGCGTCAAATCCCATCCAGCTCAGCCATAGGGGCACAGCCACCTTAAGGGGCCAGTGAATTTCAGCAGGACGTCGGGGTGTATGCCCTTACACAGTGACAGCCCAATAAGGTGCAGCAGGATGGAGGTCTCTAGTTGTCTTGGACATCCTTGCCACTGGGTTCAGGGCTCCCTCCTGTCAACCTCACATGGTTGTCGCTTGTGAACTGGCTTCTCCTCTTTAGAAGATGTCATGTGCAGGCCTCTGCCAGGGATGTTAATGTCTCCCAAAAACTAAGTCCTGTGGCGATGGACAAATGGTGGTGGGGGAAGGAACAGTGATTTTTGGGAGTCCCTAGTCACAAATCTGCATGTAGGTGGTGGTCATGTGTTGGTCTTTTTATACTTACCAAGACAGAAGTACAAGTCAGCAGCTGCAGCTGGGACTAAGCAGTCCTCCTGAAGATCCCCTCTGCTCACCCTGAATGGGGAAGGGGCTACAAAAGGTGCCCTAAACATAAGCTGCCTCACACCCCCTGCCCCCCACCCCTGCTGGACTGCCACATCCAGTGGGATCACTCTACTTGTGGATGAAACCAACAAAATAAAGTACTGAAGTTTGCCAAATGGAATGTCTGCCCTCTCATGGACTCCCCAAACAGTATGCATCCTGAAAGAAGAACCACCACTGTAGCTAGAGAACTTGCAAGATATGGCATCAATATTACTACTCTAAGTTACCAAGGCTGGCATCACTGACTTCAGTATGATGACAACTGTGTTATCCTTGCACACACTGAGACCAATCTGCAGTCCACACTTGACCTTTTCTCAGGTGCCTATCACAGCCTGGGACTCTCCCTTAATACTGAGAAGACCAAGGTATCTGAGAAGACCAAGACCATCAGCCTGCCCCAGCACAAGCTGACCCCCCCCCCCCCCCAATTACTATTGTTGGAGAATTCCTGGAAAATGTTGAGCATGTCCCATACCTTGGCAGCCACCTCTCCCAGTCAGTCTTGATGTAGAAAAAGAACATAGTGGATACACTGTGCCAGTATATCCTTTGTAAAGCTGCTTCTCTGCGTCTTTGCTGACCAAGATCTGCAGATGGAAACTAAGATCCTGGTCTACAATGCAGTGGTTACTCCCATACTCCTTTACAGGTATGAGACATGCATGACATATTGAAGCCATCTTAAGCACCTGGAATGGTTCCACCAGCATTGCCTCAGGAAGATTCTCCGCATTAGATGGGAAGATCACTGCATCAATGCCTGTAATCTCTCTGCAGCTAACATAACCAACATTGAGGCAAAGATCATGAAACATCAATTCTACTGGGTTGGCCACTATATGCAGATGGTTGACAGTTATCTCCTGAAGCAAGTCCTCTTCTCTCAACTTAGTCATGGTAAAAGGAGCTGCAGAGGACAGAGGAAGTACTACAAGGACACCTTGAAAGCATACCTTAAGGGTGGCATCAACCCTACAAATTGGGAAGTGCTGGCTGGTAACAGATCTCAATGGTGCTACACTATACATCAAACCACAGTTGTTACACAATGTATCACAATCGCTCAAATGACAAGCGAGACTTTATGAGGGGGATAAGGCAAGATGCTGCATTTATTCATTAAAATGTTCAAAAGAGTGCTCATACATTCACACACACACTCACTCCCAATTACTCTGCAGATGTTATAGTTATCAAAGTCTGTTGCTTAGTACTGCACTAGGTGGCCAGCCTAGGAGTACGAGATGAGGAGCAAGGCCTCGTCAGATGCATGCCTGTGCTCCAGAGGAAAATGCAGAGTGTTACCGAACCTCTTGCTGCTAAGTCTCTCCCCTTTATAGGGGGCATCAACTTGGTGCTGGATGACCAGTTTCATCTTTCCTGACTCCGTGCCTTCTTTGTTTGAATCTCAGTACTTTTCCATCCTGATGAGTGGTCAGACTCACACATCACTGTCACAGGTGTTGATCCTCAAGTACTCTGTTTACCACATTCCTCCATTATAACTGGTGCAGGCCATGTCAGGTGCAGACGGGGCCTTCAGCCTTGAAGAGTTGCAGACAGCATCTTCAGTCTTGTTTCTTCTGTTTATTGCATTCCTCACCTGGTACAGACTGGATTTGGAATTGCATCTTCAGCCTTTTCTTAGTATAGTCTACCATTTAGTAACCTGATTATTAACACATATCCTACTATACTTTTCCAGTCACTCCACACTATTTCATCCATACATTTCAAATATCACAAAGAAATCTTCATTTTGCTATACATAACAACAAGCCTAATTCATAATAGCAAACTTAAAATAGCTACACAACACACTTTGAAGAGAACGGTCTTACTCAGGAAGCTGAGAAACGACAGGAGGAAGGCAAGCACCCAACATCCTGGCCAACAGTTTTGCCCCTCCCACCCCAAGGCACCACTTGGCATATCTGTGGAAAAACTTTCAGAGCATGGATTGGACACTTTAGCCTCCTTAAAACCAGTAATTCTCTGCCCCCCCCCCCCGCCCTCACCCCCCCAAGCAGATATGGAGGGATAGCTGATGCACACTAAATTAATGCACATTAAACTGCTGTAACATGCATTAGCCAAGTGCACAATTTTTAGGTGATGCTTAATTCACAGTAGTCTATTCTACAGTGCATTCACTTAGTAACACATTTTCTACACACTGCTTTAATACGCAGTAGAATAGGCTACTGTGCATTAAAGCACACGTGTAGATGCACTTGCACCCAATAGGGCAAAACCAGCACCTTGAATTGCTCGCAGAAAGCTTTTGGGAACCAGAGCAGGCTATGGAGCACTGAAGTTTCTTTCTTTATCGGGGAGCTGAATAACTCTATCTAGTCAAATAGCAGCATGATGTCTATGTAATGTAATGATGGGTCTGTTTCTTGGCTTGGTTGGCAGCAACATGAAACATGTAAAAACACTCATGTTTAAAGAAGGCCTCAAAATGGAAGTAACTTATAACTGTTTAAGCCCTCTTTATACTGCCAAAATGATGTTAAATGTGTACATGAGAAGTAGACCTTGTGGTTCTTGGTTTTCAAGCATCACAAGCTTCACAGAACCAGTCAGGAGTTTTTATAATTATCATTCTCCTCTAAAACCTGAACAACAATGAACATTTTCATTTTTATCATCCCCCCAAATTTGGGGGACATTCATTGTAAAACTAAAAAATCTCCCCTCCATCATGTCCCCCCAGATTTTTGTTTATTTGTTTTATGTTTTAAGGGTTTTTTTTTTCTTTTTAAATTTATTTTCTTTTACTTTGTTTTGGGGGGGGTTGGTTTGGGGTTTTTTTGTTTTTGGGGGGGAGGTTTACAAATATGGTAAACTTTTTCTGATAGTTTCTATTTAAGCAAAAAGCAGTTTTTTATCTAAAAAGTTTTGGCTAGGTCCAGGGCTAAAGTCATACAGAAATGTTCCTTTCAATTTCTGGAGTGAAATGAAACAATGCAAACCAGAATTTTGAAAGTCTTATAAACAGCAGAGTCAGAATACATACAACATCAATGAGGGTCATGAGATAAGGAGATTAAACAGAAAAACATCTTAGAATTGAACAGTAATCAAAATCCTTGGTATAGTGAAAGTGAACCCAGAAAATGCCTCAGAACTTAAACTATTTCTTAGGCCCTATCAAAAATGCCTACTAGTTTTGCAGCAAAACATCACTAATATTATTTATAAGCTGATGCAATGAAATGTAGCCTCTGCAGTTAGACTACAGATCAATCTATTTGCTGTTAAAGGTTACACAACACAACATCAGAATCATATAAAGACCTGTCAGCATGGTTAGAAGGGCTGTCCAACTTCTGACCAGCCAGGGGCTGCAAATCACATGGGTCACCCCCGCTACACAGGCTGTGTAGACTCCCCATGCTTTCCTGCCACATGGACTCTCCTGTCCCTGCTATGGTGCATTGGCCACATGCCCCATCTCGCCCCTCCAATGCATGGGTTGTGCAGGCCATATGGGCTCCATGGGAAAAATGCACAGCACAGCCCTTGGCAATGCTTGTATATAACCATAGCATCACACATTTTGTATTATTCACTAAGCTAGAGATGGGTCTGAACCAAACTCATAAAATAGCCATCTCATAAAAATAGGAAGGGTGTGCATTTTAAAATAAAATTCAATTGTTTTACAGCTTTCCCTATCCTTAGGGGAAATTTGTATGTAAAAAAGTATACTCTGATCAAATCAGGACATTTCCCCTCCCAGCTGGGATTTTGAAAAGTGTTTTTGAAAGTCAATGGGACATCATCTTCTAAGTCATTTTAATTCCCAATTTGGGATTTAAATATTTTTTTTTGGAGGCTGAGGAGTTGAAAGGGAGCTATTAAGGAAAGTATTTAACTGCTTGTTCATTTATAATGATAAACAGTACTGAGACAGTGGGAGCCCAGTTTATGAAAGTATAGTCAGTAGCTTTATTTGCTTTGGTAGAGGTGAAAATCAATATTGCATGTTCATGTTCCTAACCAGGGCAGTCCTATTCATGGTTTATGAGGGGTTAATCTACAGCCCATGGGATTTTGCCTAGTTGCCCCTCCCACACACAACTGCCAGGATCTTTACTTCCTGTCCCAACCTGTGGGAACAGAGTAGGGTAGCCCATAGAGGCCCATGAAGCCTGTAGAGTGCAGGATGGCAAACTTTGTGGCCTCAGCAGTGGCTAGCAGGCCTGCAGCTGTCACCCCGCTGCGCCTTATAACACAGTGTCACCCATGTCACGAGTTTTGCCTGTCCACAGCTTGAGGTGCAGTTCCCCCAAACCCCTGCACTGATCTTTTTGAAACTTGGCAGGATTTGTGGCCTCACCAGCGCCTACCACCCCTGCAGTTTTCACACCCCCTGTGGTGATACATGTACATGTGACATGAGTTTTGCTTTCAAGAATGTGGGGTGCAGTTCCCCCCAAACCCCTGCACTGATCTTCTTGAAGCTTGGCAGACGTCATGCTCTTAGCAGAGGCTACCACTCCAGCAAGCTTCATCCAAATTGGACGAAGAACAACAAAGTTATAGATATTTCATTGATTCCCCATTATACCCTATGGCCGGATCTCTAAAGCAGCTCTGAAGCTTTTCCGAAGCCTAAAGAAGCCAGCGCTTTGATCCGGACATGCTGCTTCAGATGCCAAAGCATCCGAAGCTTCTCCGGATCCAAAGCCTGGCACAGCCCTACCTTATATACTCAGACCCTGTAGGGAAGTTTGAGATGGGTGTAATGAGCAACAGTGGAAATCACATTGTAAAATACCGATTATTTTCGCCTTCCCATTGCTCTATTTTATTAGAAGTTCAAGGCATGTATACTTTTAAGAAGTGATGGAAAAACACTGAATAATAAAGATTTTTATTTGAAGGTAACTTAATTTGTCTCTACCACTACGATTTGAAGGTCAGACATTGTCCCCTTATCTAGTCCTCCTTCCTGCCTCTACCCTCAGTTCCATTCTTCTTTGTAACCAGATATAGGTGGATACAGTCCCTATTACTTCTTACATTTAAATGGTTGACCAGTAGAAAATGAGAGTAAAATCTTGGAGCCACTGAGTGGCAAAGCTCACACTGATTCCACTGAACCAAGAATTTTATCAGAATATTTAATGTTTCGAAGCTCATCAGGCCCCAACTTCAACATAAAGACACTCAAACAGATATTGCTTCCCTAATCACATTTAGTAGTGTTTTTCTCTCTGTGTATCTTCATTGGAAACAGTAAGATTTCTTCTGCATTAATGTAGCACTCAGCATGACTAAGAAAGCTGGTAGAATTATTTTTTTTTAATTGAAAAGTCCCCGTACAAATCAACTGAGACAGAGATAAATTTATTTTTACGCTGATTGTAGAACTGGAAAATTATGCACTCCAAACATAAAATGTTTTGCTTTATATTTCTTTTTTTTACAAAAACAGTTTGTTCTAATTATTTTTCAAAAACAAAATTTTGTCAAAATTGATACATAGCAAATTGAAATTTCAATGTGAATGTAAGCACATTTGGATTTTCACAAGCTGTCACAACAGAGTTTCAAACAAAGATGCTTTGGGCCAAATAGTATAAATACACTAAACAGACTATAAAATTTCCCCAGAATAATACAGGTCAATTTTTCCAAAGGGTTGTAATTTGTAGCCTTGCTAATGTTGTTTAAAGTATAAGTAGGTTTTAAAGAACCAATATGCAAATAAATTCTTTAATGTCAACTCTAACCAAATAAATGTCCTTTGAAATGACTCCAAAGTGATATTTTATAGGATTATATTGCCCAGTTTACTTAGTTTTAATAAGATTTACCATAGCAAATGACACCAGGTCAAAATTTAAAAAATGAGGATTGTGAGATCTTTTACTGAGTTTGAACCTTTTTTGAATGCTTCTGTTTTTATAACCCAAACTTCACGTAACACCCTTTAAAAGTAAATTCTCATCTTCAGAAAAAAAAAAAAAAATCACAGAAATTATAAGTTTCATACTGCTACCAAAGAAAATGATGTATAGGTTCATCCAGGATAAAGATAATTAAAATGACAATGGCACATCTACATGTGGAATTAATGCAAAGCAATAACCTCTGGAGCTTATTGCTCCTGAGCACATCATTTCAACACGTACCTGGGACAACAGCACATTGAGCCAGGTTTGAACAGCCCTGGCTGGTATGGGACCTGGGGAGCCAGCCTGCCAGTCTGGGGCTGCTTCCCCCAGCTCAGTACTGCAGAGGAGTTGGCTGGTGCACAAGGGTGCTTCAGCACAGGACTAGCCTGCAGGGAGTCCCCATATTGAAGCATCCTCATGCTCTAGTCAGCTGAGGCAGTGTCTACACAAGCACTGCTTCACAGTAAAAAACTCCATAGTAGGTTAGCACTTGTATTTACAAGTATTACCCTGCAATGGACTTCATTAATTTTCTCCAGCCTAATAGAGGCACACATTTAGACACACAACATTTACTGAGTAGCTAATTAGTCTACTCCGTAGTAAATGTACAAAGTAGATGGGCCCAGTGGCAAGAAAATTTGTGAAGCAAAACCAGTTTTTAAATCTGTCCACCACATAAACTCAAAATATTAAGGGCCAACTTTCGAAACACTTATGTACACTGCATAGTATGGTGAGCTGTGAATAGTTCTGTTGATTTTGATGGTTTTACTCACAGGAAAATACTGCTCAGTATAAGCGTGGCTGTCAAAATTTGGCCTTAAATGAGAAATAAACAATAGCATTGTTAGTGATGGGAAGCTAATTACTTTAGCACTGATAGAACTGAATGATAAAATATTACTTTTTCCTTCTAAAAGTATAAACTAAAGGTCACCATGTTGCTAAAAAGATCAAGACCTAAAGGAGATTATCTGATGGGCTCCTGGAATATCCTAGTTATCTATATTCATACTTGAACTTTGCTTGAACACATTGCATTGATGAATATTAGTGTATTGGACAGAAAAACATCATCTGTTCACCACGGTAGGCAGTTTTGAGTTTCATTACTGAACAAAAACATCTCTCAAGCAAAGTGATTTCATCAGCATATTCAAAATAAAGACTGACAGAGTCTGAAGGTTATATACAAATCTTTGAAATATGAGACAAAGTTTAAAAGTTTTAATCTCAGGTAACATTTAACATCTATTATTCTTTACGAAAGTCTTTCATAACTCATGCTAAAAATAAAATCTACGAAGCTCTATTAATCATCTCCAAATGATATTATATGTGAGAAAAGTATACAGCAGGGATAAGAAGAAAAATAATTACGATATAATTCTCAGCGTTTGAATATCTCCCTTTATGAGAAGATCTTATATGGTTTATTCCCCAAAAGGTATTATCTTAGGTTTAGAAATGGGAAAAGTGAAAACTAGAGCAGTCATTTGGTTAACTCAAGATAACACAAGGTCAGTGGCAGAGTTGGGTAAAGGTACGCAAGTTTGCTTAGTTAAGCTCCTAGACCTATGGTCCAAGCACTAAAACATTCAACCCTTAGTCTCTATCCCCATATCATAGGAGAAGGGTGATACTAAAATATGGGGTGGCCATGAATAATCACACTCCTATTTTCACACACTGGGGTTCCTCAAAAGTCAGAAGAATGCACTGGGCTGTTGCCTAAGTCAGAAATATCTAACTAAAAGCAAGACAAAATTGGTGCAGCACTGGTACATTTGGTAGGAAAAAAATAATTCTTCTTCCCATCTAAAATGTGGAGGAGATGCTTTGAAAAAAGAATCAGGAAGAAAAGTGATATTCTCAGTATGTACACATCACTTTTTAACTATCATAAGGAAAATGCCAAGAAAGTAGTACCTACAGGGTGTATCTACACATGCCATTAAGATTATGTAATAAAATCTGGCACAATTTGCACTGGAGAAAACTGCTCCCAGCTGCAGCCTTTTCACATGTGCCCGGGACCGCAGCACTTGGAGCTGGGGCAGAGCAGCCCCATGCTGGCAAGGGGCCTGGGGGTTTAGTCCTGGGCTCCAGGTGGTGGCAGTGATCAGCAGAGAGGCTGGCTGGGGCACGAAGATGCTGAAGTGTGGAGCTAGGCAGCACTTTAGCACCCTCATGCCCCAGCCAGCCCCTTTCACTATCTACATGCGTATTTCAGTGCACATAATTACTCTGCCACAAGACAGTACTGCCCCAACAGTACTATCCTACAGTGGAGTTAATTAATTTACCGCATCCTAATACTGGTGCACTTGTAGACTGTGATGCTTTACTGCAGAACTAATTAGTCAACTCCACAGTAAAGTGCATTTGTAGATGCATCCATTGACACTCAAAATGTACCCATTCAAAATGGTGGAGGCTGGGGTGCTGCAGGTGCTAAGGTGCATGGTTGATAGCTGAGAAGGCAAAAGTGTGAGGCCATAGCAGAAATGCTCATGGCATGACCTGTCAGATTCCAATGAATCTGTGAATTCTGCTGAATACCTCGTCACAAAACATGAAAAAGGAAGGATTCAAAATGGTCACTGACTAAGCTTTTCCACAAGCAGTTGGTGTGAACACGTGGAGATTTTCCATCTATGAAAAATGTTCATATGTGCTTTTATTCTTCAACCAGACATTATAGCAACTTTGATTGGAGCTGCTACCGTTGCTCTTTCCTAAAATCTCTATTTCTGACACTGCGATGCTGCTGCTCTTTCAGTACACACTATCATGTGTTTTTGAAAGAGAATCTAAGCATCAGACACATCAGAGACTTGTTTTTTTCTTTAAAACCACAGTGGTAAATTTCAGCCTAGGGACAGACATGAGAAACACATAGAAAGAAGGATTCCCACAACACCAGCAGATGTTCTGGCCTGTGGAAATGGGATATTTCTAAAACGAAGCATTGTGCCATTTCCTAGGTGTTAACACACAAGGGGCTCCATTAAAACCTTAAGCTTCTCTATGCAAGAGTAATCCTCACACAAATGAAAATTAAACTCCACCATGTCAACTCATAATATTCCTTAGGAATTCTCTTGTAGAGGTGGGATTTCTTCCTCTGCAAAAGCAATTATAATATTCTTCAGGTACTTAACCTAGGGATCTGCAAAGGTGAGAAAGATCTGTTCATATGATCTCCCTTTCTTCTGCCTGGACACCATCGGCTCTTGCCAAACTTTGGGCTACATGGCTTCTGCATATACCATGATTCTAGAGGCTCCCCATAACTGGGTATTTCCAGAGCATCTGCTATTGGGGGTAATGGCTGTTGCAATACAAAGTGCAGCACCTATTTCATAGATTTCATAGACATTAGGGCTGGAACGGGCCTTGGAAGATCATCGAGTCCAGTCCCCCACCCAAAGGGCAGGAAGTCAGCTGTGGTCACAGGATCCCAGCAAGATAAGCACCCAATTTTTTCTTGAAGGTGTTCAATGTAGGTGCTTGAACCACCTCCAATGGCAGGCTATTCCAGACCTTGGGAGCTTGGACAGTAAAGAAATTCTTCCTTATGTCCAGCCTGAAATGGTCCTGCAGTAGTTTATAACTGTTTGACCTCGTCATCCCTTGAGGTGCTCTGGTGAACAAATGTTCCCCCAGATACTGATGGTCACCCCTGATAAACTTATAGGTGGCCATCAGATCACCCCTGAGCCTGCGCTTTTCCAGGCTAAAGAGCCACATAGCTCTCAGCCTGTCGTCATATGGTCTGTTTTCCTGACCTCTGATCATGCATGTGGCTCTTCTCTGGAGTCTCTCAAGCTTCTCTACATCCTTTTTGCATTGTGGGGCCCAAAACTGGACACAGTACTCCAACTGCAGCTTCACCAAGGCCAAGTACAAGGGGAGAATGACGTCCCAGGATTTGCTTGAGAAGTATCTATGGATGCAAGTCAGCATTTTGGTCACTTTACTAGCCACAGCATTTCATTGAAGGCTCATGTTCATCTTGTGGTCAATGATGACCCCCAAGTCTCTGTCTTCTGTAGTGCTAGCCAGAGTAGCACTACTGAGCCTATAAGGATGCTGCATGTTTTTCCTCCCAAGGTGGAGAACCTTGCATTTTTCAGCGTTAAACACAATCAGGTTCTCGTCCGCCCCTTTGCTGAGCCTGTCCAGGTCAGCCTGGATCACCCTCCTGTCTTTAGGTGTGGATGCTTTGTCCCAAAGTGTGGTGTCATCGGTGAACTTGGCCAGTCCACTTCTGACTCCAACGTCCACATCATTAATGAAGATGTTGAACAATATGGGTCCAAGGACAGAGCCTTGGGGGACCCCACTGGTCGCAGGGCACCATGACAATTGACTTACGTCAGTTACCACCCTCTGGGTCTGACCAAGGACCCAATTTCCCAGCCAGCGGATCATGGTGGAACCAAGGCCACAATTGGCTAATTTTGCCAAGAGGTGATCATGGGATACCAGATCGAAGGCTTTTTTGAAGTCAAGATATATGACATCAATCTCTTCTCCCTTGTCCAGGTGATAGGTCACCTGGTCGTAAATGGAAATGAGATTGGTCAAGCAAAACCTACCCACAACAAACCCATGCTGGCTATCCCTCAGGATGTTGGCGTCGGCCAGTCCTTTTAAGGATGGCCTCTTTAATAAACTTTTCTAAGACCTTTCCTGGGATAGAGATCAGGCTGATGGGCCTATAGTTTGCCGGATCCACTTTCCCCCCCTTTCTTGAAGATAGGTACCGCATTGGCCTTCTTCCAGTCTTCGGGTGCTACACCAGAGCGCCAGGAGTTTTCAAAGATCCATGCCAGAGGCTGGGCAATGATGCTTGCCAGCTCCTTGAGTACCCTGGGGTGTAGATTGTCAGGGCCAGCTGACTTGAAGGTATCCAGCCTCTCAAGGTGTTCCTTCATGAGGTCAGCATTGATGGAGGGTGGGGGATCTCCCTTACCCGGACCTCCCTGTCCCATAGTGGGCATGGGTGTCCCATGGGACTGATGGAATATAGTTTCAAGCTATAACTAGTGCTGTGTTTCCCTAATGAATTGGGGTAAGCATCTACAGGAAACCACTCCTCCTCCATACCCCAATAGTTTCCTTATAGAAAAGCTAAAGGTGTCAAGGGAGGTGGCTGGGGTCATCATGGAGCCCTTGGCCCAGCTGTATGAGCATTCCTGGTCATCTGGCCAGGTGCCAGGAGATTGGGACCACATTATCCAGTTTCCAATTTTCAAGGAAGGGAGGAAGGAGGACCCAAGTAACTATAGGCCTGTAAGCCTCACCTCGGTGCTCAGGAAGATCTTAGAGAGAATCATCAAGGAGTACATCTGTGGGGGGCCTGCAGGGGACATCAGCTCAGAGGCAATCAGCATGGGTTCATCAAAGGCAGGTCCTGCCAGACCAACCTGGTTGCCTTTTATGACCAAGTAACGAAATCCTTGGATGATGGTGTCACCATGGATATAGCCTTTCTAGACTTCAAGAAGGCCTTTGACATTGTGTCTCACCTCAGCCTCATCAATAAATTAAGCGACTGTGGCATTGATGCCTGCACAGTTGGATGGGTAAAAAATTGGCTGATGGGGCACACCCAGAGAGTAGTGGTGGACGGGTTGTACTCAACCTGGCGAGATGTGAGCAGTGGGGTATCCCAGGGCTCAGTCCTCAAGCCCACACTGTTTAACATCTTCATCAGTGACAGTTTGCTGATGACACTAAGATGTGGGGTGAGGTGGACACACTTGAAGGGAGAGAGAGAGAGACTGCAAATAGATTTAGACAGACTACAAAAGTGGGCAGATGAGAATAGGATAGGGTTCAAGGTAGATAAATGCAGGGTGCTGCACCTTGGGAGAAGGAATCCACAGCATACATACAGGCTGGGGAGTTCCCTTCTTGACAGCACAGAGGCGGAAAGGGATCATGGAGTCATTATTGACTCCAAAATGAACATGAGCCGCCAATGACAGACCACAGCCAGCAAGGCCAGCCATACCTTGTCATTCATCCAAAGGTGCATCTCAAGCTGGTCCAGAGAGGTGATACTCCCCCTCTATGCAACTTTGGTCAGGCCGCAGTTTGAGTACTTCATCCAGTATTGGGTGCCACACTTCAAAAGGGATGTGGCCAGCCTGGAGAGGGTTCAGAGGAGGGCCATGCACTTGGTGAGAGGGCAGCAGGACAGGCCCTACGAGGAGAGACTGAAGGACCTGAACCTGTTCAGCCTCAGCAAGAGGAGGCTGAGGGGGGACCTGGTGGCTGCCTACAAACTCATCAGGGGAGATCAAAAGCAAATAAGTAGAGCCCTTTTCTCCCCAGCACCACCTGGGGTGACAAGGAACAATGGAAATAAGCTGATGGAGAATAGGTTTAGGTTAGAGATCAGAAGGCAATATTTTACAGTTAGGGTGGCCAAAATCTGGAACCAACTTCCCAGGGAAGTGATCCTCGCTCCTACCTTGGGCAAATTCAAGAGGAGGTTGGATGATCACCTGTCTGGGGTCTTGTGAACCCAGCATTCATTCCTGCCTGTGGCAGGGGGTCAGGCTAGATGATCTGTTCAGGTCCCTCCTGACCCTAGCTACTATGAAACTATGAAACTAAGTAAAGAAGCTATCACAGAAGTAGAATTGCTTCCATGGTGCACATGTTTGACACCCCTGGTTTAAGTGAATGATGAACTCTTCTTCAGCTATCCCTCGATACAATGATGATATCTGCTGGGGGGCGGGGGGAGCTTATTGGTGTATTTTAAGATGGCTGACAAGTCCAACCTATGCTCTGTAAGTTTCTCCACAGATATAAAATGACTAACTACTAGAAGGGTGGAGCAGATGCACAGCATGTTCTTTCAGTACCCACAACAAAGGTGGGAGGGTGTAGGGAGGAAAATAATGCTGACCTTTGGAGACTGGGAGGGGGGCAGAAGAAAGGGGCAGGGAGAAGAGTCTTACCCATCCTGACTTTCCTGACTCAGGCAGCAGCTGCTACTGCTGCAGCTGCTACAGCTCTTCAGGCTCACTGCTGCCACTGGGGGCTCCTCCTGGTACCTTGTTTGCTGCCTCCATTCCAAGTGCAGGACTGAGCCTACCATGGCAAAGCCTTCTGGGTGGTGCATGACTCAACCCCCTTCCCCAAGATACATGGCTGGGCATGAGGTTGTGCCTGCCCAGCTCTATGGCTGGGCTGCCCAGGGCTATATCTGCTGTGGCAATGACTCCTAAGGGGAGATCCTGACTCCTAAGGGCAGATTATGGGGCTGCTGCCATGGTCCCTCTCCTCCCCCCCCCCCCCCCCCCATGTACAAATATGTAAGAGAGGAACTGTGGCTTAGAGGAATGTCTCTGGATTGATGCTTTCTGGGTTAAATCTGTGGACTAATTCACTCTGGGCTTAGGGTTGTCCCTAAAGCCAAAATCTATACTGTAAAATGTATCATTATAAGAACTTCTATGAAGGGTTATAATAAGAGTGGAGTTTAAGTAGTCTGGGAGGTCAACTGAACCATGAAATGTACTTATAGCCATAACTGCAACTTTACATTTAAATAAGTTAATGTACTCATTCACACTGAATTTTCCAGCCCACAACACTTGACATGACAGAGGCCAAATCATTAGGCCAAATAACAAGGAAATATGGGGTATACAGTCCACAGCAGACAACGTCATAACCTGGCTGTGTGCACATCAACACTTCTTAAGGTGTTCAGGTCCAGCATACAAGGTTTTTCACTCTCTCTGGCTGTATACACATTTTCAAATGACCTGGAAGGATTGTCCTGGGTTTGTTTTCCTGGTAGAAAAACTTATCCAGACATGTCTGAACAAACAGTTGAAGTCTGAGCCCCTGAAGAGCAGAGAGCTTGCAGTGCTAATGCTGTGCTGCCAGGTGGCCTCTGAGCTCACACCTCAGTCTGCCAGAAGACAGATGGCAGCAGTGCACAGCAGCACACAGCCTGTGTCTCCCTGCAGCAAAATATAGGATTATAAGGAGGGTGAGCTCTGCTTCTTGCTCAGCAAGAGTAGTATGGCACATCCAGACGAGCATGCACATACAAGATGCAATGCTGCAGACCTCTCTGAGGCACTGCATGCCACACATGCCACATGTGCAAGCATTTCCATGCTGCTGATTTGCAGTGTGTGTGGAGGGGGGCGGGAGGGTTGACACTGGAAAATCCTGGTTAAAAAAATCTGACACCTAAAAAAAGCAGTGCAGTGCATGTAGCAGCAGTGTACACCATCCAAAACCAGAGTCTGGGCAGCTGGAGCCATGCTTCAGCACCCAGCCAGGCTCCCTGGTGCTGGATCACTGTGGCTGCAGCCCTTGGAGGCCCTCAGAACCCCAGGTAAGGCTACTGGGTTCAGCCAAGGTGCTGGCCCTGGCCTCCCCTACCCCACCTGAAGCAATGTGACGTGTGCCAGAGCATGCGTGCACAGGCATTCCCCAGGGAAAAGTAGCAGCAGCACATATTGTGCCACTGCTGTTTGTCCCCAGGAAAATGCACATGCCCACTCATGGAGACATACCCATAGAGTCCAGCCTGAGCAACCCACTGTCCACACTGTCTCTGAGGAGGGGGAAGCAAACAACCCAGGGGTGCTGGAGAATTATGCTGTGGTTTCTCTCACAGGGGTAAGTTGTAGAGACAATTCGTTTTCTCAGGAGAAACTCTCCTAGGATTATTCTCCAGGTTGTTTTTTTTTTTCCAGGAGAAGCCATTTTTGCTCTGGGAGAAAAATCTTGAACTTCAATATATTCATAGTTTCTCCTAGAAAGGCAGCTTTTCCAGGAGAAACTAAGTGTCTATACATGGACTTTCATTTTTCTTTTCTTACTTACTTACATCCTCTCTCACTGCTCTGAAAATGGACAGTGGCTATCTTTCAAAAGCACTTCCTCCATTTCAGCTGGTCTGAACATATTTCATGATCACACTCACCCAGGGATGTGTATCATTCTTACTGTTGTCTGGTAGAATATAAAATAAAACTAGTTGCAGTAAAAAAGTCACTGAAAGAAGTTAAACAGGTGGATGGTAGCTGTAATTTTACCATGATTTCCTACCAAATTAATCTTTTCAGGTATTAACTTCAGTGAGAAACAAAATTGTCAGAAATATGGTCTGCAATCTTTGTTTAATGAAAACAGGATATTTTAAAAAACAAACCAGAAAAAACAGCATATCAAACTGTGAAGCTGTAATGAAAGCTAGAAGCCATGAACACTTACTCTTCTATAAGTCCTCTCTTTCTCTTAATAGGTTTGAAGGAATATCATTGTATTCTAATTATTATTTGGGCACTACATATATTAACAACAATCTCCACTTCTACAGCACATTTCATCCAGCTGTTTGAAAGTGCTTTACAAACATTCATTGTCACACTTCCCGTCTCTGAGATGGTGGTTTTATTAGACTGGAATCATTACTAACTCAACTCCTATTCATTTGGAAACAGTGATAATTCACTGGCATTTTAAAACTCTGTTTTCCAGCTCTTCAAAGAATGCATAAATGCTTGTATCTATACAGTATATTCAAACACAGAATGTAAGGAACATAGATTTAGACATGATTCACTACTCCAGAATACTTAACAGTACACGATGAATTTCTGAGTGCCTAATGAAATCACATTTGATGACCCTCTTTATAATCACTATTCTCACATGTTTCACAGTATCATTATTTATCTTACTATACAGCTCTCACACAGATCATCAAATCCAGACAAGCGATTTTGCATGATTAATTAAGTCCTTCTGATGAGATTCTTGTGAACTTGCTGGTGAATGTTTTACAACAGAGCTAAACAAATTACCCATGCCTTTGCAAAAACCTTAGCAAAGAAAGTTTACTAAGAATTGTAGTGTTATAGGAAAAGCATATGTTACTCGCAATGCCTGGAATAGCCTACCTTATGTACATAGCAAACACAGTACCTGAGTGGAAGCTGTTTCCAAAGCCATCCCTTAATCTTTTCTTTAATCCAGAACTCAATAGACTCATCTTCAAATTTCCAAAGCATCACCATTTTTTCCTTCCTCCTCAAATTATTGAAAGTACGTCCTTGGTACACCAAACCATTGTGTATTCTTTGCCTACATATATAGTACAATGTACTCCAATAGCATGCCATTTTTTAAGACAGAGCAACAAACTTTATATAGAGAATAAATAAATTTATACAATAAATGCTTCATATTTAAAGAGAGAACTAATTGATATTACTAAGGGTCTCCACCTGTCAGAGTATTTTATTAATAGCTTCATTTTAAATAATCATTCTGAGAAAAAGATTGAGTTATTTAATTATTTCTTCCTGATGGTGAAGAAAACAGCAAAATATAGTATAATGTTATTTGTATAGACAATTTAAATCTCAGATTAACTTGTTCCAAAAATACCAGTAATAAGGTTTGGTGAGGAGGAGACATATTGCCAAATTCCCTATATGCCACAGGAAAGTAAACTTGGACTTCAGTCCAGCAACGTACTTTAACATATCTCATTTTAAGGCGGTGAATAGTCTTATTGATTTCTCACATATGCTTATAAGCATATGTTTAAGTGCTTCATTGGATCAGAGCCTTAAAAACTAACTATTACCAATCCAAGGATTTGTTCAGTACATTGGAAACCTTACCCCTGTTATAGATAGGTAAAGCTCAAGCTTCAGGCTTACCTCAAGACAACTCTATTCACAAAAGCAATCACTGCAGAGTAGCTGATATGCTAGCTTACTTTGGAGGAACTTGTTCACATGTCTAAACATAATAAAGGAAGATACAGAAAGGAAATTTTTGTAAAACAGTAATTCTTTAATTTTTGTAGATTTGTGTCTCTGTGATACTTTGGGGTTTAGTAAGCTTGTTTTTGCCTTTTGCTTAGAGAGAGATATTTGCAGAACATGCAAAAGACAGGTCTCCTCTTCCTTTACCACATATTGCTACCACCAAAGGGCAGGTCCAGAGTGTGCATATGTAGTATGCGATGCTGCAGACCCATCTGCAGTGCTGCATGCTACATGCGCCACACATGCAGGCATTCTCCTCACTGATAATCTGCAGCACGGAAGGGTTTCTTGACACCAGAAAATCCCAACATCAAAAAAACCCATGCCTAAAAAAAGTAGGGTGGCGCATGTGGTGACAGTGTGTGGCACTGAAAAAAAAGCCTTGCTGGCTGGAACCACAGCTGCCAGCCAGGTTCCCTGCTGCTGGATCACCGGTGCTGGAGTCCGGAAGGCCCCCAGAACCCCAGGTAAGGCTGCTGGGACCAGCCCAGGTGCTAGTCCCAGCCTCCACTACCCCACCCAGGGCAACTTTCTGGGTCCCGGAGCACACGTGCATGGGCATTCCTCAGGGACAAGTAGCAGCAGCACAGATTATGCAGCTGCTATTTATGAGGGTTGTGTGAAGCTTCGGTCACTGATTTGTTTCAGCAGAGATTCAGTAGCCAATTCAGGCCCTATTCAGTAGCCAATCTCCAAATCCAAATTGAATCAGGAAACCCTTTAATCTCTCCAAAACAAATTGGAACCCTCTGAATCGATTCAGAAAGATTCAGAGATTTGGGCATAGACACAGCTTTAAATGTTTTTTTCTACATATCTCTAGGTACCAGGCAGCTCATCAATGCTGCAATGGTGGGGCAGATGGGGCGTCCCAAAGGAGCATGGGGAGGGTCCCCAGTGTGCTCGGCACCAGACCCGGAAGTGGACCAGAAGCTCTTCCGGTCCACTTATGGGTCTGCCAGGGAGCACGCTCGGGGGGGCCCTCTGCACCCCCCAGCTCAGCAGCTGGTGCTTTCTGGGTCTAGGGGGACACCTGGGGTCCCCCCACAGCTGGCTGCCTAGCCAGAGGAGGGGTACGGAGGGAGTCCCCAGCGCACTCCCCGGTGGACCCGGAAGTGGATTGGAAGTACTTTCGGTCCACTTCCAGGTTCACTGCTGAGCTCATGGGGAGCCCCACCCCAAGCTCCTGTGGGATGCTCCATCCGCCCCACCATCGCAGCATTGACGAGACGCCTGGTACCTTGAGGTATGTAGAAAAAACATTTAAAGCTGTGTCAATAGCCAAATCGCTAATTCTCTGAATCAGCATCAAATCTTTAGATTCAGATTCAGCCAAATCAAACTGTGGACCATGATCCAAATCAACGAATCGAATCACTATTCCTGATTTGGGCTGAATCCGAATCAAATAGGGCCCGTTTTGCACACCCCTACTATTTATCCCTGGGGAAAGCACATGTGCTTTCATCTGGACACAGCCAAGATGGCACAAGGCTCAGACTAGAACAGCTCATGCATAAAGAACAGCTTTTCGAAGGTGAACCTGGGCAATACAGAAATGATATTTGGGATAGAGGACACTACTTCAACAATTGGCCAAGTTGCAATCTCCTTTGCTGGAAGGAAATTCACAACAGGTCTGGTTGGTCTAAAGTTTAGGAGCACTCAGGGATTCTGCACTGACATTCAGTTGTTGCATTGCAGTGTTCACATTTAATTTTTTTTTTTTTTTTTACTTCCTATGGTTTACTTATTATGATTTAATTCCTCCTGGCCCCCTGGGTATAGGTATCACTATTTCCTTTCTGGATTAAACCACTGCAATACACCCAACCATGATGCCACTGGTGCTTAGGAAGTTCCAATTAATACAATATATCCCAGCTACACAAAACTATTCTTCACACCTGGGACTTGCCCTCCATTTTCCATACTGGCTTCCTATAAAATAGTGAGTCAAATCCATTGGTCTTACATCATGATCTAGGAGCAGAATACCTAAAGATCATCTCAAGCTTTAGAATGATGAGTATGTTCAACATTTCCATTTCTTTGGCACAGTGGAACTTTATATGGAAAGAGTGTAAACTCTACTCTGGTATGCAATAGAGTACTTTTTTAGGGTTGGACCAAGATTATCAAACAAATATTCTATATGAGCTAATGATCATTGTAAACCTAATTTCTTGTCACACAGGCTTAGTCTTTTCTAATATAAACATACAACATATGATCATGGGAAAGTAGGGCTGGAAAGGACCTCATGACATCACCTAGTCCAGTCCCCTATTCAAGGCAGGATTGACCCTGGCCAAAGCATCCCAGCCAAGTATCTGTCCAACCTGTTCTTGAAAATTTAAGAAATATCCAAAACCTGAATCTTAACAAAATATTAGAGACTCACCCTTTCTTGGGAAGAGGAGACAATAAACCACATGCTATTGATGTTTTTCATGTTATTTCATGCAGTACTAGAAGACATGAAAGATAGCATTGTAAGGAGGACCATGTAGGAACATATATAAAATAGAATCAACTGACATCCCTCTATTTCACACTTGAATTATTTTCCAAGTTACCAGAAGTTGGGATTTCTCAACAGAGGTAAACTAAATTTTGCATTATAAAAACAACAATATTTACTGGGTTTTCAAACAAAACAGTTTTAACTCCACCCTCTTAAAAATAGTACATCATTCAGAAATCTTTGAGTTTCTTTAAATATTATTCCTTTGAGCTCCTTTAAGTACTCTTCACACAGGCATTAGAGACACCTTTACATGTGCTCCAGGATGTGGGGTTTAGGGAGCACTTTCAGTAGAGTGGCTCTCAGGAGCATCCCACACTTCAAAATAGTGGCAGGGGTGGTTTAACAAAAGCTTGTTTGATGAGCTTTAAAGTGCCCCCACCATCATTTTGAAATGCAGGGGCACTGAATACATGTGATGCCCAGGCTGCTGAATTAGAACACATCGCCGTAGGAAACTATCCTGTAGATAGGCCACTTTTGAAAATGTAATATTTAAAACTAATAGCATTATTATTTTACACTTACAGACATTATTATTATTCTTAATTCAGAAGAAAATTTTCATCAAAACCAGAATTTTTCTGAAAAGTATTGTTTCCATTTTGTGTCAAAATTTTGTTTTCACTTAAGTTTTCAAAGAAGGTATACCATGACTTTTCATTAACTAGAGTTTGGAAAATAGAACTGCATGGGAAAATATGGATGCTATTTGGTCTTTTCATCACAGTGGTTAATGGTCTAGGCCTAGCATATCTGAAAGTTCACTAAGTTCCAGGGAAAATCTTTGGTGAGCAATTATGTTCCTCTATTACAATGGCATTCTTTAAACTAAAAAAAAAAAATGACAGAATTTTCTTGGGCATTTCCTCCTGAAACTCAAGACTAGTACAAATGTAACCATCTTTAACTCTAGGACAAGGCATGCTTCTTTGAACTTACCTCGAGTAACATAAGACAGGACCCTAGCAAAACATATCAGTACTCTTTCACACTCTAAAAAGACTCCCCCCACCCCACCCTGGCCCCCACATAACACATCTGTCATGCTGGGTGATTCACCATTGAAAGATGCTCAGATACTAAAGGGATGGAAAAAATATGAAACCCTAGTATACAACAGAGTACATGTGTAAGTATGTTAGATAAACATGCAGATTTACATAGAAAATGTCTGGGAAAGGTTTGCATATTGGACCCATGCAAAGTAAACTGAAAAATAAAATAGATTTTAAAAAAGAATGTACTCATCTATTTCTTTTTCTTGGTAATTGGACAATAAAGGAACAATAAAAAGCTGATTTGAAATCTGCCTTCTGTATATAGAAGTGGCTGGAAGCACCCAATATGTCTTGAGTGTGCACTCTGATTTTATGACAGTCTGCATGTTTTCTATGGAAAAAATTAGCATAAAAATGAACTGGTTGATACAAAGAATTCAATTATTCAAGCTTTTGTATAAACTCATTCACATTTCTGAACCACACTATTTCCACACCACCAACATATTTTTTTTTTATTTTGCATTAAACAAATCAAAAGAAAGAATTTTTGTCTCAGCTGACACTTTAGACCTACATTCAAATGAAAGGACTTGGCAAATCAGAACCCAGGCATAAAACTTAGGTTTCTAAATCATCATGAGCAGTTCCCTTTCAGGTTAATTGGAGTTCCCTTACAGAGCACTGGGCATCAGTGAATCCAGAAAATTTTAAGGAGGACTCAGTTTTCTATGATGAGGTCTTCTTCAGATGAGACGGAGGTGAGATACACTAATTAGAAAGTATTAAAAGCTCAAACACCATCAGATGCCATCAAACTTCACTGTATTCCTTGCATCGTTTCACGCTTTCATTAAATCTTAGCATAACATTAACAGCTGTTCTTTACAACAGGAAAAACTACTAAGAAAGGAGGGAGGTATCATCTGCTATATTAACATCAATTGACTAAGCCTCCATGCATTTCTGTGATGTCAGGAAAAAGCGTAATTTCTATTTCACAGACAGATAAAATTATTCAGTCCAAGATTCAAAAAGCAAGTGGCAGAGTGAGAAACAAAACACAGATCACATCACTCTCAAGCACCACATTATTACTTTAATTTCACTAGTCTGACTTGACTTGCACTAAGATTTCCAGCTATCATTCTTTTTTCTAACTCAGCAAAAAAAATCTGAATCTTTTAGTTGGAAAAAAACCCCAGCAAAACTACGGACAGAGACATATATAGTCTCATACCTTAAGTACATTTTCTTAATAGACGGGACCACACCCCATTGTGAACCTCTGTACAGAACAAAGAGACATCTAGTGGTTACACAATATACTAGCAGTAAACATTTTATATTATTCTATCTGTGCTTCTATATTTATGTTCTCCTTATCATAGTAATTACACATTACAGTTCATTAAAAACAACACAGAATCTCTGTTTCTGCCACCCTGTCTGCAGGAAGCAGAGATCAAATACAAATGTTTTATCTATGTATCCAGGCACAAACACTGTCCTCATCATCAAACGGTGTCTACCATTTGTTCTGAAGGCAGCAAGTTTGCAACACGTTCTAACATGTTCCAGGAGTAATCTTGCAGTCATGAGTTGGCTGCTGAGAAAACTACATCACTAGGTTCAAACAGCTTCATGCCATGAACACAACTGTTTAAATCAGGCCTAGTAATGACTGGGGGATATGGTTCCCCTCAGTTATCCTTTGGGTCACTTGTGTACAGAGCTCTGAAGATCTGGACTGGAGCCTGAGGATGATTGTAGTCATAGGGTGACAATGGGCAATGGGTCATAAAGAAATTAAGAGGATTGCCTGACTGAACTCGGCTGCTCTAAAAAACTCTTCCTCAACCATCTTAACACAGTATCCAGTGAAGAAGAAACTTTTTATAGTTTTCCTAGGCCTACAGGACAACCTTCATAGTGTTCCCTTATCTCTTTTCTCCCAGGAAAAGCTATGTCTCTGGACCCACTTTTTGCCTACTGGTGAAAACTATTGTGTTGCCTGTATGTGGCTTCTGGAAGTATTAAAACTAATGGAGAAGATCATTACAAATTAGTGCACACATTTGAAAAAAAGCTCAGTTACCAGTAGGCCAATGACATAACAACATACTATTTTTCCCTTTCTCACCACATGCCTGACCCCTTCTGTCTGATGCCTTTCAACCTGTTCTTGGCCCTGTCTCAGGTACTTTTCCTCTTCCCAGCCCTTTGTCTCAGTCTCAGTCTCATTATCCTTGCCTACCCAGTTCCACTTTTCATTCCTCAGACTTCTCATCCTAGTTCTAGAGTCTCTCCATCCAGTCAGTCCTAGTCATCCTTTCTGTATTCACCATCTCAATTCCCACCTCCTAGTCTCTCCCTGCTTTCCATACTCCTTTCCAGATTTTTTGTTCAGGTATTCCTGTTTCATCCCTTCTTGTCTCCTAGGCCATGGATACAATGTTAGTCTTTCTGATTACCCAAACTTTGGTTTCTTGTTATACGCAGCAGGAGAAAAATTATTCGGGGGGGGAGGGGGGGCTGAGTATGTGTGTGCATGCATGTGCATGCACTCCACTCTCCCCTCCCCCCCCAGCAGGTAACTTTGTGGGGGAAGGGGCTGGCGAAGGGGGTAGGGACATAGCGGGGGTGCAGATTGAGGCCCCTGCAGTGAAGAAGGGAGTGGGGCACAGGCAGGGGCAGGGGCTTGGGTGAATGGGGACCCAGCTGGGCCAAGTGCTGGAACTATCAGAGGCCAGGCAGCTTGTCCAAGGGTGTGGGGGGCTACTGCCACTGTGCACACCCTGGTGGAGGCCCACTGGGCACATGCTCCTCAATCTGTGTGTGGAGCGGAGGCGGCTGCCGCTGTGTGCTGTGCTTTGCACCCCACTGCTCCTGCCGCTGCCTCTGGACCCCATGGCACCACATGTGTTCCTCCTCTGGGCAGGCAAGAGCATGGTGCAGCCTGGAGGTGGGCTGCAAATGGTGTCCCAAGGCAGCTGCAGCACCTGGCCCAGCTGGGGTCCTATGGCAGCTGCCTCCAGCCTACACACAGATAGGGGGGGCATGTGTCCCTCAGGCCTCCACCAGGGTGTACGCTGTGGCAAAAGCTCCCCTGCGCCACTGAACAACCCACCTGGGCTCCAACTGTCCCACCACCTGGCCCAGCCAGGGCGCCATTCACCCCAGAGCCTGCCCGTGCCCCACTCCTTCCCTCACCATGGGGGCCTCAATCTATTCCCACCCCCAGCCCTTTCCCCTTCATAGAATGATAGGTACTTGCCTGCTGTGCTGGGCAGCCAGTGATCCACATGCCAGGCTGCAATCCTGGTTGCATGCGCGCCCTGCCTCCCCTGCTCCAACCGCCAGGAGCCTGTGGCCAGGCTGCCTTGTGGCCCTACCCACTGCCCTGCATTTGAGAGGGCTGAGCCCCCTTAGCCCCAGCCTTCTGCCACCTATGTTTCTTGTTCCAGATTCCATCTACCCTACCCAGCCCTTTTGCCTATCCTTTCTTAACACAACTGGGATTCTTGCTAGATCTGGCTGCCCTCCTGTCCACTCCATTTTCCAACATACACTTGTTTCTTAGGCCCAGTGCCTCATCTGATCCATATTCCCCTTTAGATAGCTGACTCCCCATTCCAATCTTTCATCCTCAACCCACAGATGCCAGAACTGACCTTTCTTCCTTCTCACCAGAACTCAGTCCCAGTTTCCACTCCAGCCCATCCCAGTCTCCCCTGACTCATGGTCTCTCATCTCCCTCATCAGGATTTTGTCCCATCTGTGTTTAAATTAAATTGCTCCCTCTCCTCCATACTACCTGAGGGTTGCCAGATGACTGCCTGTACAAGACAAAGAGGCTGTCAGTTCTGTTGCCAAGCCCCATCCTAGAGCATCCATTACAGGGAAATTCTGGCTTTGACTTTGGAACTCTTGCCTGGAACAAACCCAGTTGCTCTGCAAGGACAACATATACATAGCACAGAGCTCTGAAGAGACTCCAACACACTCAGTGAGGTTGGACTCTGGAGCTTTTGACTGTTCAGTTCTTTAAAAAAAATTCTACTGAGTACATAGGAGTTACAATTTCTCCAGCCAAAGTTGAGCAGATTTCCATAGGGATGGCAAATGCATAACCCTGACACAAAGCCCATTCCTGTTCCAAAGCATGGCAATATTAGAGCCATGTAAAAAGTTGTTACCATTTTTGCCGAACCTTGTTCTCAGAAATAATTAAAGAGCTTGAGTTGAAATTTTCCACAGAAATTTAGTCAGACACTAACATTGAACATGGAAGATTTCACTCAGAATAGTTTAAGTGTGGCAAAGGTATAAGCAAATGAAAGCAGAATATCATAATGTTAAGTGGTAGATGCAACTTTAATATTAGCCACCATTAGCTGCCTGCCTGAAATTGAAACACTATTTCATTAAAGAAAAGCCACATTATAGCTTACTTTCTCTGCTTTTCATGAAGGGTCTTTATGCAGATAGTTTAAGAACTTGTTTTCATCAACTTGCCTTATGCTATTGGTGTCAGCCCACCTTACCCTATTAATATCACTGACATGCCTTGAGAGCTCCCAGAGACATCAGGAACCTATAGACTTATTCAAGTTAATCTTATCTTACTCAAGTTAAAGAAGTTACACTGCAATTAGGCAATTTCATGAAATTCCAAGAGATCTTTTTTTGCTGCAATGTATTCTGTAGTCTCTCTTGGTCAAATGTGGTAGTCAGTGAAATTTGAGGAGTATGGATTGTAAAATTGGCCCTCTTGGACACAGTAAAAGCTGTAATGTATACTTGGTATTATGTCTTTGTATGCTGTGTCATTCTGTGGACATAATAAGAGCCATATTATGCTGGCCAGCTTTAGATAGGCATTCAGACTTGCCTTCAAAGCTGTTCCAAGGGATTTGAAAGCCAATTCCTATTCTTTTTAATAGGATTTCAACATCCAAGCTATTTAGCCTTCTGTGAATATCTCCTCATTATTGTAAATATTTTATAGCCACAATATATGAGAATTTGGCCCTAGTGCCATGCACAGACATATAAACCTAATTATGGGACAACTGGAATTTTTTAATTCAAACACGAATATAAAACAATGGTTAAAAATGAACAGACTTAAGCCAAAGTGATTATATGAATTAAAAAACAAAAACAATCCCTCCCCAAGGAAGTCAAAACAATTTTCTAAAAAAACCCCAATATTTATAGACATATAAGAATATATCCCTATTTATGGGGTCCATTTTTTGCTTGCATTCTTTGGGGAATTAAGAAATCAAAGGAAATCTTTTCAATAAATAATGCTATATTTTTACCAGGAGATGGCATCACCAAACAACTAGACTGAACAAAACGAGATACTTAAAATCCCTAGTAACTACAAAGCAAGGATTATTCATGGTTTTGCACTGAGAAAATGTGCCCAACTATTATATTATATCATCTCCTCATTGCATTTAATGTATTCCATTGTTTTCATCTCCTGTTTACACTCAACTATCTTAGCCCTGCTCCCTAACGACATATAGAAAAGCTAATAAGAAATCGGCTTTCACATCTTGGTGTGAAGCCTGTAAGGTTAGTAAGAATTCAGGCATGGCTGGCAAAATTGTAAGTGCATCCAAACTCATGGCTTCCCTATGGTGACAAAGCCCCCTTCATTCTACCAGCAGAACAATGCTAGATATGGAGGACAGAAGACTTCTGCTGCCATAGGGGAATCACCAGAAAATGTATGTAGATATACATGTACTTTCTGAGGACTGCTGCAACCCCTTTAGCAGCTAGTACTTCCCAGGATGTAAATAAGCATGTTCAGTTTGCAGAAAAAGTTCTTAAGTAAGGAATGATGGCAGTCTTAAAATATCTGAAGTGCTGCCATAAATTAGAGGGAGAACATATTTTATCTCTTACTGCAGACAGGAAGACGCAGAACAGTGGCTTGACATTTCAGCAAAATAGGTTTAGACTGGACAGCCAGAAAAAAAAATTCACTGTTATATAACAGTGTGGAAATGGAATACACTGCCAAGGGAAGTTGTGGACCCTGAAGAAGACGCTGGATAAGTATTGGTCAGGGTTTATCTAGGAGTAGCTATGCTCTATTATGGGTTTCTCCCATGCTTCCAGGTTTTGCTGGGCCTGGGAAGGAAATTTTTTCCCCTCCTGTTGCTACATGTGCCAGGAATTTTGTTTGGTTTGGTTTTGTCTCCCTCAGAAGCACTGGGTTTGTCTGCACCAAGGCTGGAGATTTTGACCAAAGTGTGCCGATCCTCTTACTAGAACTAAAATCTGGGGCTCCTATGTCTTACCCCCCTCCACTCTGGATCAAACCAATTGCCACATTTGGGATCCAAAGGCATTTTACGTCCTAATCAAATGGTATGGACTGTGCAGATTTTTGTCTTCCTCGGTACAGGGGGAGTAGCTCTCTTTCTAGGATCTCTTGAATGTATTTTAACAACTTTTGCAGTAGCAGAACATTGGCTGACATTGTCTCCCTGCATTAACCATGGCAGGTTAGAGTGCTATTTCTAGCGGTTGCATGAAAGGTTTGATTGCATAGGTTTAGTACTAGATTGGACAAGAACGTGTATGGGCAGTTTTGGATAAAGAAGGTCCTGCTTTGGGCAGAGAGTTGGACTAGATGACCTCCAGACATCCCCTACAGTCCTACTTTTCTATGGTTCTATGATTCTGTACTGCCCTTGATGGCTTGCCAAAACTCAGTAAGCGGCCCCCCAACTGAAATAACTGCCTGACCCTGAAATAGACAGTCTCTTAGGTGTTAAGCACCCTAAAATATTATTAACAATGTAATTAAATCCCAGCAACATTAAAACTCTCCATTGAGCAGAATTTCTTTCCATAGCTTATTTGGTGTGGGCAGCAAACACTTTAACTATCTCTAGACCCTTCTCAAACACATGTTTTTAAGTGTGCATGCAAGGAATCCAAATTCAACCTATCTTTTTAACTAGTTGGGAGCATGTTAAACAGCTATTTAAAATAACGTGTCTCTGGTGTATTCCCTATTTTATGCCAAGGAAGGTCCAAACTAGGAGTCTGAATAGCTACTAGGAGAGTATGTTGCCCAACATTTTGAAACTAATGATCTTGTGTTCTCCTCCTAGCTTGTCCCCAAATAAAACACCCCAAATCATTATTTATGCCTAAAAAAATCTCTTTGTCTCTGACCATCTTCCATCCTTTGCTTATCTAATTATATCACGGTCAGTTCCAGGGGTCAGGGATTGTCTTTTTGCTAGATCTTTGTACAGTCTTTGTACAGTATATATAGCACATTAGACCGCTGCTCTGGGTGTTACCCATATGCAAACATCAAATAGCATGTTAAAATCCAGTTTGGACATCAGCTACAATTATTAAACTTCAAATTCCATTCTGTAATTCTCACAGATATATTAGTTCATTGAAGAAGAAAAAAAAATGGTTAAAATTAAAGAATTTTCTGCTAACAAAATCCTTGTGTTTTTTATGACTGGTTTTTCTTCACAATAGGCAAAATTAATGAGCTTGCCAAAAAGACATTATTCTGTAAGGTACCAAATTGGAATCAGGATTGGGTCCTAAAGTGGAGGGAAACTGTCAATATTTCAGTGCTGTCAAGGTTCCTTCCTTCTCCCCTCCCTTTTCAGGCTAATGAAGTACTATTCTAATTCCATCAGCTTTTCTTTAGTTAACTTGATTGATTTTACTTGGCTTTTATAGATAATGACTTTCACAACATGGAAATTATTTAATCAATTACCCTCAGCTAGTAATACTATACTTTTTTATTGTTGACTTTAAATACCTTATAAAAAACAAAAGTATTTTCCTGTTTGCCAGGCAAATCACTTGGGATAACTGACCATTTAACTGAATCCATATAAGAGCAGTAAAGGTGTTTATAAGGAATCAAGAGTTCATTATTTTAAAAATGATCTTTCAGGAGAAAAACGTTTTTTTTTTAAATTTTGATAGAATAAAAGGTTTATTCTGAAGGCTACCTCTGAACAGAGATAAGTCAGAGCCCACTACACTGATACCTATGAAACCACTATTTCTGAAAGTTCCATGCCCAAAAGATTTTGTCTTCTATAAATTAAGCTTCATTGCTAAAATAACAGAGTTTTCAGTTCTATCGTATCTTTATTGCCTCAGTTACCATATATTCTCACATACAATACACCCTGAAAGAAGATACACACCTTGTTTTTGAAATGAAGAATTAAAAAAGGGCTGTATGAACATAAGTGGCAATGTGTCTCAAATGGAATGTACATATCCCTGGGAGTAAGCTGTAAGCTTTGAAGTAAGAAATGAGAGGAAGGAATAGGAAATAGAAGAAAGGAAATTGAGGAATGAAGGATACTCCCAGCTTACTCCCAAGGACAGAATATATGAATATATGCCCACCATTGGCGTGGATCTTGTGAGGGAGTATCTTGAGAGGCTGACCCCCCCTCCCCTCCCCCCCCCCCCCCGGCCCCTCTATAAATCAGCTGGTCTGGATAGGTTGCACCCAAGAGTGCTAAAGAAACTGGCAGACATCATAGTGCAGGCACTGGTGGGGATATTTGAGAACTCATGGCACTCAGGCAAAGTAACTGAAGATTGGAAGAGGGTCATGGTGGTGCCCATTTTCAAGAAAGGGAGGAAAGAAAACCCAGGAAGCTACAGGCCAATCAGTTTGATCTTAATCCCTGGAAAGATTTGGGAAAAAAATTATTGTCAAAAGTAGACTGGCCAAGTTCACTGACAACACCAAGCTTTGCGGAAGAGTGTCCACACTTGAGGATAGGCTGGTGATCCAGGCCGACTTCAATAGGCTTGCAAGGTGGGTGGATGAAAACCTGATGGCATTCATTATGGAGAAATATAAGGTGCTCCACCTCAGGAATAAAAACCCTTATCACACTTATAGACTTGGCAATGCTACACTCGCTGGCACCATGACAAATAGACTCGTGGGTCATGATTGACCACAAGATGAATGTGAGCCACCAATGCAATACCACAACTGGCAAAGCGAACAAAACTCTGGATTGCATCTACCAATGCATCTTGAGCAAGACCCAGAATGTCATCCTCCCACTGTACTCGGCTTTGGTGAGGACACAGCTGGAGCACTGCATCCAATTCTGGACTCCACAATTTAGGAAGGACGTGGAGAGGCTTGAGAGTCCAGAGGAGAGCCACATGCATGATCAGAGGGCAAGAGAACAGGCCTTATGAAGAGAGGCTGTAAACTATAGGACTCTTCAGCCTGGAGAAGTGCAGGCTCAGGGATGACTTGGTAGCAGCCTATAAACTCATAAGTGGTGAGCATCAGGATCTTGGGGAACACCTATTCACCAGAGCACCCCAGGGGAAGACAAAGTCTAATGGTCACAGACTCCTGCAAGACTGTTTTAGGCTGGACATAAGGAAAAACTTCTTTACTATCCGAGCCTTCAAGGCCTGGAACAGACTCCCCCCAGAGGTGGTGCAAGCTCCTACTCTGGACACTTTCAAGAAACATTTGGACATTTATCTTGCTGGGATACTTTGACCCTAGCTGACTTCCTGCCCCTTAGGCAGGGGACTGGACCCGATGATCTTACAAGGCCCCTTCTAGCCCTAATGTCTATGAAAATCTATGAAAAGGTTAAAAATGAACACTATGTTAGAATCTTTCTTAAGTTGCTGAGATATTACAATGTGCTCATAGTAACATACAGTGTTACATGAAATCAAAGATGCATGCAGCAATATAACAAACTTAAAGAGGGGACCACAAGATGCAAATGTTGTGAACCATTACTGAATATAAATTCTATTAGATGTATAAAATGGCACTATCATCTTCCACCATCATCAATTCCCACTTTAACTCAAGTGTGGCTTTTCAGGTAAAGAACAGTACTGATCAGAGAACTTGTCTTTGCTATATTGCCAATTTGATAATTTTTATCTTTCAGTTCAATCAAGAATGTACACTGCTATCATATTGGTTTGGGGCAGAAATTGGCTCAGATGGAAACTTTCATTTTTTGGCTCCTGAAAGACTTAAAAATCAATGATGATTGTAATAAGGCAGTCTGTCCCTGAAAAGCCTGGCTACAGGACATTTGGATGATGAGTGTCTCCATTGGTACAGACAGAAGTGCAGCTCCCCGCTGTAAATCATGGCACTTTGCAAGAAGTGCCATTACTTACAGCTATCCCCAGGACGCAACAGACATTCACTGTTGCATCCCGGGGGTTGGGAAATAAGCTGCAGTTTAGCTTCCCACCCCCCTCACAGCAGGTAGGGGATGGGGGCTGCAATCCAACCATTCCCCCCTACAGCACCAGATGGGCAACCCCCGGAACAAGCTCCCTTCGCTCCCTTCCCCCCTCCCATTCTGAAGATACAGCGCAATGAGCAGGGCTTAGCTGCATCAGCTGAGCCCTGCTCTGGCCACACTGGGAGATGCTAATGAAGGCACTCTGCTTTGGAGTACCTTCATTTGAACCTTCATATAATGAGAGTTCAGACTGTCACACAACCAGGTATTTTTAAAGTGGTCAGCAGCCACTCACTTCTGTCAGTGCAAAGCTGTTGAGCGCTTTCATTTGCCAATCATGTGACAAACTGTCATGTCTGTCAACGCCCAGTTGGGAGCTTAGAGCCCCAGAGGTGAGAGTGGATAGAGAGCAAAACTGTGACAAAATAGTTGAAAGATGAAAGGAAGCAGGCTGAGAGCTGAACTGCTTGTTGCACTGAGCCAGTCTGCTGTGCTGGGGCCAGAGCAAAAGGGGTTCCCCTCCCAGTGCCCGGGACCAGATAGCATGATGTTGTTTTGCTTGTTGTTTGTTTAAAAGCCTGTGTTTTATTTGGAAGGACTGGCTAAGGAGCAGGCCTGTGCAAAGTGGCTAGTATTCGCTTTGGATTTGGATTCAGACGATTCGGGAGACAGTGATTTGATTCGGTGATTCAAATCACTGCCCAAAATCGATTCGGCCAAATCGGATTTGAAGATTTGGCTGCTGCCGAATCTCCAAATCATGCAGGCCAGGCCCATCCCCCATCTGCTCTCCCAGCCTAGCAATAGCTGCCCTGCCCGCCCCAGCTCCAGCACTTCGGGGGAAAAAAAAGCCCTGACTCACTGGGTGCTGCCAGGTGGGGGGTGGCAATCCCTGCTGCCCCCACTGCCCCACACTGCATAAGGGGCTCTGCACGAGCCCCCTGACCCTCCCCACTCCCTCAGCCCTCCCCATGGCTGCCCCACCCCCCATGGCTCCAGCCCTTTAAAAAAAACAAAAACAAAAACAAAAACAAAAAAAAAACTTGAGAAAAACCTCCACACACACCAATCCTGCTGGTGGGGGGGCAATCTCCACAGCTCCACACCACACGGGGGGCTCTGCATGAGCCCCCCCAAAGCCCTGCGGCTGCTGCAGGAGCAGAGAGTCCTGGGGCTTTTCTCTTTTTTTTTTCTTAAAGGGCTGGAGCTGACCCAGGCCCCAATCTGGCAGGGGGAGTGGGCAGGAGAATCGAATCACTACCCAAAGCTTCACACAGCCCTGCTGAGGAGCAACTCAGGGAGCAAAACCTGCCTGCAGAAGCTCACAACCCACTTAGAATAATATGTAAAGAGCTCTCAGAAAAAGCTCTATTAAATAATTCTTAATAGAAATTCTTATTTAGAATTTCTAGAAAGTTATAGCAAAATCAAAGAGCAACAAAGCAATACGCTGCCTTAGCAATGCACAGTTAATGAAGAAGTTTCAGCAGCAGTAGGAGTTGAGACCAACAGGGTGCCTGACTGCCCTTCAAATCAGAAACTCGGGGGAAAAACAATCACCCCTTTTTATGTACTATTCTATGCCCATTCATATACTTGGCCTACTATATTAAGTCTATCAATATGGCTAAGTAAAGACATTCAAAAAGCCTGAGATGGAACTGATTCAATCTACCCAGGTTTCTCTAAGCTGCATAGATTGAATGGGAAGTGAACAGAATGGATATTCACTCTTGGATGACTGCACTGGCCAGGTCAAAAGGCAGGGGGTGCTCTCACATACTTCCCAGTGGGGCTTCTTTCTCCACTGTCCCCAAGTATGCTTGCTCAGGTGAGGGAAGGGGCCAGGGCTGGACCATGGGGTGGTGGGGCCTCTGCTCCCCTACCCAACTGATGCTGCCCAGCTCAACTGACCGTTCAAATGGCTCTCAGCCCTGCTCCTTCCTGCTGATGTCTGCTGACCCAGGCTGGGCAGGGGAAGGGTCAGGGAGCACAGGCTCCTCCCAGCTGTGCTTTCTCAAATCTGGGGGGGATGGGTCTGGGGTTGGGTCCACAGCATGGGGGCTTTGCTTCTTCTTGCCCCCCCCCCAGACAAACACTGCTGTCTGGCTTAGCTGACATGGGTAGGCAGGAGGCAGGACTGAGAGCCATGCCAGGACTTTCAGCCCAGCTGTTCAGCACCAAAGATGCGGGGTGGCAAAGCAGAAGCCCCTAGCCTGTAAGACCAGTCTCAGCCCCCCAGACCCAAACAAGCACAACTGGTGGAGCCTGAGATACTTCACCCTTCCCCTGCCCTGCCAAGCTCAGCTGACATGGGTAGGCAGGAGCAAGGCTGAGCTACTCAGGCGATCAGCTGAACCAGGAATCTTCAGAGGGATGAGGGGGAGCAGAGCTGTGCTTACCCCCTGCCCTGCAAGCCCTGCTCCCACCCCCTCCAAACCTAAGAAAGCACAGCTGGGGATGCCCACATGGCAGGGGGCCTCCACTTTCCACAGCTCACCCCCTGCAATACCACTGGTAGGTGCAGACAAGACAGGGCTTGGGAGCAGAGGCTTTGCTGTCTCAGCCATGTGACATCCCAGGGGGTGGGGCCAGTGGGCTCTATGGAACAGACAGCATGGACATGCAAAGGATCATGGGATGCTGGAGGACAGCTAGGCAACTTGAGCCAGGAGAGGATCTGGGATAGAAGTTCAATAGACTAGTTTAACTTAAATTAGTTAATTCTAATAATACATCCACCCAGGTCTATCTTAAACCAGTTTCAGCCATTTTGAAACTGGTTTATGTGCACTGAACTTCTGTCCTGTTTCAGGTTTTAAATTGGTTTCCAACAAGTTAAACTGATTTATGTGATTTATGTGTAATGTCTATCTCTAGCCCTCATGTCAAATATGCATCAATATAAAACAAAATAAATACAATTTGCAGGTTTATTTAAAAAATACATTGTGGGTTAAACATGCACTGAGTGTTGTGTTTTCTTTTTGGGTTTTTTTTGTTTGTTTGGGTTTTTGGTCAAGGTTGCCCCAGGTTGCTTCTAAACTTTTCAGTGGTTCTCACCGCTTCCCTGCCCCACCGCCAGGCCAAATTCACCCCACTGAGTCATGGCATCTGGCCCACAGAACTCCCAATGGATTAATAAATATGGGGGAAGAAGGGAGGTAGCAATTAATACTGCCAACTCTCCCCACAGCCAAATTCCCAAGCCACGCACAGCTACGTTGCAGCCACTCGTGTGTCCTACGGGGCAAAAAGATTGACCACCAGTGACTTAAAACTCTAATGCTCGTGTTTCCACAATTTCAGGCCAATCTCGTATTTTATTTAAATTAAATCCTTACTTTCTTTAAAATCTACACTTCTAATAAATTATTTTTTTCTTAAGATTTTCTGGTACAACAGCTACTCACCTTCTAAATGAATCCATGCCTCAGCTTTCTGTCTGTCATCCTCCAAGGAAGGATCTGGCTTATGCTTGTTTATAGACAGACAACAAAAGGTCCCTTGTGAATTTACTCCCTTGAAAGGCTTTACATTGTCTGGTACCAGTTCAGTACAATACTATAATCAAATAGATCTTTTTGCAATTGTATTTTTGTTATCGGGTCAGCTTTTAAACATTCTGTTATCCCTCAAAAAGAAAAATAGTTACCTAGATCAATCATTACTTTAATTATAAGAAACAGGGATGGAGTTGACAGAAATAACTGGAAGTCTCTGTATCTTTAATAAACCTACTTCTGAACTCTCAGACTGCCTCTTTGTTTGATCGTCTATTACAGATAAGTGGCTAGTGACAAAGTGTTTGACTGTAGATCTGCAACTGATTTGACAAAATATACAAGCTATATTTTCAGGGCAATAGACAGGGATTTAATTATATGATTCCCATGCTGTTAGATGTCATGATTTGTCTAAAATCCTAGAGTTCTGGATCAGAAATGTACTGCTGAAAAAAAGATGTTTTCACATATCTAAATAAGTTTTTAATCATCTGTGGTACATCATAAAAGCACTTTTTGTGCTTTGAAGCTGTCAGGCCATGAACCTGTCAATTTTGTTTCAATCTGGAGTCTTAGAAAAATAAAATGCAATTTCAGCTTTCATTTTTTTAAATGTTTCCAGTTATCCTCTTTCTGAAAAATATGAACATGTAAAAATTGTTCAGATCTACATCTGTGTCAGGGCCTCTGATCAATCAAACCTGTCTGGGCCAAGTACTTGAGCCATCACACCTGCCCCTGATCCCTAGATAACAAGATTGCCTTAGTTTTCTGTGGAAGTGAGCAACTGGATTGGCTGCTACAAGCTCCACTCACCCTTTTAAGCACACCTGCAGGCTCAGGCTGCAGACATGTCTTGACACAGGCTCAGTTTGTTCTGGTAAGCCTTGTGTTCACTTGTGGAGCTCCTAGCTCCACTCTGCCCTTGACTTCAGTTCTCTCCTGGAACTAGATACCAGCTCTCTGACTCCTAGTATCTCTTGCCCTGATTCTGGATTTCACTTCTTGGTCCTTCTGGAACTTGGTTCCTGTGACCTCAGCTTTCTAACCCAGAACCTAGCTCAGTACTCCAGTAATCTGTACTCCTGCACTGCCAACCCCCTCATTGCTCCTTGGTACCCACCTGCAGGCCTGGCCACCTATGTCCTGGCTAAACCCTCGCAACCTAAAGCTTAAAGTTTGTCGTCCAAGTTTTTTCTGATGATCACAAATAGTCCCCTCATTGCCACCAAACATTGGCATTTGGGCTAGGGAGAGACATTACACATAAACCAGTTTAAGTGATCAGAAACTGGTTTAAACCTGTAACAGACCAAAAGCTCAGTGCAGAAAAACCAGTTTCAAAATGACTGAAACTAGTTTAAGATAAGCCTGGTTGAATGTAGTATCAGGCTTAACTAGGGTTACCATGTGTGCAGGTTTTCCCGGACATGCCCTCTTTTTAGGACCCCTGTGCTGCGTCCAGGCAGGTTTTTAAAAAAAGAGCAAATGTCCGGGTTTTCTGCTGTCCCAGACTGGCTGCTTTGGGCTGGGAGCAGTGGGCAAAGTGATTGGTTGTCAGGGGTCACATGCTCCCTGCACAGGCTCAGGAAAGCCAACAAGAGAGAGCAAGAGTGAGCAAAAAAGAGAGAGTGAGAGTTTAAGCAGCAGGGGTGGGGGAGGGGGGTGATAGGGGTCTGTGGGTTGGAAGTGCAGGGCACCAGCAGGGCTGGGGGGCAGAGGTGGTCGGTCTAGAATGTGGGACACCAGCAGGGCTGGGGAGCAGGGCAGGGGACTGTGGGTTGGGAGTGTGGGGCACCAACTCTCTGGAATCATATCCAGGGTGGATCTTAACAATTGCCCTCAATATATGTATGCAGAACTTATACTTGCTCTGCCTCTGACTTGACCCAGTCTAGTCCTGTGGAGGGAGAGGAACCAAAAATGCCTCTGGCTCCTCATGGCAGAGAACATGGAGTCTCCAGTGCTGCAAAACTGCCACAAAGCAAACTGAACCCTGCTGTGCTGAACAGAGGTGTCTTTGGCCTTAAAGAGACAGTACAAGGAAAACATGATAAGACACAATATGAACACAGTCAGAGAGCCATGCTCTAGCACCTCCCAGCTTCTGACCTGAGCCACTGCAAGCATGTGGCTGCAAATCCCTGAATCAAAGGTAAATGTCTGTTTACTTTTGTTTCAGTTTAATCTGTGCAGTTTAGACTAACTTGCAAAGACTGAATCAATTCAGCCTCAGGCTTTTTGACTGTCTGTACTTAGCCTTGGGGGACCAGAAAACCAATAACCAAGGTTTTGTATATAGAAAGATATAAGGACAAATTCACAGAAGTTCCCGCCAGGACCCACCTAGTGCCAATGAGCATTGAAACTCCCCTCAGATCCTTGAACACGAGTGAGCCTCGCATCTGGGAAAGAGTACTCTGCTCACTGCAAATGGAACTTCTCATAGTGGAAGTGGTGGCAACAAGCCCAATTCTGGTGTGAGGCCTGATCCTAGCATGCAGGGCTGGATGGAGGTAGCAAGGGGCCCAGTCATAGAATCATAGAAAATTAGGGTTGGAAGGGACCCCAGGAGGCCATCTAGTCCAACTCCCTGCTCAAAGCAGAACCATCCCCAACTAGATCATTCCAGCAAGTGCTTTGTTAAGCCAGGTTTCCTGTTCATGCTATACCACTCTCCTAGTGATAAAGTTTTTTTTCCCAATATCCAACCTAAACCTCCCTTGCTGCAACTTGAGACTGTTGCTCCTTGTTCTGTCATCTTTTGCCACTGAGAACAATCTAGCTCCATCCTGTTTGGAAGAGACCTTCCAGTAGTTAAAGGCTGCTATTAAATTCCCACTCAGTCTTCTCTTCTCCAGACTATAAATAAACACAGTCCCCTTGCCTCTCCCCATAAGCCATGTGCTCCATTGCGTCCCTCCCTCCCCCCATCCTGCCTGAAGACCAGTCCTGTGCCACTCATCTGGTCCACAGGACCATAAGATTGCTCTAAACTCATTGTGCTTCCACTTCCTTGTGTGAACTCACACCTAGGAGATTATTAGGTCTTATTTTTAGATCATATATTGAGAAAAAGATGAGAGGAAATGTACCTACATCTTTTTGGCTGGACATGTATGGCAAGATTTTGTTTTTAATGTATAATTTATGCATATGGTAGTAACACTTAAAACATTAAAAAAAAAAAAAAAAGGCCTGTGCCTAAGTCTCCAGAACCTTTCAGTTTTCAAAGTACTTATGAGCTAACAAAAGGTAAACAGTTCAGAAGTTTTCTCTGGCTTTCCATTTCAGTTTTCCATCTTGCCACAGTTGCCTTGTTGTTTCAGGTTCTCTTATTCTCCTTATCATTTCTATTAAAAACATTAGGATTCATGAATTCTTGTGCCCCAGGAGTCTCCTATTTATTAAAAAAGGGCAATACAAAGCCAGATTCAGCCACATTTATTCATATTGAGTAGTCACAGACTGTTCAAATACTGTCATTGAAATGGATCCACATACTCAAGGAACAGACTGATTACACAGTGTGAATAAGGGTATCAGAAGGTATTAGAAAAATACCATGGAATAATTTATTTTCCCCATTCTTCTTGGTTTCTGGTATGCAGTGGATACTGCACAAGTAGCTGGTGCAAGTAAGCCATCACCTGAGTGCAGTCCAAAGAACTTTGTTTCCAGTTTCCTTATACCAGCAACTTAGAGCTCAAACAACCAAGGACCCCACAGCCTAGGATTTGTCTAACAGGCTGTGACCCTAGAGAACTGAAATCAATCCCAGCTCCAGCACAGATCTGCCATGAGACTGAGAACAAGTTATTTAAAATGTGTGTACTTTAGTGCCTTATTGGAAAATGGAGTTAATAATCCTGCCTTGCTGCCACTTTCCTGGGTGGAGAGCACACAAAACACCAGCAGACTCTCCATATGCCCGAAGAAGGGTATTTGTGCTTGAAAGCTTGCAATGAACAATTTTGCCAACTATTTAGTTGGTCTAATAAAAGATATCACATTTACCCAAAGAACCTTGTCTGCCTATATATCCTTAGACCAACATGGTTACAACCAACACCCCTGTATCTTAATAAGCACTTTTAAAAATGATGGCCTACATTTAGCAACTTAAATCTAATTCTTATTTGCCAGACCTTATCTTAAAAACTAAGTAAAGATTTGTTTTATTATTGGATTCATCCATGTACTGCAGGATGTGGGAGAGAAGGGAATGTTCGATACCAGTAACTTCCTAAGCTATGAATCTGTTGCTAGTCCAAATACCACTTTCTGTGAACCCCAAGAATGGGAATATTTTAAAACTTCTGAAAGATCTAGGTATCTGCATTGAGTGGGGATTAAAGTAAGAATGGAGCTGAAGGGGATCAGTGGTGAAGGTGTGATGGACACTGGGTGCATCTACATGTGCAATTAATGTGATGCAATAAACTCCAGTACAGTTTGCGCTGAAGTTAGCTGCTCCTGCGCACAGTATTTACATGTGCACCTGGGACTGCAGCATGCTGAGCTGGGGCGAAGCAGCCCCAGGCTGGCAGGGGTCTGGGGGGCCAGCTGTGGGCTCCAGGTCATGGCATCAGGCAGTGGAGGGACTGGCTGGGGCACAGGGATGCTAAAGTGTGGGGCTAGGTGGCTGGCAGGCCCTGCACTTTAGCACTTTTGTGTCCCAACCAGCCCCTGTCACCATCTACACATGCAGTATAATTTCTCTGCCATAGGATAATATTATCCCTGACACTAGCATCTTACAATGAAGTTAATTAATCTACTGTACCCTAATAACAGTGCATGTGTAGACTATGACACTGTACAGCAGAGCTTTTTAGTCTGCATCACAGTAAAGTGCATGTGTAGATGCACCCAGTGTAATGAAAGTAAAATGGAAATAGAAACTCAGCATGGGGTAAACATATCAAACAGCATTAATGGAGAGATGAAAAATCACTAAAATCTAATGCATGCTTCACCTCAGGGAAGACCTTGAGAAATTTCTCTCTCCAATAACCCTATCCCTTCAAAAACAGCCTCATCAAATTTCCTCACTCTTCTACCAACAAACAGCAGTACATTTTTGGGGGATAACCCAACACCCTAAACCCTGCAGGATGAAAAATGAAAGCTAATATATTTGAAGCTAAAGAATAGATATGTTCCATGGAAAGGGACAGAAAAGGACCCAAAGGGGAAAATTCTGGAAAATACGGATAAGGTGGTTTAAAGCTCAAAATACTCCCCTTCCAAAAAAAAAAGGGGGGGGGGAGGGGATTCTGATTTTTAAAGAATTATTTTTTTTTAATATTGAATATTGCATATAAGGGAAGTAGCTTAACCATTTTATTTTGGCCGAGTTAGGGAAATATGAAAATTAGCCCTATTAAAAAGTGTATTGCTTTCACTTCTAAGTATGAATGAACAATGACAAGAAGTCAGCAAGAAAGATCATTGCTTGACTCTGGCTTCCCTCTTTTTCTGTGGATCCTTAAAACTTATAGGACTGGGTCAACATAACAAAATTGTCATAGGTCTATATTTTTATCCTATCGGGGGAACCATGATAAAGTTATCCTTAGTCCCTTCCTGGTGACTTTTCTGTGAGAAGTTCCATGTAAGCAGGCATGTCCTGTTTTTAAAACAATCCTTGCATTCATTTTATTGATGCCGCAGGATAAAGATAGGACAAAGGAGAGATCTTTACATAAGAAAGAAGAGGGTATCATGCTTGTAAACTACTCTACAATATCTTTCCTAAGGTGTATTCTGGTAAGAACAGCTGCATTGATTGGGAACACTGAAACCTGGTTCATCTGATGATAGTTTTCTCTCTTTTTAATGATACTTCCAATCAACCATGTATCCTTGTTACTAAGCATAGAGCCTAGAGAAGTCCAAATGAGCAACAATGTTTAGCATATTTTATGAGTACTCTGTTTTATTTTCTGTAAAACAAATAAGCTCATTTAAAATTATGTTCACACTAAAATTTTCAAGTAGCCACAGATGTGAGAAAAGCATCAGTGTTAAAATAGGTGTAAAAATAAATCTGGTTGTTTCTCTTTATTTAGCTGGTGATTTAAGTGGGCTTTGGATCATATCCCTACTTACTGTCTGAGGAATATATGCACATTTTTTCACTGAAGTCCCTTTACCATAAATATTTTTTCTATATTATGGAAGAGATCCTTACAAGGTCATCTAGTCCAGTGTACTGCTCATGGCAGATCATGCCTGTCTACACCATCTCAGATGATTTGAAAACTTTGAAGGATGGAGATTCCATCACCTCTCTAGGTCATCTACTCCAGTGCTTATCTGCATAATTTATAACCTCTTCCTAATATTAACTGTTGTGTGATAAATAGACCTTTACATTGCATACACTTTAGAAATGGCCTTTAGTTTCAGTATCATTGTCCTCAATTGTCCTTCTCATCTCTTCACTTTGAAATATATACACACAGGTAAAAAACAGGGAAATGGCATCTGTTTTAATCTTATTGAAAAATGATGCATTTTCAATGGAATTTTCAGTTTTCATGAGAATGCTAAAGAGCAGAGGGCCTAACTCAAATTCCAGTGAAGGCAATGGGGACCCAGATCTAGACTGGAAGTTAAGCACCTCACTACCTTTGAAGATTTCATCTTCGGATCCTTTCCAAAGCTGGATTGTGTTCAGCTGATCTGACCTATAACAAGTATTTGAACATAGAAGTCTAAAAAGAAAGATTCACATAGGTAGGAGGCATGTGACATCTCTTCTTCAGCTTAATTATTCTTACAAATGCAGATTCTCCCTAATCCTCTCTAAGATTATACTTCATTAATTTTTAACATTCTTTTTGGCTTCCCCTGCATGACTCCACTGCTAATTTACTGTGCCAGGTTGTGCCATGCTGAATCATGTTTTGCTGCCCTGTGTGGGCCACTAAAGCAGAAGTAGTGAAGCTGTGTGTAGCTAATTTACATTGCTCAAAAGTTGAGTTAATAAGCCTAAGCACAGCATCATACCAAGGTGGCTACTTCTGATTTGGGAAGTAGCGCATGCTGATCTTCATGGCTTCATCCAGCACAACATCACCCTGCATGATAAGGGAATGGTAGAGGCAAGCCCCACATTATTTCCCTCTAATTATTTCAGTTTGATGGAATTATTTGACACTGTCTAAACTGACTGTAGGGATGTCAAAATACCCTCACTATTTTTACGTTACACATTGTACTTGCTCAGTGTAGGTGAGGGCCACAGAAAAAAAATGGGCTCAGTCCTGATATGACATTATATGCATCAAAAAATCGCTGTCAGAATGTACCTACTGCAAGGAAAATCAGAATTAACAATTCATGCACCCAAGATGTCCTCAGAGTTCTCACATTGCCTTAATTATACCATAATATGTTTTCTTATGCAAGATTGCATCTGTAAGAATGTGATCCATTCTCTCACTGCTGATATATTACCTGCATTCAATTATTTTAAAGAAAAAAATAATTTCACCTGGATTCACTTTTTTGATATCTATCAAAGATACCGTAGGCAGCTATTCCTAATGACCTGTCAGTCACTCCAAAGGTTCAGCACACCCGCATCTGTAGTTTGAATTAATTTTGGCAGACTCCGTGTTGGCTAGGTGGTGATATGTTAGAAGAAATTACAAACCAAGCAGTAGTAATTCCATATGCCCACTTCTAGCATATAGCACAGAGGGGGAACAAGGCACAGATGCAACACACTGCAGCAAGTCAAAAAGTCATTAAAAGAACTGTATCCCACACAGCAGGCTCCCTCCCAAGCCTTGTAACCTCAGGTTGTTCCTTCATAGGAACTCCTGCATCCTTTCGAAAAAGCACGACCAACTAGTTGAAGCACAATGGGAGAGCTGCTGTTTTAATTGGCAGGATCCCTTAAGAAAACTGCACCACTTCTGGCAAGTTGCCTTTCCATTGGATACTTTTTTATAACCTTCTAAAGCAGACTGCATTTTAAATCTGCATACTAAGACAACAAATACCCCTTACTGGTAGGCAAAGAGGAGAACCATACTCAGGGCGCGCATCATTAGATCCCAAGCATCCTCACAAGATTGTGTTTATCCTGCTTTAGCCACAACAACACAAATATCTGACTGTTGAGAGGATAGGAAAACAGACTCTCTGGAAAGTGAAACTATTTGAATGATTGCATTACTTTTTCCTTTTTAGGCAAAAAAAAATTGCGCCAAAAGAGCTACCGCGTGGTAGGGGTGCACCGATAGAGATTTGGGGGGCTGATACTGATAAGGAGGCATATCGGCTGATACCAATCCGATTTCTGATACACCTGTGTGCACCTGGTAAGTCCATTGTGGTGGAAGGGGAGGAGGGAGTGTGGGGGCATGTGGGGAGAGGGAGGGGCGGGACAGATCAACACTCCCACAGTGACAGAGGGGGCAGGGGCAGGTGCTGCCCAGCCAACCAGTAGCTCTTCGGGGTGGAGGGGGGGGCAGCTCCCATTGCTGCTTGCACCCCAGAAGGGTAGGGGGAAGGGCGTGTGCCTTGGACCTGTGGGGGGTGGGGTAGGTGGGCTGGAGCCAGGGCTGTACCAGGCTGTTCTTGGTGGGTGCTGGGCTCAGGGCAGGAGCTACAGAAGGGGCTGCAGCCACTCCAAATTTCACTGTAGCCCAACTCCCAGCACCACTGCCATGTGCCCAGCACAGCCCCAGCTAAATGACCTGCCTCCACCCACACACCAGGAAGAGCCAGGGCTGTGCCAAGCGTGCAGTGGTGGTGGTGCTGGAAGTGGAGTTATGGTGAAATCTGGAGTGGCTGCAACCCTCTCCATAGTCCTGCCCGGAGCCCAGCCCTGGTTGAGAAGAGCCCAGCTCCGGCTCACAGCTGCAGCCTGCCCTCCCCACCCCACGCAGATCTGGGGGGCACATACCCCCCATGCCCTCTTGGGATACAAGCAGCAGCAAGAGATGCCCCCCTGATGACAAGCCATGGTTCCATCCTGCGCCCACCCCACCCTGGCTGGGCAGTGCCTGTCCCTGCCCCTACCCCAACCCTCACCACAGGGGTGTTGATCTGCCCCTGCCAAGTTCCTTCACTTCCCCTCCCCCTCCACCACAATGGACTTACCAGCTGCACGCAGCTCTCCACACTGCCAGGCTGTGCTCCTAACTGCCTGAGTCCTGCACTGCAGTTGCACACACACAAGCATTTATTGGCCAAATTATCAGCTGCATCAGGCCGATTTCCGATACAGACAATTTTCTTTATATCATTACCAATTCAATATCGTACTGATGTATCACTGAACCCATACTGTGTGGACATTTGATACAAATAATTTCATTTTAAAATCCCTTCAACATGTCCTTGACTTATGTACTGTGCTTAAACTGTGAAAAGATACTATAATAATAGCATATATACTCAAATACAAGTCCCCCCCACCCCCCATATGCATGTGGAAAAAGATCCCCTCATCTTATAATTGCATACAAGGAAATCTCACTAAATAAATTGTCTATCATTAAACTTCTGCCAAAAGCAGTATGTGCACAGCAATGGAAGCCAACTATGAAGTTCATTAAATGCAGTCAACGCTGAGCATGACTATAAGACACATGGGTCACATTAGACAAACATGCTGATGGAAATATTTTTTTTCTTGTCCCTTAAAAAAAACAGGGCGGGAGCTCCCTTCACAGGGAACTGGCACCAGTGCTGGAAGTACTACAATATCAGATTGGCGCTGGAAGGGCCACAGCCAGCCCTCCTCTTGTTGCCAAAAATGCTTGATCTTAGCCCAATGTTGATGGGATTTTTTGTTTGTTTGTTTTTACACATTTTATTAAAAACACACATCATCCTACACTTAGAAAGCTACACATACTGAGTATCCTTCTTTTACCAAAATTTCACAGCAGAGGAAAAACCATTAAAACTTTACACAACATACATCAACTTCTGACAAACAAAGCCTTACTGAAATCTTTTTGTTCATACAGAACCCTGTGAAAAAACTATTATCTCAGTAACTCCTGAAACTTTCTGTACGTCCCATCAGTCCTCTCTGTTGATTTACTGAAACAAGTGTGCCTAGTCCTTTTTCTCTCCATTTCTTCTCCACCTCTTCCTCTCCAATCTCTTCCTTGTCCTGATCAATGTAATATTTCAGTTCATACGGCTCCAGCTTCAAACACTCTTTCCGTGAAAGCCAACCCCTTAAACACCCAAAGATTTCTTACTTTCTGTTGTCTGTAGGATGTCTTCATTCTTCCCCAGCCCCACCTTTAAGGCTAAAGCCCTCTTTAAGGCCAAAGCTCTCCATGTCTGAGCTGTTTGCTATTCCTGCCTTCCCTTCCATTCTGTCTCCTATCTCCTCCTGCACTAGCTCAATCACAGAAATTTTGCCCCCCTCTTTCTCTGTTTCACCCTGATTCAGGGTCTCTTCTACCATTTCTACCTCAGTTTCCAATCCTTTCTCTCCCCCACTCTCCTTCTCCAGATTTTTCTGTTCCTTGGAGGTTTTGACTATATTTGCATCAGTGTTGGGGCACCTACAATACAAGTGTCCCTCTCCCTGACAAATAGTGCATTTTAGGGACTCCTGGCACTCTGTTGCTCTGTCTCCTCCCTTTCCATCTGTAGCATACTGTAAGGGGCCAGCGTGCAGATAGGTGTCCTACCTTTCTGCATTTGCTGCACCATTTTGATTTCCCATGGTTCATTATAAAACCCCGATGTGTCCTGATCTGAATCACTGACTGGAGGTGCAGCACACCACCTGGGCTCCACTTGTTTTCTTGTAACATTACTAATGCCTTCCAAGACCCCATCCACATATTATATTTGCCCCTTACTTTCTCTACTGACATGACCCTTTTGACATACTTTTCCATCCATATTTCTATATCTTCTGCCTCTAGTAAATCTGTGTATATTCAAACTATAATCACTGTTTCTCTTGACTTATCCCTCTTAATTCCTCTCCCCTATGTTTCTTTGCATATTTCTTCCAAAAGTTATCATACCCTTCTCCATCTAGTAGGCAATTCCCAAATCTTTTGGTTCAAGAAAGCAATCAGGCTGGTAGGATGCTCTGCCTGCACCTCCTCACTTTTCCAGGAAATCATATCTGTTCATCATCAATCCCATCTGCCTCCTGTTAAGGGTGAAAGTTGCTTTTATCCTCAGCCTCTGCTCCTTTCTAGCTTCTCTCAGTGTATTTTCCATGTTTTATTGCCATGTCAATCTCAGTGGGCTGGCCTTCTATCCTGTTCCCACTGTCCTCTGCTTCTCACCTAATATACCTTTTCCTGCTGCTTCTGCTCTGTCTCCCACTCTTCTCTACTCCTGTCTTCCTTCTGGCATCATCACTCTTTTCGTTACTCTTTTCTACCACTATTGTTCCTGCTATCATCTTCTTTCTTCCTTTCTTCTCCACATTTGTCCACTCTCCATCTGTCTCCAGATCTTCATTTCTGCTCTTCAACTCTTTTTTTTTTTTTACCTCATACCATTATTTTCAACTTCAGGTCTCCCTCATTTACTCCTTACACTCCAATGCTCTGTTGATCCCTTTCTCTGTCTTTAAGGCATAGACCAGGCTTTCAGTGTATGCTTCTAGAGTTCATTAATGCACCATAACTACAGTGCATTAAATTTGGTACCTGTAATAACAGGTACTAATTTAATGAAGAATAATCAGTGCTACTGTGCAGTAGTAGCAGCACACGTTTTTTTTAGGTGATGCTTATGCACAGTAGACTAATTCTACTGTGTATTAGCTGCACAATAGCACCAGCACATTTTTTTAGGTGATGTTAATGTGCAGTAGACCAATTCTACTGTGCATTAGCATATTAGTATGGTTTTTGCCTGCCACATGTGTAGATGCACTCAGTATTGATGGAAACCTACCTCAAGGATAAGTTGATACAATCCATCTAAATAAGACATATGCTAGTACCCATTAAGTTCAATATGGTAATCAATGCTGACTCTTTTTCAAGTCATGGTGAGCCACAACATTGCATACAGTTCACTTAGAAACCCTCTGTTGTGATCTCTCTCAGCCTGATGCATGAGTAGCATGGCCCCACCCTCCATGAGGTGAAGCTGAACCAGGTTGCCATGCTCCTCATCTCCAAAAAATTGTGATAAGACCATCTGGTTCCAATCATAAGTGGGGGCTAGTTAGCACATGGATCCTTTGTCAGGGGGCAGTATATGGGGTATACACACATAATTAGCAGTGCTGAGCTGTGAGGTCACTGTGGAGAGTTGGGCCACACTACTCTTATGTGTCAGGCTGAGACAGAGCATGAAAAAGGGATTCTGGGTTAACTGTGTGCAATACTGTGGCTCACCATGACTTAGATGCTGCTGACTCTGGTGGGGCCCAGACCAGTGAACTATGTGGTAAATCATGAGCTTTTTGGCTTTGGACTAATATCATGCATGGTTTATGTTAGATATAGGTAGGTACCAAAGTGCTGCTAAAAAGTATGTTTATGAAACATCTGTGCTAAAACTTGCAGTGGTTTCAAAAAAGGTAAAATGCATCAATTCTAGATGATCAAAGTATATGGGTATTATATGCAAGTTACTATAGTCTTGTTTAATTTTCAAGTTATTGTTTTCAGATTTGCTCCTCACTTCCACATACTCAGGGAGAGCAGGGTTTGACAGTAAGTAGAGGGAGAAGGGGTTGCCAGGAAAAAAGTGTGCATGTGTTGGGGAGGGGGAGGAAGGACAAAGGGCTTTCGCAAAGGGCTAAATTCAAGACAAACTTCCAATAATTAGATTCTGTACCTGGAAAATTATAGCAAATATAAACACGTTCCATATATAGATTCTAATTATTGGGGATTGTCTTATAATCAAGGTCGTCAGGTTACAGGGGTGGGTGGATGAGACTAGGATGGGTTTCAATACTGACAATACAAGGTACTGCACCTGGGGAGGAAGAACCAGCAGCATACCTACAGGCTGGAGAACTCCTTCCTCACAGCACAGAGGCAGAAAAGGATCTTGGAGTCACTATTGATTCCAAGATGAATGTGGGTTGCCAATGTGAGGATGTGGTCAGTAAGGCTATCTGCACCTTGTCATGCATCCACAGATGCATCATGAGCGGGTCCAAGGAGGTGATCCTCCCCCTCTATGCAACATTGGTCAGACCGCAGTTGGAGTACTGCGTCCAGCTCTGGGTGCTGCACTTCAGAAGGGATGTGGACAGCATTGAGAGGGTCCAAAGGAGGGCCACTCACATGCTCAGGGGGCAGCAGGGCAGGCCCTATGAAGAGAGGCTATGGGACCTGAACCTGTTCAGCCTCCATAAGAGAAGGCTGAGAGGGGATCTGGTGGCCATCTATAAACTTACCAAGGGGGACCAGCAGGGAATGAGAGAGACCCTGTTCCCCTGAGCACCTCCCAGAGTAACTAGGAATAACGGCCATAAGTTGACTGAGAGTAGGTTCAGGCTACACATCAGGAAGCACTACTTCACAGTTAGGGTGGTTAGGATCTGGAACCAACTTCCAAGGGAAGTGGTGCTCACTCCTACCCTGGGGGTCTTCAAAAGGAGGCTAGATAAATCACCTAGCCGGGGTCATTTGACCCCAGCATTCTTTCTTGCCCATGGCAGGGGGTCGGACTTGACTACCAGCTCAGGTCCTTTCTGACCCTACCAACTATGAAACTATCTTCTATTCAAGTAAATATAGTAGTCCACATACTACTAATAATACCTGGCCCTCAAAAATCTAAAACTTTAGGACTATTTTCCAAATCTTGCTGGTTTAGCAAAATGCCTTGGTCACGAAGTAAAATATAATTAGGGCCCCAGGCAGTTGTACTAACTTGTATATGGTCTTATTAGACTAAAAAACAACAACCCCCCCCCCCCCCCCCCCAATCTTGGAGAGAAAGTGAATACATTAACCAAACCACAATAAACAGACATACAATTAGATTTCTCACCTGGGATCCTAAGTGGAGCAGGGTCCAGTATTCACACATGAGTTGAGGGATGTGTAGCTGACCTAGGGAACAATTACATGTGGGATGGGGAGTTTGTGAGTGCATACTGCAATTTAATCCATCTTTCTGTTCCAAAATGCAGCAACAGAGACCTTAGTTACTTCCCAAAGATAAGCTGTAGCATGAATATTAACCAGATGAATCTCACCAAAGACAAGTGCAAAGTCCTTCATTATGAACAGAATAACTGCATGCACTTATACAGACTGGGCAATAATTGACTGGAGGTTACAGTGGACCATAAGCTGAGCAAGTGCCAATAGTATGCTCTTGTTGCCAAAAAAGTCAACAGCATACTGGGTTGAATTATCGGGAGTGTTACTTGCAAATCAAGGAAAGTGTTTCTTCCATTCTATTCACCTCTGAGGGAGGCCTCACCTGGAGTACTGTGTCCAGTTTTGGGCTTCACACTTCAAGAACGGTGTGGACAATTTGGAAAGAGTCCAGTTCAGGGAAACAAAAATGATTAGGGGCCTGGGAAGCAAGACTTATGAGGAAAGACTGAAAAAGTTAGAGCTATCTAGTTTGGAGAAGAGAAGACTGAGGTGGGATTTTACACCAGTCTTCATATACCTAAAAGGAAATTAAAGAAAGAATGGAGATGGGCTTTTCTCCATGGCCATAGAGAATAGGACTATGAGCATTGGCATCAAGCTGCAGTAAAAGAAATTTATGTTGGAGATTAGAAAGAACTTCTTGAGTATGAGGAAGCGTTGGAAGCAGCTACCTAGAGAAGCTGTGGAGTCTTCAGCCCTGGAAGTTTTCAACAGCAGGTTAAACAGACACTTGGCTGGGTCGGTTTAGTTAGGACTGATCCTACGTTGAGCAAAGGGCTGGACTGGATGACCTCATGAGCTCCCTTCAAGCCCTTCTTTCTTATGATCCTGTGATCCAACATTAGAAGGGCTAGGGTGGGGTTGTTCAAATACTCTGTAAACCAGAAGATCGTAACTTTCAGTATGCTGGCACAGATTGTCAGCTAGATTCCTCTCAGCACTTGTACACTAGATAGGAGTCCTGTCCTGCTGCTGTGTATGCTACCAGGGCAAGAGGTTTCCAACCAAGTACACTAGTAGTACAGCAGGATAAGATTCCTAATTAATCCTCTAGAGCACTGAGAAAGATTTATGAGAAAGATTTACTACATCCTTCAAAGACAAGTTGCCAGGGACAAGGATATTGACAAGGAGCGAGGTAGGCCCACAATGATGCCTCCAGGCTTCAACTGGTCTACGGAGATTGAAAATCCATGGGCTTGCAGACAGGCAGATCTCAGGCAAACTATTTCTCCTCCCTGAATGATCAATTAAGGGAAACATCATAAGGGGAGTCTCCTTCCCCCTTCACTGCCTGTAATGTTTTTCTTCATTAGTAGGAGGGAGCCAACTAGGTTTATTCCATCTTTGCTCATGCAAATGTCCCACTGCAGGTCACAAATATTTTTTCTGAGCAAAGAGTGCAGAATTTGGGTTTAGGGAAATTAATTCTGAAACAAAAACCACTGACAAAAATATGAATTAAGCCCCGATTAAAACTGACAATGTGTTTTTCTTTCCTTAATGTATTCCCTAAAAAACATGTTGTTTCAATTCATTTCCTCATGGGCAAGTATCCACATCACAGACAAAAGCCCTGTCACAATTAGTGCTGGAATTCTTACTGCCAGTCTCAGCAGAAGTACACAAGATTCAATAAGCATGCAGATTATTCTGTCCTAGAAGCAGGCAAAGTCCTTCCGGCAGAATGCTGGGGCATAGCAATGGGACAAGGATGATAGATGATAGTGCATACTCATTTGCTGTGTGGCTATCCAGAGGATTTCAGGCTTTGAAGCCTGAAATCCTCTGCATTTGAAATGTGCTTTCTTTGAATACTGGGCCAAGATACAAGGATGTCAATCTAGGAGTTAGACATGGTATCTAGCTTGCTCTGACATTTCCTGTGTGAACTAGGCTGAGCCATATCACACCTCCGTGCCCCTTTTCCACAATTTATAAAATGTACTTAGTGATACTAAATTTCCTTTGTAGCATCCTTTGAAAAACATGGATAAAAAGACTTGTGAAAGCCAAGGATTAGAAAAGAAAGAAAATGTGCAGTTTCTGATTTTATGTAGGCTGGGTTTTTGGGGGGGTTTAAATTATTTTATGTATTAATGTTTTATTATTATTCTTAAAGAAATAATGCACAGCAAGCAATAAAGGGAAATGGAAAAACAAATAGCAAATGGACGGAAATACTCAGGTACTCAATAAGACTAGAGTCTGCAAAGATGAATTTACAGGAACTTAAACTGAAAATAACTTAGAATATTACTAGGAGCACCCCCTTACACATACAGCACAACCCACAAGTCAACAGTAGCAGCTGTGTTTTATGCCTTTGAAACTGTAGTCTATTTCTAGGATTAAATGTTTATTGTTGGTGGGATTTATTTTGTTTTTTATTCCCTAGAAAATTATAGAGAAGAACCAGGGGTTAAAAGGAGGGTAAAGCCAGTATATCTACCTAAATAGGATTTACACTAACCAAAAGAGCCAAAAGTGTCAGATTAAATGCAAAGAAAAAAAAAAGCAGCAAGCAGCAGTTCCCAAGGCATATTCTGCTCATCTGAGCAATGGTTGGACAGGAGACACGCCATTGAAATGCCGCAAATCTATCCATGTGGACCTGAAGTTCCAACCCCTGGCTCACAGGACAGCTGTGTCCTTCAGCATGGCTCCTTGGGTACCCTCAGCAGCTTGGCTTGACTGTTCCTGAAACCATCTCCTCAGGGAGCTAAAAGCATAGAAGAAAAAAGAATGTAGGTCTAAGCAAATTTGGTGCTCAGAAGGACAGCTGGTCAGAATTTACTATACAAATTTACACCATTTAAGATTCTGACCCAACTGCTTAACCTTTTCACTGCCTATCCTCCATGCCAACCACTGTGTGCCTAATACTCTTGTTTTTCCAGTAAGGATTTAAGTGTTAACGTTAATTCCTTGAACAGTATGTGATTTATTCCCCCAAACTGGCTACTAATATTTCTCACAGCACAGTCAAATTATTTCTTTAGATCTATGTACTTTACCACCATTAAATACAGTCAGTATAATTGCTTATTTCTATCAGTGGCCCTTCCCTTGAGCACTTTGCTCCCATTTTCCTCAGCACATTTTCCTAGCACTCACTGAAGTTCTTTTCAGAGGCTCGCTCTTCCTACGATCACTGTAGTCAACCTGAACAAATAGAAGGTAATTTATCTACATTTTCTGACTGACAGTGAAGCAAAAACCTTCCATCTTTCTTAGAGTAATTTCAGTGGCTTGAAGAATTGAGAAAGGAAAGAAACTAGTTGACTTTTACCACCTCCCCTTCCTAATTTCTAACTCTGTTTGAAAGTTCAGCTTCAGTACTATTTGTCAGTCTTTTCCCTGCATCCCTTTCAATCTCTCAAAAATGATTTTACAGAAGTGGATAGCCAGATAAGTATTTTCATTATAAGTTTTGTCTCCTGTTACCATTTAGACAAGATGCTATTTTTTATTTGCTAAGGTTCAATAAGTCCTTTTTAAAGACAATGGATGTGTGCCTTTATCTTGTGAAGTATTCATATTTTCATATCGCCTGATTAGTGATTACACTAGGCAATTACATTTGTGTTCAAACACAACTTAGTATTCACCATAGGTGTAATACTTAACAAACCAGTCTCTGTTCACACTAACTGCCAAAGCATGTGTGTAGCATTGTGCTAGTTGCTCCAACTTGTCAAAAGTCTTGTTCTAGCCTGAGGTTCTTCTTAGTACAGAGCAGCCTACAGAGTCCCATAATATCAACATATAAGTATGGAGAATGAATAGGCTAGTCATCCAAACAAAATTGAACTCCATGGCCTTGGAATCAGTCCTGATCCCAGCACAGCTTCATAAGAAATTGAGAATAGATTACATTATAGGCAATGTCTCAAACTTCCCGTATGTGGATAAAAGCCCCAGAGGTACTCTAATAGCAGGGCCCTCTCTGAAGTACTTCTTTTTAAAGCATTTTCTTCATGTTGCCATGGACTGTGTCATGTACCTTTTCATTGAACTCACACTCCACTCTTCACCAAGTTACTGTTTGCTTTTTTCTCATTTATCCTCAGCAGACTGCTAGCGACATCTGCATGTGTCGCCCATAACCCTTCACACTCTGCTCTTATTCTGTCTGCACTTGTCAGAGAAGCAAAGGGTTAACCTGAGGCTTCTTAATTGCCTGGGTGACTCAAGCAGCCTAAATGGTCTATTTTAAATTAACCATCACAAGATCATTACACTTGTCCCTGAACTTCTTGCCACACACTGGTGAAATTATGAAAAAAAATAGCAGTAATTTACAGTACTGGGAGGCTCTCTGTAGTTCAATTAAAGAAGACAGGGCAGGGTGGTACCCCTGAGACTAAGTTGTTTAGTAAGGTATAAGCTTTCATAGGCAACAGCCTATTTTGTCAGAATGGTCAATGCTGTGAATGGACTAATCTGCATTCATGGCATTCTGATGAAGCCTATGGACTCTCTTCAATTTGTCCACATCATTTCTTTAGTAGGGAGCCCAAAACTGGACACAGTACTCCAGATGTGGCCTCACCAGTGCTGAATAGAGGGGACTAATCACTTCCCTTAATTTTTTGGCATTGCTCCTAATACACAGCCCAGTATGCCATTAGTCTTCTTGGCAACAAGGGCAAACTTGGTGGGCTTATATTCAGCTTATTATCCACTGTTACCGCCAGGTACCCTTTCCTGCAGATCTGCTGCTTAGCTAGTTGGTCCCCAGCCTGAACTAGTGCATGAGATTGTTCCATCCTAAGTGCAGGACTTTACACTTTTTACTGAAATTCATGTGATTTCTTTTGGTTCAATTCTACAAGTGTTTAGGTCTCTTTGAATCCTATTCCTAACCTCCAGCATATCTACTACTATCCCCAGTTTAGTGTGATCTGCAAATTTGTTGATGGTGTACTCTATCTAATCTTCCAGATCACCAGTGATGATATTGAACAAAACCAGACCCAGAACCAACTCCTGGGAGACTCCACTTGATACCAACTTTCAACTAGACATTGAGCCATTGATTACTACTCTTTAAGTCTGACAACTCAGCCAATTTCCTATCCATCTTACAGTCCATTCATCTAACCTGTACTTCCTTAGTTTGCCTGAGAGAACGTTGTGGAAGATCGTGTCAAAACCTTGATAAAAATCAGGGTGTATCACATCCACTGCCCTCGCTGCAGCCACAGAACTAGTCATTTCATCCCAGAAGACAACCAGGCTGGCCAGGAATGACTTGGCCTTGATGAATCCATGCTGACTGTTCCTAATCACATTCTTCTCCTCCAAGTACTTAGAAATGGATTCCTTGAGGGGCTGCTCCATGATTTTTCCAGGGACCGAGGTGAGGCTGACCAGAGTGTAGTCCTCCAGATCCTCCTCCTCGCTTTTCTTACAGATGGGTCCTATATACGCCCTTTTCCAATCATTTGGGACCTCCCTCAATTGCCATGAGTTTTCAGAGATAATGGCCAGTGGCTCTGTAATCACATCAGCAAACTCCTTCAGCATCTTCAGGTACATTGCATCCGGCACCATAGGCTTCTACACATCCGCCTCTTCTAAATAGTCTCTAACAGGTTATTTCACCACTGTCAGCTGCTCACTTCCTCCTCAAACTGTGCTGCCAGGTGAGGTAGTCTGGAAACAGACGATACCTGTGAATACAGATTTAAAAAAAGACCTTGAGTACTTCAGCCTTTTCCACATAATCTTTCACTAGGTTGTATCCCCCATTCAGTAGGGGACCCACTCTTTCCCTGATCTTCCTCTTGCTGACCTACTTGTAGAAACCCTTCTTGCTACCCTTCATGTCCCTTGTTAGCTGCAACTACAATTGCACTTTGGCCTTCTGATTTCATCCCTGCATGCCTGAGTAATACCATTATACTCCTCCCTGGTCATTTGTCATAGTTTCCACTTCTTGCAAGATTCCTTTTTCTATTTTAGCTCATTGAAGAGTTCCCTGGTAAGCCAAGCTGGTCATCTGCCAAACTTGCTAGTCTTTTTGTGCATCAGATGACTTAGACCTGCACCCTCAGTAAGGCTTCTTTAAAGTACAGCTAACTCTCCTGGACTCCTTTTCCCATCAGACTGGCCTCTCAGTTCCCTGAGCATCAGTTGCAATCTTGCCCATCAGTTCCTTGAGCAACTTGCAATGCGCTTTTCTGAAGTCTGGGGTCCTTACTATGCTGTTCTCCTTCTTTTCTTTCCTCAGGATCTTAAACTAAATCATCTTGTTGATGACTGCTACCCAAGATGCCATCCACTTCTATATTCCCCACCAATTCTTCCCTTTTGTGAGCAGTAGGTAAAGAGCACAGCCCCTTAAATGGCCTCTCCAGCACTTGCACTAGGAAGTTGTCCCCAGCTCCCTCCAAAAACTACCTGGATTGCCTATGCACTACTATATTGCTCTCCCAGCAGATGTCAGGGTGATTGAAGTGCCCCATGAGAATCAGAACCTGTGATTGGGATACTTCCATTAGCTGTTTGAAGAAAACCTCATCCAACTCCTCCTGGTCTGGTGGTCTATAGCAGACACCGACCACAACATCACCCTTGTTGCTCTCCTCTCTGATACTAACCTAGAGACTTTGAACAGGCCTATCTCCAGTTTCATACTGGAGCTCTAAGCAATCATACAACTCTTTAACCTAAAGCTCCTCTTCTCCCCTGCCTGTCCTTCCTAAACAGCTTATTCCCATCCATGACAGTGCTCCAGTCATGTGAGCTATCTCACTAAGTCTCTGTTATTCATCATAGTTCTGTTTCTGTGCTGAGACTTCCAACTCTATTCTGCTTGTTTCTCAAGCTTCGTGCGCTTGTGTACAGACAGCTGAGGTAAATAGCCGATTGCTCTTTTTCAGAAAGAATGGGAAGGTTCCCTCCTGCTTCTGCTTCCTTCTGGTCACCCACATCCCCAACTACCTCAGGGATTTGGTCTGCATCTCAGTTAAACCATTTTCATGCCATGATCCTATCCCATGGTAGAAAAACTGAACTGCAGTAGCTTAGCCCTTTTTCATTCAAGCTTCATTTTTTTAATTTAATTGGTAAGGTCACACACACAGTTACTGTGGAATAACCTTCCCCCTTTATATTGCAGAAAATTGTTTGTATTCCACATGCTGCCCTCATTGAAAGCATACTTTCTCCTTAGCTTAGTCCATGAGTAAAAACAAATTATGAAACCACAGACATTGGTTTCCAAAAAACATTTTGACAAAGCCCAAACACAAACAGCAGAGGTGGGCAGATGAGAACAGGCTGGAATTCAATGCAGACAAGTGCAGGGTACTGCATCTAGGGAGAAGGAACCACCTATAGGCTGAGGAATACTCTATTTGTCAACACGGTGGCAGAAAGGGATCTTGGGGTCATTGTTGACTTCAGGATGAACATGAGCCGCCAATATGAGGAAGCGGTCAGTAAGGCTAACCGCACCTTGTCGTGCATCTACAGATGCATCACAAGCAGGTCCAGGGAGGTGATCCTTCCCCTCTATGCAGCATTGGTCAGGCCACAGTTGGAGTACTGCGTCCAGTTCTGGGCACCGCACTTCAAGAGAGATGTGGCTAGCACTGAGAGAGTCCAGCAGAGGGCCACTCGCATGGTCATGGGGCAGTGGGGCAGGCCCTACACAGAGAGGCTAAAGGGCCTGAACCTATTCAGCCTCCACAAGAGAAGGCTGAGAGGGGATCTGGTGGCCATTGACAAACTCACCAGGGGGGACCAGCAAGAATTGGGGGAGGCTCTGTTCCTGCGGGCACCACCCAGGGTCACTAGGAATAACGGCCACAAATTGTTAGAGAAAAGGTTCAGGCTAGACATCAGAGACCTTACTTCATGGTTAGGGCAGCCAGGATCTGGAATGGGCTCCCAAGTGAGGTGGTGCTCTCTCCCATCTTGGGGGACTTCCAGGAGGCTGGTCAGATATTTGGCTGGGGTGATATGACCCTAGCACCCATTCCTGTCTGGGACAGGGGGTCAGACCTGATGATCTGTTTAGGTCCCTTTCAACCCTAAGCACTATGATACTATGAAACATGCATGGAATATATTCAGTTTAGAGTTCTCTGTGAATATTAAGACAGTGACAGGACCAAACCCAGGGGGAACTGCATGTGTGAAAGCCCCTTGGGATGAACAGTTGCTCATCATTACTCTTTGGGATCTACTGGAAATGAATGAGCAAAGACAGCTTGGTGCATTCCTTCAGTTCCTGCCAAGATGCATTCAAAGTATCAAAAGCATCCAAAGCAAATATGCTCAAGGATCAACAGCAAATGATTGGTGGCAGCTGCAGAGTATCCAAGGGTACATCCTAGGAGGCCCTTTCTCAGTGAAGGATATGAAGTAAAAATGAGGAATTACAGTGATGTTACAGTAGATCAGATTTTTACAGTACAATGAAAATCAACATTGCACTAAACACAAAAACCAAAAATCTTACCCAGAATGTCTATCGTTACCATAACAGCACCCCTGAAGCATCTGTAATGACATGAAAGGAGAATTTACCCTTACAGTGCGTTAGAGGTACAATTACAACATGTTGCGGTATAGACAGCATTAAAGCAATAGTACGCTGGGCATTGGCTATTGAACAAGTATTAAGGGTCACAGGTAACTTTGTGTACCTTTGCTGAAGCCTGTGCTGTCACAGATCTATGGGTACCAACTATACTATGGGGCAGCTAGCACACGTATATCTACACATGCACAAACTGCATCTCCTGATTTCAGTGCATAATTACAGTAGTCTGGACAATTAAGGCCCAACTTACAGGACTTTATTATTAAAAAAAAAAGAATACACCTATTTAGAGAAGGGAATTACTCCTCTGATTTAGATGAAGGAACAGCATTTTGTGTCAATGATAGTGGAAGATATTACTGTATCTGTGTATTAATGTTTCTGTGAAGGGAATAGCTTTAATGAACTATTAAATGAGCAAGCAAGAGACATCAAGTTTTGTAGTTCTTAACATTTTGGTTATAAGTCATTGTTTACTGCCTACTCTTCATTTAAATAGAAGCTGTTAGAGGCAAGGACTATCTTATACCTGATATTTGAACAATGCCCAGCACAATAAAAACACTATTCCAATTGGGAGTCTCTTGACCCTATGCCAGTATTAATCAACACCCCCATTATAACTGTCAATCATTGCTGTCTGATAAATATTCCTTTTATCCTGCTGGTAAGGTGATCCAATAACAATTGTGCCTCTTTTTCTGTTGTGGTGAACTTACATACAGCCATTTTTGCATGTTTGAAGTAAAGGATTATATATTTCAAGCAGATGAAATAATTTGCAATTATTAGCCAATTAATTTCTACAAGCTCTGTTGAGAACATACATTATGGGTACATCTCCTTCAGTTGGTCTTTTATGTTGCCATTTTGACACTCTCTAGGGACACACTGGTTGTGAAAAACAGTTGTCCAATCTCATCCTTAATGAGTAAAAAGCAGGGTACTAACATACAAGTAAATGACCTATAGCTAGTTACTTGCTTGGTTCACAAATAAAATTGTATTTATGCTGTTTTGTAAACAGCATAATTCAGTATTAGTAAAAACCACCTGATAGCACAAAAAGTGAAAAATTCCTTTCAGTAGAGAATTTGTCTCTCAGAAAACTATGGGAGATGAAATCTGGTTAAGGAGTCCAACCAGTAGAAATGCCTGGGAGCAGAAAGCATCTGAACCATAACTTCCATGAACCACTGTGGTATAAAAAGACACAAGATATGCAATACCGGGTCAGACCACAGGTGTACTAAGCCAAGTTTCCCTGTCTCGTGTGGTAGGACACTTAGGGCACCTGCCACTTAAAGGGGTCAGGTGGCCTGCAAAGCAGCTTGCAGATGGGGCCAGGACTAATTGTAGAATCATCTGACCCAGGAGGACGGCTGAGATTGAAACGGATATAAATCCAGGCCCTGAGCAGAGCTGGCAATAACATCTTGGAGGCTGTTGAGAGAACATCGCCTCAGCAGGATGGCTGCAGATCTCAAAAATCAGCATGGAGTACAGCATCTAGAACAGTCTGGAGGTTTGGGAAGGAACTAAGGGGGTGGAGGAGGTTCCTGGGTACCCAGTGTGGGGTCCAGAGCCCCAAGAGAGAGGTTGAATGTGCGTGACTTACTGAGATGTCTCGGTGAGCCCAGATAATACGGCTGAGTGCATGGGACCTAAGGAGGGGTCCAGAGCCCAGAGAGAAGGGCTGAGTGTGAGAGACCCATGGAGGGACCCGAAAGGGTAGACCCATAGCTGAGAGAGGGCTGACAGCTGGAGGACTGATCTATACCATCTCTCTGGCTAGGGCCTAGGGTAGACAGCAGATTAAAGAGGACCACAGCCAGAGAGGAAGGGGGTCAAAGAGCATGCAGCCTAGAATGAAGATGGCTGATGCAAGGCCATCTGAGAAGGAGGGTTTGAGGAAAGGGGTCTGAAAGACTGAGCCAGGGCCAAAGGGGGCTTGAGAGTGAGACTGAGCTGAGGCCAATGGGAAGCCCGCTTTTCCAGTGTAGCTAACAAACTTATATACCATGCAATCATATGCCTTTCAAAGTCCAAGTTAAGTACAGTTACATTCAGTTTTTGTTCTTTGCAAAATCCAGTCACATCTCTCAATTGCTCCAGGGCTTCATGGAGTAGTCTTTCCAGTATTTCACAGACCTTATCTGGTGCTAACACCTTCCAAATCACCCTTTTCAACCACTTCCATATCTTCTTCGTGACAAGTTTCTAATCAAAATTGGAGTGTGATATATCTTCATTTATTCACAACTTCTGTATTGCTCATCTTGAAGACCATAATAACTTCTGTCTTTTCCATATCCACCACCAATTGCTTTTTCCTTCTCACCTCCCCATACACCTCCCTTAGGTCTGAACTCATCGCCCCACAGGAGACTGTAGAATTCTTTTGGGAAGCCATCCTCCCCAGCATTTTGCCATTTTTGAAGCCTATTAGAACCTCTATCACCTCCTAAACACTCCACTCTTCCTCTGACTTGAAACCATCCTCCTCATTTATTCTGCTTGGCAGGATCTCCAAACAAGATTGAATCACCTTCACTTCTGTTACCAATTCTGCTGAGTACAGATATTATAAAATGTCTTTACCACACCCAGGATATCACTCATCCTCATAACCAACCCTCCCTTCTTGTTCCTCAAGGACCATTTCCCCTCTGTTCCCACTTTCATGTTTCTTGAATCAAATGGACCATCCTCTATCTCCCTCCATCCACTGTGCCTTTGCTTGAAACATTTTCCTCCCGTTTTCCTTAATGAATTCTTCAAGCTTCTCTCTTGCTTCTACTATCTCTTCCTATACTTGAAGCCCAAGCCTCACCTGTCTATATAGTCTTTGAAGCTTCTTCTGCAACTGCTCTGCAAATCTCTTTCCGCCTTGCCCTCTCTCCCCCAATTTTTCTAAACCCCCTCCCCCAAACAAACAAACAAACAAACAAAGAAACAAAAAACCTGTGTATGCTCTTTCATATTTTCCCACCACTCTACCATACTCTTATAATGTCCTCCACTCTCTATATAGGTCCTTGAATCCTCTTATAACCTCCTCTTCAAGTGCCACATACAGCTTCCAAAGTCCTTTCCCCTTTCCGTGTCTATCTCCACCTTTGTTATCAGCATGAAATGGTCCAAAAAGAAATTTGGCACCACTTCAAAATCTTTCAGCCCCTCCAAATGGTTTGACCAGGAAACCATATCAATTCTTGAATGTACCTTTCCCACTGGGTCAACCAGAATCTTTAACAAGTTCTTTGCCTCTCTTTTCTTGGACAGGGACCAGGACAGCTCTCCCACCACAGGTAGGGGCAATCTTGGGGATAGCACTGCCAGGCCTCGGGTCTGCACAGAAGTAGTTAGGGATCTTCTGGAAGGGCTGGATGTTTTCAAATCTGCAGGCCCTGATGCCTTCCACATACGGATGTTGAGGGAGCTGGCAGGGGTTATTGCTGTGCCCCTGGCTCGGCTGTACGAGCGAACGTGGTCCATGGGCCAGGTGCCCGGAGACTGGAAACTAGCTAATGTGGTCCCCATCTATAAGAAAGGGAGGAAGGAGGACCTGGGAAACTATAGGCCCATAAGCCTCACATCGGTCTTGGGGAAAATCCTTGAAAAAATCATTAAGGAGCACATCTGTGAGGGGCCAGCAGAGGAGATCATGCCCAGGGGGAATCAACATGGGTTCATCAAAGGCAGGTCCTGCCAGACCAACCTGATGGCCTTTTATGACCAGGTAACTAAATCCCTGGATGATGGTGTCGCTCTGGATGTAGTCTTTCTGGACTTTAAGAAGGCCTTTGACACTGTCTCTCACCCCAAACTCATTAACAAACTGAGTAACTGTGGCATTAATGCCTACACAGTTGGATGGGTTTTTTGTCTGATTTGGATGAAACTTGCAGGGATGGTAGCCTCTACTGAGAGCATGAAATCTGTCAAGTTTCAAGAAGATTGGTACACAGATTTGGGGGGAACTGTACCCCAAATTCTTGAAAGCCAAACTCATGTCATGGCTGTGTGTTACACCACAGCAGGGTGAAAACTTCAAGAGTGGTAGCTTTTACTGAGGCCACAAAGTCTGCCAAGTTTCAAGGAGATCAGTGCAGGGGTTTGGGGGAACTGCACCTCAAGCTGAGGACAAGCAAAACTCGTGCCATGGGTGACACTGCATGTGTTAAGGTGCAGCAGGGTGGCAACTACAGGGATGGTGGCCCCTGCTGCGGGCATGAGGCCTGCCAGCTGTGGAGGAGATCGGTGCAGGGGGGGCTTGGGGCCCTGCATCCCTAGCTGCTGACAGGCAAAACTGTGCCAAGACTGTCTGCCTTGGGGCAGTTGATTGTCTGCATTTATTCTTTCCTCTCCTTAGCCTGGTTTTGTAGGTGTTAATTGATGCTCCTTAAGTTGTTATGTAGTAGCTAAGTCCTGTGCTTTGAACTGGTGCCTGAGTTCCTGGTCCCTGAGTGAATCATGATTGATTGGTAACTGGTAACAGCAGCTTAACAGCCAGGCCTGCAGCAGCGTCTCCCCACCCCAAGACAGACACAGTCTCACAAGCACCCATGGCACCAGTTTTGCTTCTCCACAGCTTGAGGGGCAGTTCCCCCCAAACCCCTGGACCAATCTTCTTGAAACTTGGCAGGCTTTATGGCCTCAGTAAGCGCTACTACCCCTACAGTTTTGACCCCCCTGTGTTGTAACACATAGACATGACAGCAGTTTTTCTTTCAAGAATTTGGGGTACAGTTGCCCCCAAATCCCTGCACTGATCTTCTGAAACTTGGCAGGTTTTGTGGCCTCAGCATAGGCTACCACTCCTGCAGTTTTCACCCTATGTTGTAATGCCTAGACATGACAGGAGTTTTGCTTTCAAGAATTTGGGGTGCTGTTTCTCCCAAATCCCTGTAGAGATCTTCTTAAAACTTGGTAGGCTTCATTCTCTCTGCAGAGTCTACCACTCATGAAAATACCATCCAAATTGGACACAAGACAACAAAGTTATAGGTATTTTATTGTTTCCCCATTATACCCTATGGCTGGATCTCGGAGGTGGCTCTGAGACGCTTCGGGAAGCCAAACAAGGCCAGTGAACGAGGCCAGCACTTCGACCCGGACCTGCTGCTTTGGACCCGAAGTGTCTGAAGCTTCTCCAGACCTGAAGCTCTGTCCAAAACCTCACACAGCCCTACTTTGTACTATTTGCTTGAACAATCTGAAGGTTTTGCCCATTCTCTCTTCTCCTTCCCCAGTTTTCCTATCCCCCATATGCATTAAACAGTTAAAATCTGCTAAGAACATACTGGGTTCAGCTCCTAGCAAGCTCACAGCCAGCTTATCAACAGAGCAGAGCAGGCTTCCTTTGCTGCAGGGGCATATGCATTAGTTATTACAAACATCATCTCATCTACTTTAAATTCTACTTGTAAGATTCTCCCATTCACTACCTCCACTGCCTTCCAGATTTTAATCCATAAATTTTGTACAAAACCCACTACTCCAGATTCCCTCTTTTCATTTGTGCCCAACCACTGTGAGAGTCCCCATGTCTACCTCCCTTCAAAATATGGTTTCTCTGGGTATCCCATGCTCCTGTAGATATATGATGTCTACTACACTTGTACCATGAATGTCTCCTCTCTTGCCCACATACTCTTGCTGCAAATACTCCTCACATTAACCAATTCACTGCTTATGATGACCCCATTTGCTACGGTTTTGCCAAGGGGCTCTTCATCATCATTTCCCTTTGCTTTTTTTATTTATTCTTACCTAAGCATTTCCTCTTGTCGTCATCTTAGTCCAGTGGCATAAACTTTCCTTCTGTGAGCCCTTTACAGAGAAAAGGCCTCCCTCTTCCTGTCCCATCCCTGCTTCTGTCTCTCTACTTTTTGCTGCCTCCTCCACCCTTCCTATTCTTTCATGTCTTGTGTTTTCCCTTTGGTACTTTCAGTAAGCCAGTTGTGGGTGGTGTTATGTAGAGTTTAGATTATGGTTGTACTAAGATAATTTGAATAGGGATGATCCTGCCTCTGGCAGGGTTTGGATTAGGTTATAGATTCATAGAAGTAGGGGCAGAAGGGACCTTGTAGATCCTCAAGTCTGACCCCCTGCCCTGGGCAGGAGAGAAAACCGGGCTCAAACAATTCCAGTCACATAGACATCAAGTCTCCTCTTAAAGACCCCCAGGGTAGGAGCCAGCACCACTTCCCTTGGAAGTTGGTTCCAGATCCTAGCCGCCCTGACTGTGAAGTAGTGCCTTCAGATGTCTAGTCTAAACCTACTCTCTAACAATTTATGGCCGTTATTCCTTGTCACCCCGGGGGGCGGGGAGAGTGGGGGGCGGCGCTGGTCCTCCCTGGTGAGTTTACAGATGACCACCAGGTCCCCCCTCAGCCTTCTCTTGTGAAGGCTGAACAGGTTAAGGTCCTGTAGCCTCTCTTCGTAGGGTCTGCCCTGCTGTCGCCAGATCATGCAGGTGGCCCTCCTCTGGATCCTCTCAATGCTGTCCACATCCCTCCTGAAGTACGGCGCCCAGAACTGGATGCAGTACTCCAGCTGCGGCCTGACCAGTGTTGTATAGAGGGGGAGGATCACCTCCTTGGCCCTACTTGAGATGCACCTGTGGATGCACGACATGGTACAGTTAGCCCTACTGACCATGACCTCGCATTGTCAGCCCATGTTCATCTTGGAGTCAATAATAACTCCAAGATCTCTTTCTGCCACCGTGCTCTCAAGAAGAATTTCCCAGCTTATAAGTGTGCTGCTGGTTCCCACTGCCTAAATGCACCACCCTGCACTTGTCAATATTGAAACCCATCCTATTTTCATTAGCCCACCCCTGTAACCTGTCCAGGTCCTGCTGTAATCTGTCCTTCCCTACTATCGTGCCCACCTCACCCCAAATCTTGGTATCATCAGCAAATTTAAACAGGCTGCTTTTCACCCTGTTGTCCAAGTCACTAATCCAGAAATTGAACAGCGTGGGCCCAAGGACCGAGCCCTGGGGGACTCCACTGGCCACTTCCCTCCAGGTCGAAAAAGACCCATCCATCACTACCCTCTGAGTATGATCCTTCAGCCAGTTTGCAATCCATCTGACTGTGTAGGCATCAATGTCACAGTTGCCTAGTTTTTTGATGATAATGGGGTGGGAGACAGTGTCAAAGGCCTTGCTGAAGTCCAGAAAGACTACATCCACTGCAACAGCTGAGTCCAATGTTTTTGTAACCTGATCATAAACGGCAATCAGTTTGGTCTGAGAGGACCTGCCCCTAATGAAACTGTGCTGGTTGCCCTTGAGCATCATCTCTGCTGCTGGCCCATCACAGATGTGCTCCTTGATGATCTTCTCAAAGAGCTTCCCCAGTATTGAAGTAAGATTATCTTTGGAGGTCCCTTCCAGCCCTGCTTCTCTATAACTCTGAGTTCCCACAAACCTCCCAGAAACCAGTGTAAGAGCTAGAATCTCTAAAGCTAAGGTCCCAGTCTAAGCCTGTAGATAAGGCTATTGAGGGATTCCACATTTACCTTGACACCTTTCTGAAAAATCTTCCAAGTAAACCCCAGTCTTGACATCAAAAATCTTTCTGATTCATCATGAAACATTCATAGATTCATAGATGTTAGGGTCGGAAGGGACCTCAATAGATCATCGAGTCCGACCCCCTGCATAAGCAGGAAAGAGTGCTGGGTCTAGATGACCCCAGCTTGATACTCATCTAACCTCCTCTTGAAGACCCCCAGGGTAGGGGAGAGCACCACCTCCCTTGGGAGCCCGTTCCAGACCTTGGCCACTCAAACTGTGAAGAAGTTCTTCCTAATGTCCAATCTAAATCTGCTCTCTGCTAGCTTGTGGCCATTATTTCTTGTAACCCCCGGGGGCGCCTTGGTGAATAAATACTCACCAATTCCCTTCTGTGCCCCTGTGATGAACTTATAGGCAGCCACAAGGTCGCCTCTCAACCTTCTCTTGCGGAGGCTGAAAAGGTCCAGTTTCTCTAGTCTCTCCTCGTAGGGCTTGGTCTGCAGGCCCTTGACCATACGAGCTGCCCTTCTCTGGACCCTCTCCAGGTTATCCGCATCCTTCTTGAAGTGTGGCGCCCAGAATTGCACGCAGTACTCCAACTGCGGTCTGACCAGCACCCGATAGAGGGGAAGTATCACCTCCTTGGACCTATTCGTCATGCATCTGCTGATGCACGATAAAGTGCCATTGGCTTTTCTGATGGCTTCGTCACACTGCCGGCTCATGTTCATCTTGGAGTCCACTAGGACTCCAAGATCCCTTTTCACCTTTGTGCCACCCAGCAGGTCATTCCCTAGGCTGTAGGTGTGCTGGACATTTTTCCTCCCTAGGTGCAGCACTTTGCATTTCTCCTTGTTGAACTGCATCCTGTTGTTTTCTGCCCACTTGTCCAACCTATCCAGGTCTACCTGCAGCTGTTCCCTGCCCTCTGGCATGTCCACTTCTCCCCATAGCTTTGTGTCATCTGCAAACTTGGACAGAGTACATTTGACTCCCTCGTCCAAGTCACTGATGAAGACATTAAAGAGTATCAGTCCAAGGACCGAGCCCTACGGGACCCCACTGCCCACACCCTTCCAGGTTGAGACCGACCCATCCACCACGACATTTTGGGTGTGACCCTCTAGCCAATTCACCACCCACCGTGTAGTCATCCACATCACAGACTCTTAGCTTGTTCACCAGTATGGGGTGGGATACCGTATCAAAGGCCTTCCTGAAGTCATATGCAGGGTCTTCACCCAAACCACAAACTGCTGCTGTCCTTCCATCACTGTCCTCATCGCTCCTGCCCCTCCATCAGTAAAGAGCACAGGTTGGCCTGCATCACTTCCTCATTCTTTGTCTTTCTGCTATGTGGTCCACTTAGCCTGATATCCCACTACCTTCCCTGCCACCTCAAGGCCACTGATCCATGGTCCTGCCTCTCCCCCACATAAGACCCAGCAAGGAAAGGTTACCACAGGGAACAGAAGGAGCAGCACAGTGGTGTGAAGGCAAGAAGAGCCTTGTTGCTCAGACAACTTCCTGCATCCTGTACCGGCCTTCAATAGGCTGGAGGAACCAATCACCATCCAGGAGTACCAGCCAGTAAGGGGACAGAGATTGAAGGACTAAAACTGAGGGTGGGGAAGGAGGTGGTCCTTTCCTACTGCTCTGCCTTCAACTACAAGTAGTTGCCTGGTGGAGGGCTATGCTGGTGCCTGCCTCTGAAGCCCCCCAGGCCTGGTGTTTGAGACCAGCCCTTGACACAGGGGGTAAAGAACATAAGTCATTAACAATGTGCTAATATTTGGTTTCAATGCATCAAATATACATAAATAAACCAAAGTCCATTTAATCTGAACTGATTCACCTACTTCTTAAACGCCACATTATAGTTATAAACAGATAATTAAACAAAAAAATCTATACTATTCAAGAACTACTTCCAGAAAAAAAGTTAAATTACACTGGCACAATTACAATGATCTATATTCCTGCTGCAGGTAGTTTCAATGAAGTTACAGCTATGGGTCCCATAACTTGTGGAGCACAGAATAGACTAAGTACCTAACTTCTGAAAGAGTCAGGAGATGAAGATTTATATTATTAGCTGTACAACTGAGAAACTGTGCTGCTTGTTTCCTGTGTTTTCAAGTCCCTGATATGATCCCCTTAATGACTGTGCACTGTGGAGAAGAGCCAGTGTAATTAGAGGGGAGGGAGAATGTTGAGCAACAATAACCATGATATATTCTTGGACAGAGTTTGAGGAACACCAGTCTATTTTGTGTTACATCTGAAGCTATGGACACACATTCATTTGGATGGGGAGGATCTGTGGGATGTTGGGGATTTGAGACCCCCTTTAACACTACATGTTCATGTCCACACATGTGCATGTGATGCTATAAATGTTAACACTTCAGACAAGCCCCTCTTTGAAAGGGAAACATTTTTTAAGAAGAATCACCATTTTCTGGTGTCACACACAGCTTTAACATATGGATGCACTTCATAGAACTACAAGGGATTTTGTAACACTCAGTACCATAACAAGGAAGTTTGGTGCCCGAGGCAAAGCCTGCAGCAGCAGCCTGCCCTCGCCCCATGCACAGATCTGATGGGCACACCATCCCCATACTTGCCTGGGAGTAAAGACAGTGGCAGGAGTCACTACCCCCCATCCCCACAGCCCCCCAAATAAGCCACTTGCAGCCCTGTCCTGTGCCCTGCCCCAGCTGGGCAGCGCCTGTTGGCGCCCCTTTGGCTCAGTGCTCAGGGCAGTAGCCCTGGTCACTCCTCTACCCCCATCCCTCTCATCACCCCCCCCCCCCAACTATGGCACTGGTAGCACCACAAAAATAAAATGACTCTAAAACACATATAATTGAGGTTGCAAAGTAAAGTACACAAAAATTAGGAAATACAAGAATGAAGGATATGTTTCATTCTACATCTGACTCTCTTGTGTACATGCACTATGGTATAGTCTAGGACTATATGGTCCCTGTTTTTCCTCAAGACTGCTACCCTGTATGAGCAGTAATTCAATATTTTGGTGCTTAATTTTCTCATGGCTCAGTGTGTGACACAAAGCCTCACTTACTGCAAACTTTTCAAACACCATTCTAAACATGGAAGGACTTGCAATATTAACCTCTTATTTTCTTCAGCACTTCCATAGATTTCACAGACATCAGGGCTGGAAGTGACCTCATGAGATCATTGGGTCCAGCCCCTTGCCCAAAGGGCAGGAAGTCAACCAGGGTCAGATGACCCCAGCAAGATAAGCATCAAGACACAACCTGAACATGTCCAGAGTAGGTGCTTGCACCACTTCTGGGGGGGGAGGGGGGGTGGAGTCTATTCCAGTCTCTGGAGACTCAGACAGTAAAAAAGATTTTCCTTATGTCCAGTCTAAAATGGTTTTCAGCAGTTTGAAACTGTCGGACTTTGGCTTCCCTAGGGAAGCCCTGGTGAACAGATGTTCTCCCAGATCCTGATGTATACATGTAAAAGGGGGTCTTCTCAGGGCCGATTTAACCATGGCCCACTCACCTGTTTCTGGGCTAACCGCCCGCCTTGTTGGTAATTAATTAATTGATGTTAATCAAGCGGGAAGCTGCCCATGTCCTGCCCCGATGCCAGGGGGCGCTATCTGCAGCTCCATTCCTCCCCTACACTGCAGCCCAAGCCTTGCAGATGGCATCTAGGTGTTATCATAAACACCGGCCCCCACTCTGGTCCCCAGAATCCTCCTAATTGAACCCTGCCTGGATTCCTCTCCTTAGGCAGTCCCATCTGCCTTCATACTAGGCAGCATAGCTCCCTGAACTGCTTTCCCTTCTGCGTGTGGCCCCCCCAGGACCTTTGCCTCACTAGCCCTGGCCCACCTCCAGGCCAGCTGGAACCCCAGGAACACAGCTCTTGGGCATTCCTCACGGTGGGCCCCTGGCCCTTCGACCCTTCCGGTCCTGGCCCCAGCATTGACCAGTCAAGAGAAGTTCAGACAGGCCTAAGTCTATGGCCTTTCTCTCTCTCCAGGGATCCACCCTCCAGGCCCTCCAAACAAGGGATAACCCACCCAGTTGTGGGAGCTAGGGGTTAAGGCACCCTGACCTGCCTTTCACCAGGGTGATAACTGGCCTGGCATTTCCTGGGGGCTCCCGCGCCACTGGGAGCCCCACCAGGCCACCCACTCCCGGCAGGGTGCAGTTTTAGGTCATACCCAGGACCAGGAGGCTCCTATCCATCCCCTACAGCTCCTCCCTTACCTCCAGATGACACCAGCAGCCCTCCAGCCAGGCGGTGTTGTTGCCTGGCCTCCAGCAGCAGAGATGTCCTGTTTGTATGGGCAGTCCCCGCTTCTGGCACCTGAATCCAGATCATTAATGAATATATTAAAGATTACTTGTCCAAGTACTGAATCCTGAGGGGCGCCACTGGTCACCATGCACCACGCTGACTTAGTTCCATTGTCTATCACTCTCTGGCCCCAACCATAGAGCCAGTTCCCCAGCTATTGGCCTATGAAGTTGTCAAGTTGTCAAGGCCACAGTGCCCCAATTTTGCCATGAGGACATTGTGGGAGATGAAGAAAAAGGCTTTTTAAAAATCCAAATATATCATATCAACCTCTTCCCCCCATCCAAGTGACACATCACCTGGTCATAGAAGGAGATGAGGTTGGTCAGGCATGACCTACCCGTAATGAAGCCATGTTGGCTGTCTCTGAGGATGGCACCTTCTGTCAGCCTGTTATGGATGGATTCTTTGATAATTTTCTTGAAGATCTTTCCAGGGACTGAGGTCAAACTGATTGACCTGTAGTTCCCCAGATCTTCCTTCCTTCCTTTGGAATCTCTTAGGATGAAATTCTACATATAAATATAAGTTCTTGTAAGATGTTTACAAGACAGGCCCTGTATATTAACTACCTCAGAAACACACCTCAGTCTGACATGGAACACAAAGGTGGTTTTAATAAACATACTTTGTTGCAGTATATACAGAAAAATCCATTGCATTTTAATAGTAAATTCATTTCTTTTATGCTTTGAATGCCCTGGCAAATCATCTCTTTTATCTTGACTTTAGGGTACATGAATTTTATTATCTGCATGTAGAAAGAACTTTTTTTTTTCTCACCTTTCTGCATTGAAAAGAGTGCCACTGCTTTATCAGGTGTCCTTCAGCACCATCTTACTGAAAAGGATCCAGGCAATTGGGAAAAAAATCTCTTTTCCAAATGACTAAGTCTTTTTCATACATATGTTGCCTTATTATTTCTACACATGCTTCACATTTTTTGAAGTAGGCTTTAAGCTAAGATGATAAACTGGCAATGTTGCCTAGCTACCTGTATTTATCATTCTAAAGAATACTGCTTTAAGTGCTCTAATCAGTGCAAGCAGACTCCATTGTGCTTCTGATCCCCTAGTAAACAATCAAATGCAGAGTTATCTCACAGTTAGGAGGCAAAGAGAAAATTATTCATCTTTTGCTTTTAACAATCCAGTCTTAACTTTTTTCTCTCTTATGCCTATACCACTGTAGCTGTTTTTGTTATTTGTTTCTATAGTTGGGCTGTTTATAGTTCTCTACTGCAGTCATAATTGAATTTCAGCACCCTATGCTGAAGTAGGAAGCAAATGATACCCATTTCTGTTTCCAGCCCCTCTGCTCTGTGCAGGAAAGAGTGCTGGGGTCAAATAACTCAGCAAGGTGTGCATCCAGTCTCCTTTTGAAGATCTCCAGTTCACTCTTGTGCATTCATGGAGGATGGGATTCTCTCTTCAAGCAACCTGGTCCCTTGAAAGTACCTCATGTAGCTATATTGCCATGTGGTATTTATCTTGCCAAAGATCCTGGGAAGGGGTTGAAAGACATGATATCCCCTTGTTTAGCAAGGTTAAAAAAAAAATGGGAAAAAAAAAGGCAAGAGTGAAAAGGAGTAAGGGGAAAGGTTGGGCTGGTGAAGGTAAAATAGATGACAGGAGAGAGAGACATATAGGCCTAACTAGAGTTTGGTCCATTTATACAGAAGAGTTTCCCCTCCTCTCAACTCAGAGCCAAAATTAAGTCCTGAATATTTTTTTTCTGCCTTTAGTCTACTTCCAGGTTCCTGAATCTGACCTCTGTATCAAAAAAAAGTTAGAGGAGTTTGGATTTGGATATTTGGTGCTGAGCCTTGCTGTAATAAAAGCAATGGTTTAAATAAATCATTTGCAGACATCAGGTAGGTATTTTTGTCATTGCCCTTGATCTTCCAGCCACTTTCACACTATTAACCATGTTTCTCCACTTGAAATCTTGTCCTCCCTTGACTTCTGTGATAGCCTTTCTCCTGGCTCACCTCCTGCCTTATAATGGATCCTTTACAAACTCCTGCTTACAAATTAGTTCTTTCATATTTAGATTATAAGGTATGCAGGACAGGTACTATATTTGTACTTGGCATAAAGGGTTCCTGATTAGAGTTAACTGACCCATGGCAATGGATGAATGCCCTAGTTGCTGGACTGTTGGATAAAAGCTCTTACTCATTATTTTTAATCTAGCCATTTTTTCTTTGGTTTTCTACAAGTGTTTGAAAATAAGAACATTCTTTTTCATGCAAAGCACTTTTACCTCCAAATTTTTTTCTAGTTCAGACATTGAAGCAAAAAGCAATTATTAAAACAACCCTAATTAACTATGCCATAACTCAGGGTACATGCAGATATTTGCCACACCTGAACTATGATCATACAGCTTACTTTAAGACCCATGATTGTAGATCAGGAGTGGCTTGTGCACATGTTCACCATTGCTGGGACCTGCATTTAAAACCCAACGTTAGTAACTGGGGAGTGGGGAAAGGCAGGCTGGAAAGGGGATGGGGGTCTGGCAGGTCTGCAGCAGGGGTTGGTGGGTCTGTGTGGGGTGGGGGGTTATCCACCCAGGGGTGGAGTTCAGGGAGTGAAAAATAGTCAGGTCAGGGCCAGCGTTCCCTCTAAGCTGTGTGGCATGCGTGGCTGTGCAGGCATGCCTGGCAGCGCGGCATGAGCATGTCTGCATGACCATGCACACAATGCAGATTAGAAGGAACGCTGGTCAGGGCAGGGGGCATGAAGAGCACAGCTCCAGGGCTGAGGTGAGCAGCTGGGCTTTCCCAACCCTGGGGCTGCACTTTGAATATGTGCAGTTTTACACTAGATCAGGCCAACCCATTTCCAATCTAACTTAGTTCACCTACCTAGGTGAACTAATTTAGATCGAGTTTGCCAGTTTTTTGCTTGATTTAACCTCCTCACATGACTGCACAGATCAGCACTTGGATTGCCCTAATCCGTGTTAGGGTGATCCAAATGTAACAACATCTTCACGTTGCTTCAGTGCTTACAGACTGGTCTACACTTAGAACTTTTGTATTCTCATTTCAGCAAGAGTGGTAAAACACGGGGGCCACATCTACACATGCTATTAATGTACTTAAAGCTTACTGCATAGTAAGGGCACTTTTACACATGCACCAGGGGTGGGGAGGTGGCACTTTAATTAGAGCGGCTCTGAGAGCCACTCTAATTAAAGCACCACAGTGTCTCATGTATCAACATCCTCACCCTGCTCTGCCCCCTGCAGCAGCTGGGCAAGCTCAAGGCTTCCTCGAGTGCTAGCTTTGGGGATGGCAAGGGACTGGGGGTGGGGTGGTCCTGATATGCATGGGGCTAGGAAAGCTCTGCTGGCAGCAGTAGCAGCTGTCTCGTGGCCCTGTATACATCAGGATGGGACATACAGCTGCCAATGAGGCCCCTGCCAAGTGGAGCTTGCTATCCCAACAGGGGGCTCCCAGGTGTGGGGCAGCTGCCAGTAACCCTCCTGCCAAGTAGCCCCCCCCACTCGGCAGGGGGCTCACTGGCAGATGTCCCACTTGCAGGACAGTTCCTGACCAGCTACCTGCCAAGTGCGTGGGGGCGGGGGCAGGGGCATGAGGCTTACCCATAGCTGTCCTGCTTGGGTTCCCAGCCCCTGAAGTAGGTCTGTGTGGCACAGATCTGGGAACTCCAGAGAGTGAGCAGGGGCTGGAGCTCCCAGCTCTGTGCTGGGCTGACCTGCTCCAGAGAGTGGGCAGGGGCTGGGTTCCCAGTCCCTGCTCTCTCCAGAGCTCCCAAGCTCTGTGCTGGGGACCAGGAGCTAGGATGGGGGGCAGAGAGCTCCCACATCCCAGCACTGATTGGCTCCTGGGGGGAGCTAGGAGCTAAGCAATGGTCGGACCGTGGACCTACAGCTCCCTATCCCCTGTGGCCCCCTGCTGACTGGGAGCAAATTTGCTCTCTGTAGGCATTGTCGACACCTACAACTGCAGTACTGCATGGTAACTGGTACTATGTACAGGTACTAGTTAACTGCACAATAGCTTAATTTACTCCATAGTAAATGCTCCCAAACATGTAGACCAGTCTACTGTGCAGTACAGCATCTTGTGTAGATGCACCCTGATAGTAGAAATAGTATCAGTACTAACACAGACAAGGCTCAGGTAGTTTAATCATTATGTCCTGAAAACCTTGACAAAATAGTATAGACATCCCTGGCTAGAACAAGTTCCTTATTTTGGGTTATGCCACATTACTCTATCAACAGCTCCTCTGCAGTATACATCCAAAAAAATACCTGACCACAACAAGAATTCCCTGTGGAATACAAATTGCACCAGTTCTGCTAAGAGCAAGATCTCGTTGTATACATGCTTTAGACCTATGTAAGAACACTAGTATTGCACTATACATGTGCTTCAAACATGGCAGATAAAGGCACAGCTAGTATCTACAAAACAAATATGGTTTAATAATGTCTATAATGGCTCTATTAATATTGTAAGTGAAAAATGATGATCCTTCTAGCCCCCAGAATATCAAATCCTTATAAATATTGTGAGTTTCATTTATGTGTCATTGTATCAACTTATCATACTTAGTGACATTGGCACATCTTTTGTTGTGCTAAACTGCATGCCAGCTTAAATTGATTTGACAAGATACCACTAAAATGCATGAAACAGTTTATTTAGAAGAAAAACAAATGCTTGTCACTTCCAAACAAGTTAAGTTTTTGCTACCTGCATTCTCTGTGGACTCCTGGTGCGATGGCATTAACAATTCAAATATTTCAAGTGAAAACTGACATATACGTATTTGTGGTCCAAGAGAAAATACAGAAATACAATCATTGCTTTAAAACAAGATAGCAACAGCTACAAGAAAAAGTATGAATCTTAAAGAACCGTATTTCCTTTGACTATTTGGCTACCTGTACATCCATTCAAAGTAACTCCTAAGGAAAAATAAAAACTAATTAGCTCAAGCCCCTTTTAATTTAGACAACTGACAAAGGTGAATTATGATGACAAGGTTTAGGCTCCTGATAGCAATAAAGATAGCCATTCTGAAAAGGGTTCACTGTTGAAATGGTATAACTAAGAACTCATTGTTTATGTAAGTTAATTTAAAAGTTGCTAGACATTGTTAATGTAAAATGCAAAATACCAACAGTATTGTACTGCACATTCTCCATTTTTAAGCTTGCCTTCTACTGTAGTTCTCAGTCCTCAAGAAGTGTGTACATCCAAGCAACAATAATACCTGACAGCTTCAAAAAGTCAAGGAATTAAATGTAGGTTTAGGGCAATCAGGAAGGGCACTTGGACTACAAGGAAGTCTCCAGTTCCCTTCATTATTACCCTTCCTTGCTCTACCCAGGCAAGAATGGTGGAAAGAAAATATGGAAATAATACTTCCTGCTAGTCTTTTTGCCCTAGAGTCCCCTTCTTTCTATAGATACCGTATATATGTGTGGGTTACCACAGTCTTAGATTTGCAGTAATCTCTATAGAAATAATGCAGGGAAACAGGAGAAATAGAACTTGCAAGATACTGCTTTGGTGCAAATTAAATAGTTTGCATGAATCCTGTAGTTTAGAGGAGCTTTTTGGCACCAGTTGGAAACTAACACAGAAGCCACTTATGTCTTCTTTTGCATGAGCCTGACAGTTAGACACGCACTGGAGTAAAAAAGTTTAATTAGACTTGATTGATGCAAAACAGAAATTCAAAATGTTTTATTGAGGGGTATTGCCAATGTAACACTCCAGATTCCCCTTTCAGCTGACCCGATACAGTTAGACATCTACTATAGTGCTCTCATTCTACCATGCCTTTGAGTCATTACCATGAACAGTGAAATAATCCTATTCTTTTTTAAGGTGATGCTTTCAACAAATGCTTCCATGTTCACTCCATGCTGTCTTCCTCTCCTTGTTAACTAAAATAATCACCTATCATTTCCAAAAAAAAAATGTTATCTGTATATCATGCTTTGACACCAGCTGTGCCTATTATTCTTCTGCCCTGTTATAAGATGACAGTTACCTATGCATAATGTATTCTTTTAAGATATGCCTTTTATTCAGAAATCTGTGGACATCTGTGACTGTCATTTACCTGTCTGGTTAATTGCCAGGAGTTAAAAAAAGCAGAATAGACTTGAACTTAACTTTAACACTGTTTGGTAGAGGAGGATTCTGCATGCCACTTTTAAAAAAGTAGTTTCTGGAATTGCCAAATGCAGCAGATAACAGAAGGAACAGCTCTTAAAATAAAATAAAATAAAATAAAATAAAATAAAAGCCCTCATATAAGTTCTGGGTTTAACTAAATGACCATCACTATGCTGTAGCTGGCAAGGATCATTTTGGCCCGTGGGAGAAATGATGTGCCTTCACTGATTTAAGTTAAAATCGCATTTCTGGCCATGTTTCTATTAAGTTCAGCCATGAACAAATGAGTTTATGCCTTAAGCTTAATTTTAACCTCACAGCAGGACTGGTCCACAGCACTGATCCTGCTAACAGCCCAATACTTGCCTCTTCCCCAGCTACAACATTGCAGTGCACTTAGCAACAGTTGCTAAGGCAAGACTTGCCATCCAGCCCCCTTACAGAAGAGATGCTTTTCAAACTTCCCCAACTTTATCACTTCAAGCCATCTCAATCACAGAGAAAAGCTTTAGTTACCAAATCATTTCACGAATGAGAAAGAGGACAAAGTTTCCCATGGACAGGGGCATATAACCAGAGACAGGTCTAGGGATTATCAACTAACTGGTGATATTTTGGAGAAGTGGTAGACAGATGGGGCATGAGGCAGCCAGGGAAACTCAGAGGAAATGCAGGCTGAGTAGCATTTTGTAGATGTGGATGTCAAACAGCTTGAAGAGGAGTCACAGACATATGCCAGCTACACCAGGCAGGGAGAAGAGTGAAGCTGTGAAGAGTACTAGGAGCTGCACAGCTGGTCAGCATGATATGAAGCTGAAAAAGGGGTTTTAAAGTGACTTCAACATTTTTATTTGTTTATTTTTTTTACCATTCCTTACCTTCATCGGTAGTGATGTACTGGGATGATGGGATTATATGTCTTCACATTTGGAAATGTATCACCGCTTGCTGGATTCATCTTCACCAAAACATGCAAAGAGAAATGATAAAGTACACATTTTACAAATGCTGCTTGACAGGAAGGCACAAATAGAAAAGTTATATAACAAAGGGAATGATAGTAAACTGCATGATAAAACAAAACTATGAAAAAAAGACATCGCTACAAAGCTCTAGGTATACTGTGAGTGGATAAACTATGCATGAGCTTGCATTTAGCCAGGCTGAAGACAGGAAAGGCATTGGCTGGAAAAAGAGATTGTTATCACTGGAATATTAAAAGATTGAGGACTCTGTTAGTGACTGAAAGAAAGCTTGAGTTTGGAGTCTCTCCATGGTGGGTTCAGCAATAGACAGACATCAAGAGTAGTATGTATCAATTGTATGATTATAAACAGAAAGAAAGATGGTACCCAAGATAACTGACTAGTTCCTTAAAAGTTTATGACATTTGTTGCGAAGCTGGTGTGCCTATTGCAGAACTCCAGTGGGATGTAAAATACTTAATGAACGATAAAAATCTTAGGAACCTGAACATACTATGGGCAAATACAATTACAAAAAAGAGCCCAGGTTTATCAGACACCAAGCAAAGAAAATTAATTTTGTTCATTTTATCTTAGCTATGAAAAAATGGAGAAAAGTTATTTGAAAGATTGCATATAATGGAGCATGTCCAAGCCTGAGGATCAAACTACTTAACCTTTCCATTTGTGGGTGCATGAATAAAACTATTTCAGTTGTTCTGAATGCAATCAGAAATATAAATAAAAAAAAAGAGTAAAAAAAAGGTTTAGTAGAAAGTCTAGGAAAAGCAACCCTTCTTCTATAAGATGTTAATAAACAACAATTATAAGTAAAATGTCATTTCCAAAATCAATGGAAAACAGCTGGGTGTCTGCTATTCATACATCTTCCTCTATAAACAATATCATTATGGGTCTAAAATGCTGTACAGTTACCAGTGTGGGAAAATGAAAATCGAGTAAGAGAAGTCAATTAGGAAAATGTAAAAAACCTAGATCAAATAATTTTCCATTTATGACCTTGATCATAATGCACTCTAGTTTTAAGAAATCAAGCTGAAATCAATGGAGCTATTCCATTATAATGATGTAGCAACTTACTGGTGGATCATACTAAGTATAAATTAAGCTTAGATCAGTTTATCAAACTTGAAAAAATAGTTTTATGTCATTAGTTTCTTACTAATTTCTTTGTCCATCCACAATATGCTGTACAATAGAAATGTGCACATTTATTTTGTACAGGAGATTGTCAAAAGCTTGCTGAGAAAACCCTCCACTCCCTGTACCAGTAATTACTCCCTTAGAACGTTAGAGCATTATCAGCGAGTTGAGTTCCCAGAAGATGCAACTGGCCAGTTGCAGAATTATCACTGAGCAAAACGCGACCCACAAAATCAACTCATTCATGAACTGTAGGTGGACCACTAGTTTGGGAAACTCTCTTGTGGAATAGCTAGAGGATAAAAACAATAATAAACTGCAATATCACACTACCTAAATCTCACTTGTACCTTTTCTTCTCATACAATAAAAAACACAAAATATACAACAGTATTAAGAATTATGAAATATCTTTTATTCAATTTCATATAACTTTTGAAAGACACTTTGCTCATCAGTTCAGCAAGATTATTCAATTATTATTATGTATTTAAAACCATATTTATGAGAAACCTCCAGTTAAATAAAATACCGTGCTACTATCCATATGCAAACTGTTTTTCAGTAGACACAGCACATGGCAGTGATAGTTTTCTATCAGTAGATTTCTTGTTTTCCTTCTTGAAAATTTCCACCTATTAATTAAAATGTACATATCTACTAATCTCTTTCAAGCCCTGGTTCATAACTTTAAATATAAATATTATTTCACTATTTGCAATACAATTAACTCTTCCAAGGTTACTGCTATATAGAAAGGTAGCAGATGCAGTTTTCCAGGTGACTGAACACCCAGACTTATGTGTGTACATTAACATAATGTTCAGAGTGTACCAAGTATCTGAGCAATCAGCAGAGCCAATGAACAGAGGGCAGAAAACAGCAGGGTTTTCAGAAGAGATTATCATGATGCTCACTGAGGCAGCAATTACAGAGGGTTAAAACAATGACAGAGACAATCAATATACTTGTCTCCAGAAACTGGAATACACACATTACTGTGGACTGACAGACAGTAGTGTAACTTGGGTGGGACAACCAGGATGGCTGCTTCAGGTGCTGACTGCGGGGTGGGGGGGGGGGGGGTGCAGAAAAACAACTGTCACCACAGCCATGCAACTGCACCAGCGGCATGGTGGTAACCAGCAGTTGCCACCGTCCCCCTGGCCCAGACACCTGTCTGCTTTGTTACACTTCTGCTAACAGAAGCTGCCTATGAATGAAGTTACACACCTGATAGAGCACATGGATTAGAAGATTCAAGGACACACTAGAGCTGGAATTAGAGATAATGCAGCTGGAGATTTGTGCACCCAACAGAGGGAAAAAAAGAGAATCACAACAACAAAAAAATGTAGTCATGTGATGAACAACAAGATAGGGATGGAAGCCTCCTAAATGAAGAGAGCAAGCCATAAGAACATGTAATTTGCTAGGACAATGTAGAAGGAGAGACTGGTTACTGCAGAGAGAAAGCTGTCATAAAGAAGAGGGAGTATTATCCCTTGCTTCAGAGGACAGGGCACAGAACAAAGGCTTAAATTACAGCAAAGCAGACTTAGATTTTTTTTTTTTTCAGGAAAAACCTCCTTGCAATGAGTCAGTGGAACAAACTGCCCACAGAAGCTGTGGAATCTCTTTCAAGAGCAGGCTGGATAAGTATTGAACAGGGATGTTTTAAGAGTAGCATTCCTTCACTCCTGCCTCTGGACTAGATAACCCTTGAGGTCCCTTCCAATTCTATGATTCTAAGTGCTGAAGAATGGGTTTGCTGAACTGGAAAATGCAGAAAATAAATACATAGAGAGAGAAAATGGGGTGATAAGAAAGAGATAAAGAACAGGATCAGAGGAGCAACCTAAGGAAAAGAATAAAGATTGAAAATGAAATATTGATTTAAAATAAGGACTGAAAAGGAACAAGAGAAAACACTAGAGTACAAATGTCAACAAAAGCAGTAGTTAGGTCAGCAATAATATTATTGAATGGGGTCTGTCTAATCCAGCTATAAAACTGGATGTAGTCCTTGAATACAGCTGAATATCTCTTAAGACTCTATCACTAGGCTCTGTTGCTAAGAGCTTAGCCAAGAAAACAGAGAAAGTTGAACTACTAAAAAACATAAAACTGGATGTTAAAGAAGCATCATATATGGAGACTAGGAATCATGGCCGGGACACTTTAGAAAAGATAGAGATCAATGCAACATGGTAACACTGGGTAACACTGTCCACTGTTAATGGGACAGACTATAGAAATAAGACAGAACCTGTTTAGGTAAAAATCACTTTGGGGAAGAATGCTGAGAGATTCCATTGGAGTAGAATAGTGTGGGGTTCTAGTAGATCTATAATAGACTATAAGAATTCATAGTCTATTATAGATTCCTCCCTCGACATCAGTCAGAATTGGTTGTGCATTGAAATCTTTAAAAATATGCTATAAGAAAGATAATTAACACAAAAAAAAGGTGAGAGGCAAGGATTTTTGTGGGTGGTACTTTATTGGACCAAATGTATAGTTAGGAAAGCCAATAAACAGAAGGCAGGAAACAGGGAACTTTGCAGGCTTTTAGATTCCAATGTACCCTTCTCACATTTGAGAAAAAGTCAACATAGCAGAGATAAACAGCAGGCAGAACAAAGACTTGTGTGAAACTCAACATGTAAATAAAAATAGGATAGCAGAGATATTTTCAGGTCGCTAACAAACAAGAGAAATGAAGTGAAAAGGGTAATTTGATAAGTGGAAGAGCAAGACCATTCAAGAGGGTCGTTATCATCTGTGGAATGCACAAAGATTAGTGAGGATCAGGTAGATTATAATGGGACATGAAACTAGTGTTTATGTGATCAGTATGGTCACATATAGACAGTCATTTTCTCCTGGGAGAGTCACTGCTCTCTCAGTAGAAATGATGAGTGTACAGACATTCAGAATTTTTCTCCCAGAGCAGAAACAGCCACTGCAGGTAAGAAATAAGTCAGGAACAACCAGGGTTGAATAGCTCCCAAAAGAGTTTCTCCTGGAAGAAAGGAAATAAGTTGACTGACAAAAGAATTAATGAGTGTTTTCCTTTTGAGATTGGTCATTTCCTCCTTATTTAATAAAACACTCCATGCATTTTGGTTAACTTTCGGTCCAAAAGACAGTATTAACACTGAACTATTACAAGTCTCAGCTAAGTCCGAATTTTTTGTTCGGGAATGAAGTCATCAAGCTTTAAATTCATTTATACAAGACATTTCCATCCTCTTCTACCTCAGTTAACCCATTCACAAAATGGGAACAATGTATGATATTTATAAATCCAATGGGAGCCATTTTACATCTGGGAAGCACTTTTCCATTCTCAGATGAAAAGTTCTATAAAGGGAAAATATTAAAACTTTTTGCTTAGTATATGAGCTCTATCCACCAGAACCAGAAAAAAAAATGTTCTTTCTTAGCACAATATTGTCTAATTAATTACATTAGAAGTGGGACTTTATGCATTTTCATTAAAGTATATAGAATTAATCATTGATAACAAAAGATACCAAAAGATACAAAACACTGATGTATTCATATTTGGCAATTCCCATGCGTCCAGCTATTCTGTAGGGAAACGCTTCTCCATTGCATCAATTAGTTAAAAAAAAAGTTTATAAAAAGCAGGAAGGTGACAAGTCAAGGTTAGTTTATATCTTTTACCTGTGACAATGTCATGCCTAACATAAGGAAGAAAAATGACTGTTATCAGTTTGGCTGCCATGGTAACATGAAATGGTCCAATTTATTCTAGTCATCACAGTGCTATTAATCCCAGGGATAATGATACGATGGCTATGCCATACTGGGCAGGATTACTTTCTTTGAATTTCTATCTAAGGAATTAGGGTGGAAATGCCACCTTTGAAAATAATGGGTAACGCAAACTATTGAAAACCTAGGTAGTCTGAAAACTTAAGCAAACTCTTAATTTCTATTGCAAGCTGAAGAGCATAATATACTGAAAGAATGCCAAAAGACCTGCTTGTGTTGGAGAGGTGGGAGTAAACTAAGATTGTGACTAGTTTATTAACTATCTGCTACATCAGGACAGACAACATCTTTGTATCTCATGAACATTTAGTATTTTAAATACTTCTTTCCACATCTCATTTTAACCCATTTTTCTCTCACAAACAGGAATTCATCCCCCATTCCCACCTGTTGACCTGTTGACTAGGGCAGTCACTCTGACTGTAGCAAAGTAGAAACTTTAACCTAGGTCTCACACATCTGAGGGGTGCCCTAACTGCTGAGGTACTGGATATTGTACAGTAAATATTGCCTGCAATCTGAGAAATCCTTCTCAAGAAATATTTAATCAAAATTCTCATGGAAAATCATGCTGACAAGTTTTATTCTAATTTATAGTCTTTTCTTTACATGTTACCTCTTCTGCTTTTTGCTTCTGACATGTGTGTCAAGTAGCCATTTAAACACTGATTTTCAGTGGCAAAAAAGGAGGTGTCATATTTCCCAGCAGTATCTAACCTCTGGCCACTGCCCCTGCACTGGATGCTGCCACTGCTTCTTTACCCTCTCTGCTGCCAGAGCTGGAGCCTCTGCAGGGAAGATGCAGGAGAGGGAGTTGGAGGAGCGAAGGATGACATGCCCCCCTAGCTCTATGCCAGCGATCTATCTCCTTTTTCCTCCCCTCTTCCCCAGTTGCTTAGAAAGTGCCTGAGGTTTGTGCTCTGCTCACCCATCCATCTTTACACGACTGCCTGGAGGTATCACATTTCCTATGCAGCTCAGCCAGTGGCAACCTAAAATAATAGTTGTGGACTGAAATAAAAAATTAAGCGTTCTTTTAAGGTATCCATCCTTATTTGAATGCTTCATTTGAGGAGGTGGTATTGTAAGAAGATTGCCACAGAAATAAAGTGGAACTACAATCATTATTAGAAGTCAGGGCTCATAAGCAGTTAGTGTACTCTTAGGCTAAGTACAGTCAGTCAAAAAGCCTGAGGCTGAATTGATTCAATCTTCACAGGTTGAACTGCATAGAGTAAATTGATAGAGTACACTAATAAGCAAGTGAACAGACATTCACTTTTGATTGTGAAAATGCCACCACATGCTTGCAGGCCCAGGCCAGAAGCCAGGGGGTGCTGGAGCATGCCTCCCTGCTCAGCTAGAGGAGACAGCTTGAATCTGAAGGGGATCTGGGACAGAAGTTCAATAAACCGATTTAACCCAAATCAGTTAAGTTTGATGCTACATCCTTTCAGGTTTATCTTAAACCAGTTTTGGGCATTTTGAAAATGGTTTATGTGTACTGAACTTCTGTTGCGTTACAGATTTGAACCAGTTTCCGATCACATACCAGTTTATTTGTAATTTCTGCCCTTAGCCCTAAAGCCAGTAATTGGGCAGACTGCTGCTCATATGACACAGTATAGCAACAAATCATCTCTCACAGCTGCTGGAATCAGCAGAGGCACTTTTGTTAACAGGAATTTACACTGGAGCGCCAGGGGTAGAACTGTCTGGACAAAAGTTCCAAGATATCCTGCAGTTTCCTAGAGCTAGTGTTTTCAACCTTCTGAATACAGTCACAGTTCAGTTTCTAGTTGAGCCCTACTTGATGTACTGAAACTGCAAATTTTCACTTTTTGTTTCTGTGATTTTTGATCTTACAAATGACCAGTCAGAAGAAAAACAACATTGCAGCTACCAGTTGAACTTACTACTCCAAACATGATGTCTATTCTTCTCATCTGACCCATTTTTTTTAGCATCCCCTAAAAAAGAGCATTTGATGAAAGAGCATTTTACCTCCTTTCTGCTTGTAACATTTCATTTTCTGTGGCCATGGATTAATTCAAGAATGCACAACAAATTAAACTTGACTGCTCGCCTGAAGAGCAAGAGGGGATGGCAAGTGCACCACAATAAGATAGAGAACCCCATGGACTCCTTCAGACATCCACCCATGTCTCAGACACACTCACAGAGGGTTGTTAAGCCTCTATGCTCTATCAACCTCCCTTTAGATTCAGACCCCCCAAAAGGTTAAAATCCCTCTGGAAATTGACCTACGGTCTGGCCCCGACCAGAGGTGCAAACTACCAATGAAAACTCCACGCGTATGTAAAGTTAACAAGTATATTATGACAAGTAATCATGACAAAACGCTAAAATAACAAGCACAACTTACAGTACCGTAAACAATATGTAGTTATGGAACCTAATACTCTACGTGGCAGACTATCACCCCAGAGAGCTGACAAGCAGGGAAGGCTGTACAGTATCTCACACCCCTGAGGACTTCTATGCTGTTCCCTCACTCTAGGTGGGTACTAAGCACCTCAACAAAGGGTAGGTGATACTTTACCCAACCAAAGTGATGTGATGAAGCAGGTGAGTGGCCAGCAAGTGCCCAGGTGATTCGGACCCTGTCATTGCTCCCAAACACTGTCACAACACACCCTGTTCTCAATCACTCAACAACCTTATCAGGAAACTCAAGGTTCCAGACAACCACAAACAATCAGACACTAGATCAGTTCTATACTTGCACACTCTGTCATGCAACCATCTCTCTCTCTACCCTGACTCGGCTCTTCCCAAGCCCCCAGGGAAGAGTGGACCCCTATCCTTGATCCTGGACAGATTTTATAAGGACTAAATCACATCACCTGTCCATCAAATGGATGCCCAATCATTCTTCTCTTACTGCCATCAATCAAAGTCAATGGTAATAAGGACCATACGAATCAAACTATGACAACATCTCATTATCGTAACAGTCCTAACTGTCCTATTCCCTTGGTTACCAAAGCAAACAACTTGGTCTCAAACAAACACTCTCTGCACATGCTCAGCCTTTAAAAGGAGGTCATGACATCATTAAGGTTAGAAGATCAGATGTTCCAGGGTTCCAAGCTCTGGTGCGCAATCACACCAGGACTCCAGTGTCTTCATACCATTACCCCCATAGAATCAGGATTTAATAATCTAAATAAGGATTTTTCTTTTCCACCCTAAAAACATCATCCCAAAACACATAAGACAATTAAAATTTAGTCAGATTTTGTCCTTTAATTCACTGATTCGTAAAATATTTGAGATTTAATTAACTTCTCTGAGCTACGAGTATGCTACTCGCACTTAAACCAACAGAGTGATTATACCCTATTGAACGAATTAGATTCCCTCCAAAATGTTTACAGTCAAAGGTATTTGACAAAGTCATTCATTATTGTAAAACAAAAATAATTCTTGCCCCTCATTTCACTGGAACATCATGAAAAATACTCCTTCATGATTCTGAAGCACTCAGATACTATAGTTACAAGAATCACAGAAATTCCAACGAGGACATTAATTCTGCTTTCAGACAAGGATTTGAAAAGCATATGATAAATAATAGATAAGGCTATACATTAAATAAGAGAGAGTAAAAAAAAAAATCTTGACTAGCTGCTCATTAAGTGAGTTCTGTCCATTCAGTACACTGAATAAGACAGGGGCCGTGTGGAAAACCAGCATGTGTCCATGTAATTAAAGACTATATCATAAGAGGGCTTGGTCTCCCCATCTATTCTGTTCATCTCATTCACATCTGTACAAAATATTACTGACTTCTGCCAAAGCTATGTACAAATGAGCAAAAATCATCTTTATACTACGTGTCTAATTTTGTATCAAACCAGCTGCCTCAAAATGCAAGATCAAGACAAACAGCATATTTTCACATGGTGTTTACACCACTGATCTCGTTTGCTTCCAAAGAGTTCTTCATTATTTACACTGCAGCAAATGAAAGAACTATCTATAATGAGAACATGGTTATGTGTAGACAAAATGAGGGCCATGTGTGCATGACACTTTAAAGTGAGCTAAATGATTTTATATCACTTTAATGGTGTTGGTGTTTGCAAGCCTCAGCAGCATATTGCGCGTTAATTCCAGCCGCTGTTGGAAATTCAGCAGTGTAATGCACCTTAAATGACTTGGGGCGCAGCAAACTAAAACTCCTTTGAGGAGTTTTAGTTTGCTGCCCCTACAGCCGCAGAATGAAGCATTGGGCTCCGTGCAGCTTTCGTGGCTCTGCAGGAAGCCCTGCAGGCAGCCTGACAGCAGCCCGGGAAAGCAGGCACTGCCCAAGAAAAGTGGTGAGCCTGATCTCCCTACTCCCCCTTGGATCCTGTGTGCCTGCCTGAGTTGAGCAGTGGCCCAGCGATTTCCTCTATGGCTGTGGTGCCCCCCAGGAGCCGGGTGCCTACGGGTGGGTGCCACCTGGGGGGAGTGGGGGGCGGGCTGCTGCTGCCACAGAGGGAAGCACCATCCCCCCCTGCAGCCCAGAGACTGCTCTGCCTGCCTTCAATGTGATGCTGCTGCTAGTTAAGCAAGCTAAACGCTGGCTTGAATCCATAGATGCTTCTCAAGCAAATCCCAGGATGCCATTCTCCCATTGTACTTGGCCTTGGTGAGGCCGCAGCTGGAGTACTGCGTCCAGTTTTGGGCTCCACAATTCAAAAAGGATGTGGAGAAGCTTGAGAGAGTGCAGAGAAGAGTCACGCACATGATCAGAGGTCAGGAAAACAGGCCTTATGATGGGAAGCTGAGAGCTATGGGACTCTTCGGTCTGGAAAGGCACAGGCTCAGGGCTGATCTGATGGTCACCTATAAGTTTATCAGGGGTGCTCACCAGGATCTGGGGGAACATCTGTTCACCAGAGCACCCCAAGGGATGACAAAATCGAACGGTCAGAAAATCCTCCGTGACCATTTCAGACTGGACATAAGAAAGAACTTCTTTACTGTCTGAGCCCCCAAGGTTTGGAATAGACTGCCACCAGAGGTGGTTCAAGCACCTACTTTGAATGCCTTCAAGAGACATTTGCATGTCTATTTTGCTGGGATCCTATGACTCCAGCTGAGTTTCTGCCCCTCGGGCAGGGGGCTGGACTCGATGATCTCCCGAGGTCCCTTCCAGCCCTAATGTCTATGAATCTACTTAGTCTTTTTGTTGTTTTTCACAGATTAAGTATAAGTACATGGACCTGGGCAACACATGAAGCATGTATAAGCGATCAAGACATAAAAAGATAAAGGAACCATTATTCTGAAGGTCTTTTATACCAAATCTGGAGAGGACAAGCAGTGATCTCAAATAAATTTTTTTGTCTATCTTCATTCTAGAGACATTTTTTCTCAACCAGGGTACCATGGCACCCTGAGGTGTATTGAGATCTTGTTGGAGTGCCACAAGGTGGCAAACAATAATAGCACTATTAGATATGCAAATATGATTCACAAGATAAACTCAACAATTTCAAATGAGAAGTCAGTGTTAAAAAACCCCAGACCAATTGTGAGGGGTTTGCAATAGAAAAATCACTGTATTTTTTTTTTTGACTGTGGAAAAATAAAAGTGAAAATGAAATGCTGGCATTTTCTGAAAAATACAGAGCCATTTGACTGTTACTTCCTAAGTAAATAAGTTTAGCACTCTACTGGCGGGTCCAAATGAGTCCGCATGTGTGGTATGTGGCACTGCATACCTGTCTGTGGCACCGGAGATCCCGGTGTCAAAAAAACCCACTCCTAAAAAAAAGCAGGGCAGTGCACGTGGTGGCAGCATGTGCTGCTTGAAACCGGAGCCTTGCTGGCTAGAGCCATGCTCCAGCTGCCAGCTAGGCTCCCTGCTGATAGATCACCACTGCTGCAGTTCTCAGAGGCCCCCAGGACTCCAGGTAAGACTACTGAGGCCAGTTCAGATGCTGGCCCCAGCCTCCTCTACCCCACCCAGGGCAAACATGCCATGTACCAGAGCATGTGTGCATGGGTGTTCCCAGAGGAGAAGCAGCAGCAGCAGCACATATTGTATCGCTGTTGTTTGTCCACAGAGAAACATGTGTGCCTGCACATCTGGATCCAGCCTACTGGACTGTTTATACCTAAGCATGAAAAAAGGAACATTAGTTGTTTGATCATGTGGAAGACATATAGGAAGAATTAATTACAATCCTCAAAAACCAACTTCATTCACTTTTACTAAGGCTAAATAGTACTTCATCCCACAAAGTCAATGGGACTACGAGTGAAATAAGCTGCTATTTAAACACGACTATGATCCAAAATTAAAATTTTATGAGATTTCCAATTATCTCTCTCCCAAATCTTAATGTAGAACTTATATTCCCTATGGGAATTAACTGCCACTGGTTAATGAATGATGAGCTTAACACACTTTCTGAGTAATGTGAATGTTAATGTATTCTCTAAAAACACCACTGTCTGTTAGGACAAAGTGTAATATTTGCATACTCTACAACATACTCATTCACGGATCCCAATGGAAACTAAGAATATGAATAAAAGCAGTAAGTTGGGCTAATGAACTCAGACCATCATATTCAAAATTATTAAAATGTCCTTTTTTGAAAGTAAACTTATATACTCTAACCAAAAAAAGGATTCTCTCAATTTGAAATAATTTCTTTGTGTTATTTAAAGATTAAGATAATTTTGATTTTTTTGAGTTTTGATCAGTTTTACTTTGTAGATCATGAAGGCATTATGGGTGCAAACAGATGTCGCCTGTGTGCCACCATAAAAAATTACAAGTTACGAGAATAAAAAGGGGTCTAAATGCCCAGAAACATTACTGCAGACAAAGATGGCCACAATTTATGACCGTCTTATAGGGGAGATCATCTGTTTGCTTATTGCACACCCCAAGAAGTGTCCTGATCCATCTCCCCTGCCACACCTCAACTCAGGGCACACATGTGCAAGCTGGGGAAAACATGGGCAGCATATCTCACTGCTCCCCCTCCAATATGATGTGTATTCCCCCAGTAGCAAATGAATGGCCTGGGTTTGGGCATTGCATTTGGGGCTGTTGGCCTGTAGGATTTGGCCCCTGAATCCTGGGAGTCGCAGGGGCCTGACTGAAAGACAACGGCCCCAGGAAACATCTGTAAATGCCAGTGAGGTAGATCCTGCTCCAAGATGATGTCTATATATTTCTTATTACACAACGTAGCTTAGAAGAAATACCCATTCTCTGAGTGTTTTTCTGATGTGCACCTGCAACATGCAAAACATGCAGCATAATTATGTTGTTATTATTGTTAATACAGTGTTATTTACCTTTAAGATGAGACTGGATCCATGCTGTGTCAATTAAATATGAGAGTATAACTGATTATCTATGATCCCGACCGATAAAGATGGTGGAAATCTTGAATTTAAGCTGACCCAATGAAAATTTCTGCTGCCTTTGGAAATACTTCTGAATATTTTGGCACTACTGACTATGGACCTAACACTTCCTAGCCTTCAAACCCAACTTCAAGCTCTATGTCAAATATAATCCCTAAATGGATCCAAATACTACATCCTTAGTCCATACATATTCATGCCTGAGGACTAGATTCCAAATCTGAGCTAAAGGTCAGTATATTTAGATTCTCCAAAATATAGCTGTTCCATTTTTAAATAATTTTAAATAATCTTGTGTGATACATTTTGTCAGACTTCAGATTTTCCCCTCCTTCCTTCAGGGTCAAATGGGTCACAAAAAGTACAATCAAGTGTCCAGTAATAGCATTCAGGAGTTTGCCAATTGGCTTTGGTAAAACATACCATTCCACCCCCCCCCGCATTTCCTTTCTCCTTCCCATCAAATTCAAATCCCAAACAGGTACGGCGAGTTATTCTTTGAAACCCATCTTTAACTGTTCTTTTACCATCAAGTGTTTGGGTAGAGTCACGTCTCCTTAATGTAGACTACATCATCCTCAGAAACCAGAAGTTCAGTAAGATTATCCCATACCAAAGTACTCATTAGCAAAACAAGGAAAATCATTTGACATTTCATCGTTTCATTAAATTTGTAATCAGCAATAAGGTCATAAGCCAAAATCATAATTTGACAAGTTACCAATATTATACTTTCTTATTTATCTCTGTATATAAAATTAATTGTATGGATGTATGTTCGCTTGTAACTCAAGAATGGCTGGTCGTATCTATGCTAAACCTTCCAAAATCACTGAATACAACGCGGGGAAAATTATAGGTGGGTTATATTTCACTTGACTCTTTTTGGGGCTTCCAGTGACTGGGATTACTTCACTTCTCAGATAATAAACTGGTACCATTCAATTTTGGAAGCAGTGAATTCAGTTCAACTGTTATTATTATAAAATTAAGTGTATGCATGTATATTTGTATAATTAAAGAATGGCTGGTCCTATCTCTAAACCTTCCAAAATCACTGAATACCACCTGAGGAAAATTATAGGTGAGTTATTTTTCACTTGACCCTTGTTGGAGCTTCCAATGATTATTTAAGGGAACAATGCTTTTCACACAGACAGTTATATGTGGCTTGCTCCAGAGTTGGTAGTTGAAGAAGGTTCTGTATACTGGCGCCAACAGGAAACACCGTGAACATTGTTTACAAATAGTTCCACAGTAAAGATAATTAATCTGAATGCCATTTGAAATGTCACTCCACATTAAATATTAAATATCCTGTACTACGTTCTTTAAAAGTAAACAATATTTTTGACCTAAATATGTTGTACTAAGTTCTTTGAGAATAAACAAACACTGCAATTACGAATATAATGACCCAGGTGAAGAATGGGTCCTTCCGCTAGTTAAATACCAAAGCATAAAATTGTCAAGATCAGAAAATATGTTTTTAAAACTTCCACTCTGCTATTCAATGCACTTTCTGCTATGCTTTCCCTATGTATATCAAACACCTTATTACAATTTAAAAAGCGACCAACCAAACTTCTTTTAAACCTGTAATGCCTTAAAATCATTTGGCATTGGTTACCCAAGTAGCAAGCATTGTGTTTCAGTTTTACTCTCATACAGAACACTTCATTTGTTGTTATCTTCATCTGCTTAGTTTATCCATTTTCACAGAATCATTAAGTCATAGAAAATTAGGGTTGGAAGGGACCTCAGGAGGTCATCTAGTCCAACCCCCTGCTCAAAGCAGCACCATCCCAACTAGATCATTTCAGCAGGGGCTTTGTCAAGCCGGGACTTAAAAACTTCCAATGATAAAGATTCTACCACTTCTCTAGGTAATCTCTTCCAGTGCTTCACCACCCTCCTAGTGAGAAAGTTTTTCCTAATATCCAAACTAAGCCTCTCTTGCTGGCACTTGATAGCATTGCTCCTTATTCTCTCATCTGCCACCACTGAGCACGGTTTAGCTTCATCGCCTTTGGAACTCAGTAAGTGGCCTTCCAGCCGAAATAACTGCCTACCCCTGGTGTAGCTCCATCCTCTTTGGAACCCGCCTTCAGGTAGTTGAAGGCTGTTATTAAATCCCCTCTCAGTCTTCTCTTCTCTAGACTAAATAAGCACAGTTCCCTTACAGCCTCCCGTCAAGTCACATTCCCCAGCCCCCTAACCATTTTCATTGCCCTCCACTAGACTCTCTCCAACTTGTTCACATCCTTCCTGTAGTGGGAGCCCAAAATTGGACATAGTACTACAGGTGTAGCCTCATCAGTAGGGCTACAGGTGTAGCCTTAAACAGAAGGGAATAATTACTTCCCTCAGTCTGCTGGCAACACTCCTACTACTGCAGCCCAATATACTGTTAGCCTTCTTGGCAACAAGGGCCCATTGCTGACTCATATCCAGCTTATTGTCCACTGTAACTCCCAAACCCTCTTCTGCAGAGCTGATTCTTAGCCAGCTGTTCCAAAACCTGTAGTAGTACATGGGATTCTTCCATCTTAAGTGCAGGACTTTGCATTTGTCCTTGTTGAATCTCATGAAATGTCTTTTGCCCCAATCCTCCAATTTGTCTAGGTCACTCTGAATCCTAGCCCCGCGTTAAAGCATATCTGTTACATGCCCCCCAGCGTGGTATCATTCACAAGCTTGCTAGGATTACAACCCATCCCATCTTCCAGATCATAAATGAAGATATTGAACTAAACTGGCCCCGGGACTGACCCCTGTGGCACTCTACTTGATACTGGCTACCAACTAGACATTGAGCCATTAATTACTACCCATTGAGCTTGACAATCCAGCCAGCTTTCGATCCACCTTACAGTCCATTCATCCAACACATACTTCCTCAGCTTTCTTGCAAGAATGCTGTGGGAGACAGTATCAAAAGCTTTGCTGAAGTCAAGGTATATTACATCCACTGCTTTCCCCATATCCACTAGGGCTGTGCGAAATTTTACCCGGTGTTTCGTTTCAAAACTGTTTCGATGCGTTTTGAGCTTGAACAGTGAAATCAAAATGAAACAAAAGCCTTTGGAACACCTTTGAAATGAAACAAGGGCACTCAAAACATTTCAAACGTTTTGAAATGTTTTGAGTTTTGAAACTGGGCTTACTTGGCTTCAGCGCCAGTCCCAGCTGGCAGCAGCAGCCTCCTGTCATCTGGCAGGCAGATTGGGGGCTGCCCACACCCCTGAGAGGGCTGTGCCAGACTCCTTCTGTAGGTACGGGCCCCTGATCTGCCTTGCAGATGACAGGAGGCTGCTGCTGCCACCTAGGACCAGTGCTGGCGGCAGCCCGCATCCAACACCAAGAAGATCGGTGCTACTGCTGGCCCAAGCCAGCAGCCTCCTGTAATCCAGCAGGCAGGTTGGGGACTCGCCCGTACCCCTGGGACAGCTGTGAGGGCTGTGCCAGGCTGCTCCAGGGGTGCGTGCCCCTGATCTGCCTGCCGGATCACAGGAAGCTGCTGCTGCCAGCTGGGACCGGTGCTGGGTGCAGCCCACACCCAGTGCTAGAAAGATTGGTGCTGCCGCTGGACCCAGCCAGCAGCACCAACCTCCTGTCATCTGGCAAGCAGATTGGGGGCCTGCCTACACTCCAGGGAGGGCTGCGGGGGCTGTTCTGGACTGCTCCCAGGGCCCCCAATCTGCCTGCCAGATGACAGATCCCTGGTCTGACTGCCAGAGGCTGGTTCTGCCACCTAGGGCCAGTGGCAACCAGGGCTGTCCCTAGGGGCACGTGAATCGAGGCAACCTGATTTGATTTGCCTCAGGCCCCACACCAGAGCTGACCCAAGGAGGGTGTGGGGCCCAAGGGCAAATCAACCTCCTCAGGTCAACTCTGGTATGGGACCTGGGTGTGGGGCCCAGGGCAAATCAACCTCCTCAGGTTGACTGTTGTGTGGAGGGGTAGTGAGCAGCAAGACACAAAGCCGGTGGTGGCAGTGCAGAGTTACCACAGCCACTCCAACCGGCTCCACGAGGCCCCCCAAAGCACAAGGCCCAGGACGGTTGCCCCAATTCACCCCCTCCCAGGGACAGCCCTGGCTGCCACCGGCCCCAGGTGGCAGAACCAGCCTCCTGTCATCTGGCAGGCAAATCAGGGGCCTGCACCCCTGGGAGCAGTCCAGCACAGCCCTCGCAGCCCTCCCATTGGTGTGGGCAGGCCCCCAATCTGCCTGCCGGATGACAGGAGTCTGGTGCTGCTGGCTGGGGCCATTAGCAGTACCGATCTTCCTGGCGCTGGGTGTGGGCTGTGCCCAGCACCATCCCAGGTGCTAGGAGCAGCCTCCTGTGATCTAGTAGGCTGACTGGGAGCCCCTACACCCTTGGGAGGGCTGCAGAGCTCTGCCAACTCCTCTCAGGGGCATGGGGGGCTCTGATCTGCCTGCTGGATCACAGGAGGCTGGCACTGCTGGCTGGGACTGATGCTGGGCACAGCCCATGATGGGAAAATCAGTGGTGCTGCTGGCCCCATCTGGCAGCACCAGCCTCTTGTCATCCAGCAGGCAGATTGGGGACTCACCTGCACCCATGGGAGGGCTGCGAGGGCTGTGAGTGCAGGCCCCCGATCTGCCTGCTGGATCACAGGAGGCTGGTGCTGCCAGCTGGGGCCAGCGGCATCACCGATCTTCCCAGCCCTGGGTGCAGAACAGCCTATGAGTGAAACACTGAAACAGCATCAAAACAGTGAAATAGTTTTGACAAAACAAAATGGGCCAGTGCTTTCGAAATGGCATTCAAAATGAAATACTGTTCCGTCAAAACATCAAAACGGAAGTCGAAGCAGAATGGTGCTTTTTCGCACAGCCCTAATATCCACAGAGCCAGTAATCTCATTATAGAAGACAACTGGGTTGGTACAGTCCATTTGTCCAACCCATATTGCCTTAGTTTGCTTGTGAGACTATTGTGGGAGAACATATCAAAAACCTTGCTGAAGTTAAGGTACACCACATCCACTGCTCTCCCCACATCTTCAGAGCCAGCCATTTTATTATAGAAGGCAATCAGGTTGGTCAGGCATAACTTGCCCTTGGTGAATCCATGCTGTCTGATCCTGATCACTTTTTCCTCCTCCAAGTACTTAGAAATGGATTCCTTGAAGAGCTACTCCATGGTTTTTTTGGAGACTTAGGTGAGGCTGACTGGCCTGTAGTTCTCTGGATCCTCCTTCTTCCCTTTCTTAAAGATAGGCACCATATTTGCCCTTTTCCAGTCATCCAAGATGTTCTCCATGAGTTTTCAAAGATAATGGCCAGCAGCTCTGCAATCACATCGGTCAACTCCCTCAGCACACTTGGATGCATTACATTCAACCCCATGGACTTGTACATGTCCACCTTTTCTAAATAGTCTCTAACCTGTTCTTTCATCATTGAGGGCCGCTCACCTTCTCCACAAGCAGTGCTGCCTACTGCAGTTGTGAAGACCAAGGTAAAAAAAGCATGGAGTACTTCAGCCTTTTCCTCATCATCTATCACTGGGTTGCCTCACCCTTTCAATATAGGACCCACACTTTCCCTGACCTTCTTCTTGTTACTAACATACTTGTAGTAATCCTTATTGCTACCATTTGGGTTGGTCTAGTAAAAGATCAAATTCACCCAAGGAACCTTGTCTGCCTATTGCTACCCTTTACATTCCTGGCTAGCTGCAACTCCAGTTGCGCTTTGGCCTTCCTGATTTCATCCCTGCATGCCCAGGCAATATTCTTATTCCCTTCTCATGTCATTTATCCAATTTCCACATCTTGTCAGCTTTCTTTTTGTGTTTAAGTTCACTGAGGGGCATTCTCTGCTAAGCTAAGCTGGTTGCTTGCCATATTTGCTATTCCTCTTGCTCAAAAGGGATGGTTTGTTTCTGTGCCCTCTTTAAAATACAATCAGGTGTCCTGGACTCCTTTCCTACTCAGCCTGGCCTCCCAGGGGATCCTGACCATTAGTTCCCTGGGGAAGTTAAAGTCTGCTTTTCTGAAGCCCAAGGTCCTTACTCTGCTGCTCTCCTTTCTTCCTTTTGTCAGGATCCTGAACTCAATCATTCTGTGGTCACTGCTGCCCAAGTTGCCATCCACTTCTACATCCCCCATCAATTATTTCATGCTTGTGAGCATCAGGTCAAGAAGAGCATGGTCCCTAGCTGTTGTCTCCAACACTCACACTAGGAAGTTATCTCCAATTCTCTCCAAAAAACTTGAATTTCTTGCCCTGCTGTATTACTCTCTCAGCAGATTTCAGGATGATTGAAGTCCCCTAGGGTGTATGCTCTAGAAACTTCTGCTAGTTGTCTGAAGAAAACTTCATTTACCTCATCCTCCTGGTCTGGTGGTCTATAGCAGACACATCACCCTTCTTGTTCTTCCTTCTGACCTTATCCCAGAGATTTTCAATAAGCCTAACTCCATTTTCATACTGGAGCTCTGAGCAATCAAACAACTCTTTTACATAAAGTGCAACTCCTCTTCCTCTCCTTCCCCTCTGCCTGTCCTTCCTGAACAGTTTGTACCCATCCATGACAGTGTTCCAGTCATGTGTGCTAGATAGTCAGGTTTGTTAGCTATTGATATTTCAATATCTGTTATTCCAATCATGTCATAGTTCCTTGACTGTGCAAGGACTTCCAGTTCTTCCTGCTTATTTCCCAGGCTTCATTCATTCAGGTACAGACCCCCATAGTAACTAGCTGATTGCTCTACTTTCTCAGGTAGAATGAAGAATCCTCCCCTGTTGCCTCTTCCTCCTTGTGCTTTCTCCAGGTGTCCCAGTTCCACACTTACCTCACGGCTTTGTTCTCCATCCCCCTGCAAACCTAGTTTAAAGGCCTTCTCGCTTAGTTAGTGAGCCTGTCTGAAAAGATGCTCTTCCCCTTCTTCATCAGGTGGATCCTGTCTCCTAGCAATCCTTCTTCTTGGAAGAACATGAACATTTGCGTCCATCCCTTCAATTGCAGATTTTGGTTAATTAGCAATCAAAGTGTTAGTGTAATGCCCTGTAGTCGCTCTTGATCTGCTCAGGGTCACCCCTGGCAGTAACATTGGCTCCCACATGGATGAACAGCATGAGGTTAGAGTCAAAGGTTTGGATGAGTCTCAGTAATCTTTCTGTGACATCTCAGTTCCAGGCTCCAGGCAAGTAGCAGACCTCCTGGGACAACAGGTTAGGTTGGCAGATGGATGCCTCTCTATCCCCCACAGAAGGGAATGTCCAACCACCACCACCCTTTGCTCCCTCTTCGTAGCAGTTATCTTGAACCACTCTACCTTGGAGAATCCTGGTCTGGCCTCTTCCACCAATGGAATGCACTCCTCCTCTTCTGTTGTTAGTGCTCTATATCTGTTCTCCAGGTAAACCAATACACATGGGGACGTCATTTCTTTTTGCTGCCAGAGGTCATAAGCTTCCATCTTCTATCTTCCTGGAAGTCCATGCCATCTTCCTTTTCTAGCACCACCTCTGGCAGTCCTTCCTCCAGAGTCTTAGAGCTTTCCTCATGGTGTAGTATGCTTCAGGGCCTTGCTACCTCCTGTATCTCTCTTGCCTTCTCTCTGAAGGATGATGACACAACAAGAAGGATGATTGTCTTCCATGATTGCTTAACTGTGGGTTCAAAGGTGGCTGACAAGGCCAATCGAGGATTGGCAGACTGTTGCAACTTGGGTACATGTTTCAATGTGGACAGGGTGGCTCTGGATTCTTGATTCAATCCATGACACATTGTTTTTACTGCTCCTGCTTTTTCATCTCTTGTCATTATAAGATTTCAAAGTACTGAGATTTTTGCAGCAGACTCTTCCTCCATTTGGAGTGGTACTGGATGAGTTTATATCAATGGTATATTTTTTCAAGTTGGCCTTGAGGATGTCCTTGAAGCACTTTCTCTGCCTTCCTCTTGAGCATATGCCTCAACTAAGCTGGGGAAATAAAACTTGCTTTCGGAATCTGGAGTCAGAAATTCAGATGATGTGGCCGGCCCAATGAAGTTGATTTTAGATGATCATTGCTTCAATGCTTGTGGTGCTTGCTTGTGAGAGGACGCTAATATTCATGCATCTCTCTTCCTACTGGATTTGAAGGATCTTCTTCAGGCAGTTTTGACTGCAGTTCTGAGGTACAGGAAGTACTCAATCTTCTCCAGTGTCTCACTGTAAATCTGAATTACCAGAGCTGGGGGCTGCTTATTAAGAGTTTATTGATGGAGGACCTTAGTCTTCCAAATGTTAAGCATCAGTCCCATTTTCTTGTATGCCTTGGTAAAGATGTCAACGATTGCCTGAAGGCCTGTTTCCAAGTAAGCACACACTACAACATCATCAGTGTACTGGAATTTAATGATTGAGGTTAGTATGTTCTTGGTTTTGGCTCAGAGTCTGCTGAGATTAAACAACATACCATCCATTCGGTAATTTATCTCCACTCTGAAATTTGGTTGGTGATCAGATGTAGCATCACAGTAAGGAATATCGAAGAGTGTTGGAGCAATGATGCATCCTTGCTTAACCTCAAAGGAATCTATGATAGATCCATTACTGAGGACTACCACTCTCATACCATCATGGAACAGGCAAAGAATGATGACAAATGTTGGTGTGTCCACCATAAAATAGCTTGAATCCATGAGACAGCTCCTAAGTACTACCATAGCACAAACACCTCCACCACCACTTGCTTCAGCAGAGATTTTTGCCAAACAAAGATGGGTAGGATTTGGCCTAATATTAATGTGAAAGTAACACCTTAATTTTTAGGCATTCTGAGAGCAAGTTAGATTTTCTTTGAAATTATTCAAGATTACTGGCTATTCAATGGGACTTTTCTCTCTTCTACCTGTCTTGCTCTTTACCCTATTTCTGACAAGCCTATTAATACATTTTACAATTCGTTGAGTACATTTCTCATTTTTCCTAGCACTGCATGTAGCAATGTTATACCTGGTTGGTAATGCAGGTCAATTTATTTTGCCTCATTTCATGATATACCACATACTGGTGTGCCAAGTATGTTATAATAATGTGCCTTGATTGAGTACTAATAAGTTTTCCTTCACTGACATTTAAAAAAACTGAGAATAAGTTTCTGGAATATTAAAACTAATTGCGGGCAAGGATTCTAGAGCTGTAACTTCTGTTATAGTTTTCCTTTTGATTAAGTAATATTGGCTGTAGGGCAAAGTTAAGAGCCATAGGTCTCTAAAAGCTATATCCTCCTTCTTTGCTCTCAGACAAGCATTCCCTAATAAAATTCATAGGACTCTTTACCTGGGCAAAGTGAACATCATCTGGCCTTGGGAGAACATAATTAAGGTCCTCACTATGTCAGAGTCACATCACTAACCACCACAACACATTAAATGAATTGATGGCTGCTGTAGCTTCCATCCCATTTCATCCTTTTGTTTCAAGTATTTCATCAAGGTCAATATTATTAAACATGGCATCCTCCAGCCATAAATTAGAGTGGAAAGAGATGCGCTCAAGAGTTTCACAACAAATAGTATCTCTATGCTACTGTAAATATAATTTTGCATTCTAAATTAACGTTCCACTCTGTCTGGCTGAATTCCTATTCTGTAAAAACAAGCGTATTCTTGCATTACCCTTAATGAATAGCAGTGTGCTTTGGCCTAGTGTGTGTTTGGGATTTTTGGTTTGTGGTTTAATACTTTTCAAAATGCCTTAGGAAGCATTTTGTGGTATACCGGATCTGGTTGCCATTTCATATTTTTGTCACTTACCTAGGAACAGAACCAGATACTTCATTATTCTAGTCCTATATATGGCTTCCTGTAGCAAAAACAGAACTTAAACACCATGTGTTAATACTGAAATTTATGGGTTTAGCTGAATTCTGAGGGACTGACACTAGAAACTTATTAGCAAGAACTATATTTTCCTGAAGTATATAAAAAGAAAAAAAAACCCTCTAAGAACTGACAGCCTATTCTTTTCCACTCGGCTTTATGAAGTAATCCTACTAACTTCAAGGAATTATTCATGCAGGTCAGGAAAGTATTTATCCACATTCTTTGCCATTGTTCTGTCAAATTCCAAATTAATGAGGACATTAAACTACCACACCCAAATATCCCATCTGTGGGGCGGGGCGGGGGGAGAGAAGAGGTTGGGCTCAATATAGAAACATCTTCAGTAACTTATCATTCCCTGCCCTGTTTTCAGCTCCTTTAGTGAAGCAATACCAGATGCTCAGTTATAGATATATGTTAAAATTTCACTGAAGTCACAATAGCTTTCACCTAGAGAAGTCTAACAAAGCTAGGGTTCATCAACTTTAGCCATAGTTTCATTATTCATGACATAACCACTCACTTGCATCAGTATCTATCAACCTTTCCCCTTCGAATGAAGTGTGGACCAAGGAAGTAATATATTTTCTTACATGCAATCCACACCTTTTCCCAAGGAAAACTGGGGGTGCATGTTATATGCAAGGAAAAGGGACCCCACTGGTCTGGAGTTTTGGCAGGGAGGGGAAAGATGAAGCAGTGCCAGTGTTAACAGCCATGGCTCTAGGAGCAATGGTAATTAGTGCTGCCACCACTCTGCTTGTGTCCCCCACCAGCAAATTTTTGGACTTGTGGGAAGCTCCTCTTTCCAAATGTGTTGGATTGGGCTAGTGCACAAGACTGATATGTGACTGAATTCTATGAACCACTGGCTGAACTGGCTTCAGAGCCACATGTGGAGTTGGACCCAGTGCACCAAGTGTGTGACCACATGCTGTCTCCAGAGCCACATGCAGGTCCCTACCCTGTTGGATGCCTTCAGGGCTGCATGCTGATCCTGGGACTGTGCACTGGCTATATAGCCATGTGCTGGATCCAACCTGGACTCAACATGTGGTTCCAGGCTAGGCACCCAGCTCTGACAGCAGCGCATAGGGCTGAACCTGGCATGTGGCTTCAGAGATGGCACACGGTCCTGGACTTGGTGAACTGAGTTTGACCCAGAATGCAGCTCTAGAGACAGTGTGTGGGGCCAGACACACTGTGCCAGTTCAGTCCATGAACCCAAGAAGTATGCAGGGCTGGCAGCAAAATCAGGAGGGTCATCTCTCTAGCTGCTGCCACTCACTTATCTTGATCCAAGATGATTCCCCACCCCCCACTCTGGCTCTAGGGTGACTATTATACATGGCAGACATGATTTGGATTCCAAGCCAAATCACAACAGGTTCACGTTTGTAGGAGACATACAAACTGTACAGGTTATTCTTGCAAGATCTGTATCACAGCTGTAAAACCAGCAACTTCCAATTTTGGATATGAAACTTTGTATCTGAAGTTCACTAACTACAAAAAGGCTCCAATTTAGAGGTTCTGTATCCTTAACCCTTTCTAGCTGAAAAAACTCCTCATCCAAGATTTTTTTTTTCTCAACACTAGGCCAGCAAGCGTTGCTAGATTTGAATTTACATCTCATTAAACTGAAATCCTTTATTTACATACAAAACATGAGCACATTATTTTCTGAATTTCATAAGTCAGGTATGTCCTGCCACTTTTTCCCCTTTTCTTCCATATTATAGGTTCAGGATGTTGTCTACTGTAGAGAATAAGTGACACCAGAATGGGCTTCCAAATAGGCTTGTGTGTGGGGGGGGGGGGGGGGGTGAGGTCTTTCTAGATACTATCATCCGATTTATACATTATAGTGAGGACAGGTGGGTATGTGTGTGGGGAAGTGGGGAGGTCTTTTTAAATACTGTCATCCTTACTATGCAATACAGTCAAAATTATATTCAAAAGCTTTAAAATGTTCAGTGATACAGGAGTTATTTGATATGGTATTCAACTTTCAGTGACAATATAATTTCGAAATTCGTCAAAGCATTTTTTAAACCACTCAGTTCCCTGGGGTCTCTGTACTTAGTGCAAGTTCCCTTTCACCTCAGTAATGCAGCTGTTTCAAATCTCTCCACTGACACTGAAGATATTTTTTCTATGATTATTCTATTGCATATATGCAAAGATGTTGATATGGACTTGACATCTTCAGAAGAAGAAATATTTGTTAAATACACAAGGACAGCCTTACTCAGACTTGCAGCCAGTAGTGCTGGCATTTGCGCTATTGAAATGACCCACCAGTAAATGAGAGTTATACATCAAAAGTTAAATTTTCTGAAAACTATGCTATCAAGTGAGGAAATGCATATATTCATAAGTGGAGCTGGCTAATTCTTCAGTGTGAATATTCAATATAAATTCATTTATTTCTCTCTTCATAAATCATTTACAATGCCAAGGAATGCATTTGCTCTTTGTTATTCTTCACTAGTTTGGACGAGTAATTTCCAGGCTACTAGATTTTTGTTTATTGGTGTATTACAGTATTTGACATTCATAATTCAACATTCATGGCATGTCATATTACTTATAGGACAAATCCTCCAAAGCATACACATGACCTCCCAGCTCTTCTCAGAAAATAGTTCCATAGAATAGCTCTGCTTTCCTTGGGGTCACACACTCATTCTCCACATTTGTCTCCAATTCATTATCTGCACCTCTAGTGCTGATGGAAGCTTTCTCTTCCTCCCCACATTAGACTCTGAGCTTCTTCTGCTTACCTCATACAGAAGAGTGCTTGGCTAATTCATGCACTTTACCAATCAGACCCTTAACCATTCCCTCATTATTCCTTGCATCCTACACAGGACCTGGAAACTGTTGCTTGCTATCAAGTTTTTAATCATAGAAATTGGCATACAGTAACTTTGTCCTTGTAGATCTGAAGGATCTTTCAGTTGAGCTGGCAACTTTTTTTCATGAAACCTGGAATTTTGATAACAAAATAAACATCCCTTCACCTTAAAATCACTGGGAAGTTTGCTGTGAAAACTAAAATTACCAAAAATTTAAAACAAATGGCTCACGCTTGATCGCTTACAAGTTCAAACAAGGTTGAAATTTCAAACAAAACTATTTTCAGAATTTTTGGCCACCTGGAGAGAGCAGAATTGAACATGTTGCAGGGAGGCTGTTAAGCCAGGGTCAAATCAGGTCATAAGTCAACAACAACTATGGCTTTCTATGTTAAGATAAAGTGCACTCTTGTGATAACATCAGCACACTTGAGGCACTACACACCTCTCAGGTAGATATGTTGTACCACCACAAAGTATGGCTTATACCAGGCACAGCTTAATTTCTCCCATTATCATGTTAAACAGCACTAGTAAAAAGCCCACTTGGAAACAGTGCAGATATTAGATATTGGCATCACTGTAACTATGTTGTTGTAGTTAAACTGGCATGAAGTCCAATAATGTACAAAGGACTAGGGCTGGCAGGCTTAGAGAATTGCCAAAGCGATTGGTGGGGCAAACCCACCAATCAGAGACCAGCAGGGAAGGAGCCTTAGAGGGTAGGGCGGACTTCTCCCATGTCAGGGCAAGGCGAGGAGCGGACCTAATTGAAGACTGCGCTCCACCTCCTCCTGATTGTCCAGTCTTCAATCTTGAGGCAGAGCACCAAAAGGGTATATAAGGAGCTGCATGCACAGCATGCAGGGAGAGAGAATGAGGGACGGAGAAGAAAGAAGAAGCTGGGGCTGAGGAAGAGCAGGGAAAGAGGTACTCTTTTACTCAGGGGGTGCTTCCAGTTGCCACGAAAGGCCCAAATACTCCGCCATCATACGGGAGCAGCAGGTGGCCATGGCCCCAACCCCTTGCTGCAAAAGAGCTGCATGGAGGGTCCGAGAGGGACCTTGGGAGCAGCTCGAAGCAGCTTGGGTCTCCAACCCAAGCATGAGGCTGGATGATGCAGGCATCGCTACATGGAGGGTCCAAGAGGGACAGGGACCTTGGGAGCCACTCAAGGCATGGCGAGTCACTGTTAGGACAAAGGGTGGAGGTGGTTTGTGCCCCATTCCCTGCTGCCGGGTGTGAGAGCCCATAGGCAGCGCAGGATCTGCAGTGCAGTGGATCTGTACTGGAGCCTCAGCATTGGGCATGTGTGAGGCAGTCCAGGCCCACAACCCACTGAGAAGGCCAAGCCATTTGGGTATGTGAATGAACCATGCACCCCACATGGGGACTGAGACAGAGCACCCGCTGCAGCAGCCTCTTTCCTAGCTGGGGACGAAACACCAGGAACCTGTGCTGGACCCCAACTTGCTGGGAAGCATGAGTTCTCGGGCAAGGGGTTTCCCACTGGGGAAGGACACAGTGGATATCCCCATCAGAGGGGTTTTAGGCTAGAGAGAGAGAGACTCCTCTAGACGAGGGGGGTATTTTGGATTACCATGCCTTACATTTTGGAGTGTTTATTAATTGCTTGTTATGTTTCCTATTCTGGAGAGTTTATTAACTGTTTATTGTGATTTGCATTTTGGGGGTGCTTACCCATTGGTTGCTGGGACATACTTACTCTGAGGATTCATGGGCGAGGATTCTTTCATGGGTCTTGGGGACTGCTATACTTACCTGTTCTGTTGTATGTTGACCTGAATATATTATATGTAAATATTTATCTTTATCACCCATCCAGTTTCTTCTATCCCCTCCCCTTTAATTCTGCATCTGAATAAACCATGTACAGGATAGCTTACATGATGGGAATACAGTCATGGATTGTATTCCCATCAAGTAAGCACTTGATGGGTTTAAAGTGTTTAAGAAAGGCAAAAGAGGAAGAGTTGCGCTTTATGTAAAAGAGTTGTATGATGATCAGAGCTCCAGTATGAAACTGGAGGCAGGTTGTTGAAAGTTTCTTGGTTAAGGTCAGAGGGGAGAGCAACAATGCTAACACTCTGATGGATACTTGCTATGAAGCACCAGACCAGAAGGAGAAGATGGAAAAGGCTTTATTCAAACAGCTAGCAGAAGTTTCCAGATCACAGGCCCTGGTTATGAGGGATTTTAATTAACCTAACATCTACTGGGAGGGCAATACAACAGTGCAAAGGCAAATCAGAAAGTTTTTGGAGAGTGTTGGAGAGGCTAGCTAGGGGAAATGCACTTCTTGATCTGTGCTCAGAAACAGAGAAGAATTCATGGGGAAAGTAGATGTGGATAGCAATGTGGGTAGCAGCAACCATGAGATGATTGAGTTCAGGATCCCTACCCACTCTTCCCCTTTCTATCTGTCTCTACACCCATTCCTTCCCTTTACCTTTATAATATGGTCTGAGTTAATTGGTTTCCAGGTGTTGCTGCAGTTCACACACAGGCTGAAGATGTGAACTGCCAAGATAACTGCCAGCTCCTGGGGCAGACAGAGCCTGATGACCCAGAAGGTGCAAGTGAAGGGTCAGGTGATGCAAAGCATGCTGCATAAGCCCATACCTGAAACCAGAGGTGGGCAAGCTGGATGTGGGAGCCACCAAGACAGAACCCTTCCAGAGAAGCACAAGGTTTGAAGCCCCAATGATGGCAGGAATACTTAGAAGGAAGCTTTGAGTGAAGGCAGTCAGCAAATATGCATGGAAAGCAAACTAAGTACCTCATGCATTTTCTGTTTTATTTTCTTTCTGTTTGGAGCCAACCATCCAAGGGTGTCATGAACCCCTGAAGGACATTGATGTGTGCTGGGGTAGATGCCAGCATCATGTGCTTTTTGTTTTTGTCACCTGGAGGGCCAGGTTGTGGCTGAAAGGGAGGTGGAGACAACAGAAAAGGTTAACTGGAGGGTACCCTGAATTTGAAGCTAAGCTAAGCAGGCAGAGGATTTCTGGGTCCACTAGCAGATGATAGGTGGAATATTATGCATCTTGGAACCCAAGGTCACAAAGTGTGACAAATGCTGAGCTGGGACCTGTGGCCCTGAACAGGCCCAGGAGCTTCACATCAGACAAGGGCCTGCTGCTTCAAAACATGCCTCACCTACTGAGTCGATATCAAGTTGTGGCAGGGGAGAATACTGAGAGGGAGGAAGAGACGGAGGGTAGACATACTAGGAAGCCTCTACAGGTAAGAACCTGTTAGTGATACCCATGGGGTGACTACAGTGGAATTGTTCCATCCTAAGTGCAGGTCTTTGCACTTGTCATTATTGAATATCATGAGATTTCTCTTGGTCCAATCTTCCAATTTGTCTAGCACTTTCTGAACCCTAACTCCAGCATATCTACTATTCCCCCCAGCTTGGGGTCATCTGAAGACTTGCTGAGGGTACACTCCATCATATCTTCCAGGTTGTTGATGAAGATATTGAACAAAACTGGCCCCAGAATCAACTGGGGACACTCCACTTGATACCAGCTGCCAACTAGGCATCGAACCATTGATTACAACCCCTTGAACCTGCTCCATGATTTTTCCAGGGACAGAGGTGAGGTTTACCAGTCAGTAGTTCTCCAGATCCTCCTTCTTGCCTTTTTAAAGATGGCCACTATATTTGCCCTTTTCCAATCATCCAGGACCTCTTCAGAGCACCATGACTTTTCAAAGATAATGGCAAGTGGCTCTGCAATCACATTGACCAACTCCCTTAGCACCCTTGGGTGCATCACAGCCAGCCCCATGATCTTGTATACATCCAGCTTTTCTAAATAGTTCCTAACCTGTTCTTTTGCTATTGTTGACTGCTCACTTCCTCCCCAAACTGGGCTGCCAGGTGTAGTAGTCATCCCAAAACAGTGCTTCTGGGAGCTGGCTTGCCTGTGAAGCCTGAGGTAAAAGAAAAGACATTGAATACCCCAGCCTTTTCTGCATCATCTGTCTCTATGTTCCCTCCCGGATTTAGTAAGGGACCCACACTTTCCCTTATCTTCCTTATGTCACTGACATACTTGTAGAAACCCTTTTCATTACTCTTCACATCCCTTGCTAGCTGCAACTCCAATTGCACTTGGGCCTGACTTACCCCTGCATGCTGGAACATTATGCTTAAATTCCTTCCTAGTCATTTGTCCGAGTTTCCACTTGTATGCTTCCTTTTTGTGTACTACCTCATTGATGAGTTCCCTGCTAAGCCAAGCTGGTCTTCTGCCATACTTACTAGTTTCCCTGAACACAAGAATGGTCATTCCTGTGCCTTTAGTATGGCTTCTTTAAAGTACAACCAGCTCTCCTGGACTCCTTTCTCCCTCAGACTGGCCCTCCCAAAAATCCAGCCCATGAGTTCCCTGAGTGAGTCAAAGTCTACTTTCCTAAAGTCAAGCGTCCTTATTCTGCTGCTCTCCTTCCTTCCTTCCCTCAGGATCCTGAAATCAGTCATCTCAGGGTTGCTGCTACCCAAGATGCTATCCATTTCCAAGTTCCCTACAAATTCTTCCCCGTTTCTGAGGAGCAGAGCAAGAGCATTTCCCTTAGATGGCCTCTCCAACACTTGCACTAGGAAGTGCAACCCTCTCCAAGAACTTCCTGGACTGCCTTTGCACTACTGTACTACACTCGCTGCAGATGTCAGTGACTCCCGCATGAGAACCAGGACCTGTGATCAGGAAACTTTTGCTAGCTGTTTGAAGACAGCCTCATCCACCTCCTCCTCCTGGTCTACTATAACAGACACCCACCCTGACATCATCCTTCTTGCTCTCTTCTCTGACCCTAACCCAGAGACTTTCAACAGGCCTGTCTGCAGTTTCATATTGGAGCTCTGACCAATCATACACCTTTTACATAAGGAGCAACTCTTCCTCCTCTTCTCCCCTGCCTGTCCTTTCTGAACACTTTAGACTCATGTATGACAGTACTCCCATTATGTGAGTTATCCCATCAAGTCTCTCTTATTCCAATTACATCCTAGTTGTACGGTTCTGTTAGGATTTCCAGTTCTGCCCACTTGTTTCCCAGACTCCATGCACTTGTGTACAGACATCTGAGGTAACTAACAGATTGCTCTACTTTCTCAGGAAGAATGAGAAGGCCTCCCCACTGTTGGCTCCTTCTGTTTGCACTTCCTCCAGGTCACCCGCCTGACCATTCACCTCAGGGCTTGGATCTCCATCCCCCATAGTGAACCTAGTTTAAAGCTCTTCTCACTAGGTTAGCAAGCCTGCCTCCTGCCAACCACTAGGTGGACAAGTTTGCTTTTTGTGAACTACAGAAGACAATATATTTCAAACATATTAAAATAGTCAGGTTAAGCGTGGGGCAAATGTCCTTATACCTATGCTGTAAAGACTAAGAACAGAATTTTGCTCACTGTCCTTTCAGATGAGCCAATTTATTTTAACAGCACTCTCTAATGGATTCTATTCTAACATATCAAGTGTAGAAAGATATGAAGTGGAACTCTTGCACATAAAAGGTTTCTGTTCTTCATGTCTCATTTTAGAGCTTTCCAAATAAAATCTACCAACCAGAAATTACCAGTTTATATTGTTCAGGTATTTTAACATAGAAGATGTTAAAGTTCATACAGCATTGTGCCCATCTTTACACGTGCTCCAGGAGTGGGGGGGAAAGGGGGTACTTTAATTACAGTGGCTCCAAGAGCCATTTTAATAAAAGGATCCACAGTGTCTTGCATACTCAACATCCCTTCATTTCAAAATGGCAGTGGGGCACTTTAACTAAAGCTCATTCGATGAGCTTTAGTTAAAGCACCCACCCCACCATTTTGAAGCATGGGGATGTTGAATACATGAAACACAGAAGCTGCTGGAGAGTGCTAAATAGCACAGTCCAGCAGACTCATTTAATTGAGTCTGCTCTGACGCACTGTAATTACAGTACATCGGAACAGCCTCCCTGCACATCTACAGGCACCCTATAACTGTATATGTTAGTATGCAATAGAGGTAAATCTAATTCCTCTTGACCTTTTTATGGCAGACAAGTATCTCCTTACACATTAACTCTTTATATTCTGGGTACGTCGACATGAGACGCTTAAACCACATAAGACTAATTCTACTGAGCATTAGTATGACAGACAAAACTTGTGCTAATGCGCTAATGCACAGTAGATAATCTAATGCACATTAACACCACTAAAAAAAGAAGTGTTCATCTGTGCTAATGCACAGTAGTGCTGATTATGGTGCATTACATTTAGTACCTATAATGACAGGTACTAACTTAATGCACTGTAATTATGGAGCATTAATGAATGTGTAGACGTGCCCTCTCTTTTCTTTCTCCATTAAGAGTGTTTTATTTATAATGTATTTATAACATGTCAAATAAAAATACAATGGAGGACATAAGGCTAATAGAGAGAAAACACTAACAACCAGTCCATCAAATATCAGCTTGAATCACTGTATATGAAATACAGTGAAAGGGAATTCTCATCTATGCATTTAAGTCCTTTGTTGAAATATTCATAAGTATTATAAATGTAAAATGAAAAAGGTAAATATTAATTTAACTAACTCAAGATCTGTATAGAGATTTAAGGAAAATTTTAAAGTACAGGACTAAGAATCTAAAGTAGGATTCCCAACCGAAGCACCAATTTATTCTGTCATCTTAACACAGCCACTTGAGCAAGGAAAAAGAAAAATCAAGTGGACATTAACAACCAAAGCTGATAGCAGATTTATTGGATTGTTTTTCTTTTCAAGCAAAATTGAAATGTTTTGTGATATTTATCAGCTTAAATGACAATACATCTTACAGAGTGGGGTCATGGGCAAGGGGAGCACAAAGGGAAAGATTCAGTATCCTAGCTAATGCTCTGTTTAGAGTCATATATTCCTCAAGCCCTGAAACAACCTGCTGTTAGGCCTGTACCTGATTTAGAAAAGACTTTGGCCTTGGTTCACTATCCCCACATCCTAGGGGAATGCAATGACCTAGAGAATGCAATGACCACACAACTCTCTTTCACCCAATTAATATTTTATTTATACAAAGTCAAATATTTCTGGTGTGGTTGGAGACAGAAGGAAGACTAATTCTATAGCCCAGTGGCCCTTGGTAGAGATTTAAGAAATTCAAATCATTGCAAAGAAATTAAGAGAGAAAAAAAATGGTTAGAAATGGTACATAATGGATGTTTCATATTTACAGAATAATGTCACAGAAATGAAAACAGATATGTAAGCTTTTAATATTAAAACACCTGGATCAAGGTTCTCATAATCTACATAAATTTGTCCTACATATTGGGGCTTATCTCATGTATTACATGGATTCACTAAACATACACACACCCCTTAAAAATTATGGAATGCAACATTTTTTGGAATCAAAAGAAACCTGGCCACAAAAAAGTCTGTGAGCTAGGGAAAGAGTAGAAAATCATGCTCTTGGTTCCAAACAAGAGTTCTCTTATTCATTTTTTTTTTTTTTGTACCTGCTTCTATGAAAAACACACTGTAGCATCAACAGCAGAAGAGGAAGCTGCCAAAGTGGGAACGCATTGTATAATTTTGTGAAGGAATGTTGGACAGGCTTTATAACATATTATCCAGTCATAGATGGAATGCTTTGGCAAAGGAAGGAAATATGAATGAAAGGGGAAAAAATAATAAATAGGTTGAACTTTAGTTCTTGGATTGCCTCTTCATTAAATAAACTGTAGGCAACAGTTTGAATTTATTCCTGATGCAGGTAGGAGAAAACCATTATAGTGGCACATATTTATACCAGGGCACAATTTAGCCTAGTCTCAACTTTGTTCTAATCATGTGAGGGACTTCAAAGTCAAGATAAAATGGAATCTGTTTAGGTCAAAATTACTCTGAAGAAGAATGGTAACAGTTTCTACCAAAGTAGTGCAGAGAAGTTCCTATAGATTCCTAGGATCAGAGGGTCAATTTGGGTAAGGATAGATGTTAGAAATGTTATTAGAGCATGGGCACATGTAATACTTAGAACAATTTAAATGCAGGTACCTGAAATTACCTTTAGTACCTGACAGCATAGGCACCGACTTTTATTTTTCAGGGGGGAGGGGGGAGACGAAAATGATGGATGTGTGGTGTGGAAAGTTTTATGCATTTCAGGTAACAGCCCTCGTCCCAAGTGGGGCTAAATCCCTTGGGCCCCCACATACTTGGCACTCTGCCTGAGAGTGCATCACATCTGATACTGGTGCCCTGAAAATATCTAACCTCTCTAAGTAATCCCTAACCTGTTCTTCCACAACTCTAGGCTGCTTATTTCCTTCCCTGTCCTGGACATCCTTCCAGTCATATAAATGCAACACTATATGAGGAAGGGTTACATGGACCAGCTGTCTGCCAGAGATAACCTTTAACTGAATTCCAAATCAGGTTTCTGTCTGGCCAAAGGAAGCATTATCATTTCTGTTTCTTATCCCAATAGCCTAACTTGACATTAAAGAATTGAACTTTTGTAAAATAAGTGTGGAGGAAAGATAGATTAATTATTATGGATTCAAGGGTGTTTACCTTGTTTCCAAAATAAGAAACCGTTCCTTGGATCCAACAAAAATAAATTCTCAAGGCTCTAATTCAGCTTAGGTAGATAAGTCTAGACCTATGTATGGTTTTCCTGCTCCATGGTGCCTTATTTTGGCTTCCCAAACAAACAGGTTACCCAAGGTAGAAATAAATGTTGCCCAGTGAAGTGGATCAGCTGTTCTAGGATGTATTGTGGCACAGCTGATCTGCTTCACTGGGTATACACGTCCCTCACTGTTGCTTTTGTTGATGTTCCAGGACAATGGGCAACATATTTTCCCAGAGCTTGAGGACTCCAAGTGCTGCACAACCCAGGAATTCCCATGCAGGACTGGGCATCTCAAGCCTTGGAAGCACCAGCCTGGTTTTCCCCACTTACTTAGATGCACCCCAATGGTGTATCACAGTTAGTGGGGAAAATCAGGTGGGCATTCCCAAGAGTTGAGGGGACTGCTCCCTGCATGAGATTTTCCAGAATGCTCAGGATTGGATCCCTTGAGCTCCTGGAGTACCTGCCTGGGGCAGCTGGAGAGCATGGGCAGCTCTGGCCTGCCAGTGGTCTCCCAGCATAAAATTAATAGATACCTGCCATTAAATAATGACACAAAATGATAACACCTTTGTTGCAACAACAGTTTGTGACACAAAGTATATGGATATCTGCTTGCTTGGTTTTTGTGATTCCATAAAAATGTTTACATTGGTACAAAGGCAACAAAAGGCAACACCTGTTTCTATCCTAAGCAATTCCCTAAATCGAGTTTTCTCCCCTACATGCAGCTTTCAACATACTTTTGTCCTTTGTGGGTGAAGATGACTGCATCCAGTGCGGGGAGGGGAGGGGAAAAGAGAGAAAAGAAGTGGGAAAGAAGAAGGGAAGGAGAATAGAGAAAAGGAGAAAAAAGGGAAAGGGAAGAGAATGAAGTGGGGGGTGGAGGCTAAGTCACATGAGTAGGCAGGTGACTTATAAGTCCAATCTTTGATGTAAACAATCTGCTGCAGCAGGGGCAGGAGAGCAATGAGGACTGGATACAGGAGGTTTTCCTTTTACTGGCTGCACATTTCTTCATTGCGTCTGTCATGTGTTGCTGTTCAAAGGCCAATGCTCCATTCTGGATTTTGGACTTCCAAGATGGATGGTCATGAGCGATTTGCTCCCATTACTCTGGGTCAATACCAAAACTCTTTAGGGACACCTTTAGGATGTCCTTGTACTGCTTCTTTGGAGCACTGCAAAAGCATACTCCATTTGACAATTCACCATAGAAGACTTTCTTTGGCAGGTGAGTGCCAGGAATTCTTGAGAGTAGGTCCATGGATCATTGCATGTCAGCCTGCAAGCCCAAGCATAATACACAGACATCAGTGAAGAGGAAGTCATGAAGCATGGCTGTCTGGACTTTGGAGCTCACTTGGAGCCTGTGCAGGCTTAAGGTGTCTCCATCAAAATAGTACCTGATCCTCATACCACGGTCATCATCTTGGAAGGCATCCAACAACATAGCAGAGAATACCATGCTGAAGAGAGTAGGTATGAGCACACAGCCCTACTTGACGCCATTTGTGACCGGAAAGGGCTCAGAGTATTCACCATTTGCAAAGACGCATGCCATCTTGCCATTGTGGAACTGTCAAACCATACTGATGAATTTTTCGGGGTATCTGTACTTCTTCATGATTTTCTAGAGGCCTTTGTGGTTTACTGTGTCGAAGGCTTTGGTTAGATCGATAAATGTGAGGAGAAGGTCAGCATTCTGTTCCTGGCACTTTTCTTGAAGCTGCTGGACTGCAAACACCATGTCAGTGGTTCTGTATCCTTTTCTGAAGCCACATTGACTCTCAGACAGTAGGTCATTTAGATGGTCAGTCAGCCAGTTCAGGAGGACTTTCACAAGTATCTGTCTGGCAGTTGAGAGGAGGGAGATGCCCCTGTGGTTGTCACAGAGTTGGTGATTTCGCTTTGTCTTGTACAGATGGATGATGGAGGCATCCTTGAATTCTTAGGGGACTACTTCCTGTGACTACATTCTGCAGAAGACCTTGGTTAGTTTCTCCATAAGGCCATGACAACCTGATTTGTAGACCTCCACTGGAATCGCATCGACTCCAGGAGCTTTGCCACTAGACATTTCTTGTATGGTCTTTTGGACTTCCATGATTGTAGGTGGAGCTTCAAGTGAAGTGCTGACAGCAATTTGAGGCAGCCTGTGTATGGCATCCATGTTGATGGAGGAGGTCTGATTGAGGACAGTGCTGAAGTGTTCACTCCATCTCTGGAGGATCTGGGCCTTGTCAGTTAACAGAGTGGTCCCATCGGCAGAAAGCAGAGAGAAGGATCCGACCACCCATGGACCGTAGAAAGCCTTCATGGCATTGAAGGACTTCTTTGCATTGTTTTGGTCAGCACAGTGCTGGATCCCACCTGATTTGTTCCTCAACCATGTGTCCTGCATCCCTCGCAGCTTGTGTTGAATAGTCTTCCATACTGATCTGTAGCCATGTTGTGTTGACATGGACTTATCATAGAGGTAGGCTGTGTGGAGATCTTATTTCTCTTCCAGCAGCCATTGCATCTCTTCATCATTTTCATTAAACCAGTCTGGGTGTCTGTGGATGCTTGGTCCCAGGGTCTCAAGGGCTGTGGAGTCACTTCATAGAGCCACTTCCAGTTGGCTTCAATGGAGTCAGAATAGAGATATATAGTATGAAACTGATCTTTCAGATAGTTTGCAAAAAACAGCCTAGTGCTGTCATTTATCACCCCTGCAGTGTTGAGGCACTTCAGTCCACTTCTTCCTTTTGGATGCCATCTTTGGTTTGAATCATGATCTTTAATGAGGAAATGATGAGTCGATAATCAGTCCAGCATTCAGTACCACACATTGATTTGGTTACAAGGACATCATACCTGTCCCTCCTTTGGACTATGTCATAACTTTCAACCTAAGTTTAAAAATAACCCTGTCCTTGAGTAGCAAAAGTTTGTAGAGTCACCTCTTTCACTTATCTGATATCTTCACAATGATTCTACTTTTTGAAGTAGAGAAAGTTTCAGTTCTGCTGTGCAGTGATCCTCATAAAACATAATTACAGCTTTGAGATAGACTGGACACCTAACTGGGAGGTCTCTTATACGATCTACAATCATTCCAACACAAGGACAATGACAGTCACTTGAGAAACCTCCTGACAACTCATTCATTTTGGTCACTTCAGCAAATCCAAGAATGTTTAAGTTCATCTTCAGCTAAAAAGTCTTTCTTTTATCGTCTGAAGCAAGGTGCATTAATAAGATGCATGTCTGACTTCTTACATGCTGAAACATCTTTGAGAATAGAAGGCAGTATATAGCTATTCTTCAGAGTACAAATTTAATGAAGGAATAATCCTAGCACTTCCACAGTGGGCTATCAGGACATCTGGCTATATTTTAGTACCACTAGCACTTACCCGCGTGAATTGTCTGTCCTCATTCAGCTTTCTGAACTTGTTAAGACATTTTTACAAAGTTAAGCACAAGATGATTTGCAAAAAATAATATGGGAAGTAATACACCAAAGACTGAAATTATGTCCTATTCTTGCTACTCAAATGGGGCATGGTGAAAAAGAAGTTTAGGTGTTTAACCCTGGATCCAAAGTCAAGTTTCAGACTTGCTCTGGACTCATTCAAAAGGCTGTTCCTAGTAGACCCATCTGTAAGTCGGTAAATGATCATATGGGTCTGTGCCCCAGGAGTAAGTGACCTGTGAGTTGAATGGAAGAAGCCAGCTGGTGTGCTTCCTGACCTCAAGAATCTTCATATGAGTCTTGGGGGAATTTCCGGATGCAAAGACTATCTAGAAATGCACAAATGAGACAGGTCTACCAACACAGAATTTTGTTACTGTTCTAATGTACTAGTGTAACAAGAATTGCATACTTGTATAGCGTACATAAGTGGTCACTTTTACCATACAGGAGGAATAGAAGGCTAAGAAGAGCATGAATAACAGAAATTAGAGGAGTGGACAAAACTGATGATCAATCAAGCAAAGGATAAGTGGAGAATAAACAACTATGGAGAGGTCCAGTATAACGTGCCACCACCCTTGAATCAAAGATGGTTGAATAATTATTATTATTCTTCTCATTAAAAGGGGTCATTCTTAATAAGCATTTGCCCTAAAATCTATTTAATTTACTCATGTCTTATAATCAAACTTTTTTTTTTTTTTTCCTGTGAAAGTATGGGCAGTGTCAGTATATTGCCTGGCTAGACTTGTTTGTTTTCTCTTGGAAAAGGCATGTAAATTTATCAATCTAAAAGATTTTCCATGTGGCCATTTGAGGTTGTTTAAAGTCTTTTGGGTTCTGAGGTAATTTAATTTTCCTTTAAGTCAAGGTTAATGTTATTTTGCAACCTCTAATTTTTAAAGCAAATCTGGTATTAAAAGACTCAAATACTATTAACCTGATTTAAAAGCCATTCAGAATTCCAGACACCTATGGTTATGGGTTTTATTTTTTGTCCCTACCTCCCTCCTTTCCCCATGTGCAACTGATGGCAATCTGCAAAGTAATAGCCACAGTCACAAGGGTAAGAGTAATTATTTTCTCCTCCACATGTAACCATTCTAAAAGGAGTCTATTTTTGAAGCATTCCAAATTGCTAAATGCAGGTTTTATCTTTACATGATCCACTTACCTCAAATCAAAATGAAAATAAAGGGAACTGTAAACATAAATTTGATTCTCTTCAGTATAAAACCACATATAATAATGCTAATCCCTCTTTTATAGAGCCAATTAAAAGGAAGAACACTTAAAGTTAAAATTAAGCATACAACCCATAGTCTCTGGAGGCACTTTTACATATGCTCTGAGGAGGAACGGGGGGGGGGGACAGTGCTTTAATTAAAGTGCCACAGTCTCTCATGTATCAGCATCCCTGCGCTTCAAAATGACAATGGGGATGCTTGAACTGAAGCCAATTTCACAAGCTTTAGTTAAAGCACCCCCCCCCCCAATTTGAAGCACAGGGATACTGATACTTGAGATGCAGGATACCTTAGAGGGGGACAGGGCTGCCAGTGATGGCACCATCACTACCCTGACCAGCCAGCTCATTTCAAAATGCAGGAAGGTGGCAGGCTACTTCCACCAGAGCATCAAGGGGGGAAAGATGCTGCAGGATAAACAGGCAGAGCTTAGCATCCTGCAGTACAAAATCATGCAGGATGTGGAGACTCAGTGGAAGTCCACATGCCTGATGCTCAAAAGGCTGCTCAAGCACAGAAGGCCTTCCATAAGATGGCCTTGCTTGGGGAGACTGGGATCAGTGGCCCACTTAACAAAACAGAGTGGGATACCATCTCCCAGATCTTGGTGGTCCTCAAGCTGTTCCTTGAGGCCACCAAAAGCCTCAGTGCTGGCGATGCCCTCCTTAGCCAGGTGATCCCCATAGTGAAGGAACTTAAGAAGCAAATGGAGAAATTCCAGGGAATCAATGTTCCTGGCTGGGGCAAGCCGCTTTCACCAGAGGTACAGGCACTGGTGAAGCGGCTGAAGGAGGACATCATAAAATGCCTGGATCCATTGTGGTCCAGTATAGTCCACGTGCTGGCATGCATGTGTGACCTGAGGGTGAAGGGGAGCATCTGCAGCAGCAAAACCCTGGATCACTGGACAGAGGTGCTGGTGAATAGTTAGGGAGGCAGAAGGGCAGAGGTGGGGGGACATGGAAGACGGGGATCCACTGTCCCGTGCCAGCACTCTAAGAGCCAGCCAATCTCCTCCACCACAGATGCTGCCAATGTGGGCCAAAGACACGGCTTCAATGTTGGGGTCCAGAGGCACCAGACCCCATCATCAGGCAGGTAGCACGGAGGCCTCAGTGGCTACCTATCTCGCTGAGGATGTGCAGCCACTGCACTGCACCCACTTGACAACCTGCAACCACTGCAACCACTATTGGGCAACCCGCAGCCGGATGTCATAGGATCTGGCCACGGTTGCCTGGGAACACCTGTCCTGTCCACCAACCAGTATTCAAAGCGAGAGGGTGTTCAGCATTTCTGGGGATGTTGTGACACTCCACCTCACCCCCTTGGATCCTGGTTTGGTGGAGCAGCTGGCGTTCCTGAAGGTGAATCTCCCACTGCTGAGGTTCCCCAAGGTCCACCCGCAGATGGTATGAGTGCCACTGTCCTCACTCCGCACCTATTTGCTTTTTTAATTTACTTTGACAACCATTTAATGCTCTGCCAGGCTGAACCTGGAGGTATGGGATAGGGCTGTGGGGAAGGAAGAGGCCTGGGTATGACCTGGGTGTGTGTGTGCTCTTCCTAGATGGAATGAATAGTAAAGAAGCTGCAGACAAGAAAGCCAGCCAGTAAAAATGTAAATTGAGGTGTGAGGGGGGTAGAGACAGGCTGGGAGAGTGGGGGAGGAAGTAGCAGCCAGGTAAAAGTGGAGTGGTACCTGGGAAGACAGATGTTAGGCAGGTTATAGTGTGTCATAAATCCAATGTCTATATTGAGACCATGGTTTTTTATTTCCAGAAACCCACTTAACACACTGAAATGACACGAGTTTTGCTTTCAACAGTTTGAGGTGCACTTTCACAGAAGCCCCTGCACCTATCTCCTTGAAAACTGGTAGGCTTCATACCCTCAGAAGAGGCTACCATCCCTGCTGTTTTCATCCAAATCTACCAAAAAAAAATGACATAGTTCTAGGTATTTTAGTGATTCCCTATTATAGTTTATGGCTGAATCACCAAATCACACAGAATCAGCACTGAATCTTCTGAATCCAATTCGGCCAAATCGTGATCCAAAATCACTGAATCGAATCACTGTCCCCTGAATCAGCCAAATCCAAATCAAATACTGGCCACTTCACACAGGCCTAGATGGCATTTCTTTCTTCAAGGCTCCTTACAATAAAACACAAGTCATTATTGTGATGGGAACAGCTGTGCCAGGATGCGTTCTGGCAAAGCTGTTTCAATAATTAGGCAGAGAAAGATACTGCTAAGGGCTGTTGTCAGGCAGGATCAGGCCCCTGCCACTCAAAGAGCTTCCAGGGCCAGATACTGTGGGACAATGGCCCCAGGTTCTTGGCCCCAATTTAAGGTGTGCATCTGCAAGTCTAGAGTAGAAAAGCCCATGGGCATGTGCCATTTCACTTGCAGATACATGCACCATGCACCAGGTGCTGTTGTCCTGCAGTACTGGGCCCAGGAAGAGTTAGGAGGGTCTGGGGCAGCTGAGAGTTCCCAGCTGTGTGAACGTGTGGCCAGGAAGTCCAAACTGCAATTGTAGTGGCAGCTAGCATGGGACATGAACAGTAACAAGAAGGGTTTCTGTAAGTACGTCAATAACACAAGGAAGGTCAGGGAAAGTGCGAGTCCCTTACCGAGTTGGGGAGACAACCTCATGACAGATGACGATGAAAAGGCTGAAGTACTCCATGCATTTTTTACCTGAGTCTTTACAGGCAAGGTCAGTTCCCAGCCTCCTGCACCAGGCAACACAGTTTGGGGAGCAGGTGGGAAGCCAACAATAGTGAAAAAAACAGGTTAGTGACTATTTAGAAAAGTTGGGTATGTACAAGCCCATGATGTAATGCACCCAAGAGAAGTGAGGTAGTTGGTCAGTGTGATTGCAGAGCCCCTGGCCATTATTTCTGAAAATTCATGGCAATTGTCAGAGGTCCCAGATGACTAGGAAAGGGCAACTATAGTGCCCATATATTAAGAAAGGGAAGAAGGAGAATCGAGGGAACTACAGACCAATCAGCCTCACCTCAGTCCCCAGAAAAATCATGGAGCAGGTCCTCAAGGAATCCATTTCTAAGCACATAAAGAAGAAAGTAATTAGGAATAGTCTGCACAGATTCACCAAGGGAGAGTCATGCCTGACCAACCAGATTGCCTTCTTTGAGGAGATGACTGGTTCTGAGGATGTGGGGAAAGCAGTGGATGTAATACACCTTGACATTAGCAAGGCTTTTGATATGGTCTCGCATAACATTCTTATAAGCAAGCTAAGTTTGGGCTGGATGAATGGACTATAAGGTGGATAGAAAACTGCCTGGATATTAGGGCTCAAAGCATAGTAATGAATAGCTCAATATCTAGTTGGCAGCTGGTATCAAGTGAAGTATCCCAGGGGTTGGTCCTGGCACCAGTTTTTTTTCAATCTCTTCATCAACAACCTGGAAGATGGGATGGAGTGCACCCTCAGCAAGTCCTTTGAACAGGGAGCTGGACCCGATGATCTTGTGAGGTCCCTTCCAGCTCTAATGTCTATGAAATCTAGGACACCAAGCTGGGGGGAGCATTAGATACACTGGAGGATAGGGTCAGGATTCAGGGGGTTCTCAACTATTTCAAGGATTGGATCAAAAGAAATCTCATGAGGTTCAATAATGACAAGTGAAAAATCCTGCACTTAGGACAGAACAATCTCATTCACTGGTAAAGGGCTGACTGGCTAAGGAAAAGGACCTGGGGTTACAGTGGACAATAAGCTGAATATTAGCCACTGTTCTGTTGTTGTCAAGACAGATAACAGCATACTGGGCTGCATTAGTAGAACCATTGCCAGCAGATCAAGGGAAGTAATTATTCTCCTCTGTTCTGTACTTGTGAGACCACATCTGGGGTACTGTGTCCAATCTTAGGCCTCCACTACAGAAAGGATGTGGACAAATTGGAGAGAGTCCAGCAGAGGCCAATGAAAATGGTTAGGGGCTGGGGCACATGACTTCTGAGGACAGGCTGAGGAAACTGAGCTTAGTTATTCTGGAGAAGAGGAGCCTTCAAGTACCTGAAGGGAGATTCCAAAGAAGATGGAGCTAGACTGTTTTCAGTGGTGACAGAATGAGGAGCAATGGTCTCAAGTGGCAGCAAGGAAAGTTTAGGTTAGATAATAGATAAAACTTTCTCACCAGGACAATAGTAAAGCAGTGGAACAAGTTATCATCAAGAGAGGTGGTAGAATCTCCATCTTTAGAGGTGTTTAAGACCTAGGTAGACAAAACTTTGGCTGAGATGGTCTAGTTGGGGATGGTCCTGATCTGAGCAGGGGGCTGTACTAGATGACCTCCTGAGGTCCCTTCCAACCCTAATTTGTTTATGATATCAGGCATAAAACAGGGACACACCTTATAGCCTAACTAATTCAGACAGTTAAGCTTTTGTAGTCAGACTTTGTTTCATCTGCTCCTGTAAAGGGACTATAGGAAGCAAAACTCCTAAATAGTAAGCAGCAATTAGAATACAAAGATAGGGAAGTGTGGAGGGAAAAGGAAGGGGCAGTGCTAAGAGAGGCAAGGTCAGTAAGAAAAACACAAAGCAGTTGACTCATTAAGGGACATATCATTTATAAAAGATAATCCAGGTAATCAGATAAGAATCCAGTCTCTGCTTAGACCAGGGGTGTCCAAACTTTCTGAATGCGGGGCTGGATCATGAACTTTTTATTACTCAGTGGGTCGGCGAGCCATATTCAAAGACCTCACAGGAAGCAGCACCACATCACCCCCCCCCCCCCCCAAAATGAAAGTACAGTGTTTACTTTCATTTCCCGTCGCAGCACCTCGGGCCTCAGAAAACAGCTTGGAGGGCTGCATGTTAGACTGTAACAGCTGAAAAGTGTGCCTGTGTGATAAAGGTGCTTGCTGAAGGCTCTATGAAGATTATATCAAGTGTTTTTCTGTATTTGTTTAGATATTAAGCTATATGTTGTTGCTAAAAGCCTAATTAAAGTTTAAGATGTAGTGAGTTAAGAGGCTGTGACTTGGATGACTACACAGTCTGGTGGGTGGTGAATTGGCTAGAGGGTCGCACCCAGAGAGTCGTAGTGGATGGGTCGGTATCGACCTGGAAGGGTGTGGGCAGCGGGGTCCCGCAGGGCTCAGTCCTTGGACTGATACTCTTTAATGTCTTCATCAGCGACTTGGACAAGGGAGTGAAGTGTACTCTGTCCAAGTTTGCAGATGACACAAAACTGTGGGGAGAAGTAGACATGCCGGAGGGCAGGGAACAACTACAAGCAGACCTGGACAGGTTGGACATATGGGTGGAAAACAACAGAATGCAAATCAACAAGGAGAAATGCAAAGCGCTGCACCGAGGGGGGAAAAATGTCCAGCATACCTACTGCCTAGGGAATGACCTGCTTGGTGGAACAGAAGCGGAAAGGGATCTTGGAGTCCTAGTGGACTCCAAGTTGAACATGAGTCAGCAGTGTGACGAAGCCATCAGAAAAGCTAATGGCACTTTATCGTGCATCAGCAGATGCATGACAAATAGGTCCAAGGAGGTGATACTTCCCCTTTATCGGGCGCTGGTCAGACCACAGTTGGAATACTGCATGCAGTTTTGGGTGCCACACTTCAACAGGGATGTGGATAACCTGGAGAGGGTCCAGAGAAGGGCCACTCGTATGGTTAAGGGCTTGCAGGCCAAGCCCTATGAGGAGAGACTGGGGCACCTGGACCTCTTCAGCCTCCGCAAGAGAAGGTTAAGAGGTGACCTTGTGGCTGCCTATAAGTTTATCACGGGGGCACAGAAGGGAATTGGTGAGGTTTTATTCACCAAGGCGCCCCCGGGGGTTACAAGAAATAATGGCCACAAGCTAGCAGAGAGCAGATTTAGACTAGACATTAGGAAAAATTTCTTCACAGTTCAAGTGGCCAAGGTCTGGAACGGGCTCCCAAGGGAGGTGGTGTTCTCCCCTACCCTGGGGGTCTTCAAGAGGAGGTTAGATAAGCATCTAGCTGGGGTCGTCTGAACCCAGCACTCTTTCCTGCCTATGCAGGGGGTCGGACTCGATGATCTATTGAGGTCCCTTCTGACCCTAACATCTATGAATCTATGAGGCCTTGTATAAAGTAAGGCCTAGTAAATTTAGCAAAACCTTTAAGTAGTAAAGCTCTGTGGCGTAGTTAAAATTACCTTATCAAAAAAATTCAAGGGTTGTATTGCTAATTGGTCAGTCTAAGGACAGTTAAAGTAAAAAGAATCTGAGTGGCTGTACATTATCAAAACCATTCAGAAGCTTTAAATTGACTGGAATATCTAGAAGCCATTCAGAAGGAAGAGACAGCTCTGTAAAAGAATTAGTTAGCTGTTGCCTGGATCAGTGGGCCTGTGGACCTCGAGGAGCCCAAGAACTGCATCCCAGGGCCCTTTCCGGTACTCCTTTGGACAGTGTCGTTCAGGGACGCCTGACTTCGCTGAACTTTGAGGAAAAGAAGCTTGCTGTGTATCAGGCATCAGAGGGGACTGCCGATAAGTTGCCGATGCTAATTGCTTTTGTCTGTCATTGTTTCTTTTGTTACTACACGTAGTTGTGTTTTTGTTAAGACAATAAATCTTTCTTACCTTTCTACCCCCGACCATACTCTCAATCCCGAACCCTCCGCAGGTGGCTGGGACATTGGACAAGCCTGGTTTAGACCATACTTAACAACTTGGTCTGTGTAATATTTCTTTTTCCACAATTTCCCTTTTAAGTTTGCTTTAAAGTTTTCTTGTCTAAAAAGAGCCACTCTGAGGTCTATGATATAATGTCCAGGGACATGAAAGTGTTCTGATGAAGATTTATCTGTCTTTCTGGTACAGATGTCAAATTTGTGTTAATTTATTCTTGTATATAGAGACTGCCTCATTTGTCCAATGTATGAGGGGCACTGGAAGCAGATGGCAATATATACAGCATTGGAAGATGCACAGGTAGATGAACCCATGATGTTATATAATCCATATGATATTTGGTCCAGTACTAATGTGGTTTGTGTTGATGAGGGGGCACAGCCGGCATTCTGGATCTAGAGCAATTCTTATTCTCCCTCCTTTTGGTGACAATAGGAATTAGGTAGTTTGTTGAAGTGACACCATTTGAAACTGAAGGGCTGCCTGTAAACCAGGATAGGTTTGTTGCTAACAGCTGCCTTGAGATAGTTATCATTTTGCAGGAGGGTTTGAAGGTCATTAAAGATGTGTCTATGTGTGGTCAAGCTGGGGCTGTAGGTCACAACCACAAGGGATTCTGTTGTCCTTGTCTCAGGGTTAGAATTGTAGCGGGTTGGAATGGGATCTGAGTCTGGCTCTGTTGATTAGAGTGGCCACAGTTTTAGGACTGTATTGTAATGGTAGGAATCCAAACTCCAGATCCTTAAGGTGTGCATCCCAATCAGTGCGATCAGAACAGATATAGTTGTAATGCAGACGACGTATGTAGCCGTATGTTTAGGGTGAGAGCAGCTAGCATTGGGCTAGCTGTAGAAGTTGGTTGGTTTCTAATACAGTTGGGGGGGCGGTGAGGGGAGTGATACGGCCATTGGAAACTTTAGCAGTGGTCTCCAAGAAATGTATTTGCTGGGAGGCGTATTCCAGAGTTATCTTGATGGAGGGGTAGAAGTTGTTAAAGTTCAGGTGGAATTTCTCTAGAGATTCCTTCCCATATATCCAATATGATGGACATATCAATGTATCTTAGGTATACTAGTGGGATAAGAGGGCAGCTGTGAAGTAAGTGGACTTCAAGGTTGGTCATAAACATAAACAGCATATTTGGGGGGGGGGGGGGGGAGAAGAGGCATTTGGCTATAGGTATTGGGAGTACCTGAATGTGAAATCGTTGTATGTAAGGTCAATGAAGCCAGAAATTCCCTCCGTGATGGTGCCAATGCCAGAAACAATGAGATGCCCTGCTTTAACAAATTTCCTGTTTCCAGAGTTTCCTAATTTCTTTAAGACTGTATCTAGTTCCTTTTAGTATTGTGTCATGAGTCTGGAGTCTGTAAAACTCCACATTAGAAAGGTGCGTCTCAGCTCTCTGCATGTATGCTGTTTCATCCATGACCACAGTGGCATCCCTTTTATCAACCTACTCCAAGGCATCCTGTGTCTCATGTATCAGTATCCCCATGCTTCAAAATGGTGGTGGGGTGTGCTTGAACTAAAGCTCGTAAAATTGGCTTTAGTTCAAGCACCCCCACTGCCATTTTGAAGCACGGGGATGCTGATACATGAGACACCGTGGCACTTTATTTAGAGCAGCTCTTGGAGCTGTTCTAATTAAAGCACTGCACCCCCCACCCCCTCCATCCCCAGAGCATATGGCTTTTTGGCAATCTCAGAGTGGGCACAGAGGCAGAACAGTTTATGTACAGGTCCAGAGCAGGACTGTGGTACTTATATGGAGTCCAGAAGCTTTCTTCTTCTTGTGCTGTGCAGTGCATGGTTCACGTCTCTAGTGCATTGTCTGGCTCTTTGTCATGGAGATATTCTCTTTAGGCAGCAGAAAAAAGTCTTCTAACCTCCACCTGAAGGCCCTGAGTCTCAGTTTTCGTAAGTACCTCAAGAATCCACTCCTGTACATATTTCTTCTCTTTCCAACATTCTTTCTCCCTTGGTTTCAAACAGACAGCCACCCAGGTTTAGCAGAGGAGTGCCCTATATACTGATACATGACCGCCACGTCTTTCTGAAGTGGGAAGCAAAGCCAGACGGTGACTTAACTCAAACCTCTCCCAACTTCTCAGGAAAAGCACCACAAGGAGCAAAAAGGAAAGAATCTGGAACCTAGCCTACCTTTCTGCATCACAGGGAACTAGCCATTCCCCCAAAACCCCACCATACGTACAGGCCATGCACAGTGAGTGAGCTATGTGAGCATGACACTGGAAGAATAAATAGCTAAGAATGGAGGGCAGAGTGAACACTGGACTGCAACATGCAATCCTAAAACCAAATGTTGACTAGAAATACTTCCTCCCTCTAGTCCATCTGTAACAGTCTCCCAGCCTTTGGGAACAGAAGCATAAAACACCTCAATACATCACAAAACTACCGCAGTTCATGGCAGATAAGACCTACTTTGTCATTTTAATCCCCATCTTTTATACAATTGCTCCCTAATAAATAATTGGCTGAACTTTCTTAAAGAAACTTGAACTTTTTTATTTGAGTTTCTTTGAGAACACTAAATGGGATATTGCTACTTACAAAAATTAGCTTCAAATGAAACCAGGACATGACCTTAAATTAAAATTTCAAAACCAGTACTGCTAAGGGGTACATGCAGATCAAACAGAATGAATGCTGACAAATTGCAGGACAAGACTATTAATAAAATATCACTGGTCTCTATCAATGCTGCTGTCACTGATGCTATCCTTCAGAATGAAAGGTGAATGAAATGTCAAACTAATCAAATGATCTAGATGGTGTCAGGATTAAGAAATATTTGTGCTTAATAACAGAATTAATTAAAGAGCGGGTTTGCTGTAATTTAGCTAAATGAAGACTACAAAAAACCTACTTTTTAGATACAGATAGACTTTCAGAAATCAGAAGAATCAACTTGACATCTCAAGCTGGAATGTGCCCTGTCCTTCACTCAGACTGTTATGTTCAAGAACAGAGCCCAGACCTACCTCAACGATTGCAGCTGGTCAATCATTTTTGACGAAAGGCTTGGAGAATTTTTCTCAGAACAAACTGTTTTAATCAGCTCTCAGATCAGTGCACTAGGGAAATATGCTTTCAATATCTTGCATTTTTCCAATACTCTATTCCTCTCAAGAGCCTACATAACACAGCAAACCACCTGGCCCTGTCAATTCTGCATCCAAATAATGTCATTTCTTTCCTGCTCAGCCATCTTGAGCAAACTGCTAAACTTGGATGCCAATACTAACACAATATATCAGTGGCATCTATTTGGCCATAAACAGAAACCTGATCAAATACTTTGGTATTTAAGAGAGCTTTACTGTATTTGGGCTTTTAGAACTACAGTATGCTTATAATTTGCAATTAGCTAATTAAAAGTCAATGAAACAAATGTGTCAATTTAGATGTATTACTGCTACACTTGTTGAAAGAGAAACTCTCTTTAGCTCATCAGGCAATGACTCTTAGGATAGAAGGCCTTTATCATTGGAAGTAAAAAATAAAAACTATAGCACATGTACTAGGGTGGTAAGCTGATATTTTTTTCAAGTAGGTAATAAGCAAACTTTATATTCTTTATTATAGTTTTTCACAACAAAATGCTCTCTGGTTTTCTTCACAGACTAGCTACTGTATTCAAGAGAAAGAGTATTATCTGCAAACAAAATTTGAAACAGTCTGTCGCACATGACTGACAGCTTCCCTTACAAATACAGGGTTATGACACAATATGATTACTACAAATTAATTCACTCAGGATTTTACTCAATGGTGGGTGCATCTACATGTGTACTTTAATGCACAGTAGCCTATTTCACTGCACATTCAAGTGTCATGTAAAAAACATACTATTACACTAATGTGCAGTAAAATAGACTGCTGTGTATTGTCACTTAAAAACCATGCACATTCATTACTGAGCATTAAGGCAGGCCGATACACATTTATTTAGTACCACACACTGGAGGTACTAAATTTAATGCACATTAGGAAAAGTGCTTTAATGCATGTGTAAATGTGCCCAGTAAGAACCAGACATGTGACCAGTTCTCCCAACTGAACTACCGTAAGTAAGAGCTATTACAGCACTCAAAGTTACCATGCATTTTTAGGGGGTAACTTTATCCTGAATTAGAGTGATTTACTACTTAATAATACTGTGTGCCCAACCCACTTTTACTATTTAATAATGTCAACTTTCTATTTAATGTGTCAGTCATGTTAGTATCTCAATATTTCTTCTGAAATACATATTAAATTTCTTCATGCACACCAGTAAAGTATATTCATACTAGTCAAGGTTTAATATTATGGCTAATGTGAAGGAACAGTATGATCTCCAAGTTGGCAAACAGAAAATATTACATATAAAATGGTCTCATAGGTATATTTAAATGCAAGAAACTATGGTAAAATAAGTTCATTTACTCTTTAAAATGGATTTAGAGATGCAATGCAGCCATCAAACTAAAAAATAAATTAAAATATATTTCAACCACAAGATGTTGTTCTAAGGATTGCTTTGAAGAGATGGGATGCACCTGATGAAGAACAGGAAGAACATCTTCACAGACAGGTTCATTAATCTAGTGAGGAGGGTTTTGAACTAGGTTCACCAGGGGATGGAGACCAAAGTCATGAGGTAAGTGAGGAATGAGGTGACCTGAAGGAATAACAAGAAGGAGGGGCAACAAGGGAGGCCTTCTGATCCTTTCTGAGAAAGTAGGGCAGTCACCTAGTTACATCAGGTGTCTGTACATGAATACCCAGAGCCTGGGAAATGAGCAGGAAGACTTGGAAGTCTTTTCACAGTCATGGAACTATAATGTGATTGGAATAACAGAGACTGTTGGTAGGATAGCTCACATAACTAAAGTACTGTCATGGATGAGTATAAAGTGTTCAGGAAGTACAGGCAGGGGAGAAGATAAAAAAAAATTGTGCTTTATGTAAAAGAGCTTGTATGATTGCTCAGAGCTTCAGCATGAAACTGGAGATAGGCCTGTTGGAAGTCTCTGGGTTAAGGTCAGAAGGGAGAGTAACAAGGGTTATGTCAGGGTGGGTGTATGCTATAGACCATCAAACCAGGAGGAGATAGATAAGGCTTTCTTCAAACAGCTAGCAGAAGTTTCCCAGTCACAGGCCCTGGTTTGCATGGGGGACTTCAAATCACTGTGACACATGCTGGGAGGGAAATACAGTAGTGCACAAGCAGTCCAGGAAGTTTTTGTAGAGTGTTGGGGGCAACTTACTAGTGCAAGTGTAGGAGAGACCAACAAGAGGACATGCCCTTCTTGACCTGCTGCTCATAAACAGGGAAGAATTGGTGGGGAACACAGAAGTATTTTAAAGAAACCTTATTGAGGGCACAGAAATGAACCATTCCAATGCATAGGAAGACTAGTAATTATGGCAGAAAACAAGCTTGGCCCACCAGGAAATTCTGCAATGAGCTAAAACCCAAAAAGGAAGTCTACAAGAAATGGAAACTTAAACTATTAGTGAGGAATATAAAAGTATTGCTCAAGCATGCAGGGATGCAATCAGGGGGTGGGTCCAGTAGAGCGCACACATGCCTCTTGCGGTATCCCAAAGTAGTTTGAGATGCTGCAAGAGGCATGCTGGGGACAAAAACATGTTCCCCATGCTGCATATTTTCAGTGTAAGCTCAAATTTGATACCTGAAAATCCAGGTACCCTGAGGCAACTGGAGGCTGGGGTCCTCCAAAGAAATGCTCTGGTAGCCAGCCAGAGCATCTCTATTGCTGCCCCTTGCCCTGGTGCTGCAGCATGCTCCCTCCCCATGCAGGGCAAAGAGAGATGCAAGCTCAGACTGGGCTCTGTCTAAGGCAGGGGCAGGCAATTATTTTGGGCAGAGGGCTGCTTACTGACTTGTGGCAAGCCATTGAAGGCTGCATGACAGGCAGCCAAGGGCATTTTAAAAATATTAATTTTTAAATTTTTTTAGGGGCCCTGTGGGTCAGATACAGTAGCCTGGCAGGCCAAATCTGTCAGCCACATTTTGCCCACCCCTGGTCTAAGGTAAGTAGGGACTGAGGGTGGCGGGGACTGGAGTGGGGGCTGTGTGGGTGCGGGTGACTGTGTGTGGGGGGGGTTGCTCAGGAGGAGTGGGTCCCCTACCTGCCCCTCTCACAGCCCACAGCTACCCCTCAGCAGCAACTGCCATCAGGGCACTCAGGGCCCTCCTGGCACAGCCCCCATGGTGTGGGGCAGCCTGGCATGACCCTGGCCCATCTGTCACTTGGTGCTGCCTGTGCCACATCATGTGGGCCTGGCCCAACATGAAGCCATGCATGTTCAGGCAGCTCTGGGCCACTCAGGCTGTCATCTGGGGCCCAGAGCCACTCTCAGGGGCTGCGTGTTATTCTGGGCCAGGTCCTGTCTCCACAGAACCAGCCCTGCCCAATGGCATGTGAGGCCCATGGAGGCAGGACCTAGGCCGGCATGACACATGGTCCCTGTGAGTGACGGTGGTGCACCTACCCAAAGATGCACAGTCCTACACTGGGTGGCGTCGGGTGCTACGCAGCCAGAGCTGCACCGTGCTCCCTGTGCTGTGAAGGGGATGTGCCAGGAGTGCCCTGAGTGTCCTGATGGCTGCTGCTGTTGTGGGGGGGCTGTGGACCATATGGGGGGGGGGAGGCGTGTGCCCTGTGGGGAGGCATGCGTGCCCTGTGGGGGGGTCAGTGCAGCATGCACTGTGCAGGGGGTGGGCTGTGCAGGGGTGGTGGGCTACAACTTTCGGAAGGGAAGGGGACCCACCACTCTTGAGCAGCCCCCTCCATCCCCACACAGCTCCCCCATGCTCAGTTCCCTTATAATCCACCCCCAAACCCCCAATCCCCTCACACCCCTTCCTCCCCCCAAACTCCACCCCCTCCCCAAATCTTACACCTTGCATGCCCAACCAGCCACATGGGATGGGATGGGACCTGCTGGCAGGATCTGCAGCTGCAGAGGCAACTGCCACACTACAGCCCTGCCCCATGCCCACACCAGTGCTGGGACATTCAGCTCCAGGCTGGGGGGGGGGGGGTCCCGGTCCCAAGAGCCACTTGGGGACTGTGATGGGCTGGAGACAAGACTGGAGATAGCAGCAGGGGTGTGTGAGAAAGATGGGGATCAGGGTTGGGGAAGCGCTCTGGGTAGGAAACACCTCCAGAGCCAGGCTTAGAGCACCCCTGCCCCCCTAGATTAGCCTAGGAGGAAAGGGCCCAGCTCAGTCCCTGACCCCAGTCAAGGGCTTCCCAGGGACATCATGCAGCAGGGAGCAGAACAGCAAGGGCTGGCACTGCTCAGAGCCACAAAGCAGTGGATGGGACAGCTGCAGCTGGACTCATGCCCTGGTGCTGGGACAGAGCTGCAGCTGGAAGGGAGCTAGGGGGGGCAGGCAGGGGCTGTGGACCAGGAGTGAGGGGACTGGGGAGGGGAGGGGGCAGTGTGGGTTGATTGTGAGTGGCAAGGGCAGGGGCAGGGTACTGGCATATCACTGCTGCTCAGCTCTGCACATCCTGGTGAGCAAAGGGGGTAGGGGCAGCTCTGATTTTTCTATGACAAAAAAACTAAAAGTAAATGCTAAAGTGTATAGATATTTAAAATCAATTTTATTATTATGATAGAAGCACTGGTAAGGTTCCAAACTGCTTTAAACTTGTAAATACAGGTTTCCCTCACTAACCATGGTTTTGAGTATCCATGGTTAATATTCTATATACCATTTTGGCTACCACAGTATGCAGTTTTGAGTAACCACAGATTTCCATGGCTATGCATCAGCCTGCCACCTGCCATTTTTCCCATAAGCCTTTTGTCTTGCTAACCACAATTTTGCCCACCACAGGAGTTTTCAGGAACCTAACCCCAGTGGTTAGCGTGGGAAACCTGTATATCAAACCTGTACACAGGAGCTTTTGACAGAGACTTGAGGTAAGTGAACTAGGATGGGGGGTACTATGGGGGTGGTGACAAGGAGCACAGTCAGGGACCCTGCCTCTGGCCTGGAGCTCCTATGAGGCCTCCACCCAGACAGGAGGTCCTGGTCCCCTGTCTGCAGGGGTTGCCTGGTGGCACCTCTGAGGCCTGGGGGTAGTGTGGGGGCTGGGGGGTCCCTTGCCTGTCCCACATGTGCCCAGATTGAAGCCCTGCAGGGGCAGGTGAGGGAACTTCAGGCAGAGGTAAGTAGGCTGCAGGGGACCAGAGCTGCAGAGGATGAGATTGATGGATACTTTCATTCTCTGCAGGACCAGACACTTAGTGCAGAGACATCATAGGAGCGTCCCAGAACAACTGAATGGAAGACGGTCACCTCCAGAGCTAGATAGCATGTGGCTGTGACTCCTTCCCCAATGCAACTGGGGAACAGATACGAATCCCTGGCAGCACTGGAGAATGATGCAGCAGAGGAAGCCACAGGGGAAGACAGGTCCGCAGCAAACACCGGGCAGGCTGAACAACAACCGAGCAACTGAAGGAAGAGACAATGGGTCATCGTGGTGGGTGACTTCCTCCTGAGAGGCATGGAGGGGCCTCTCTGTTGATTGGATCCCACAGCATGGGGGGTTGTCTGTCTACCCAGAGCCAGGATCCTGGACATCACTGCGAGGTTTCCCAACCTCACCCAGCCTTCTGATTACTATCCCACGGTCCTTGTCCATGTGGGCATGAATGATGTGGCTAGGAATAGTCTGGACCACATCATGAGTGAATACAGGGCTCTGGGGGCCAGGAGCACAGGTGATCTTCTCACCCATCCTTCCAGTCAGTGGTCACCATCAGCATCAGGGAAGCCAACCTACAGCTCCAGAGTTGGTGCCATCATGCAGGTTTTGGCTTCTACAACCGCAATCTGCACTTCCATGAGAGAGGCATCCTGGGACAAGATGGTCTTCATCTCTCTTCTAAAGGTAACAGTCTGTTCTCTTACAGGTTGGCTGATCTCCTCTGAGGGGCTTTAAACTAGGTTCATCGGGGGATGGGTAAGCAGAGGATAAGGAGAACATAGGATCAGCAAGCCACAACCAATACACTGGATCAGCCCAGGTAAGCACTAAGGGGTCCAATAGACATCAGGACAGGGGGATACCAAGGGCACCCATCAGGGACTTAAATGTCTCTACACTAATGCTAGGAGCATGGGGAACAAGCAGGAAGAACTTGCACTCCTACCTGCAAGCAACAACTTCGACCTGGTTGGATTAACTGAAACCTGGTGGGACCCTACTCACTATTGGGCAGTAGGCATTGAAGGTTATAAGTTGCACAGACAGGAGACAGGGCGGGAGAAGATGGCGGTGTGGGGGGGGGGGGTGTGTTGTTCTCTCTGTTAAGGAAAAATATACATCTTCTATAATCAAGATGGGATCAGAGGAGGGCCAAACCAAGGAACTGTGGGTCAGGATCCAAGGGGGTCAGGTGGAAAGGAACTTAGTAGTGGGGGTCTACTATAGACTGCCACACCAGGAGGATGAGCTAGACCTGGAATTCTCCAGACAGCTCTCAGAGATCATATGGTTAAAAGATATGGTTGCCATGGGTAACCTAAATTACCCTGAGATCTGCTGGGCAGAGCAGTCAGCCAAATCTAACCATTCACATAAGTTCTTAAACTGCATACAGGACCTCTACCTAATGCAGGAAGTATACGATCCCACTAAGAGAAATGACTTGCTGGACTTAGTGTTAGCTACAGGGGATGACCTGGTGGGGAATCTGCAGGTACAAGGTAAGCTAGGGGATAGCGACCATCGATTGTGTGAATTCACTATCTGGCAAAGGTGGGTAAATTAACCAGCAGGGCTGAAGTGCTAGACTTCAGAAAAGCTAACTTCAGTGTACTCAGGAGATTAGTTTGTGAAGTGTTAAAGCTCAAGAGCACTGGCAAAATGGGGGGCCAGGAAGGGTGGTCGTTCCTCAAGGGAGCAATCCTATGGGCACAGGTGGAGACAATCCCATTGCACATAAAAGGGGGCAAAGGAGGCAAGAAGCCCTCTTGGCTGAACAGGTTAGTGCAGGAAAGTGTAAGAGCAAAGAAAGAGGTATACATGCTGTGGAAACAGGGGGGTAGCTACCAAGGAGTATACCTCCCTGGCTCACACTTGCAGAGAATCAGTTGGAAAGGCCAAAGCAGGATTAGAACTTAGGCAGGCAACAAAAATTAAGGGCAACAAAAAGTCCTTCTTCAGGTATATAGGTGTTATACTTTTTCTCTATTGCTTTTAATCTTATGCATTTTCTTGAGTTTTGCATTGACTTAAGAAACTCCATATTGTATTGCTCTGTAGCTTGACATAAGTGCTCGACCTTTGTGTGCCGCATGTGTGAGAGAATGGGTGACAGCATGGAAAAGGAAAAAGGAAAACATCATCTGGCAACTGTCTGAAGAATTCAGACAGATAAAAGACCAATACAAGAAAAATCCACCCCAGAACAGTGAGAGAACAATGGTAAATCAACATTCAAGGAAGAACAGAGTTATAACACAGCAAAAGCCTAGAGGATTAGGTGAACTGAAAAGGCTATAAAAGATGAGGTGAGACATATTGGTTTTGGGTTTTGTTTTGCATGTCATCCTGGAGCATCAGTTTATCTGACAAGGTGGACCAGCAGGAGCCCGGCTCCTACTCATGATCAACTTGGCTGGCCACTAAGTTGATCTGAGCATTGATAAGACTGGTAATATGTACCAGCACACCAGAACACAAATTGGGGTATGAATGTAGTGTGTGCATGTGCGTGTGCATATTAAGTGCTTAATCAATAAATGCAACATCTTTCCTTATCCTCCCTCATAAGGTCTCGCTTGTGATTTGAGCAATTGGCAATTTGTGTAACACAGGGAGCAAAAGGAAGGTGCAAGGTAGCATAGGACCCCTACAGGACAAATCAGGGCAATTGGTGACAGAGAGGGGGGACAAAGCTGAGCTCATCAATGAGTTCTTTGCATCTGTATTCCTAGACACAGATCAAGACAAATCACTCAATTGGATCCTAGATAGACACAGGAGGGACACCAGCCCATCAATTGTTAGTGTAGACTTAGTGAAGGGTGCTTGGAGGGGCTGGATGTGTTCAAATCAGTGGGCCTGGATGAACTTCATTCAAGGGTGCTGAAGGAATTGGACAGTGTCACAGCAGAGCCACTGGCATGGCTGTTGGAGTACTCATAGTGCTCCGGTCAGGTCCCAGAGGACTGGAAAAGGGCCAATGTGGTCCCTATTTTCATGAAAGGGAGGAAGGAGGAACCGGGAAAATATAGGCCAGTTAGTCTTACCTCTAACCTTGGGAAAATGCTGCAAAAATCATTAAGGATCACATTTGTGGGAGCCCAGCAGGAGAAATAATGCTGAAAGGAAATCAGCACTGATTCATTGAAGGTAGATCCTGCCTGACTAACCTTGTTTCTTTTTATGACCAGGTCACAACAAGATGCAAGTGGAGGTAGTTGTCGTCTACTTAGGCTTTAAGAAGGCCTTTGATACATTCTCTCATTCTGTTCTCATAAATAAACTGACAGACTGTGATGTAAATGATTACACAGCCAGGTGGGTGTCAAATTGGCTTAGGGATTGCATCCAGAGTGGTGGTGGATGGATCAGTATCAACCTGGAAAGATGTGGGCAGTGGAGTCCTGCAAAGCTCGGTCCTTGGACCGGTACTATTCAATATATTCATCAGTGACTTGGACGAGGGCATAGGGAGCACCCTGTCCAAGTTCACTGATGATACCAAATTATGGGGCAAAGTTAACACATCAGAAGGTAGGGAATGGATCCCAGTGGGTCTGGACAGGTTGGAAAAATTGGCAGAATGAAATAGGATGCAGATCAACAAAGACAAGCGCAAAGTGCTGCACCTGGGCAAAAAGAACCAGCAACACACTTACAGACTGGGAGATGACCTTCTCAGCAGTGGAAAGGGATCTTGGAGTCATAGTTTATGAACATGAGTCGTCAATGTGACAAAGTGATCAACAAGGCTAACCGCACTTTATCATGCATTAGCAGATGCATAACAAATAGGTCCAGGGAGGTGATGCTTCCCCTTTATGCAGCACTGGTCAGGCCGCAGTTGGAGTACTGTGTCCAGCACTTCAAGAGAGATGTGGAGAATCTTGAGAGGGTTCAGAGGAAGGCAACTTATATGGTCAGAGGCCTGGCAGGCAAGGCCCTATGAGAAGAAACTGAGGGAACTAGATCTCTTCAGTCTTCACAAAAGAAGGCTGAGAAGTGATCTTGTAGCTGCCTATAAATTCATCAGGGGAGGGCAGCAGGGAGTAGGAGCTGCTCTATTTAGTAGGGCACCTCCTGGAGTAAGTAGGAGCAATGGCCACAAATTGACAGAGAACAGATTTAGGTTGGACATTGGAAAGAATTTCTTCACAGCGAAGGTTGCCAGAATCTGGAATGGGTTTCCAAGGCAGATGGTGCTGTCCCCTATCTTAGAGGTATTCAAGAGGAGACTGGAAAAGCACCTAGCTAGGGTTATCTGACCACAGCGCTCTTTCCTGCTCAGACAGGGGGTCAGACTCAATAACCTACCAAGGTCCCTTCTGACCCTAACATCTATGAATCAATAGAACAATGCCCAACTGATCTCTCTCTATATATTAGCATTTCATTTTAATAGCGAAAGAACACTATTTTGGGTATTTTGATGAGACAATTTGGTTTTCTTATAAAAGATTTTGCAACTTTTACCTTAGCTGACACAAGGGGTAGTGTCCCCAGATACCAACTGGGATAGAGTGCACCCTCAGTAAGATTGCAGATGACACCAAGCTGAGGGGAGTAGTTATTATGCTGGAGGGAAGGGCTAGGATTCAGAGAGACCTAGACAAATTGGAGGATTGCGACAAAAGAAATCTCATGAGGTTCAATAAGGACAAGTGAAAAGTCCTCCACTTAGGATGAAACATCTCATGCACTGCTACAGGTTTGGGACCAACTGGCTAAGCAGCAGCTCTGCAGAAAAGGATGTGGGGGTTACAGTGGACAAGAAGTTGATATAAGCTAACAGTCTGCCCTTGTTGTGAAGAAAGCTAACAGCATACTGGGCTGTATTAGTAGAAGCACTGCCAGCAGATCAAGGGAAGTGATTATTCCCCTCTATTTGGCATTGGTGAGGTCACATCTGGAGTACTGGGTCCAGTTTTAGGTCCTCCACTACAGAAAGGATGTGGAAAAACTGGAGAGAGTCCAGTGGAGGGCAACAAAAGTGGTTAGGGTTTTAGAGCACATGCCTATGAGGAGAGGCTGAGGGAAATGGGCTTATTTAGTCTGCAGAAGACAAGACTGGGGCGGCAGGGATTTAATAGCAATCTTCAACTACCTGAAGGGTGGTTTCACAGAGGATGGAGCTAAACTATGCTCAGTAGTCCTGATGACACAACAAGAAGCAATGTTCTCAAGTTGCAGCAAGGGAAGTTTAGGTTCAATATTAGTAAAAGTTTTATCATATGGAAGATAGTAAAGCACTGGAACAGGGTACCCAGAGAAGTTGTGGAATCTCCATCCTTGGAGATCTTTAAGATGCGGCTAAACAAAAGGCTTGGCCAGGAGGGTATAGTTGGGGATAGTCCTGCCTTGAGTAGGGGGGTGAACTAGATGACCTCATGAGGTCCCTTCCAGACCTAATTTTCTGTGATTCCATGCCTTGATTTTTAGCCTATCAAGGCAAGCGTCCAAGGCTTGATGTTTCTTTTGTAAGATCTGAAGATAATAATACCCAAGGTGAAGTTGGAATGCCTACCTTCCTGTACTGAACGGCAAAATCTTAAGAGTTCATATCTGGGAAAAACTATCCTTGATGTCAGTGAGGACTGAGCGAAGCCTACAAATTTGTTCCTATATATTTTTTCATTATCACATGTATGAAAATATGCAGACCCCTATACTCATTTCTCTAAGATGCAAGGAAAATTCATTTAAAAAAAAATGATGCTGATGTATTTCTTTGAAGTTTCACTTTTTCTGTTAAAGATGAAGTATCTGAACTAGTTTCTTTCCTGTTTAAAAAAAAAAGACACTTAGTTTTCCTTACTGCTTCATAATTTCAACACACAAATGTTAGAACATTTGAGAAGACCATTGCTCAAACAATTTCCAGTCAGCAAAAAGAAGAAAAATGGATATGACTGTTTTTGCAAGAAGATATGGCCATGAAATATTGTATACAGGACTCAATCAATTTGGTATATATGAGTAATATATCTGTGATGAAAGAGGTCAAGTGGGCTGATCTCTGGTCTTCAGTTCTTGTGATTAACTCTTGGAGGGTGCAGTGTGAGCACACTTGTGTAATCAGTTCTTGTAAATAGTTTTATAGGCCAGATATGCCCTTTTCACCCCAGGGGCAGATGGCAGTCCAAGCCTAACACCAGTCCCTAGAGATTGTTCTCCGATTGGTTCCCTATGACTTGGTTTAATTTTATTGGGTGAGTGTTGTCCCTAGGTTAATACTATAACTTTGTAACAATTGTAAGGCAAGTGTGGCTGACTATGCCTGAGGAGCAAGACTAAACCTTATAGAACCAGGAGACAGAAACAGTAGTCCCAAGTAGGACAGAGTGGAAAGAGTCCCAGAGAAGACAACTGAGGCCATGTAAGGAGTAGCACAATAAGCTGTTTGTTTGGATGCAAGTAATCTGCTGTGCTGTTTGGGACATTGGCATTCTGACCCTACCCCCTACCTTTGAAGAAGAAAACAAACTCACTTTCCTAGGAGCTGAATAAGGAGCATTCTGAGGTTCAGGGGCTGCAGCTCACCAGGGAACCCAGGGAGAGAGAAGAGCCAAGGTCTCAAAGCCAGAAGCTTGCCCTTTGTGAAGCCATGCCAGGGCTGGCTTCAAGAATTCCTTCAGGGGGACTCCTTCAAAATTAATGCCCAGGATAGCTGCCCTGTTGTCCTACCCTAGTTATGCTACTGAAAATATTTACTGGCCAAGGATACTGTTGTCCAAGCAAAATATTAATATTGTCTAATTTTAAATCTTTAAATGAACTTAGTAACACACTGTCACAAATACAATCAACTAATCAACTTTGTACTTAAGGGTAAAAACAAAAATGGATGAGATCTAGAACTCAGAAACTGCTAGTATACATTGCTTCATGGTACTTTCCCGGTCTTTAGAATGAGTAAATGTAAGGTCACTTCCCTATAATTGAGCCTAGAGCAGCGATGGGCAAATTACGACCCACAAGCTGGATCTGGCCCACCAGGGAATTTCATCTGGCCTGCAGGCACCCACCAACTAATTGTACCCTGTCCAACCTACCTGCATCTCTCCCACCATTGTGGGCCAAAGGGCCTGGCCCAGCCAGCAAGCTGCTTTCGGGCATGGCTCTTGCTTCCTCTGCTGCAGCAGCCAGGGGACTTACTTGGCTTCCCTGGCTTCCCACTTGCTCCAGGCAGCAGGTAGGGAAGCAGCAGGGAGGGAGAGGTGTAGCTGGAAGCAGTACAAAGCCTTCACCCAGGGAGTCAGTGGAACCATGGAGCTCAGGTAAGCAGAGTGTGGGTATGAAGGAGGATAGTAGAGAAAAGTGAGGACCCTCACACAACCCCTGCCACTGGCAGCAGCAGCCGGCCCTTGGGGCCTATGCAGGTGCTGCCACCTGGTAACACATGGCACTGGCCAGCGCCACATGTAATGGCAAAGAGCACAGCCAGGCTGGCTCATATTTATTGCTCAGGGCTCTGCATGGTGCATGTGCAGCTCCCAGCACTTGCATGCCACCAGGGGACGTCTCATATGATGGAGCCAGCTGCCTTCACTGCTCCCTGCCATTCAGGTCTCGAGACTCCACCAGAAGTGGAAGGGAGCCCCAGCCCCTGCTTCCTGGCAGAGTCCCAGGGCATGCACAGTAGGGAGTGGCAAAGGCAACTGGCTCTATCCTGCTGGGCTTCTCCCCATGGCGTGCGAGTGCCAGGAACTGCTCATGTGCTGTGAGGAGCCCCTTGCAATAGAAGCAGGCTGACCTGGCTGCTCTCCTTGCCACCACATGCAGTGCTACCAGGAACTTCACACCACTGGGAAGCAGTGCCTGCGCACACCCCAGATACCAGCTGCCTGCTGCTGTTGCTGCTGTCAGTGGCAGGGGCTGTATGCCATGGGGTGGAGTGTGTGGGGGGTCCTCGCATCCCCCAGCCTCCATCACACCCCACAAATCCTACATACCCACACCCTGCCCCCACAACCCCCCCACATATGCACCCCAACATACCTTATTGCCCCCAACACACAGCCATACCCCCTCACAACCCCCCAAACTTCCCCATACCCCACCATACACACCCCCATCCCCACACATGATATACAAGAGTAAGACTTAATTTTTAAATTATGCAATCATCTCTATATACACTACTGAAACAAATCATGAAAAAATATTTTTGTAATAAAATTAAAATGTTATAGTAGGTGTTTGTCTTAGTATATGATTTTTTTTCTTGTTCCAAAATGGTATCCCCCCACTTCCAAAAGGAGTACTTCGGCCGGGGGGGGGGGGGGGGGGCAGGGGCACCTTCCGGTGACAAAGGTCAGGGGTTAGGGTGTGGGACTTCCGATCCCAAGATGGCGACCAGGGGGCAGGGCACCTATCAAGGCGGGGGGCTACCCTTGCAGCCCTTGACAAGTCACCAAAACTCATTAAGTGGCCCTCCAGCCAAAATTATTGCCCACCCCTGGTCTAGAGCACCAATTTAAAGTGCTTGGCAGCAGCATCCTCAAACACACTGTGCTGCTTCACCTGTGCTTATCTCCCCCAACAACCAGAAGCACTTGATGTCAGGTGGTGGGTTTATTAGCACTGTTAAGTGAGACAGCTAATGCCCCTGAGTACCCTGCTTCTGGGTAGAGGTAAGTTTTGAAACCTCAAATTTGTCACTTCATTTAAAAACTGGATAAAGTGAAAATATAAGAAGCAACCATCAGAAAAGAAAGGAGAAAAGAAAACAAAATCAAGTACAAGAGTTTACATAATCAAATACTTCCTGCCTGCCTGTCTGCCAACTTCTGCGTACAGGTCATATCCTTTCTTTTGTCCATTAAAAGTTCAAAACTTTGCTGCTGGAGAAGCCACCTCACTGACCAGAGCCCTGTAACCAGAGCTGAGCCTGGCTGAGAATCCAGTGCTGTGAGCACCCTGAGGCTCTGAAATACACCCCCAGGAACAGAGTAGGGTTCCTGGCTCCAAAGCTCTGGGTACACTTGAATTTCTCAACAACTGAGACTTGCACCTCAGAGATTCCCACAGTAATGAATACATGCAAAGCATGGAGCTTGTTGCAAAATGTTCCAAAGGAAAATGGTTTAGAATAATAGAAAAATAGAGCTAGAATCAACTCAGGTAGTCATCTAGTCCAATCCTCTGCTCAAAGCATAAACTATCCAAGTCAAGCATTTGTGTCCAACCTGTCCTTTAATATTTTAATGATGAAGATTACTGGAGAAGTCTCTTTAGAGAGGTGGTGTACTTAACCACTCATATATAGAAAATTCTTCCAAATATCCTACTTAGATCCATATCCCTTGTTGCCTTTTTTTTAACTGGACATATATTATTATAATTTGGGTTTTTTCTAGGAAACTAGAAACTGACATTTTCCAACTCTGTTTTTTTAATGTGTCAGTTCTTTATGCAAATGCAATTAAAAATTAAATAATAATAAAGAGGAACTCATTTTTCCTGAGAAAATAAAACATTTTACAACCAACACTAATTGTAAATATTCTGGCTCTATGTTATTCCTCCACGAACAATGGCCCAGTTTGTTCATTCCCATGCCTTCATTGGTTCCCTGTGCATGCAGCCTTTTTTAGGATAGTTCACATTCCATAAAGGAACTTCCTGCTAATCAAAGCTGTTGTAACTTATACAGCCTATTACATGGTAAATCATTAGGATTTCCATGAAACATAGCATAGATTAGCTTTCTTAATCCACAGTTTTAAAAAAAATGGAAAGAAAAAGAGATGCCAATATTTTTAGCCCTTCTCTCCAATTTTTAGTTACTTTTACCTAGATATATTTAAAAATAGAAACAAAACAAATGGAGAATATAATATTTCTTGGATGACAGTCAGGGACAAAAATAGAGATACTCTGTGTTATGGACAATAATAATTAAACAGTCATCTATTCAGCACTGAAATGGTGCACGGAGATACTTTTGCATGACTTAATTCATTTTATGACACTGTATTTATAGAAATGAATTGTAGATGGAAACTTAATTATACCGTTCATTTAAATATAGCCCAGACTTGTGGGCAGTGCTCAGTTTACACTGAGAAAAAGAACTTTTATTTGCTCCAGATCTGCATGGCTTTCTAAACTAAGGACATGTAATAAAACTTAAGATAATTAAGAGATCAATTCAAATAATGTTAAGGTTCTTTATTAAAATAATGAATAGTAGACTAATCTAAGCTAAAAGCCAGGACTGTGGAAATAAGCCACAACAAACTGTGGATAAAAGTATCAGTTCCTGCCTCAAATATATCTGCCTTATGCAGCCATCCATCCAACAAGTATACCAGTAGCACAGCAGAACATACTGTAAAGTGGTCTGCTGCTGTTAGAGAACACATGAAGAGTTTGGGAGTTTGTTTTTAATGACTATTTTAATACATTTTAGCAAAAGCTTCAGAGAAATCAGTCTTCCACTACAGAAAGTAATGTCATTGTCTAGTAATATTAGAAATTGGGGGAAAACAATAAATAGTTTTTTCCCTTGATTTTTAATGATACATTATTTTCCCCAGGGACTAAAATAGAATTTGGAATAAAATGGCCCCAAGTTCAGCTTTCACACTAGGAAGTATGTTCAAAATAGCTGCATGATCTACTTCATCAGAAAATCTCAGCTCAGCATTTTAGATAGAGAGGGTACTTCAAAATTGTCACATTCTCATCTCTTCACTATCCCCAGTCCATCTCTCTCTCTCGCTCAGCCTCTACTCTAGGGGAGAACCTACAGATTGCAAATGATAGCTGGAGGAACTAAGAATAATCTTCTTCATCAGTGTCATTCAGGCCATAAATCTGAGACAGCAGTAGAAGAGAAAAGGATAAGCAGCTATGAGAAAAGGAAGAGATGGAAAAAAGGGCAACTGTTTGAATGTTCAAATGTTTCCGATTGTTTTTTTTTAAATCACTTCAGAACATACATATTGAACGATGTTACTAAAACCATTGTCCTCCATTTTGGACACTAAAGGATGTAAAGGAGAGAAAGGATGTTTTGGGGTGATGGGATCCTAACTGTTCAATAATGATAGGACTTATACCTGTGACAGCAAAGATCAAACAAGTTAATTACAAATCAGTTTTGGACAACTTGTGTTTCTAGTCACATACTACTATAATTCTATTTTTGAGGTAAAATCTCTTCCTATCAGGAGCATTTCTAATGTTTAGGCACATTTTACATGAGCCTAGATTTTAACCAAAATCTAAACCCAGATTTAACCATATAGAAAATTCAATTCTCTCATTCTTCTCTTATAAATTTCTTCATAATATATCCATTATATTATAAAAGTACTTAGAAAGTTCATATCACCTAAAGTAATGACAATTGCAGAATAAAACTAACAAGATGCTGTTAAAAGAAGAGAGCCTATGAACGTCTCTGTTGATGAGTGTTTCTATTTTGACAATGATATTTGAACACAAAGCACATGCTATTTGCTGTGGTTCAAAGTGATAACATTTGACAAGATATACAGTGTAAGGTAAATGAGTAAAATTAGTGTGTAATGATGATTCATGATCTAGCTCAAATACAATTCAGCAGCTAATTAATTTCAAAACCAACTATGTAGACTGGTCAAAACATACAGGACTAAATTCAGGCCTGGAATAATTCCTTTGGCTTCAATGAAGTTATATCAGGGCTGAATAGGACACATGCAGGTATACCTTTTGTTAAACTGACTTCAAAACATGCCTGTGCAGGTAGTTCAAGTTCATCTTTTCTCCTTCCAGTTCTAAGTCTATGGTATCTCTCTTTGTGATGTAAAAAGATTATACTCTTTAAGATCAAATAAAAGAGAAAGAAACATGAGTAAATTTTTAATGAAAATAAATATCTATAGAATAGGAGAGAAAGTCTACCTTCTGTTATTTTATCTTAAGAGACTACTGGGTTTTGATATAAAGAAATTCCATTTGGGAACATGGAAGGTATTATTGTAAAGGAAAGTGTGGCACACCATGACTTGAAAATATGATTGAAGATTCAGATTAAAGTTTTTCATAACATTTCTAATAAGTTACAAGACTGTCTATCAAACAATTTTTCTTGCATCTCTGAATACGTTCCTGATTATAAACACACAAAATTGAGTATGTTGTATTGTAGACTAACAAGAATGGTTATTTAAATTTTAGTTACTGATTTATTGTGTGTGTGATGTAATCAAAGTCCTGTGCAATTAGAATTTGTTGACGCCTTATGTTTATGTTGTTTATGCCTTATGGTTCAACAATCTACTGCTGGAGAGATGCATTAACATATGTTGCAAAATCACCAATGTTCAAATAATCTGTCTTTCACTATTTTCCCCAAGTGAGGTACCAATAAGTAACTGAATCGAGAGAATTGTAATTAGAAAGAAGTTGCCCAATTAAGAAAGGGTTTTTGGTAGAACAGATACTAATAAACAAATGAAAAGTATATAGGATCATAGGCTGCATCCACACAAATGTGGATGTTTGATTCCCTGGGGACAATTAGCAGTAGAACACCTTGTGCAATCACTAGTTGTCCCTAGAGAACACCTGTACCATGCACCCTCTGGCACATGGTATGTTACAACAGGGGCAGCTAGGGGAGGCTAGGGCCAGCACTGGGCTAGCCCCAGCAGCCTTATCTGGTGTCCTGGGGGGTTTCTTGGGCTGCAGCAGTGGCAATTCTATCTTCCAGAGCCTGGCCAGCAGCTGGAGTGTGATTCCAGCTGGCCAGGCTCTGGCTTTGAGCAACATGTGCTGCCCCTGCATGTGCCACTCTCCTTTTGGCATGAGTTTTTTTTTTGTTGTTTTTTTTTTTACTTCTGGATATCCAGGGGTCAAAAAAAGAAAAAAACAACCCCCAAACAAACCCCATGCTGCTCCCTTGCAGCGCAGAGAACAGCTGTCTGTGGCACCACATACCACACAGCCGCACTGGATGCAGCCATAAAAGTCATTATCACTAGGAAGCCCATGGAAGCCACTAAGCCCCCTGACAATAGTGGTTTCTCCAGCTAGTGAAAATGCTTGAGAGTAAAAAGAAGAAACTACTTTCTCCTTGAGAGAAAAACAAAAGTATTTTTCACACAGAAAAATTAGTATCCTTACACTTCTCAAATATTGTAGAATGTATTGACAATGAATGAGTAAAAAAAAAATAAACATTTTTCTAAGGCAGAATTTTTTTCTAAGGCAGTCAAATAAAAATCTTGGCTAAGTACAGATATTACATATAAACCAGTCTAACTGACTGGAAATCAATCTCAACCTGTAACCACACAGAAGTTTGGGCACAAAGACCAGTTTAAAAATGGCAGAACCCAGCCTAAGATAGACCTGGTTCTATGTGCACCCCAATCTAATTGATTCAAGTTAGGCTGGTGAATCAAACTGCTGTAACGAGTCCCCTATCAAGTTAGATTGCTATCTTCCAGCATCCCATCCTTCTTTGTGGCCCTCCACAACCCCACCTTGCAGGGAGGCATGCTAGCATTTGGCTCACCCTGAGCTGCTCCAGCAAAGATCCCAGTGGGCCCCACCCCTGAGTTTTCCCAGAGCCAAACCAGCACAGACCTTTCCCCAGCCCTGCCTTCTGACTCTGGCCATCTATCAGCCACAGGCAGGTAGTGGCGGGAAGGGAGGTATCTGGGTTTCCTGCATGAGCCCTGGGCCATGCCCTCACACCCTGTCATGAAGCATCCCATGATGTACACACACACCTGACAGAGCCCAGGAAACCCCCATGCTCATGCACAGCCCCATGGACCCTGATCTTGGCTCCTGCACACCCAGCCAGGGAAACCTATGCCGCTGTACTCAGAGTCCTACAGAGGCCAACCCTGGTTCCTGCACACTACATCTCAGTGGCCAGAGCCAAATATCCTGTGACCTGATTCCCAGCATAGATTCTCCCTCCCTCCTCCATCCTCCCAGCAAGATTTGGTGTGGGTGGCTTGCTTCTGGTGGGTCAGGGTGACATGGAGCAGAACATCAGGACTGGGCCTGCATGGGGGCAACCCTGGGACCTCTGTGGCTCAGTCACTACCAACAGGTACCTGGTAGGGCTGTGTGAAGCTTCGGTCACTGATTCAATTCAGAGGAGATTCAGCCCAATTCAGCAGCTGAATCACCAAATCCAAACTGAATCAGGAGACCCATTAATCTCTCCAAATTGAATCAGAGGCCTCCAAATCGATTCTGAGAGATTCAACAATTTGGCCATAGACACAGCTTTATATGTTTTTTCTACATACCTCGAGGTACCAGGCACAGCTCATGAACGCTGAGATGGTGGGGTGGATGGAGCGTCCCATGGGAGCACTTGGTTTTCAAAAGTTAGAATCTTTAAATTATGATTTTGCCTGAACTCAAATCTTTCAACAAGAGTCTAAAACCTCCATGCACAGAAAGGCACACCTACAGAGAGACAACAAAGATAAGACTACTTAGTTCTGAGAGAAGACAATGAAGCAGCAACATGGAAATATGTGACACAAAAGAGACTGCCATAATGCTACTATGATAAAAGGACTTTAAAAAAATGAAAACATAGTTAACCTGTGGAAGTCACTGCTACCAGACCTGTCCCAAAAAGAGCTGACTAGAATTTAGAACAGAGCTGATTATCTGCACATCTCTTACAGTCACACTGGCTTGACCAAAAATTTAAAAACCACCAGTTTTCATTCTTTATGACATAAACTAACCCCAAATTGTGGAGTTAACCAAGAACTTACTTGCCTATGATGAAATTTTATAATTTTCTTCCTAAGCACCATCAAATGAACAACACAGTGACAGGCAGGTACCAATATTCCAGAACAATATAATAAATGATTATCCAAAAATAATTAAGCAAGAAATAAATAATTATCCAATTATTAAAACCAGAGAAGAAAGTACAGCATATATTTTCTGACAAACATGCATCTTTCACAGACAAGATTTTCAAAGTGAGAGGTGATTTTGGGTGCCCCAAGTTTTTGAATACCCAACTTCAAAGGCCATTACTTATAGATCTTTATGAGAGTAGAACATGTCTAAGGTCTCAGGAAAACCACCCAAATATGAATATTTATTAAAGCATCATAGCCAAAAGGTTTTACCCTCCTACTGATCATCAACATGAAAGGGAATATTTTTAATTTATACAGGAAGCTTTATATGAAAACAGATTCTTAAGAACTGAGTCATAAAAGCCCTTTATATTCAAAACTCAAGGTTATTTCCATGGAGTACTATTCTGTGGAGTCTTTTCAGGATAAAGCCCAAAATCTCCAGCCCAAGAGATGCTACACAGGATGTCTGTCACTATAGCAACACACTGTGGCGATGTAGCATTGGTGGGCACAAACTGATGCTGCAACTACATCACCGTAGCGACACACTCCCTCGCTATAGTAGGTCACTACGGTTACATAGTGGCTAAAAATAAATGTGTGCTACTGGAACAGCACAGTAACAACTGCACCATCATTTAGTACATTCTAAAAGAAGTACTAAATGATGGCACAGTAACAACGGTACTATAGGGGCACATGTAGATGTGCCCACTGTGTGAGATGCTATAAGGCTACCATATAAAACTCCTAGAAAACCTTCTGCAATTTAATCAGTCAGTCAAGTCATAAATTTAACATAACTATTTCTTAACATTGGCTCTTGAGATTTGAATAAGGGGGCCATGATAATGTGTCATTATGCAATTCACTAGCAATTTTCCTGGGTTTATTTTACAGAATTAAAAGATATATTTTCATCTACTTTGGGAAATAGAGCAAATCATTAAAAATTTCATTAGATCATAAATTTATTCTGATAAGTGCTATACCAAAAATTATAAGGCAGAATGAGGTCAGGCACTGACTCTCATCATTGTATAAAACCTTCTTAGTGATAGCAATGAATAAAATGAAGCTAACTATGTATAGTACGTAGTGGTGGCAAAGATGTTGCTGAGTTAACTTAATGTCACATGCATTACAAAGGTGAGGAGAAATGTAAGCCAGCTTGCTGTTTTTAAAATGTTCCTACTTTTCTTCAACATAAGAAAAATGGGATAAAATTGAGATTTATTGTAATACAAAAACAGACACATGAAAAATTTTGCAGAAACATTACAGTAGCTCTGACCTTAAATAAAAGTGTCTTGAGTGTTCAGAGAGTCTTATTCTATGATAAGAATGGAAGTTTTTATTGTAAAACAGGATAGTATACTATATATGCCCTTTAACTCTTAATGGGGTAACACTCCTTAGATAGTGATTCTTCAGGTAAACACAACTACGGCAACAGAAAATTTAAGGGGAAGGAAATTGTTCTGTCTCCTTGGAGTTGCATCTTCCAGCCATTTACAACATAAATGACAATGGAGTCCTGGTTTCCAAACTTAGTTTGTGAAGCCCTCCGGGCTCTCATGAGATTAATCATTGTATAATTTCTATTGTATTACACAGAGGCTTTGTACAGCCCACAGTGAAAATACTCGCAACCTGAACATTTTTTTTTAAACTTACATTTAGCTGAACACTAGTCAAACCTTTCCTCTTTAATTCAATTTTTTCATGTGGCTGATATGATTAGGTGTGTGTGCTTTTTAGCTACTGCTCCCTACACAAATTCTGGAAACCCTATAGTCTCTGTTCTGTGGTTGTTTTCTAGCAAGCCATTTTATGCATCTTCAGTGCATAAAATCTGCACAGTCAAAACCAATAACTGCATTATCCTTTTGCAAAAATGCAGTCTTTAAGCTGCTGGCACCAACTCTGTGTTCCAGTGATAAATTACACACCGTAGCTTGCTGAGAAGCAAAGTTTTTCAAGCTGACATAAAAGGAAACATTCATAACAGTACCTGAAACATTAAACTCCTGGAAAACCAGTGCAAAACATTAACCCTGTTGGGAGAGGTTAAGTGAGCCTGGTTGGTTAATCATGAAAAGGGTGGCATTTTAAATCTGTGCGGCAGATAACAAAGATAACTACAGCTCTGTAGCCTAAGGACCTGGACTTAAGCGGTCCTATAAGAAAAACCACAGGAACCATGCCTGAAAATCCTGTGGATGGAATTTGAGTTGATTTGTTAAGGCAGTCAAATCCAAGGCATGTTCAGATGCCATAGTGATTGGTGCCCACATAAGTAGATTAAGAAATGACAAGGGGAATATCTCTACTTAAATCAACCCTACATTAGAGCCTCAGTTCACAGACAAGTTACATTATTGGCATGAAATCATTATGATTATTACAAAAATGGTTATTCAGTGCTGGAGATCACACTTTTGTCATTTCAATCCACAAGAGAAAAGTCTCTGCATTAAGAGTGAAGAATGAAGTGTGTTCTGTTTTGGACATTTTGTTTTGATGGCCAAAAAACAGCAGGGAAAGTGTTAGTCAAGAGTTACAAAATGACACGCTATTTTAGAAAACCTTATAAAAAGCTTTCTATAGTAAGATGACATGTACCTGCGATAAGGAGTGCCAAATTGTTCACACACACACACACAAAAAAGAAATCAACATTTCTAGCTACAAGGAGAAGGTAGAAAATTGGGGCAATCTACTGTTGTCAGTCTTTATGTGCCACTCCCCCTAAATGTAAAATATGTTTTCATATTTTTTATAACTAAAGCATAATAGAAATATGATTGACATTGATTTCCTATGAACATTAAAAGTTTGCACTCATGTATAGCTCTACCATTGTGCCAGAACAATAAACCACAGCTACCTATAAGTGTCTATGTGATAAACTGCAAAATAAAGGAGAATGGGTGGCAATAAGAAATCAAAAAGGTGTCAAATCAAGTGTCAAAAAGATGCCTTCCCAAAAGCTTCTAATAATTATAGTGGTGACTTAAAAATGCCACTGCCACCATTTTTCAATATTTAACTCTACAATGCCAACAAACGAATTTTTCCACAAACCAGTCTATATTGATCAAAGTGAATTATGTTCCGAGGTGTAATTTATCTCATGCTGTGAGATTTATAGACACTTTTCAATACTCTTCACACACTGCTGTCCAAATTTCATGGATTTCCCAAATGACTGGCTTTCATTACTAATGCAACTCCTATACACTAGTCAATGAAGGTAGTTTATTTACCTGTTGTTTCAAAAAGCAGACAGGCCCTCATGTTCCTAGGGGAGGCTGGTTTTAATGGGTGTGATATGTACAGGAATGGGAACAAACAAAATAATGGCTAATTTGTGGAGAGAAATGAGTAAGGGAAAATACTTTTAGACAAAATGGCAGTGTTTAATTTTCCTAGCGAATGTCTGGCAATACTGCCCATGCATGTAAAACACCTTCATAGCAAAAGAAGGAGATAAAGGCAAGAGGGTAAAAGTTGCTCATTGCAACAAATGTCAATCTGAATCTTTAAAGCATTGGAATTTATAACAAACAGTGGGTTTTGAGCAAGGGAGGAGGGAGTCATTATAAAATAAACTGCACAAAACAGAAGATTCAAGAAAAAACTTCATAAGCAAGCAGAAAAAAACTACTTTTATAATTTTTGTTGTTTAAATTCTTTCCTTTATGAGAAATAAAAATCTTGTATTGCTTTTATTTTCTTTGTGATGCTGAATAAGCAGCATTTGGAAATTTTTTTTTTTAAGAGGGGGAAGGAAAGGAAATAAACATGATAATACATATTTGTGTGTGCTATTCTGAGAGAGACTCAGAAATACATAAATTAATAAATAAACAAATATGGTAACATAAATATGGTAATATAACCCTGTATAGAAAGAAAATTGTCCAATATACATTAGTCTTCTGTATTTTCTAGCACAGGGCTGTCCAACTGGTGGCCTGCAGGCCACATGTCTCACCAAAAGACTGTGGTGTGACTAGGGTAGGGAGACCAGGGCAGCCACCCCAGGTGCCAACTTGGGGGTAAAGGGGGTGGGAGAAGTCTGCCACTGACCTCATGTGCGGCAGCTGCTCTGGGTGCCCAGCTGCATCATCAGGTCTCTGTCCAAAGGCTTAGCAATGCAATCAATGGGCGCCCACCAAACTGCCACTCCCCTCCCGACTTGCTCCTGCCATGGCAGCTGGCTTCTTTGGGCTCCCCCCTACCTCCTCTGCTTCTACTTCCTGAAGGCAGGGTGGCACAGTGGGAGGGGGATAGAAAGACCAAGCTTCAGGTTCGGGGCGGAGATTCAAAGGACGGACAGAGGGAGCTAGGCTGCCTGCACGGCAGATGGGCAGTGTGTGTGGCTGGGCGGGGAGGGGAGAGGAGTTCTGTACAGGCCACGGCAGGGCGAGGTGCCAGGCTGTTTGTACTGCAGGGGTGGGAGTGAGTTGCTTGTACGGAAGGAGCAGAGTCGGGGATGTAGGATGTCGCACCCTGGTGATGAAAATCCTATGGCATGGCAGCCCACACCTTGTGCAGTTCTTCACTGCCTGGAAGTCAGACAGCCCTGTTCTTGTGGATGTTTTTAATTTTCATGTTACTGAACTAGCATGGTAAACTTACAATCTATTGTTATAATCTCCTCCTTTCTTCTAATTATATTGCTAATACAGGATGCCAACTTATTCTCTGTTACAGTTAATGCAAATGAATACAAATAGTATTTATTTTATATTATAAAAGTACCTTGAAGGAATGGCAGCTATCAATTTTTGTAACATCTTGTTATAGTGTTCCAGAGCAATAGTCCAAAAACTGACTGTTAACATCAATGGCACTGCAATGTCTTGGGCTACCAACCCAGAATACGGCCATGTCTTGGGCTACCACCCCAGAGTGTGTTCCCAAAACACTAAATACAAAGACTATCTGCATGGTATATCCAACAGAAAATTAGACAAAATTCTAAAATTCAAAGAATTTATGCAAGGCTGTTTAGAAGAGGTACATTACCGCTAGCACCTCTTGTGCTCCTCATGCTTTCTCCCTGGTGTTTATAAGCTGCTTAGGCATTCCTTAACCTTCCAGAACATTTAAATGATAGGAAGTAAATAATAAAACAAGATAACAGCCTCAATGGCTTTGTAAAATCCTTCATGCTTTAATGCCTATATCTGGTTTACTTCATATGCATGGGATCAGAAATCCATGAAAAGTAATTCCAGTGCCTCTCTGTAAACTGTTTAGAGAAATTAAATAGCTGAGAACAAACCATCAAAACAAGATACAAAAATATGAAAGGGCAGGGCCATGTCACAGGAGGAGTTGCTTTAAAAAAAAAAAAACAAAAAAACCCCAAAAAACAGATAGCATCTTCTCTGTTGGCAGTATCATTCCTTGGAGTCCAGTCAGCTGGTGTTTTATCCTTCCAGTCTTATGCATATACAACAGTACTCTAAATCTACAAAGAGGTCCAATGGATTGTAACCGGATAACAATTGCTCCCAACACATAAGTAACACTAGCAGAAGCAAACTCCCATCTGTTCATAACAATTGAAAACTTACTCCGGGTAAAAGCCTTGCATATTATTATCAGCAAATAGGAGAGATTCATTTTGAACTGAGCTTCTTTCACAAGGGACTGGAATGTTTATAAACAGGACAGTTTCTTATGAAAGGTGGAAAAATCTCACCTAAGCCCTAGAGGCATGCCTTCAATTCATTGGTTTCAACCTTTTTTAATTTGTGGGCCTGTAAAAAAATTCAAATGGAGGAACAGATCCCTTTGGAAATTTTGAATGGAGTTGCATACCCCTTTGAATTGTAAGCATGGGTATTAACATACTTTTAATTGATCAGTCATCTTTTGTGCATCCCTTAGACCACAGATTGAAAAACCACTGCTCTAATTTAAAACACGTGCATTTGGACAAGGAGCTGCTTATGGCAGCAATTGTTTGGCTTTGCCTTGCTACATCTGAGAAGTCTCACAAGCTTTGTTGGCTTTTTTTCCCAGTAACTCTGGGCCAGTTTTGCTCATTCCTGGTTAAAATTCACTGCAAAAAATAGGGAGGGATAGAAGTAACAGAGTGAAGAAGCTGAATCAATGTCTCCTGTGACTATTAAATGAATATTTATTTTGTCTTAGGTATATTTTCTGAGACTTACTTATCTAGCGTTCTGCCTTCTAATCCATTCTCTATCTTCTCATGCATTTTCTTCTCTCCCCCTTACTGTTGCCACCATCCTACTGTCTCCCCTCTTCATTTTTAAACTTCCCAATTACCCTCCTCTGTTCTCTGCTACTTGCATCTTCATTCTCCTCTTATTCACCATTTGAAAACCACACCAACCTGCTCCCTACCTTCTAAGCATAAGAGCTACTACTGCCTTTCATATTGGAGCAGACGAAAACATGATTAAAATCCTAAAAGGTAAATAAATTATTATTTCCTATTGGAATTTTCCAGTCGCTTGTAGAAACTATGGGCCCAATTTTTATTTTTTTTTTTCGCTGACACTATACTAAATATAGAGCAACTGTGCTGGTGACAGTGGAAGTGAAGCTTATATTAAGCTTTGTTTGAACTTTTAGTGGTCATATGTTGAAAAGCCAACTGAATTTGGAATCCTAGGCCTTGCAAGAGCCTGAGTCTTTGTATTTTGAGCAAGTACAATTCAACTACCAAAATAATTTTTTAAGGTGAAATAAAGTAAGAAATTATATTAGCAGCAGTATACGTTTCAGTCTAACTTATGATTCAATATTGTAGAAATCACAAAAAACTAAACTTTGTAAATGCTTCCAAAAAGGAAACTAACTTCAGTTATTCAATTGATTTTCTGAGGAATTTTTGTTCTTCATGTTTATAGTTAGCTGTTGTAATTCTTATTGATTTGCATGGTGCATGTCTCAGTTTTCAAGGTACTTCCAAGAACTATAAAATGGGTTTTGTTGCAGCCACTTGTACAATAGGAATTTGGTAGCTTTTATAAGAGCACTTACAAAAAAAATAGCACATGTATCAAGTAAACTCATGTATTCAATTAAAATAAACACAAAAGGTAAAACAGCAGAATTCTATTTTCCACACAGAGATGCACTGAAAAAAATTAATTTAATATAAACCTTCTTTTTGCCAGTTGTCATGATCCAGTTGTGAAGATCTCGGTTTTACAGCTCCTCCCAAAGAGCATCACTAACAGCACAGTACCGCTAAAGAGTTTCATTTGTTTTTTAGACAGACTCTGAAGGAGCACTGACAACTACTGAATTACCAATAATATTTTTTGCAGCACCCTCTAGTTGCCCTGGAGGCTGTTCCCAATGATGTACTGAACCAGGCCCATCTTGCTTCTCTATAAAAGCTGACAGGGACACAGTTGCAAGAATAGCTTGCTCGAGTGTCTCATTCTTCAGCTCAAAGATACCTAAATAATAAATGTAGCAAGCAGTGCTTGTTTAGAGTAGAATTGAGCACCATGCCAAATAGTCTTTAAAGGAGTAAGCTAAATTCTGCCCTGAGGGGTATTAGTAAGAATCTAGTCCAGTCCACTCCAAAAGCAGTTATATCAATCTAGGCAACAGCTTTGGGCCAGTATCATGGAATGTTTTACATAGGTGGGCAGTCATTCACCTATCACTGGAGGGAGGAAAAGGATGTGGTATGGAGACATGCCATAAGAAGGAGCTGAGAAGAGGCAGCCTCCATATCAATTTACTGTTTGGTGCTGGCTGTTTCCAACATACAATTTCCAATTCCTACAGTTGTCCCAGGCAGATATAATAGTTGCTGTGCATTGTCTATATGTATTTTCTATATTGCAACAGCAAGAAGGTGCTGTTGTTTTCTCTGCTTTACTGATAAGTGTAGTTAGTTGTTGTTAATAAAGATGGTTATCCTGGTTCTTTCCCGCATGATCCTTTCAGGACAAGAACCTCACAGTTGCATAAAATTGGCAATGGGGATGGGATCCATCAGTAAAAATGTGTCTACTGCTTCAGTCAACAAAATAAAAGGAAAAAGAAAAGCTTGCATTGATCTACGCTGCAAGTGAGAAAGGGTCATAGCTCTTTTCTTCCCATGTGTTGGCCTGTGCAGTTACTCTCTAACATGGCTACTTTGGGCCATATTGATGAATTTGATGTGGCCAGTCCATCTACCTGGGACCCTTACACTGACAGTTTAGACTGCTATCTGGAAACTAATAAGATTACTGATGGTAACCAAAAATATGCAGTGCTACTGAATGTCATTGGCTCAAAGTTTTGAGATTATTTGCTCACTTATATCCTGGCCAAACCCCACAGCAAGACATACCACCAGATCCTCAAGTTAAAATAAATAAATAAAATCACTTTACACCAAGCCCATCTGAAATCATTCACTGGTTCCATTTTAACTAAAGAAATCAATCACCAGAGGAAGGAACTGCTGCATACTAGAAGCCTTGCACTGGTTGAGATCTGTACATTTTGTCAGAAATCTTGAGTCTCCTCTTAGGAATCATCTTGTGTGTGGGTCGGGGGTTAGATCAGGGGTTATCAACTAAGGGTACACATTTCTCTAGGGGTATTTAGGTTGTAGGAGGTACCCAAAGGCAGGCAGGCAAGCGAGCAGAGATAGAATGCATCCCAGGGTGCCGCAGTGGCATCTCCCCCAGGGCATTCTCATACTTTGCTTCTTACCCAGCAGAGGGAGAGGGGGCTGCAGCCGGCCCCACATGGCACACTGTGGCACCTCCCCACCCCCCACCTCAGCTCACTCTCTGTGCTCACTCCCAGGAGCAAGGCAGGGGGAGGGGGAGGGCAGCAGCACCCCTCTGCAGGCTGTGCATGTGACAGCCGGCCAGCCAGCCACGTGCAGCTGTTTGCAGCTCCACATACCACAGTCTGGTGATGCCAACTGCCATTGTTAACACAAGAGTCGCAATGAACACGTGTGTCATCAGAAGTTCAAGACATCCAAGAAGAAAGCAATCAAAGGGAGTAAGTCACCATTTACCACTAATACTGTTGTTGATTCAAATGAAATTTGAAGTTATCCCCTGGTGCCTACGCTACTGCATTTGTTACTAATATGGAAACACCTACCCCACAGAAGATGTCAATGACTTATACAACAGTGATTCTCCACACACTGCCTCTGCTACAGAGGTTGACACTGGGTCCAAGTTTACCTTAATCTGAGAAGAGATGTACAATTCACTATGTGACAGAAATAATCCACATATTGTGCCATGCAAAGCCAAGATTATATATTATAACAAACAAACTATTAGGTTTGAAGGGTACACATTATGTCAAAATCCCCTATAGGTAGGACTGAGGGGTCTTCCACCTAATAATTATCAAAGATTGGACAGCAAGTTTACTAGAAGGAAAATGGTTTGAACCACTGGGTATCAAATTAACAAGAGTGCACAGTCTCATGACATATCACCCCTCCCTCGAACCCGTACGAAAAATCCTCAAACAACTGCAACCCATACTAGAAAGAGACCCTATTCTTAAAAAGATCTTCCCAGAGCCACCCATCCTAGCCTTCAGACAAGCACTGAACCTCGCCAACCTCATCACCAGAAGCAAACCTCCTCAAGCCCAGAACACACCAAAAGGATCCAGACCGTGCCAGGACAAGAAATGCAAAACCTGCCAACACATCTCCACCACCCCCACAATTACTACACCCCACAACAGAGCCATCAGCATCCCAGGATCTTACAGCTGCACCTCCAGAAAAGTAACATACCTCATCCAATGCACCAAATCCCCTGATGGAAAATATGTAGGAGACGCCAAACAACAACTGCGCACCAGAATGAATGCTCACTGGAAATCTATCACCAGGTGGTGCTGTGCTATTTCTGTAGTTAAGGCCTTTGGCCACTAGGTGCCACTGTTATTTGCTGCTGTTATTTATTTAATTTGTCTCCTGCTCATTCCTCCCTCCCTCTCCCTACTCCCACAGGGGGCAGAGGCTGGGGCTGCTACAGGGCAGGAGGGGCAGGGATTGCCTCTGAGGGCATTTGGGAACTCCATTGCCAGCTGGGCAACACAGGGAACAGTTAGGGCACCTGCGGCAGAGCTGAGGGGGCTGTGGGGCACAGGAAGCTGCAGGTCAGGAGTGAGGGGCACCAGCAGAGCTGGGGGTTGAGAGTGAGGGGCACTTACAGGGCTGGAGTCAGTGGGTCAGGAGTAAGGGGCAGCAGCAGGCCTGGGGGTGGGCAGGCTATGGCTTGGCAGTGAGGGGCAACATAATGGGCAAAGGCAAGGCACCAGCATGTCATGCCCAAATCTCTCAAGTGGAATAAAGCTCTGCCTGCCTGACTGCTTTGTTGGAAAAGAGTGATAATGCCTGCCTCCACCTGGGATGTGAGGGGGAGGGGGTAGAAAACCTGTCATCTCTTGAAGAAAGATGGAGCTGGGTCTGCAAAAGTGCTAATTGCCCTCTTTGAAATGTAAAAACTTTCTACATAAAGGAAAACAAAGCCAGGGATAGGTGCTGCATTCACTCAGGGGGAGGGGAGAGTAGAATAGCAGCTGTTTCTTCTTGCATTTTTTAACTATTGGGAGATAACAAAGACCCACTACAAAAGCTTTATTTTATTTTTTTAATCTGTGTCATTGGGTGATAGGTTCAAAGTAATTTTACCTGGAAACTTTTCCACCAGCCCTATCTATTGCCTGTATTTTATGACAAACACTGACATAATATATATTTTTTCTCCTTATCTCCCTCATAAATAACTCCCTCCTACACTGAAAAAATCCCAAAAGAACACTGCATGCAACTAACCTAAGATAAACAGAGAGAACTCTTGATGTTAGCATGTTTGCTAGGGTTTTTCTTATAGCCATGTGTGAATTGAAAATACCTTCCTGTCACATTCTTTCCATATTTGCAAGGCCCATACTTAGAAGATTTCATTAAAAAATATTTCCTCTTATCATGAACAGGTTGTGACATAAAAGAGATATTTGTTAATCCTAACACACAGCCTCTCTCAAGGGCACCCTTTACATTTCAAAGAGGGCAATTATCACCTTTCTCAGGCCAAGCTCCATCTCTTTTGTTCTCTTGGGAGCAAGAGAGGCTGAGAGATTTTCTTCCACTCCCCTGCACCTCCCAACCCACCCAGAGGCAGGCATTTTCACCATGCACCCAGAACCCCTGAGATGAGACAGTGATTTGTGGGTCCCCATGGAAATTGTGCCAAGCCCAGACAGCTGAGGGATGCTGGGAACCGTAGTAATGTCATACAGGGGGAGGATGATGGTGGGGAGGGTAGTTACATGCTGGTGCACTGCTTTTGCCCATTCTGTTGCCCCTTAATGCCAACCCACAGCCCCCCATAGCCCTGCTGCTGCCCCTCACTCCTGACCCACTGACCCCTGCTCCCCCAGCCCTGCCGGTGCCCCTCACTCTTCATCCACAGCCCCCTGCCCTCCCAGCCTTGCTGGCACCCCTCACTCCTGACACAAAGCCTCCTGCACCCCCCAGCCCTGACGGTGCCTACCCACACTGCCAACCTACAGCCCCGTGCCCCACAGCCAGCCCTACTGGAGGGGCCCCAACTGTTCCTGTCTTGACTGGGCCAGAGTGCAGTGGCTCTATCTTATGCAGACAGCAGTGGAGTATGTCCAGCCCCAGTGCAGGCTGAAGGGAAGTGGAGGGGAGGCTTGTGGCACCTCCCACCCTGGGATGGGGCTACTGTGCTGTGCCAGGCAGCCTGGCCACAGCCCCCCTTTTCCCCTGGGTAGCATCTCCTGGCCTCTCAGCCCCTATGAGCCTAGGCACTGGCCCCTGTGCTGCTCAGCTGCCCATGGAGTTCCCCACTGCCCTCAGAGGCAACCCCCACCTCTCCTGCCGTCACAGCCCTAGCCTCCACCCCCACCCTGACCAAATTTCAGGGATTTTGCTTTACTTGGCTGATGGGAGCAGGGGGAGGGTGATTGGAGCTAGATTTGTATTGGCTCCCCCTGCTGGATTTTGCAGGAACTTACACACAGGACTTAATTAGTTTGAAAGCTAGTGGCATGCAAACACAAACACTATGCACAAAATAACCCAGGTTGAATTTTTTTTAGGTGTGTTAAATTAATAAGGATCAAACACCCTTGTTTGTACAAATGCCCTATCAGTCATATTTGATTATTTGCTGACTACAAGTCATTAATAAGATTTTACAGAAACACCCATACCAGATTCCAGCAGTAAGCCAACTCCTTGCTACTCTTGCTGGAGAGAAGGTTTTTGCTAAATTATACTTGGTCCAGATGTATCAACAACTTTGTAGATGATCAAACCACTCATGCACAGATCGTCATCACCATAAGTGAACCTTTTGAACCAAGCACCTACAGTTGGGAGTAAGCATTGCACCAAGCAGTTTCCAAAAGGTTATAGATGACTGACTTGCAGGCCTTAAGGGAGTCATGCCATATTTTGATGATGTCCTCACTGAAAAGTGTTATGCCACATCTCCAAAGTTGGCCTAAAACTCAAGAAAGATAAATGTTCTTTTGGGGTAACCAGTGTGGAATTCCTGCCCTTCCAAGTTGATGCCACCAGAATTTATCCAACAAAGATAGAAGCCCCAACATAGGCTTCAATGTCTAGGAATAAGCAAGAACTGCAAGTGTTCCTGGATCTGTTTAATTTCTACCATTTTTTCCTAAAAGATAAGGCTACAGTCACTGATCCTTTACATAGTCTCTTGGATAAGGATGCCATGTGGAGATGAATAAAACTGCATGACAAGGTTTTCAATGATGTGAAGTGATTGGTGTCATCTGACAGCATCCTAATTTATTATGACATGCAGAAGCCATTTCTGCTTACTTGCTGTACTTCAACATATGGAGTGGTGGAGGTTCTCAATCAACTTCAGAGTATAGATATGAATGTCTTATTGTCTACTATTCTATAACTATGAATAAGACCAAGAGGAATTATGCTCAAACGAATAGGGAAGTTCTTGCAATAATCGTTGGGGTTAGGAAAATCCACAGCTATGTATAAGGACACAAATTCATAATTGACAGATCACACTATTGCTAGGTTTATTCATCAAGGACAAACCAACACTCCAAATCATTTCACCACATATAATTTGTTGGTCTTCTCTTCTAAATATGGATGACTACAAATTTCAACACTTCTCTGAGAAGTCAATAGCAAATGCAGATCCACCAAGTCATTTGCCATTATACTGTCCTGAATTCATTGTTTCTCCAAAATTCTGATGCTAGAATCATCCTCCAATCCTCCTCTCCAGGCAGATGACATTGCTCATATGACTACTAAGGATCCAGTGTTAGCCCAAGTACTAAACTGGGTATGGAGGGTGTGGTCTTCAGCAAAGGTCACAGATAGATTTAAGCCATTCATTACACATCAACATGAAATTACCACCCTTAAGGGATGCTTTCTATCAGGTATCTGAGTGGTCATTCCCAATGAAACTTGAACATGAGTTCTTGATGTTCTCCACATGAGACATCTGGGAATTGTTCACACGAAAATGCCAGAAGCTATGTCTGGTGGCCAAAGATAGCTGTTGAGATCAAACAAACAGTAAAGAGGTGTGAATTGTGCCAAGCTACATGCCATGCACCAACTAAGACTGCAGTCCATCCATGGGAAGTGATCAGGACACATCTGCACATAGATTTTGCTGGCACTTTCCAAAGCCAGATATTCTTTATCATTGCTGGTTCTTTTTCAATATGGTTAGCAGCTGTTTCTGTTGCATTAATGACTTCATGCACTGTAATCTGAATTTTATGGCAACTGTTCACAGCTTGTAGTCTTCCAGACACTGTTGTCTGACAATGCTGTGCAATTCACTCCTGAAGAACCAATGATTAGGTAATTTCTTACTACAACAGCATGTAAACTCCATGCACTGCTATAGGTCGCAGACCTGCAGAGCTACTAATGAACAGCCAGCTACTCTTTTAACCCCATCAATACTTCCAGTTGCTGAAACTGCTTAGAGGAGCCTACTGCAGTTGCTAATGAACAATTTCTTGTCCCTGAAGTGAGCCACATAAGATGGGTCATTGTCCAGGCCAAATACTTACAGGACTATTATCTGTATGGACTGTAAGGTAGATAGAAAGCTATAATCATCGGGCTCAAGGGGTAATGAACACTGGGTCAATGTCTAGTTGGCAGCCAATATCAAGTGCAGTGCCCAAGGGTCAGTGTTGGGATTGGATTTGTTCAATATTTTCATTAACAATCTCAAAGATGGGATAGAGTACACCCTCTGCAAGTTTGCAGTTGGCACCAAGCTTGGGGGACTAATAGTATCCTGAAGGGTAGGGCTAGAAGTCAGAGAAACCTAGGTAAATCAGAGGATTGGACTAAAAGAAATCTCATAAGGTTCAGTAAAGAGAAGAACCAAAGTCCTGTACTTAAAATAGAAGAACCCCCTATAGTGCTACAGGCTTGGGATTAAGTGGCTAAGCAGCAGCTCTGCAGAAAAGAACCTGGGGTGACAATAGATAAAAAACTCAATATGAGTCAACAGTGTGCCCTTGTTGCCAAGAAGGCTAACGGCATACAAGGCTGCATTAGTAGAAGTGCTGCTAGTACATCAAGGGAAGTAATTATTCCCCTCTGTTCCGCACTGATGAGGCTACACCTGGAGTACTGTGTCCAGTTTTGGGTTCCCACTACAGGCAGGATGTAGACAAGTTGGAGAGAATCTAGTAGAGAGCAACAAAACTGGTTAGGGGGCTGGGGCATATGATTTCTGAGGACAGCCTGAGGGTACTGGGCTTATTTAGTCTGCAGAAGAGAAGACTGAGGTTGGGGGTGGGGGTGGATTTCATAGCAGCCTTTAACTACCTGAAGGGGTTCCAAAGAGGATGGAGTTAGATTGTTCTCAGTGTGGCAGAGCAAGGAGCAATGGTCTCAAGTTGCAGTAAGGGAAGTTTAGGTTGGATATTAGGAAAAACTCACTTGCTAGGAGGATAGTGAAGCATTAGAATGGGTTACTGTGGAGCCTGCGCCCCGCTCCGCCTGGTCTATCGGGGTGTTGCCCCTCCCCTCAACTTGCCTGCCACGACTTGGATGTAAATATATACCTTAAGAGGGGTCTACAGTGGAGATCTTTATCCTGGGTGGGGCCTCCCAATAGACGGTGTTACTCACGGTCGTCTGACGTGGTGGTCCACGGGGCCCCGCCTCCCCTACTCCCCGTCCATGCGCCAACCGCTGGGTGATGCGTTTAAGATGTTTCCAGGCCTCGTATGATGGCCTCAGACTGGTTCTCCGGTTCCCGGTCGTTCTCTCTCCTTTTGGGAGCGATTTCTCCTTTCTCCTCTTTTACAGGAAATACTCCTCCAAGTTAGGAGGAGCTGCAGGGTGATTCCCCTGATTCCAGCTACCTCTTGAAGTCTCCGCTGTCTCCCCTCTCCTACCAACAGCAGAGCGTTCCCCTGCCTCCTGAGCGTCAGCCGCTTCAGGAGACTGAGAGAGTGCCTTGGCTTGCACTCTCTATCTGCCTTCCGCTCTGCCTCCCATAGAAGGCTTACAGCTCTCTGCTAAGCTGCCTGCTTGAGACCCACAGGCCGGGTCCTCTCCTCTCCGTGCCCGAGCTTGCAGCATGAGCAGCCCGCCCATACTCTCTCTCTCCGGCTCCCCCTCTCTCCCTGTTCTGCCAGCGTTTTTAAACTTTCCTGCAGCTGCCGCTACAGCTGCTGGGATTGGCTCAGCTGTTCCCCGCGCTGGGAACAGCTGTTGCCACAGCCGGCATAATGGCGGTTCACGCGGCTGCAGCCGCGAACGCAGCTCCTGCTCCCGCTGCTCTTCAGCAGGTACATACGCCCCTCTGGGGGCTTGCTCTCGGGGTCTGGGGTCTGCGGGTCCTCCTTTCTCTCCCTCGAGAGCCTGTGGGGGCACTTCGCCGCCACAGTTACCTAGAGAGGTAGTGAACTGGAGGTTTTTAAGGTCCAGCTTGACAAAGCCCTGGTTGGAATGATCTAGTTGGGGATGACCCTGCTTTGAGCAGGGGGGTTGAACTGGATGACCTCCTGAGGTCCCTTCCAAAACATTTTCTATAATTCTATAGTCTAGTGGGGAGGGATGTTGTGTACTGAATGTCTGTATACATTCAGGAGGGCAGCAGGGAATAGGAGATGCTCTATTTACTAGGGCACCCCCTGGAGTAACTAGGAACAATGGCCACAAATTGACAGAGAGCAGATTTAGATTGAACATTAAAAAGAACTTCACAGTTAGGGTTGCCAGAATCTGGAATGCCCTTCCAAGGGAGGTGGTGCTTTCCCCTACCTTGGGGGTCTTCAAGAAGAGATTGGACTAGCACCTAACTGGGGTCGTGTGACCCCAGCGCTCTTTCCTGCCCAGGCAGGGGGTTGGACTCAATGACCTACTGAGGTCCCTTTCCAACCCTAACATCTATGAATCTACATTCTCTACTCAATCAGCAGAGGACACTGCCCAAACTGCATTATGTTGTGTTGCTGTTCTTCTTTAGTGTTAAGGGTAGTTAGTTGTTAATAAAGTAGGCTTGCCTGTTCTTCCCTTCAATGATCTCTCTGGCACAAGAATTCCACAGACACACAGAAGTTATCCCACCCCAAACACAGTTAAGCCATAGGATTGTTTAGCCCACTTTCTAGCACATTTGTCTTGAAAACAAATACATTTCCTCTACTCCGGAGAAAGAAGAAATAAATACTACAGCTTTAACATTACGATTCCACCGAATGCCCTCCTGGTGCTGAGGTAATGGTTGTATGTAAACATGAAGGGCATGACTGAGCCATATAATTATGCCCATTACCATAATGCCATTGGATTTCACTTGAAAACATTCTTAGTATGGTATGACTTCTTGTGGTTAGAGCCTCCTAAACATGTTTACATATTGATGGAAACAGCAAAATTACTATTTCTGCCATCAGTTGCAGTTTTTCACTTATAACTTATATAAAATGCACTTATTTATCAAGGTAGTTAGGCAGTTGTGTAGTTGTTCTAATTTTGCAAGTATATTTAACTTTCCTCAAGGTCACATAGATGGTCTTTGACCAAGGTGGAAACTAGACCTTGATTCTCCTGAGTCAAGTGCCTTATCCCCTAGATTGCCATTTGTAGCCTAGCTATGTTGTCTTCTTTCTGCCATGTGGCAGTTATGGAGCACAAGCATCCTAGCTGATAGTTGCTTTGTGCTGGAATTAAAGTATAAAGTATTACCTTTTTTTCTCCATGGTGTCTATTCATTTATTTCATTAAACATTTCAAACCTTGCTTTAGATTTAAACAGCTATAAGGAATAGGATACCTATATATTATTAATATAATAAAACAATGCTCCTTATGAATTATGTATCGCAGAACTTCACATTCATAATAAGGCTGTCAGACAAGTAAAAGATATCTAATCACTGAACTAATTTCCAGGCATGAAATTGAGTACCACTTTTATTCTTTGTCTCAGAACATAAATAAAACAGCTTAGTAGATTTTTGTTCGTGCTGTTTTTGCTCTACCTATTGCAAGGAACATTCTTTAATATCCTATTCAGTACTATTCAGAAAAGTAGAAGAACTTGTAAAAACTGCTCCCAATAATAAATGCTACCCCCGCCCACCCCCCCTAAAAAAAACAGCCCAAAAACAAACAAACAAACAAAACCCAAGAAGTTGTTTTCAGGGCTAGCCATTTTGTTCATTTGCTTAAAATGCCCTTCTATTTTAAAGACTTAAGAACATAACTATATGTATGACTTCTGCTACTTCTACCAGACTTAGAAAGAATACTCTATATACAACTATATGCATGCTTATTAAGTCTGTGTGCCAATAGGGAGAGACAAAATAACTATACCAAGTGAAAAGTGGGAAGAAACTTGCTACCTTTTCAGCTGATCCACTGTGATTGTTTTTTAATTCACTCTATCCTGCAATAATTGGAAGCCAAACTGCTTCACTTAATGTGGGGTTGATGTAGTGATCACCAGGTTCAATAAACACAGGCATATATGAATGAGAAAAACTAAAATACAAGTTTTATTTGTGGAGCAGTTAGTAAGCCTCTGTAGGCCCTTCTCTACTACTTCTCTACCTGACCTCAAACTGGTGGACCATCTCCAATTCCCAGTTCCTTCAGTCCCCTGTAATGAGATGAACTATTTGCCACACCCAGTCTAGATCTAAGCAGCTTTTTTGGGGTGTTTTATACCTTCTGCATGTCTGCAAAATTGAACATTTAGATTGACTTACCACCAGTGTTCCTTCTAAGTTGCATGGCATGTGTGGCCATGCAGGCGTGCTCATACCATGCTCCCAGGCACACCTGCACGGCCGTGCACATCATACAGCTTAGAGGGAACACTTCCTACCACTGGTATATTGATGAAAATCAATGTCTGTATGTACCCTTAACAAGCATCTTCAAATTATAACTTCTATCACTACATCTTCCCTCTAAACAATACAAAATCAATTAACACAAAAATCCATTAACACCCATCTATAGAGGAGAGGTTACTGACGCACCACTCTGGAGTGAATATTTACCATTCACTTTCCTATTCTCTCTTTTCTGCAGCTCACTTAACAAGTCTGAGCCTTTCAGGAAGTTTCACTTTCTTCTCAGACCAAAGTATCAGATCCAGTTTCTGATTTTTTTTTTTGGTGGGAAGCTTGCTCCAACGTCTTGATAGATTTGAGTCCTTATACTGAGTTCCAACTGACCTGTATTTTTGGCAGTTGCGCTTCTGCACATAGCACAAAGTTCGTTAGCTACAGACCATTGAGGCTGATTACCTCTTTCTGCATGATGGTATTTGCATTTTTTTTCGGTAGGTACAAGTCCTTCCCACAAGGACATGGTTTCTTCTTGTGTTCTGGATTTAAGAAAGTTTTCCAGGTTTAGGCTGTAACATCCAAGAGGCTTGTCAGAAGACATAAATGTGTTTTCTTCAACTGCAGGTATACACTTAACTAAATTCATTTTCTAACAAGCATCTGTACCCTAAATTGGTGTCACCTCTCCAGGAACCACAACGAATGGGAGTTTGTATACTGTTGTATATAGTGCACCTCCTTTTCACTGGTATGTGAAATGCATCTCATTTTCACAGTTTGTTGGTTGTAGTCTCTTGTTGGTCTAAGGACATAGACAGACAAAACTCTAGGTAGAAAAGACACCAATTAGTAAAGATCTTTTCTATCTTGGACAACTCACAACAGCTTCCATTTCTCCTTTGCCTGAAGAAGGGCGTATGGGCCCGAAAGCTTGCAAAGAACATTTTTTTTGCAACTATTTAGTTGGTATAATAGAAGATATCACCTCTACCCAAAGAGTTTTGTCTGCTTGTGTCCTTTGCACTGGTACCTAATGCTTGCTAGACTCACTTTTAGTCTCAATTTTAATTTTCTATAAACATGGTCTGGTAGAATATTAACCTGAACTCCAGTGGCCAATTTAAAGGAAACCATTATTTCTTCCACTTCCTTTGGCAAAATCCAGTCCCTCTCATGGATTCTTATGGATTCTACTATAGCTATATAAAGTTATTTGGCATGCTCTCAACTGTACAAACTTAAGGTTTTGTGTTTGGGATTTGCAGCACCTGGTAAAATAACTCCTCCTGTACATGCTGCTTTCCACACTTGGCACATGTCTGCCTAAACATGCATCTTTCCTTTAGTGGTTTCTTTACCAATGAAAAATTCCATCCTGTGAACTGACTTTTTCTGGCCACATACCTACTGCTTGGATGACTCCTTCTGGTACATTCAGATCTGCAGCTTGGGACTTCACAGTTTCTGCTGCCCTATATATTTGGATAGTCTTTTCTAGGGACAAGTTTCTTCTATAGAATAGCTTTCCTTCTAATGCCATGTCTGCAATGCCACAACTAATCCTATCTCTAATTAGAAATTCTGTCAAGTTCCCAAAAGCACAGTACTTACTCAGTCTCTTTAGCCCAATAACACACCAATCTATGTTTTCCTGTTGTTTGTCTGCACATCAAATCTTTGTCTTTCAAGCATGTCACTTTTTTTTGGCTTGCAGTAATCCTCAAATTTAGATAGGATTACACTTCACAGCATATTTTGGCCTTCTTCAAAAGTAAAGGTGTTATAAACAGCCAAAGCTCCTCCTTCATAATATGCAAGAAGATTGAATATTTAATTTTATTGCTTTTCTCTTCTGCCTTTGTGGCTGCTAGGTGCTATTCAGACCTTTGTATGAACACCCTCCAGTTCTCTGCTATATTGCCCACAACAGAAGGGCAAGTGGAAGATGCAAAAAACTTCTATGACTAGCTGTTCTTTTATTTAGACTACAGCTGTGAAGGATGATCAGCTACAGAGGCCTTCAGTAAACCCAGGCATACATGAATGAGAGGAACTAAAAACAAGTTTTTTTGGAGCAGCAGGCAGGCCTGTGTAGGCCCTTTATCCTTCTCTAATTTCCCTAGCCGCTTTCTAACTGAGGGAGTAATCTCCCATTTCAACTCACTCAGTTGCCTGTTAGGTAGCATGCAATGCGTTTGGGGATTTGCTCACTCAACTACACAGTCTTTCAGGTTTGGTCACAGACTTTTTCCACTGTCTTTCTTTCCTCAGGGCCAACTCCCTCCCAGCAGGAGTCAACAAACTACCCTATCCATAAACGAAACACTTGTACCACTCGGGGTCTGCTCCCACAGCTGAAGAGAGCCCTTAGGCATGGTTCTGCCACCACTTGCCTGCTCTCTCCCTTGTCCCCCTGGTTCCTTTAGCCACAGGAAGGGTTCACTTGCAGTTTCTTTGCTGCACTCATGGTCCTATGGGAGAAAGGCACTCCTGGCACTGTCCTCAGGCTCAGCCAGCAGATCAGCTCGTGGAGATCTCCCACTCAACACTCTGCTCTCACTTGCAGCCCTCAAGCTGTCTGCTGCCTGCCTCTGTCTCTCCTCAACTGATCCTAGCTCCCCTCCCTAGGAGTTTTTTAGCTTCCTGGATGCCACCTAGTGATCTACCTCAGCTGGTCCCCTTCCCCAGGCAGCCTGTAATCAGGTTTTGCTGCCTGCTGCTAGGTTAGTCCTCCTAGTAAGTCTACACTCAGCTGCTTACCAACTGCAGTAGGCTGCATCCCCTGATAGCATACAGACTGCTACCATGCCCCTGAAAACATGCAGCCTGCTAGAGCATGTTCATGTTATAACTTTTATCACTACAATAGGAGCAGACATGCAAGGCAATTTCAAAGATCAGCTAATCTGGGCTAACATGGAATATGTTCCATCTGCTCTTTCAAACTGTACACCTGTTTGATTAGACTAGAACCTAACCAAAACAGGCTCTTCAGCTGCCTTTCCAGTAAAGCCACACTGCCCCTCTTGGCTTTGCTACCATCAATTCCTTTCCCAAACAGTCAACTACAACAGAAACCTAGGCCCCCAAAGCAGCCACCACAAAGCAGCCTCAACCTGCCAAAAATGTATGCTGTTGCTTCCTCTTTCCCTCCCACCATCTACATGCCCACTTCAGAGGTTAATATCTTCCCATAGGACTAGGCAGATGTAACATAACAACCTAGAGGAAGCCTAGCTCTCAGGTAATCCCATTTTTAAACATGAGCAATTAAAGTAGATTAGGCAGAAGAGCTGATAGCTGGGGGCCCACAAACAAAGGGGGAAGGACAGGCCAGGAAGCAACAACTCAGAGTACAGGCAGATGTTCTCTTTACCCAGTTTCAAATCATGCAGCTGACTAAGCCACCTGACTGTAAATTGGGAGCAGCTTGTGTACACAGTCGCTGGTGCTGGAAGCCACATGCGGGAACATGATATATATAGTAGGCCTGCGTGAAGTGGCAAATATTCCATTTGGATTCAGAGGGACAATGATTTGATTTGGTGATTCAAATCACTGTCCTCATTCGATTTGGCCAATTTGGATCTGAAGATCTGGCAGCGATTCAGAGATTTGGCCATAGACTAAACAGGCAACAGTTTCCGAGGATGCTGGACACAGCTGCCTCCAGCTGGTAAGTCTGTTGTGGTGGGCAGAGGAGGAAGGGAAAGGACATGGGGAAGGGAACAAATCAATGCCCCCACAGTGAGGGAGGGATTGGGGCTGGGACAAGCTGACCAGCCGGGGCGGGGGGCTCCTGCCACTGCATGCTGCTGGTCTGGGAGGGCATGAGAATGGGCATGTGCCCCTGGATCTCTTCAGGGAGGGCTGGGCTGCACTCCAGACAGGCAGCAGAAGGCACTGGGAGTGGGGGCTATGCCCTCTCACTGCTCGCTCAGCCTCCCCACGCCTCCCAGACAAGCCATGACTTTGCCCCAGCTGGGTGAGGAGTGGCAGGGCATGGGGGCAGGCGCATGCACCTGGATCAGTGGGGCCAGCGGTGAGGGCTATAGGGAATTATAGGGTGGCTACAGTCCCCCCCCCCAAACCCCTGCTCCACTGCACTCTGCGTGGCAGGAAAAGCCAGGGCTGCACTCTGGGCTGTGGGTGGGGCTAACCTCCTGGAGCACAGCCCAACTCAGCCCACCCCACACAGATCTAGGGGCACACCCGCTCTCATGCCCAACCCAAACCGGCAGCACACAGTGATGGAAGACCTCCTCCCGGAGTCCTGTGCCTCCCTGCCCCAGCTGGGCAGCTTTTTCCAGCCTCAGCCCCAATCCCTCCCTCGCTATGCAGGTGTTGATCTGCCCCCCTCCATGCCCCTTCCTTCCCCACTCCACCCACCACAACAGATTTACCAGCTGGAGGCAGCTGTGTCCAGCATCCTCGAGGACTATTGCCTGTTTAGTCTATAGCCAAAAATCTAAACTGGCGCCAAATCTTTTCCAATATAACTCAGGGTAGAAAGAGGGACAGTGGGATTAGGGAGCCTAGAGATTGGCAGGATCGGGGAGCTAGCAAGTCTGCAGTGGCAGGGAGGTTGGGGGCCTAAAAATAGCCTGGTTAGGGTTGCACAGGGGTGGGGGTAGAAGAAGCTCAGCCCCAAAGCTGGGGTGAGCAGATGGGCTTTCCCAGCCCTGGGCTGTGCTTCAAATGTGTGCAGATGTTTGTTAGATCAGGCTAACCCATTCCCAATCTAGTTTATTTCATCTCCTCAGGTGAAATAAGTTAGATCCAACCTACCATTTTTTTCCCTGATTTAACCTACCTGAATGTCCACACAGATCAGCACTTACTGGGCCTAACTAGGGTTACCATCCCAAGGACAGGGTAACAGTGAAATTATTCACACTGTCCCAGGGGGACAAGGCGAAAGAAGTGGAATGGCCCTCCCCATGGCCGGGATTGTGGTGAGAAAATCCCACCACAGCAAAAGAGAAACAGTCCTGTAACAGGATGAAACTTATCTTCAGCAGGCATGGAGGATGGGAACACACTGCAGTCAAGCAAACCACCCATGTGGTTCATCAGGCACTTTTCTATGTGGCTGGAACTGGTGTGTGGTGATGATGTCACAGAAATACATTGACCAGCTCTGATAAAAGCCAGCAGCAGGGAGAATGCCAGGGGAGCCTCAGCTGAGCAGCTACTGGGTGCTCCCCAGAGCACAGCCAGAGCATTCCAACATTGGGACCTGGTATGGAGTCCTGAAGAGGGGTTTGCCCCAAGGTCGGCTGGCATTCCAAGCCTGGACAAGGAACGACACTGAGGGATGGGTCCTCTTGGCATACGTAGTATGCGTGAGTGGGGAGGTTATTGCAACTCCCCAACCCTTTTTTTTTCTTCTTTAGTACACTTTTTGTTGCCCCTAGGGTGGAAGGCAAATGCCCAGGTTATCCCTGGGGCTGAAAAGACTCCAGGCCCAGACTTAAAGAAGCAATACAGGCCATACCATGGCCCATAGATAACCAGTCCCTAGATTGTGACAGGCCAATTGGACTCGTCCCAGACCCACCTTGGAAGGGGTCAAAACACATGACCCTCACACCAGAAGAGGCATGGCAAGTTCAGTCTGTCATATTAGAAACATTGGTTGGGGCCACACCAATAGGCCTGGTGATTGAAGTACCTAGGCCAATTACTACCTGGCCGTGCACCACTGGTTGGCACATGGAAGGGGTATAGGGGAGGTGAAGCCCCAAGAACATCTGCTGGTGACATCTCCTAACAATATTCCAATGCCAAGGGAACCTCCCACTTTTGAAAATAACAACTAGTCATGGTGATCAAGTATCAGGGGTCTCCCTGGGGAAGTGGCACATAAGTAGTGGCAGTTCCTGTGGGAAATCAGAGTGGGACAGAAACAACCAGTCCCAAGCTGCACGGGAGTGGATACTTGAGACCTGTCAGGTACATACACCTTTGTGTTTCAATAAGTTATCAAAGACTCATTTTAACTAGGGTTAGTTCAATCTAAATGTAATGTCTACACATAACCTCAGGGGACAAGATAGTTTTATATCAATTATTCAAGTTTTATGGACTTTTAAAACCACTCCATTTGTCACTAAACCAGGTATGTAACTCAGCCTTGCACTGAATCACTTCTCTGCACTAACTGATGTGTTAAAATGAGTCTCTGATAACTGATTGAAACATAAGGATGTTAATAATTAAGCTGTCACTCTCTGATTGGGATGGTAATTATGACTGTGGTACTAAAGCACTACTCTGGTGACACTAAATTATTTCCTACCTATTAATTTTGATTTGTGCATACTTTTTATATCTAGACTCTAGTTGCCCATGATAAACATTTTACATAATGTGAAACATACATAAATCCAGCAGCTAAAATCTTCCCACTTCCAGCCAAACTGTCTTCAGAAATAATCAGCTACCTCAGGCAGAAAGATTCTCAGCCTGGTCCTCCTCTCTGTTCTTTAAAATACAGGAAGAAAACAGGACATAGCCAAGGATTACCTAATGGTCATCAAATGCTGACAGTGGAGCAAATCATGTACATAAGAGTTCCTTGCATATTACATCTCCTACCAGCTACTCACAATCTTTAACTGAAGGAATTCCAGCTTGAATACATGCAAGTAAAAACGGATGAGACCATATAGCTTTTAAAAAAATGATTAGATTACTTACCAGGTATGTAAAAGCAAATTTAGTTAGACCACAAAACTACTCCAAACTTCCAGTATTATGTTAAAAGACAAGGGCATGTGAGAAGACACTTCTTTTATTTTTGTAGTAACATCTGAGCCAGCAAGGATGCCCAGAAAAAAAAAAAAAAATGAACAGGCAATATGGCAGCTTCATTCCCCAGTCATTGTAGATCACCAAAATTCTTCAACTTAAAGTTAAACTATAAATTTGCAACTCAGATATTGCATTTACCGTAACATATGGATATGAAACTTGGAAATCCAGAATATATGGAAAGACATCCAGCTACTTTTGAAAGCAAATGCCTCTGAAACAAAACAGATTTTTAAATAGAACAAATTTTAACCAATTCCAAAAATGAATCAACTTATCTTTAAAACTATTCAAATATGATGGAAATATCTGGAACATGCATTAAGAATGAAGCCAAAACATCTGACATGACAGGTGTGCCACTGAATAGTTAGGAGACCATGCAGATAGATTCTTCTGGTTAATCCTTTCTGGAAGATACTACTCAGAGGAAAACATTACAGACATAATATAGAAAACATGAAAAAAGCAAACCAAGGGAGACAGGAATGACAGTCCTGTTTGTGACCTATGGGATGCCTGACAGTAGGGGCTATTAAAATAGCTTCAGTCATTTCTTTTAAATGTTAAGGGGCTGGGGGACGGCAGAATTCCTTTCAGTGACTGAAATGCCATATCATAGCTTTGCAATTGCCACTACAAGACCTAACAATTGTCACTGCTCTGTTTAAAGTATAATTTAATTTTATCAGCCTTCATTCCAGAAATGAAAATCTTGAGGAGAATTATATATGTTGACAATTATTCTGCTGTTTTACATGCATACTTCCAAGAGACTCTCCAGTGCTCTTTTTTCTTTTACCCCTACAAATCTACATGGCATACCTTAGAACATGTGCTATTGCCGTTCCCAGAGTGTATCACAGTATGGGTAAGCATGACCTGTGGAGTACTTCATAATTATTTTGATTTCACTATTTCAATAGGATAGTGTCCTGTGCTTTCTAGTCAGGTTATCATTAGTCTGCATATCAAAGTATTTCATGTCTATTGCCATAGAAGTCTTAGTATGTTGCCACCAATACAATTGCATCTTTCTAGTGTGTTCTGCTTTCTGTCCTCCCAATGCATTCTTTTTATACATAAATACTAGGGCTGTGCAAAACAGCAGAATTTTGTTTTGACCAGTGTTTCAAAGTTTTGACGGAACAGCATTCCGTTTTGAATTTTGTTTCAACTTGAAACAGCTGTTCCGTCGAAACTGTTTCACTATTTCAACGTTTTGCCCATAGGATATACTGGTAAAGGTCAAAATAGCCTATAACTATCATTTCTAGCCTGATTTGGATGAAACTTGCAGGAATGGTAGCCCCTTCTGAAGGCATGAAGTCTGCCAAGCTTCAAGGAGATAGGGGCAGGAGATTCAAGGAAACTGCACCCCAAACTCTTGAAAGAAAAACTCAAGTCACGTGTATGTGTTAAGCCACAGTGGGGTCAAAACTGCAGGCATGCTAGCCCTTTGTGCAGCCACAAAGCTTGCCAAGTTTCAGGGAGAAAGGTGCAGGGGTTTGGGGGAAACTGCACCTCAAGCTGTGGACAAACAAAATTTGTGACATAGGTGACACTGTGTGTGTTAAGGCGCAGTCAGGGTGAAAGCTGCAAGCCTGCTAGCCCCTGCTGAAGCCATAAAGCCTGCCAGCTGTTGAGGAGATCAGTGCAGGGGGGTTCTGGGGCCCTGCACCCCTAGCTGCTGACAGGCAAAACTCGTGACATGGGTGTTTGTGCAACTTTTGCCTCTCATCAGGATACATGGAAAATTGATCACAAATATACAGAGGGTAAAAAAAATTACAACAATGTGTGTAAATTTCCAAATTACTTACAAGAAAAAAAAAAATGAAAAAGAGAAAAAACAGTTTTAGAACATCTGCTAGAAATAGGTCTAATCATTGTATTCTGGTTTTAAAATTCTGATTCAAATTGCTTCCATTTTGGAAATACACATTTTCAAAAAAGAAATCTTCCTCTATTTCTCAGTCTACTACTGTTACAAGGGATTATCTTTATCAAGCAGATGCTATTCACTGCAGGCACATTCCACCTACCTGAAAATTTAGAGAATAAAGTAATACATGCCCAAATTTTAGAAATGTGGACTATGATATAACATGCAAATAAGATTTGCTGTAGGGATTTCTCAGGTACTTTTCCTCACCAAATATATGTGTAACCCTGGGCGCGACACTACATGCACCCTCACCTGAATAATGGGATCCTGGGGTAACCGGTAGCCAGTAGCCCTGCCCAGCCCCCCTGGGAAGCTGCTGCAGTGCCCTGAGCGGAGCGCCTCCCCTTACAATCAAGCACCCTTGCAGACAGTTCTCAAGCTATTTACAAGATTTAATTATTTACAACATAAAAAATAATCATTAAATAAGCACATGGATATACTGTCTAATAAACTTATTTACACAGTCTCTCACTTGCATACGGTGTTCTGGGGATCCCATGTGCACTGCCCCGACGGGGTATCTCAGGGAGCAGGACTGTCTGTGTCCCTGGCCATGGTCTGTGGATGCTCCCTGGCGCTGGTGCCCGTCTCCATGCTCCTGGGGTCTCTGGGAAGCAAGCAGCAGCTCCTCTGCAGTTCCTGCAAGACAGCCTTCCCCTGCCTTTGCCCCCCTTCCCTGGTTCTGCTGTGAGCAGTGTCTGGACTGCAGGCTGTAGCAACCCTCCTGCCCCACACAGCCTCACAGCCCTGGCAAATGCAGCCCCTCCCTAGGTTTTGCCTGCCCCTGGGGCCTCTCACCCCTCAGGGAAACTAGAGCAGACTCTGGCAGTCCCCCGTTCCCCCAGCTCTGCTGTGCTCACACAGCCACACCTGCTGCAGTCAGGTCTCTCCAGACTTGGATTCTCCACACCAGCAGTCCCTGCCTGCTCCTGCCGCTGCAGCTTCTCCACTGCTGCTCCTGCAGGCCTCTCCCAGGGGCTCTCTGAGGGACCACTGCGCTGAGACTCTCAATCCGGTCTCCAGCCTGCCCCTCAGCCCCCTCCCTCTCTCTCTCTCGTCCCCTCCCCCCAGCGGGAAAAACTGCTCCCCCTTTTATCCAAGCCTCTCAGCCAATCCCAGCTCAGGGCCCTTCCCGGGCTTTTGCTAACGCTCTCTTTCAAAACTTTGCTGGGGTTACATCACCCCTCCCACTTCCAACAGGGCTGCTCCCAAACAGCTTCACTTGCCCTCAGAGCCTAGTGTCCCCTCTGGGACAAACTCTGTCTCTGCCAGGCAGCTCTTCCCATTCTGTTCAGGTGGGTCCATTTTTTAAAGGCTGCTACATCTGGAAACAGTATATCAGTGCATCACATATTTAAATAAATGCTCTTTAAATTTGCTTCCTGCAAGGTGTTGAGTACTTTGGCAATGTGTCGGGTACTTTCAACAACTGCTGAAGCCAATTTGGAAAACAGCATGCTTGGTACTTTACAGGATTAAGTATATACAAAAAGAGAAAGCCCCACATCTTAGTAGTGCATCATTTAACCCTGAATGAAACAGGGTTAAAAGTCTCAACTGTTTTGCTCCGCTTACAGGCATATACAAATGTAACAGTTATACCATAGCAACTTATACCAGCATCAAAAGATACCAGTATCATTTTTAACATCTGGCCACACACAGCTGACTCGAGGTCCCAGCCATAGGGACTTCCTGGGGTCCCCACAGCAGGGAGACCACAGCTGATGCAGTGTCTCAGCTGCAGGGGTGCTCCAAGCACATGCAACACCCCCGCAGCTGGAACACCATATCAGTTAAACAGCTATCCCCCAAGCTGTAGCTCTGATCAGCTGTCCCAGGCTCCCAGCTGCAGGGGCCCTTGGCCACATGTTTAATTAATGGCATGATAAGAAGGAGCCATAGAGTTATTACACATATTTTGTGGAATAATTTGTAGCATATTCATCTTTATATCATGCTTAATTGAACTTGTGGTTAATCACAGTTTAAGTGCAACATGTAGATGGTGCCTGAACTAAATGAAACATTTTCAGATGACTTGAAGAAGCAGGACCAGCTAGGAGGAGTTCTGCTTGCATTAGAACTACTGGGCCCAGCCCTAAATTTGTCACTCTGCTCCCCTTTGGGTAGTTCAATGCCCTACTGACAATGGTTTAGTGACCATTACCCCTACAGCTATCCCTGTTGATCTTTCCTCTTAATTTTCCAGTACCATTTCCAGGAATCCAAATGTGAATTTTACCAGCTTAATTCCAGCATCTACTAAATGTTAAAATGTGCCACATTTCAGCAGAGTGCAACTTAACATTCAACTAAAATGTTTATAGAGTTTTTAAATTAATTTGTTTACTAAAGCATTACACGTACCACTTTACCAACAAAAATAACAACCTCATTTATCCCATGTGATCAACTAAATTGTGCTTAATACTATATGATAGAAAAGGTAATAAATAATTCTATTTAAGCATAAAGAAATCTTACATGCTCTCTTCTGTTCCATTAAGAAGCTTATTTCAATATAACTGTTCTCTCTGAACATTAGCGTAACATTACCAGCATGAAAGTATTAGACTGATTCAGTCTTAGAGTTTAGTCAAATTACGTTTGTGAAAGTAGTGGGATTCTGGGGCATCTCTAAGAACCCCAGACCTCTTCCCACTGTTCTTCTGCTTGTCTACAGGGAACAGACTAGGATGTGCCTCTAGGACAACTTCTTGTCTGCAGCAGGCCCTAGTCCCTTCTGCTCTATGAGCAAACTTGGCAACTTCCCCTCTTAAAGCAGCAGTCTTATTGACGGACCCTTTTTGGTTTGCATGAAATATTACAGGTCCTCACCCCCCGGCAAATGACAAGCCTATAGTTGTCAGTCACTTTTAAATCACACTACACTCAGGTTTTGCTTTTCATAAGTTGCTATGAACACATACAAAATGTTCTCTCCAAGACATACAAGTGACTTTTATACATGATGTTGCAACTTTGCTAGTAAATGTCATGTATCCGCTCTATATCTGTCTTCCACCAGAGCTTTTTGTCCCAGAGTCCTCCCAGGAGAGGTGCTTGCTCAGGACCATCGCAGTCTTGCCACGTCTCTGAGAGTGCCCCCCAAGGCACAGCTTCTAGAGCAGGTGAGGAGCTGTTTTTTTCTCAGTCTGAGACCCCTGGCTTTTCAGTCTCTTACCCTCCCTAGTTCTCCGTGGTCCTGATTCAAGGAGCGAGCATCCAATTCTGTTCCTTAGAGATGGACTGGCTATCAGACTGGACCTCTTGTTGGCGAGAAGAAGTATAACCTGAAGTTGCAAGAAAAAGACAGCTCTACTTCAAGGAAGACATTTACTGGGGCAAAGTCTACCCAGCCAGAGGGCCTCTTCCCTCTCCAAATTGTTAAGTAGTCCCTCTGTCCCCAACCCAGCCCACATAACTTAGAGCAACCCTAAAGATTACTCCACTTATCTCTTCTCAGTCTTTCCCCACTCTTGAGCCCCAAATTACTTTTCTTTCAGCCTTTCCAGCCCATTACCATGATGAAGCTTGACTGTTTCCCTGAGTGTAGTCACCAATTGCACTGCCTTCCCAATCTGACAAGTTGGACTACTGTCCTGGTACCAGTTCTGTAGCTAGTTCCAGGTCCTGAGCAAAATCACTCTGTATCATTAGTCTGATTACTTGGACCTGATTTGCCCTTCCAAAATTTAAACCTCTCTCCTGGCACAATTCTTCAAGCCTCCTCTTAGACAGCCACTTGTATGCTGAATTTTATGCCACAGCTCAGATAGGAGTATCTCTATAGCTGCAAAACCTCTCTTCTGCCTTGAGAGGTGGTTTAGTTTACCTACACTTTAAATTATTTCCACGTAGCACATAAGGAAATACAATGTCATGGTTCCAAACGCACATGAAGAATGTCCAAATATTGCCCAAAATCTGTAAGTTAGTATGTCCTGACATTTTTTAAACCCTTTCTTTGGTGTTACAGAATAGACTACTGCATCATACCTTCCACAGTGTTTGAACAAAGTATTTGGATACCTACTGTGACTTAGCCAATCAAAGTTTGAAAACATAGCCCACAGTGATATCCTTGTGTGGTGAAAACATTCCTAATTAGCGCAAGTTCACTATTCCTGAATTGCAATTTGATTTTGCTATGTTCTAAAACAATTTGGGCTTTTACTATAAAAGGTGGCTCATTATAAGCAGGATTCATTATATGTTACCGGAAATTTTCATTTTATAATCTTGATTAATCACTGCTTTCTAGGTATAATTTTGCATCTCTTAATGTTTGAGCAGGTGCTGAAGAAGTATAAAAGCACAAAACCAATGGACACATTGGCTGCAGTAGCAATTTCCATAAAAAGTTCTGGCAAAGTGACTGATATTTGTATTTAAGGATGCCAGGGCTTTGTGTTAAACAAATGTTAGCAAAGATCCAACATGATAACAACATAACATTGTGTGTAATTGCAACAAGTGGAAAAAACCCACATTTTTTGTAGACGGTTAAGCTACAATAGATTGATATGTTAATTGTTGATATACTAGATAACTAATAGTATATTCACATACACACAGGTAGCAATGACACCTTATACTAATTACAGTAGCCCAGAATCTCAGTCAAATAGTCAGTTGAAATATGAACAGCTGCCTCTCCTAATATAACCAAAGACTTTTATCTTTTGTTTCTGTTGATCAGAGCAACAACAGGAGAATAAAGCTTTGGGAGGAAGGAGAAAGAAATCTACAAATTTCCAAGATGCATCCATACCAGGATAAGGTAAAGATATTTTGAAAAGGCAGAGCTACAAAAGAACGTTCATATCAGAATAAATTATGCTGCAATTAAATAATATAGAATAGAGTTGTTGAAGGTCATTCGTTGAAGTGCAGTACAAGACTGTCAAACAGAGAAAAGAACAGCATTCTGGTTCAGGGTATAGGAGTGGCTGTTCTCACACCAAAACTAATAAAAAATACTATGTCTTGACAAAATTCACAGCTAAAGTCATAAAAAGTCTTTCTACAGTTTGACAGTTCAGCTGAACTTTATTCAGCAAAAGGCTTTCACTGAACTTGGCTAAGTTTCTGATTTTATAAATGTTTCACTCAGATGCAGGAAGTGTTGTCAGTGAAAGATCATACAAATATAAAGACTACTTCTTTCTACCTGGAACATGACTTTTCAGAGTATATGGCAACACAGCGACTATGAAAGCCACTTGCTTAATAGAAAGCTATCATATGAACCTTCTTTGTGATCTTATGAATGGAATATGTTGACATCCAAGCAATTAAAGTTGTGAAACAGTGGTGGACACATTCATGAAAGTGTTAGCTGCTGTATTAGGTCTTAGTCAAGTTGTGTCTTTGTCAGATACTACTTAATTACTTCAGTAATCCCTCACATCTGTTTCTGTAACCAGTCCCATGATTGTCTTATCTGTGCGTCTAAAGATGGCTGATGAGGCCTATCCAGGATCAACAGACTCCACTGCAGCTGGGACATGTGTTTGTGTGGGGTGGGTGGCACTGGATTCTTGATTTGGTCCTCGACATGCTGTTTCTGCTGCTCCCAGTTTTTCATCTGCTGTAGTTGTCATGAGGTTTCAAAGTACTGAGATCCCTGCAGCAGACTCTTCCTCCATTTCGGATGGTCCTGGGCAATAGTCTCCCAGGAGTTGACATTGATGTTGCATTTTTTAAAGTTGGCCTTGAGGACATCCCTGAAGCATTTTCTCTACCCCCCTTAGGAGCCTACACCTTGGCTAAGCTGGCAGAATAAAGCTTGCAAGTCTGGAGTCAGAGATGGCTGACCCAATAAAGTTGACGCTGGATGATCATTGCCTCCATACTCCTGGTGTTTGCTTATGAGAGAACAGTAACATTCGTGCATCTATTTTCCCTCTAGATTCAGAGAATCTTCCGCAGGCAGCGTTTATGGTACTACTTCAACGACTTTAGATGTCTCCTGTATGTAGTCCATGTCTCGGCTCCATACAGCAAGGTGGGGATCATGACTGCTTGATAAACCGTGAGCTTGGTTTCGGATCTGATGACATTGCCTCAAATATGCAAGTACAGCATTTGGATGCCAGAAGAAATGGGTGTCAGATATCAGTGGTAAGGGAAAGTGGTGTTTCTGAGCCCATTTTGTAATGCATCCCATTTTGCATTTGTATCAAGCTAAGTGCATGTGTGTGCCACACACACCAATGCTCACCGATATTACCTTTAAAACAGTTCTTCAATACAGTTCCTGGAGAAGTAGCAATGCAACAAGAATGTCAAAAACTGACAGATTATAATCTAAAATTATCCATAAACAAGGAAGAAAATGACATTTGTCTTTTGATATAACATTTACTGAAACTGGCCACCAGTTGAGTAGGGATCAAAAGTGGTCATCAACTGCCTACAAGTTGGTGCTGATCCCACAGGATTTATCCATGCATCAAACAAGCACTGATGGGAGCGTCATTAAGTAGCATTCTTATTGGCAAAGAGAGGAGAGCACTCTGGGACTGAACTGACACAGACAATCTTCAATTACCCTCTCACATTTAGAAGCAGCCTCTCTAGACCTTAATGAGGATTATTAAACAAGGCTATCAGTTAAAAACTACCACTGCCACTCGCTACAGTGGACAGGGCCTATAGACAAACTGACTGGGTTTGCAGGACTAGTGATTCAGCAATTATACAACTTAAAAATATATAAACCAAAGTAAATTCATTTCCAAACAGGGGTGCCATGAGAGAAGACACCCCTTTTTCAATTAATAAAATATACACAATAGTCATTGTAAAGGTTAAGTTCTTGACAGAAGTTCTTTCTGACAGAACTTCAGTGATGTTTTCCCAGGGATGAAGTGGGCACATCTATATCATACAATGTCTTCACATACATATCTAAAGACATGTGTGACTGGTGCCTCTTGAATCAGGGGGGACACCAGTCAGTGACCGGGGGGGATGGTCCCCCAGGAGCCGATCCCACTCACCAAAAAGCGGTAAAGCTTTTGCCAGAGCTCTGCTCCCTGGCCAGGACCCGTGGGGTGGGGAGGGGGGGGAACTGGTGCTCCTGCCTGCCTGCCAGCTAAACAGGGAGCACAGCCTAACAGGGGGTACACTGACACTCTTAGAGGGTGCATGTGCACCCCCGTGCACTCCCTATGCGTTGCCACTGTCTAAAGACGGCAAAAGATAACAAGACCTGTTTCTCAATCTAAAATAATTTTGACTATGCCGATGGAACCTTCGCTATTCCTGAAACAAGAACATTTAAAGAAACTATCATCATTTTGTTCTGTGATTATTAATATGCTAAATATTTCCAAACGTTTCCAGAAAGCTTTGGCAAAAGACCCGAACAAAACCAACCCTCAGTGGAATCAGCATGACAAAAATTAGCAGTGAAGAAAAAAACATCAGCTGTAGACCGTATTAAAAGTAATGCCCAGTACTAGTAGAACAACCAGTTTTCCACAGTTTACACAAATCACTCCCTTAAACTAACTGCAGCCAGTCTGTGTGAAAGTGGTATTGCAATAAGGAAGATTAGAGAGGTCATGAACAGGAATCCAGTACAAAAAGCATCTCCATGAGAATATATTTACAACTGAGACAATCATAATTACTATCACAAGTGGAGTATCATAATCTGTACTCAAATCTGGAACAGATAGGCTATTTCATGCTCCATCACACCACCTCTTCTGAAAACAAAATGTACTTAAGCACTAATTGAAAGCCACAGTACCTGTGTGAAATGAGAGCAAAACGGTCAAACTTTCTGCACAGGTGTTCTTTAGAATAATAAATGAAGAGTTCTTAATCAAAACCTCAGTGTCTGATCCTCAGAGCAAGTGACTCTCTGCAGCCAATAAACTTAAGTGAAATGAACATAGACCATTGTGCAGAACAAATTTCCTAAACAAGATACCTACCAGAATGCATAATATTTTTCAAACAAGATTCTGTAATTTCTGCATCACTTCTGTTTTATTTGTGGTACAACAGGAACTACATTCATCTTACGGGAGTGGGTGCATTGTAGACTGCTTTTGAAGTGCAGTGCCTCAGTTGGACTTTAATATTCCCATCTCCCTAAAAACATATTATTTAGCATTCTGAAAACACAAGCATTTTTATTATTGGGTTTTTGGTTATAGCTGTGTTGGTTTAAGGACATAGGCAGGCAAGCTTCTTTGGGTAGATGTGATATATTTTATTAGACCAACTGAGTAGCTGGAAAAAAGTTCTTATTTTAATTATCAATTTTTTACCAAAATAGAGAGAGTGTTTGGTGTGTCCAGTGTGTAAGAAAGAAAGGGATAGTACTATATTTTTCTCCCCCAACCAAGATTCTCTTTGAGGGTTCAGTATGGAAAACATAACTGTAAAGGGAGGCAGTACTCTGAAGGTTTGAAGACTTGCTCTTAAGGCATACCAGTCAGCTTCTGAGCAGCTACTTCATGACTGTTCTCAGCCTCTGACAGCCACCGTATCCTTGGGCTGAAGCCCTTTGTCTCCCCACTGTCACTGATTATTTACTGGTGGGGAAATGGCTGTTTTGTTCTTTAATTCCAGGAGCAGTGAAGAGTCAGAGCGGGATTTAGCCTCAGCATTGCCAGCAGTTCTCTAAGAAGCCGATGCCAACATTTCCAATTCATGTGCAGAACTGTCACTGAAGACAAAGGGTTTTGCATAAAGATGAAGAGCAGATTATGACTTTATGATTAAATTAAACCCATCTAACAGAGCCTGCAGTTGGAAGAAATGCTTCTATCCATATTCAGGGTACACCTAGAAAGAACTAGTTCCATTCAGTGTAAATGACTTAAGGCTCAAACATTTCTCATCACAATGCGATTAAATACACATATTATAAATTGCAAATATTATCCTTGAAACAACCTCTACAGCATCCATTTTTTTTTATGGAATTTTAATTCTACAGGAAAGCCTAATTCTCATCTCCCCCTCCCATCCCTTTGATATTGTATATTTATTTAGTCCTAGTTAAAGAGGATGCAATGCAACATCATGCTGATGGCAGCATGTGGTATGTTCTTGTAACAGATGTAAATGACTCAACAATGGAGACTCAAGCTTTATTGTTAGCAATGGGACAAATAGAAGATACATTCTGGTTTCAGCTCAGGATATATTTGGCACATATCTCTCAATTATATTTCAGTCAAATATTGCAGCATGTGCTGCAAACTATTCAGCACTCATGCTAAAAAAATCACATATTTCAAAATCAAGAATGGGGACATTCTTGTTATAATTTTTAAGCCTACAGGGCACTGTAAAACTTTTTTTTTTTTTAAACCTACATAGAGTTCTGCTCCACCTAGATCAAAGCCTTACTGTGTGGTGTCTCTTCTAACTGCACTTCTTCATCCATCCACCTCTTTGGCTGTACTGACCAAAGAGAGTAGGGAACTAACAGGCACCCAACTCTTCAGGCCCTACTCCCTTTTCACATTTAAGGGCCAGAGGAAGAGCTCCAAAATGGTGAGGGATCTTGACAGTTATTCAAGACAACTTGTTACAATACTGAGAAGCTGTACAAAATGGATACAGTCCAATGGAAAACCAGCAGGGGTTTTATCTACATTTAAATTATTTGAAAAGATGTTTTCTCTATTTACTGATAAAAAGTTTAAACACTTCTAACTAATTATTTGCTCATGATCTATGCATACTCCAATTTCTTTCCTAGAGCTACACTGTTAGAAATCCTAATCCTGACTCAACATCCAATTTTGAATGGACCCTCCATCTTAAATTCAAAATGCCATTGCCACAGTTGGACTCTAATTACACTAACAGATTAAACAGATGACCAGATCTCTCTGTGGGTATGCATAAGCATTACCTTTCAGCTGGTGGAATCATAGCACTCAAAACACTTCAACCAGTAAAAAATGGCTGATGCAGTGGAAGTCTTTGCTATGTTGGATGAGGTTGAAGTCTCAATCAATTGGGGTTTAATACATCTCCAATATATATACATTCCCAACATACTGAAGGCACTGCAGTGCCTTCTGGTACCCCAGTATGCCTTCCTATCCCCTTTCCCCTCCAGGTTAAGTTCTCTCAAAGAGATAGATTTCAAATGGCAACCTCACCAGTAGAACTGATCAGAACTTTGTTTGACATATTTGTGTGCGAGAGAGACAGAAAATACAGTTTCTGTCAAATAAAAATATTCTGCTGAAAAATTTCCTTCACAGTCCTTCCTTCCTGTCAAAACATCATGTTAGTCATGTGGCCAGAGGTATTTTGGGAAATTTAACCTAGATGATGAAAATGAGGCATGCAAACTATAAGTCTCATGAGACCCTATGGCAACTTGGGTGATGCTGCTTAATGGTGAACTGAATCAAAACCAAATGTTTCCACTGAATTTCACAACCCAAAATTAAATAACTATTTTAATTCAGAGGTGTTGACACATTTTGCTTTGATTAAAAATGTCAAAAGGGGGGGGAAAGTACTGGTATTTACAAACCAAAAATATTTTGACCTTTCCTTTATGTAAAAAATTTTGCTATTTCAATTTTTGCCCCAATCTGGAATGAAAATATTTGAAAAATACTTGAAGTTCTCATGAGAGGTAAATATATTTTTTCAACAGTACTGCTCAATAGCTGCTATATGCTACAATTTGTGGCTTAAGGAAACAAGCTGCAGAAGACTTGAACTAGTCTTTAAAAATAGCACGCATGGGAAAGGCAGACAAGGTTCTTTGGGTAGATACGATATCTTTTATTAGGCCAACTAAATAGTTGGAAAAATTGTTCTTTGCAAGCTTTTGGGCACAAACACCCTTCCCGAAAGCTTTGCCCGAAAACTTGCAAAGAACATTTTTTTCCAACTATTTAGTTGGTCTAATAAAAGAGATCACATCTAACCAAAGAACCCCATCTAACTATGTCCTTAGACCAACACAGCTACAACCAACAACCCGAATGCACACGAAAGAACATTCAACCACCCCCAGTGTCAGGCTCGAGTAGTTTGCCAACAAGCTCCAAAATATTTACCAGTAAAATCCAAAATGTGAGTATGCAAAGTGATGAAGCAAAAGAAGTGGCTAAATATGAAGTGTGATGAGTGGCTTCATTTTGGAACATAGTTTTGATAATAAATAAGTAGAAGGTACATTATCTGGGAAATCCAAGTGACAAGTATGGTGGTGATAACTCCAAGGCAAAATCTATCACCATAATTAACTAGGAGGAATACAAGGAAATGGATAAGAAGTACAAAGCATGAAGATTCTATTCCAAGAATCACTCAAAAGCCTCTTCTGCCCAGCAGCCCATCACATCTGTTTCTGTAACCAGTTGGACATAAAGGAGTGATGTGGCTTATACCACATCCTGACACCCTTGATTCAGATCCTTGATCAGCCTAACTGGCCAGCTTACATAAAAGTGGGTCAGCTTCAAGCAGTCTTCAACACAATTCTAGGGCAAAGCTTAAACTGATATTTCTTGTGCCACAACAAGACATCCCAACTGTTGAGCCACCATGCCTCATTCCCTAAATTAACTACCTTCTAATATCCAAAATTCATTCTCAGTTTCTCTCGTTGATCTTTTCTGCTAATTATTCAAGGCCAGGACTCCATGTTGAGCAACTGCTGATGCAGCAGTGTAGAAACAATAGATTTTGAATAGAAAATTTAAGAACCCCAATGATAAGCACTTAAAGCACTTAAATACTTAAATACAGACCACTTAAAAGCACTTACTTTTCTAATGCAAGGAGCAAGGGACACAATTTTAAATGTCCTAACCCTGTTTTTCATTAACTGAAATATATCTATTGAGCATTGATTTTACTGAATATTCTATTATGAATCATCTTACTAATTATAAATTTGAACCCTGTACACTTTCTACCAGACCAAGTTACACTGAATTATGGAAAGGGCAGAATATTTTGCAGGCATTGAATGCATCTCAGATACCTATTTTAGTACTGCTTTTCTTTCATGTGATTTTCTGAGAGCATATATGGTAATACTAACGCTAAATATCAATGTGTCTGAGATTACAGGTAGACTACAAATGGATAATCATTTATGGAATGGTGTCAGGCATCTTTATCCTTCATAGGTTAGAGTCCCATGTAGTGATTTTCCTGACCACAACAGTGCTGGAATTGGAAAGATACCTCCATAGCTCACCATATACCAACAGACAATTGACCCATGTCCCCCAGAAATATAGGCTGCAGGACATTACAAAATGCTGATCTGCCTTTAGCCAGTCTTGATCAGACATACTTAAACTATAGAATAGGATATGCCTGATCCAAAAACCTACTGAAATAATTGACTTCAGAGTTGTATTCTCTACCCTCCCCCAAATAAAGGCAATTTCCTCCTTATTGCCCTTTAGTCTTACCCTCCAAAAATATTTCTGTAAAATAGGTTTTTACTATAGATAAGCCAAGGAGAAGCATACTTGCAAGTACTGGACTGCAAACCTTAGTACTTATTTAATAGTTTTAATACTTAAATGTTAATATTTAAGAAGAGCACATACTAATTGCAGATGCTTCCTCAGACTGACAAAGGGTTTTTAAACCTGAAAGCTTCCTAGGAAACAATTTCCCAACTATTTAGTTGGTCTAATAAAAGATACCAGATTTACGCAAAGAAACTTGACTGTTAATATTTAAGCTTTTTTACTTTTTTTTCTACTTCAGGGTGGTCACATAGCACATGACCCTGTACCTGAAAGGTAAGAATAAATCCCATGTCTTTTTTTCTGTGCAGGTGTTTGTAGAAAATGACTAACCCCTTGTTTTAGGGACCACTAAATGTATGTGTGTGTCCTTTGCTTTTAAATTTAGGTTACTTTCTAACAAAATCCTTATTTGAATTAGGAGGTTTAGAAAGTACTCAGTATTCATCTGTAGATTGTTCATACAGCTATGAACAGCTGTACTGTGAGACTCTAGACATCATCCCATGATATTTATAGAACTATTATAGCTAGGCCTACTTAAAACAACTACTAAATACTCAAAGAGACAGGACATTCACACACCTGTAAAAAGCATGCATATAGGAAAACTAGCTCAAATATTTTTCTAATCTATTTATACCCATGTTACAGATATGAAACCTGCAACACTTGCGCAATTGTTGGCAACATTATCAAATGTAATAATACTGTCAGACTGGCACATGTATAAATTTTACCTTAGAAGGGACTTGATTAATGATATACCATTCTGTATATCAACCAGCAGGAATTATTACAATTCAAACACCACAAAACATGCATGCCTGTGTTTTACCATGCTATTAGAATGACTATTTCTCAGAGAGTTCAAAAACATAGACCACCTTACTGGCAATACCCTCCTAGCCACCATGGATGTGACTAGCTTACACACCAACATCCCATACCAGGATGGCATCCAAGCCTGCCTCACAAATCTACAAGAATGAGATTACAACTCAGAGTACAGACCTCAGAATATCACTGAACTCATATACTTCATGTGCATACACAACAACTTCAGTTTCATCAACCAAGACTTCCTACAGACCCTGGGCACAGCTATGGGCACTAAAATGGTCCCACAATATGCCAACATTTTATGGCCCACCTAGAAGAATTCCTCAAGAACTGCACCAGCAAACCCTTACTATACCTGAGATACATATATGACATCTTAATCATTTGGACTGAAACCCTGAAATCTTGTCGATTTCCACCAAAAATTCAACAATCATCACCCTTCCATCAGACTATCGCTTGAATACTGCAATGCCAGCATTTCCTTTTTGGATATCATGATCAACATCCAAAATGGTAAAATTCAAATCACCATATACAAGAAAACCCATGGACCAACATACATATCTACATAGAACCTGGAATCACCCTAAACACATCAAGAAAGCTGTAATTTACAGTCAAGCTCTCTGATATAATAGAATTTGCACCAAGGGGAATAACTGTGACCGCCATCTCACAAATCTCAAAAGGGGCTTCAACCAACAAGGTCCCCTCCCCTACTTTTTGCCCTTTGTCTTCTTAATTTCGAGGTATTTCCTTTTACACAGACAGCCACTTCTTTACCTTATCTTACTACCACCATAGAGTCTCTCTGACTCACCTTTGGCATTTTTACCCCCTGCTTTTTTTTCCCCCCTTCCTTCCCTGTTTTACCTTGGACAGTGCCAGGGGCCAGAGGCAGCAGGAGAATGAAAGAGACTCTGGCTGACACCAGAGCATCTCTTTTGGCTGACTGACTCCCTGGCATGGTCTGGGACCATGCCTTGCTCTGCTTTTCTGTGGAGCTGTTTTTTTTAGACCCCTGGATATCCAGGGGTCTAATTTTCTCCCTGTGCTGCAAACTTGCAACGCGGGGAACATTTTTTCATTCCCACACGTGCCACTTGCCCCGCCTCAAAGGGGTTTGAAACAGGGCAAGAGGCACATGCACACTCATCTGGATGTCCCCCCTATGCCTGGAGAAGAGTGATTGTACTCAAAAGCTTGCGAAGAACTTTTTTCCAACTACTCAGTTCATCTAATAAAAGATATCACATCTACTCAAAGAACCTAGCCTGCCTATTTCTCAGAGATTGATGTAATAAAACATAATAAATTATATCTGTTTATCCTTCAGTTTGTACATACTTTGAAGCCTAAGTTATCAATTTTGTTATAATTTTCATCATTCAGAGTATGTGTTGATAGCCAAACTGCATTTCTGTATGGTTTTCGATTTTTTTTTAAAGGTCTCTTTTTTTACAACTCATAAAACAGGCTAGATTTATTTTACCCATCAGCTCTATCAATTTTTACTTAACAAAAATAATCTGTCAGGAGAAAGTCAAATTCTTAATATAAAATACTTTGGCATGGTTTTGAAAGGCTAACCAATATTTTTCCTGTTTTGCATAAGTCAATGGATATCTGCAAATAAAAAAAAAATGTTGAGATAGCTGGTATTGGGAAAGTGTCCTAACTCTTTGGAAGAAAATAAGGATACTTAAATATATCATCCCTATGAAAGCAGCCAATAAATAAGTTCCATCACTGCTAACTCCAGCCTGCACGCACAGACACACAGGGTGATGGGTGATCAGCACTGGAATCAAAACAAGGGCTTGACTTTGCAAGGCTGAATAAAAGCTGATTGGAAAAACAAAAAGAATTAAAACAATCTGTCATGAAAAAAAACCCCAACATATTCAAAACCCTTAACAATTTATAAATAAATAAATAGAATACCCAAACTATAAACTTGACAAAAAATATATTAAAATTTTGAAAGATGTGTATATGCTTTCGTGCAGAGTACTTCTGCAAAATGTCAATAATATAAATATGAAATGAGGACCCCATAGGCCTTGCAGGATTTAGTCCCAAATGCCCACTGTGGAGATATGAACAGTACAAAAAAGAAGATCATTTTGTTGCTGTATCAAAATTAATTGCTGCATCACCTGAGACTAGATGGGTCATATGAGATTATTTTATTAATTCTAATCATTATGATGACATATCTCCTTATTACAATCCAGAACTTGCAGTGTCTTGATTTTACTATGTTGTAAAGATATTAAGTAGTGGACACAAGAGTCTAAACAGTAGAACATAGGACAAACATAAACACAACCCCAAAGCTCAACTGGATAAAATATGTATTTACTGAACTGACTCATAGCTTTACTCAGCTGAACTGCACTAATTTACATACACATGAGCACGCACGCACACACACGAAATTCCCTGATAGTAAGCCCATGAAACAACAAAAGAATGACAGGAAGGAAGGACCACAGTTGGACATACTTTCACCAGCTGTTTTGGAAACATAATACCTGTTCCTGCCATATATCTGCATAATGTCTCTAACTTCCATACTCTCAAATGGGATACCCCTTGGCTGCTTTTAGTCTGCCGCAAGCAGTTGCTTTATTCTGAAAGATTTAGTTTGACCCTAGGCAGACAAGGTTCCTTGGGTGAATTTGATATCTTTTATTAGACCAACCCAAATAGCTGGAGAATAGTTTGACCCTGACATTTTAGTCCTGTACTTTTATACTTCTTCTTCACTATAAAGGAACATAATCACCACCAGAGGCAGAATTAGATACTCATAGCATAAAAGTCATGATACAGTATACAACCTGTCCCCCATTTGCCCTTCTCCTTATTAGTTTTAGATTCTCAATTACTCAGTCTTTGTAATACTTTTATTACTAGAGCTGGTGTCTCTCCAAATACCATTTCAGCATCAATGATCCCATCTGTTCCTCCTATTATTTCAACTGAAACAGGTCTAGCACGCAGTGTAATATATTTGATGGATCAATACAATAAATAAATTAATCAATCAATCAACCTGCCAGATAACTGACTTCTTTGTCATTGAGTCCATTCTCCCTTTCCTCCTTTTTTTTAGTATTTATGATTAAGAACTGAAGATTGTAGAGCCTCCTACAAGTAGGCTGAAATTGGCCCAAAGCCTCTACTGTTACTAGTAAAGGAAGAAATGCCAAAGAGTCAGTTACAAGAAGCATGCCAAAACACAGTCTTATCCTTCTCTCAACCTCTAGAGATTACATAACTGGGTTAGAAATCTTATAAGAGCAAATTTCTTCAAACTTTCTAGTGCTTTTCCTGCTTCCAAGCGTACTAGCACTTCTACTTCCTGTCCCCAGCTAGAACCAAGACACGTAAGGTGCACAAAACTTAAAAATAGAAGGAGGAATAGGGGGGACAAGATAGAGTACAAAATTCACCTGACCTCAGGAAGGATGAATACATGATCAGTTTTCTTTATATCTTTATTTTTCCCTCATTTACATTCAGCTTCTTCCACAGTAAGTTTAATCTTTGGTCCAGGTGGGCTAGGGTTAAGGGAAATCTTCAACATGCAGAACTAAAAATGGGCTTTAGTACACCTTTGAGGACCTCAGTTCAAATATATTGCACTGTGTGCTGGACCTGTTTCAGTTGAAATTGTAGTAGGGACAGATGGTACCACTGATGCTGAAATGCCATTTGGAAGGGAGACACTAACCCCAGGAGTAATAGCATTACATCACCTGACTAAGCACTGGTCTAGCCTCCATGAATAAACAAGGCAAGCCTAAAAATTACTCAGTATCCCAACCAGGAGAGTCAGTCGGAACACAGAGAGAGATGGGCAAAAGGGATTCTTCAGACACTGGTACAAAAAAGAATCTTCCAAAGTCAAAATTTACCCCACTTAAGATAAAATGTGGCTGCATTTCATATTTAACACTGTTTAAGCTAAGGATTCCTATACATCAGCACAGATATAAATGATCTTCTCATATTTCCCCCATAATTTTAAAAAAGGTCTAAGTTATTCAGTAAATTGAGAATCTGTTGCTCTTAGCTTCTCTTGTTTTCCTATGTCACTATAAAATCAGGAAGCTAAAGCTGAAAAGAGAGGTGATGCTGTCACCTAGCTTGGAGGTCTTCAAGAGGAGGCTAGATAGTCACCTGGCTGGGGTCATCTGACCTTGGTCCTCTTTCCTGCCAGGGGCAGGGGGTTGGACACGATGATCCATTGTGGTCCCTTCCGACTCTACAATCTATGAATCTATGAAAGCATGCATTAAGAAGCTTAAAATTAAGACTTCTCATACTACTTTCTCTACCAGATCCATTTAGTGTCCAGAGCCGTGTGTAGACAAAACAAGGGGCGTGTGTGCATGACACTTTAAAGTGGGCTAAATGCTTCTCTACCACTTTAATGGTGTCGGGATTTTCAGGCCTTGGCGGAATATTACACATTGCATTTCAGCCACTGTAGGAAATTCAGCAGCGTAATGTGCCTTAAATGACTTGGGGCGCAGCAAACTAGAACTCTTTTGAGGAGTTTTAGTGTGCTGCCCCTACAGCCACGGAGTGAAGCACTAGGCTCTCTGCAGCTCCACAGCTCTGCAGGAAGCCCTGCAGGCAGCCTGGCAGCAGCCAGGAAGAGACAGACTCTGCCTAAGAAAAGTGATGAGCCTGATCTTTCCCCCTCCTCCTCCTTCTGCGCCCCCTCCCCAAAGCCTGCCTGCCTGAGCTGTGCAGGGGCCTGGTGCTTCCCTCCGCAGCTGCGGTGCCCCCCAGGACCACCCAAGGCAGCTACCTGTAAGTGGGTGCTGCCGGGGGATGGGGGGAAAGGAGCTGCCACTGCTGCAAAGGGAAGAACCAACCCCCCTCTCTCCCACCCTTGCAGCCCAAGGACCGCTCTGCCCACTGGCGACTCACCCTCACCTCCCCGCTGGAGAGACAGGTAAGTCAGTGGGGTGTGTGCATGACATGGGGGTTTAATCAACCCTAAATTGAAGTGGTATTTTTTAAAACCCACCACTTCAATTTACGGCCCCCGTTTCATCTACACATGCCCCAGTTTCACAGTGACTCACTTATTGCTACCATTGCTGAGAACCCAATCTGATCCATTAGGGGTTTTTCAGGTTCTTCTCTGAGGGGAAGAGTCCCACAAAGGCAGCCAGCTCTTTAAGAGGCAAAAAAATCACAACATCTTAATCATCTAGGGGACCTTCTCTTGCCTGAAGTTTACTGAGCATTGTATCAAAAGCTTGCAGACCAGACTTTCGAAGTCAGGGCTATCCTGAAAATTAGAGAATTGTTTGAGTGACAGCTTGATACCCCAGGAAGATGGTTGGAGAAAAGGCAAAATAATTTAACTTGTTGAATAGCCTAAGATTGTTCTTTATTTGCATGTGATCGGGGCTATCCAGCTGGCACCCCACAGGCAGCAGATGGCATTTGCAGTTAGTTTGAGCCCTCCCCCCTCCCTGCCCCAGGCTTCCACCCAGCCTCTGCTCTCTGCATTGCTCTAGCTGCAGAAACAGCTAGTGCCTCCTGGGTTCCCCTCCCTCCTGCAGCTTCCATGTCCTGTCTCTGCCCAAGGAGATGGTACAGCATGGCCCATAGTAAATTGCAGTGGGGGAGCCCACAGCTGGGGAGCTGAGTTTGAGGCTGGGACATGTGCCTGAACACATAGTGTAGCAGGGGGCCACCCATACAGAGTACAGCTTAAGGGGGCTGTGGCCCCTGCTGTTGCAGTCCCCAGCCAATTGTTGCTTCTGATGGGGTGATGTGGAAAAGCAGCATCTCGGTGAGAGCCTGGAAGCCTCCAATAAACCCCTTGCAGCCTGCATGTGGTTTGAGGGTCAGAAGCTGGACAGCCCTGACTCCAGAAATTAATGGCATAGATATTAGGGCCTTAATAGTTCTTTTTGAGCTAAAAACTTTTTATTTACAATCTGAGCTAAATGTTCAATTTTTCCTCTTTTAGTGTAAAATCATTGCATACCTACAGAGCTGTAGGATCTGTTGTGTCATGAAACTTCATAGCCAGTGGTTTAGATATTATCTCTAGCCCTCTACATGAAAACATCCAAAAGGTTGCTTAAACCAATGTTACTTTCCCTCAGAACTTCTTTGGAAATACAGCAGCCTGGAGAGAAATAAATTGCTCACCTCTGGTTTAATATAGTTCTGATACAAAGTCAGAGGAAGGCAGCACTCAGGACTCAAGTTTTAGGGGAGAAGGAAAGGCACTTTTCTTACTCTATGAGCAGACAATTCAGATTATTTCCAAATAAGTCCAAAGGTCTGGGCAAAATCAGAGTTTGCATTGACTGTTTTATGCATTCTCTCTCTCACAGTATTGTTTTCATGATGCTATAATAAGCAGATTTCAACAGAAATTTTCCAGGTAGACTATTTTTGATTGAACATGCCAAATTATGCAAGCTTTCCAAGGAGGCTTTCATAGGAACTTCCTTGAGGCTTGTGACTGGAACTGGGGAAAGGAACCCTACAATAACCAGGCTTAAAATAGCCAATAGCCTGGTAGTTGAAGCACTTAACTTGAATGCAAGTGGGATCTGATCAGAGTAAGGACTTTAACCTGGGTTATCACACTTTGACAATCACCCTAATGGCTAAACTGAGAAACTTTGTAATGTGAAAATAGGAGGATATTTTAAGTCACAGAACAGAAAAAATGTTTCTCTTCCAGTTCTACTCCTAAGCATGGAGGAATCCCTACTTTGCAACAGGAAGTTTTCCAGAGATCTAAAACATATATTTAAAGGATACAAAGAAGTATTTCATCCTTCTTGTCTTCCACCTGCTAAATACAAAATAAGGACCAATTTAAAAAATTGTTATCTGCATACTTTAATGAACATGAGAATTTTGCCTTTTATCCTTTTTCACTCCTTCATCTAATGTAACTGTTCATTTCTCACATGTGTTGATGGGATACAATAACATCACAAAGGAGTTCTGCCAATCCAGCTCTTAATGCTACAATGGTTACAATCAATCACTTTAATGATACCAGTGGGAGCAATGGCTGCAGCTGAATCAGCAGTTGGCAGCAGTACCAACTACACTGCACCCAATGAATGCCAAGCAGGAAGACTGGTCAAAATTCCATTCTCATGGACTTGCAGGTTTATTATGGTTCCATTTTTTCCCCCCATCTAGAAGTATCTTCTGTAAGGCATGTTTTAGTCCTTTTCAAAGGTGAACTCCATTGCTTCGCTACTCGGCCACTGACTCCTCTGGCTCTGGCACCCTTGTTTGTCACTGTGACAGATGCAACAAGCAGTACTGTACAGAAATCCAGGAAAACCTTTTCCAAAGAAGCCAGCATGGATTAGTCAACTGGAATATGGTATTTAAAACTCCTCTTGTTAATATGGAAAAGGAAAACTTAACTCACAGTCAATACTGGCAGAAGTATCTGCCCCACTTTTCTGAAACTGCCTGGACCTCATGCCTGAAAACTTACGTGAATATAAAAGCTTCCTAGCCCACCCAGCCACCTTGGTATTCAAAGGTATCAATGTGTCAGTTTCTTTCTTCTAGGCTTGGGGAACTTCCAAAATTTTCCTGAGGGCAAGTGAAGAAACTCATCTCTTCCATTTTTGGCCAACTCAAGATCTCATGGTGCTAGTAGCTGAATAATCAGCCATCACAGTGGTTTGAGAGGAAAGAGCTACAGCCTCTGTATGGTATGTTCTTTATATGCTCATCTTCTGTGAGTTGACAATTTCATAGCAGAAACCAAAATCTATAATGATGCATAGATGCATTTCCCCAACTCATCACAGCTATCCCTCCACAAAAGGTATTTTACACAATAAATGAGTGCATTACCAAGCATCTCTATGTGGACCCTACAGAGACAAGGTTACTCTGAAGTTCATTTCATGAATATGTAAGACTAAATTCAGAGACTGGGAATGAGAATTCCACTAAGTAACAGTGACCAACATAATTCTCTTTACTATGAAAAGCACATGACTCTGTGAATAGTGTAAAATTCACATAGTTCTATGAATCCTTCAACTGGAACAGAGCTGGTAATAAGTGAGGGAGGGATTTTCTGCCAAGTCCCTAGAACGCAAGAACTCTGTGAGTAAAGAGGCCAGCTAATCTTGTCTGCCTATTGTGGCTCCATGGGCAGTACCACCTCCAGAGCCCTGTCCAGTATGGTGGGAAAAGATCCATAATTAAAAAGTGCAAGCACTTCAGCTACCCACAGGAACACATCATACATACTGTATTTGTTAAGGTGAATACAAGAGTGAAATGGTAAAGAGTGACCACATTTCAGCCATTGACCAGTTTAGCAGGAGGCAACTTAATACTTGCAAAACTTTTTCCTGGGAAATGACTGCACTGTGCATTATTAGCTTCAGTTTCATAGGGATTATTTTAAGATGGGCATGAGCAGCGTGAACTGCTAGACAAATTCTGGAGCCAAGCTTCCTGTGCTGTCAAACCAGGAGACTTTTATAATAATGAACCATTTGCCATGATGACAGATGGAAGCAAGAGATCTATGGATCAGTGTGTTAATTGTGCAAAACTGTCAATTACTTCATTGGATTAATCTGTTTATTTGCCACGCTATAGCCAATGTGGCAAAATGACTCCATCTGTCCTGGCTTCATATATAATCATAAATACGTTCTCATTTCTTTTAGGGAACAGTTCATCTGGACAAATGGCCGCTGTTATGGAAAACACTATTTTACCTGATGTGTACCAAGAAAGAGAGCACAATCCTCCAACAGCCAGATGCACCAGCTGTTTTCTCTAGCAAGAGCAATGCAAAACCACCACCACACACTGTGGAAATAAAGTAATCTCATTACACAGTAACTCAAATGGAAGGCCTTGGCTTTGAACACATGGCACATTAAACATGATGTCACTTACATACACCAGTGTAAATTACACCAGTGTCTAGAGTTGACAGATGACCAGATCTCCTGAGATAGTGGCTTGCAGAAGGTACTATTACAGTACATCATTACTATGTGGCAGGGGAACTAGTAAGAGCTTACTACTCATAAGTAAAAAGCTGTCCCAGGAGGAAATGAATTCGAGCTGCAGACATGATGCATACAGCCCATAACCTGCACAGACATGTAGTTATTCCCGTCTTTGAGAGGTAACTTTATGACTGAGTGATTTGTGTCATTCACATTCATGCATAGATAAAGGCAAATTAAACTAGTAGAAACACATCATGTCTCTGCATCCATTTTACAAATAATGCATATTCTGTATACTTGTAGGTATTTTGCCATTATTAAGGGAAAAAAAAGTTGATGGTTTATATAGAAAGTTTAGCATAAAGTTAATTCTTCATGATTATGTGTGTACGTTGAGATTCACATTGTTGCTATGAGGTTAAAAAAGTTTGCGTTCAAACAAACACAGTTCTCCTATAGTATGTAATATGTTAATGTGATCCCATACATGGAGGACAGGTTAACACCAAGTTATCCAGACCTGAACATGTGATGACACCTCAGCTCTGAGATAGCTGTGAAACCCCATCAAACTCCCCCCCCCCCCCCAACAAGTAGCCTGAGAAAGTTATACTTTAAATGGGAGATCCCATAAACTGGAGAAATTGGGTTCTGCGTGCTCCATTTGCATCCCCAACCCAGGGCATGGTTATACCTGCCATGGCAAAGCCGCCTGGTACCAGAGGGGGAAAGGGGAGGGTCATCATTCCATCCTTTCCCCTCCAGATGTACTCCTGGGCCTATGTGGTTGCATGTGCTCATCTCTGCACCTGCAGACAGAAGGAATGCTGGGAGAGAGAAAGTCCCTCTAAGTCAGCACTCAAGGGTAGTGCCGCTGTCACCTCACCCTATTTTTGATACTAAAGTTTGGCATAGGCCAAATCTGACACATAGCTTGATCAGAAAACTCAGGTAATGCATAGTATTCCACTTCCTTCACTGTAAGCTTACTGAGTAGAAGCAGGTGTAGGAAGAAGAGGATTTTTTTTCCAGGACATAGCAGCAGAAGAGGAAAGAGGAGCTAGCAGCAGAATCAACAGGCTGGCTGGAAAATGTCACAAGGCCCTCCCACTGCCACTGCCAGCCCCACCATTACCTGTACCTGAGCATACTCAGTCTAGGCATGGCCACTGACCACCAATGCTTCCACCCAGATTCTGGCCTAATTTTGCAGGAACTGCAGCCTAAATGTCCTTGCCAGGGACAGCTAGGTGAGGCAGTGCTTGCAATCTGAGGGCTTTGTTATATATTCCCCATAGGCTGTGCTAAATCTAAGGAGTGTTATGCTATATTAAAATTAGAGCATGCTCCCCATGTCTGCACGCACCTGCTGCACTGAACTCCTAGGCAGGAATGGGAGAGGTGTGGAGAGAAGCCACAGGCCCCATCAAGCTGCCTGGCCAAAGTAGAGTTGGCAGTGCTTGAAGAAAATGGGGCCAGGCAGCATGGGAAAGTTTAAATTAACCCCAAGTAACTGAAGTTACTTGAACTTTTCCATGGCTTTTACTCAGCTCCAGGCAAAAAGCACGGCCCTCTCCAGGAAAGCTGGAGATCTGGGACTGGGTTGGCAGGGATCAGCAAAGGGCTTCCCAGCTCCAGCCTCCCGCCACCACAACCCACAGGCCCTGATCCTCCCCGCACTCCCATCATTCGTGGGGTCCCACTGGCCCTAGGTGGTGCTGCTCCTGGTCAGTAAAACCTGGGAAGTTGGGTAGCTCATTCATCGAGTAAGAGTGGGGGCAGGGGGCTGAGTGGTGCATCTTGGGATGCTGGAGGACCGCAATTGCTTACCTTACCTCCATGGGAGCAGACTGCCGTTACTGCAATGAAACTGGGTATCATGACCCAGAGATAATCCTCTCCTGCATAAAACTTTGAGAAGCTCAGAGGGTACTTAGCATGAGTTTTCCTGGTTTAATGCATGGGCACTCATTTTAAGCGCTTTTAATACAGTGTAAAGCACCTGAGATATGCCTCCTTGTGGATTCTCTCAGAAACCATGTAAGGGACCCACAGAAGAAGGTGGTAGTACTGTCTGTTGTAGAGTGCAGTCTGCTGCCAGAGGTGACAAGCTGCCAGCTTCCACCTTCTAGAGAACCTGTCTCCTGTGTCTTCCAATGCTTTCTCTGGCTGCCTCTCTTCCATGATGCTGAAGGTCTTTGTGCATTAAGTTGATTAAGGCCTCATGCACTGAGTTGACGAAGGCCTCATAGACACTTCTGAGCCTATCCACCTCCTCCTGCAACTTACCTAATTCCTGATAGAATCCACCATGAAGCACCTCTCCCACTGCAGGCACTCTCCCACCCAGCTGTCCATGGCAGGGACATGCTGGCTACAGTTCTTGCGAAACCAAGCCTGAGCTTGGATGGAAATATTGCTGGTCAGTAGCCATGCCTGGACAGAGCCCACACAGGTACAGGCAAAGGAAAGGTGTTGGTTGTGGCAGGGGCTTTGGCACTGTGACATTTTCCAGCCACTCTGTTGATTCTCCTGTTAGCTCTTGCTTTCTCTTTGGCTGCTACATTCTGAAAAAAAAAAAAACAAAAAACCCTCTTCTTCTTCACCTGCTTCCACACAGCAACTTTATAGTTAAGGAAGGGTGAAAAAAAACTCCTGTTTGCTGGTCCCGTGCCGATCACTGCTTTTGCTGATCACTGCTTTTACTGCCTTCCATCAAGCTGAGTTTTTGGCTTCAGCAAGCCTCACATGCTTGCTCACACTGCAATCAGTCCCAGCCACTCACAATCACCCACAATCATCTCACTCCTCTAAACAAGCCTGCAGTATGGCTCCCAAACTAAAGCTATACCACCAAACCTAAATCAGGCAGGCCTTCTTACTCACCAGCACTCATAAACCCTTTCCCCCAGCAACCATAGCTTCCTGCTTCTCTCCCAAGCAGGATCTCACTCATCCTCTCCTGTTTGCTGGGAGAGTGGAAGCCACTATAGGCACACAATGGAAGTGCTGTGCAGGTAACAGCACTTCTGGACAGTAGCCTGCACAACCTTTGAAAGCCTGCTGTAGTAGGTGCTACATTGATCACAGAGTTTAGGGTTGATGGCAGGCATATGAGCCCAAAGGCTATAGTAAAGAGATGGCCAACAAAGAGGCCCAGTGAGTTTAGGGTAGCTGATGTCAGATGTATGAACCCAGGGGTCTTGCCAAAGGTAGGGCTGATGAAGGGGCCTGGTGAACCGTGTTAAGGCAGCCTTATAGGCTTATTATGATATTCAGCATCAAAGGTGTGACAGAGGAGAGTAAAAAGGCCAGAGAACACAGCAGATGAAGGTGACTGCTAGGGGGGTCACCACTGTGAACCTGCCACAGATGTTACTTCAAAATGTAGATTTATATCTTTTTCAATTGTTTGGTACATAACACAACCACTGAAAGAGAATGTGTACAAACACGGCATATAGTAAAGCTTTACTAATAAAAAGTATTTTTAAGCATTAATAATAATGTTATTAATAATTAAAAATAATGGATAATTAATTTAGTGTTCATAAAAGTACACATACAGCACATATAGAAAGGGTTTTTTTTCTAAAAGACTCCTATATGTACTACCAAGGTGACCATTCCCCTATGCTATCCAAATAACGCTCCTGGACACGAAAGTTATATTGAGCTGAAAATGCCAAGTTTCTCCAAGTTTTAGTGAAAAAATGTATCTATTTATGTTCAACTTATTACTTTCAACAAGCCAGTTGAGAAATTCTCTTTTCATGCACAATTGTAGATATATCCTATCTGATATCAGTACTCATTTGTTCTGGCAAGAGATAAACTATGCTTTTATTTTAGCAGATGATTGCAAAATGTTTTTTTAATTTTTTTGTTTGTTTGTTTTGTAATACAGTTTCCACTGTGCTTTAGTTTAATTCAGCAGATGCATAAGTGGCATTGGAAAGGACCATATCTACTGTACCTGGAGGGCACCGTGAGACTGTACAATTCTGGCTCTTTCTAAAATAACTTTTGGATTAGTAACTTCAGCTTCACAGAAGTAAGGTCCACTTCAGTAAAGGATGAATGACTTCAAGTAGCCTCCTCTAATACACTTTTTCTTTTTGAATTTCTCTCTCTTTCCCTGTCCCTAATCCCCGCCCTCTGGTTTTGTGCTCACAGCTAATGTTGCACTGCACTGTGTACAACAATACAGTGGCATAGCAAACAGAGTTGCTGCCCTGAGGCAGTCTCTGCAGGAGACACGCAATTCAAACAGGGGAGACCAGGCACAAACAGGTTCTGAGAGCAGGGGCAGGGGGAACAGTATCCAAGGGGGGCAGGCAGCTCTCTTACATATGCCAGGAACACCATAGTCCCATCTGAACTACTGCTAGTTCACATGCTCTGCCTGCCCCAGCTGTTGCAGCAGCAGTTGGGGACTATTTTGGAAACAGGAAATGGGAATGCTGCCAGGAGGCAATTCCAGCGCTCTTCTTAACCTGGCATCTGGGGCGAGCACCCCACTTGCCCACCTCTTGTTATGCTACTGCAACAATAGTAAGCTACTGCCAAGATTTGGAGGACTGCAGACTAAATTCTATTACAGCAGAGCAAATCTGGAATAACTCTATTCATTACAGTTATTATACTTTAGATTTATATCAGCTTAATCATCACATAAATCGGGACCATAACACTGGACAAGTACCATATATAAACAGAAGCCAAGGGCAGGAAAAGACTTTTCATCAGAGAATATCTCCAGATTATAGCAGAGGAACACGTTTAATTACCATGACAAGCTCCACAGAGGTATGTGTAACATTTTCCCATTACATTTTTTAAATAACAGATTTCTACATGCTTCATTAGAAGTAGATGCACTATGGCTAATAAACCAAAAAACAAAGAAGCATACTATTTTCACTGCTATATTCCAGAATGCCAGAACTTTTGAAACATCCAAATTAGTCCTTTCTTCAGAAAGGCCTCTTATTTACATTCACAGATTTCTAAAGGCAAAACAACAACATTTGCATGGCAAAAAGTTTTTCCCTCAGATCCTCAAGAGAATTAATAAAAATCAAAGCAAGAGGACCGGTCTGACCAAAGGCCACATTACACATGGCAGAAAGCTGCTTGACACAACTGATATTAGTACTAACATCATGTTTATCATCCATCATGCAGGACCCATTATGAACTTGTTTCTGCTTTTCAGTTGCTGCAACATTCCTTTCTTTGTACTGTTTTTATGGAACATGCATTTGAGAAGATCTCTATGTGGGACTTTCAAAACAGCTCAGAGTTGATTAACTTTTGTCCCATTGATACATATCAAGAAATTGCAATGGGAGCAGAATTAGGTCATCATAAGTCCCTTTGGAAAAGCAAATGGTTTGGGGAGGGAGTTAAAGAAGATTGATTTCCTGCCAATTTGAAACACTCCTCAAGCCCACATTTTATTTTTGATACAGCTGTGCTTTCCTAGGAAGCATTGTTCTCTTCCAACTTTTTCTCAAATGATTAAAAATGATAAAAATGTGCTTTCACCTAAAGAAATAAACTTACTAATATTTAAAAGAAGGTAATCTTAAATTCTCTAAATCTTATAGTCTTAAAAAGCCTCTAATAGGTGGGCAGCCTGTTAGGCAAGGAATACTCTTTCCTTGGTTTCGAAAGTTAAGTTCTGAAGAAGCACTAACTTTGGTTCACTTGTAGATGGGCAATTCAGGAAGAACTAGAGCTCAAGACTGCAGAATGAAAATTCCATGGTAAACCTGCAATTTTATGTTCTATTACTTGGCCCATTTCAGCAGCTTACTAGGAGCCAGCAGTCCTCTCAGCTGTGCAGCTCACCACAAACAGGGCTACTGGCACAAAGGTAAGTAGGCAAAATGACTGCCGCCCCCCACCCCTCACTGCTGATTGGGTGAGAGGATTGCCTGTAGTGCAGCCCCACCCCTCTCCACCAATGAGCAGTGGTTGGCAGAGTCATATGACAGACAGCCTTCTCCACCAGTCAGCAGCCAAGGGCAGAGCCACCAGGGCCCCTCAGCCAATCAGAGGCATGCGGGAGCTCCTCAATAAGCTCATGTAAATGGCAGCCAGGCCCCTGATCTGCCCGCAAAATTACCTGGCTGCCTCCTTGAGTTGGGTAGACACCTACTAACGGGTTATATTCTAATTAACTGTTAATATGCCTTATTGCATGCAATTTTGAAGCAAGATTATAAACTATATCTTGTTCTAAACCAGATGTAACTGGCATAAAACCAATAAATGAATTCTAATCGATCTTTAGCCAACATCTTTTGACTTGTCTTTCTTACACCTTCAAAAAAAACAAACAAAAAAAAAAAAAAACTTTTCTTGCCTGGGACATTCTCTCTTCTATTATTTTCTTTGCCTCCTCTTCTCTAACCTAAATGTTGGACAAGCAACTGCTAAACCATTTTACCATTAAGCATTTCAGGGCCTTCAAAAGATAAGAGTATCCCTCCTTACCCATATCACTGGCAAGTAAGGGACACCAACCTGGAGTCATGATCACTGTGAAGAGAATGAATGGTTCAAAAACTTTTGAATCCAGTAGTCTACTAGACCATCTTACACAATGCTCTAGCTGTCCCAATCCCTGGTATTGCCCTTCCCAGATAGGTTCATCACCACTTCAAAGAACTATCACCAACATGGGAAAAAACTGGGCAGGACAAGGTATTTGGATGGGGAGGTTTATGCAATAAATAACATTTCAGTAAAGTAGCTCTACTTCATCCATATAAAACTTACTCAGCTTGGATTGCACAAGTCCAAACTGGAGATTTCCAAACATACTGCAAATAAAAGAAAGCCCATTCAGAACTTCCTAAACAAAGTATGCTGGAAAAGGAGGGCTGGAATTCAGTAACTGCTCTTGTGACAGGACTGCCTATCAATCCTTTGTTCTCTTCTTTTGTCCCTGAGCATTTGTTGATACTGTTCTGGTACTTCATTTTTTTTTTTTTTTTATGTCTACATCACACTGAAATATATTTATATCACTGAGATTGTCCTCATATGTGCAAGAATGATGGGAATAATTTAGCAAGTGAAAACATTACTCAGTTTTCTGAGTGAATTATCCTGACCCTGGAGTATGTAGTAATACATACTGCCTCTGCGGTCTCTTCAAATCCAATAAACTTCTCCCAGTTTTTTTCCATGAAAGAGAGTAAATTGGGTAAAATGACCACTGTTGTTGGTGGTAACTGCTAGAATTAAAATGTAAAGGGAGAAAGATATTTGGTCACCCTTCAAGTGCTTTTTTTTTTTTTTTTTAGTTTTACAAAGTGCTATGGTACTTGTAATGCTAGAAAGGTATGTCTATGCGTGACTTCAGTTTCCATCTCTGTAGCTCCTCAACAACAGTTTTTAGCATTTTGAAACATTATATACTTTATCATATTTAAATGCCACCCTTAACAAAAGTGGCTAAGGACACCTTTCAATGAAAAAATAGATAAATTATAAAGACAATTCAAAGTATTACAACAAATAATATACAACAGAACCCAGACAAAATCCCAGGACTTAACTATGTCTGCTGAAAGTCTAATCAAATAAGCAGATCTTACACAAAGCTTCCAGAAGATGTCCAGGTTTAGTGGCTCTGATGGACCACAAGGATCAAGGAGTTTCAGAGGTTAAGAACAACTACTTAAAATGGCCACCCATGTGTTTCCACCAAACAAATTTAGCCCACAGATGACACTTGCAGGAGGTTACTCTCAGCTGAATTTACAGGTCGCAATGGAACATAACAGAGGAGGCAGTCCCCAAGGTATAATTATAGCCTGTCAGAGCAGACTTGATTAATCGAGTCTGCTGGAGCATGCTAAATCAGAGTGCTCCAGCAGCCTCCGTGTCTCATGTATTCAGCATCCCTACATTACAAAATGGTGGTGGGGGTTCTTTAACTAAACCTCACTGAATGAGCTTTAGTTGAAGCACCCTGCCACAATTTTGAAGTGTAGGATCCTGAATATGAAATGCTGCAGGTGCATTAGAGTGGCTCTCAAGCCACAGAGAATAGCCACCCTCCCTGTAAGTGAAGACTTATCAAAGCCCCCTCAGTCTTCTCTTCTCCAGACTAAATAACCCCAGTTCTTCCAACTTCTGATTGCAAGTCTCATTTCCCCATCTTCTAAATATTTTTTCTGCTCTATGCTAGACGTCTTTCAAATTTGTCTACATCTTTCTTAAAGTACAGGTCTCAAAATTCATAGATTCATAGATGTTAGGGTCGGAAGGGACCTCAATAGTTCATCAAGTCCGACCCCCTGCATAGGCAGGAAAGAGTGTTGGGTCTATATGACCCCAGCTAGATGGTTATCTAACCTCCTTTTGAAGACCCCCAGGGTAGGGGAAGAGCACCACCTCCCTTGGGAGCCCATTCCAGACCTTGGCCACTTGAACTGTGAAGAAGTTCCTCCTAATGTCCAATCTAAATCTGCTCTCTGCTAGCTTGTGGCCATTATTTCTTGTAACCCCCGGGGGCGCCTTGGTGAATAAATCCTCACCAATTCCCTTCTGTGCCCCCGTGATGAACTTATAGGCAGCCAAAAGGTTGCCTCTCAACCTTCTCTTGCGGAGGCTGAAAAGGTCCAGTTTCTCTAGTCTCTCCTCGTAGGGCTTGGTCTGCAGGCCCTTAACCATACGAGTGGCCCTTCTCTGGACCCTCTCCAGGTTATCCGCATCCCTCTTGAATTGGGGCGCCCAGAATTACACGCAGTACTCCAACTGCGGTCTGACCAGCGCCCGATAGAGGGGAAGTATCACCTCCTTGGACTTATTCGTCATGCATCTGCTGATGCACAATAAAGTGCCATTGGCTTTTCTGATGGCTTCGTCACACTGCCGGCTCATGTTCATCTTAGAGTCCACTAGGACTCCAAGACCCCTTTCCACTTCCGTGCTGCCCAGCAGGTCATTCCCTAGGCTGTAGGTGTGCTGGACATTTTTCCTCCCTAGTTGGGACACAGTGCTCAAAATGAGGCTTCCACAATATTGAATAGAGTGAAAGAATTCCTCCCCTGAATTGGCAAATAATTAGCAGCTCCGAAACTGCCACAGGGCTTCACAATAGATATATAGCATACATACATATCAACACATTTATATCTTTGTTAGTATAACTAGTTTTCATTGCCTTATTGAAATGTTTGAGATGGTTCTAACATAAGGGAAGAATTGCATAATATTTCTCCCCTTTGTCAGTTAGTAATGTTAAGTAATGTTTTCATCCTTTGGTGCTACTGACTTAACACGGGGGTGTCAAAGACATGGTCCATGGGTTTGATCTGGCCTGCGAAACCCTATCATCTGGCCCACAGTGCTGCTTGTGGGTCTTGGACTTGTCCCACACACCACATAGCATGTGCAGGGCCAGTCAGAGGTGTGCGTGCATAGGGGCCTGTCTGTACCCCTGATCCAGACTGGATTTGGGCTGGTCTGGATTGGACCAACAAACTGGCCCCGTATGCTGGATTCAGTGCAGTGTGTGCTTCATGAGGGATTATAGTCTATGGGTCTGATATAGGCTGCAGACTGGTCCTGCACCCCTCATCCAAGCTACAGGGTTGGATGAGTTTAATACCCCTAACTTTACAGATTGTAGGAAAGGAATATTTTGATAATTATTTGCTAATCATAAATCCCAATTCATTTTCCCACAAGAACCCTTCACATTCTAAATTAAGCACATTTATCTCTCACATGCTTTTATGATCAATCTGTGAATACACTAAACAGATAGTATACTTCAGTCTTGTCCTTGATATACCTGCCTTCCTACAGTTAGTGGGCTTCACACCCAGTGCTACTCAGACAGCCTTCAGTGGGGTAGTGTACCTGGATGCTAGACACAGTATTTCTGCTAGAACAGCTTTACTTTTACAGTGCTGTAGTACCTTAATTTGTATAAAGAAGCTCAAGGAAACTGAAATTGTGCTGAAAATATTTGTTTAAATATTTTTGGAGCTATTTTTAATGAGTAAAATGATCTGCAAGCCCATAGCCTTGGGGATCGTTTTACTCCAGTGGCTTGATCTGCAGCTTTTGTGCAATTAATGCAGTAAGATTGGCGACTTGCTTTAAAGACTGTGCTGTCAGACTCACCAATCAGTTCCACTGAGCACCACATATGAAGTTATGTGTAGCATATCTGACTCTAGTAAGCATAAGTCTTTATTTTTCAAAGGTGCTGAGAACCCACACATGCCACTGCAGTGAGATGGTGAAGTCATGGGGATTTGGCATCCCCAAAAATCAGCCCAAGAGTCTCTGATGTAGATTAAAAAATAAGAGTACTAAAAAAAAAAAAAAAATGCAACCCCTTTGAAAAACTGGGCTCAAAAAGTGAACAAATAGAGCAAGCAAGCAATGAGCGTAGATCAACATCTCATCACCCATCCCCAACAGAGATGTAGAGGAGCACAGTTCTATCCGATTGTTTGCTTTGAGGCCAGCAGTTAAATTGAGTGTGGATTAGATGAACAAGGAGGATAAACCACCCAGGCTGAGAAGAGAGAGGCACTCCATTCTGCTAGACATCACCCCTTTCTCTGCTTCTCTGAGCAAAATTGTTCTTAAAGGTTTCTCTTTGGAAACTGTCATCTGATCAATGGAAAGGTAAAGCAAGTCATTTGAGGTTTTAGGTTTTAAAAAATATGCAGATATTCTGTCTGAGCAGGAGATGACAAAGTTTGCTATTATGACTGTGATAAGCTCTCAACAGAAATATGAAGCCCCAAACTCTTTGATGAATTACAGAAACCAACTGTATCCTGTAGGCTTGCCAATATAAAATAAAAAGCCTATAGAAATCTTGAGATGTTTTATTGCTGCTATGTATTATGGGAGAAATGTATTACTAAACTACACAGAGGGAAAAATAGGATCAATATCCAACACTTTACATACAAAAGAATGAATACAACAGAAGAACTGTCAACAGAATACCTGTTAAAGGGTTTTAAAAAGCTAGCCTTTCATCATTTCAGACAAAACAGTTTCTCACAGATATTACTAGAATTCACTTACCTACTTTATTATGCAGCCTGATGAGCATTCATGTTTTAAAACTTCACTGACAGCAAGTCAAAGAAAGAAATAAAGAAAATAAAATGTAAAACAGTTAAGCTGCCAAGATTTGGAAGACTGCGGACTAAATTCTATTATAGTGGAGCAAAACTGGAATAACTCTGTTAATTACAGTTATTATACTTTAGATTTATATCAGCTTAATCATCACATAAATCAGGATCATAACACTGGACAAGTACCATATATAAACAGAAGCCAAAGGCAGGAAAAGGCTTTTCATGGGAAAGTATCTCCAGATCATAGCAGAGGAACACATTCAGTTACCATAGGCAAGCTCCACAGAGATACACGAGTAATTTGTGGTACTTCATCATCCCAGGATGCACTGCTTCCAGCCCTCCCCACTCCTGTTCTAAGGGCTGGTCTGAGCACCCTCTGAAATGCCTCTGCTTAGGGGGGTGGTACAGGCTAACAAGGGCTGGCTATATACTTAGGGCCTTGTTACATATTGCATTTTGAGCTGCTCAAATGTTGATTGGTTTTAGTGTTAACTCAAGTTTGGAGCAGTTGCACCTTAAGGCAAAAAACTTTCTTTGAGTGTCCCTCACCTGTACAGCTGTGACTTGCCACTAGAAGACTGTCTAGCAGAAGCCAGACTAGGAGCCATAGCTGTCAGTTGCCACTACAGGGCTTGTGAGCCAGGGCAGGCTTCTATCCCTGCTCTAGGTGGGGGTGAAGCTGAGAGATGGAGGGTTAATGGGATGGGGTGGGTAATGACATGGGAGGTAGAAAAGAAATGGGGATGGGTGATGAAAAGAAGGATGTCAGCCACTGCAGGATAAAATAAAAATTTAGAGAAGTAAGGAGAAGAAATAAAAAATAAGTCCATTAAAGAAAGTTTCAGGTTTTAATGAACTGGGATTGGGATTGAATTGTGAAGGGTGCTGGTCATGTTTCCCAGGGTGGCTGGGAGTGGTGAGGGAAGGCACTTTCAGGGGAGCTACTGTCCTGGCCCCAAGAAAAAAGCCCCAGCTCATGAGGACCTGATCTGGCCCCTTATCTTATTCTCTCCCTCCAGACCCGACTCCTTGACACATCCGTGTACTGTAACCTGGGTAGCTGACGTGCTTTGCAGGCTGTTTGCATAGGGTTTCACCCCTGTGGGTGAGATGGCCACATATGCAACTTGAATTAATATGTTTTGCACAATTCTGTAAGGCAAATATAGTAAACCATAAATGATTCAATGAAAAGGAGACCAAAACTCCTTTACCAAACCAAAACATTTGTTTACAGAGAAGCGGGAAAAAAATTAATTTACATGCAATTCCTTGAGGACTCCAGTGTGCAGCCCTGAAAATAAATCAGGTTTTGAAGTTGCATTGGGACTGAACAAGAGATGTTAGCCAGCCAGCACCCCAAAGGTGTAGGCTAAAAATAAGCTAAATGTGGGAACAGTTGCCTGATTAATACCAAACTGCAGTTATATCCTATGTAGATGATGTTTTAATTCATGGACCCATGCAAGAAGAGGTCTGATCAGACACGTAATTACAGCATGTCATGGGCAGCCTCGCTGCATGTATATAGGCGCCCTAAGGTTATAGGGTCAAGTAGGAATCAGAAGATAGGAAATATCATCTATAAGGATACTTGTTGAAACTGTGCATAATCATATATCACTCTTTGCACAGGATTTCTATTCCATTTAGTGCACAGGATGTACCTGCTTTGACAATGCACCAAGACAGTTTCTGTAGGTACCTGACTTAATGTTATTACCAAAATCTTTAATGAATAAAGGCAAGGGGTTCTAGGATGAAAAATTATGGTCTCACATTTAAGGCAGCTTAAAATCCATCCCTGCCTCACCCAGTGTTCTTATCTGGCGTTGCAAAAGTCAACTGAAAAATATTTTTTCAGACCAACACTAATTTATGTTTCCCATTTCCTGAGTAATTAGTTTGAGATTCTGGGGTCTCATTTACAAAAATACTGATGCTCACATGGATAGCTAAAGTCTAAGAAAGCTGTGCTTTCAACATATGTAGTGTTATACAATGTTGAGGATGGATAAATATGACCCAAATCATCTACATTTAGGCACCTAGTTTTAATGGACATTTTTGTACCCCCTTCTGTTAAATGGGCATAATACAAATTTACTTCACAGTAAAATTATTATTGTTTTTGTTAAGACAGTCAGATTCCACAGCAATGAGAGCCTGATTATAAGCCTCCCCACAATGTGCAGGTAAAAGTGCAATGGAATTTAATGCACTTACCATGCCACACATGTATGGCAGAAGGTGTGATTGTGGGACCATAAATCAGATCCCATCATGCTTAGTTACTGATCTAGGGGGAGCCTGATCACAGGCTCTCCCTACACCATGGTGCAAGAAGAAAGCTTGAGTGTGAGGTGCCCCACAGCTGGAAGTTCGCATCAGTTGTGTCCTCCCAACCATGAGGGCACATGGAGTAGCCCTGGGAGTGGAAGAGTGCTTCAGCTATGGTCTCCCAGCTGTGCGGGTGCCTGGGACATTACCTCAGCTGCAGTCTCCCAGTTGTGGGAGTGCATAGCATGCCCCCATGGATGGGAGCCCTGTCAGCTAACAGGGCTCCCAAGCCTTGGGAGCTGGAAGCCAGTGTCAGCTGGAAGCTCACAAACTTGGGGATGTATATGTCCCCCCGCCACCCAAACCCCCAGCTGGGAGCTCTGATAATTTAACAAGGATCCAGGCCACAGGGGTCCCTGGCCACATGTTCAATTAATGGCATGAAAGGAAGTAGCTACAAGTTATTACACATATTTTGTGGACTAACTTTGTAATTTATTCCACTCCTATCACATCATTAATTTATTAAATATGTGGCAAAGAGTGTATCATAAGGTATCTGGCACAAAAGGAACTCACACAAGGTTGCATAAGTAACTTTCAGGGGTGTGAGAAACAGGCCATATTCAATCCAGATTCAGATTTGGCCCAAATTTGGGACAGTGATTTGATTTGTTGATTCGGATCACTGTCTGTGATTCGATTCAGCTGAATCCTAATCTGAAGATTCAATGCTGATTTGGAGAATCAGCAACTTGGACATAGACACAGCTTTAAATGTTCTTTCTACATATCTCAAGGTAACAGGGGCACAGCTCATGAACTCTGTGATGCTGGGGTGGATGGAGCATCCCACAGGAGCGCTGGGGTGGGGGGGGGAGGGGTGCATGCTCAGCGGCAAACCCAGAAGTGGACCTCAAGTACTTCCAGTCCACTTCTGGGTCTACCAGGGAGTGTGTTGTGGGGCCCACCCCACACACCCCAGCTTGCTAGAAGTGCTTCTGGTCCAGTTCTGGGTTTGCTGCCAAGTGTGCTGGGGACTCCCCCCCACATCATCACAGCATTCACGAGCCGCCTGGTACTTTGAGATATGTAGAAAAACACATTTAAAGCTGTGCCTACGTACGAATCTCTGAATCCATTCATAGGGTTCCGATTCGATTCGGAGAGATTAAAGGGTCTCCTGATTCAATTTGGATTCGGAGATTTGGCCACTGAATCAGGCCAAATCTCCATCAAATCAGGGACTGAAGCTTCACACAGCCCCAGTAATTTTCTCCTTTCTGGCCATCTGTTCTTTCTGACACAAAGTTACACACTTCAGGACTAACAAGAATTTCTACTATAAATGGGGAACTCGCTTGTTGGATGTGACAAAGGAGTGAGTGTAAATGAGCATGATAGTTTAGACTGAGCCTCTAATGTAGTCTTACTGGACTTGGATGTGTCAGGAAAGACATTTTCCATAGAGAAAGGAAAGAAAGTGTTAATGACTTCATAATTTTGCAGTTATTAGGGGCTGGAAGGGAACTTACAATCATCAGGCCTAGCTCCCTCCCCTCTCCCTGCATGGCAGGAAAGACCGCTGGGATCAAATGATCCCAGCAAGATGGGCATCGAGACGTTTTTTAAAAATTGCCAGGGTGGATGACCATACCACTTCAGGGGGAAGCCTGTTCCAAACCCTCAGTACTCAACTTGTAAAGAAGTTTTTCCTTAAGCCTAGCCTGAAGCAATCTTCAATCACCTTGTGCCTATTATTTCAAGTCCTCCTCTGTGGGGGCCTCCTCTAGGGGGTCTTGGTCTTTGTACAAGACCTTACACCTTAATGTACTGTGATGGTCATCCATGTTACAGAAAGATGAAATTCAAGGGATCATAATGTATGTTTAATTAAGGAGCTGTAGCTCAAAGTGTCATTGCCATCAGAGCAGAAGGATTCTTGCAATATTATACCTTCAGTTAGCCAGGATTTTTGTCAGTGATAATGGCTGTAGAAGAAAATTCCATATGAAAACATATCATCAAATTATGAAACATAATTACAACTTATAACTGCAGCTATAACAATGAGAAAAAGACAGCCAAAGCAAGATTTCCACTGTCTATTAAGGAAAAGGAGTTTGCGGAGGAGTGAATGGAAGCCCAAGAGGGGGTATGACAGGTTTGTTTGTTTTTTATGATTGGCAGTGTAAGTTGAATTGCTGTTCTCCAAGCAAGATGTCTAGATTTAATCTCAGATGGGCTGGGTTTCAGAGATTTTTGTGTTTAGGACGCCCTGGGATATTTTTTATTTCAGTCCATAATTTAGTAAAGGCATTTTTTCTTCATCGTGGGGGAGGATGTATGTTACTAAGAATAAGGATTCATTGAAGAGGGGTAAATCATATCATTGTAATGACTCGCATTGCTTGGCCAAGCTGTATATCGACCTTATCACTATGAGCACTGTTTAACAAGATTGGGGTACAGTATTCTATCAAAGAGTAGACAAGCACTAAGGTTGTTGTTCTCAGTGCATTAACAGCATCTTCCCAGGAAGACCCAATGAGTTTCTGAAGCAAGTTATTACAGGCTTTTAAATTTAGCTGATGTCATAGTTAAGTGATTTTTATAGGACAGTGTTTCATCTAAAATGATTCTCAAATATTTAGGAGTACCATTCAAATACAAGGGCTGATTTTGGAAAATAATAATGGGTTGATAATTACTTTTGTTTTTGCTCAGGTGAAATGTACAAATTTCTGTTTTCCCAGGGTTTGGGCACGAATGCCATTGTTTAAGTAGGTATCTAAGGTATTCAGATCAGATGCGAGTATTATTTCTCCTCTTAAAACCAAATTGTTGCATAGCAAGGGCTATGTCATCAACATGTATGAATTTCCTTGAGGAGGTGCCTGGGATGTCATGAACATAAAGATTAAACAACAAAAGCACGAGGACTTTAAAGAAACTTTATTACATCTCTTCATGCATTTAATGGAACTCTATTGGACTGTACAATGCTACATCTGAGGCAGTCAGCTGGCTGCAAAATTTGGATATAAAATTGTGAATATGTTTCTCTTCGTTTTGTGATCACTGTATCATCATATGCTTTAAAAAAAATTGGCAGCTTTTTTTCTATTGATCAAGGAATAAACACCTGGGAGGGAAAACCATTATTTAAGCCAAAGAATTAGGTGGGTATAAGAACAAATTAATACAGACTAGAAATTAGAAGACTTCTAGCCACTAAGGGACTAAATTTTGGGAACTAGCTGATTTCAAGACAGATTATTTACAGTTTATGAATGGGACATATGACATCGCTGTCTGCAGTAGCACAGAACTGGTCTCCATGACCCAGGAAGGAAATCCTAATAGGTTCGAGCTAGCAGAACAAAATTCTTCAAATTCATATTCAGTGCCAAGTTCCTCAATCAGCTCCCACACGAGGCACTCTTCTTTTTATGCAAGAGCCTAAGCAAAGATTAGATGGGATAAAAAAAAAAAAAAAAATGTTCTGCTCCCCACCCTCCCAAACTGAGATTAAACAACAAAGGACTATACCTCAATTCTTCGCCAGCCCTCTACAATTTGTGAGCTCAAACAGCGGCTGCCGACTCCTTCACTCTGTGAAATCATAGCTCTTTTTTTTTTTTTTTTTTTGCTGACTCTTGTATTCACTGACGCATTCAAGGTGCATCAGTACTGTCCAATGTACTGTTGTGTAGAGATACTGGAGCTAATTTATATATAAGAAGCAGCAGAGCCACTGCTCTAATTAGCAGAGCTAATTATCCAAGTGCTTTGCCTGGGATAATTAGCCCTTCTTAGAAAAGATAAATTAGCTCAGACAGAGCTCCATGTTACTGTGGCTATACCACTTCCAGTATCCAAGGTAGCTAGATTTCTTTGCATAGGGCTGCACTGAGCAGTGTATACAATTTAACACACAAAGGAACACTCATTCTTCTCAATGCACAGGCAGTGCTGGCACTCGCATGTATTTGGCTTTGGCAGCATCTCTGCTCTTGCATCATACAACAGATGTAATTGGTCCTTCCAGAGACAAGCAGTACAAGTACCCTCTCATATCCCATATCTGCCTGTGCACAGGAGTGCTGGACTGTAATTATCAAGAATAGCCACCACAGGGAAAAGGAAAGCTCTGACCCGAACAGTCACTGGTGCTTTGTTCCCTTTTCCTTTTATGGAGGCAAATAGACTCACTCCCCACCCCAGCTCCTTCACTTCCTCTGAAACAACACAAGGGGCCAGATCACAGTCCAGCTTCAAGTAGTGGATGAAAAACCCACTCTGTAGGGAATGTGGTGTTGTGAAAAGCCAGCCAGACACAGACAGCTCGGGGCCAACAGCCCTGCTTTCTGCTGCAGTGAATGGACATTTTTTGGCAGCTGCGCTTGCCTTCAGATACCATGGAGAAGGAATACAGCAATCAGATTCCTGACAGTCCCATTCAACACCATATAGTTCCTCATTATTGGTGGCCATTATTGCAGTTTGTGGGTGAGGGGCTCCTCTCAGACAAGTACGTGCGTGATGGGAGAGATTTGGTCCCCATTCTCTTGTCTACTTCTCTCTCTCTGGTATCATCTATTCCTTCCTTCTACCCATGCCAGGCCCTACTTGAAACACTAACTTCATAAGCTCCTCAATCTTGCCTGTCAAATTTAATGCTGGATTAATATTGTTTTCAAAGTGCACACACAGCAATTAGCTATTTGAAAGAAATGTGCTGGTTAAGTAGGCTTCCTTTTCAATCCATTTCATAATAAGTAGGATTGACATTAATGCCCACTAGAGAAATCATTGGAGAAAGACTGGTGAAAGGTGTTTAATTTCAGGGGTAAGGATGGCAAGCGCAGAAATCACAGGGATGGATAAAAGGTCATCATTAAACTCAGCTGGGCTGTACAAATACTTAAATGCTCACTGAACTGTCTAAGGGAAAAAACAAACCATGCAACATTTCTCCTCAATGTCTTATTCTTCAGGTGGTCAGACACTTGTGATTTAGCTCAGTGGATGCCATGCAGAGAATAAAATGCCTGGCCACAGATCTTTGTAGGAATGAACAAAGGGGGTTGTAGAAAGGCAGCAGCAAGGTGCCAGACTTCTATGCATAGACCCTGAGACGGTGCAGAGTCACTTGGAAGAACTGGATGCCTTTAAGTCGGCAGGCCCGGATGAGCTCCATCCGAGGGTACTGAAGGCACTGGCCGACATCATTGCAGAGCCACTGGCGGGAATATTTGAATGCTCGTGGCACACGGGCCAAGTCCCGGAGGACTGGAAAAGGGCCAACGTGGTCCCCATTTTCAAAAAGGGGAGGAAGGAGGACCCGGGCAACTATAGGCCAGTCAGTCTCACCTCCATCCTTGGCAAAGTCTTTGAAAAAATTATCAAGGCTCACATTTGTGAGAGCCCGGCAGGACAAATTATGCTGAGGGGAAATCAGCACGGGTTCGTGGCAGGCAGATCATGCCTGACCAATCTAGTTTCTTTTTATGACCAGGTTACGAAATGCCTGGACACAGGAGGAGGGTTGGATTACGTATACTTAGACTTCAGAAAGGCCTTCGATATGGTATCCCACCCCATACTGGTGAACAAGTTAAGAGGCTGTGACTTGGATGACTACCTGGAAGGGTGTGGGCAGTGGGGTCCCGCAGGGCTCGCTCCTTGGACCGATACTCTTTAATGTCTTCATCAGTGACTTGGACGAGGGAGTCAAATGTACTCTGTCCAAGTTTGCAGATGACACAAAGCTATGGGGAGATGTAGACACACCGGAGGGCAGGGAACAGCTGCAAGCAGATCTGGACAGGTTGGACAAGTGGGCAGAAAACAACAGAATGCAGTTCAACAAGGAGAAATACAAAGTGCTGCACCTAGGGAGGAAAAATGTCCAGCACACCTACAGCCCTAGTGGACTCCAAGATGAACATGAGTCGGCAGTGTGACGAAGCCATCAAAAAAGCCAATGGCACTTTATCGTGCATCAGCAGATGCATGACAAATAGGTCCAAGGAGGTGATACTTCCCCTCTATCGGGCACTGGTCAGACCGCAGTTGGAGTACTGTGTGCAATTCTGGGTGCCGCAATTCAAGAGGGATGCGGATAACCTGGAGAGGGTCCAGAGAAGGGCCACTCGTATGGCTAAGGGCCTGCAGTCCAAGCCCTATGACGAGAGACTAGAGAAACTGGACCTTTTCAGCCTCCGCAAGAGAAGGTTGAGAGGCGACCTTGTGGCCGTCTATAAGTTCATCACAGGGGCACAGAAGGGAATTGGTGAGTATTTATTCACCAAGGTGCCCCCGGGGGTTACAAGAAATAATGGCCACAAGCTAGCAGAGAGCAGATTTAGATTGGACATTAGGAAGAACTTCTTCACAGTTCGAGTGGCCAGGGTCTGGAACGGGCTCCCAAGGGAGGTGGTACTCTCCCCTACCCTGGGGGTCTTCAAGAGGAGGTTAGATGAGCATCTAGCTGGGGTCATCTAGACCCAGCATTCTTTCCTGCTTATGCAGGGGGTCGGACTCGATGATCTATTGAGGTCCCTTCCAATCCTAACATCTATGAATCTATGAACACTGGAAAAAAGTTGATGTGCTGAAACAAACTAGTGGCCCACTAGTCCTATATCAACCCTATGACTTTACTCAGCACCAGATGCTTCAGAGAAAGATTCAAGAAACCTTAAAGTAGAGCAGTTATTGATGAATTCATTAATGGCAGTGGGTAGAACTTTCTCCTATTAGTGAGTTTAGCTTGTTTTTGAAACATATGCTTTTATATCTCTTTCAAATGTTTTTAAAACATCCTTATTGTAATTGTGATTTTTTTTTTAATCCACATGGAAATAACATTGTCCAATCTTTAACAGATCCCACTAAACTCTGATTTACTGTGCTGGCATATTTTAATACCTCCACTATGCATGGACAAGGAAAAAGCTGATATTCCTCTATATATCACTATGACTGACATTTGTCACAGGGTTTGCATGGAGCCTTTGTCAGTACTCTTGCAGATTGTGCTAACCTGCTCTTAGGCTTGACTCTTATAGAATCTCAGAGTTTTCAAGTAGAATCCAGTCATTTAACAGAACATAAATGCTTGTATGCTTCAGTTGGAGACTTGGCCAAAGCACAAGGCTCTGGTTAGGCTGCAGATCCAGAAGTTCCCAAAAAGTTTGCAAGAGTTCAAATTCATGCTTTTGGCTCAGACTTTTACAACACTGAAGCCAGCTGGAACACTCATGGTTAGAACTAGAATTAAACTCAAACTCAAAAATTTGGTATTCAAACAAGAACTTTGGCCTGGACCTATATCCCTTGAATACTGAATATATTCAAAGTCAGGTCTAAAAACTTGTTGTGCAAAAATTTATGCTTTTGAAACCTGCACACATTCTCTACTGTGCAGTCACTACCTAAAACCCGACATTGTAATACATGAGAAGTTAATGCCAAATTCTAAAGGATTATGTTGCAGACGTAATATTAAATAATGCATGATCAGTTTGCTTTTCATTTACCAAGTTTTTAAAAAGGAGGGTCTTTCATTGACAACAAACACAATTACAGAGGGGAATTGATGGAGAAGAAATTGAAGACAGGATCAATGTGGACACAAAAGCAGATGCCTAGCCCTCTGATATTTCCCTTTGGCAATTTCTTCAAGTCTTGCAAAGACTGATTATCCTAAATAATTAAATGATTATTTACAAATTTAAAGATATTAGGAAAAATCATTTTGTATTTTGGCAGCATTAAATGACTGCCTACAAACAGTACCCAAGAAGAAAATGTCAGCATTACCAGAGCAGGAGAATTCCTGCTATATTATACCCTTCAGTTACCATGGTTTTAGCTGTTCAGAAAGGTTTTTGGATGAAACTGTACCAATGAACTACAGAGCATAATTGTTTATACTTTATCCTTGCATCTCCAGTAAAGTTTGAATGCACTCAAACCAAGATTGCCAGGCCTATAACTTAAAACAAAACATTAATTTGATAGGATCATAGGAAAGTAGGGCTGGAATGGACCTCATAAGGTCATCTAGTCTTCAATTCTAGTCTTCAACTTGGTGTCATCAGCAAATTTGCTAAGCATGCACCTGATCCCATCATCCAAATAATTAATGCAGACATTGAACAATACCAGACCCAGGACAGACCCCTGGTGAATCCCACTTGATACTTCCTCCCAAAGAGATATTGAACTATTAGGGAGTATGATGATCAAACCAATTATATATCCACCTTAAAGTGCTTTCATCTAGTTTATATATCCTTGGTACATATATCCTTGCTAATGAGAATGTTGTGGGAGACTGTCAAAAACCTTGCTAAAGTCAAAGTATACCATGTCTACTTCTCTCCCTTCACTCATAGAGCCTGTCATCTTATCATAGAACGAAATCAGATTGGTGAGGGATGACTTGCTCTTGGCAAATAGGACTTCCTGATCACCTTGTTCTCCTCTGGGGGTTTCACAATAGATTTCTTCAGGACCTGCTCCATAATCTTTTCAGGTACAGAGGACAGGCTGATTGGTTTCTAATTCCTCAGATCTTCCTTTCCCTCTTTCTTAAAAGATAGGTTGTATTTGCCCTTTTTCCAGTCATCTTGAACCTCATCCAGCCTCCACAGGTTCTTAAAAAAAAAGTGTAGCCAACAGCTCCAAAATTACTTCAGCCAGTTCCTTCAGTACCCTCAGGTTGATCCCATCCAGCCTTGCCAACTTAAAAGCACCTAGCTTCTCTACGTAATCCCTAACCTGTTTTGCCATTAGTCTAGGCTGTCTGTCTCCTTCCCTACCTCTGCTGCCAACTGCAGTCATCATGTGTAGCTGCCACTATTTGTGAAAACTGAAGTAAAAATGTATTAAATACTTACACCTTAACTGCATCATCTGTGATCAGACTGGCTTCTGCATTCCATATGGGACCTATGTAATTTCTGGTCTTCCTTTTGAATTTGACATACCTACAGAATCCCTTTTTATTGCCTTTAATGTCTCTTACCAGCTTCAAAACCTAACTGTGCCTTGGCATTTCTAATTTTCTCCCTGCATGCCCATGCAATACTCTAATACTCTAGTACTATGACCAAGTTTCCAATTTTTATAATGTTCCTTTTCAAGGAATGATATTCAATGAGGAGACTGGCTATCCCTCAAATATCAGGTTTCAGCTATAAACTCAAAGACATCTTTGTTATCAAGAGAAACCACTGTTAAGAGTGAAGGAATTTCATAGCAACACTTTCATTCTCAGGGGCTGAACACCAATCATCTCACCTGAAAAGAGAGCACATCAGACTTTAAGTTGTAGCTAGAGATGCTAACTTTAATAGGCAACTCTCTCAAGCTCAAGCATTTTAACACTGAACTAAGGAATCTCCTTTCCATTACAAGAGCAAGCCCAGAACTCACTGCATTCTCTCCATCAGCAAACCCTCGTACAAGGAATATGACTATAGAAACAGTTTGTGTATAGGAGACTTTGCAGCAGTTCAATATATTGCTTTAGGTTTTAGCAGCTCGACATCCAGCTTTCAGACTGCATCAGTTTCAGCCTATGGGCCTAATTCTGCTTTTCATTATAGAAAGCTGAGTTCTGTAATCTGTAACACCTTCAGTGGAGTTTTTTGAATTTATGCTGTTATAAATGAAAGCACAGTTTAGCTCCCCATGAGTTTAGACTGAAATTAACTCCCGGTAAATCCCTAATATAGATTTTTTATTTTTTTTTTGTGTAACACTGTGCAGCCTCAGATGTCTTCTGAGCAGTCAACAACTGACATAGCAGCAATGAAATGTCTCCCATTTCTCTCAGAGATAATAAAACCTAAACACTTTTTTTTTTTTTTTAACCATCTTATTAGAATGAGGGCATTGACTTTATAAGTATTAGAATAGGTTGGGTTTTTTGGCCAGCTTCTCAAGCTCTTCAGTCCCAAAACTGACTCGCCAAATTCTCCACAACCGCATCCTGGTCATTTATCAAAAATTGCAGGATGTAACTTTGTACCTACTCCACTCAGAACTGGTCAAAACTCAGAATATGTGAATGTGTGGTTCACAGGATGAATGTCAAGTTTTGATTTTATTATAATTACTTAAAATTCATGAAACAACAAAGCTTCTAAAAAGTCTCAGTTTTGGAAAATCTTCATTGCGTGCTTTAGAAATTGATTTTTTGGCATTTATTTTACAGCCATTTTTATTTTTAAGTCATTTGTTCATTGTTTCATGACATGCATAAACTAGTCCAAAAGAACAACCTACTTCAACACTTGTAAAATAAATGTCCTTTTCCTGCAGAAAGTCACAAAAATTCTCCTCATTTCATTATCTCCAAGAAAAATGGGAGACTCCCTTTCCTCAACTGTGCACTCATTTCAGACCTGTTACAAAACAATAGCTCATATAGTCTACTTTGTATTATTTATGGACAGCATTCGGTAGATTTTCTTATAGTCTTCAATCTAACAAACTACGAGTATATGTACACTGCAGCATAATATAGAGAAACCCAAGCTAGCTCAAAAGAGCTGCTCCATGTACCAAAATCATTTAGCCATGGTAGGGTACATTAGCTTAGGAGGCTCTCCATGATACCAGTCCTCAAGCTGGCTAGGATATCTCACTGAAGCATAACATCATAAAAGCTGCCACTTACTGGGTCAGACTATATGTCCATCTTGGCCACTATCCTGTGTCACAGTTGCAGAGAGTGAATGCGGAAAGGGAGAGTGAACTGGGTATGACCAGGGGTCTTCCCGCATGTTGTTCTCTCACTTTCAGCCTCCAGCATTTAAAGTCTAGGAAGTTCTAATTCAGAGCCTGTAGCTCTAGTTCCCATGCTCAATAGCTACTAATGCCTGTTTCCTCCAAGAATTTGTCCAATCCTTTTTGAATCTTGCTAAACTGTCAGCTTTCACAACACATTGTGGCAGTCAGCCAGATATGTTAATGACATACTGCCTGAAAAATACCCCTTTTCCTAGTTTTAAACTTATCAGCTACTAATTACATTTTATGGCCCCTAGCTCTTGTATTGAGAGAGTTAAGTTAATAATAAATTCCTATTTACTTTCTCTTCATCATTTAGTATTTTATAAACTGTATTATGTCCTCCCTCAGCAATTCATTTCTAAATTGAATAGGCTTATTCTCTTTAGTCTATCCTCATATGGAAGCCCCTCCATACAATTCCTTATCTTTGTTACCCTTCTCTGTGCCTTGTCTAGCTTTTCTATATCCTGTTTGAGGCGCGGGGACCAAAACAAGGCATAGTATTCAAGGAGTGGCTACACCATGGATTTATAAAGGGACATAAAGATACTTTGTTTTGTTTACAATTCCTTTCTTAATAGTCACTAGGGCTGTGCAAAGCTTCAGATCATGATTCAGATTCAGAGATGATTTGGATGATTCAGAGGCCAAATCTACAAATCCAGATCGAATCACTGGAAGCTTTAGGCTTTCTGAATCGATTCAGAAAAGCATCAGAGATTCAGCCATAGGGTATAATGGGGAATCAATTAAATATCTATAACTTTGTTGTTTTTTGGCTGATTCGGATGGAACTTGCAGGGATGGTAGCCTCTTCTGAGAGTATGATGTGTGCCAAGGTTCAAGTAGATAGGTGCAGGGGTTTCTGGGAAATTGCACCTCAAAGTTCTGAAAGCAAAACTCATGGGGGGGGGGTGTGTGTGTGTGTGTGTGTGTGTGTGTGTGTGTGTGTGTGTGTGTGTGTAAGGCATAGGGGGAGTGAAAATTGTCGGGATGGTAGCTCTTACTGAGGCCACAAAGTCTGCCAAGTTTCAAGAAGATAGGTGCAGGGGTTTGGGAGAAACTGTACCTCAAGCTGCAGATAAGAAAAACTCGTGACATGGTTGACACTGTGTGTTAAGGTGCAGCGGGGTGAAAACAATCTGGCATGTGTTATCCTGTTAGAAAGAGCTACCATTCCTGCAAGTTTTATCCAAATCGGCCAAAAGACGATAACGTTATAGATATTTCATTGATACCCCATTATACTCTGTGGCCAAATCTCTGAATAGGCTCCAAATCTTCCAAAGCAACTTGGCTGAATTGAATCGGAAAAATTATTTGGATCTCCGAATCAAATCTCTGGCATCCGAATTGACTGAATCCAAATCAAATAGTTCCCTATTCGCACAGGCCTATACATTTGGACACCTTGCTGCTCCCCACCCCACCTTTCCAGCTCATTTATGAATATGTTAAATACTGTTGGTCCCAACACAGATCTCTTGGGGACCCCACTGTTTACTTCTTTCCGTCCCAAAAACTAACCATTTATACTCACTCTATGTTTTACATCTCTAAGCCAATTTCTAATCCATGAAAAGCCCTTCTCTGTAATCCTATGACTAACTAATTTCATTAAAGAGCCTCTGTTGGGGGATTTTGTCAAGTGCTTTTTGGAAGTCCAGATATATATGAACTGGATCTACCTGCTTATTAACACTGGAAGAACTCTAGTAACTTAGTGAGGCATGATTTCCCTTTGTCAAAGCCATGCTGATTGCTCCCTAGCAAGTCACATTCATCCATGTGCTGAACAACTCTTTTTATTATTATTATTGTTTCTACCAGTCTTCCAAGAACAGAACATCACACTCTCCATGCTCCGAACAGGTCAAGGGAACCAAGCAGACCCAGAGGAGGAGGCGTCAAGTGATTGTCATAGGCGACTCCATCCTGAGAGGTACGGAAGGACCCATTTGTTGCGAGGACCCCTCAACACGAGAGGTCTTCTGCCTGCCCGGAGCAAAGACTCGGGACATGACAGGAATGATCCAGGCCATGATTCAGCCTACCAATTACTACCCCATGGTCCTAGTCCATGTGGGTACTAATGATGCGGCCAGGAGAAGCCCCGATCACCTGATGACGGACTACCATGCTCTGGGCAGCATGCTGAGGGAAAGAGGTGCACAGGTAGTATTGTCTGCTGTCCTACCAGTGAGTGGACATGGAAGACGAAACGAGAACTGCATTAGAGAGACCAACTGGTGGCTTCGGCAATGGTATCTTGAGGCAGGCTTCGGCTTCCTTGACAATGACCCACACATCACGATGAGATACATGCTCAGTTGAGATGGGCTTCACCTGTCCCCCAAAAATAAGTGTGTTCTCTTCTAGGTTGGCGGATCTCCTCCAGCAGGCTTTAAACTAGGCTTGTCGGGGGGAGGGGATGATGAGGGCAGGGAAAGCTGTGGACCACCAAACCATGTGGCACCCACAAGGACAGCGCAGCCTGAAGAAGGAGAACATCAGGAACCTGCAATCCATGGGGCAGCCAGCAGTATACCACAGGTAAGCAATAAGCAGGTAAGCAATAAGGGGCCCTTTGGGCATCAGAGCCAGGGGGCAACAAAGGCGCCAGTCACAGGGCTCAAGTGCCTATATACTAATGCTAGGAGCATGGGGAACAAGCAGGATGAACTAGCACTCCTGCTTGCAGAAAACACCTACGACTTCGTAGGGCTAACAGAAACCTGGTGGGATCCTTCCCACCACTGGGTGGTACACATTGAGGGTTATAAGCTGTACAGAAAGGATAGAGTGGGAAAGAGAGAGAGTGGGGTGGCGCTCTATGTCAATGAGCGATATACGTCGACCCTTATCAAAACAGAATCGAAGGAGGAGAAAGTAGAAGGATTGTGGGTTGTTACATGGAGGTCAAGGAGAAAAGGATTTGGTGGTAGGGGTCTGCTACAGACCCCCACACCAACGGGAAGAAATAGATTCGGGGCTCCTGAGCCAGCTCTCGGAGACCATAAAAACTAGGGAGGCGGTAGTTATGGGGGACCTAAACTACCCAGACATCTGCTGGGAGACGCAGACAGCAAAGTCCCACCATTCACGCAGGTTCCTATCCTGTGTACAGGACCTCCATCTGACGAAGGAGGTACATGGTCCCACTAGGGGGAATGCCTTACTGGACCTGGTATTGGCAACGGGGGATGACATGGTAGGAGACCTACAGATCAGTGGTCACCTGGGGGACAGTGATCACCAAATAATAGAATTCACCATAAGACGTCGAGTGGGTAAGGTAACTAGTAGGGTGAAAGTGCTAGACTTTAGGAAAGCTGATTTCAATGAATTCAGACATTTAGTCAAGGATGCACTGCAGAGTAAGAGTTTTAAAGAGTTGAGAGCCCAGGAAGGGTGGCTGTTCCTTAAGGAAATGATCATTTGGGCACAGAGGGAGACAATCCCGCTGCGGGGAAAAAGGGGGAAAGGAGCCAAGGGGCTTCCTTGGCTGACCAGAGAAATCCAGAGCAGTCTACGGGCTAAAAGGGGAGCATATAAAAAGTGGAAATGGGGAGAGATTACCAAAGAGGAGTATACCTCCTCTGCTCCCGCTTGTAGGGAGGCAGTTAGACAGGCCAAAGCTACCATGGAGCTGAGGATGGCATCCCAAGTTAAAGATAACAAAAAATTGTTCCTTAGATATATAGGGAGTAAAAGGAAGGCCCAGGGTGGAATAGGACCTCTACTAAATGGGCAGAAGCAATTGGTGACAGACAGGGAGGACAAGGCTGAACTCCTCAACGAGTTCTTTGCCTCAGGGTTCCTAAGTGAGGGGCAAGACAAGTCTCTCACTGGGATTGTAGAGAGGCAGCAGCAGGGCACCAGACTACCAAGCGTAGACCCTGAGCTGGTGCAGAGGCACTTGGAGGAACTGGGTGCGCTTAAGTCGGCAGGCCCGGATGAGCTCCATCCGAGGGTACTGAAGGCACTGGCTGACGTCATTCCGCAGCCACTGGCAGGAATATTTGAACGCTCGTGGCACACAGGCCAGGTCCCGGAGGACTGGAAAAGGGCCAATGTGGTCCCCATTTTCAAAAAGGGGAGGAAGGAGGACCCAGGCAACTATAGGCCAGTCAGTCTCACCTCCATCCTTGGCAAAGTCTTTGAAAAAATTATCAAGGCTCACATTTGCAAGAGCCCGGCAGGAAAAATTATGCTGAGGGGAAACCAGCATGGGTTTGTAGCAGGTAGATCATGCCTGACTAAGCTAGTCCCTTTTTATGACCAGGTTACAAAACACCTGGACGCAGGAGTAGGGGTTGACGTCGTTTACTTAAACTTCAGGAAGGCCTTCGATATGGTATCCCACCCCATACTGGTGAACAAGTTAAGAGGCTGTGAGACTTGGATAACTACACAGTCCAGTGGGTGGCAAATTGGCTAGAGGGTCAGACCCAGAAAGTCGTGGTGGATGGGTCGGTCTCGACCTGGAAGGGTGTGGGCAGTGGGGTCCCGCAGGGCTCGGTCCTTGGACCGATACTCTTCAATGTCTTCATCAGCGACTTGGATGAGGGAGTGAAGTGTACTCTGTCCAAGTTTGTGGATGACACAAAACTGTGGGGAGAAGTGGACACGCCGGAGGGCAGAGAACAGCTACAAGCAGACCTGGACAGGTTGGACATATGGGCGAAAAACAACAGAATGCAGTTCAACAAGGAGAAATGCAAAGTGCTGCACCTAGGGAGGAAAAATGTCCAGCATACTTACTGCCTAGGAAATGACCTGCTTGGAGGCACAGAAGCAGAAAGGGATCTTGGAGTCCTATTGGTCTCTAAGATGAACATGAGTCGGCAGTGTGACGAAGTCATCAGAAAAGCTAATGGCACTTTATCGTGCATCAGCAGATGCATGATGAACAGAACCAAGGAGGTGATACTTCCCCTCTATCAGGCGCTGGTCAGACTGCAGTTGGAGTACTGCATGCAGTTTTGGGCGCCAAACTTCAAGAGCGATGTGGATAACCTGGAGAGGGTCCAGAGTAGGGCCACACATATGGTTAAGGGCTTGCAGGCCAAGCCCTATGAGGAGAGGCTGGGGCACCTGGACCTCTTCATCCTCTGCAAGAGAAGGTTGAGAGGCGACCTTGTGGCTGCCTATAAGTTCATCACGGGGGCACAGAAGGGAATTGGTGAGGCTTTACTCACCACGGCGCCCCCAGGGGTTACAAGAAATAATGGCCACAAGCTAGCAGAGAGCAGATTTAGACTGGACATTAGGAAGAACTTCTTCACAGTTCGAGTGGCCAAGGTCTGGAATGGGCTCCCAAGGGAGGTGGTGCTCTCCCCTACCCTGGGGGTCTTCAAGAGGAGGTTGGATATGCATCTAGCTGGGGTCATCTAAATCCAGCACTCTTTCCTGCCTATGCAGGGATTCATAGATTCATAGATGTTAGGGTCGGAAGGGACCTCAGTAGATCATCGAGTCCGACCCCCTGCATAAGCAGGAAAGAGTGCTGGGTCTAGATGACCCCAGCTAGATACTCATCTAACCTCCTCTTGAAGACCCCAGGGTAGGGGAAAGCACCACCTCCCTTGGGAGCCCGTTCCAGACCTTGGCCACTCGAACTGTGAAGAAGTTCTTCCTAATGTCCAATCTAAATCTGCTCTCTGCTAGCTTGTGGCCATTGTTTCTTGTAACCCCCGGGGGCGCCTTGGTGAATAAATACTCACCAATTCCCTTCTGTGCCCCCGTGATGAACTTATAGGCAGCCACAAGGTCACCTCTCAACCTTCTCTTGCGGAGGCTGAAAAGGTCCAGTTTCTCTAGTCTCTCCTCATAGGGCTTGGTCTGCAGGCCCTTGACCATATGAGTTGCCCTTCTCTGGACCCTCTCCAGGTTATCCACATCCTTCTTGAAGTGCGGCGCCCAGAATTGCACGCAGTACTCCAACTGCGGTCTGACCAGCGCCCTATAGAGGGGAAGTATCACCTCCCTGGACCTATTCGTCATGCATCTGCTGATGCACGATAAAGTGCCATTGGCTTTTCTGATGGCTTCGTCACACTGCCGGCTCATGTTCATCTTGGAGTCCACTAGGACTCCGAGATCCCTTTCCACCTCTGTGCCACCCAGCAGGTCATTCCCTAGGCTGTAGGTGTGCTGGACATTTTTCCTCCCTAGGTGCAGCACTTTGCATTTCTCCTTGTTGAACTGCATTCTGTTGTTTTCTGCCCACTTGTCCAACCTATCCAGGTCTGCCTGCAGCTGTTCCCTGCCCTCCGGCGTGTCCACTTCTCCCCATAGCTTTGTGTCATCTGCAAACTTGGACAGAGTACATTTGACTCCCTCGTCCAAGTCGCTGATGAAGACATTAAAGAGTACCGGTCCAAGGACCGAGCCCTGCGGGACCCCACTGCCCACACCCTTCCAGGTCGAGACCAACCCATCCACCACGACTCTTTGGGTGCGACCCTCTAGCCAATTCGCCACCCACCGGACTATGCAGTCATCCACATCACAGCCTCTTAACTTGTTCACCAGTATGGGGTGGGATACCGTATTGAAGGCCTTCCTGAAGTCTAAGTATACGACATCCACCCCTCCTCCTGAGTCCAGGCGTTTCGTAACCTGGTCATAAAAAGAAACTAGATTGGTCAGGCACGATCTGCCCGCCACAAACCCGTGCTGGTTTCCCCTCAGCATAATTTGTCCTGCCGGGCTCTCACAAATGTGAGCCTTGATAATTTTTTCAAAGACTTTACCAAGGATGGAGGTGAGACTGACTGGCCTATACTTGCCCGGGTCCTCCTTCCTCCCCTTTTTGAAAATGGGGACCACATTAGCCCTTTTCCAGTCCTCTGGGACTTGGCCCGTGCGCCACGAGCGTCCTAATATTCCTGCCAGTGGCTCTGCAATGATGTCGGCCAGTGCCTTCAGCACCCTCGGATGGAGCCCATCCGGGCCTGCCAATTTAAAGGCATCCAGTTCTTCCAAATGACTCTGCACCACCTCAGGTTCTACGTATGGAAGTCTGGCGCCTTGCTGCTGCCTCTCTACAACCCCAGTGAGAGACTTGTTGTGCCCCTCACTTAGGGAGTCGGACTCGATGATCTGTTGAGGTCCCTTCAGACCCTAACATCTATGAATCTATGAAACAGAAATTATACTCACTGGCCTGTAGTTCCCTGGGTCCCTTCTGAAGTCTTTTTTTTTTTTTTAAATGAGAATCACATTGGCAATCCTCCAGTCCTACTGAAGCTGTTTTTAATGATAGGTTGCATGCTATAGTTAAGAGTTCTGCAATTTCTAATCTGAGCTCCTTCAGGACCCTATCATAATAGACAGACATACCTTATGTCAGGGGTGGGCAATTATTTTGGCTTAGGAATTTGGGCAAACTCTTGTGGGCTGGTTGGGGAGGAGCGAGTGCTGACCTGGCCTAGTGGATGGGGTATATATTTGTAGCAGCACTTCCTAACACTGTCTGACAGTGTAAACGTGCCATGTGGCATAGGGCCACTGCAGCCTTTTTAAAACAGCATCATGGCAGTCTCTTTCATTATTTTAGGTCAGCCTCCTGTGTTTGAGATCTGCCCTCAGGGGTCTACTCAGGTGTCTCAGGTCTAATTCAGGTCTCTCCAGAGAGGGAGCAGTGGCCCAATGATGCATCCCTTTTGGACCTCACTGCAGGAGCAGCAGCCAGGGACTTTTCTAAATCCCTGAATTGGGTATCAACTCCCTCCTCCTTTCCCCTCTGTACTAAGAGACACCTCCCCTTCTCCTCCCTGCACCCCCCCCCACCTGCTGCTGCCATGATTCCCACTATGTCTGGCTGTCCAAGGGTTAACAAGTCTCCAGAGCCATTCTTTCCCTGCTCCAGCTGGCCTGTAGGGGTGTCAGGCTCAGCAGCAGTGGTAGCAGCAAATGGGTTCCTCCTTCCACTCCATTCCCCCCAGGTATCCACCGCCAGCCCAGGAGCAGACACACCTGCCACTGCTCTTGTCCCAAACACAGCCTGACCCCCGAACAGCTTGGCTGGAGCTGGGCAGAAGATTGGCGGTAAGGTGGTGCTAAGCAAGGGAGCAAAGGAGGTTCTTACCTGATTTGGGGACTTTTGGTTGATACTTCTGAAGCACAGTCTGCCCATCTGCTCCTGCACCCTGCCTTTAAAAATTGCTAGATCTGCCCATGCCTGTCCTCCACCCAGTTTTCCTAGACTCCTACCCCTTCCAAGGCCCTTAAAATCTAAATCAGCTACCACTATTGGCAAATCACGGATGATCTATTCAAACACCTTCTGGCCACTTCATATCTCCATTTCATCCTTGTCCCTTGGATAAAGCAGTGAAACAAATAAATAAGAACCCCTTAAATAATCCCACTCTTTCTGGGAGTTACAATCTCAGTATCCCTTCCGATCATCTTCAACCTGCATCACTCCCTTAGGATATTGGCATGCAAAGATTGTTCCTCTTAAATGCAGTCGCTTCTCAGCATCTACCCTGCTGTTCTACCCAAATACATACAGTTCCTGACAGGCCTTTCTTCTCAAGAAAGAATTTAAGAACTCCTCTCACTAAGGCCTTTTGCTAGAGTATTCCTTCCTCAACTGCCCCAATCTCTCTGCTTTAAAACTTCTTCTCTCAGGCCAGATACAGATGTTACACTTACTATGTGGTAAGCATGCAGAAGACAGTCTATAGCCATAACCAAACAAACAGTGAGAGCACAGAGCACTGTAAAAATGGTGGATCCCATACTAAGATAACCGTGGATGGATGTGCTATCAGACTTCAGTGCTGTAGGTTAAAGCGCTATAACAAACATCTGTACCAGAGCCCATTGAGACTCACATTAGGTTACAATCCACCAGCATGGGGCTTTGAGGCCCCTGCTCACTCCCCATCCTAGGACAGTGCTCTAGCCTCAGCCAGAGCTCTTCTGGTCTGCCTGGATGCAGACCAGATGAGCTCTGGCTCATCTAGACCAGGCCTACCCCCGAAATGTCACTAGCAAGAGTCAGCAAAGCCTCCGTCTCCGGGTCCACCTGCATCCCTCCTTTCAGTTAGCATAGATCCATCCACACAAAGAAAACTGCTTATTCTTGAATTTCTTATTGCATACCGTCATAGGTGCAGTTCAGCAAGTGCTAAATGTGGGTCAGCTGTTATTCTGCCTTGGCTCACAGTTCATCTGTCTTGTCTTAAAAATTGATTCATCTGCACTGATTTGTGGCAATGGGCAAATTCCCTAATGGATGTGAGGCTTCTGACATAAAATCGTGTTTAACTCCTGGCTATATAACATGGTTCAGAATGTCATCAAGATAAGTTTGATGAAATGCCCTCTAAACCCAGCTTCTATCAAGCCACTTAGTAGTTCTGTAACAGTGTCAAATTGTATTGTGCTTTTTAAATGCCATTACAGAGTTCTTGGCTTTGACAGGAGTCCCAACTCCTATTTTTTATAAAAAATATACTTGAACATGCCCAAAATATACAGCAGCACACCTATACATACTATTATGTAGCATCACTGTTTTCCAACTTGTCTGGGAAAACCAAATGCATATGTAAGTTATAGAATGTGAGAAGCATTTACACTCTTTGTGCTCAGTACAGGATGCAGAACCAGAAACCCGTAATTCCAGCTCACAGACCCGTCGCTCCAGAGCCTTAGGTTCAATAGCTCATAAAACAGGGTGCGTCTTGGTTCTCATGTCTTAAAGCCAATTTCTAGTCATTCTGGTCACTCGTGTAATGGTTTGAAACAATGTGCACTTGACAGAAAACTATTTTAGACAGTCTGTTACAGAGTTTGAGGTATGCTTCTGGTAGTCCCAAAGATGCATACATAGGGCGGCTAGGTCAGAGAACTGTTTTTTGTCAAGCTTCTACACTATTTGTTTTATCAGTTACCATTTTACAGTTGTTGCTTTTCCTGGTTGTATGAATAATAATAGCAAATGGTCTTGCTAGCCTTAATGTAGTGTTTCTTTCTTAGAGTCACTCATCAATTAAAAAAAAATTCCTCTTGGGATCAGAGCCTATGGGTGCCTGCCTATACGTGGGCTGGGAGCCTGGTCCAATACACTGTAATCACAGTGAATTGGAGCAGACTTGATTAATTGAGTCTGCTGTAGTGTGGTAATTACCATGCTCCAGCCAACCTCCACATTTCACGTATCAGCATCCCTGCACTTCAAAATGGCAGTTGAATGTACTCATTTGACGACCTTTATATAAAGTGCCCCTGCCGCCATATTGAAGTGTGGGGATGCAAATACATGAGACTCTCCAGGCACTTTAGAGCAGCTCAGAGACCTGCTCTAATTAATTAAAGCACGCCCCCCTCCCCGCACGCACACAGGCACACACTCCAGAGCACATGTAAAAACTTTCTACGATGTTCCCTTTAGGAAACCCCTCACAATTTTCAATGGAAGGAGAGGAAGCTCTTTCCCTACCTTCCCAATCTGCTGCCTACAAAACAATCCTTTCTGAACCCAGTAGATTCCCTAAAATCTGTACAGAATTTAGGGAGCCAAGGGACAAATAAAGTCTTCTTCCTGAAGCCATAGTGAGTGAAGGAAGTCAGGTTGTCCCATTTGCCAGCTCATGCTCCAAAAATTATGATTTAGGATTGTGTCAATACTCCATCAGATTTTTTTTTAATTACTTAAGTAGCCAAGCATCCTAACATTAGCAACCAGTAGGATGCATTGTGCAACTGAAGGACAGGCACTGGAGACTGTGCCTGCATCGCCAGCACCATATGTTGTTTAACAAGAAACTGTTCGAAGGTTTTCAAAGCTATTATTTGCTTGCACTCAGGGCAGTTACACCCTTTTGCGTGTTTTCTGAAGTGGTCTAATAGCAAAGTGAACCTTGGGTGTGCAGAAGGTTGGTTTTTTTGTATGTTTGCATTTGTTTTTTTCTTAAGTTTATCTCACAGTCCTTCAGTCATATACAAGTCATCAAAACGTAGTACTATTTAAATCTGAAATTGGGCTTGTAATTTTTCAGGGATTTATGGCCTGATCCTGCACTCAATGAAGTCAGGGGTAATATTCCCTTGATTTCAACTGGGGCAGAATTGGATCTTTAGGTACCGTTTAGTCTATTAGGTACACCTCTAGCCTGCCTTTGCTTTCTATCCTAGCAATGAATTAGAGAACTAGGTTGAGCTGGGGAAAAATCCCATCCACAGCTGGGTAATCAGTGAAAGCAGGTACAGATACTTTAAAATTTTACAATTTGGAGGAAGGGGGAAAGATGACATCAAATTCAGAGGTGAATGAAGCCAATTAAGGCTTAGATAAAGCTGCTGATCTCTATACACCTGTAAAGAAAATAAAAATAAGAGCTAGTTATGTGTGTGGGTGTAAATTAGGAAGCAAAATCTTGCCTGAAATATTTTAACAAAACTCCACGTTCTTCCTCCATCCAAAGGCTTTTGAGGGGAATAAAAAAAGAAACTGTTTTTCTTGTAGCTACAATCCATAATTTCTACTCTCTCCATCTTGCATTCTCCAAAATGATTTCAGATGCATCTGAAGCACTAAGCAACTGCTTACTTCATAGTTCATCTATAATACGTAAACTTACCCTGCCTTCTGCCTGTCTTTAGACACACATGACTAAATATCTCTCTGGTTTTGCCTGGTGTATTCAGAAATCACTCACTCAGAGAAGGGATAAAGCTTTAAATATGAAATTTAAAAATCTCATGCCTCTCCATACTGCAGTTGCTACCACAATTCATCCCAACTTTCTCTCTCAGATGTATAAAACTACATATTGAGAAGTATTTATTATTTTAAAATATCAAATGAATTCATAATAATGCAAAACTCCACTTGATAACGTAATGCTTTGTGCCTTCTCACTTGAGACCTCTATATTTATAATGAAATCTCCTCCAAACAAGGATGGGGAAAGAAAAGGTTAAAGTGAAAAAAAAATGAAATTCAATAAAATTTGGGAAATTTGGAATTGAAATACATAACATGCCACTAATATATTCTGCCACACTAAAGTCTTCCATCTGATACAGGTGTAAAGCTAGGGTGGATGACCTGGGCCCTAAATATTTGCCATCATTTTTTTATGTTTGTTTATCTCAGAGGGAGGGCTCCTGCCATGTGCTGCATTCTCATTCAATTCAGATGGACTCCAGTACCTTCAGGATCACATGGGGCTTGTGAAATCTTGATTGGGGGTTGAGAAACCTTGAATTTTACAGCCCAGCTGCACACCAGGGACTCCAGAGGCCAGGGGCTGCAAGACCAGGAAAAGAATGAATCAGGACATGTACAGGGGAAAATGGACAGGCCGGGAGTGCTCACACCTGAACTGGTAAATCACATGACCAGGGGCTCCAGATGGCCACCTGCTGTTTGGAGAAGACACCCTGTGGTACAGCAGAGCCAAAGGAGTCACAGTGCCAGGATAGGGATTTTAGGCATGGAGCCAGAGACTCCATGGGGTCCACCTATGACACCCCAGACTGGTGTCAGCACTGGCTCCTGCAGAAAATCCTGGGCAGGAGTGGTGGGACAAGCAGCCACCCAGTCCCTCATAGCATGATAAGTTCTGCTCCAGGGACTCTTCCCTGGAGGACAGGAACAGGGGTTTTAAGGGGGGTGGAGAGGGGCCTCGGATGATAGCTCAGTGGGAATGCTCCCCACCACACCTGACTGGGAAATGCTAGGGGGCAAGGAGGAGCCAGGACAAGAGATGTGGCATGTGGGAGCCACTGACCAGTGGTACAAGGAGCCTGGAAGGATAAGTAGTACTATTGCAAAGTATGACTGAATAATTATCCCAGAACTGCATCACTGAATCAGTGGCAGAAGAGCAGCACTGAATTCAACTTCTCACTAAATAATGAAGACTTGAGACACCTGCTGTATGACTATTCCACAAAACACAAACATCTCAAGTCATGCAGGAGCTTCCTCACCAGCACCCAACCTCTCAATACCACACCCAAGGAGTTACAGATGTGGAATGAGAGGCTGAAGAAAATACCTGACAGTGAACAAACGGACATTCTAGCAACCAAGTCCTCAACCCAAGGTGGTGAAGTCTCAACTGCTTATGTACTGGAGTTAGTTGCCCCAAAGAACTAATGAAGAAGTGGGGCTATATCACTGGCTCAACCACCTGTGACTGCAGCACAGAGCCTCAGACTATTTAACATCTTCTACAATGCCTGCTACTTGAAAGCACATGTACAATGAAAGATATGGCCACAGTCCAGAGACTGCATGCCATCAGGGAGTGCGAGCAGGAGATAGACTCCTGCTGCCAGGCTCTTGTCCCCCAGGAGCTGGAGGGTAGACCATGGTCTCCCTCCAGGACAAGGGAGGACTCCAGGACCTCCCATTCTGTCCACCCAAGGGGATGGACCAAGGTGGTCAAGGGCCTTAAGGCCCGCCGCAGCTTAGCAACAGGTATGAACCTCTTGCAGCCCCAGCAGAGCCTGCTGAGTTGCCAGCTCCCACAGGCAACACAGGCTCAACTGCAGCTACTGCCCCCACTCTCCCCAAGACAAAACAAAGTGTTTGTTGTGGGAGACTCCATCCTGAGGGGGACTGAGGGGGTAATCTGCTGCCCTGACCCCTTAGCCCAGGAAGTCTGCTGCTTGCTGGGTGCCCACATCCAAGACATTGCGGAGAAGATCCCTAAGCTCCTCCAGCCCACAGACCACTATCCCATGCTCCTTATTCATGTGGGCACCAATGACATGGCTCAGAGCACTCCCAGCCGGGTCATGAGATGCTACAGGGATTTTGGAGCAGGGCTAAAGGGTCTGAGCGCACAGGTGGTGTTCTCTTTGATCCTCCCAGTCTTGGGGTATGGGCTGAGTAGGGAGAGGAGGATTCAGGTAGTGAACCAAAGACTGCAGCGCTGGTGTTATCGGGAAGGCTTTGGTTTCCATGACCGCAGCCCGCTCTTTGGTGAGAGAGGCAGTGAGCTGCTGGGAAGAGATGGCCTCCACCTCTCTCCCCTGGAGAGGAGGCTCTTCTCAGCCAGACTAGCTGACCTGCTCTACTGGGCTTTAAACTAAGCCCACCGGCGGATAGGGGGTGGGGACTATTGCCACTGCTGGCCCACTGAGCAACCCTTGCAAAGCCAGCAGGCCAAGGCACTTAAGGGAGCCCACCTCTGTCCCAGCCCTGGTACAATCTGTGGGCAAGGCAAGAGCTCCCAAGGGGACACTTGCATGCCTGTATACAAATGCCAGGAGCTTGGGGAATAAGCAGGAGGAACACATCCTCCTGCTTAACACAAATAATTATGATGTCATAGGGATAACGGAGACCTGGTGGGACTCGACCCATGACTGGACTATGGGTATAGTCGGTTATACTCTGTACAGGAGAGATCAAGTAGATAAAAGGGGTGGGGATGTAGCTCTCTACGTTATGGGAAGCTATGCGTCCCTGAAAGCTGATGAACCAGGGTGGATCACTGGAGACCCTCTGGGTTAAAATCCGTGGGGAACATGGCACAGGGGACACAACAGTGGGAGTCTACTACAGACGTCCCACCCAAAGCCAAGAGTTTGACCAGGAGTTCGCCCAAGAACTGGCTGAGGCCGCATGCTCCAGGACCATGGTTGTCATGGGTGACTTCAACTATCCAGACATCTCGCGGGAGGATCAATCAGCAAAATCCGAGTGGTCGCAAAGCTTCCTATCATGCATGGATGACCTCTACCTGACTCAAGAAGTCTACGGGCCAATGAGAGGTAAAGCACTGCTTGACCTGGTACTGGCTACTGGGGATGACCTAATCGGCGACCTAGCAATTGATAGGAAGCTGGGTGACCGCGACCATGAGTTGATCACCTTCACCATCCTCCGTAAAGCTGGCAAGTCAGTCAGCAACACTGAAGTCCTTGACTCCAGGAAAGCCGACTTTGACAAGCTCAGGAGGCTTGTCAGTGAGGCCCTAAGGGACCACAACCCCAGAGGGAGGCGAATTCAGGAACAGTGATTGCTCCTCCAGGGAGTGATCCTCAATGCACAAGCTAATTCTTTTCCATCTCAGAGGAAAGGCAGCAAGAGGGCATAGCAGCCCCCTGGCTCTCCAGGGATCTAGCAGACCTCCTGAGGCTAAAAAGAAAGGCCTACAAAGGATGGAGGATGGGATTCACCTCCAAGGAGGAATATTCTGCACCGGTCCGGTCCTGCAGGGAGCAAACCAGGAAAGCCAAGGCTGCAACTGAACTCCAACTAGCTTTGAGTATCAAGGACAATAAAAAAGTTCTTTTTCAGATATGTGGGGAGCCGGAGGAAAAGCAAGGGAAACATTGGACCCCTGCTAAACCAGATGGGACAACTGATGCCCAGGAAAAAGCCAACCTATTAAATGGGTACTTTGCATTGGTCTTTCATCAGTCCCGTGGGACGCCCATGCCCACTGCGGGACAGGGAGGTCCAGGTGAGGGAGATCCCCTGCCCTCCATCAATGCTGACCTCATGAAGGAACACCTTGAGAGGCTGGACACCTTCAAGTCAGCTGGCCCTGACAATCTACACCCCAGGATACTCAAGGAGCTGGCAAGCATCATAACCCAGCCTCTGGCACGGATCTTTGAGAACTCCTGGTGCTCTGGTGTAGTGCCCGAAGACTGGAAGAAGGCAAATGTGGTGCGTATCTTCAAGACGGGGAGGAAAGTGGATCCGACAAACTATAGGCCCATCAGCCTGACCTCTATCCCAGGGAAGGTCTTGGAAAAGATTATTAAAGAGGCCATCCTTAATGGACTGGCCAACACCAACATCCTGAGGGATAGCCAGCATGGGTTTGTTGCGGGTAGATCTTGCTTGACCAATCTCATTTCCTTTTACGACCAGGTGATCTATCACCTGCCAAGGGAGAAGAGATTGATGTCATATATCTCGACTTCAGAAAAGCCTTCGATCTCGTATCCCATGATCAACTCTTGGCAAAACTGGACAATTCTGGCCTTGTCTCCACCACAATCCACTGGCTGGGAAATCAGCTCTGTGGTCAGACCCAGAGGGTGGTAATTGATGGAAGTCAATCATCATGGTGCCCTGTGACCAGTGGGGTCCCCCAAGGCTCTGTCCTTGGACCCATATTGTTCAACATCTTCATTAATGATGTGGACATTGGACTCGGAAGCGGACTGGCCAAGTTCGCTGATGACACCACACTTTGGGGCAAAGCATCCACACCTGAAGACAGGAGTGTGATCCAGGCTGACCTGGACAGGCTCAGCAAATGGGCAGATGAGAACCTGATGGCGTTTAACACTGAAAAATGCACGTTTCTCCACCTTGGGAGGAAAAACCAGCAGCATCCTCATAGGCTCGGCAGTGCTATGTTGGCTAGCACTAAGGAAGACAGACTTGGGGGTCATCATCAACCAGAAAATGAACATGAGCCTTCAATGCGATGCTGCAGCTAGTAAAGCGACCAAAATGCTGGCTTGCATCCATAGATGGTTTTCAAGCAAATCGTGGGACGTCATTCTCCCCTTGTACTCGGCCTTGGCAAGGCCACAGCTGGAGTACTACATCCAGTTTTGGGTCCCACAATTCAAAAAGGATGTAGAGAAACTTGAGAGAGTCCAGAGAAGAGCCACACGCATGATCAGAGGTCAGGAAAACAGACCTTACGATGACAGGCTGAGAGCTATGGGGCTCTTTAGCCTGGAAAAGCGCAGGCTCAGGGGTGATCTGATGGCCACCTATAAGTTTATCAGGGGTGACTACCAGTATCTGGGGGAACATTTGTTCACTAGAGCACCCCAATGGATGACAAGGTTGAACGGTTACAAACTACTGCAAGACTATTTCAGGCTGGACATAAGGAAAAATTTTTTTTCTGTCAGAGCCCCCAAGGTCTGGAATAGCCTGCCGTCAGAGGTGGTTCAAGCACCTACATTGAACAACTTCAAGAGAAAATTGGATGCTTATCTTGCTGGGATCCTATGATCCCAGCTGACTTCCTGCTTTCAGGCGGGGGGCTGGACTTGATCTTCCGAAGTCTCTTCCAGCCCTAATATCTATGAAATCTATGAAATATTGCAAAGTACAATAAACGAGCACAAGCATATATAAAAAATGATCACATGTGATACAAAAACACAAGATGATGACTAAACACTAAATTAGAAAGATGGTGTGTGCATGCACCAATCTCAATATTTTTGTTCTAGGATAAACACAGGCATACCTTACCCAGGGATAAATGCAATATCTGTTCCTGGCCTTAGACAATTAACAGGAAGGGCAGCTGAATACTTGCCAGAGTACAGTAACTACTCATGCTGAAACTTAAAGTTAAAATCCAAGGCACATTTGCTTTAGATTTGAAAGCTAATCATCACCACTAGCATTGTTCAAGATGCAAGTCTTTCATTTTCTTTTTGCTCATGTTACTCTTGACCTTAGTTGCAGCTCAGCACAGAATCAGAAAACAAAAGTTATTTTATTAGAACTTTTCTCGGCATGATTTTTTCAGGCATGAGAACCTACTGCTTGATCAAAGGAAAAATAAAAATGTTCTCCTGTGAACAGGACCCTGAGTGTATGTCCTTTTTGTGTACTCCATCTTTCACGAGCTTGGAAATAAACATACGTTATGGAATGTTAGGGGTGTTTTGGAATTTTCTATACTGAGAGTGTTTAAGAACAAGTCAGAAAAAAAAGCAGCTGTGGAGGATGGAATACTGCAGGAGTTAAATTAGCGGACCCTTTGAGTTCCCTTCCAGCCCAAGTTTCTTTATTTGTATAAATTGACAGCCCGCCTTTTTAAAAAAAAAAAAGATGCATCACTTAAATGATGGCAGAGATTTGTCAGCATGCTTTCATTTAGGTATGAGTTTATAAATGCTGTAATTTAATCCAGATTATAGCATCTTGCAACTCATATTATCACTCTTTCTTAGTAAAATGAATAGGTAATCTATTACTCACTTTCAAGTATTCATTGTCACATAGTATTTAAGACAAGGGTAGGCAAAAAAAACAGCTCACCAGGCCATTTTATCCAGCCTGCAGGTCCCCTAAAAATTTAGAAAATTAATATTTATCTGCTCCTGGCTGCCTGTCAAAGATGACAGGAGCCAGGGGCAGTAGGACCCAGGGCAAGGCCAGCCCAGCCTTGGTGGGAGCTGCCCCCTCACCACCCACACTTCTTGGACGGGCCACAGCTCAGTCCCACCCCACCCCAGCTGAGCAGCACCTGCCTCAGCCCCTGCCCCTGCCCCCTCCCTCCCTCCCTCACCACAGGGTGTCTTGATCTGGCCGAATCTGATATTGGACCAATGCATCAGTGCACCTCTACCAAAAACATTTTTGCTCAACTGAGCATAAGAGGATTTGGACACCTACAAAGCAGTGGTTATGCTCCCTCCTCCACTCCACTATTTTTCCATTCATGTTAAAAACAACCAAACAACCAACCAACCAACCAACAAGAAAAAAAAAAAACATTTCCTATCCCTGTTCTGAACCCCTCCATAGGCAAAGATTCTGATAAGGAATTTTAACTAGGTATCCTCAAGTATGGTAATTTTTTCCCCAAACTTTGATTTTTGAAGGTGCCTAGGAAATTTAATGAAATTTGTAAATACAAATGTAAAGCTACAAATCTACTCAATTTAGTGTCTGATGGGAAATTAGCAAATCCTAAAGAGACCAGCACTGAACACCTTCCTCATATTAAATCTCTATATGCCCAAAACATTTTGGGACTAGATGGCAGTACAGCCTGGAATGTGTACTTTGCAGGCCAAGGGAAGGAACCTTTCTACACAAATGCAAAAATGCTGACTAGAATTGCCACCTCTAGCTGTCATAGAATCATAGAAAATTAGGGTTGGAAAAAGTGACATCAGGAGTCATCTAATCCAACCCCTGCTCAAAGCAGGACCATCCCCAACTACATCATCCCAGCTGGGGTTTTGTTGAGCCGGGCCTTAAAAACTTTCATGGATGGAAATTCTAGAGCCTGTCTAGGTAACCCATTCCAGTGCTTCAACGTACTCCTAGGCCATGTCCAGATGAGCGCAGCAGTGTGGTGGGTGGCACCACAGACCTGTCTGTGGCACTACAGACTGCACATTCAGGTGTTTCCTGTGCTGCTAAAAACAAACAAACAAAAAAAAAAAACCTATGCAGAAAAAAGTGGGCTGGTGCACATGGAGGCAATGTGTGCCACCCAAAACCAGAGCCTGGATGCCCAGAGCCATGCTTCGGCTGCTAGCCAGGCTCCCATCTGTAGAAGTACCACAGCTGAAGCTCCTTGAGGGCCCCAGGACCCCAGGTAAGGCTGCTGGGGCCAGCATAGTTGCTGGTCCCAACCTCCCCTACCCCATCTAAGGTAACCTGCCACATGCCAGAGGGCACATGGCACAGGCATTCTCAAGGGACAACTAGCAGCGGCACAAAGTCCTCTCTGAGTCTTCTATTCTGCAGACTAAATAAGCCCAGTTCTCTCAGCCTCTCCTCAGAAGTCATGTGCCCCATCTCCATTTTACGATGGGTAACTGAAGCAAGGAGACACCAATGTCCAGATACAGTACTTAAAGGCATCTAAGTCCCAAAGACTTCAGCTGCAGTTCGGTAACCAAATGCCTTTAAGGATCTGAACCAGAACAATACACAAGAAGTCTAGTACAGAGCAATTAATGGAACTCAGAGACAAGCACAGGGCCATTCTTCCCTTTTATTTTGTGTCTCACTATATGGTGAACTTCACAGTAACCAGGGCTACATCAATAGAACTTTAAGATGTTTTTAAAAACCCAAAAAAGACTTATTTGAGTGTAATCTTAAGCATTATGAAGATTAAACAAAATTGTAATGATCTCTCTACCCAATTCAGTTATACATTAAATAAAGAACAGAATAAATAGCAAGTAATCATAAATTATGGAACAATAATTCTGCTGCAGAATTCTGCTAGTATTAACACAGAGAGCAAAGCAAAGTTGTTTGTGTAGCCACAAGGAGCCCAAAATAGAAGTTACAGCTCTGAAATTGGAGTTCGAACTCTTGTTTGTCTTAATTCCACCGCATTAAAAATCTAGTTATAAAAATATTCAAATAGAAAAAGAAAATTTCCTAGTTTCCTCTGGCCTAACTTACATACTAAACAAGCTATTCTTATTCTTTGCTACTTTTTCAGACAGACCAAACATTTTTTCTTTTTCATTCTTTTAAAATGGAGGCAAGGGCAGGTCCGGAGGCAGATTTGACTCAATCTTCCCCAGATTTGCATGCTTTTAACCTACACACTGATGCAACATACAAAACACAAAAAGCATGATGATAGATACTTATGCAGGTCTTCAGTTGTTCTGATGGAAAGGGAAGATCAATGGTTTTATGTTGCGTTATTGATTCTCTTTCCTAGTTTGTTCTAGAATCAAACAGACTGACAGTTTAACACTGGACATTTTTCAGCAGAGAAATGCAAGTTGACAGTCATGTTCAGATACGTTTTTCACCCACTTTTCAAATGTCCTTGTCAAGGTTTTATCTGACTGAAGTTGCAGTCATTAGAAACTTGTAGATTATAGCCTTGTTTCATGAATTGCAGGCATTACGGGCCATCTAACTGGTAATTGTGTAATTTCTTACACTGGTTTTATGTGCAATTAGATCAAATCTTTGTGCTATAGTATAGCATCCACATGCCAAGAGCTAAATTCACCATGTAAGTAGTTGTGTAAGTTAAATATCAGATACAAGGTGGGTAGGAAGTGCCTACGAGGCAAAGCATCATCATTTACATTGGCCTATTGTTCAGAAGTTGTGCAAAATAAGTGAACTGTGGTAGACAAACTTCATCCCTGGCACAAGCAAATGCAACCTACTTTCTTGCTCCAGGGCTAAACTCAGCTTTGTAAACCTTAGGCCCCTGGCATACATTATACATGAGACATGATTAACCAGGGAATCACATCTTAAGTAGTTACCCAGCCACATGTTATTGCAGTGAAATGTGTGATAAAAAAAAGGAATAAGCCACAAAGTTATTTTATACAAAATACAGGTAATAAATCTGTAGTCAGTTCCTATCGCACATTAATTGCATGTGTGGCCAGGCTGGGGCTCCCAGCCATGGGGACACAGCTGGGAGCCCCATCAGCTGAACCAGGCTCCCAGCCATGAAAGCACACCTTGCACCACTGAGGTTGGGAGCTGCCAACTGATCTTGGATCCCAGCCACAGGGGTACACCAGGAATATGGTTTGCCCCCATGGCTGGGAACCACATCAACTGATGGGGTTCCTAGCCACAGAAGCTTGCTACTTGCCAGTAGCAATAAGGCATGACAGAATGCGATGTTCAGTCTCACAGTCACATCTCTTTCCATACACGTGGCAGGGCAGGAAGCGTGATTGCAGGAATCATGCATCAGATCCCATCATGCCTTTAACTGCACATCTGCCTTTCAAATGTCATTTACTCAACAGGTGTTCTGAGCTCTCTCCCCCGATTAGTTGTCCCTTAATCTTCCTCTTACTGCTCAAGCAGTACAAATCAGCCCTGTGCAAGGCAGTTTGTTCAAAGTCCAATTTGAGGACTTCAGTGTGCAATGAATGGGCTGTCACAAAGGTCCTATGCATAGAATATATTACACTTTTACTGAATTCCAAATCTATGCAAAGGGCATGATTTTTGCCACTTCCATTAACTGGATTACTATTTTCCATCTGATGTTCTGTGTATATTTGGCACACCGACTCCTATGAGGATCTGTATCTACTTCCTCTACACAAAATACATTCAGACCTAGAAAACAAGGAGTAGGAATCAAATTAATCAGAATGATGGCACTATATTTTTTGGTCTCCCAAAAATCGATGCATATCGTCCCATTTTTGTCCTCATAACAGTGTGTCAAAAGTCTAAGGAGGGGGAGGAGGAGCTAAGCTGGAAATAAATGCCTAGCAAAACGTTTCAGCTAAGGAGATAATATATTAACCTGGGACATAGTAGTAGGAGGAGGGAGATGTTGCCATCACTATATACAGTATTAATAAGATCATTACTGGAATACAGTTCAGTTCTCTTGTTCCCAGTTCAGACAAAACATTAATCAATTGGAAATGTTAAAGAGAAATGCTGCCAGAATAATCAATTTGAGGTCTGAAAAACTGGTAAGAGTTTTTAGTCTATCTAGTTTCATTCTAGGAGAATGTTGAAAGGTAACTTAATCTACAGGCTATAGCTTTCTACTTCTGGGACAGGTTCCAAACATGATTCTTTAATTTATCAGATAAAAGCATAACAGCCTTCAAAAACTAAATATTGAGGGCAAACGCATTTAATCATATTATTAAGAACAAATCTAATCTTGCCTGGGGATGTGTTCAATTCTCCATCACTCGACATCTTTAAATAAAAAAAAGGAATTGTAGCTCAGTCAGAAGATATGGGCTGGATACAGGAATCCTTTGTCAAAGTTCTGTGGGGCTACGCTGTGCAAGAGGTCAATCAATGAAAAAAAAAAACAAACAAAAATCAACATGCTTACACCCAGAGGTTTTCAAAAGTCAGCTTCCAATCCAGGATCCAAGCTTGGCTGGAATTCAGAGACTCCATGGCTATGGAACAGCTTGAAGCATGTATGTAACCAGCATTATTAACTATTTTCTAGAGGTGGAATACTGCTTCTACAACCTGTTATAGTAATGCATTAATTCTTTTTACACAATAGCACAGGCAGTCCTCAGACTTATGATACAATTGGTTCCTAAAAACCGTGTCTTAAGTTGAAACATTGCAACTCGGAGCCAATCTTCTCATAAGAAACAAATGGGGGATTGGTTCCTGAACCAAGGCCCGATACCCTATTTTCACTAAAAATACCCCAGAATGTTGTACTCGATCAATTATAAATGAGTAATATGGCTACATTAATGTATTTATATTGTAAATAGCAATCATATTGATTTGAAAGGACTTCTTTGAGGTGACTTTGCTGGACTTTTTGAAAGACTCTTGGTTGGACTTTTTGAAGGGTTCTTGGCTGGAGTCTTCTCAGGAGTCTTGACTGCAGGTTTATCTGGGGTCTTGTCTGCTTTCTTAAAGGAAGTGTCCAAGGAAGTTTGGGCAGATGTTCTCCAGGGAGATGAGTGACGTAGCGAACTTTTTCACTGGTGTGGCATCGCATCAGATCAAGCGTTGTAAAGTTGAAACTGATGTCATAAAGTTGAAACAGGGCGTCAATTTATAAATGTTGTAAGTGTGAAATGTTGCAACTTGAAATGTTGTAAATTGAGTACTGCCTGTATGTCCAGGACCACAGCCTCAAAACACTGACAGCTAAGAAGAGGAAAACTGAAGTTTGCTACTTTTGTGCCTTATTACACTGAATGTTTAAAAGCTGCAGTTTTCCAGTTTAGCACACTTTGAAAAATCTCAACCTGAGTAATGAAAAAGTTTCATTAAAACATCTGTTTTCATTTTCTACTAGACTAGTATAATCACGGAGCCAAAAATATTCTGTGTTACTGTTTATAGGAGCTATTCACTAGGCCTGCGCGAAGCGGCTAGTGTTCGCTTCGGATTCAGATTTGGCCAATTCAGGGGACAGCGATTCGATTCAATGATTCAAATCACTGTCCCAAATTGATTCGTCTGAATCTGATTCGGAGATTGCTGCCAAATCTCCAAATCACAGATGCCCATCCCCTGCCTGCTCTCCCAACCCTGGCAATGGCTGCCCTACCTGCCCCAGCTTTGAAGAAAAAAAAAAAAGCCCCAACTCACTGGGTGCTGCTGGGTGGGGAGCAATCCCTGCTGCCTTCCACTGCCCCACACTGCATGGGGGGGGACTCTGCATGAACCCCCCAAACCCCCTTATTGTCCCAGCCCCACCCATGGCTGCCCTGCCCACCCCAGCTTCAACCCTTTAAGAAAAAACAAAAAACCAAAAACCTCTGAACTCACTGGTTCCTGCCAGGTGGAGGGGGGGTAATCCCGCTGCCCCCCATTTCATGGAGGGCTCTGCATGTGCCACCCAAAGCCCTGAGGCCATTGCAGGAGCTGGTGAGTCCCAGAGGGATTGGGGGGAGTTCCTTAAAGGGCTGGAGCTGGGGTGGGCAGGGCAGCCATGGGGGAGGGCTGGGACAGTGGGGGGGGTCAAGGGACTTGTGGAAGAGCCCCCCCACACAGCATGGGGCAGTGGGGGACAGCAGGGGTCACCCTCCTGCTGGGCAGCACCCAGTGAGTGGGGGCTTTTTCTTAAAGGGCTGGAGCTGGGGTGGGCGGGACAGCCATGGGGGGGGGCTGGGGGAGCAGGCAGGGGATGGGGACTGGCAGGGGTCCCCCCATAGTCCTCTCCCACCTCCTCCAGCCCCCCACCCCAACTCCCTACTTACCAGCTCTGAGTCTGGCTCCAGCTCCCTGCTGCAGCCACTGGGGACTGCCCAAATCATCGAAGCTCTCCAAATCGATTCAGAGATCTTTGAATCAATTCAGACCTTTTTATCAGTCCCCTGATTCAATTTGGATTTGGAGATTCGGCCACCGAATCGGGCCAAATCTCCTCTGAATTGAATCAGCACCCAAAGCTTCGCACAGCTCTACTGTTCACTATTTTTCTGATGGAACATATGAAAATATAAAAAGTGTGACATCTCTAAACAAATGTGTATTTGAGAGAGCTCTGAAATGAATTTCTGTTTCCCCTCATTCACTGTGGGGAAGCCCCTAAACCTTTACAGCAACTGACACATGCCATACTAGCATCATTATGATCAGACCACAAGTCACAAGACATAGAAAATCATGAAACAAATATGTTGAAAAGAAAGAGACCTAGCTGCCTTAGCAGTATGATGTCTGCAACACAGCCAAGCAAGCTGTAGGTCTGCATTGATCTTAATGACTTCAGTAAAGCACTACAATGCTCATATTATCTGCTACTAGCCACAATTCAATAACAGCCTGGATACAGGAGATGAAAGGAGAAAGCAGAGAGAAAAATGACAGCAACATAAATAGTCCTATAGATATATGCTATCTATATCTATAGTATATAGATATAGAGATATATCCATAGAGAGATGTATATCTATAGAGATAGGTAGATATAGTATATCCCTATACAGATACACACACACATACACACACACACACACGAGAGCTAGCAGAAAGCATTATCCAACCAAGGTAGGAACATGGACAAAAACAGAAGTCAGGAGCTTCTGAGTTCCAGTTTAGCTTTGTAGATCACGTTGCTTCTAGTGGATAAACACCCAAGCAGACTACTCAGAAACACACACTTATGAATTATCAGTGAGTAACAACTGGGTGTCCCGAATCAGGAATTCTGGTTTCTTAAGGTCACATTTTTCACATTATTTTTTAATGTGTTTGTTTATTTTTACTATTAGTTGTTGTTATTATTACTTTTAGTAGTCAGTTTGAGAAATGTAGTCATTACCTCAGCACAGCTCTTGCTAAAGTACCAGTTGAATATCCTTCTTCCAGTGGGCAGAGAGGAGCAGGATGACACAGAACTAAAATAACGCGAGACAGCAGTTCCATTTCCTCTGACTTAACAGAAGTCCCTCTTCTTGAGCTCAGAGATAAAGATTCAGACTGCGGTGATGGGGAGGGAGCAACAGCTCTACAAGAAATCCAATGTATAGAATTAGCTCACACTTTCACTTCAGTATTAACTGATCAGCTGACACCTAAGCACAGCTTTGCGAGTCACAGAGAACAGCAGATTCCATTTACAGACAGCGCACAGAGTTTTGCAGCTTATGCTGTGAAGGGGAAAGGCTTTTTTCTAGTACAAAAGGACAAATTTCCCCATTTACCTCTTTAGATATCAAAAACTATGACTATGTAAGAAACAGAATTATTCTTAATTTAAATCTCTCAAGATTTTTAAATGTGTGAAGTTGAAAACTAAATCACAAGAGACAGAAGTCAAAGGTTCAGTAGGATTGATATTGCCATGAGAGTCTAATGATATGAATATCTCTGGGCTCTTGGGGTGTTAATGGGAAATCTTAGTGTGGTGGATCAGACTTTTAAGGGATGGGGGGGATAGAGATGATCACTTGGTTAAGCAACGTAAAAATATATTCACTCACTTAAGATATTGCAGCAAGCAAAAAGCTGCTGCTCCAAAAAAAAAAAAAAAAATTATTATTATATTTTCTTTTGAAGTAACCATAGTTGAAAAAATAGATGGCATTGAAAGGCATTGGCTAGAACTTCCTTTGTTGTGTAAAAAGGTGATGTAGGCCATCAGAAGGAAATAGACTGGTCAGCATAGATAAAGGAGTGATAGTTTTCAGGAAATGCTTAAATTAAAAACACCAATGACTTGATTATGCTCTTATACAACTAATGATCAAACCCATTCATATTTTGGTAATAGCAAAATGGAGTGCATACATACATTTGTAATGTTCAGAATGGTTTCACTGTGAAAGAGAAGAGGCACTGGAAAAATTCTCTATAGCAGCAGTGCTCAACCTCTGACCCATGGGCCAAAATAAGTTGTGCAGAGCCATGTCATCTGGCCCCTGCGGCTGCCTGCAGACCTGGAAATTCAGTGGTGTGGAAGCAGTTACGACATTAAGTCGGTAAAGAATCTGCTGTAAAGAATCTGTCCCAGTGCCCTCATAGTGGGACTATTCTGCCTAATATCTAAACCTGAGCCCAACCTGTCATAGTGTAGGTTTTCTGTTAGCTTGTAGCAATCAGCTGTATTTCAAAATTTGTTCATATATTCTGTGTGAAGGTGTTTAAAGTTCTGGATAAGCACTTTTAAGTGCTACAAATATAAATAATAATAGAAAAAAAATCACATTCTTTACAACCAATTTTCCATTTTCTTTTTTGTCAATACAAATGCTCTCTTTTTTTTCTTTTCACCATGATTTCTGTGCATTTGCCACCTCATTTCTCTAGCACAGTGGTTTTCAACCTTTTTGCCATTTGCAGACCTCTAAAAATTTTGAATGGAGGTGCAGACCCCTCTGAATTGTAAGTGTGGGTATTCACATACTTCTGATTGATCACACTCATCTTTCCCAGACTCCTTAGACATAGTCTGTGGACCTCCAGGCTGGGACAGACATTCAAAAAGCCTGAGTCTGAATTGATTCAGTCTTGGAAGGTTAGTCTAACCTAGCTAAGCTAAGCCAGTTTGTAATTGGACAGACATCCCCTCTAGAATGAAAATAAATAAATAAATAAATCAGGCGCATGCCTGCAGAGGCTCAGGCTAGAAGTCAGGAAGTGGTAGAGCATCTCTCCCTTTCCTTCCACAGGGCTGAGCTGAGGGAAGCATGGCCAGGCTCTGGCAGGATGCCCTGATGCTCCCCCTTTCTTGAGCAGCACAGCAGAGAATGTTTACCACTAACTCAGTGTTTATCAACCGATTAAGAAAACAAAGCCTTCCTCCATTAGTTCAAGCTCTTCTTGAACAGATTTCCAAGGAAGGACATTACCAGCAACCTGTTGATTAGCTTCTAAAAGCCTGTCTGCCTTTGTTATCTCTCACAACATGGACTGCAGCCTTGATGTGGTCTGCTAGCTAATGCTGAGAGGTGTAAGGCAAATGGATGCAGGGAATAATCCCTGCTTAGCAGGGAGAAGCCAGGCAGATGCCTGCAGTCTCTGCCTGAGCTCCAGCCAGGGAAAAGAGGGTAGGGGCCAGCCTTGCTGCGGAGCAGAGAGCCCTGTCCAGCCCAGAGAGCATGCAAGGATGCTGGGGGAGTCTGGTCTATCTTAAGCCATCAAGGGGACTGGGACAGACATTGCATAAACTGGTTTGCCCTAAATCAGTTAAACCTGGTTGAATGTGGTATCAGGCTTATCTCAGACTGGTTTTAGCCATTTTCAAAACTGGTTTATGTGCACTGAACATCTGTTCTGTTACAGATTTAAACCAGTTTCTGATCACTTAAATCAGTTTGTGTGTAAAGTCTGTCCCTAGCCCCAGAGGTACGTGGACTACAGGTTAAAAAACACTGCTCTGATGCATTTTCATTCTTTTCCCTTCACCTTTTGAAACTTCTACTGCCAAACACAAACACATTCTCTTTCTTAAAATCAACTGCTATGACAAAGCATGACAATGTGCTTTGATAACTAATCTGTTACTAGCCTAGTCATCGGTATGTTATGGTTATGCTACTAGGAGAAACTCCAGATAAATCCCATTAAACCTTTGGCCTCTGGCCCTTGCATATCTCACTCTGGAATCTCATAGTTCTACCATTTAGGCCAGGACTCAGTATATTCTGTGTGTACAGAAATTACTTATCACCTTGAAGGCCCATCTCTGGGTCCCTGCTTGTTCTTCCCTTTGAGAGTCATGACCAATGAAGCAGAGACCAATCCTAATAAATGCTTTAACATACCAGTTTATATAAAGCAGTGGAGAAGAGAGAGATGTTTATACAAATGTTTATATGAACAGTGTAGTCTCATCTAATCTTCTACTTCACTACAAGCAGAATGAGATGGGCTTTCCTCTTACAAGAATAGAGCAAATCAACTTATACTTGCTGCACTCACCAAAGTCCTGCACACAGTGAGAATGTGACCATCTCTCTTGACCTCTCATGCTATTCAAACTGCTTTGGGGACTCCCTAGCAAAGCAGTCAGCAGCTATTAAGGCTCTTGGCTGAGACACTCTCTCCCAGTGTTCTTCAGACTGCTAGACAAATAGATACCCTTCTTTCTCGCAGCTCCATGCTGACCCTAATGAGCAAAACTGATCAGTAGGTATGGCAGAAACACCATGAAAGAGACCAATCTAAACAGTATTTAAAATGCATCCCTACATTTCTCACAAATGCAAACTTTAGGTTCTGTTTGCAACTGAACTTTCAAATGCCACAAAATTTTCATATTGCACCAAGATTTTGATATCAAGCCGTTTTCAAAAGAAATGCAGATTCAGATGCAGAGTAACAAGAGATTATCACACATATCAGTTCCTTTATATTCATTTAATGGTATGACTCTGCAATTCCTAATCAGACAAAATTCCAGCTGAAAACATCATAGAACAGTTTTCCAGATTGACAACTACAGGAACAGTCTCTTATAGAAATTTCTGCCTGTTTCAGGCCACACAAAAGGGGATTTTCATTTAATCCAACAACCTTTGGAAACTACTAAATATTTCTAGTGCTAATTCACTAGAGAATATGGTCATTTTGGTTCAGCAAGTCAATCTGAAGCACTACTTTGGCACAAACAGCTACCTGTCCTCAACTTTAATGTTATAAGAACAATGACATCAAATTTAACTGAGACAGAATTGAACGGAAGGGGATGTACTATTTTGTATGAATATACAAGTCCGTCTTGGCGCACACACTTGCAAAAATATATTTGATGCCCAATTACACAACAATGAAAAGGAACAGGGCAGCTAAGCATGACAGAACATCCTCATGTTGCTTACCTGCAAAATGCAAATCTTTCTCCTGATAAAATAAAGAGTGTGGAGCTAGCAACGATCTAAGAAGTGTCATTTGGAAACTGTTAACATTAAACAACTGTAATCAGTCTTGGCTATGGTTTTTGTTTCTTCCTACCCCTCCCTGCCTCCCCTATATATCATATGTTTGAACCAGGGGTTTCAACCTTTTTTTTAGTAAGTGTACCCCCTGTGGCCAGATGTGGAGCTAAATGCAGAGCGGAGCCAGCATGGGGTGGTAGGTGGCAGCAGCTGCCGCCACGTGCAAGTATCTCCCCCACCACCCACCACATCCAGCCAGCTGGCAGCACCTGTGTGGCCCCCAGAGGGGTGCTGCTGTCCACTCCCCGCCTCTGCTCCTGGGAGGCAGCAGCTCAGGGTGGTGAGTGGTGATGCTCCGTTCATGCCTGCCCATGTGTACCCCACCTAGGGCCTTCCAAAGTACCCCCAGGGGTACACATACCCTCAGTTGACAACCCCTGCATTAGAAGATCTGGTTGTTGTGCTTTGTTAACATCAGAATGAGCCTGTCCCTTGCATGGGTTGTACTACTAAAACTTGAACTTCAACATAAATTATAAAACTTAGGATCAGAACTTCTATTTTCAAGAGGCAGGGGGACAGGCATCAGCTACCTCTACACAGCACAGCCTATGGATTCCATGATGGAATGCAAAGGAAATTTTAGTTTTCTGCCCCTTACTTATATATTAACATAGGAGGGGAAAGACCTACCTCTGAGTTGGTCTGGTTTCCCTATTGTCAGATTAAAAGACGCATCCACTATATTTCAAGCTTTAAAAATTCATCCCACTGCTTTGCAGGTGATCTGCTTGGAAAAAATCAAAAAGTATGAGGTAAACAACAAAGAACTCCAAGGTAAAATAGGCAGTGTTAAGGCAGCACAAACCATGCAGTTGCCCAAGCCCTGAGCTGGCTCACATGAAACTGAGTGGCAGAGAGCAATTTCATGGTTTTATTAATAAGGTTGTGTCAAAGTGTAGGGGGACCCAGACTGAACCTTTGCAATTCGGGGGGGGGGGGGGGGGAGGAAGGAACGTACACTCTAAACACTTTCTTTACACAGCAATAGGTTAATATTGCATTTAGAGACAGACTTTAATGAATGAGAAATGCAAAAAGTATTCCATAGGTGTAAGGGAGGCAAGTAGAAGGGAAGTTTTTAAGCTTATTTAATAGATTTCATAGACAAGTTTAATTTGAAACGTATGTCTTATTTCTTTGGTGAAAGACTTCCACAGCCTGGTTCATCATCTAGCATGAATGACTGGTGCCTCCTGAGACTGGGGAGGGGGGGAAGGGGGGGGGGCCATCATAAAAATGAGCAGGGACCGCCAGCAGCTGCCAGCATTGGTGTTGGCTGTGATGAGAAGTGACCTTCCACAGCTGCCAGCAGCAGTGTTGGCAGTGGGGGGGAGAGGGAGAGAAGTGGGGACCACCCACAGATGCCGCTGGCCACGTCAGCATTGAAAGGGTGGCAAGCAGCAACTGCCTGCAGAAGCCAGCAGTGGCAGCCAATCTCAGGGGGAGCATGTGCCTTGCCCCCATACCCCCCCCACGCATCGCCCATGGCATCTAGCCTTTCAGCACAGCAAAGTATCCCTTTTCTTTTGCTTTTTAAAAAGTTCTTTGCAGTTCCTCTTTCTGGTCTTATCTGAGCTTAAGGGAATTTCAAATCAGAGGAAGATCGTATTCTAATTTCAAAGAGTATCTTATAACAAAAGGTGAAGACAATTTGAAAACCTTCAAGATACCAATGTAAAAGTAAATGAAAGGCAGAATATCCTAAGAGACCTCACGGTCAACCTACTCACATGGCCCAGAATTCCACTTTTGAACATTTCCACGTCACTGGAAAAATTATTGTTCTGAAATTCTTTCCCAAGCCTTTCCTTTTCTTTGAATTACTTGGGGAATTTATTTCTTCAAAAACTTTTACCCAAAAATCAATTGTTTGAACAAACTCCATGGATTTTTCTTAAAGGAATCTTTCATACACAAGGGGTGCATCTACACATGCAACTAATGCAAAGAAATAAACTCTGGTACAGCTTGCACTAGAGCATACTGCTCTTGGGCGCAGTGTCTACATGTGCACCTAAGACAGAAGTATTTCAAACCAGGGTGGAGCCCTGGACTCACAAGGGACACAGGCATCAGCCCCAGGCTCTAGGTGGCAGCGTTGGGTGGCATCAGATCTGGCTGGGTCAGAAGAGTGCTAAAATGTGGGGCTAAGCAGTAGGGGTGTGCGAAGTGGGCTGTATTTGATTTGGATTCAGCCCAAATTGGGGGCAGTGATTCAATTCGTTGATTCAGATCACTGTCCCTGATGCAATCTGGCCACATCTGATTCTGAAGATTCGATGCCAATTCAGAGAATCAGTGATTCGGCCATAGACACAGCTTTAAATGTTTTTTCTATATTCCTCAGGGTACCAGGCATGGCTTGTGAATGCTGCAATGGCAGGGTGAATGGAACATCCCACAGGAATGGGGGGGGTGGGAAAAGGAGGGGAGGGCATGCTTGACAGTGAACCCGGAAGTGGCCTAGAAGTACTTCTGGTCCACTTACGTGTCAGCTGCCAAGCTCACAGGGGAGCCCCTCCAGCTCAGCGATCAGCCGTGGGGGGACCCCAGGTGCCCCCTCAGACCCAGGAGACAACAGTCGCTGAGCCAGAGGGTTGCAGGGGGCCCCCGCATGCTCCCCAGTGGCCCCAGAAGTGCTTCTAGTCCACTTCCAAGTCTGCTGCTGAGCACACTGGGGACCCCCCAATGAACCTGTGGGACACTTCATCTGCCCCACTATCTCAGCATTCATGAGCCATCTGGTACCCTGAAGTATGTAGAAAAAAACATTTAAAGCTGTGTCTATGTCCAAATCATCAAATCTTTCCAAATCAATTCAGAGGGTTCTGATTCAATTTGGACACATTAAAGGGTCTCCTGATTTGATTTGGATTTGGTGATTCGGCCACCAAATCTCCACCAAATCAAAATCAGCAACTGAAGCTTTACACAGCCCTACTAAAGAGCAGGCAGCCCCTGTACTTTAACATCATCATGCCTCAGCCAGCCCATCACTGTCTACATATTCATCTCAGCAGAGTAATTGCACTGTAAGTTAGTACTGTCCCCATCAGTACTATTTTACAGTGGAGTTAATTTACTGAGCTCTAATACCAGCACACATGTAGATGGTAACATTTTACTGAGGAGCTAATTAGTCTATGTCCCAGGGATGCCGGGGTTAGAAGGGTACCCCGGGGCTGGACCAGGGGGGAAGTAACCACCTACTTGCTCCGGCCTCTGTGTGGGGTAAGCAGGGACACGCACGCGGGGAGACCACCAGCGCGGTTTGTAAGCCACACTTATATCCAGCTGGGGCCGGGCGACGCCAGCGGGAGACGCCGCCTGGCAGAGATAAAAGGCGGCCCCAGAAGCGGGGTCAGGGGAGAGGAGGGGGAAGTCCGCAGGGAACCCCGAGAGCGGGACCCGTGCCAGTGGGGCACATGCATCTGGCCCAACGGGGCCAGCCGAGGCAGCGGCGCTAACTGCAGCAGCTGCCGGGAGAGCGGCGGTGATAGCAGCACCGGCAGCAGCAGAGAGAGCCGCCGCGTTAAAGGAGCCGGGAGAGAGAGCTGCGGCTACAGCAGTGAGGACTGCGCTCTTAAAGGAGCCGCGGATAAAAAGGAAGAGGACGTCGGCAGCACGACGGGAGGAGGAACTGGCTACCGTCGTAGCAGGAGTGTGGGTGGCGGAACCAGTGAGGCAACTGAGCGCGGACCCCACGAGAGAGGTGACAGACGGGCCAATGGGGAGCCAGCAGTGGACTCGGCGAGGGAGAGAACACCAGAAACAAGACTCCCAGAAAGAGGGAGCCACAAGCCCAGGGAGTAGGCACCCAGGGAAGTTGGTGGCTTTAAGCCTCCTGATAGGCCGGTAGCCAGGGGGAGCTCATCGGTCGGGGCTTAGGCACCCGGGTCAGAGCCTGGGCTAGGTGTGATATAGGAGTTGGAGTTTTAGTTTTAGTATTCACTTCCTTTTGGGGGCTAGCTCGTGGTTGTAGTGTTGCGGAGGCCTTGGGACCATACGGGCTAGGGGCAGCCGAGAAACCAGGAGGGGTGAGACCCCTAGGCAGATTCCAGCCTGGGTAGTTTGGATCCCTGGAATAAGGACCACCGGGAGATTCAGGACCGGAAACACGGCGGGGCCGCCGGAGGAAGGCCACTAGAAGACCAGGAGCAGCAGGTGGCTATTGGCTGGGGTGTAGGGGAGGTCAGAGCCCCGTGAGTGCCCGCCGAAGGCGCGACAACCCCAGGAGGCAGCATTAACAGAGACCCCCACCACTGAGGTTACATTCAAAGTCGTGGCAGGCGAGGTTAGGGGGTCTCCCGTCACCACCCGAGGCACCTCCCGGGGCCCTCTTGTGAGCTCGTGGCCAGTGAGAACGGCCACTCGGACTAGACCAGCCCGAGAGCGCCTGGTCGAGCGGAGGTGGGCACAGTCTACTCCACAATCAAGTACATGCTTAGAAGAACCCAGAAAGGAGGGTGTAAATTGGGATGTCTTAACCTTGGAACAATTATCCCAGCCCTGATATACAGAAGGGCAGTTTCAGGAGTGCTCTAATGCCATCCAGCTGGTTGTAACACAGTGAAAAAGCCAGTTGACAATAAGTAGAAAACACATTTTATTTACTGCTGCACACTCACTATGAGGGGAGGTAGACAGAAGAAGTGTCACAGCCAGTGGAATGCCCAAACGAGGATGTTTAGAGCACTTGCTTCCTGTGGACACATTCTAACCTATACTGTAGGGAATGGACTGATCTCTCTCATAAGAAAACCTTCCATGCCAGAGTGAAGGCATGGTATTTGTTTCTCACAATACAAGAAGGAATCACTTTTCCATGCTAAATTATTTTTCTAAGATACTGGGGAAATCTTATTACTGCTGATGTTGAATGGAACAACTGAACTCCCTGGGTATGAGAGCAGACCCCACCTAAAAGCCAAGACATGCTAACAGAGGATGCTTCATCTCATGAATCAAAAAAACAAAAGGGTGGGGGGTTGTCTTCTAAAGCAGCAGCATTTCCTTTGGAAAATATCATTGTATCTCACCAAAATACCACACAACAGACCTAATTTCTGCTATTTCCATTTTCAATGAATCAAAGAGCACATTCCTGGCATTAAGAGTGTGAAATGGCATCTTAAGAAAAAAAATAAGCATTTTAACAAATCAGTGACATTTCTTTTCTGCTCTACCCATTGTATCAATCTAAACTCAGTTGACATTTCCTTAAATATCAAATATATTTTTACATGAGCTAAATGTCTTAAGTTCTAGCTAGAGTTGGTCAGAAACCTCAAAGGAATTTTTGGTTAAGTTAGGATGGGAAACCTGGTTTATGATACCAGGTGGCAGTTGATCATGCATATGTGTAACCTAGCTGCAACACCAAGTATATTACAAGTCTCACCTTTTGCCTGATACCCAGAAAATAGGGTGTTTCATGGTAAAAGGAATGTCTTGCAGAGAAATTCATGCTTATTCTATATATGCTAGCTCAGGAACAGCAGCCTTGCCATATTCACAGAGCACTGTGCCCAGGCTAATTAGCACTATTTCTCAGCAGGGCCAATTAGCCTGGGCACACTGCCATGAAAACAGATGCACAGATTTCAGTTCAAGACCCAATTTAAAAATCAGTGGCCAATACTGTGGATATACATCAAAACCCTTAGAGCCCCAGTAACAAGTCCTGGCTTTTTACTTCAGGTTATACCAGTGGTGCTATTATTGCCAGCTGACTGTAACAGCTAGCAACTTTGGAGGTCCCTGGTATAATGGCTGAGGTGGAGGTGTCATGTATACATCTCCTGTAGGACATATTGTTAACAGAATTTTTCTTCATATAACAGAGACCCTTAATCTATTTACTGCATCTAATTAATTTATATTTTATTAATATCACACCTGATGCAACTCTTACAATTTGTAAACACATGCTGTAAAACAAGGGAATGATAAAGAAATTATAAGAAAAAATGAAACAACCATCTGGAGCCAAGCAAAATGAAGGACTGGTCAAAAATCTGTGTCATACTAGGGCATGAGAAGTGTTTTAGTGGGAGTTTGGTAAAGAGAGTAGGAAAGATTAATATCCTAAACATTATTGCTCAGTAGTCTAAAAAATGTATACATTGGCTTGGAAAACCTAGGCAACATATAGTCCCAATAATAAAAAAGAGAAAAAGAAAGCTAATTAAAGAAAGCTTTTTTAAAGAAGGGAGAAAGAGAGAAGTGATGACCCTTAGAGATTTGCCTTTTAAATACTGCACACATAGCTGGTATTATTTAAATACTTGGTGCTCTTGCAATACATAAAGATTTGTAATGTGTATACCATGAGTCCATGGCTGCAATCATTCATGGTCGAGGATGATCACTCCCCCAGATCAAGTAAAGCATTGTAAATGAGTCTGCTGATGGCTAAGAAGGCTGATCCTATAGCCACAGACTCTCTGGTAAATGCCATAGGTGGTGGTTAAAGGAAGGATCAGACCACAGATTTCGCTCATTTCCTTCCCTTCCATTTCTGTCATTTTTCTGTCTCTCGGGTGAGACAGATTCTTTCAAAGATGTGCCTTCTCTTGCTAGGCATCGTTATGTAGCACTGCCCCAGGCTATTTTTTCCTCAATTTGTAGTGCCAATGTTACACTTCTTAATGTTCATCTTGAGGGTGTCTTTGAAGCATTTCCTCTGGCCCCCGTGTGTCCTTTGTCTTTGGCTGAGTTGGGAGTATAGCAGTTGTTTTTGTATACACATCAGAAATGTGCACACAATGCCCTGTCCATAGCAACTGATGTTGTATAACCAGCTCTTCCATACAGGTGGTGTTAAAATCAGTGAGGACACTGGCATGCGATGCTGCGGCTAGTAAAGCGACCAAAACGCTGGCTTGCATCCATAGATGCTTCTCAAGCAAATCCCGGGACGTCATTCTCCCCTTGTACTCGGCCTTGGTGAGGCTGCAGCTGGAGTACTGCGTCCAGTTTTGGGCTCCACAATTCAAAAAGGATGTGGAGAAGCTTGAGAGAGTCCAGAGAAGAGCCACGCGTATGATCAGAGGTCAGGGAAGCAGACCCTACAATGACAGGCTGAGAGCCCTGGGGCTCTTTAGCCTGGAAAAGCGCAGGCTCAGGGGTGATCTGATGGCCACCTACAAGTTTATCAGGGGTGACCACCAGTATCTGGGGGAACGTTTGTTCACCAGAGCACCCCAAGGGATGACAAGGTCGAATGGTCACAAACTACTACAAGATCGTTTCAGGCTGGACATAAGGAAGAATTTCTTTACTGTCCGAGCCCCCAAGGTCCGGAACAGTCTGCCACCGGAGGTCGTTCAAGCGCCTTCATTGAACACCTTCAAGATGAAACCGGATGCTTATCTTGCTGGGATCCTATGACCCCAGCTGACTTCCTGCCCTTTGGGCGGGGGACTGGACTCGATGATCTTCCGAGGTCCCTTCCAGCCCTAATGTCTATGAAATCTATGAAATGTGTGAGACAATCCTCCCACGTTATGCCAAGGATCCGGAGGTAGCGCTGGTGATGGCATTCCAGGCAGTCACTGTAGGTCACCCAAGCTTCACAGCCATGGAGAAGAATTTGGAATACCACAGCCTTGTATAGCAGGAGCTCTGTTTGAGTTCTGATGTCATAATCATTGCCCAGATGATGATTCAGTCTTCTGAAGGCAGAGCTGGCACATCGGATCCTATACTGGCTCTCCTCATTGATGTTGGCCTTCTTCAAGAGATGGCTGCTGAAGTATGCAAAGTGTTCAACACTCTCCATCTCCTGTCCATCAGTGAGGATCTTTGCCAAGGGGTTGATTGGCCTGGAGCAGGCTGGTGAAGCACCTTTGTGTTTCCAATGTTTAGTGTCAGTCCCAGGCACAGGTATGCTTGAGAGAAGCAGTTAAGGGCCATTTGTAGGTTCTCCTCAGCATGTGCAACAACAGCACAATCACTGGCATACTGAAGTTCTACAATCAAGGCCAAAGTGACTTTGATTCACATCTATCCTGTACTTGATACTGATGCCATGTTGCACATGGTCATGGATGAGCACCTGGATGACCACAAGAAAGGTAGAAAACAAAATTGGTGCAATCACACAGCCCTGCTGGATACCCATTTGAATGGTAAAGGGCTCCATAGCAGAGCCACTGCACAGGATGCAGTCAGTCATTTGTTCACAAAGGAGTCTTAGGATGGTGATTAATTTCTCTGGGCAGCCAAACTTTGATAAGTTCTTCCATAGAGCCTCACAGTTAACAGGGTTGAAGGCTTTGGTCAAATCAATAAAGGCCATATACAGTTCCTGGTATTGTTCTCAGCATTTTTCCTGGATCTTCTGGACCACAAAAATCATGTCCATGGTGCCTCTTGATGGTCTGAAGCTGCATTGAGACTCAGGAATGATTTCCTTGGCAAGACAAAGTAGTTGGTTCAACAGAATTGGAGCAAGGATCTTTCCAGCGATGGAAAAGAGGGTGATATCTTGGTAGTTTCCACAATCAGACTTATCTCCCTTTTTAAAAATGATGATAATATTGGCATTTCTTAGTTCAGCAGGAATTTCCTCAGTGTTCCAGACTTTAAGGAACAGTGTGTGGAGCTGGTCATAGTTTCCTCACTAACTTTGAAGACCTCAGTTGGTATGCCATCAGGGCCAGAAGCTTTATTCTTCATCTGTCTTGTCACCTGCTGGACATCTTCAGAGGTTGGTAGACTGGCAAGTGCTTCCCTTACTGGTTACTATGGGATGGATTCGATGGTTTCATCAGTCACCATGGATTCTTGGTTCAGGAGCTTTTAGTAGTGCTCCTTCCAGAGGTTTTTGATGGACTCGTCATATTTGAGTAGTGCGTGTACTGCCGTCTTCAGATCTAAAGCGGGGTGAGTCCACAACAGCTTGGTCCATACACACCTTAATTGTGCTGAAAAAAGTCTGCATATCATGACTGTCAACAAATTGTTAGATTTCTTTCACCTTCTCTTCCCACCATTTCTTTTCAATTTCTCAAATCTTTCTCTGGGCTTTAAGCCCATCAAAAAGTTCCCTGCCTGTGACTGGATCTAGGGTGGTTTTGCAACATGCAGAAAGCTTTTTCTCTTCCAAAAAATCGAGAAGGGCTTTGATTTCAGCGTTGTTTTCATCAAACTAGCCCTGATGGCATGTATAACAGCGGGAGGAACCAGGGGACAGTCCGCAGAGCTATTCTGACTGTAAATTTGGACTACAAATCCCACAGAGGCTGGAAGGCAAAGGAAAATGGATGAGGAAGCTTGAGGCTGCAGTAAGGTGGAGAAAGAGAAAATCCCCTTGTCACTTCAGCTGGATAAGATGCATTGGAAACAGTTGGAACTGTAAGGAGCAGCAATTCCTTACAGTATGGTGACTACCATATTTGATGTCAAGGAGCATGCCCTACATCCCACATTATTGGACACATTTGTGCTCTGTGCATCAGATTCACAGAACCCCAAGGGCTGGAAGGGGCCTTGAGTCACCTACTCCAACTACTGGCACAAATGGAGGATGTACCATTTCTAACCACCTGGATAAATTCTTATCTGGCCCCTCCTTGAAATCCCCCAATTAAGAGGATTCTATTATTTCTCTGAGTAGCTTCTTCCACTGTCCTACTGTTTTTACAGTTAGGTTTTCTGAGATTTAATCTAAAACTGCTGCAGTTTAAACTCATCATCTCACATACTGGCCTCTGGGAAAGTAGGACAGTTGTTTTCCTCCTGCATGGCAGCCTTTGAAATATTTGAAAACTGCTGTCATGTCCCCCTTATTTTCATCTCCTCCAAAGTGAATGTACCTACGCTCCCTACCTTTCTTCTTATGGCTTGCATTCCAACTCCTTTATCATACTTGTCACTTGCCTCTGAATCTTATCTAGTTCTTCTATTTCCTTCTTAAAACAGAGCCCAGAATTCCATTCAATACTGCAGCTGAGGCTTAAATAGCACCCCACTACTTGGTGCTACCATTTTCCATCTCCCACATGCAATATTTCTGTTAATGCATTCTTTGTTTGCTTTTTTGCATATGCATCACATTGCTGTGGTCCATCACTGGCGTGTCATTGCCCAGGTAATTATCTCCCATTCTGTTCTGGCATATTTGTTTGTTCCTCCTAAGGTGTAGGCTCTACAGGCTTTAATCCTTGGTACAAACACTTTAAGCAAAGGCATAAATTACAATAGACACACACAGAGTGAAAGGCAAAAAGGGACTGCTGTGACCATCTAGTCTCACCTCCTGTATTACACAAGCCACACAACTTCCCTGAATTAATTCCTGTTTGAACTAAAGCATTTATTTTAGAAAATCATTCAATTTTCATTTAAATCATTTCCAACAATGGAGGAGCTATTACAACCCTGGTGACTTGTTCCAGTGGTTAATTGTTCTCATTCTCAAAAATATACACTTTATTTCTCATCTCTGCTTGTCTATCTATAGAATTCTTAGCCGAGTTCCTATCAGTGGTTCACTCTAGGGGTAGGAGGACAATGTTCTCATGGGGGCTTTATCCTCACATGCTTCTCCTGCATGCAGTGCAGATGCTCTCTCACAACTTCATTGCAGGCCACTGTGTTGATTCCTCCTTCAGTAGTCCCTGTTGATCCTCTGCCAGGATTAGGCTGCTTTTCCCTGCCCAGCTCAAGTTGCCTGCTATCCAGCCTCCCTTTGCAAAAAGTCCACTTCCAGGAGGTTGTTTCTGGTCCCAGTCTCAGGCTATTTTCTCAGCCTAGTCCCTTCTGACTCAAGGATTATTTCCACCCCAACTCCAAAAAAAATAAAAATAAAAAAAATTATGGAGCCCTCTACTAGGTGAGCAAGATAAAAGCATTCTCCACTGGGTAAGATTGATTCAGAGAGAGTAGAGAGAAGGTCATGGTTTAATTTACATGCCCAGCTCCCCAGTATCATGGCCCAGTTATGGCAGGGACCACAATTTTCCTGCCCATATCATGGTACCCTCCCTTCCCCTTTCACTGGTGGAGGGGGCAGGTTTAGGGCCACCTGGCTAGCTGAGCCCAGCCTCCAGTGCCAGGCTGGGAGCAGGGATCAGTAGCATTCAGTGGGGGAAAGTAGGTAAAATAAAGCCTCTGAGGCTGAAAATCTGCCCCCAGGGCATGGAGAACCCCCACATTGTATTAGTCCTGCTGGGACAGCACCTAGCACTTTCCCCCCACTACCTGCCTGGCAGGAATCAGGACTGGGTGTTGCACAGTGGCACAGGCACCCCCATGGTTCTATCTTGTTGCAATAAAATGCTATATTATGGTCACTTGCTGAGGAACTACCCAGTAAGCAGGCATATTGTGGCATTTTGTTGCAAATCACATTTTTTGTGAAAATCACTTAATTTCCTGATTTTCATGAAAAATGCAAGAATGTGATTTAATCTAGGCTCTAGTCATGGGCAATGAACAATGTATGTATATCCTGTTCTAAACACAGAGGAAAGTTCATATACCAGCACCTGGATACAGCCTGTAAAAAACACTCCCGAAAAGGGACCTACCTGGAGAAAAAGCTCTACAGTAATTTTAGTAAATTACTTTTTGTTGATTGTCTATAGGTTGATCTCATGCTTTTTACAATTAGAAACCCTTGAGGCAAGACCGGTTCACTACTCCATACAGCAGCTACCACAAATTAGTTGCCACCTCTGACTGACATCTTGAATTACTACTGGCAAAATTACCTATCTTCATCCAGGAGCAATGTACATATCACTGTTTAAAAACTCAATTTCCAACAATTTTAATACCAACCTTTGGTGTTTTTCTACATGTCTTAAAATCCTGGCAATACTGCTGTCAGCTCCTGTTGCAGAGATTGCTTGCGTTTTCACAGTCTGTGAAAACAGCCCTCTATATATGGCACAGTGCATGAAAAGTGTCATTATACATTTTTCTTTCTATGCAAACGAATAATATTAAAATATGAATTTGCTGAACATTGAACATCTTAAAGGTACCAAATCTGTTTCCACTAATCTCAAGTGGGGTTTTAAGCTTCATTTAATGGATTTGGAAGGATTAAAAAAAAAAGAAAAAAACCCGAGTCTTCTAGAGACCAAGACTGAATATTTTGAAAGAGAAAAGGAAAGGTACAGTCTGAAATCCTGGACTTTTTCCTGCAAAAGAGGTGTAAGACATTTTTCTGCATATATATTTTTTTAAATGTAAACTTCCCTTGAAATATTTTTAAATAGCTTGTCATTACGTAGCTAGAAGTTGGGGGTTCATGTAAAAGAGAGAAAGAGGGATGCTCATCTAGTTGTTGTGAAGTTCAATAATATGAAAAAGTAAATTATGTAAGCTAAACTGTAACGTGGAAACTCAGCTCTCTGTAGCCCACTATAGAAAGATTTAAGAAATGGAGAACAACTACCTGCATATAGTAGCAGTGTTTCACTGCAAAAAACTCAGGGCACTTTTAACTGCCCTTTAATAAGTACTAAAAAAAGTCACAAAGGTAAGTGCTGCTACCATTGGGGAATGCCACTGTATCACAAATGCAAGGCTTCCTATATTATCTCATACATATATACTGTTGTATCTCAATCTTGTTCATGTATATCACACAGTGGGTTTATGTTTTGGTTCTAAGGAGATCATAGACATCTTTGGTCCCTGAAGGAGTGGATTGACCTAAACAGAAAACTGTTTACAAGCGAACCCATGTACACTGTTATATGCAACGCATACTTGTGCCCCCAACCCTTTCCTTAGCCTGAAAACACCCTCAGGTGTAGCTTTCTAACCTAACTAAAAATGCATTTTTTCCAGGCAGCATGTTCAGGTTTGATTTTGATAAAAATATGGCCCTCATATGTGGAAAAAATGCCATGAATTCAATCTTAGTGGCACTGAAACCCAGCAGCAGAGTACAACCTTTACTGCCATATTGTGAGGGGAGGGGAAAGATTGCCAGGAACCATATCAATCAAATTTCTCTGAGATATTTTCGGTATTGTTCACAGGCATATGGTCCATCATTTGAATTGTAATGCAGCAACTCCATACAGTTCTTAACATGTGTTATTGACACACTGTGCAGCAGTCTCACTCTTTAGACAGCTGTCCAAATAGCAAACTAGTTTTCCCTACAGTCATTTGGCTTTTGAGGCAGCTTCTTGTAACTTTAGGGAATGCTAAGAACAAAAAATAAGGAAATCCAAGCTTCCCTTAATTGGGTCCATAAACCTACAGCCCCCAAACATTTTTGGTACAGTGATTTGTAGAGCGCTTTTAATTTTTGTTAAAAGTAGAAATAATTTTGTTTCTGCTGAAAGAGATTAACAACATCAGCTACAGCCAGACATGATGCAGACTATGCTGTGAATGTTCAGTCTTCCAAGGCACCTCGATTAGTTGGAAAAGCAGCAGAAGATGTTTATGAAGTTTGGATTCTGGATTCATACAGCCCAGCCCTTCAGTTACACCATAATTGATTTTTCTCATTATGCTGAGGTTGGAAAAAAATAAAACGCAACACACCTTGCTGAAGGTTAAGATTTCTAAAGTAATTATCAAATCCTCATTTCAACAGGTCACTATGATGTGCTAGGTAAATCTGGAATTAAAAGTATGCAAAATTTAAAGCAGTTTTGTTATGGCAGAAGGTTGAAATACAAGTAGAAGTTACTATGCTACAGGTTTAATAAGTGATAATATAAGACACTAAGGATAACAAACACTTGTAATTGAATTAATGCTGAATAACCGAAGTGCTTTAAGTGGTCTTTAACTTAACGTGCGATCATTCTCTCCCCATGGAGAGAGTTACTAAAGTTTACCTTATACAGTTAATACCTGGAACGTATACAGTCAACTCAATTATTTAATTTTAGTTTTTAAAAATGTTTCGCAATAGCCCCTGCTTCAGCTGCTCTAGGCCTTTGCATAATAATTCACCATACATAAAGGAAAGGGGAAAGCCTCAATACACATTAATTTTAAAATCTGTTTTGATCTGAACCCCTCAAAACTACCACCACTTCCCACCTTACTCTTAATCCACATCTCTCTCAAAAACTCAAGAAAACAAGAAAATAAGGAAAAATAGCAAGTGGAATTCCATTGAAAATCTCATGAGATTTGACAATATATATGACAATACCAATTGTCACAAGATGGCTCCAGGTGGAACCTCTTACTAACTCTTTTCTTCTTTGCTAACGTGTTAACACTTGATGAAATACTAATAGCTAGCGCAAGTATGGTATGATTTAGAAGCTGAGTATATTTACACTTGAAGGCTATTCTGAATCTCACCTTCATTCCAAATATCATTTTTTGTTGTAGCTGCTACCTACAGGGATTACTAATATAAGCCAACAAATGTATATTATGTATAACTGTAGTGTTGTGAAACCTATTATATTGCATAAGTTTGTTTGTAAAGTGCCTAATAGTACCCATATTAGATAAACTAGCAAAATACCCATCGTGAATGATGAATGACAGGGGACAGGAACGTGGAGCAGGGACAGAGATTTGTGTCCGGCCCCGTGCCTGCCCCCCACCACTCCAGGTCCAACCCCAGTCTCCCCCAACTCCCACCGCTGCTCTGGGTCCTGGCCCGCTCCACCCCTGCTGCCATTCCACATCCTGCCCCACTCCCACCCCTCCCCCCCCCATTTTGGGTCATGCCTTGTTCACCCTGCCACCGCTGCTCCATGTGCAGGGGAGTGTGGCACACAGCTCCACGTGGTGGAGGGGGGATGGCATGGCATGGCATGGCAATCAGCCATGGTGCAGGGAATGCCCAACAGCTGCAGCCAGATAATGTGGGCAGCGAACCTAGGTGGTGGTGCAGGGTGTGTCGGGGACATGGTGTGGGGACTGACCATGGCATGGGGAGCACCCACAGGCTGTCCCCACATGGTGTGGGAAGCGGCCCCAGGGTATGGAGCAGGGCGCATGGGGTGCACGGCATATGGGGGGTGGCATGGCGCATGGGGAGTGTGCCACGTGGCTGCAGGGTGTGGTGCTGGAAGCAGCCCTGGGTGTGGAGGGGGACAAGCAGGGAGGAGCATGGTGCATGGGAAGGCGTTCCGTGTGGGCATGAGGAGAGGATGGAACATGGCCGCAGGTCATGCCACTCAGAGTGGCCACAGCATGGGAGAACTCACTGGTTGTGTAGCATGGGGTGTGGCACACGTCTCCAAGGTCCCTGTATGGGAAGTGGGCGCAAGGGGTGCACCCCACCTTGCAGCCACGTACTGCAGCTGGATAGCACTCTCACGCTGGCTCCCCATACGGCACCCTGCAGTCACACCCTTCCCCACAGCCATGTGCTGCAGCTGGCAGGCACTGCCCACACACCCCCATGACAGCTCCCCATGCACCCATGCACAGACCCCCCCGCCAGTTCCTGTGTGCTCTGTGGCTGCAGCCAGAGGGTGCGGCATGGTGCACAGCTGTAGGCAGCGCACCATGCCCCGCGGCCATGTACTACAGCCAGTGGGTGCTGCCTGCGCCCACCACGCCAGCTCCCCACGTGCTCCTCTCCCCCCCTCCCCCGCGTTCCATGGCTGCAGCTGGCAGGCAATCCCTGCACGCGGCAGGCATGATGCATGGCCACAGGGTGCCACACAAGGAGTGGGCATACAGGGTACACCCCACCCCACAGCCACATACTACAACCAGTGGACTCTGCCCATGCATCCCACACCCACTCCCTATGTGGCACCCTGTGGCCATGTGCCATGTCCCTCCACCCCCACACGGCTGCATGCCAAGGCTCCCCACAGGGCCAGAAGCCATGACCCCGCCCTCCCCCCTCCTCTCCCCACTGTGTGATGGAGCACACCCTGGCCCCCACTGCCTCCACCTGTGTACCTGTCTATCAGTAAGGCTCTGGTTGGTACATGTACAGTTGGCCCAAACATTATGGACGGACAGACAGACAAAGCTGAAAGCACTATAGCTTTTATTATATCAGAATAGAGACCTAATCAAATCACAATTTCACATTTTTTGCAAAAACTGTGATTTGAGGTGGTTTCCATCAAAAGCAGCATTCCCTGCAATTTTCAGTGGAATTACCAGAAAAAGAAAAACAACTTATTGAAAATAAAATGCTGGCTCCTCAGTGCAAAACATCAGTTTTTATGGCCGCTGGCACACAGAAAGAAAGCCAAGATGGTGACCATATCCTTCTCCCCCGCTGAGAGCTACCTGTTGTACGACCCTGCCTCTCTCTGCCAATCAGCAGCAAGGCGTGGAACTGCATGAGTGACAGACCTTAGCCAATCAGCAGTGAGGGGTGGGGCTGATACCCAGGCCCTTTGGTGTGTGTGTGGGAGGGGTGGGGGGGCCTCACCAGCAAAAACTATGAAAATCACGGCAGATGCTGTAATTGACCCACAAAAATCACTTGCCTCCCTCCTTGATTTTGGTAGATTCCTACAAATAAACGAATGTACGTTACAACCTACTGCAATTAAGTAATATCTGTGAGTTAATTCAAAACATCTTGGGTGTTTTCAGCCATTCTATATATTTAATTACAGTTTCTATCTTCATAGCATAAACTAACTAAATATTAGTACTCCTCTCCTTCTCTCAGGAAACTAGACTACTGATAAAAAGAGATTGGCAACACTATTAAAGTGAAAGCACAGTTTCAAAAGGTCACACTCACTTGGTTCATATTCTAAATTAAAAATATAAAAAAATTCATCCCCCAACCTTTTAAAGTTGTAATATGGCTTGTAACACAAATTCTACTTAACTTGAACCAAAGACCCCCTACTTGCCAATCACGACTCCAAGGGAGACCAGGCATTGCAGAATACAGGTCCAATTCAGGAATTCCAAAGCTTCCTGTCAGTCATACCTCCTCACCACATATTTTAAGATCTATTGCATAATACTGCAACACTTCCAGAGAAACACAGAAATCATTCCTGCCCAATGTAGCTTCTTATACCCACCCATCCACCCAAAGCGGCATCTTTTCAACATGCATGAAGGAAGAAAGCAGCTACAGTCATGCTGAAATGCAGGGGCAAGGAAGGCTGTGCCAATTTCCATTTGTTTTCTAAAGTTAGAAATTTTACAACATCCTTCTTCTCACAACAGCAAACATAAGAGTAGAATCATTCCAGATTACTTTAGGCACTGTATTGATCCATGGGTGGACAGAGGACGTACTGACTTCTGTCCCATTGTAGACTGACAGAGGAGGGCAGAAAGGGGGAGGGGAGGTAGCAAAAAAGCAGGATCAAAAAAGGGACGAACAAGGAGAATGTTTTTGCTTATTACCTCTGACATTTTACTTCTCAGGTTTAATTAGATATTAGCCTACTTGGGGAATGCTGCCCAATAACACTGAACACACTTAGCCTGTACTAAAGAAAGGATGTCACAAAAAGGTCACTGCTGGTTGTACAAAACATTTTTACACATGTAACCGCATTTAAGGATACTTACTTACTGGGCCACCCAAGTGAAAAATTCATAGATTCATATTCAAATGCAATAGGCCATATCCACACTACTTCCAAACCACTCAGGGAAGTGTCACAGGGAGGAATGAAATACCTATTCCATGAGTCCTACATACTAACCAAAATGAAATGTAGCTGCCTTTACAGTACTGCTGGATATATGCCATAAGTACACTGCCTACAGTGCACTTACTGGCACTTGTTCCACTCTAAGGGCTGCTACATTACACATTTTCAGTGAGTGGCACACAATAGTGAGTACATGCCACACTTCACTGAAATACTCCTAGTGCATTCCAAATACTGTTACTTTCACCAGAGGTGTTTAATCCTACTTTGAAGGTATGTTCCATTGGCCAGGAGGAGGAAAGTATTGTCACAGATTACACAAAACACACTGCAAGAAGAGGGTCCAGGCAACTAGAGTACAAGTAACTTCTAATCCTTAAACACCAAACCCTAAGCTAGAGGTGCAAGTAGATTTGGAGATGTTCTAAGAAGATATGTGATGCTACCCTCACAGATTACACCCCTTTCAGGGAGAAGCTCTGCCATAACTCCCCAAGAAGATGCCATATTTGGTTTCCTTCTCCTCAAGGAGCTCCTGAAGCCAGCTCTAGCATGGCTTCCAGAGGGGCAAGCCCCTGGCTTCAGGATCCTGGCTCTTCTCTGCCCCTTGCTAACCCAATGATCTACAGCACATCTACCACAGAAAGCTCCTTTCTTGGTCAACTCCCAGGAAGGGGGCGTTTCCCTCTTTGTGGGGGGTGGAGGATGTCAGGGTGCCAATTGATGCCCCAAATAGCACAGCAGATAGCTCCACTCCAAAGTCTTTACTGTGCCACTACACAATTGTGCCTCTGTCCTTCCTCAGATTCCAGTTTGTCCTCCCTAGCATTACTTTCTCTCCAGTTTTGTCTTCCCTATCTTCTTCGTTTAGCACAGTCAGCCACCCTCCCTACAAAAATGTTACGAAACTACAATAAGTCAGTACATAGACTAACACTAAATTAAAACAATGCCACACATGGGCGACTGGTGCCTCTCGAGTCTTGGCGGGGGTGGGGGGCACCAGATCACCAATGGGGGGGGGGAGTTCCCCACACGGCCTATTGCAGACCGGGGTGGGGCAGGGAGAGGGGAAGAGTCCCTCCACAGCTGATTGCAGACTGATTGCCAAGCGTGAAACCACCAACAACGAAATTGAAAGTGCACTTCCACTGGCACGTCCAGTTTCACGGCTGGTGCTTCCAGGGGTTGCATGGCCAATCTCAAGGGGTGCACATGCACCTGTGTGCACTCCCTATGCATCACCACTGATGCCACATGAAAACAATGAGGGATCAGTGCCTGCAGCCTGATGCCAGGCCCAGACTACCACTTTCCCGAGGTGAAACAAGCGTCTAGATATTCTACTCACAAAACTATATATATCAACACGTGCTCACACTGAGCCCCACAAAGTGTTTCCTACCAGAGGTGCAAGCCAGAATTCAGCCCACTCAGCCTCTTTGGTCATAGAATACTTTTTTACAGATGGAAGTTCTTCTAAGTGAATTGCATTAGCAACTATGCTTATATCATGAAGAATGGTAAGCTCGCACATTGGGGTACTGAACTTCAATACTACTTTAATAGCTAAAAGTAGGTCAGTGTGGTTAAAAAAAACAAGAAGTACAGCTAGAACAATCTACTTTGTTTTCTTTATCACTGAAAGTTGCACCTCTTTGTTAGTATCCCCAAACATGCCATTATTAACTTTCACATCTCATGAATCCATCTTACTGCATAACACCACAGAGCCATGCAATTAATATTCTCTGCAATGCTATCATTTTAATTTGTAACTAATTACAATTCCCCAGGTAAAAAAAAATACAACAACTCATAAATATCTGTTATTTCTTTTTCACTGACAGAAATGAAAAGTTTATAGAAGTTTATGCAGCACTTCACTGAACTGGCCCTATGCACCGACTCTGGGCCAGTCCAGATCAGGTACAAAGATACACAGTCCAGATAATACAAAAAATATATATAGGAGACACCAGTATTGTAAGGCAACAAAATAAAAAAAGATTATTGCAATAACAGTAACTTCAGCTGTACAGCTTCATGATGAAATTGTGTTTGCCCAAATGTAGTCAACCTTTACTGCTAATAAGATACTGGACAAAGTAAATTTCACTAATGCTTTTAAACAGTTTGCAGTTAACCTATTCATAAGATCTGTTCTAAATATCTACAGAGATTTTCCTCTGCCTCTTGAAATGACATTGATTATTTAATAGCGCCTTCCAAGAGGTAGTCTTGATATTATTTAGCTCCCAAATCTTTAAAAGATTATTTAAGAGAGCAATAAAGAGCTTACTGTAATAAATCTCTGTTTGGGTACCTTGAGTTCACTTGGGATCATCAAAAAATTAAAGACAAAGGAAAAAATATAGACAAAATGTCGAACTACAATCTTCTGAAAGCCACCTTATACCTTCCTTCTCCCCACACACTTGAATTAGTTGACTTCAGTAACAGCCATCAGCCAACTTGCATTTGCAAACAAGTTCTGGAATGCAGCTACTATTTGTTTAATATTGTTGAATCATTAGATTGAACAATAGGACCAAATTTGGGAAAACTACATCTCTATCAAGTTTTTCTGCTCAGACAGGTTATGAAGTTCCTAGGACCTCTAGATAAAATAGACTCACAATATTCTGGGTTTCGATTTTGTGTAACACACGGATTTAGGTATGCCTTAGTAAGCAGGTTATCTAGCATGCTGGCTTCTGCAGGCAGGCTTTGCTCCCTGAGGGCCTCCTCAGCCAGTCTTTCCTAATAAAACACAGTCCTTAAGCAATAAACAAGCAAACAAACAGAACCTAACCCTACTGTCCTGTCCAAGACATCAAGAGGAGAACCCTTTCGTTCTGGCTCCAGCACAGAAGTATGGCCCTCACTTGCAGTAAGTTGCTGTGCTCACACCTTATTTCATCCTTTCCTGCTTGCTCTTCTGGGAGCTTTTTAAAGCTCCTATCAGGACACTCCCTGCGTATCCAAACGCCCTGCAGCTGGGCTTTCGTGACAGAGCTGACTCTTCCCTCTTAAAAGGGGCAGACCATCCTGTTACCATCTTATACCGCGCTCATCACTGCAATGAGCCAAGTTCTAAATGTCATGTCATGCCTGAAGTAATACACCTTCTTTATCCCTCCTACTTCCATCACCCACTCTCCTTGTCATGTCTGTCGCATCTATCTACCTTTCCCATACTACTTCCCAAATAGTCTCATTAAAAGCAAGGCCTATAATGAAAAATATGGCAAATGCTGTCAGTGATATCACATTTTGTTATTATGCAAGCAGAGCATTAGAATGTCAGTATTCCCCACCTTACACTGAAATTCCATCTTTCTTTACTTTTCATTATTTGAATGATTTTATGTGCCATCTCCTTTCTTTTCTCTCCTATTTGAGTGGAACACTTTCAAACTTTACACTCCTCCTCAAGATGAGTGCTTCCATTCCTCTAATTGTTTTTGGTTTTTTGTGTGTTTCCACCCCCATTTCTCCTGTATGAGGTAGATGGACTAAGACAGTACAAAACTTGTCAAGGAAGGATCAATTCCTTTTGAGAGGAAAAGGAAAACTCTGCCTTGGGATCCCCCCAAGAAACAACCTTATTCATGCAGTCTCCCTCTCTTGAGAGGGCCCCATAAAGCTAGGCTTGATATAGTTTTTCAAGGGGCATCTTTCTGGCTTTGAGACCCTCGTCTCAGTCACACCTCAGTCACGGTCTTCCTGAATGATCCATAATACCCTGCCCCCATTTCTGAGAACTCCTTTTTGATCAGTTTCCAAACTTCTTTCTTCTTTAAAGAGAGGTCAGTGATGTAGCAAGGGGGGGGGGAGGTGGGGAGGAGGGCACTGGGTAGGCCATCCGGGGGGTACTCAGGCCACTGGCAACACTTACACTTTTGACTTTTGCCACCGGCACTGCTCAGTGATCGTCCACTAGGACCCCCCCACTCAGCCGTGGATTTGGGGGGGGGGGAGGGGAGGTGCAATGTAAGCATTGGCTCCCTGGTTGGGGAGATCCACGCTATGCCACTGAGAGAGGCATCAGACTACCAATGTCCTAAAAAGCACATCACATTTTGCTTCAAAACAAACAGTCATTATTGTGCCATTCTGGTTCCTTCTGTCCTGCAGTCAACCCTACTTTGTCTGCCCTGGAACCTTCTCCCTGTACATCTTGGGACTTCCTCGTTTTTTCACCCAGGTCTCTCAAAGCTTTACTTATTCTCTTCAAGCCCAGTCAGCCACATTTATAGCAAAAGAGTTACAAAACTATAGCTTTAACCAGAGAACAACAATCACCCAAAACCATGAAATAGTCATGAGGAAAGAGTGAAAAAGCAGTCTCTAGGCCCTGGCCAGACCCAGACTATCACCTACCCCTGAGAAAAGGGCATTCAGGTATCCTGCTTATGCAAATATTTACAAGGTTTACATCACACCTGTTCACACTGAACCATGCAGTGTTCCCAACAAGAAGTACAGGCTAGACCTCAGCCCACTCAACCCTTAACATCACTATTATTCATAACAATTTTTTTTTTCCTCCCACATTTCTTCTATATCATTTTTTAGGTAGACAAACTAAGACAGTACACAGAACTTCAGGTAGGACACATCACAGTAAATTTATAGAAGTCATCCTGGGTACTATATCCTCTCCTATTCCTTATGCACCCAAATATATATTTTTTTTTTGATTTTTAATGACACAGCTGGTTTTTACTCTGAATGGTTACAGAGTGTGTGCGCATGTAAAAATGCATGTATAACATGTATGTATAAATAGCTCACATCATGCTTTCCAATGTCCATTAACTTGTATATATTAACAAGAAATTTAAATCAACCATCTGCTGCCCATTCACTCTGCTTTGCCCAATCTCTTAAGGGTCTCAATATAATTTCTTTATGGTATTGTTGAACTATGAGGGTGTCTCAGGTTTCAGCAAATTGCTTTTGGTTAATTATCATATGAAAACAATAGGTAAAACCATAAGTATCTTACCTCAAAATCTTCCATCTCATAGCCTACTTCCTATGAAACACCTGCAGCATCCATAAAATGACACTGTAACAGTGCCATCTACAACTTTTCCCACCACCTTCTTCATTCTTTTCCAAGGTCATTTATTAAATATATTTAACAATGTTGTAACAATAGAATCTTAGAGTTGTCCACCTTTGACTATATTGAAAATTACCTTTTGTCTCCATACTTTTATTTTTTTGCTCCTGGGACAGATCTAAATTATGACTTTGCCTCTCCTCTCCTTGAAGAGCACTTTTTTTTTTTTCTTTTTAAGGACCTGGGTCAAAGACTTTAACAGTACAACATATTCTCATGTGACTCTCCTCTACCAGCCTTACATTGATTGTGTCTGCATTAAAACATAGCCTCTTTCCTTGAAATATTGTAACAAATAAACCACTAGAAACTTCACTTCACAATACAATCTCGGTCACAGATAACAGCATTCAAACTTAGGAAAGGAAAAGCAAAGCTTTCTCTGTGGTTGAAGAATGCCAACAACCAGCCTCAAGGCTACCAGTTTCATCAAGCAATTGAATGCCAAGGAGGACTCCAGAACCTAAGCAACACTGCTGGACTGGAAATTACCTTCTGGCTGGTCAAAACCACAGTTTAGTACTAAAAGCTGAACTGGAGGAAAGATTTCTTAAACCAAACAACACAAGCAAACTTTTCTTTCATTCAAGCACATGAAAATGAAAGGAAAAATGGTATGCTGTGAAGAAGAAACTGGAAAACAAAGCAACAGAGAAGCAAATGAAAACACATTTCAACTACACAGAGGCAGAATTTCAAATGCTTGAAATAAAACAAACAACTTAAGGCAGTAAAGGAATATATCATCTATTTACAAAGGAGAAAGTAAAAGATATTAAAGCAGTAAAGGGAAATAATTTACAAAGAGGAGAGTTAAAGGTGTTAAAACTTTGAGACTGACAAATAAATAGCTAGTGGCAAGCAAACTATGCTATAATAAAATGGCTGTTAGAGGAAGTTTAGTTTTATAGCAGTAGTACAAGATGAAAACAAAGACATCCAGCCTTCTATTCAGAGTTAAAGACATCAGAAGAAAAAAAATCAAACATTATTTATGAAAGGATAAAGTTGACTAAAGCCACAAAATAAATACAGAACAACAGTTGTTTTAAAATACCTCAGAAGCACAGCAGTCCCCTAAAATCTTTGCAAAGAGGGGTCTGCTTTTCACCATTATGCATCAGAGAAGATAATGTGCCCTTTGAATAGGGCCATGAGATTAGCATCAGAGAACATGCTTATTCAGGAAGGATATAAAACTGTATCTTTTAAAAACCACTGCTTTGCTCTAACTTGGGGACCCCAGCACTGAGGGTAGTGTATTTTAATGTAAGAGCTCAAAAGTTGAGAGAATGAAGTTGGTGCAGCTCTGCCAATAAAGCAATATTAAACCTTTACTAGGCTGTGCTGCTAGGAGTTACCTTCTATAAGCCTGCATTGTTCTGCCCATCCATAAGTATTTTCAACAAAAACCTCCGGCAGCTACACTAGCAGAACCACATACAAACAGCATCGGATTTAATGTTTAGTGCTATGGTATTGCAGACAACACCAGGCTTGCACTACCACACAGACGTGATAAGTGCAACGAACCGGAAGAGTGCACACAGATGCCCTGCCTGGGTAGATACCAGGTTCTCTCACATACGCATTCTAGGCATTTGCATTCTACAGAGAAGGAACAGAAGTGCAAGCTGTTTTTTCAGTTCATGGATAACCTGTATCTGCTTTGCAGGATTTTTTTTTAAAGGAAAAGATTAACAGAGATGAGAAATAAAATCTAGTCCACTAAAAGAGTTTGTGGCTTCCTTGTTTCTTTGGGTCCTGTCAAAAGATTACTTTTTTTGTGACAAAGTGCCATGTATGCTTTTCTGAAGGAGTTCCAAGGTTTTGATTTTATTTACATGTCTTTTTCTGGTGAAATCTCAGCATTAATCCAATTAATTAAAAATATTTTAATCCAATTTCACAACAATTTTTAAATGGTAAAAGGCTGACTTTTTCTTTCATTTCCTCCCATTCCCTTTTTCAAGTCAAAAGAAGAGCTGTTATCAAAGTGATGTTTTAGGTGAAGAATAATGCAAGGACTGTTTTTCAGGTATTGTTCAGGTATGGTAATTACCACGTTCCAGCAAACACCAGTATCACATGCATCAGCATCTCCATGCTAAAAAATGGTGGTGGGGGCATTCTAACAAAAGCTTGTTTGATGAACTTTAGTTAAAGTGCCCCTGCTGGCATTTTGGGAATGCCAATACTCTGGGTGCTTTAATTAGAGCAACTCCTAGAGCCACTCTAATTAAAGCATGCCCCCCGCCCCCCCCTCCCCACACACACACACTCCCAGAGCACATCTATAAATGCCCAATATGACTAATCAGCTCTCCACAGACACCAGCAATCCCCACACAGTTTGAGGCCTCAGTGCAAAAGGATATATTTTTGTCTGGGACCAGGCAGCATAGCCAGATTTCCAGTATATCTCAACTGTCACAAAGCAGCCATTACTGCAGTTTGATACAATGTCTTTGGGGATGGGAAGGCAGGGAAAATATTCTTTTTCCCTGATGGAGAAGTGATGAAAAGGTACTTCAAGACAGAGATTGAGGACAGTTGTCTGAAGAGCTAATAAAATCCCAGATTCCAATGTCTCAAAGCATCCATTTTACCAGCACAGACTCTCTCTCAAGGGTTTCATTGAAGTTCAATTGTCAAGCAAAGAGTAGAGATGCAGAATGGATTTGGTCATTCTCACTACGGCTAAATGTCCCTTTAGCTGAGAAACTGATAGCAAGAAAAAATCTAAATGGAGGCAGAAGCGAAGCCTTGTTGACATTTATGTGGTATACACATTCACCCTTGGAGGACAAGTATTCAAGCTCTCAGGCTCAGGTCCATAAGAGATGCACATGAACGCTTGACAATTTCCTATAAATGGCCTGTCTCCTCCCTTGCTAAGTACAAACAGGCAAAAAGCCTGAGGCTGAATCAATTCAATCTTTGCAGGTTTCTGTAAACTGCCTAGATTGAACCAATAAGAAGGTGAACTGACATTCACTTTTCAACCCTGAAAGGCACCCAAGCCACTGCAGTGGCCCATACTAGGAGATGCAGGCACTAGGGCATGCCTCCTAGCCTGCTGGCCACTGCAGAGAGCCAGAAGATGAGCATTTCCCCCAGCCATGCCCCTTCTTCAGCCTCCAGCCAGCTGAGAAGGGAGCATTGGAGGAACCCCCACCCCCCCCAGACTCCCAGCCAGGGTCTCTCTGGTGCCAGGGATATGGGGGAGCCCCCATCAGGGCATATCTCCCCCATGCCCAAAGGTGTTTCCACTAGCCATTACCCATCCCCAGTCTGGGCCAGCTGAGAAAGGGGTGTGGGGGGAACCTGCCCCCCCAAACACAGCACTGGACCCCCAGGCAAAGTCTCCATGGTGTGGGGATGAGGGGGAAGCCCCCAGTGGGGCCTTTTCCCTTTCTTCCCCCACACCCCATGCACCCAGAGCCAGATTGCCCCAGCCACAGGGAAGCCTGCAGTGAGGGCTTTACTTCCTCCACACTACCTGGAAACCAAGGCGATCACCCAGCCATGCCCCCTCCCTGGCTGGTGGGCCATTTGAGTACAGAGTGGGGGGAGAGAATAGCCCCCTCTGCTTGGCTGTGGACCCCCAGCCAGAATGACCAGGGTGGGGAGGACCCAAAGAGGGGGTTACTCCCTGTACCTGAGCTGGTCATCAGGAGCCAGGGTGATCACCTGGCCATGTTCCCTCCCCAGGTGGTGGTCAGGCTAAGGAGGGAGTTAGGAAGAAAAATGGATGCCCTTTCCCTCCATTCCAGACCCTCAGCCAGGCTGTGGCCAGCAGGAGCTGGGGGTTGAGCCCACAGTGGGGCCTTTAGTCCCCCCTACCCAAGCTGGGAGCCAGGGTGATCATCACCTAGCCAAACCCTCTCCCTGGAGCCAGCTGTGGAGGGATTGGGCAGGAGGGGAATGTCACCCTCCAGCTCCAGCCAGGCTGTGCCCAGCATGAGGGGAAGCCCGCAGTGGGGGTTCTACTCCCCCTATCCTAGCTGGGAGCCAGACCAATCCCCCTGAGGATTTTGCAGCCGGGGGTGGGGCTGCCCTGCTCTGCTGCAGCAGTGCACAGCCAGGGCTGCACAGCATCCTGGGATTCTGGAGGATTCTGAGTCAAGTTAAATTGGGAAGGGGTCTGGGACAGAAGTTTCATAGTTTCATAGTTGGTAGGGTCGGAAGAGACCTGAGCAGATCATCAAGTCCAACCCCCTGCCATGACAGGAAAGAGTACTGGGGTCAAACGACCCTGGCAAGGTGTTCATCTATCCTCCTCTTAAAGACCCCCAGGGTAGGAGCTAGCACCACTTCGCTTGCAAGTTGGTTCCAAATCCTAGCCGCCCTGACTGTGAAGTAGCGTCTCCTGATGTCTAGTCTGAATCTACCCTCTGCCAGCTTGTGACCGTTATTTCTAGTCACCCCTGGTAGTGCTCGGGGGAACAGGGACTCCCCCAATGCCTGCTGGTCCCCTCTGACTAGTTTGTAACAGGCCACTAGACCCCCTCAGCCTTCTCTTGTGGAGGCTGAACAGGTTCAGGTCCCTTAGCCTCACCTCATAGGGCCTGCCCTGCTGCCCCATGATCATGTGGGTTTCCCTCCTCTGAACCCTCTCAATGCTGTCCACATCCCTCCTGAAGTGCGGCGCCCAGAACTGGACGCAGTACTCCAAGTGCGGCCTAACCAGTGTTGCATTTGGGGGGGGGGGGGAAGAGGAAATTACCTCCCTGGACCTGCTTGTGAGGCATCTGTGGATGCATGACAAGGTACGGCTGGCCTTCCTGACCACACTGTTGGCCTATGTTCATTCTGGCATCAATAATGACTCCAAGATCCTTTTCTGCCTCTGCACTGATAAGAAGGGAGTTCCCCAGCCTGTAGGTCTGCTGCTGGTTCTTCCCCCCACCAGGTGCAGTACCTTGCACTTGTCAGTGTTGAAACCCATCCTGTTCTCATCCATCCACTCCTGCAACCTGTCTAGGTCTGATTGCAGCCTATTCCTGCCTTCTAGCATGCCCACTTCCCCCCACATCTTAGTGTCATCTGCGAATTTGAACAGGGTGCTTTTCACCCCCTTATCCAAGTCGCTGATGAAGATGTTGAACAGTGCAGGCCCGAGGACCGAGCCCTGGGAGACCCCACTGCCCACATCCCTCCAGGTCGAATAAGACCTGTCCACCACCACTTTCTGGGTGCAGCCTTCCAGCCAGTTAGTGACCCATTTGACTTTGTAGGTGTCGACACCAGTCCCCTAGTTTTAATGAGAATGGGGTGACAGTGTTGAAGGCCTTCCTAAAGTCCAGAAAGACTACATCCACTGTTACCCCTGCGTCTAAGGATTTAGTGGCCTAGTCATAGAAGGCCACCAGGTTGGTCTGACAGGACCTGCCTCTAATGAACCCATAAACTGGTTTGACCTAAATCAGTTAAGTCTGATACTACATCCATACAGGTTTATTTAAAACCAGTTTCAGCCATTTTGAAAGTGATGTATGTGCACTGAACTTCTGTCCTGTTCCAGGTTTAAACCAATTCCTGATCACTTAAACAGGTTATGTGCAACTTCTGTCCCTAGCCCCTAAGTCCAGGACACACAGTTTCAGTTCAGCCTTTGGCCTTCAGGGTCTTAGAATAAATTACCTACCCCTGACACAGTAATGGCCAGGAAATTCATATAGTGCTAGTTTCACCAGCCACACCCTGCTGACAACCATGAAACAAGTGCTCACCACAGCAAATCCCCTGCAGAGCCTTCCACAGGGTCCCAAAACCTTAATGGTGAAACCAGTTACAACAGGTCAGGGTTTTTTCACCATTTAGGGAGCAGCGGGTGTTGCATGTCTGACAATGCTGATTTGTCAAAACTTTTTTTTCCCCATGAAAAGAAAGTGCATTTCCAATAATATTAAAATTCAGAAAAAAAACCCAAATTAGGTTGCAGATCCCAAGCATCCCAGGATGCTTTGGGGTCCCTCTTAGCCTCTCCTCTAAAGCCAGCCCACTAGAATACAGCTCAAGCTCCTCTGCTCCACCCCAGTGCATAGCTGGCCCTATCCCTAGACTTTCACTGAGCCCCTATCACAGCTCCTGGCTCCAGGCAGCACACAGCCTAGAACAGGCAGTGGGGGGAGAACGGGGTGGGGGGAGGAGGGAGTCAACACAGACATTTCCTTCAGGGTCTGCATAGCCCTGGCTCAGCTAGCACCCAGCCCAGAGCTGACAACAGGGTGCAGGTGGAGCCAACATGGACATCTCCCTCAGGATCAAAAAGCTCCAGCTCAGCCAACACACAGCCCATAGCTGGTAGGGAGGCCTAGTCTACGATGCTTGGCAGCTGCAGGGTGCAGTAGATGGCCCCATGAAGGATAGTTTGGGACATGAAGGCACATGGTGATCCACTGCTGTATCACATCATGACCAGGTGCAGGGGCACAGCCTGGAGACGTAAGTGCCAAGGTCCCAGGGGCATTCAGCGGACAGAAGCATCCCATGTTGGCTCCCCCTGCATGCCCCTGCCAGCTCCAGGCTGTGTGCTGAGCTGAGCCAGAGCTGTGTGGACCTCAAGGGAAAAATCTATTTGTTTCCTCCATGCCCCCTGCCAGCTCAGTTCTCACCATCCCCATCCCCAACCCCCACTCTTGCTTCCCCCATGCCACTACTGGCTGGGCTGCCAGGCATGCTATAATGACCTGCTCTGACAGCCTAGGGCTCAGTACAAGGGAGGGTCTATAGTTAGACCAGGGGGTTGGGGGCATTTGCCCCACAGCCAGTCAGGAATGGCCCCAGCTTGGCTGCCTTCAGCATGTCTGGCAGGCACGTGGGAGCGCTCACCACCTTCTAGCCTCAGTCAGTGCGGGCATCTGTTTCCCCACCACCACCGAAAGAAGAACATGCACTCCGTTCTCTCCCAATCCAATCTACAGAGCTCTACTTTCCCGTGTAGATTGGGATCGATTCCCACTTGGTCTGTGCTTAGGCAAAGCAACCATTTATATTGATCAAATCCACACACAATTCAGGGGTTAGGCTTCTCCTGATTTAGTTGCTAATCTGAGCATATTGACGAGAGGCCAGATTGAGACAACGCGTGACAGCCGGAGCATAGAAGACATGCTTTCTGACCCTGTACATGACTTGAACTGGAGCCCTGGCAGTCAGTGGAGTACAGGACCTTGTCTACTGAGGCACTCCCAGTCAACATAGGCCATGAGCTGCTGGAGATTAACCGTACTGGGGAACAAAGACTGTAGTCAGGAGTGGAGCATCATGTGTGGTTTCTCCTGCTTACAAGACCACTAAGGACGTCTCTCTCCTCAAGCCCACTCTGAAATAGTGCAGCTCCAGATTGTGTCCCACTACCGCCACTAGCAGGCCATCACTGTTGAAACTAAACTGAGAGAAGATTTCCTGTATGTAACCTACGCTATGTTACTTCCATACCATGACCATGCCATGGCATTGGCATGCTTGCACAGCAATTTAAAAATTGAGACAATTGAATCTGAAGACCTTACAGGCTTAGCTCTAACACTTCTGCTATCATCCTCACTAACAAGCTATGGAAATAAGAACTAAATGGAAGTACTGTAAGGTGGATATATAGTTGAGCATCATCATGCTCAATGAGTAGCCCTCAATGGCTCAAGTGGGGTTCCCCCCAGTGGTCTGCCCTAAGCCTACGTCTTCATTAATGATTTGGACAATGGGACTGAATGACTGCTTAGCAAATCTGCAGACCAGATCAAGTTGAGTGGTTACAGATATGCTGGAGGGAAGGGCCATTCAGGCCATGACCTGTTTAGACTGAAAAAATGGTCTGCAAATCGATTAGCTGAAATTCAACAAATACAAGAGTATCTTCCACTTGTGAGAGAATAATTGCGTGTACAAATACAGATAGAGGAATGACTAGCTAGGCTATAGTACTGCAACCCTGTGGGTAACAGTAGACCATAAAGTGAACAAGCCAACAGTGTTTTCTTGTTGCAGAAAACCCAACAGCATACAGGGTTGTAGTAACAGAAGCATCACTTTTAAAATCAAAGAGAGAGAAATTCTTCCTCCCTATTCAGCACTGGGGAGAGGCCTCACCTAGAGTACTGCATCCAGTTTTGGGCCCTGCACTTCAAGAAGGATGTAAACAGTTTGGAAAGGATCCAGCACAAAGCAACAAAAATTATTATGAGCCTCAGGAACAAGACTTATGGGGAAAGGATGAAAACTAAGGCTGTTTAGCATCAAGAAGAAATGACTGAGGGGGGAGGGAGGGAGGGATTTGATAACAATCTTCAAATACCTGAAGGGTGAATATAAAGAGAATGGAAATGAGCTCTTCTCTGTATCCACAGGGGACAGAACTAGGAACAATGAGTTCAAGCTGAAGCAGAGAATGTAAGTCAAGTTGGAGGACTTTCTGACTCTGAGGGTGGTCAAGCATTGGCAAAGCTCCTAGAGAAACTGTGGGATTTCCATACTTGGAAATTTTCAAGAGCAGGTTGGATAGATATTTGGCTAGGATGGTTTGTCAGGGTTGATCCTGCTTTGAGCAGGGGGCTGGACTAGATGACCTTGCAAGGTCCCTTCCATCCCTATTTTTCTATGATCCTATGTTGAGCATTCTTTCTTCACCGTTTCCTCGTGCTTCCTCATGCTTCCCCTTCTGTCAGTCTCTAAACATTGCCTCTTAACTTATGTTTTGATTGTAAGCCTTCTGTGGCAGGGACTGGGTGGTTTGTTTGTTTTTTTGGTTTGTGTGTACCTGGCACAAAGTAGGGCAAACAAGTTAGGACGATCATATTTTCCAAATTTCAAGATGAGACATTCCACTCCTCTTTGACTCTCCAGCACACTCAGCTATCTCCAAGCCCCACATTTCAGGTAAAAATGCTAAAGTGGGGGATCAGGGGTAGCGTTTCTACTAAAACATGACAGGTATGTAACTGTCCCAGTGAAAAAGGGACATACGTTCACCTTATGATCAAGGCTCCTAGACACTACCACAATACAAATCTGTAGTAACAGCATAGCCAGCAATTCCAATGGAAGACGTGAACATTCAACACCCCCCTCCCGCCCGAGGGCCCTGATTCTGCATGGGAATTCTGGGGTATATAGGATGAGGCCCCTAAAACCTACAGAGCACATGCCTGAGACGCTACAGAACATGGGTTTCTTGATATCTTAATTACGTCTCTGAAACCCATTACTGAAGTGTCCAAAAGCTTCAGAAATATTTTCACCGCACCCCTTCCTCATTTTGCAGATGAGAGACACAGCAGCACAGAGAGGCTGAGGGTTTGTCCATACAATACAATGAAGTGCTGTTTCCCAGCAGAGAGATTTAGTTTGGTGCATCTGTGCTGCTTCTGCTGCTGGAACAAATAAGGCTAGAAACAGATGTTGCCAAATAAAGTGGATCAGCTATGCCAGGATGTGTTCTGGCACAGCTTATCCACTTCACTGGGCGAAACATACCTTGCCCATTGTCCTGCCCATTGATGCTGCGGGGCAACAAGTGGCGTTCCCCAGGGGCTCACAGAGCTTTGTCTTTTGCACCCTGGGAATTCCTGCATGGGATTTGGCCTTACAAACTTTTCCCACTTACCAAGATGTACCATGGTGATCCTGGGGGCAGTTCTCAGTAAGTCAGGAAACCCTGGCTTTCCCCATTTATTGAGACAGTGCCTCAGAGATCCTAGGGGCATGTCTGCACATGGGAAAAGCTAGGCAGGTGCTTCCCAGGGCTTGAGGGCTCTGATCCTGGATAGGAATTCTGGAGTGCACAGGATCAGGCCCACCAAAGCCCACAGAGCATATACTTGGGGTGGCTGGCAAGCTGCTAGTGCTCTTGTGCCATAAAATAAAAACAGATGTTCGCAGCTCCAATAGTGGTACATATTAACATCCCTTTCATCACAGCCACAAATTCTGGGTATTTGTGGTACAACAAGGGCTACGGACATCTGTTTTTATGACAGCAAAAAGATGACAAAAGATGATGTCTGTTTCCACCCTAAGTAAAGGGCTTGCTCCAGTGTTTCTCCATGCAAGTGACTTGTGCCACATGAGCAGGTTACTGTAGAGCGTATAGGTCACACCAGAAATCGCTGGCAGATGCCTTTCATATTGTTATACTGGAAGTAGCAAGGAAATTTGAAATACTTCCATAATAAAAAACATCAGCTTGAAGAAAATAATCTATAGGTTACAAAGAAAGATAAGCCATAGGACTACAAAATTAATTGAAATGTTATATGGTAGGAAGAGAGACTCAGAAAACCTGGTATGATCAATCATACTACATACAGAAAGGAGGTAGCAACATTCATCAGAAACCACTGGAGTGAAACAAACAAACAAAAAAAATATATAATTCATTTACCACATGTTCAGAGCCAACCTAACAAGTGAGCTTTATTCAAAGTGCACCAATAACTCATTAAAGTACATACAGCAGAAGGGAGGTGGAGCGAGAACAACAAAAAGGCTCTTATGTGAGCAAGGCAACAAATCTTTTGGAAAGCATCAAGCAGAAGCTTTTCTGTCTTAACTCAGAGTCAGCTGGTAACACAAAAGCAAGACATCTCTCAAACCAGTTCCCACATTGCAGCTGGTGGTTTTTGTAGTAAATGCTCCAAGAAAAGCTTCTACTAAACATGTCACTGTCATCCAAAGCTTTATAAACAGCCGCTTCAATCAATTTTGTATTAATACTAAACAGCTGAGAAGCACAAGACTGATGGGATGTTGATACCCCCAAGTGAACAATTTTAAAGCCATTACTTGTTTTATATTCACCTACAGAAACTTGAGGAATACTTGTAGCAAATTCACTTTGTCCCCTGTATAGTTCCATAAAACATTCCAAGAAAAGCTTAGAAACTCATTATGGGAGAACTCCTGGAAAAATACATTCTAATTAAAGATACCCAGCATTAGTTTAACTGAATTGTTACTGAAACTTCTGCTTTACTCTCAAGAAACTCTTCAAAGCACTGTTGCTGCAAAATAAGGCATATTCAGTACGCATAGTTTACCAGTGTTCAAACAGCATTTTAAAAGATTTTCCATTTCAAAAATACAACTTAAAAGGTAAAGACCAGGTCAAGTCATTATTATTTATATTCCTGTGGCATTTAGAAGTCAAATATGTGCCTCACTGTGTACAAATGCACAGAGGGGGAGTCTCTGAACCAAACAGCTTACAAGGTAAGCTTTTATATCTGATATAGTCAGATATAGAAGAGGACAACTTAAGGCAAGAAAACAACAATGTGAACTTGTTCAAGTAGAGAGGGCAGCAAGTGGAATACTTCAGCATCTCCAGTTTTTCCCATGTTTAAAAGATGTTAAGAATGACTTCAAAAAGTTTAGTGAAGAAAAGCAAATTACTGCTATGACACTAATTTGACGGCCTTTTTTTTTTTTTTAAACCAACTGAGCTGATGATAGCACCTGCTTGCAGGATCATCATTCAGTTTCTCACTGGAAGCAAAAGAAAATAAGGGTTAGAGAACGTCATGTTATCATACTGTGCGGGTCATACAGTGGTAGGGCCACAAGTGTGCCACTGCTTACTCTTCACATTTCAGCAAAACACACATCAGCGTTGAACTGAAGCCCGTCTCCATCAAAGTACTATTGCTGGTCTGGAAAAAGGGAGCCGTGTCTGAATAAAATTAGAAACGGTCAGTCCCTACACATTCTGCTCACCATTTTTTTAAAAAAGGTTTTGCTCCATTCTGCTGATATTCAGTGAAGTGAAAACTTTTTCCCCATGCATGAAGAGCATATGTTTTAAGAATAAGAGTCAGCCAATCATCCTACTCTACTTTTTGAAGAATTTGCTTTCCATCCCTCACCATAGCTCACCTCCTCCTTCTCAAAACATATGCATTGTAACAATCTGATCCAACATTCCTACACATGCAAAATTTCCACTGAAGGAGGCCAGGATCTGAAGGGCTAAGGGTAGCAGGTCCTTTTTCCTTTGTTGGAAACTCTTCTGCCTCATCTCCTGTTTCTTCTTTCTTTCCTCATCTATTTGGACTTTGGGGGGGTTGTCTCTTTGTTTGTTTTAAGAAAAAAGTTACCAGTCTCTTTAGGATATAACCTCCTTTGCTTCATAAGAAACATTTTGACTTTTTGAAACATTTTTTTAATAAATTTTGAAGAGAGTATTCAAATCATGACCAAATTATGATTATAAGAAATAGCAGTGAATTTGCTTACAGACAATACACCTTTTGAAAGAGAGCCCCATTAGAAAAATTCTAGATCCCTATAAAAAGAGTTTCAATTCATGAGTCCGGCAAAGATGCAAAGAAGATTGAAACTTATTAGACTCTAAGGCTGCGTGTAGACAAAATGAGGGGTGTGTGTGCACAACACTTTAAAGAGGGCTAAATGCTTTTGCACTACTTTAATGGTGTCGGTGTTTGCACACCTCAGTGGCGTATTGTGCACTAATTCCAGCCGCTGTAGGAAATTCAGTGGCATAATGTGCCTTAAATGACTTGGGATGCAGCAAACAAACTCCTCCAAGGAGTTTAGTTTGCTGCCTCTACAGCTGTGGAGCCAAGCACCAGGCTCTGTGCAGCTCAGGGGCTCTGTAAGAAGCCCTGCAGACTGACTGGCAGCAGCCTGGAAAAGCAGGCTCCTCCCAAGAGAGGGAAGATGAAAAGTGGTGAACCTGAACTCCCCCCCACCCCAAGCCTGCCTGCCTGAGCTGCACAGGGGCCTGGTGCTTCCTTCCACAGCTGTGGTGCCCCACAGGATCACCCTAGCTGGGTACCTGTGGGCAGGTGCTGCTTGGGGCATGGGGGTTGCTACTGCTGTGGAGGGAAGCACCAGCCCCCGCCCTGCAGCCCAGGGACTGCTCTGCCCGTCAGCAGCTCACCCTCCCCTCCCCACCACTGGAGAGGCAGGTAAGAGTCAGGTGTGTGCAAGACAGGGGGGTTTATATCAGCTCTAAATTGAAGCAGTGTTTTTAAAAACCCACTACTTTAATTTAGGGCCTCCGTTTCATCTATACATGCCCAAAAGTACTTATCAGGAAGCAAGAGGTGATGCAGAAGGGACGGGTTCCCCATTAGCCAAAGTGTAATTAGACTGGCAGCATATAAAATTAACAAGGCTCAAGGGATTATTAGATTAAGAACTGAGATCACTTCAGATGCACAAAGATCTGATAGGGTTGTCAGTTAAAGAGAGCTGTCTGACAGGAAAGAGAAGGACTAAAATTACTGTTGACATGAAAGGGGACATGTATTCTGGGAAGGTAACGTGGTGTCAGACCAAAAAAAAGCTAAATACCAGCAAAACACACAGCCAAAAACTGAAACCATAAATAAATGGATACCAATGCAAGAAGTTGGGGGGGGGGGTGATGAATCCTGGAATTGTACAGTCCTTCCTATATTATTTAAGTCTAAAGTCAGATGCATATATATGTGAACGTTATACCTTTAGATGTTACCAAAGAGAACCACACGAGAACATTATCTGCAAATACACGAGCTTCAAGTTTTAAGCAGGAGAGAATTCAATTAGTGTCTTTGAGGGTGGAATCTGAGTAAGCTCCTCAAGATAAAGCTCAGTGCTTGTCCTACCACACAAGAAATTGTGTAGCTGGAATAAGAAGCAGAGTGCTGTACTGCCTTAGCATGGTTCCACACACAGGCTGCTGACTTCTGCTGATGGACAAGGCTAGGTCAGTGGAAAGCAGTGCCATGCATTCACCTGAGCTCTGTGCTCTCTAACATCCAAACCAGAAGCAAAATAGCTACAGCAATGCAGTGCTATGTCTGGAATAACAAGCCCTGCCTTTCTGCAGCACTAACATGACTGCAGTGTCATATAACCTGCCTACAGTTTGCTGCTTTCAGCTATGTTACTTCCAGTTTGAGAGACTGCACACACAGAGCAGTACTGCGTGATTCAGTAGTACACAATCTGGTACTCTGAGAATATTTGCAGGCACTGAGGAGGGGAGGACCAGAAAGCAAAATCAAAGTTAGAGGTGTGTATACTCAAAAAAAGGAAGCAGGTAAACAAGGAAGAGCAGTGGGCCTAAACAACAAGGCTCCAGAGGTTATCAAATTTTGGCACAGCATAGAGCACAGGGCTGATCCCGGGTGCATGCTGCATATGGCACCAAAGCCAGACTGGCCCAGTGTCATGGCTCCAACATGCAGGCCTGGATCCAGCCCCAGCACACCATGCTATATATGCTCTGTGCTAGTGCAGCCCATGCTAGATGGGCTTCGTGCATCATATGTGGTACATGGGGCTAGGGTCAGGACATACTACATGCAGTGCATTGTTCTGGAACCCACAGGCAACACTATAGGCTAGATGACGGGGCTTTGCAGATATGATCTTTGGACACCCTTATTTATAACCTTGAAAATAAGGCAAGGCATTGCTGACAGGGCTAGGGACAGACATTCAAAAAGCCTGAGCCTGAATTAATTTAATCTTTGCAGGTTATTCTAACCTGGCTAGGCTAAACCAGTTTGTAACGGCACAGACATCCCAGACGTGCAGGCACATGCCTGCAGTGGCTCAGGCTAGAAGCCAGGTGCACTACAGCAGCCCTCCATCTCCTTCCACAACGCTGAGCTGAGGGGGCATGGCCAGGCTCCAGCAGGACACTCTGATTAGGGAGCCCCCCCTCCACCAACCCAGCAGAGAATTGGAAACAGTGTTTATTCCCCTAACTCAGTGTTTATCTCCCCATTAAGAAAACAGAGGGACATTACTAGCTACCTGTCAATTCTCTCTTTTTCCGGTCTGCCACAAAATAGACCATAGCCAGCATGTGGTATGCTAGCTGATGCTGTGCATCTGTGTAAGGCAGAGGGGAGGGGAGCAGAAGCCAGGCAAATGCCTACAGTCTCTGCCAAGCTCCAGCAACGGAGCAGAGGGGAGGAGCCAACCCTGCTGTGGAGCAGAGAGCAGAGCCAAGCCCAGAGAGCATGCCGGGATGCTGAGGGAGTCTGATTTAATTTAAACCAGGAAGGGGTCTGGGACAGACATTGTATAAACTGATTTGACCCAAATCAGTTAAGTCTGATACTACATTCAACCAGGTTTATCTCAAACAGGTTTCAGCCATTTTCAAACTGGTTTATGTGCACTGAACATCTGTTATGTTACAAGTTTAAACCATTTTCTGATCACTTAAACCAGTTTATGTGTAATGTCTGTCCCTAACCCAGGAGATCACTGTTAATCTGCTCTATATCAGATGGAACTGATTGACAAAAGGACCATTAAGCAAAGCATTAAAAGTCATGATTTCTGCTTAAAATGAAATGCAAAACAAAGCCAGTTATACTTAAGTTAACACTTCCATGCAGGACAATTAACAAGCAAAAGTACATTCCTTAAGATAGCTCAGTGGATCCCTGCTTTTCTTCATAGCAGGACTCTATACAACAAAACTTGCAGGGCTCGTTCCCATCTAGTCTTAAAGAAAAAAGTAGAAATTGAGATTCCTTAAAGCTAATTTGTACTCTGCTTGTAGGCCTCAGCATCAGCTTGAGAATACATGAACTAGAAGGCCTTTGGAGTACAAGGTATGTGTCTGGAAATAAAATAAGATCATCTGAAAAACAATTATTGCTTTCAACAGAGCTTTCTAAGCTCCAGTATTGGTGCAGGAAAAACAGGACAAATTATCCAAAGCAATACATACATTTCTGATTCAAGATAAGATAAATGCAATAGACAGGTTAGAATAAGTAGTCAGCTTTGTCAAGGACTGAAATACTAATGAACACATTTTTCTGTTTGGAGACAATACCTGCTGTCTGCATACATCTAGGCTGAATATATAAGGATATGTTCCAAGATTCAGGTCCTGGACAAATGCCAGGGAGCAAGAAGTTCACCAGAATGGACATCCTGCTTTAGGTTGTTTGAGTGAGCTGGCCATTTTAATGATAATTAACTCTATATATGTTAAAGATACAATTTGTGAGCTGATATTTTCTTGCTGATATGTGCAGGCTACACTATAGCTCAATAAGATATGAGATATCGAACAGTATAACACATGACCACCTTTATTTAAGGCTATTTTGTTAGGACTCCCAGAAAAAGGACACACGAAAGCTTCCACAACTATAGGGAAAGTTTAAAAGAGCAGTTCTCACCTCCCCTCTTGGAGCAGTCCAAGCTGAAGGTAAAGGTACTTCATGAAACTGCTAAGAAGGTTTCCCCACTCCAGTGCCTTTCTATCCCAGAGACAAATTAAGACCTAAATTATAAGATTCAGCAGCAATAGTTCAGTTCATTTGCTCCTGCACCACTTAAAGTTGCTCCATGCCTCCATTTTGAGATTGCTGTCCTATATCCTGTTTATTTCCCCAGCACCACCATCAAAACTAGCTACCTTTCTGAACAGTTTTTCTGCTTCTGTAGTTTTACACAGCCCAAATTGTCCCCTCCAAACCACATGCCATCTTACTTCAGGATATTATTTCATTTTCATGGATTTGAGGGCGTAAACTGAAGTTGTTGGTCATGACCAGACTGCTTACTTCAGATAAGTGAGAGATGCGATGGTGTTCAGACAGACAAGGTTAAGAATCACTGCTCTACAGATTGTGGAAGCCCCTACCACCTAGATGTTTAACTGAATACCCCGTAACCCACCTAGATCATTTTATTCAACTTATTTTAGATAAAGGAAAACCCACAGTAACAAGCTAGCAGACTTGTTTCAGGAAGGTACACAAGGAACCCCCAGTAAGCCTGAGGAGAGCAGCAGAACCTCGCTTGCCCACAAAACCTCTCAGAAGTAGGGAACAGGGCAGCAATGCTGAGTAAATGGCCATGTTCTCATGGCCTTTTTCGAGACTTTTAGGATCAGGAGACTCTTAGGATCAGGAGATGTAGCAGGAAACAAGGGAAACGAAAAATAGTTGAGGACTAACTTTATGGAGAATTGACCCCTTCCAACAAGAGATTTTGTCCCAAGCAAACAGCATCAGCATCCCAAGCAAGCATCATAACAGGCTGAGCAATGATATCTCGGAGTTTTACTCACCTTCTCTGTCACAGTCAGTATTCTGCTCATCTGTTTGCTTGCCTGGTTGCTTTAAAGTTCGGTAAGAAAAAAAAAGCATGGATGCCATAAATGGCTCTACTCAAAACATATCTGGCACGTTACATTTCTATGGTGAGTTGAATCCTTTGTGCACTACCAGATCGTAGTGCTTTCAAAATTCAAAAAAACAAAACAAAAAAGGAACAGAGAACTTTAAATAATACGGGGCAGGTCCAGGGGGGTTATGGTGGTATGGTCACACACACATTCTGCCACCACTTTCTCTGGCCAAGCCTGGCAATCTGCACAGCCTCACCCTGCAGCAGGAGTCCCCAGGTCAGTGTGGGACACTAGTGGGCTGGGCAGGGAGCAGGCACAAAAAGTAGGAGGACCTGAACACTGTCTCAGCTGTCCTGGGCATGGTGGGAGCCCCAGAGCCACACCTGGCCTGATCCAGACATGGGCTATGGCTTTGCAGTACTCAGACAGACAGTGGCAGTGGGTGGGTTTCTTCTTCCTGCACCTGGTACCCTCTCTGCCCCAGCCAGTGGGAATCATGGAGAGCAGGTGCAGGAAGAGGAAATCCTCTCTGTCATGGCCACTGTCTCCAACTGATGCAGGCACAGGAGAAGCCCTAAAACTGCTCCTGCCTTGTTCCAACTATACTGCAGGAAGCAACTGCCTGGGGTGCTGGACTTTGCCAGGGAAAATGGTAGTGGGCAGGTGCCTCTTTCCAGCACCTGCTCCCAGCCAAGGGGTGTCACAGGGCACCCCGGTGCCCCTGCTCCTAGAGAGGAGAAACTGCCAGGGAGCAAATGAGCGCGCCCTGGCCTGACAATGAGCCCAGCTGAGGGTTGCCTGGGTAATGAGCGCAGCTGCGGGTTGCCGGAGCAACCAAGGGGAACCAGCTGCCAGTAGGAGGCAGGGCCTGGCCCTTATAAAGCTCAGGGCTGAGGCCAAGCTGGCAGTTCCCTGCCAGCAGCTGGAGAGGCAGGAGCTCCCTCAGCCGAGATATGGGGAGAAGCCCGACTTGCAAGTACAGCTCATGATAGCCCTGAGAGGATTGGGCACTATGGTTTAGCCAGGGGGCTTTATGTTTGCGTTACAGCCAGGAGGCTTGAGTTTGGCTCTGTTATTACACCCAGAGGCTTGGGTGAGGTTGTAGGGGTTGGAGGAGGCCTCAATCATAGGTACCTCATAGGTGCCTCAATGGGACCCCAGAGGGGTGGGTTACCCTAGCGCCAGTGAGGGCGCAGGCTAGCGCCAAGAGGGCGCATTATTTTCACAGCGCCAGTGAAGGCGCAGCTTGCACGCCAGTGCAGGAATAACTGGCGGCGAGGAGCGCGGCCAGTGGGTCGCGGGCGCAACCAGTAGGTTGCAGACGGGGGACATAGACCCCGGATCGCATGCGGGGTACATAGACCCCAGCCCCAGAGCGAGGGGTGATTTCATTGAGAAGCCCAGGGTGGGCACGGCAAGCCCCAAAGAGGGGGAGCGCCACATCGTATTATTGAGAAGCCCCATGGGGGCACGGCGAGCCCCAAAGAGGGGGAGCGCCACATCGTATTATTGAGAAGCCCTGTGGGGGCACGGCAAGCCCTGAGGGGGAGCGCCACATTAGGGAGCCCAGGACAGGCACAGCTGATGCCGGCAAGGGCGTCACTTGCGGGGTGCATAGACCCCAGCCCCAGGGAGGGGCCATAGTGAGAAGCCCTAGAGCAGGGCCATAGTAAGGAGCCTGAGACGGGCATAGCGAGCCCGGCCGCAGGCTAGTGCGGCAACACCCCTCAGACCGAGGCAGGGCACTGTGGTTGCCCCTCGAGAAGACAGGGAGTAGCAGCGCGGTGAGCCCATATCAGAGAGGGTACCCGTGCGGTTGGCCGGAAGGGCCGAGGCCCGCTAGAGAGTTCCTGAGCGGGACCACACCATCAGGGAAGGCCCAGAGTGGGCTAGACGAGAGTCCCAGTGAGAGGCTGGGTACTAGAGAAAGCCCAGAGTGGGCTAGATCATAGAGGAGGCCCGGGAAGCGGGCGTGTTGACACACCAACGTTTATTACATCTGCGAGGCTTGGGGCGTGGTATCAGGGGAGGTAGGAGCCACGCGCAGCCCTTAAGGCTGGGGTGCCTAGGAAGCACCCATTGTATCGGGAGACCCCCAGGGGGTCCGGAAGAACCGCAGGGACAGAGGTCCCGAGTAGCCGTGCCCAGGGAGTCATAGGCAGCCTCCCTATTACATTTTCCAACAAGACGTGGCGGGCGAGAATTAGAGGGTGCCTTGGGCCGGCCTTGACACGGAGCGAGGGACCTCGAGGAGATCACGGCCCTCCGAGAGGACCCTGCCGTGACAGGGGTAACAACACAGTGTGGGGAGCAGGCACAGGAATAAGGGCCCATCATCAATCATCACTGCACCTATAGTTGAGCCCAAAAACACTTGCTTCCTGCAGCCACCCCTCTGCCCATCAGGTCCAATAAGGTAAGAGGAGCAGCTCTTTACTAAATCCTACATCTGCCCTTACATACTCCCAATTTTCTCCTGTTTTGCCCAGAGACAATGTCCACAGGCATATGTGCACACTGAGACAGGTAATTTGGCAAACTGTGAAAAGATTAAGAGAGGAAAAAAATCTAACTGTCTAATAACATATTATTTATAATAAAAATAACACACACAGTGATTCATAGCTGCACTGAATAGCAGGAGCTTGGTTATAGACACAATCGTGACTAAAGTTAGTAGGAAAATTTGTGTAGTGTTCAAAACAGAAACAATTCTTTATCGGCTTTAGGTGAAAGTCATCACATCACATCACAAGCCTATTCACCACTTCAGTCTGCAAAGCAGAGCTTGAATATAATTGAATATATTTCTTCCCCCTGCTAACAGAAATATTAAAGGCAGGGTAGCTAATCCATGGCGCACATGCTGCAAGAGGCACAGGCAGTTGCTATGCCTAGCATACTGGATGCTCAGTAAAGGGATGCACCAGAATGGAGGCAGAAGAATGTGAACCCCACGGTGCAAACTCTGTCAGGTACACCTCTAAAGGGGGAGGATCAGTGGCACTCAGTAAGGATCAGGGCTTAACTTGTGGCACGCCTGCCAAAAAAAGTAGGCCATCGCAGATTTAAGACAAGCACTACCAACTGTAGCATTAATACCATGAGTTCACAATTTAGTTGGAATACATAAAGACTCATGGCACTAACAGAGTAAGAGAAATAAGAATGTCAAAATCAGAAAGAAAATACAAGGAATGCAAAAGTATTTACCTTGTGTGGTTGCCTCCGCCACACAAAGTATGAATCAAAGTTGTAAACATAATTCCCACATTTGGTAGCATTCCAAATAAGTTGTCTCCGGCTCAGTGCCAAAAAATGTGTTTTCATTACACTGACAGAGAAACTGAGCCACCACTGACAGCTTTAAGTCTTGGATTTAGTTACCATATAGTATCAGAAAACAAATCTGTGAAGATGGGATTAGTCCTGTTTTTAAAGAATATTAACTTAGTCTTACAGCATTCGATATTAGATGCAAGATCAATTGGAAAAGATCTAACTCTAATCAAGCATACTAATTTTGGTACTAAATTTTTTATCAGCCGTTTACTTTGCCATTAGGATTTCTCTGAGTAAAGTGAGATTTTATTGAAAGTAACTAAGAGAATAGATAAATGATACACTTACATCAGCATGGATAGACAATATAAACCCCCTAGGTGCAACTTACTCAAACCTGGTACAGAATTACCTCAGGAAAAAAAAAAAAAAAAAATCAAAGATTAACTATAGCAATATAGTGTCATCTATCCACTTTCATCTGGGGGAGCTGGACCTCAGTGGAATTTACAGTAGTACTCAAAACCAATGCTAGTTTCATCCACATATATTTGTCTAAGTCCCAAGTGAGAATGGTTCACTTCAACAGACCTTCACCCCCAAAAGTATCCTGGGACATTTTATTCTATTCCCACTTTACCTAGGCAATTACTTAATTCCTTTTTTTTTGAGAAGGGAAAAAGGTGTGTTCACAGAAGTCTTTAAAGATTAGAAAAGAGAGGTGAGAGTTACAATCCTAAGAATAAGGTCTCACATCTGTATGGTCATTATGCATCCATTTTGAGGTTTGGTTATCGGTCAGGAAGAAAATACAAGTAAGTAACCTGTTACACAGCTAATTAAACTATAGCAGTAGTCAAGCATCTGTCCATTTCTGAGGGCACTTACAAGGAAGCTATGTGAGCCTCTTAAGTGTGTAAAGAAATTTCATTTCAAGGGTGACTGCTAGTAGTCACCTACATACACCCTTGTAGCATAAAGGCTTAATAGGTCTTCTTGTCCCTTTAATATTATAATAAATATGCCAAACAACAGAATTATTGAATTTCTAACTTTTCCCAAGAAGAAATCCACCCACTTCCAGATCAGCAGAGAGGGGGAAAAACAAAACAAAACACCAAATACCTAGTTCATTTGAGGGAATCCAGCAACAGCCTAAGATTTTTGGAACAAAGAGCCTGGACAAAGCAGAGATGATAGGGAAACAGGCTGTTCTGGTCATTACTTAGGCTTAGAGTTATCTAAATGCAAAGCTCACTTTCACCACTGATTTATTTAAAACACAGATGCCTACTGCTATTATTTGTCTTATGTTCCAACACCATTCTCTGTTTATGCAGCTATGGACTCCTGTAATTACAATTGGTTAACCATATTCAGCAAGTTTTCTCCCTGAAAAATACAAATTTCATCAAAATTCAATGTCATTTTCTATTAAAACTTTCAGTTTTCCTAAAGAAAGTATTAAAATACCATTTAACAAAAAAAGTCATCTTGTCATTATTTTTCAACTCAGAAACTAAAACATGTCTATATTAACTTTTTCATTTAATTTCAGTTATAGTTGGAAACAAAAAAATTTCATTTTAAAAAGTCTGAGGAAGGTTTCTGAACCATTTAATTCATTTTCATTTGAAAGCTCTCCTGAGGAAAATTTTGTTTTCTGACTCACTTCAGTCAATACAGAAAGCACAGTGGAAGGGTAAGATTTGTTGTTGTTTCTCTCATATGCACAGTGCTGGACACAATATATCCTTATCTCAAGGTAGCTTGTTAGTTGCTATTGTAACATTATAAACCAGCATTAATTATAATAATACCGAATTGCATAATAAATATTGCAACCATTATACATAATATAGTAGCACCATTGTCTTTCTAGTCCTAGCATATAATCTTTGCTTTTAGCACAAGTGTGTATCAGCAGTAATTGGAAAGCTATCATTTTTAGAGCCATTTGAAACTAGCAGATGACATGCCTACAGCACTTGCCTTCAATTTCCTGGTAAAGCTGGCATGTTCCCAAGTTTCTGAAAGGCTACATACAATATTCCACTGACCTCACTGGGTGACACTCTGTCTCAAACTCATCAGGTTAGTACTTTCTTCTTTGTCGCTAACAGTTACCCTTTATTTACTCAAATCCAAGACAAAGTGTTTTCTCTGTTCAGCGTGGGGAGAGGCAGAAAGCTCGTGTGTGTGTCCAGGACAGGCTTGGGGCAGGCATCTGCTGCAACTCAGGCTCCTGCTCAGGCTCCAGCTCCAGGAAAGAGCTGTTGCTGCCACTGGTGCCTTGATAGGCTGGGGTGGCTTATGCTGCAGGAGAGGGGGAAGCATGAAGGAGACTCTTACCATGTGTCCCCTCCCCTGCAGCACATGCCACCCCAGCCTGGCTGGGGAGCAGCAGTGGTGGCAGCTCCAGCCCACAGCAGTGTAGGGAGCACGTGGAAAACTGTGCAGGTGCAGGGCAGCTGTAGTAGGTCCAGCTACAGTCACAACCTGGGACAAGGGCCAGAGCTGCTGCAACTCCCATTGCTGCCTAGCCAGGCTGAAGCCAGAGCCAGCTAGATGACCTTCTTGCAACTGCTGCTTTCATGTCTAGAAACTTCCAAACCTCACAACCCAGCTCCTGTCGCCATTAACTGACTGCCAAAGGGCTTCAGAAATGTGCTAGAATAGCTGTTTTCATAGAAAATGCCTGTACATGACTTTTATTGTCGAGAAGCTGCTGCATATGAGCTTCCACATGGCTCTGGGCAGAATAGGACCTTGATCCAATGGCAAGGAGACCGAGAAGACTGGGGATCTTATTCCACTGCAGCTTTCGTGGCTGAGGGCTGGACAGGCTTATTATAGTGGTGACCTGTACTCGTCATGTTACAGGACCATGAAAGGATATGTGGCTTTTCAGAAGGGAGAGCATTGCCATCTGCCATCCTCACCACATCCTGGTGGTGCTCTTGCTGCTTGATCCACAACTGCTTATTCATCAGCATTACACCAGCTTATTTCACAGATAACATTCCCTGAAAGTCATTCCACTATCTTCTATGTGTGGACACGCTGGGTTGCAGTTCAGCTCTGCCCCACAGGACTATTTAACTAATCTATATTACCATACAAGCATTTGCCCTGAAACAGATCACTAGGCTAGCTCTTATTTTCAGCCACTCACCACTGAAACTACATTGTCTGCAGTTCCTTTCAGAGACTCACAGAAGTTGCTTCCTTTCTGGAATTCCTTTATGTTGCTGTTACACATTCAATCAACGTTCTTCATAAGCTAAGCCAGTGCCAAATCAAAATGCACTCAGTTGTAATGCTTAGAATTAGATGCTGGCCTTTTAAATTTTAATAAATAAAGCTATTTAAAAAGGACCCTAACCCATGCCCTAATACATTTAACTCAGCAGCACTAAAATTCAACAAACACTCAAGCAGTAGGCTGCCTACAAAATGAAAATAAAACTTCTGTTCTTTCATCCTGTAGGACAATGGTGTCCAACCTTTTCCCCAGTAGGCTAGATGAACAGTACCCAATTTGTCCACGGGAAGGATCTGGCTAATGGTCCCAACCTAGCACCCAGATAGGGCATGGCAGGACTCCATCCAGCTCTAACTGTCCATGTGGGGCTTGGGAATTTGGAAGTGGGGAAGAATGACAGTATTGTCCCCTGCTGCCACATTTCCTGACCAGGAAGTGGGGGTGGGGGGGAAGAGGGAAGGGAAGGGTGGAAGCCCTATATGGCAGATGTCATGGCTCCATGGGCCATATCTGGCCTGCAGGCCAAAGGTTGAGCACCCCTGCTGTAGGAAACTAACTTTTATCCTTCCGCACAACCTCTCACAAATGTCATTTGCAGCATCCTTGAAGCATCACCAAATTTTGAGCAATGCTGTATCACAGAACATTTTAGAACTGCAATTATTCATTTGAGATGAAAAGACTGCATAACAATGGCAAAAGTTATGCCTATTCAACCAAATAGCCATCTCATGAACACCACCACCTCTTAACTATGACTTATTTTCTAGTAAACTTGAATTTTCTGTAGATAACAGATTTCAGTCCTAAATTGCAGTTTAAGCAGTTATTTTAAGTACTCTTATTAGTATTTATTATATAACTCTGCAAGCATCACCAGCCCCAGAACTGTAGAGAATTCTCCTTCCATTGGTTTGGTGCCATTATAAATCTACCAGGACTAGGAAGCTTCAGATGCCCAAAATATCTATTACTATGCCAGAGTACCATCTAAATGTGCTATGTAAAACACAGATAATATGGTAGTAAGAATGCCACTGTCCAGCAAATAATACCATCCTGTTACCAGCAGTGGCAATGATAAAATGGTACTAGACCAAGAGAGGAATGATTTTCTTCTGTGACATTGCTCAGATGCTGAATAAACTGGGCACAACTTTAATTTCCAACCTCCCTTTTTAAGAACATGCTGTACTAATTACCATGCATAAGGGCAGTCACCCACATACAGACAGATCTACAAAACAGATTTTAATTCTATCTTCAAATTAGGAAACAATAATTAAAGTCTAACCTGCCAGAAGAGTCGCTAATTTTCCTTGGATGAGCTTCACAAACAACAGAAAGAGCTATGATATTGTTAAAATTCTCAGCTAGACTTAAGTGAATCTAAATAGCTAACCTCCTTTTCCTTAGCTGTAATCAAAAGTGAATGTTGCGTATAAAATCAGTAAACTGAAGATTTCAGTACTGATCTGGAGGGAAGATACTATGACTTGATTAGTATAGTAAATAGGTGATTATTTTCTACATTTTTGGACTTGAAAGGACATTATTCTGATGAAATGCCATTAATCTCAATGCATTTACTGACAAAACACAGGTTGGAGAAGCATAAGACTCCAATTGCCAAGCTAGAACATCCAGACAATTTGTTTGAGCACAGCAGTGCAGCATAAACTATGCATTTATGGTAGCTGATTCCTTTGGAGGTCTCAATATTCCCTAGAAATTATCCTTAGTAAATAACTCTTGTAATTATTTTCAGACTAGGCAATGATTTCTATTCCATCCAATGTTTCCATAAATTCAAGGGGTCCCTTGCTCAGATAGTTAAAGTCTTGGAAATTAAGGCTATGCACTTCAAAGAGTAGATGAGTCAGTTGGAGAGGAGGCTCTCTGCTTTAAAGGCAAGAATAAGACTAACAAAAATTGGTAGTGTGTCCACTCAGGGACTGGATAGTAAAACCTCATGGGAGAACCCAAGTGCTAGTGAGTCAGTAATGAACTACTGCCACTGCATTGGGAGATGGGTCCACAGTTTTACCCAGTGCTGTGCCCTTTCCGTGTGGAATAGAACCGAGAGGAGGAATATCACTGTTCCTTCTCTTGGGTAAAAGTTTTTTGTTTGTTTTTCTGGAGGGCAGGAAGTGGTGAGGTGTGTTTGTAGGGGGAGGTTAAAGGAGAGCCACTGCTCTGGACAAGAGGCTCCCATAGAGATTTGGGGGGAAAGTTTAATACAGCATTTCTTGATGCACATCTGTCTTCCCTAACATCCCTATAATATGAACAGCACTTACTGGTATATCAAATAAATAATATTGAATATGTTAATATTACCATGTGTGTACCTGAACAAGCTCCTTGTGCACATTGGGCAAAAAAACCCGAAAAAAACAAAATAAGAATGACAGCAAGTCTTGTGCTGCTAGATTAAATGTCTTTGTATATGTGCAATTGTGTCACACCCTCCTGTCTAACAACGCAATATTAAGATCCTGAGAGTTGACCTGACCCCACAGGGCAACACTGCAAACAAACAAATCAATTAGGTGCATACACACACACATGCACACTACCAACTCAGGCACATACACATCCAAACCACCCTAGGCCCGTGCATACCTATCACCAATTCAAGCACATATACACTACACACCAAAAATTAGACAAAAATCAGTTGTCAATACTCACACACTCCGTACACATACACGAATCACTAATTCGTATATCACGCACATGATGACTATATATATATGTGTGTGTGTGTGTGTGTGTATGTATATATATATATACATACACACACACACACACACACACACACACACACACACGTATATATTCACCAGTTCACAGACATACCACCCACCTACACATACACACAGGTGAGTTCCTAACTTGGATGGTATAGTATGTATGTGTGCGTTTGGGGTACTTGGGATACCGGAAAGAAGGTTAAGGTGAGAGAGAGAGAGAGATTGAGAGTGTGTAAGAAGTGAAAGTTGCTGGATTAGAACCGGTAGACTAGAGAGAAGCTGGGCTGAGTAACTGAGGCTTGGGGTTACTTAAGGTCAAGTGGCCCCAGGGTTACTTGAGGTCACTGGTACAAGGGAAAAAGCCTGGTGGCAAGGAAGAGATGGCCAGGAAAGAAACTGAGGCAGAAAGCTGGGAGCTTGGGGGGCAGATAAGTGGTGGAAAGGAGGAAACAGTCAAAAAAACAGACAAAAACACAACTCAGGGTTTCAAAATAACAGGTTTTTTTAAACAGACACCACACTACACAGCCCCATGAAGTTATTGGTTCCCACACACACACACACACACACACACACACACACACAGAATGGCAGAAACAGACTCAGTGGGAGGGTTGGAGTCCAGGTAGGGAAGGGAAGCAGAGTTCAAGTCCTTGGTTGAAGAGGAGGTGGGGGTGATAGCTACCTATCCAGGCTGGAAAGGGGTCCTTGTCCAGTAGGTGTTATCCTCTGGGGGGGTGGGGGGGGGGTCACTGGCAGGGCCTCTGGGTGGATAGGTGGCATGGCATGGTGCTGGTCCAGATGGAGAGGGCATCCCAAGGAGTCAGTCTTCACTACCCCTTTTTATGGGGCAGACTACCTCTGATCTCCTATGGGGAGGGCCTGCCCAGGCAATGTCAGTCCTGTCCCAGAGGGTTCCAGGTATTCTTACTGAGCATGTGCAGCCTGGCACAATGGTGGGTTGCCTCATCTTTTGTTTCTTGAATGCTGAGGGTGGTTCCAAGGCCTGGGTTGTTGGTCCAGGAATTGGTGTTGATGGTTCGGTCATTCAGAGGGATCTATTTTTAGACCTACTGCCATTGTCTCTCAAGCACCCTCATTCATGCCCATTCATTCAGGAACCAAGTGAGATAGGAGAGGTAGGTGTGAGTCATAGGTTACACAACTGGGTCTGGGGACAGGATGGAGACTTGACAAACAAAATGGAAACTTGTCATGACTTATGCTAACTTACATATGCAGGCCTAAATCATATAGTATCAGTAAAACAGTAATATAGAACAGTAAAAATCAATATAAACATAATAATTATACAATATAAAGAAGGAGAAAAAAAACAAAAGAAATACAACTTGCTACCAAAATATAATACTGTAGCTTATCCTATGTCTTAGCTCACTTATACTTATCTATAGGGAATAGAGAGGGAAAGAGCAAGTCAGAAATGGTTAGGGGAATGGGGAAGGAATGTATTTAAAAAAAAAAAAAAAAACAACAACAAACTGGGTGTTTTGCTACAACACTTTTTTTTTTTAAACAGTGCTACTATATCTATTGCCTCTCCCCTCATACTTATCTTTATTCTTTACCCCCATCCCTTCAATGTACCTGCATATTTTTCTTTTTCCATTTTCAGTCCATAAATACAGTAAGCTGTCTAAATCTAAAAGCTTCAGCCACTGAAAACATTAAGATTCTTACTAAGGTGACTCAGTCTTAGCACTTCAGGCAAGATTTTTAATTTCTTTGAATCATAAAATAGCACTACTTCTTGATCAGCCTCCTTTAGATCACAGAGCTACTACTTTCATGTGACAAAAGATAGGCAAAAGAATAAAAAATGTTATATATATTTGCTCTCCACAGTTACAGGTCTTTTCTTCTTTCTTAGCTGAACATAATGAAGTTCTAAACAACACCACAATGGGACACGATATTTTCAGTGATATATTCATAATGAAATGCTTTTACAAGTTTTTGTGCTTGAAAACCTGCAGTTGAAATGGATGATACATTTTTACTGGTCAAGAAAAATAGTTCTATTGTATGCAAGTGTACATAAATTCAAAACAAGTAAAAGCAAGACATTAAGACTTTGGTTTTCAAGTGTTGGATTGTTTGGGTACTACAAACAAACAATAAATAGTCATTTGCTCCAGTAAAAACATGTACAAAGTGTGAGCAGATCCCGAAGGGTGCAGGCAGAAGTTAGGTTTGCCGTACAACTGGCCCCCTGAAAGTGAGCTACAGCTCATGTGCCGTGACATGTGCATGGCTGCAGAGCACTTTTAAACTGGCTGATTGTGCTATAAATTAACCCTCATCAAATGAAGGATCAGATGAAGGCACTCCACTTTGGTGTGCCATAGGGAACTTGCGCTCCCTAGACTTAATTTGTGGTATTATCAGGGCTGGTATTATCAGCAGCTACCCTGCTGGGGCTACCAGCAGGAAGGGAGGGAGGAAGGAAAATGGGAGAGAAGCAAGCTTCTGGCTGGGGTTTGCCTAGTCTTAGTTTGGGGGGTGGGGGGGTTAGAGCCTCCTTGCATTGTTGCTCCCCTGCAATTCCCCTCCCCCAGCTCAGGTCAGGCAAACCCTTAGGTCACTCCCATCCCCCCACTTCTTGCTGACAGTCCCAGAGCTGGGTAGGAGGGGTTGCTCTTCAGCTTGAGGCAGGCTCCTTGGGCTCCTACAGATAGGCTTGATTCCCCCACCCCAACCCCACAGGAGAACATCTGTTGGGTTAGGGAGGCACTCTAACTTTATGTAAAGCACCATCTGTTAGGGGGGACTGCATGTCTGCCAGCACCCAAAATGATGTTATCTTAAAGTACCAAAAAGACACTTGACCTATTGCCTCACTTGATCTAAGCTCTCTTGCAGGCTTAAAGAAAAAAAATCTATGACTTAGTCTCTAGAAGTGTGAATAAGTCTCTAGAACTGTGTGTCAGCATGTCCGCTATGGGTACCCTCTTGTCCCCAGGATTGTCACCTGCCATGACTTCTGATCTTCAGACAAATGGGAGAGGAGGAGGTGTTAACCATGCAGGTACCCACAAGAAGGACTACGCTGAACTGGTATCTAGTGAAGGTGTTTTATTATCCTTAGTTGGGGTTACTCTTGTCCAAGACCGCCCTACCAAGGGAGGCAGCTTGCAGACCCTCAGGGGAGACACCCCCCCCCCCTTTCTCAGTGCAGGAGATGATCCCCGCCAACTCACCTAGGGCGGCACCTCTTATGTAGCTCTGGTGCTTGGCCGCTAATTCCCTCATTAGCAGCTGATTAACTGCGGCCCTGGGATTCCCCAGCCATATCTCATGCCAGCTTGGAGAGCCTGGCTCCTCCTCAATCTTTCACTTTGGCCCCAACCCTCTCTTCCTCCAGTGAGGGGTAGGGGTTCCGTCTCTTCAGGGCTGAGTCAAGGGTTCCCCCCTCCGCCCCCTTGTCCTTTCATGTACCCACACGGCACCTGGGCAGGAAACCACGGCTTCTACTCGCTCTGCTGCTCTGTCCCCTGCGACTCACCACTGAAGCTGGGGTTTTCTGGGACGAGTCTATCGGGTAAGTCTGCCACCACCGGTGAGCCCCTGCCCCGGAGTCTTCTTCGGAGCCTCTCGCCACCAAGATCCTCACCTGCGTCTCTCACTCCGCAAGTGCCAGAAGGCAACTTCTGGTGGGTCTTCTCAACTTCTTATCCCTCTTTCCAGACCCTTATTGGCTCCTGCAGGCGTGGTGTCTCTCTCTTCCTGGCTGTGTTAATCATCTTCAGCCGGCAACCCCTCTTAGTAACAGAGTTGCGGCTGGGACTCTGTTACAGTGTGAATAAGAGCAAAGTGTCATCTCTATGTCCAGGGTGATAGAAATAGGCCCCCATACTTTCACCGTTACAAATACTACTTCTGTTTCTTCTCACCTCCAGCCAGAGGCAGCATTGCTTTTGGAACAAGGAAAAGGGTCAGAGGCTTACTCCAGAGCTAACCTCAGCTACAGGACAGCTCCATGGCCTCTAACTTCACTGAGGCCACAACAAACATTAGACCAGCCTGGGACAAGATAGAAATCCAGAACTGCTAGGTAAGGGATTAAAGCTAAGAGTGTTGTATTAACTAAAATTTCTGTCATAATAAAGACACCTTGCTACTTTTAGCAACAGTTTTTGTCTTGTTTACTTTCAAATTCAAGATTTTAGACTTGCTCATAGCAGTTCCGTGGAAATTGGTAGAGTTACATTGGGGGCCATCAGAAAAAAAAAAAATCAGAATCAAAAACCTAATTATTTACAATCTAATCTATAAACCACACCCATGGAGTCAGATTATACGGTCCTTGTTAGGTGGGATAGAAAGGAATCAGAACCAGACCGACTGTCTAAGTTTTGAAGAAGACACTTGTAGGAAGGCAAATAATTTCTGTGCACAACGGTGAAACCAAGAATTAGTTTGCCAAGTACTGCATAATCAGAAGCGTGGAAAGTGTGTTTGGTTGAGGTGACAGGGAGAGAAGTTTAACAAGCAAAGTTCCAGTAAAATGATCCAGAACAACTATTTAGTAGTAACTCAGTTTTATAAAGCTATAAAAAGACTAAAAAAAACCCCTCACTTTAAAATAGGAGCTTGGTGTTGAAGGCATCTCTTCCAACTATTTAAATTGTGATCTCAAATGAAAGTGTGAGATTTTAAATACCTTAAGAAAGGATTATAATGATCCAGTTTGTTTTTAGCAGGTAGGTATGGCACTTCAGACTTAGATCTTTGCAGTCTAATATAATTGGATGCTGGTACCTGAAAGGCTAGTGTTCATTACTTAGAAACCTTTCATTCCCTCCCCCCCCACACACATACACACACCATAGTATCACCATAATAACACTAATTCCACAGCATGACAAGAGACCTTTACAATACTTAAAAAATACACACACCCTATCAAGAATATTTGCACATTCATGGTAACTCTGCTCCATATTGTCATCAGGTAAGCATTACACAAGTGTATAACATTCAAAGAATCTCAGTAACACCACAGAGCTGGCTGTAATGCTTCAAAAATGTAAAGCAACTAACACAGAGAGACAAAACAAGCAGGGTTGACACCCTGGGCAACCCCTGCAGGAGATGCAGAGAGAAGAGAAGTTGGAAGGGAGTGGACTCCAAGAACTTGACAGTAGGGGCAAGTAGAATGCAAGATGGGGCATATGAGTCTTAACTGTACCAGTGACTCAAAGACAGTCACCGCTGACATCACATGGTCTGCCTGCCTTAGCTGTTGCTCCTACAGCAACAGCATTATGTCTGGGCACATGACTGTAGCTACAAGAGCAATGCTATAAAAGCTGCTTTTGCTGCCAGGGCACATACTTGGGAGGTGCAATTCTGGAGTCCCTCCTAAGTTGGTACCTGGGGGCGGTGCCCTATTTGCCCATCTCTAGTTATGCTACAGCACACAATTTTCAGGATGCTTCTGGTTCCATGAATATAAATGGAGACACTCAAGCATCAGGTTAGCCTGTACAACAAAACATTTTAACAACATGAAAAGGACTGGCCTTTAGATTTCTTTCATCATGCTAATGAAGAAAACAAAATGAAGCCATTGACATCTTCCTGGAAAGTTCAGATCTTTATTTCAGGCATCTCTGAATTATCATTACCTTCAAGATCAATTATATCAGTCCTTCAAAAACCGCTTAGGTTTTTGAAGTTGAAAAATATCTTTGCGCAGCAGTTTATAATATTTCAAAACACTGTACTGCTTAGGTCTACTGCAGTGGTTTTCAACCTCTTCTCATTTGCAGACCCCTAAAAAATGTAGAATGGAGGTGTGGACCCCTTTGGATTGTAAGTGTGGGTATTCACATACTTTTGATTGATCATAGTCATATTTTGTGGACTCCTTAGACAGTCTGAGGACCCTCAGGGATCTGTGGGCCACAGGTTGAAAACCACTGGCCTGCTGCATACACCAGGGCTGTTCAGCTGGTCACCTGCAGGCTGCATCTGGCCCATGAAGGGTTAATATGAAGCCAGAGTTAAGTTCGTCATACAACTGGCCCCCTGAAAGCCATCTACAGCTGTTCTGTGACACACATGCATGGCTGCAGAGCACTTTTAAAGTGGCAGATCTGTCTCCCCCACTGCCAAGGTCTTTGGGGCAGAGCAGCATTGCCCAGGCAGCAAGTTTACCAGGCTACCTCCGGCCGTCTGGACTGCCTGTATGGTAGTGCCAGCATAGGCAGGTGGAGAGAACTCTCAGGCAGGGGAAACACATTGCTCATGCACCAGTGGAGGCAGTAGGGAGGGCAGCGGGAGAGGGCTCTCCTACCTAGTTGTGGCAGCAGGGGAAGTGGGCTTACACCACTGTGATAGGGGAGAGGGAGTGGAACTTGCCTGCCCAGCAGCAGCAAGAGGGGCTGCCATAGCAGGGGTGGGAATGGCTGCACTTGTTGTGGGTCATGAAAGACAGCATGGCATGCAGTCCCCATGACATGCAGCCCCAATGGTGTATGACATAGAGGCCTAGGACCTGCTCAGTGGGCAGCTCCCAGCTACTTTGAAAATGGACAGCCCTTGCATACGCCCTTGTTCAAGAGAGGTAGTTTGCTCTGTTAGTCTGCAGACAGGCAGAAGACAGGGTAGATTTGCACCTGTATAGACCTGGTAAAACAGAGATGGATACTTACCCCATCACTTGGATTAGCTTTTAGAAACCCAAATGTCCCTCGGTGGGTTAACTGCTATGTTTTCCTCTCTCTTGCCCACCTTGCCTCTCTCAACAGTGCCCTCTCTTTTTTCCTCCCCACTTCCCTACCCTTTGTATTCTAATCACTGCTTTCTATTTAGCAGATCTGTTTCCTGAAGTCCCTACAGCATCTTAAGAAGTAAACCTGCTGCTTATAAAAGCTTATGCCATACATCTCAAATTTAGTTAATCTATAAAAATGCAAACCTACACTGCCATACACCATCATTATCACGGCTCCCTGATACAAAAAAAATAAAAATAAGAATAAAAATCAAGAAGCAGGATCACAGTTATGTACCTTTCTGAGACTGCAATTAAAATTCAAGGTGAAGAGTAGACAAGCCCAGTAAAATAAGGTCACACTGTATAGTGAAAACTGCCAGGTAAGACCAGATAAAATATATACATACATGACCACGTAAAAAGACAGGGGCTGGCCATGTCATACACAGATGGCAAAACCAAAAAAGTATGACCTATTTATTTTAATCTATTTTGCAATACTAAACTAAAATGCTGGAGCCTATGCCACAGATCTTCACTGCATATCAAAGAGCAAGATTTTCCCAAAATAAGGTAGATGGTACACATAGTGAGTGTCTAACATTAGAGTTATTGACAATTAGAACCAAATATTCAGGGACTGGAGCACTTGACAGCACTTGTCACAGATCAGGAATACATACCTTAGCAGTTAATAGACCTGGTCACTGTTTTTCCTTGAAAGTTTGTGTGCACGTGCGTATGTGTGTGTATTTGTTATTTCTTTTTTGGGAATTTTTTTTTTTCCAAGGAAAATGTTTAAACTTAAATATAATCCCACATGTCCACAATCCAAAATGTTTCTGGTCACTCCTAAAAATGTTTCAATTCAGAAATGCCATTAGAATCATGTTATCACAATTCAGTTCTGATTCATAACACAACTTCTAATTCTAGCCTCCCCCAGCCCCAACAGATTGTGCCATTTCTGGCCTGTATCAATACATTAAGGTTCAGTTCTTACTGCATGAATTTAAATTCTTCATAAATCATGCTTAAGTTTTGCCTTTAAGAGAAGTTTTGAAAACAGAGGTTCCCAGCTGACGGGTCATGGCACAAGCCCCCTGCTCAGACTCCCATCTGTCTGCCCGGGTGAGTGGCTTCTGAGGCATATGGGGTTAAAGCTGGGGGGGGGGGGGCAGCCCTGGGAGGGAGGGAGGCAGCCAGCTCTGTGCACTCCATCCCACTCCCATGCCATTCCACAGAGGAAAAAAAGGTTGGGAACCACTGTTCTAAAATATTAGCTTGCTGCAAAGTAGTCCCTGCATTACAGGATTTCTTTTGAATCCTGGATAGGGTAAAAAAGCTCATTTTATAGCTGTAATATTTAACATAGTAAACCCTTGAACCTTTTAATACTCCTGCATGTGACTCTAGGGAGAAAACAATCTACTTTTGGCCCCACCTAAAATATCCTTAACCCCCTTGTTCCTTTAAGCTAAGTACACAGGTTCAAAAAGCCCAAGGCAGAATCAATTCAATTGTTGCAGGCTTTTTAAAGCTGCATAGAGTAAACTAATAAACAACGAACTGACTTTCAAGGTGTTTTTACATGTGTGCCGGGGGGGGGGGGGGCGGGGGGCGGGGGCCTCTCCAATTAAAGTGCGCATAGTGTCTCACAGAGCAGCATCCCCACACTTCAAAATGGCAGCAGGGGCACCAACAAAAGCTGGTTGAATGAGCTTTTATTGAAGTGCCCCCAATGCCATTTTGAAGCATGGGGATGCTGATACATGAGACTCAGAAGCTGCTGGAGCGTGTTAATTAGCATGCTCCAACCGTGTCACTTCAATTGAGTCTGCTCCAACCTGCTGTAATTATGGCGGGTCAGAGCAGCCTCCTTGCACGTCTACAGGCACCCTCAATGTTTGGATGGCCAAGACAGGCAGAAAACTGCATTGTCCCAGGCTAGGAGCCTAGGAGGTGCTCATGTGCACTACCCCTCATGGTAACACTGCCTAAGGCTGCTGAACCCAGCACAGTGGCAGCCCACACCTGACAGAGGCACAACACAACAGGCATGCAAGAAAAGCTCCAAAGTTGGGGACACTAGGAGACACTCTTGCAAGAGTTGAGGGAATGGCTCTCCCTCAGTGTGACAGGAAATCGAGGCTCTCAGAGGGCTCAGGTGCCTATACACTAATGCCAGGAGCATGGGGAACAAGCAGAAGAAGCTAGCCCTCCTACTCTCCAGTGGGTATTATGATCTAGTAGGGATTATGGAGACCTGGTGGGACTCCTCACATGTGTAACCATAGAGGGCTACACCCTGCACAAAAGGGACTGAGTAGAGAAGAAAGGTGGAGATGTAGCTCTCTACGTGAGGGAGCAGTACACCTCCTTGGAGGCCAACATGGGCCCCAAAGAAGAGTGGCTCAAAACCCTCTGGGTCAAACTACCGGGGGGAGGGGCACAGTGACAGAGACCTAACAGTAGGTGTATACTACAGACCACCAAACCGGGGGAAGAGCTCTATTTGGAGTTCTCTTGAGAACTGGCAGATGCTGCGCATGCACAGGACATGGTTATCATGGGTGACTTCAATTACCCAGACATCTCTTGGGAGGAACACTTGGCTAAGTTGGATCAGTAGCATTGTTTCCTGACCTGTACTGAAGAGCTCTACCTGACTTAGGAAGTGCACAGACCAACCAGAGGTAAAGCTCTCCTAGAGCTGTTCTTGGCCAAACGACATGATCTGGTGAGCGACTTAAATATAGAGGGTAGCTTGAATGACAGCAACCACAAAACAATCACATTCACTGTCTGTCACAATGCAGGCAAATCAGCTATCAGGGTTGAAGTTTTGGACTTCAAAAAAGCAAATTTCAACAGACTCCAGGTAATAGTTGGGGAAGCGCTGCAGGACCAGGGACCAAAGGTGAAAGGAGTGAATGAAGAGTGGTCGTTCCTCAAGGATGATACTTGAAGCACAAAAGAAGTCCATTCCCATGCAGACGAAAGGTAACAGAAGGGGCTTAATAGGGATATCATGGTCCTCTTGAAAAAGAAAGAGGCATAGAAACAATGGAATCTTGGGACAGTCCCCAAAGAGGGCTATACAACAACAGCCCGCATTTGTAGGGAGCAGACTAGAAAGGCTAAGGCTGAGAATGAATTTAAACTAGCAACAGAAATCAAGGCCAATAAGAAGTCCTTCTTTAGGTATACAGAGATCAGGAGGAAAACAAATGGAAGCATGGGGCCATTGCTTAACAACTCAGGACAGGTGGTTACCAACACTCAGGAGAAAACTGAACTCCTGAATGACTACTTTGCTTTGGTATTTCACCGGACTAAGGGGAAAACCATACTAGGTAAGGTTCAGAATGGGCATGGTGGGAATGACAGCCTTCCTACTATTGACGTTGAGCTGGTGCATGATCAGTCAGAAAAGTTAGACATTTAAGTCAGCAGGGCTGGAAGAACTTCATCCAAGAGTGCCAAAGGAGCTGGCCAAAGTCATTGCAGGACCTCTGGTGAAACTCTTCCAAAACTCGTGGTGCTCAGGGGAGGTCTCTGAGGGCTGGAAGAGGGCCAGTGTTGTGCCTGTCTTCAAGAAGGAGGAGGACAGAGGACCTGGGCAACTATAGGCCAATTAGCCTAACCTCTATCCTAGGAAAAATCCTGGAAAAATTCATCAAGGAGTCTATGTGCAATATGCTTGCAGAAGGTAGGATTCTGAACAACAGCCAGCATGGCTTTGTTGTAGGCAGGTCTTGTCTTTCCAGTCTCATCTTCTACGACTAGGTAACTTGCCACCTGGATAAGAGAGAAGAGGTCGACATTGTATACCTGGACTTCCAAAAGGTCTTTGATCTGGTATCCCATGATATTCTCATGGGAAAAATTGGAGGATTGTGGGCTTAACTGTCTGACAGCTAGGTGGGTAGGAAGCTGGCTGCAAGGTAGGACCCAGAAAGGTCTGATGAACAGCCCCGTGTTGTCCTGGCAAGAAGTGGCCAGTGGTGTCCCTCAGGGGTCCGTGCTTGCTCTAGTGGTTTTTAACATCTTTATCAATGATTTGGATGTAGGGATGAAGAGCTCACTGGCCAAGGTCATGGATGACACCAAGTTATGGGAGAGCACAGTCATGCTTGAAAATAAGCTGCAGATACAGGCAGACCTAAACAGGCTAGCAAGCTGGGTGGATCGGAACCAGATGAAATTCAACACTGAAAAGTGTAAAGTGCTCCATCTGGGGATGAGCAATCCCCAACATACTTACAGGTTTAGTGACACCAAACTGACTAGCATCATGACTGAAAAAGACCTAGGGGTGATAATATTTTGAACATGAGCTGTCAGTGTGATGCTGTAGCTAGCAAGACAAACAATACTCCGGCATGCATCGACCGATGCATCTCAAGCAAAACCAATGAAGTGATTCTTCCTTTTTATTCTGCATTGGTGAAACCACAGCTGGAGTACTGCATCCAATTCAGGGCACTGTACTTCAACAAAGACATGGAAAAAGCTTGAAAGAGTCCAGAGAAGAGCCACATCAGAGACTTTTGGTAAACTCATGTCCTCTTCCAAATGGGAGATCACACGAGTTTCTTCTTAATGCAGTGCAATGAAGAAAAGGGAGCAAAATAGAAAGTAAACGTTGAAAATACAAACAAAAATAACAAAACAAAAATTAATAAAAATCATACAAAGCAAATGCTAGAACCAGGACCAATATTACAAGCTATTCTTCCCCCCTTGTGTGTGAAAGGGTAACCCAGAAAAGTAAGCAAAACAGAATTCAGGGATATGTCTACATCTTTCTCCTACTGAGAAGGGTAGGACTACGAAAAACAATACCAAGAGTACACATACAAAAAAAAGAAACCTTACACCTCAGAGACATCCTACCACATGCCAGGCTGACTACCCTAGATATTAAAAGTTCCATTTCTCCTCAAATCAAGTGCACTAATGGTGGTATTATGTGGGAGCAGCTGTAGGCAGGATACTAGCCTTGATTTCAGTTTTGCTAGCTAGGTTATGATAGCATGCAGGATTACAGGGAAAAGTAATCATTGCATTGCACTGGAGCTGCTCAAAGTTATGTCCATCATGAAAACCTTGAAATAGATGCTCCAGCAGCTAGGGGTCACCAAACACACTTCAAATTTGTTATCTGGGCTCAAAGTGAGTAGCCTGGAGAGACTAAACTATACCAGGTAAGGGCACTCAACAGCATCTAAGCCAAGGATTCAGACTCTGTATTCATGCTAAATTAAAGGTATGACTAGAACTCAGATTTATGCCTGAACTAGTTCAGGTACTGAGAGCAGTATGGCAGCATGAGCCATGGCAGCATGGAGCTCAGTGTGGGACAAGTCATTTACCCAGGGCCCTGGTAGGGTTTTATAGCCCAGAGAGCTTTGTACTGCAGTAGATGAACTGCTGTCAGTGCTAGCTAAGTCCAGCTCAGATGTGTTTACATAAGCTGTAGTTACTGACTGCAGTAGTGGAGACATATCCTCAGTTACACAGATCTAAGTTCTATTCAATTTAATGAGGGTTAGGCTTCATGTAACAGAACGCTTTACTGGACATATTCTACTTAGCCAGTTAGATCAAATGCTGCAAAATTACTGTAATTTACATTTTACCACAAAAGCTTTTACAGCTTCAGCTGTCATGGTATATCAACCTCTGTGCACTTCTGTGCATCATAACAGACAGAAATACTTGCTACATTATTTACACAAACCCAACTCTAGCCAGTATACATATTTGATCTGGAGTTCTCTTCCACTTTGGAAAGGGTTACTTCTGAGCCAAGCAGTTCTCATCCTTTTCCAAACCACAATTCACACATAGTATATTTGCCTTCAGACACAGTCTTTCTGTCTCCTATTGCAGCAATGGCCATTATTCCTATAAAAGCTCTCTCCGAGATAAAGGTGCCTTTATCATCCGCACCTTCTCCTTGCACAATAACCTAGTCATGGTGGAAAGGTTTGTGTGCTCCAATGACCCTGTGAGCGATGTCGTCTGGAGTCTTGTACTCCTGGCAGGGTCTCTCCTGATAAACAGGTTTGAGGCAAGGTCTCAGACTAAGCATGGTCCAAACACCTGAAGACCCCAGTGGCATAACAGATGTACTTGAGAATCTGTTGCTTCTCTGCAGGTGTGAAGGTGGATGAGGGCTGCAGCAGGATGAGGATCTCTGCTTGTCTTGGATTTCCTTGCCACTAGGTTCAGGGCTCCTTCCTGTCAAGCTCATGTGGTTGTCACTTGCAAACCAGCTTCTCCATCTTAAAAGATGTCACACACAGGCCTCTGCCAGGGATGTTAACATCTCCGACAAACCAAGTCCTGCAATGACAGAGGATTGGTGGTGGGGACAGGAACAGTGATCTCTGGGAGTCCCTGGTCACAAAACTACATGTAGGCAGCAGTTGTGCGATGGTCTTTTTGCACTTATCAAGACAGAAGTACAATTTGGCAGCTGCAGCCACGACTGAACAGTCCTCTCTAGGGTCCTCTCTGTTCACCCTGAACAGGGAATGGGCTAGAAAAAAGGTGCCCTAAACATAAGCTGTCTCAAACCCCACTGGCTGGATTGCTGCATCCAGTAGGATCAGTCTACCTGCAGCCAAAACCAACAAAATGAAATACTGTAATTCACCATGTGGAATGTCTGTACTCTCATGGACTCCCCAAACAGCGAGTGTCCTGAAAGAAGAACCACCATAGTAGCTAGAGAACTTGCAATATATGACATTGATATTGCTGCCCTAAGCAACTTTGGAAAGCAATGTCACCTAAAGGAAGGTGCACTCATGGGGTTGGCTTTGCCACCAAGAACCAGAGTGTTAGTTAGCTTTCGGAACTGTCTGTAGGCATTAATGAACACCTTATGAATCTTCACCTCAACCTCAATAACAACCAGTATGCTACTGTCATCTTTGCATACACTGAAGTTAAGAAGGAACAGTTCTACTGTGCTCTTGACACAGTCCTGACTGCCACTGCCAAGGAAGACAAGCTCATCATCATGGGTGTCAGAGCCCATGACTGTACCAATGTACATATCACCCAAGTCCTAACAGGTACAGATGACTGTTGGATGGACCACCATTTAGTCAGATCTATCATGGACATGCAGTTTGCACCACAATGCCATAAACAACCCAAAGGAATGAGGAAGAGATTTAACATCAAGGCATTCCAAGACCAAGCTAGATATGTGGCTTTTCAGCAATGCCTTACTGAGAGGCTCTCTGACCTACCTAATGACATCAAGAACATCCAGGCACATTGTGGGGGAACTTAAGAAAATTATTCACAAGGCATGCACTGAATCAATTAAATACTCCACTTACCATCACCAAGGTTGGTTTGGTGAAAATAATGAGGAAATCCTAGCACTTATCCATCAGATGAAAACCGTATTCTGCAGCTGGCAAAATGAACCCTCCACCAGCAAAAATGAGAGGCTTACCACCAGCTTAAAGCTGTAGTTCAGAGGAGGCTACAGGCCATCAAAAACCAGTGGTGGCAAGCGAAGGCCATGAAAATCCAGTTTTGCTAATCAACATGATGTAAGAATCTTTTCTCAAGCAATAAAAGCCATCTGTGGGCCATGTTCCCAACCCCCTTGTGATCCCAGGACAGCTCCACCCTTCTCGCAGATAATGTATCCATCAAACAACACTAGAAGGAGCACGCCAAGATTCTGCTCAACCATGAATCTGAAGTCTCAGTTTCTGCCATTTAGTCCATCCCTCAACACCTAGTAATCAAATCTTTTGCTGACCCCCTATACTTCAAGAAAGTTTGGCATGCTATCACTCAGGACAAGAATAATAAGGTGCCAGGTACAGGTGGCAGAAGGGGGGCACTAACAGGGCTTACCCCCCCTCCAAATGCAGCACACTGGTAGGGCCACAAGGCAGCCCATCCAAGGGCTTCTGGCGACTGCAGCAGGGGTAGAGAGTGGGATGGACTAGGCAGGAGCTGCACAACCAGTGGGGCATGGGACTAAGCTGAGAGAGACTCATCAAGGGGGTGTGGCTCCTGCTGCTTTGCACACCCTGGGAGGCATGGGGGGGGGGGTGCATGCCCCCAGATCTGCATGGGACAGGCTGCCACTGCAGGCTGGGACTGTGGTGACTCTTCCCCCACCCCCGCTCCGCAGCACAGCCCAGTGCCACCCCGACCCCAGCCCACAGTGGCAGCCTGCCCTGTCCCATGCAGATCCTGAGGTGCATGCCCCCCATGCCTTCCAGGATGCGTGCAGTAAAAGAAGTTGCAGCTCCCCCGCCATGCTCCCTGGATGAGTCGCAGGTTCATCCTGCAATGTGCCCTGACACGGGGCAGGGTGTGCGCATGGGTCCCGGGGGCTCCTTCCCTTCTGGCCCAGTGGCACAGCTGAGGCTGGCTCTGCTCAGGCCCCTGGCACTGGGCCGGATTGGGGGTGGCAGATTCATTGGTGTGGGGAATTCCAGCACTAGGCAATGACTTCAGGTACAGGGGAAGGGGTGGCTGCATGGGTACAGCGGGCCCCAGCCCTGATCCTGGCTCAGCTCAGCTCCTTCCCAATCCCTGCCTGATTCCAGCCCCAGCCCCACCCCCTCCCCTCTCCCTGCAGACTTTCCTGGCCAGGGGGGTGCATACAACTCAGCACCCCCAAATTATTTTTCTCCTTCCACCTATGGTTCCAGGACCCCAAGGCATTCCTGCAGAGGTCTTCAAAGTTGGTGGAACAGCACTAGCACAAAAACTTCATCAACTTCTCATCAAAATACGGGTTAACAAGGAAGCTCCACCTGACTTACAGAATGCCAACATTGTGAAAACAAGACTTCTAAAGAAAGGCTAAAAGAACTAGAGTTATTTAGTGTCCAGAAGAGAAAGACTGAGGAGGGATCTGATGCATATTTTCAAAAACCTGAAGGGTGATAACAGAGAAGATGGAAACAGGCTTTTCTCTGTGGCTATAAAGGACAGGACTAGGAGCAATGATCTCAAGATTCATCAGGGGAAAATTTAGGTTGAAGATTAAGAACATTTTGACTATGAGGGTAGTCAAGCATCAGAGCAGGCTACCTAGACAAGTTGTAGAATCTCCATTCTTGAAAAATTTTCAAGAACAGGTTGGACAGACACTTGACTGGGACGGTTTAATTTGGGATGAATCTCCTTGAGCTATGCCCCTGCTAGCTCTCCTTTCAATCAATCTTATGATTGTACTTTAGATTTTTCATTTCTATCAAAAATCCTCAAATTGAAATTTGGAAGACAATGATTTCAATTAGCTCTACTAAAATCCTGCAATGACAGTGGATTACAGGCAAAGCGCTCTCATAAAGCAGCAAGTTCATTTTTAGTATATCTTATTGTTTGTGAAAGTTCTGGTTTGACAGCCTGAAAAGCTGGAGTTAGTTGCTCAGCCACAGAACAGAAACAGCAGGAGTAGCAACAAGAGGAGCTGTCACACCAAAGCAGAACTGGGATCCAACCCTGTTTTGTAATGTCCACTTTTCAGGGAGAAGCAAAGAAATATAGATTAGCTTCCATGCCTATTTTACCCTTCTGTTCTCTGGAGGAGACTGGCCAGAGAAAGTGCTCTCTCTAGTGGTTAGATGTGGATAGCTGTCTAGTCAAACCTAATGGGCAAGTTAGAAACTTGAGCCTAGTTAAAATGCTGAAAAGAGTTAACTTCCAAAAATTCTTAAAACTTAAGTAATAACTGAATGAAGTGGTAGAGACAAGGTCTCTGTCACTCAGCTCAATTATCTGTCTGATAGTGACTAGAGGCTAATCTGGTTACTTATTCTGTTCATTCAAACCATCCAACTGAAGGAACAGAAGTTGCAACAGTACTTCCCTATATCAAATGCACCTTTCATGCTAATGTCTGTTGGCACTGGATTTATCACCCAGATACCTTGTTCTGGGCAGACCTAAACCCTCAGACTGACCATGACCTCTCCATTCGATAATAGGCAAGTTCTATTGATACACAGTGCATTATTCTTGTCTCCTATCAAACAGTCTCAGAGTTCACAGAGTCAAGGTATGTCTGGCCAGTACACAAGCTACACTCTGAGATTCTCTCTTGAATGTCAGAAGTCAGCAACCTGACAGTTGAGAGCTGAGCTCCCTTTCCTCCCACCCTGGGGTGGGTGGGATGGGCTGGAGGTGTGCCCTCTATCCATGGTGGATTACAAGCATCAGAAAGACAAAAATGCTCTCAGGAATCAGCAAATTCATTTTTAGTTTATCTTACTGTCTTCTCAGGGACCCTTTGCTGCTTTGAAATCCCTTCTTTTGTATTGTTTTCCTTCCCTGAGGACTCTTCATTTCTGGGCATCATTGATTGGTTTCTCTGTAATCATCATACCATCCATGTTCTCTTCTGTCAGCATATTATTTTGTTTTGGAGACCCATCACATTCATCCTCATTTGGTTCTTTCCAGTGTCTTCCTAATTTGTTCTGTTTTCCAAAACCAGAAATCCTAAGAGCTATACAGTGGGCACTGCGACCTGGCCAATGTGGCCAAGTCCCTTATCTCATATTATGGAACAGTGTGGTACATGTCTTCAATTCTGCAGCCTGTGTCTGCTTGCAACTTGCCTGTGCTAGCAGAAAGTCATTTCTCCCTCCCCCCCCCCCCCGAATTCTGAAATCTCTCCTTTATTTCATGTTTTCAAGTTTATGTGAAGATTTTCAAATTATTTTTTAAACATTTCATTCAAAAATGTTCAGTTTTCCCTTTTTTAACCAGCTCTACCTTCACAGCTAAAAAAGTGTTAATTATAAATGAGAGTACTGGCACCTTAACACACAGCAGAAGTACACTGATGGATAGCTTCCATATAGTCATTGAAAAATGGTACCATGTCTTGAATATGTATCACAAAAATGTAGGGACAGGAAATATAAAGCTTTTCTATTTATTTCACTGAAACTGTTAATTGGCTTCTGCATCACAGAAAGAGCCTATTATTGTTTAAAACGAGATTAGAAATAGCAAAAACCTATCCACTTACAAGAGTCAGATACTGACCAAATAAGAAGATACTGATTAAAAAGAAATCAGGTATAGTACTAGTTTGTAGCACTAAGCAAGTATCTGTGATACATGAAAACACTTCTTTAAGATCTGAATCTCTGAACGCTACGTTGTTAGCAGGTGGGATTTTTTTCATTTTGGTTTGACTCTCTCTCTTTTCATTTACATGACGTTTTTTCTTTTTCCCTTTTTCTTATACTCCATTCTTCTTGGCTCTTATCCTTGGGAGAGCCATGCACATTAGGGATCACTTCATGAGGACATCTCCGATATACCATGTGAAAAAAAATATAAGGTTAGTGTAGCATACTCCTGAGGGAGTCTGGATGCTGGGGACACCACTGGATATACACAAACAGGGAAAGAGACTTTTCTTCTTAGGATGGTTGCTTGCTTTGACCCCAGATTTCTATTCAGAATTCTAGGCTTGAGGTAAGACAGGTCAGCATTATATTTTTTTCTGAATATTTCTACAAATGCAACTAAGTTACTGAAGAGAAGATTCATCTACAGACAGTGCTGCCAGGCAGGACAGAGGCCAGAAGAGAAGCAGAACTCCTTTCTGTGTATAGGGAGGATGGTGGGATAGTTCCCTTTGATCAAGATGCCACATCTCTTTCACAGGGACAGTGCCACACAAGCTCTACCTACCAGAGCAGAAAAAAACCCCCATGAAGCAAACTGCACAACTTTTCATTTTTGGTGGGAGGGGATTGTACCAATGCCCTTATAGTTGGTGGCAAGCTAGGCCATTGATGTTTATTAGGCAGATCACATACAGCAGAATTATGCTAATGAATTTAACAGGCAATTTGAGAATGAGGAAAGTACAGATTGAAGCATGTGCTGTTGACAACAAATGTAGAAAAATGTGACAATAAAACAAGCAAAATATTGCCTGAAGAATGCACCGGGGGGGGGGGGGGGAGGGGGCGTTTAAAGGGTATAATTAGATGTACCACTTTAGTTCACTGCTATTTTGGAAAATAATTACTAGAAAAGATTCCAAAACTGGTTGATTGCAGAGGAAGAGATAATTCTACATTCTCCACACCAAGGTAGGTTTAGATAATTTTATGTTACTCTCTAAGAAAAAAAAAAATGTTTTTTAATCTATGTTATTTGTAGCATATACTAAGTTAACACACATACACACACCCCAATAAACATTGTACTCTAAGGCATTATAAATTAGCAAAACCTTGTAATTCACAAGTGGCAAAGTGAAGTGATATTAAGCAAATAATAAGTGACTATCATTTGTCTTAAGAGATTTTTAAAGCTTTCAAAATACCTACAAGTAAAAACACAATCCAGTTGTTTCTTTCTGAAAGTCTACTTCACAGAAGCAAAAAATAAATACAATTTTGCTTGCTTTTCCTATGCTTGCCCGATTATCTATTTGTCTCAGAAGAAAGACATACCCAATCTGTCATCTGCCTGATCATTTTCTATCCAGATCACTGGTAAAACACGTAATAGTGGTAAAACAAGTAATAGTAGACTTAACTGATTTTGGTTAAATTGGTATATTGAATTTCTGTACCAAATCACCTCCAGATTGAAGTTGACTCACAGTCCCACAGCATCCTGGGATGCTTTGTATATTTCCCACAACCCCCTCATCACCTCCACTCCCCCACACAGTGTGCAAGCTAGCCTTGGCCCAACCTGTCTGCTCCAGCCACTCAGCAAGATGTGCTCTAGCACCTCCCCACCCCCATCCCAGGTTCTGGCCTGGGCCTTTGCAGGCCTGTGGCTGCATTTCTGGAATCAAAAATGAATGTCTGTTGACTCGCTTATTATTGATTCAATCTACACAGTTTAAACTAACATGCAAAGGTTGAATAGATTCAGCCTCGGGCTTTTTGACTGTCTGCACTTAGCCCCTGTGTATTAGGAAATTAACATGAGGTCTTCAAAGGACAAACACCTTTAAGTATGCTAGCTCAGGGGTGTCAGACATGGGCATGAGCTGGGTCTAGCCCATGGAGCTGTCTCATTTGCCCCAGAAGGCTACTGGAGGGATAAGGAATTTGGAATCAAGGTAGGTGGGAGTGGGACCCGCTGCCAAATTCTGGAGTACAGAGCCTTGTTAGTGACACACTTTGGCCATACTGGGATGAACGATGGTTAGGTTAATCCCCCACAGTTCCTGATGCCATTCACCTTGCTGCTGATGGACCTGGATCTGGTCCGTAAGGAGACTTTGTTCAAACTGGTTAGAGCCATAGTATAGACCAGATTTTTGGTAGCCTGATGAAGATTTCAAAATGATCCCTTTCCATCCTTGTTCTTACTAAATGAACTTGGACCCATTTTCTTTCTAACTTAAGCAACTGAGCTTGCTGAGAGTCTTGCAGGAGTCAGAATACACGGGTATGTATTGTTTGGCATTTTACAATGGTATTTAACCCAAATGCAACAGTTAATCATGCTATTCTTGCAAAGTTGTTGTTCATTACCACAACTCATCTCAAATGAGTTTCAATCCTGTAGAACAAAACAAAAAAAAATATTTTTTTTTTACATTTTTGTTAGCACTGCTGCCTCCTCACATTAAAAAACAGATGGAAAACAGAAAACACATTAGAAAACAGATTGTATAAGAAAGACGTTCCCATACTGTACGATAAGAAGTTCTCTCAAAACATAACCATCCACCAGGACGTGTAGACTATTTGTTATCCAAGTCACAAGTAGAAAGGCGTTTCATGTTTTTGCAATTTACCAGGATCATAAATTCATGCGTTCTCTCTCCCTAAGAGTATCCTGACTATTGAGACAAACGTTTTGTTTACATGATGCTGTAAAAATATAAAAAGTAATAATTTCATGGGTGGACAGTTTGTATAATCAGATCATCCTAAAGAAATATTTGCCTGCACAAGTGCTCCAATTGATTAATTATTTCACTGCTTTCGACACATTCTGCGGGAATGAGTATTTGGTAAAACATGTTCCTACCAAAACATATTAAAGTTGAAGTAGCTTTGTTTGAAGTACTCAGTTCAGACTCTACAACAGTGGGCAAAATGCAGCCCATGGGCTAGATGCGGCCCGCCAGGCCATTCTATCCAGCCCGTGGGGCCCCCCAAAAATTTAGAAAATTAATATTTATCTGCCCCTGGCTGCCTGTGATGCAGCCCTTGATGGCTTGCCAAAACTCAGTAAGCGGCTGTCGCAGGGCAGTTAGGTGCTCTGCTCCTAAAGAGGGGAAACTGCCAGGGAAAGAGCCCTAGCAGGAAATAAGGAGCCCAGCTGTGGGTTGCCAGGGCAACCAGAGAGGGTCAGCTGAGCAGAAGGGGCAGGGCCTGGCTCCCTTATAAACCCTAGGGGCTGGGGCCAGAGGCAGTTCCCTGCTAGCAACCATGGAGGAAAGAGCTCTCTCATGGAAGGGACGGAGTATTTCCTGGTAGGCTTGAGTGTTATTATGGCTGGGTGGCTTCAGTTTGAGTTATAGCCAGAGGGCTTACATTTTGTGTTGCTGTTTATAACCGGTGGTTTGGGTGAAGCTACTAGAGGTTGGAGGAGGCCTCATAGGGGACTCACAGTGGAGTGTGAGGACCCCAGCACCAGTGAAGGCGCAGCATTCGGAGTGCATAGACCCCAGCCCCAGAGAGGGGCAGTTGACAAGCCCCAGGAGAGGGGGCAGCATTATTGAGAAGCCCCAGTGTGGGCACAGAGAACCCCAGGAGAAGGCAGCATTATTGGGAAGCCCCAGTGCCAGAGAGGGCGCAGCACTACTGTGGAGCCCCACAGAGGAGGCAGCCTTACCGAAAGGCCTAAGAAAAAGGCGGCGTTACTGGGAAGGCCCGAGAAAAGGGCGCGGAAAGAGGGGGAGAGAGATGGGACTGCAGAGAGCCCGAGTGCCAGAGAGGGCACGGAGAGAGGGACAGTATAACGTCCATTCCATCTGCAAGGCTTGGGCTATGGTATTGGGGTGGTAGGAGCCACGCATAGCTTATAAGGCTTGGGTGCATGGTACAACTGTGACAGGAGAACTGTGGCCAAGAGGACAGAAGGTAGCCTCCCTATAAAAATATATAAAGATCAAAGATGTGGCAGGCGAGAATCGGAGGGTGCAAGATGACAGCTTGGCATGGTAAAGGAGGTGGCAGGGGAGAGCACGGCGACCCTGACCTCCCTCCTATTACAGCGGCTCTCCAACCAAAATAATTGCCTGCTGCTGCTCTACAATCTACGATTAGCTCCTGTGCTACTCTGCTCAAGACATGAAGCCAAGAGATGCACAATTGTAAACTGACATTTTGCAGTTACTCCATTTATACTGTGTTAATTGAGAAGAGAATTTCAGTCACATATTTATGCATCTGGAAGCAGGAAGAAACAAGACTGTTTTATGGGCAACATCACATTTGAGACTAGAACAAGCAAGTCTTATTCCGTTAAAATATCCCATGTGACCTTATATGGAGTAATGATGGTCTCAGAAAGTTAAAACATTTATTTCATGTTGACATTCCATAAAAGTCTTCACTGCATCATACATTATGAATAGATAGAATGCCCTGCCTGTTACTGAAATCAGTGGAGGGCTCTGTTAAAATCAGACTGACTGGTCTCCAGCTTCATGGCTGGAGACCGCACTGGGTTGGAAGTTGCAGAACAAAAATAATAATGGCTGAAGATCTACCAAAAACAAAAAATCCTGCCCATTTCCTCTCATATCTAGTGAAAACTCATTCAAATCAAATATATTTTCCCTATTAATTTTATGTTTGGCCTACATGGATCTTTTGGAAGCATCTGCATCCGAAATTAATGCTAGATACAGCAGACAACCAACAGCACAGTTCAGAGAACAGCATGTTCTCTGTGCAGTGAGCAAGGTTCTCATATATAATTCACGAAGCAAATTAAACAAATATGTCAAAGTCAGTAAGTGTTCAGAAAGCATGCTAAGGACAACAAAAGGGGTTCTGATAGCTCAATCAAGAAATGGAAAAGAAAAGGATTAAAGTGGGATCACCATATGTTGTGGACTCGGACTTAAAAATCTTTTGACCACCTCAGAGTTAAATGCAATCTACAAAAGTCAGACTTTGATTAATAGCTGCAGATTACATAGTTGTCTAATAAATTCAAGTTCTTTACAAGAAGCTCTGTCAAGAATAAGAACATCTTCTCTTGAAAAAACTTTGCAAGTCAAAAAGATCCAATCTCTTATAGAAAATCAGAAAAGAAATATTTTCTTGAATTTCTTAAGCAGCTACAAAAAGGAAAGATATACAAGTTGAATTTCCAATCAATATATTCTGCATTACCTGGATGTGGAAAAAGAAAAAGAAATGGGTGATTTAACTGCAGTGTTTTTTATTTCACTTCTAAAAGGATGAAAACTGTCAAACTTCACAAGTAGTGTTACTAGTGCTACACCATAAACTGTTAACTTCATCCTGCTTCATAGTTCTGTCAATCTTCCTTGATATTCACCTATAAAAAACTCTGCTAACTCAAGTCCTATGTCTGGAGACTTAATTGTTCTTCAGTGTGTTCCAAGCAGAAGTATAATAGTTCTTTTACATCCTATCATAGGAAAGTAGGGCTGGAAGGGATCTCACAAGGCCATCTTGTCCAGGCCCCTGCTCAAGGCAGGATTGTCCCTAACTAAACCATCACAGCGAAGTATTTGTCTAACTTGGTTTTGAAAAGTTCCAAGGGTGGAGAGTTCACACTTTCCCTAAGTAGCCTATGCTAGTGCTTGGCCATCCACACATTCAGAAATTCCTCCTAATCTCCAACCTAAATTTCCTCTGCTGCAGCTTGAGGCCATTGCTCCTGGTCCTGTGCCTTATAGCTACAGAGAAAAAGCTATCTCCATGCTCTCTGTAATTGCCTTTAAGGGGGGATTGATAACACTTTTCAAATACCCGAGTCTTTACTTCTCCAGACTAAATAACCCCATTTTTTCAGCCTTTCCTCACAAGCCCTTAATCACTTTTCAATCAGCATTAACTTTTTTCCAATCTGCCCACATCCTTCTTGAAGTGTGGGGCCCAAAACTCCAGGTGAGGCCTCCCCAGTGCTGTACAGAGTGAAAGAAACACTCCCCTTGATTTGCAAGTGACATTCCTTTTAATATAACCCAGCCAATGCCACTGGCTTTTTTTTTTTTTTGCAACAAGATAACACAGCTGACTCACATTCAGCGTATATTCTAGTGTAACCCCAAGGTCTGCAGTAACCCCAATCCCTGTACTGTAATCCCAATCCCTCTGCAATGCTTCAGCCTCGCATCATTCTCCGGTCTATATTTGTGCATGTGATTATTCCATTTTAAGTGCAGGGCTTTGCACTTGCCCTTTTTGAAAGCCTCTCCAACCCAACTTTCCTTGCTTCTTCTAATGATCTGAAAGAAGAAGCTGCCAGTCTTTTTGGTCATCATTTGTGGCTAATTTGGTATAGCCTTAGGAAAGGGGTATAAATAGTTGTCTTGACTCTTGTGACCTTAGAGACAGTGGCTGAATAGATCTTCATCTCCACTCACCAAGGCTTGGAGGCTTCTCCAGTTAACTAGCAGTGAATCCTGCCCCCACACCCCAAACACACCCACTGCTATACTAAGCCCATTTCATTTAATAAAAGAGTGTAGTGCAGTGCAGAAAGCCATTTCATTGGGACCCTCCTGCAACATAAACCATCACTTTCTTCTGACAGGAGTGAGAGGGAGAGAGGGGGGAGGAGGTGGCTGCCACTGTCAGATGGGGAAGGGAGGAAAGAGAGAAGAAGAAGAGAGCTTACCTCCAGTAAGCAGCACCTACCTAGAAGAGGGACGAGGGAGAAAAGGAGGGGAGAGCAAGCAGCACTTGCTGTAGGGAGGAGGAGGAGTTGGAATGAGGAGGGAAGGCTGCAGAGGGAACACAATGCAGGGTAGGGAAGGGGATATGACAAGCTAAGCCCTTTGTCATGGGCTGGATTCAGACACTTTGAGTGCTGGATCTAGCCTGCAGTTGTAGGTTGATCACCAATGGTCTCATGTCTTAAAACCTTTCCCTTCCCCTGACATTCAGCAAAAAAGGAGGAGAGGGGGAGTCATACATATAGAATTTCTTCAAATGAGCTACACAGACTGCCTTGCAAAAAAGATCATTTGAGGAAGACATTACTCATGACTGCATATCTAAAGTTGAATTGTGCTTTGCTCTTGAATTATGGATTCAACCATTGTTACATAGAGAACACAGGATGCTTTACACAGTCATAGTACTTAAATGCCAAAGAATCTACAAGCAAATTTATTTTTAGATTTAAAAATAATTTGAAAATATAATGTCCTTTAAAAACATCGCTGGCAGTGTTACACTTTTTGTCTCAGGTGATTTTAATAACAGATCCAAACATGTCCCCCATTACAGTTCAAACTCACTGAAATCTCGCTCACTATCTAGATTACATGGAAGAATAGGTTTGCTTGTTTGAAGAATTAATGGATTTCTTTGCTGTTACAAATAACTAAGAGTTTCTCCTTTAGCAGATGGTAGAGAATCTTCTGAGCAGTTGCACTTCTAGCAAAAAACAAAGCTAGAATGCAAACAAGACAATTCCGGGGGAGCAGGAAGGTGGAGAAAAAAAAAAAACCTGGAGGTGTGTTAGAGAGCACACAGGGACTGAAGGAAGATGAAGTTGGGTAACATTTGGTCATAAAAAAGTTAGTTTTTTAAATGTTGATCATTTCAATTATTTAAAGCAAAAAAAAAAAAAGGATGGCAATATTCTGAGACTTTGTTTGGTACATATATATTAAATTCAAATAAAAATAAAATAAAAATCAATGGTCAATTCCCTGACAAAAAAAATATGCAGCTAAAATGGATATCATCATTATTACTCTCCCTCCCCTCCCCATCCCAAGAAATAAGGATTATAAACGAAGAAAATTCACAGCAAGGTGCAACTTAAAAAAGAAACAAACATTTTTAGAAGATGGAAATGTAGAGATTGGGCTTTCAAATAACCTCAAATCTGTGGCAACATCAGCTAATAACTATATATTCACAATTAAGTCATTTTAGTGCTTATGGTCCCATATATGAGATTTTTAAGGAGAGATTAAATCATTTTCTTCCTCAATGCTCCATTTATGGCCGTGTTCATTAATATGTTCTGGATACTTGACCGAAAACATCCAGAACATACTGCCTATTTAAGCTGGGTTTACAGCTGCTTCTCCCTATCCCCAAACAATACACAAAATCCAAAACTGACACCTGAGTTTCTCTCACTCCTGCTTTCATCCTCCAAATTCCATCTGCCTTTTATGTTCCCTTCTTTTCTACCTTTCCCCATTTCCCCGTTCAAATGCCCTACTTTCTTCATCCCTCCTACACCTTTTCTATTCTTTTTCGTCTTTCGCATCTTGTTCTTCTCTCCATGAAGCAGCTCTAGCATTTCTGAAAGGGACTACACATTGCATTGGTTTGCCATCACTTTCAAAAATTAAAAAAAGTTATCTGTCAGCACAGGAAGGAGTGGCTTAAATAAAATGATATGGGAAGTTCACAACTGTACAGGGAAAAAAAAAATAGATGTTGGACCAAAAGCTTATGTGTTGCATCATTTAAATCATAGGTAACTGCTAGAATTAGCAGCCAAAATTTGAGTTTCACTATACAAAGATGTAGGGCTTTCGTACAGGTTACCTTAAAAGCATCATAAAGGCATTTAAAACAAAAGAAGTCAATAGTTAAGGGGTGTTAAACTGCCATAATTACCTTCTAAACATTTAAAGAATATGCCACTATAGCTGAGGTTTATCTTGAATTTGTTTTGCTCAGGTCATTCTGGGGTATGTATGGAGGTTAAGGGAAAATAAAATGCCTTATTTTCATTCTTCCAGCATCCCAGGATGCACAGGTCCCAATCACAAATCCCTAGTGGGATTCTCCCCTTCCATGCTCCTCTCAGTGTTTAATTGCAGAGAGCCCATGTAGCCTGTGTGGATACCTTTAAGAGTGTTATGTATATGTTGTTACATTTGCTCAAGTATTGCAGGAGGGAACAGCAGAACTGTAAGCAAAGTACTACTCTCTGAATGAACAAGCATTATCATTTAATAAGTTTAACTCCTTGGTCTTTTGAGAACAACATGTGGTACCAGGAGTGGGGTGTGAAGAAAGAGAGTGGAGCATCTCAAAATTCCAGAGGAGCTAAAGCTGTCCATCAATGCAGTAGAAAACTAGCAGAAATATATATGGTGAAGCTCTGCTAAAATGACAGCCAGTGGAGCTACAGAGATGGACGATTCACTCAAGGTAGCTATTTTTTTCTTAATACAGCAGGCCCAGAAGCTCTGTCTCTTTATAATAGCCTACAACTGTCAGAAGCAGAACAGAAAGACTACAATCACAGTAATAGAAAAAGTTAGAGGAATATTGTATATCCAAACAAAATGAAACCTTTGAATGGTATCATTTCCACATGAGACAGCAGAAAGAATGAGAGACAATAGAGGAGTTTTTCAAAGACCTCAGACTGCTAAGCCAGACTTGCAATTTTGGAGACCTAAAAGAGTCCATGATGAGAGACCAAATAGTATTGGATGTAAAGGATTCTAGCCTCAGGAAAATAGACTGCTAGAAGATCCTGAGCTTAATTTGGAAAAGGTAGTTAGAATGTGCCAAGCAACTGAGATAACAAATACCAGGCTATAGAAGCTGGAGGAAAAGACAGAACAAGCTGAATTAGACAAGTTTTTGCAGTATTGTAACCCTAAGGCAACACACAAACAATAGAGAAAGGAGGACCTCACTATGAAGCAGCAAGCAGAGGCCAAAGAGAATGGCTTGAAGAAACAATCATCAGCTTCAGATGCTGTGGGGGTTACCACAAACCCATGCAATGCCCTGCATTTGGTAATTGCTGCAAGAACTGCAAAAGATGGAATCACTTTGCAAGAGTTTGCAGAAAGGAGCAGGATGCACCACACAAGAAACAACTGATACATGCTCTATGCAACAAGGAAGAGGGAGAATTCCACATTGACACAATGCAAGAAGTTAATTATTCTGAGGATTGGGCAATCACCCTGTACACAAAAGTTACCATTAGTTCATTAAAATTAGATACAGGGGCACAGGTCAAACATCGTACCAGAATACATTATTCAAAAAATGAAAACTAAACTACTATGAGACTAAGAAAGTGAGACTTAGAACATATTATGGAATTGCATTCAAGGGTGTTTGTGCACTACGTGGTAGACACAAGGGTAATATAGTAAAGGTTCAGTTTGTAAGTCCCAAGATAGCTAGTGCCAATTATTGGGTTGCAAACATGTAAAACTCTCGGTTTGATTAAGAGAATGGATGCCATTGAGGGACTAGAAATGACATAAAAAAAAAGAGTGTAAATGATGTCTTTCAAGGCATAAGGCAGCTGTCAGCTAAAGTACAAGATATAATTAAGAGAACCAAATACTCCCACCATACATGCTCCAAGAAATGTTCCCCTTGTACTAAGGGAGAAACCGAAACAGGAATTACTGTAGGTACACGTTAATTAATTTATCTAATAGAAAAAGTAGAACAACCAACTGCTTGGGTTTATTCACTGGTCAAAATAGAAAAAAAAAAAAGATTGTGTCTGGATCCTAAGCGAACAAGCAGGTACATCAAAAGGGAGTATTTTCCTATTCCCACCAGAGAACTGATTTTTGGCAACATGGAGAAATATTTCACTTCTGCCACTTTGGATGCCTCTTCTGGGTTTTGGCAAGTTCCCGTCCAGAAAAGAATAGCACTAGATTATGTACCTTCAATACACCCTTTGGAAGGTATTGCTTTTGTAGGCTTCCTTTTGGACTGTGTTCTGCATCTGAAGTATTTCACAGAAAGGTGCAACAAATTTTTGAAGGTCTTGATGGAACTATGGTTTATACTGATGATGTATTAGTTTGGGGAAATACTATGGAAGAACATGACCTGAGGCTAAGAAAGGCACAGCACTAGAAAGAGCTTGCAGAGCAGGTTCGAAACTGAACAAACAAAAATGCAAATTCAGGGTCAAAGAAGTAATACATCTGGGAGAAAAGCTCTCTGAGAAAGGGGTGTGTGACAGCTGAAATTATGTCTGAGATACAGATGCTTGCTGAAGGTCCTATGAAGACTAGACCAAGTGTTTTTCTGTATTTGTTTAGCTATTAAGCTATATGTTGTTGCTAAAAACCTAATTAAAGTCTAAGATGGAGTGAGGTCTTGTATAAAGTAAAGCCTAGTAAATTTAGCAAAGCCTAGAAGTAGTAAAGCCCTATGGCGTAGTTAAAATTACCTTATCAAAAGAATGCAAGGCTTGTACTGCTAATTAGTCAGTCTAAAGACAGTTGAAGTAAAAGAAATCTGAGTAGTTGTACATTATCAGCATCATTCAGAAGCTATAAATTAGCTGGAATATCTGGAAACCATTCAGAAGGAAGATACAGCTCCGTAAAAAGAATTAGTTAATTGTTGCCTGGATCAGTGGGCCCGTGGACCTCAAGGAGCCCAAGGACTGCATTCCAGGGTCCTTGCCAGTACCCCTCAAACAACATTGTTCAGGGATGCCTAACTTCACTGAACTTTGTAAAAAGAAAAGCTTGCTTTGTATCAGGCATCAGAGAAAACTGCTGATAAGTTGCCAATGTGAATTGCTTTTGTCTATCATTGTTTGTCCTGTTACTATGTGTAGTTGTATTTTTGCTAAGTCAATAAATCTTTCTTACCTTTCTACCCCCAACCGTACCCTCAATCCCGAACCCTCTGCAGGCAGCTGAGACAGGGGTGCAAACTGACCCTGCAAGGGTTAAAGCCATTACAGACCTGCCACTCCCTACAGATAAGAAAAAAGTGCAAAGATTACTGGGAATGATCCATTTTGTAGCAAAATATCTACCTAACTTAGCAGAGCAGACGAAACACCTTAGATCACTCCTACAAAGGAATGCTCAGTGGATGTGGGAACATGAACTTGAAGATGAATTTTAAAAACTCGAAGGAAAAAAATAACGAAAGCTCCGGTACTAAAATACTATGACCTTAAAAGAACCATTAAATTAATTATAAACAGATACTTCGAAAGAAGGCATTGGAGCAGCTTTGCTTCAAAAATATGGGGATACCTGGAGACCAGTAGCATATGCATCTAGGGCACTGTCTAAGTCAGAGTGCCTATATGCACAAATTGAGAAAGAAAGTTTAGCTCTGGTATATGGTTCTACGAAATTTCATATATTCATCTGTGGGAAGCCTGTGATAGCTGAAATGGATCATAAATTTTTGGTAACTAAAGCCAAGCCAAGAAAGGTTTATCAGACATGCCACCCAGATTACAGAGACTTTTTTTTTCAACTAAACATATAGTACACACCAGGAAAACAACTACTTATTGCAGATATGTTGTCCAGAGCATGTGACACAATGGAAAATGACAGAATTCCTGCCACAGATAAAATGCAAGCACTAAATTACAGAAGCTACAGCTCAGGACACCATGTTGCAAAAAGTGATAACAGCTATTTGTGCTGGTTGGCCTGGAAAACATGCACCTAGCCCCTACTCTTAGTTCAAGAGAGAGCTGTCAGTACTGGATGACATTTTGTTCAAAGGCTCATGACTTGTTGTTCCATCAGCGCTAAAGAAAGACACGTTAAAGAGAATACACGAGGGGCATTTAGGCATTGAAGAATGCAAAAGAAGAGCAAGGTGTGCTCTATATTGGCCCAACATAAGTAAGACATTGAAGATACTATAAAGGCTTCTAGAATGCATCTGAAGTACAGATCAGCACAAAGATGGTCATAGCTCCGGGGTGTCAAGTGGGTATTGACTTGTTCATACTTGCAGGAAAAAATTATGCATTCTGGATTATTGTTCTTACTATCCTGAAATTGCACTGCTTGAAAGTACAACAGCAAACCATGTCATAACTCACATCAAATTGATTTTTGCTAGACCTAGGATTCCACAAGTTGTGAGAACAGATGATGGACCTCAATTCAATTGTCTTGACTTCAAAGAGTTTGCAAACAAATAAGGATTCCATCACAACACTTCAAGTCCTAAATATCCACAATCCAATGGTCTGGTGGAAAAATGGAGTACAACCAGTAAAGAAATTGTTGAAAAAAAAGCTACAGTCACACACCAATATTTACCTATCACTCTTAAATAACAGGGCAACATCCATGAAACATGGATTTTCCCCAGCAGAAATCCAGCTTAACAGGAAACTTAAAACCAAACTGCCAAATCTTGTGGGCGTTACTCATCAGAATGAAAAGCAAGACATGATAACATCAAAAAAATTGACAAACTCAAACAAAAATGCTACTATGACAGGGGTTCCAGGGATTTACCACAATTGCACAAAGATAGGGTGCTTATTTCAGATGGAAAAAAATGAAAACAAAAAGCACTAGTTTCCCATCAAGTAGCTCTTAGATCCTATCAAGTAGTCACACTGGATGGACAGGTGTTAAGGTGGAACAGAAAATGCTTGCAGCTCGTAAAGGAGAGAAAAGAAGCGCATCACAAGATTCACCAAAGGAAACAGAGCTAACGTCAAAGCAACAAGAAATGAGAGGAGATTGAAAATGGCACAGAAGTTGATATACCTAAACAAGGAAACCAAACAAGAACTGAACCAATAAAGATTGAGAATGCAAAGAAACTGAGAAGATCACTTAGAGCTAAAAAGTCAACACAAAGACTAATAGAAACCTGTTAAATTGTGCTTTAAAAATGGGTTGAACAAAACTGCCACGGTTAGTACAGCTACTTCTCACTTAACATCATAGTTACGTTCTTGAAAAATGTGACTTTAAGCAAAACAATGTTACGCAAATCCAATTAGGTCACAGTAGTTACCTACTAGCAGGCGGCAGGCAAAAACAACATTATAACTGATCATTGTGCAACATTAAACAAGTATGTTCTCTAATAGATCAGCAACATAATGAAACAACATTAACCTGGGCAACATTAAGTGAGGAGTACCTGTATTATACGGGGGACATGCTACATGTAAAGGGGAAAGGTGTGTGGATACCTTTAAGAGCATTATATACAAGTCATGGGCGACTGGTGCCTCTCTAGTTGGGCAGCGGGGGAGTATGTGCTCCCCGCCATTCCAGTCAGTGACCATGGGCCCAATCTTCCCTGGCAGCCAATCTCACTCACCAAAAAGCATCTGCACTGCTTCCGGAAGTCCCATAGCCACTTCCGGAAGCAGCACGGCCACTTTTGCTGAAAGCCCTGCTCCCCAGCCAGCGCTCACTGGGGCAGCACCAGTGCTCCCACCTGCCCCCCTACCTGTCACCTAAACAGGGAGTGTGGCCTGACAGGGGGTGCATCAAGGCTCTCCCCCATGCACCATCTACACGTCATCACTGATATAAGTTCTTACTTTTGCCCCAGAATTGCAGGAGGGAACAGCACAACTGTAGGCAAGGTACTGCTCTCTGAATAAACAAGGTTTATCATTTTATAAGTGTAACTCCTTGGTCTTTTGAGAACAATACATAGCCCAGCTGCATGATTTCACTGCCTGGGGGCTCCATGCTCAGCATGGAGCCACAGGGGCTCTATTCAAGGGAGATAGTGCAGCAGGGGGAAGCTTGCTCATCTCAGCTGTATGGTCCCTCTGCCTGGGGCTCTGTGCTTTGCAGGGAGGTACAGGGGCTCAATTAACCAAAGGCCATGCAGCAAGAGAAGCATCATTGTGCCTCAGTTCCTCTGGCCCCACCAAACCCTCTGTTTCTCAGCTCTGCCCTGGCATGTGTTATGCCATGCAGTGAACATGGTGGGTCTCAACCTTGTGACCTGGCTATTCCCCCCCCCCCAGGTCAGGACATCTCCCTCACCCCAGCCAGGACAACCCCTGCTGCCCTGGTTCCCAGCTGCTTCCCACTTCACAATCACAATTCATTGAGATACATGCAAGATTTTAACCCTTTATTATTTTCTCCCTTTGCTCTGGCTGAGCTGCTGCTGGCTGTGGAGGGAGGTAAGCTACAGACCCCATGCTGGCTTTTCCACTTCCCAGCTACATGCCATCCACCCACCCTCTACTGACAAGTCACAGTCATGCAGGTCTGAAAGGACATAAACCCATCACCTCAGACTGCTCTAAAATACCATAACTTTATGACATCACAACATTTCACAGATTACTGATGTTATACAGGTAACCCGTGTCAAAGCCCATGGATTGTCTTTACTATGGAATGAGCCTGGGATTTTGTCCAGTTTTTCTCCTCACCCCCCAGACCACACACCATATCTTCTACTGAGATTAGGGGTGCTTTATACTCAAGCTACATGGCACAGTTAGAGGAATGGGTTCATGCCTGAATTTCACTGTCACTCAAGTAAGTAACCTTGCTGCTTTGTTCAGAGGATGCAGGCTCAATGGCAAACCAGGTCTGGGAAAGCTTTCCCCTAATTTTGCTATGCACTTAACAGGACAGATGCATTCTCCCACAATTCACTGGAAAAGAATTAAGAAGCAACTTAGCTTAACGCAGTAGAGAGAATAATGGAAACAAAACCCAAAACATTCCTTGCAATCCACATTGATTGCTGCAATGCCAATGAGGACACAGTAACACAGATATAGTTTTTCACCTTGTTGTTTTTTTTTTCAGATTGAGGTTCTGATCACTTGATTAAGAACTAATAGCCTAAATGGAGAAGACAAAGGGTAGGATAAAGGGGGTGGGAGAAGAATTCCTGTTCCCATTAAATTTCAGAGAAAAACAAGATACTGACCTCAGTAATGGAAAATAAGGAGAGCTTTATTACAGCTGCATCTACTTCCTTTAAAACTACTGAAGTTATTCCAGGTTTTTATTGGTATAAGTGAAATCAGAATTTGGTCCTTTATATATGGTGGACTTTTAGAGGGAGATTTTCAAAGCCTCTTAGGAGAACTGGCTACTCAGTTCCCATTAAAATAAATAGATAAATAAATACCCAGGTCCCCTTAACAAATTTCAAACACCTGAAGACTTCTGGTGCACCACTCCCACCATTCATTCCAGAACAGCACTTCACATTACTTTAGACCAGGCTAGCTAGACTTAATTTAGATTGCTGTACAGGAGATGTTACCAATTGTTCCAACATCAGAGAATCATAACCTGATCTGCCAATATCAAAAAGTCAGAATCAATCTGCCATTGAAATGATGAATTGTAAAAATGTCCCAACACTAAGGACTGTCAGGTCCAGGAATGCTCTGAGAATTATAGTTCAAATGACCTCCTCTAAAACACTGGTACAGAAAATGGCTAATTTTTTTTTTTAATTGTAATTGAGTCTGTTAATAGTTTCAATCAATCATTTCTAAGAGTCGCACTATAAAATGTTTCAAATGATAATGATTGGAATCTTGCAGCATCAACAAAAAAGCCATCCAAATTTAAAAAAAAACCAAAAAACAAAAAACCTGCCTTTGTTTAATTACCCAACCAACAACACAGCAGGCATTATATCCTAATAACAGCACCCATTTATTTTTTTTTTAAAACAATAACCACCTTACCTGTAATTCAGCCTATAATCTATTAAAATACTGCTTCATTTTTCCCATTAGAAATTGATGAGCAGTGAAATACTGGATAAGCCTGACAACCTATACACATAAAAATACCCATTTGATTTTTGCAGTGAAGCTTGACTATAAAAGGCAATGAACACCGTACCTTCCTGACTAACTATAAGTTTTTGAACATAATAGTAATTGTGCAACAAATTTAGGATTTCTGAGAATTTCACAGCAATTGCTGGTCTGCATACTATAATCACACAGAATACCTACCCATCCTTCAGTTAACAATTTTACAAATAAGGCTTCTCTAAATTTTTCACTCAAATGTTCAGTATTTTGTGAACAAAGTGAAGTATCCTCCCATGAACATGACCCCTTTTTCTCTATGCATAAAGTCACTGTATTATCTTTAACTCCTAGTATTTGTTAGGTTTAAGATTTCAAAGTAGAAATAGTTAACCCAATTTCTTCAATGGCAAAAACTAAAAGAACATGTTTTGAATTTCTACAGCAAGTTTCATGTTGATTTTTTTATATCAGTTACTCAGTTTCATACCTATTTTTCAAGAGTCTGATTTCAAATTTAGCCCCATTTTTTAATTTTATTTCAAAGTTAAAAAACTTTTCTCCCTCCAACTATCTACTGCAACATGCCTACTCACTGTACCCACTCACACAAAGTAAAACCTCTTAACTAATCACACCATTTCTTCTGAGGTCTAGAAAGAAAAACTATTAGCTATTTTTTATTTTACATAATTCAAAGGCATTTGATTACTATAGTGAAAAAAACAAAGTATCATGGGCAAAACATCTACATTTACGCTACATGAAGGTAGTGAACCCAACACATTTTTTTAGTAGGCAGAGATGGAATAAACAACTGATCTTCTAACCCTTGTGACTACACTCCAGTGACCTTGTGTTTGGAAAAAAAAAAAATGGATTTCACTTTCCCAAATTTTATGCCTTTTTATGTGAAGACAGCTGGGATACCTGAAAGGGAGTAGAATTAATTTTGGGCTCCTATAAGACACCCACATAATGCCCCAAAAGACAGATTTTGTATTTAGATCTCCAAGATAGCAGATACAGACCTGTTATTTCACAAATAAGATGAAAGCTTTTTATTGACTCTGCATCCAAGTAAGCTTGTGTGCATTAATCTTAGGGAAATATACAGAAAATGTACACCCATTTGTGCAAACGAATATAATTAAAGTGAAAAATAGAGTCTACTCCTGTCCACCCACAGCACCGTGGAAATGCCTTGAAGAAATCAATTGGAGCAAGCAACCCAATCATGAACGTGCAAACTGGCTCATCAGACAATTCGACTTCTGGAAAAAATCCAAGGAACTCAAACTTAGTGAGTTTCCCCTTCTTATCATGGTACCATTTTTCTTAACTGAAGTCATTTTAAATCAGGGGTGGGCAATTATTTTGGGTGGAGGGCCACTTACTGAGTTTTGGCAAGCCATCAAGGGCCACATGATAGGCAGCCAGGGGCAGATAAATATAAATTTTCTAAAATTTTTAGGGGCCCCTCAGGCCGGATAGAATGGTCTGGCGGGCCGCATCCAGCACCGCGGCTGCATTTTGTCCACCACTGTTTTATATATTCCTTACTTTCTGACAAGCCAATTATTTTTTTTAAATAAAAAGAAACTCGTTTTTGCTTTTTCCACTTGCATGTTAGATAGGCTTGTTAAAAAGCCCATTTGAAATACACCCCTTTCCTTATACCCTTGATTGCCTCCATCATCACAATATACATTTGGTTCACCTCCCCACTTTATTTTCTTAGGGAGTACAAAGTAGCATGACTACATTTCATTCATCTCCTTGTTCCTCCAAAAACAAATACTGGCCCCCTTCTAGCACTATGTCTTCTCTCCACAACAGCAGCACAGGGAACATTGTATTATTTACAAAAAAACAGAGTTGTAAGTTTTCAAGAACCAAGTAGTGATTTATTACTTCAAGACTGCTATTAAGAATAGAGGTTTATTAACAGAACAAAGCAGGTCACTGTGCGACTCCTCAGAGCCCCCTTTTAAGTGATCTACTGTATCATTTTTATAACTACTTTATATCCTATTGATATTTAGCCTTATGTTATCTGACATCTTGATATTTTAAGTATTTTTTTCCTCAAGGTAGTGTATATGAAAACATATTGCTTGTGTACGGGGGCAGATTAACATCCCAGACACGTGACCTGCAGAACAGAAAATCTGAGATTTAAAAGAAAAAAAAGTTATTAGACCAAGACTTTTCTATAACATTATAGACCTGGATAGACCCTTTTGTATCACTGAGTCCACTGTCTGGTCATCACTGGCAGTACTATACAATCCAGCTCCCAAACTTTTTTTCCCATGGAGGGATGTGGGATAAAAGATTTCGCAACAGCCTTGGACTTAGGAATGTAGCTTTGAATATGGGAGAACCACATACAAGGATCTGCTTCATCTGGTTCAGACCAAGGACTTGAACCTGGATTTCCCACCTCTCAGCTGAGCATTCATGACTATTGAGCCTTTGGTTATTCTGGAATGAATCTGTCTGAACCTGAGAAATCTTTCCCGGTGAAACAAATAACACTGATACAGTCCTGCAAGAAGTTTTGGTTTAGTGAATTGGTATTTTTCCCCATTAAAAAGATACTTTGTTGGAAGATCCCAGTCAGCTCTAATCTCAACCCAGTTTCAGACTCAGTGGGTACGTCTACGCATTCATAAATGTTCTGTAATTACAGTGCATTAAATTTAGTACCTGTAATAACAAGGTACCAACTTAAGGTGCTGTAATCAGTGCTACTGCGCATTAGCGCAGATGAACACTGTGTGCGACTCTTAATGCCCATTAGACCAATCTACTGTGAATTAGCACAGCTGGCAAAAACCATGCTAATGCACAGTAGATTAGTCCAATGGGCATTAAGCATCACACACAAAGTATTCATCTGCACCAATGTGCAGTAATGCCAATTATGGAGCATTAGTACCTGTTATTACAGATACTAGATGTACTATTGTTACAGCACATTAATGAACGTGTGCCTACTAAGGCTATGCAAAATTTCACTGGCTGTTTTGTTTCAACGCTGTTTTGACTCGTTTTGAGCTCAAAACAGTGAAATCGAAATGAATCGAAGGGCTTTGAAATGGCCTCGAAACGAAACAAGGGCAGTCAAAACATTTCAAAGGGTTCAAGACCTTTTGAGTTTCAAAGCTGAAGTTGGGCTTGCCTGCAGGGAAACAAAGTAAGGAGAGGAAGGAGAAGGCGGGGGGAAGGACTGCTCCGATACTGGCTGTGACTGTTTGGCTGCCTGAGATGCTGCTGATGCTACTGTACCACTTACTAAGTTATTACCTGTTGTCATTTAAAGTGGTGAATGGGAGTGAGGCTGCAGGGGAGGAGCAGACCTCATTGGGGCACACTACTGTGTCATTAGAGGCCCCAGCACCTGTGAGGACATGCCTACATGCATACAGTCACACAGGTTATGAGTTGTGCTTGTTAGCAGCTTGAGGTACAGTTTCTGAGAAATCCCTGCACCTATCTCCTTGAAACATGGAAGGCTTTGTGGACACAGCAGAGTCTAGCATGCCTGCAGTTTTCACCCCTCCGTGCCTTCACACTTACAAGTGACATGAGTTTTGCTTTCAAGACTTTGAGGTGCAGTTTCCCAGAAACTCTTACACTCATCTCCTTGAAGCTTGGCAGGCTTCATGCCCTCATAAAGGTTTACAATCCCTGATGCTTTAATCCAAACATGCCAAAAAATGATAAAAGTTATAGGCAGTTTTGTGATTCCCCATTGTAGCTTATGGGTAAAACGTTGGAACAGCAAAACAGTTTAGATGAAACAAAACAGAACCATGGTTTTTTAAATGAAATGAAACTCTAAACAAAACACTGTCTTGTCAAAATGGTGAAATAGAAGTCAAAATGAAATGATACTATTTCACACAGCTCTAGTACCCACCAGGATATCCAGATTCTGTACACAGAGGAGTGAATTGTGATGGTAACTTTGTGATAGTTCAGTTTCCCAGTGATGGGCATCTATAAGTCCACTGAAAGTAAATGATTTTGGGGCCTTGTTACATGGTTATTTTGGGTGGTTCTGGAGCTCTTAACACCTGTAACTAGTTTTAAGCACTCTTCAGTCTTCAACTACCTGGAGGAGGTTCCAAGGAGGATGGAGCTAGACTGTTCTCAGTGGTGGCAAATGATAGAACAAGGAGCAATGGTCTCAAGTTGCAGCAAGGGAGGTTTAGGTTAGATGTTAGGGAAAACTCACTCATCAGAACAGTAGTAAAGCACTGGAACAGGTTACATAGAGAGGGTATGGAATCTCCATCCTTGGAGTTCTTAAGAACCAGCTAGACAAAGCCCTGGCTGGGATGATCTAGTGGGAGATGGTCCTGTTTTGAGCAGGCGGTTGGGCTAGACGACCTCCTGAGGTCCCTTCCAGTCCTAATTTTCTATGATTCGCTAGGTAACCTCTGCCATGAAACACAAAGATCATGTGTTTTAATATTCTCATGCTCTCATTTCAATTTTATATCTGAAAGATGATTAATGCATAACACAGAAGATTGGTTTTAGTGCACCACACTTAAAATAAATGTATGTTGAAATAGCAAAAATATTGAATTTTGAAAAATGCCTACTGTGCATGCTAAGAATCTGCATTATGCCATTTCTATATTACACACTTGAGGCATAGTATGTACTCTAATACATTATGTACATTTATATCAGTAAATGCTACTGAGACATTTGTTTTTGAATATGTACGTTCAAAAGATACATATAAAGCATCCTTTATACCTAGACAGGCTCAGCAAATGGGCGGATGAGAACCTGATGGTGTTTAACACTGAAAAATGCAAGGTTCTCCACCTTGGGAGGAAAAGCTTGCAGCATCCTTATAGGCTCATCAGTGCTATGCTGGCTAGCACTATGGAAGAAGAGACTTGGGGGTCATCATTGACCACAAGATGAACACGAGCCTTCAATGCAATACTGATGCTAGTAAAGCAACCAAAACGCAGGCTTGCATCCATAGATGCTTCTCCAGCAAATCCAGGCACGTCATTCTCCCCTTGTACTCGGCCTTGGTGAGGCCGCAGCTGGAGTACTGCGTCCAGTTTTGGGCCCCACAATTCAAAAAGAATGTGGAGAAGCTTGAGAGAGTCCAGAGAAGAGCCACACGCACAATCAGAGGTCAGGAAAACAGATCTTACAATGACAGGCTGAGAGCCCTGGGGCTGTTTAGCCTGGAAAAGCGCAGGCTCAGGGGTGATCTGGTGGCCACCTATAAGTTTATCAGGGGCGACCACCGGTATCTGGGGGAACATTTGTTCACAAGAGCGCCCCAAGGAATGACTAGGTCGAACAGTTATAAACTACTGCAGGACCATTTCAGGCTGGACATAAGGAAGAATGTCTTTACTGTCCGAGCCCCCAAGGTCTGGAATAGCCTGCCACCGGGGGTGGTTCAAGCACCTACATTGAACACCTTCAAGAGAAAATTGGATGCTTATCTTGCTGGGATCCTATTACCCCAGCTGACTTCCTGCCCTTCGGGCATGGGGCTGGACTCGATGATCTTCTGAGGTCCCTTCCAGCCCTAAAGAAGAAAAAAAATAAGTGAATCTAGTTGGGGATGGTCCTGCTTGTTGGACTAAACAATCTCCTCAAGTCCCTTCCAACACTAACTTTCTATGATTCTATGATTTAGGTGCCTGAAAGTTATGCCACTCCAGGGCAGGATTATCTCTGATCTCTGCTACATAACTGGTTTTACACTAAGGTATAGCTACTTTAGAGTACACCTTACACCGCCCACCCCTCTCCCCCAAAGGCCCAGATTGGGCCTGCTACCTACCCCCAGCACTCCAGATCCCTGCTCACTGTTCTTCCAACCCACCCCCTTACTTGTGGCTGTCCATGCTGTCTGTCCCAGGGGAGCAGACAGGTAAGGGTCATCCTGCCTGCCCAGCTACCATCATTGCTGCTCTCTGGGCAGGCTCAGACTAGGCAGGAAAGTTAACCCTTCCCTGCCTGTTCTGCAGGCAACCACAATTAAGCATGGAGAAAGAGGGAAGAAGAGCCCCTAGGGGTGGGAGGCACCCCAAGGGGAAGAAGGGAACCAGGGGATCCCCTGGAGGAAGCCCAGAATAGGAGAGGGAGGTGTTTCTTACCTTTCAGTCCTCCAGGCTCCTACTGGTCTGAAGTGCAACTGCTCTGAACTCGAGCTAGTACTAATACCCATCAACATTTGTGCGGTTCATCGTGCAAGGTATAACAAGACCCTTTCTATTTCACGTATGTGATATTTTAAGCACAGCGAGACCAGTATACAAGGGCAGTTTTATACCACATCATCCCTGAAGATACTCAAAAGAATCCTAAAATTCAGATCTATTTCTCTTGAAAGGAAATCAATATTGGGCAGCCCCATTTTTTCCTTTTCTTAGTCAGTCTCACTTAAGATATCCTTCACTGCTCTCCTTTCTTTACTCACCTGTTTCATGAGGGAACAAATACTGGGAAGAGCAGCAAAATGCTGCCTGTAGTAGCAGATGTTCATCACTATTTGAAATCAAGCTCTGTAGAGATACTGGCACTTTAACACTACTACAAGCCTTACTTTGTTGGTTACATAGGACTGGCTGGGACAGTGGGTTAGAAGCAAGGGCCCCAAGCAACTGAAGGAGTAACAAATCAATCCTAAATATCTCCCTATCCTTTAGTTTGTTGTATTACTATCTAATCTGTTTCTCCATATTAATTAAGGCTCCTCTGCTAAACCCACGAACAACACTGGCTGCAGAGCAGAAAGAATTTCAGAGCTCTTGCAAATCTTCCTCCTGCTTGTAAAACCTGTTGGTACATTTTTCAGGAGCACTCCAGGAAATACCATTTAACTGATAAATCTGCATTTAATTACTGAGATCTCTCTAGTGTCAGCCATGTTGTTTCCTTTCCATTCCTTATTTTTTTTAAAATAGCTTATTTGAATAATATACCAACTGGGTTGCAAGCACACTTTTGTAAAAAGCCTTTGCCATGCCCATTCCTTTGATGTTATAAAACTAAAAATATAGCCACTATTTCAATTCTAATGGAAAAAAGGAACAACATAGAAGCATATGGATGACATATTAACTGTGTGATTTCTAAATAGATACAGCAGGTATCACTTGGAAGCTAATGAACATTTCAGGGTGTCTAATTATATTTGACCTTCCAAACAACCAACCCCCCCAAAACCATTAACAGTTCCCGAAAGAGGTAGATAACCTGCTGTCTTCTTGCCACAAATCTCTATAGTACTTGTGGAGAAGTACTACTGCTATCTAGTCTCAGTTCTTTCATTATTCTGCAAATTTTCCAGGTCTCTGCAAATGATCATTTTTCTTTCTTGATTGGTTACATTATTTTTAATCGTGCCTCTAAACTGCTTTCTTCGAGCTCTTTATTGTAGAACTCATCCTTGTCACTTCTTTTTGCATGGACAAAGAAGGAAATTAAACAGTTTCAGTGAGGATGACCTTTATTTTAGGTTGAAACATAATACAAGCAAAGTCCCTCTGAGAAATCAGCGTCATTACCTTCTCTGTAGTAGAGATTTGAGCTCAAATTGGCAGCTGTCTCTGAAACACAGGGTGGGAGAGAATGGAATAGGGAGTTTATGACTGATGCCATCTACAGTAGCTACATAGTGAACAAAACCCACAAACTAGAAGGTCCACCTAGGGCAGCTAGGATCTGGAACCAACTTCCAAGGGAAGTGGTGCTTGTTCCTACCCTGGGAATCTTCAAAAGGAGGCTAGATAAATCACCTAGCCAGGGTCATTTGACCCCAGCTTTCTTTCCTGCCATGGCAGGGGGTCAGACCTGATGATCTGCTCAGGTCCCTTCTGACACTACCAACTATAAAACTAAAGCTGAACAATCTGTTGGGTTGGTGTTGTAAGGGCATGCCAGGTTCTACAGCCAAACAGCTCAACAGGGGCTAATGCAGATTGCATTCCATCTGGCCACTTTTGGCTCCCCATCTTGAATGATCCTTCACAGTCCTGAAGGCTACCAAGTCCAGAACAGGTCTCCGTCTTATGCTGCTGGAGCCATAGCAAGATGCCTTGACTACCATACTACAGCACAAGCTATATATATTGTGATTATAACTTGAAAAGTACTGTAATAGATTTTGACCTTTCCCAAATGGTTGGCTTGTTGGCGTCTGTGGTTCGAAGAAGAGAAGCTGTAGAACAAGATGAACCAAATGTTCTTTTGGTGGATAAGCTGGCCTGCCAGCAAGGTAGACCAGTGCTGCTGTATTAGGGCTCTGACTGCATCAAAAGCTGACTTCAATTTAGAGATCATGGTCTTGCCTCATTCCTTCACTTATCCTTTATATTACAATGTTTTGCTCAGCACTACAATACATAAACTGAATGAAAATGGATATCCTAAGTCAGTATTACATATTTAGAAATGTGTCAATCTTTCTCATGCTTTCAGGTGAATTTCAAAAGACAGCAAAGAACAAGCACTCTTTTTCCTCTGGGAAACAACTAAGGCAAATGGAATTGGACCATCTTAACAATTCCCCTTCTCAAGGTAATTCCTTTTGCCTCCACTGCTCTCCCCTTAGTCCACTTCATCAAGATCATGCAAAAGAGCCAGCGTTCAAGACACCATGCTAGACCAACCCACAAATGGAGGTTCACTAGGGTTTTTGTCCAAGCTTTAGTGTTGCTTAAAAAACAATAGTTAAAAACTTCTAAAGAAAATAGAACACTGGTTGCTAATAAGGAATAGCTTTTTCATCTTCCAATTGAAAAGTTCTTCCTAAAAAGTGTTCCCTTTTTCCTCAGTGTGACTAATTAAACCATGCAACTACTCCTCCATCGAAACAGTGAACTCTGCCTTCGTAACCAAGCAGCAACAAGCAATTGAATCACGTGTCATCAACCCCCTTGAAATGTGTGCCATACACAGAACACAATAAACTAAACTTATTCCAAGCAAATCTTCATTGACTGTAAGAGTTTTATACCCTGGATAAGTCTGACTCATCATTCTCTCCTTTCCTCCCACCCCTTGTCTCCTTCCTTATCAGAAAAGATATCAAATAATCATAACTCCTGAACTTGTGGTGGCTCTGCCACTTGGGTTTCAAAAGCTATCACAGTGTCTTAGAAAAGTGATACTTTCAGCCACATCAATATACTTGGTTCTCATAGAAAGCAGTAGAGCCTATATCATTTTCAGGACATGTGTAGTACCACATATACATATCAGCGAGGTAAAGTTTAGTAGCAGATAGCTCAACATGATATACATGCCACAGCTGAAACACTGCCATGTGATAAATATTTCATAATGGGACAGGCATTAATTTCCAGAACAACGCTACAAGCCTTTCCAAAAAACAAACTACTACCACCAAACCATGAAATACATCATCATCATAAAATCAGTACCTGCCTTTCCACAAATATGCAATTAATTTTATATCCAATAATCTAATATAGGGTAATATTCACAAGTTCCAAATCAGACCTATACTACTGCATAATCTGCAGGTTCCATTTGTCTCTCAAATTCTGTGCGATGCTCCAAACACAGAGATTGGATGTTGATATTGTTGGCAAATGCATAAGAACTCATTTATACAGACAACATTTGGATCTAATATCTAAATGTCCTCACACAGTCATCCTATATCTGACCTGAAGTAATTTACAAGATTAATTTAAAGATCTATTATTTTCAGATGCTGGTATATGGAGGATCTTATATAAAAGAATGCAGTGCCCACACATTGAGTCATATCATGCTTTTCTTCTGTGGGACTCTTGGTGATGCGGACGCCCCAAATATAGGGATGATTAAGGTTAGAAGTGACTGCTTATAAATTAAGCCTGTGATTTAATCATGGTAAATTATAGTAAATCTCACAGTGAAGGAGTGCATGTAATGTAGTGGTGGAGTGTTAGGCAAGAAAGGGGCAGGGAATGGAAGGAGAGAAATAGTCATGGAAAAGTCACCAAAGCACACTCACTGCACACTTTCAACGGTAACCATATTAATGCATTCACCTACAGTGGAGCACTATATCATGGGAGATGTTGTTTGGAGGGTTACATCCTCCTATCCCCCCTCCTCCTTCCCGCCCCACCCTTCCCCCCCACCAATACACCAATATACCTGCTTGAACTACATGTCCTATGATCCTACACATTCTCTCCTCTGATCGAGTGCCAGGGAATATAATGAGAGTTACAGAGCTTCTTCATATTCATGGTTTCTGTCCCCTCTATGACAAAATTGTAGCCTTATGCCAGCGGGTCTCAATCTTTTTAGATTCAAGACACCCAATGGAAAACGCGAGCTTGGAGTTCTCCCTCATTTTTTTGACTATAGCAAAATAGAGAATTTTTTTGTTGCAGAGAACTCAGAAAGTCAGAACAGGGCATAATGTTTTTACCAATATGGATTTCTATTTGAAACCTCTGGATTTATCTTGTGAATTGTGTTGGCACACCTAACAGTGCTAATGTTACATGGCACCCCACAGCACCCTTGAAAGGATCTCAAGGCATTCCATGGTGCTACAGAACCTTGTTTGAGAATCATTGCCTATGCATAAAGCTTGCCATGCACGTACCAAAGGATTCTGAATAGAAAGCAGAATTTAATCCTTACTACCTAATTTATCACAAAAACACCATGTGCTTCAATATAGCAATTCATTTTCTAAATTATTAAATAATTACCAACTATTCATCATAGTCACGTGCCTGCCACTGAATCTGCAGGTATAGTTAATCTAGACAGAAAAACATTGCTTTCTTAATGACAGCTGTTTTTGGCTAAGGCCACAGTGGACTTTTGTTCTAAAAATATGCTGGGCAAACCAACACTTCCATCTATATCTGAATCTTCAGTATCTTACTATGCAGAAGACAGTGAATTTCTCAGGGTAGAAACAAGCATAGAAGTGAACATGCCCTTGTTCTCTGGACCAAGCCATTCTGCCAATCATTTTATACCTATGCCTGCTTACATTAGGTAATAATAAGCATCTTTGACTGAGTCTACCATAAGTTGCAGCATTCGTATTTCTGTACACCAGCAAGCTATACTATGCAATAACAACATTCATGTTAGCAAACAGTTCAGCATTCTGGTACACAGAATATAATCCTATTTCAGCCATGCCTGTGATCCAGAGTGTTACAGCTCTGCTAATGTCTCATTCCCTATTAACTGTTTTCAGAACCAGAGCCCAGGCTACAGCACATTTTAGGAACATGCCTAAGACCCTATTCAGACCCATCAAGAATGGAAACCCTATTTTAACCATTTCAAGAAGTTGCTGCTTTACAACACAGCAGTTTCTTAAAATGGGTTAATTTCATCAGACGAGGCTGAAGTGCCAATTGATCAGGGTTCAAGCATTTTAATGAACGTGTATGCATAATTCCAATCAATTGGGGATACAGGGATACATTCCGGTATCCCAGTGTGCCCTACTTCCATGTACCCACCTCCAGGGAGATGCTCTGAAACTTGGGCTGTGCTCTACTGCAGCAGCCAGAGTGAAAAAGCCCTACCCCATGACCACTCAGGTATAGGAAAGCCCAGCCCCTTCCACAGCCTAGTCTGTGGAGCCGTCACACCCCTCACCTTGTCCTGGTCAAGTGAAATCCCCACCAGGACTGGACCCTAGCTTATCCTGAACCCTGCTGTCCCTAAGCCCCCTTAACCTATTCCCACTTGCTCAGACATGACCCAGCCCCACCTGTCTCCTTTTAGAGACCCCCAACTCTCCCCCCACAAACACACCAACAGGCCCAGCTGGATTCTAGAGATCTCTAGAGTGGTCTTCTAGAGATGCCTTCTCCATCCAAAGCCCAACCCAGGCTTCATCTGCTGTCCCTGGACACTGCCCAACTTTCCCATGCACCCTCATTTTCATCCTTCTACCACCTAGTGGTCTAGGAAACATCTGTTGGGGGAATGGAGGGGTATCTGTGATGGGGGAGGAGGTGAGGATGAGGTCTCAGGTGCCAGTGGGGCCACATCCCCAAAATTTTTGGACAGGAGGGGTTGGGTCTCACTAATTGACCCCACCCCCTCCCACCCCCAAATTGTGGGTATCCTCACTGCACTGAGACCTGTGGGTATCCTCACCCCACTGATACCAAGGGGTGGGTATCCCACCGCTGCCTCCACACAGAGAGCCCAGCCTTGCCTCACCCCACCCCTGTTCCTAGAGTCCGAACCTCAACCTCACCCCCTCCACATGACGGTAGCCCAACCTGCCCCATCCCCTGTGTTCCTGGCCTCCTCGTCCCTCCCTCCCTGCACCAGCTGATTTGAACATTTGTACATGCTCTAAAAGTACTCCACTTCACCCTAACCTTTGCTGATCTGTAAGTCATGGTAATCACCATCACAACTCCTTTCTACTAACTTGTTGTGTGTATGGTTGGGTAATCTTACTGAACTTTTAATAAAGATGTATAGAGCCTTGCTTGTAAGAGATAAAAAGATGTCTTAACTTCTCAGGTGGCAGACAAAATATTGGCACAAAGGTATATTTTAACAAAACAGTAAGTGTTCACACCACACACTATTATATCATCCTAGCAAATCTAGAAGGCTCCAACAAAATGGAAGAGCACATAGAAAAATTTGTAAAACTTAATATCCATTAACCTTCTGGAAAGTTATTCTGATTGTTGTGATACTGAGCTGAAGATTTGGAAATATCTTATTTTTACTACCTGTATATAGCAAGGGTAATACTGTGCTAAAACCAATGCCCAACTACTACGCTGTATAATGAGGAATCTTCTGCGTTACTTATGACATGTAAAACTGGATATAATATAGATATTTATATATATTACATTAGGGCTGTGCGAAGCTTTGGTCCCCGATTTGATTCGGTGGCCGAATCTCTGAATCCAAATCAAATCAGAGGACCTTTTCATCTCTCTGAATCAAATCGGAAGCCTCCGAATTGATTTGGAGAGATAGGGAAAAATTTGGACATAAATACAACTTTAAATATTTTTTCTACATATTTCTAGATACCAGGCAGCTTGTAAATGCTGTGATGCTGGGGCACATGGAGTGTCCCACAGAAGCATGGGGGGTTCCCCAGTGCACTTGGCAGCAGACCTGGAAATGGACCAGAAGCACTCTGGGGGCACATCCGGGCTCCCCCTGCAGCCAATCGGCAAGGTGGGGGGCCCCCTGCATTCTTCCCAGTAGACCAGGAAGTGGACCAGAACTAAGTCTGGTCCACTTCCAGATTCACTGCCAAGCACATGGAGGCCCCCCACCCCCACCATGTCTGTGGGATGCTCCATCCTCCCCAGCATCACAGCGTTCATAAGCCGTGCTGGTACCTCAAGGTATGTAGAAAAAACATTTAAAGCTGTGTCTGTCTGAATCGCTGATTCTCTGAATCAGCATCAAATCTTCAGATTTGGATTCAGCTGAATCAATTAATCGATCACGGTCCCCAATTCGGGCTGAATTAGCATCCGAATCAAATGGGGCCCGCTTCGCACACCCCTATTATACATTAGATGAAAAAACATATTGAAGTAAACAGGTGGTTCTATATACTGAGCACCTCTGAAAAAATCAGGCCCCAAGAATTCCACAATTAAGATTATATAAAATATGGATGGTATTGATTAAACTTGAAGTGATTTGAAGGTAAACAGCAAATCCATATTATGAAATAGCAAATTATATTACTATATAGCATTGTATTCTTAAAATGATTGTTCTTGATGCGTTCCATTTAAAACAAAAAAGAAAAAACCCTCTTCCTATAAAAAAAAAAAAAAAAAATGTTGGAAGCTAGAGATTCATAGGCAAATGTGTGGAATCAGAAAAAAATATATGCCTTAAACTTTGATTATTTTAGTTATAAGATGACATAACCGCTTTGTGGAGAATTGCTGGCTCTGTATAGTAGAACAGATAAGAGAAAGCGTTTGTTCTTTGTAACTCCTCTGCAACTGCTTCGCTCACCGCGGCCTTGAAGATAGCAAAAAAGTATGTACAAATCTGATTTCCAGGTGCAAGAAGGAGGTTTGTGAACTAACCTCACCTCCCCCATTAGTTCCAATCCTGATTACAGCCAAGAAATAATGAAGTAATATTATAGCCGCTTTTCATGCTAATTTCACTATATGATCACGTGAGTTGTAAGCAACTGTTAAAAAATATATAAGCCTCCTGATTTTGCTCTTGGGGGGGACCCCTTCCAAGTGCTTGGGAAATCCATGTCACTTTGGAATCCCCCCTACAGCTGTAGTTTCTTTTGAATAAAAGCTTCTGCTGACCTGACCCAAAAGTATGCTGCGTGTGTTTCCACGACAATTCCTGGTGCCGTGACTTGGATCCAGAACACGGGCTGAGGAAGGAGGACCGCAGACTGCCCCCCCCCCCGAACCCCGAGGCGCCAAACTTGAGAGGTAAGAGACCTAATTCAAAATCTCTATTGGGGTTTCAGAGGAGGACTGCCTGTAGGCTCCCAACTTGGCCGTGGTAACTGGATCTGAACCTTATTAAAACAGGTCAGTCTGAACCTTACTGCCGGCTAAAATTTTCTGTCTGGTAAAGGATCCCATTTTGTGTCTGGTAACGTACATTTTATTTAGGGAGAAACTGTTTGAGGCACCTTCATCCAACAGCACATCGGGCTTGTAGTTAATTAACTAAGGCGGTGTGGGGGAGGAGGTCTGGCTGACTGAATAAATGTGCATGTGTGTGTATTTAGAAATATGAGCCACTGACCAGGTCTGAGACTACGGTTGGGTTCAGCCGCCCCAATTCTGCCTGACAGGGCAGTTTTGAAAGCAAGGGGGCCCAACTGGAACCTTGTGACCCAGTGGACAGGGCATCTGAGTGATTTTGTCTTTTCCAAACCCCTTGTCCCAGTAGCTTCTGCCGAGAGCAGGAGTGAAAGGATCCCTCTTGTGTTTCCCTCCCTATTTCCATTTTATGAGCCGGTGTCGGGTCAGAAGCCTTTTGTCTGGGCAGTGAAAAACTGCGGGGCAAGGCACTGAGCGGCCCGGACATCCTAAATAAGCCTCTCCTACGCCTCCCTGTGTGACTGAAAATGGGAACAAGTCAGTCTAAACAAGTTCCTGTCCCCCCTAAGGGGACTCCGGCATACTTTACGTACACACACTATTCTCCTGAGACTTGCAAGTACCTGGATAAGTGGAACTGGTATACTAGGGATGATCCTGTGAAGCATTTTCCACAGGAAGGAACATTTGATCAGGATAAAACAGTGCACTTGAGAGGGGCTTTACAGTCCCGTGGATCCAAAACACCACAAAACCAGTGGGACGCGTTCTTTTATTGGTATGATGAAATGTCCAAAAGGCAGACAGAATCTCAAACTAGGAGCCTAAAAGACTCTCAAGAAAAATTAAAACAGCAGTTAAAAGCTGTTCGGGAGAAAATGGCTGCTCCCCCAAATTACACGCCGGCCACCGCTCCGATGTGTCCAGCATTGCCCGGGGCGCCCCCACCACCAGAGCCAGCAGAGGATATCCTTGACCTTTGTTTGAACCCTGCTCTCCTGGGACTCCCACATAAGCAACAACCGGTTCAACATCAGACTGCAGCCCAGGCTAGTAACCCATTAGCTGAAGCTCCTTCAGTAAATCCATCCACGGAGCTTAATAGTCCGGACTCATCCACGATTGAGTGGCAGATATGATCACCAGTGTGGCAATTTACTCCTGGGTCACAACCCACCACAGGTGTATTTAGAAGAATGGGAATAGGCATGGAAAGATCTCCCATCAATCTGAGATCCCGAACTGCACAAGTTTACCCCCTAAGACAAATGCCAGGCATTGGCACTGATGGACAAATAGTAACTGCATGCACCCTGGACTCCAGGTGATCTCTACAATTTAACTCAAAAATTCCCAAAAATCAGGGAAGACCCAGAAAAATTTCAGGAAGAATTGCAGACTGTTATAAATTGTTATAATCCAACATGGGCTGACATTAATCAGCTCATGCAATCGATTTTGCCCAAGGAAACTATGCTACGTCTGTACGCTGCCTGTACTTGGCCAGATCAAAACCCAGGGATTGGCCAAGACTTTATTGACAAGAGAAATGCTTTGGTTCAGGCAGTTCTCACAATTTGCCCAAAAAAGGCAGACTGGACCAAAATAAATACCTGTAAACAAAACAAAAATGAACACCCCAGTGACTATTTAGAACGCCTCAAACAGGCATTTGAACGATACTCAGGAATGGATAACCCAGTCGGAAATGCTAAACAAGCAATAGTGGCAGCACTCGTCCAGGGACTTAACCCTAAAATTGCTGAGAAAATTCAAACAGTAATTATTGGCTGGGAAACTAAAGATTTGACCGAAGTCCTTGCTGCAGCTAACCATTTTCATAACAAATTGGAATGGTCTAAAGACAATGCCGAGTTTAAGTTAATGGCCTTACAGATTTCTCAGTTGCAGGGTCCAGGTAGAGGAAGGGGACAAGGACGGGGAAGGGGAGGCCCAGGTAGATTCAGGGGAAGAGATAGATCCTTGAGCCCACAAAACCCAGGCTATGGGAACCAATGTCATTATTGCAAGCAAGAAGGACATTGGAAATCAGAATGCCCCAACCGCCCCGGCCAAGGACCCAGACCCCAGCCCCCACCTCCACTTCCTGTCAATTTTCCCAGTGTTGAATAGGACAGCCTGAGGGACAGTGACATCATCGTTCCTTTGCTTGCTACTGACCAATCTGGTCCATTTGTTGAATGCCTTATTTCTGGTAAACCTGTCTCCTGTCTTGTCGACACCGGAGAGTCCCGCTCCACGCTAAAGGCTGCCGAGTTTCCTTTTCTACCTTATTCTCCTGAAACTGTACGTGCTGTCGGTATAGGCGGACAACCTATCCCACATCCCGTCTCTGAACCTGTCTCCATCTCCATTGGCCCTTTGTTTGAAAATCATGCCTTTCTTCTTAGCCGCTGTGCACCTGTCAACCTTCTTGGTAAGGATTTGCTGTGTAAACTGAAATGCGTGATTTATTGTAGCCCAGATGGTGTTTACCTTGAGGTACCGGAACATAGGGAAACCGAGCTTGTGGCTTTGCTAACCCAGGAGTACTCTGATCCTGACACTTCCTACTTGCAAGAGGAACTGTTGGCATGAGTACCTCCACAGCTGTGGTCCACCCATGCGAATGAAGTGGGTCACATGCTGAGTGCTGAACCAGTGCGTATCATCCTGAACCCTGCCAAGCCACTTCCTCGTGTCCCACAGTACCCCATCTCAAAGGAAGCTGAGGAAGGGATCAAGCCTGTCGTTTCCTCACTCCTTGAGCAAGGGATTATTGTCCCAATACGCTCCCCTTGCAACACACCTATCCTACCTGTCAAAAAACCTGGTAAAGATACGTATCGCTTTGTGCAAGATCTTCGAGCTGTAAATGCCACTGTTTTACCCGCTTTCCCCATGGTCCCTAACCCTGCCACTATTCTTTCCTGTATCCCTTCAGATGCTACATATTTCACAGTAGTGGATCTTTGTTCTGCTTTTTTCTCTATCCCCTTTCATAAGGATAGCCAGTATCTGTTTGCATTTACTTATCAGGGATTTCAATATACCTGGACAAGACTCCCTCAGGGATATACAGAGTCCCCAATCCTGTTTTCCCAAATCCTAAAAAAGGATTTGGATCCTATCATGTTCAAAGGGGGGTCCACCCTTGTTCAGTACGTTGATGATCTATTGTTAGCCTCACCCACTTTGGAGGCCTGTAAGCAAAATACTTTGACACTCCTCACACAGCTTTAGCTCAGAAAGGCCACAAGGCCTCAAAATCTAAATTGCATCTCTGCAAGTCTAAGGTACATTATTTAGGGCATGATATCTCAGCAGGAGAACAACACCTTTCCCCTAGTAGAGTTGAAGCTATCCTCAACATTCCCAAACCTATGACTAGAAAACAGATGAGGGAATTCTTAGGTGCAACAGGTTATTGTAGACAGTGGATCCTGGGTTATGCTGCTTTTGCAAAACGCTTGCAAGCATTCACTCATGATACCACCCCGGAACCCCTCCCTTGGACTCCTGAAGCCGAACAAGCATTTGTGGCCCTTAAGCAAGCCCTCACTCTTGCTCCCGCTCTTGGACTTCCTAATTATAAGAAACCCTTTACCTTGTTTTGTCATGAACGGGAAGGAATCGCTTTAGGAGTACTCACTCAGCTGCATGGTGAAAAGCATCGCCCAATTGCATATTACAGCTCTGCCCTTGATCCCGTAGCTGCGGGACTTCCTCCTTGCCTCCGTTCAGTTGCAGCTGCTGCCTTGTTGGTTGAAGAGGCAGATTCTCTAGTTTTGGGACACTCTTTAACCTTTGCAGTTCCACATGCTGTGATGGCCCTTCTCCTCAAGGGCAAAACTCAGCACATTTCCAATTCCCGTCTTACTAAATATGAGAAACTTCTACTGTCAGCTGCAAATGTAACCTTAAATCGCTGTTCAATTCTGAATCCTGCGTCACTTCTGCCTATTGCCTCTGATGGTGAGCCTCATGATTGCCTGTCTATCACAACTCAATTGTTAACCCCTTGAACTGACCTCAAGGACATCCCTATCCCGAACTCTGACCTTGTTTTGTTTGTTGATGGGTTGTCTTAGAAATGATGCAGGCAAATTAGTTGCGGGATATGCAGTATGCACTCAGTATGCTGTTTTGGAAGCCTATTCTTTACCCCAAGCTCATTCTGCTCAAGTTGCTGAACTCATTGCTTTAACACGTGCTTGCATTCTTGCAAAAAATCAAACCACAACCATTTATACTGACTCTAAGTATGCTTTTGGTATTGTTCATTATTTTGGACAAATCTGGAAACAAAGAGGGTTCCTCACTTCATCAGGGACCCAAATCAGTCATGGTTGTTATGTAAAAGCGCTCTTAGAAGCTGTTCAATTGCCTCTTGCTATTGCTAAATGTAAAGCTCATGAGAAACCCTTTGATGATGTCACACGAGGAAATGATTTGGCAGACCGTTCTGCCAGAAATGCGGCCCTTTCTGGCCCACAGGCTCCTAACTCTATTTTTGTTTGTTTTTCAGCAGACCAGTCTCCTTTGGCTAGCCTTTCAAGTCTGGCCCTTCTTCAAAATCAGGCCCTCAAAAAGGAAATAAATGACTGGCTGCGTGCAGGATGTTCACTGCACCCCGACTCTCTCTGGCGCTCCCCGGACGGCCACCTGGTGGCGCCTAGAGAGCTTTTGCCACATCTTGCTCGTTTAACCCACTCTGTGGCCCATACGAGCAAAGGGGGGATGATTGCTACAGTACAAAGAAATTGGTTTGCCCCAAATTTTTCTTCCATGGCACAACAGTACTGTAGCTCCTGTCCCATCTGCTTAGCTCACAACATTGGGCAACGGGTAAAAACGACACCCGCAGCCCATCCCCCTCCATGGGGACCGTTTGTAAATCTGCAAATTGATTTTGTGCAGCTACCTAAGTGCTGTTCTTATGAGTACATTCTTGTTATTAGTGATGTGTTCTCTGGATGGGTGGAAGCCTACCCATGCGTACATGCTGATTCCATCACTGTAGCAAAGAAATTGCTCAAAGAATTCATCCCTAGATTTGGATTGCCCCTCACAATAGATAGTGACCGCGGCACCCATTTCACAGGACAGATAGTAAAAAACATCTGCCAAGCAGTCAACATACAGCAACACCTACACTGTAGTTATCATCCACAATCAAGTGGTGCTGTAGAACATAAAAACTCTGATTTAAAAACGCGCATTTTGAAGATTTGTGCTGAAACAGGCCTCAAATGGCCTGATGCGCTGCCCATTGCTCTTATGCACATTAGAAACACTGTTAACAGAAAACATGGCCTAACCCCTTATGAAATACTCATGGCACGACCCATGAGGATGCCAGCTATACCACCTGTTGCCCCACACCAAACAGACCTACAATTAACTGATGAAACTGTACTAAATTATTGCAAGGCATTAATGAAGTATGCCAGGTCTGTTCATTCCCAGATCCAAGAAGCCTTACCTCAACCACCGGATGTTCCCCGTCACAACCTCAAACCAAGGGATTGGATCTACGTACAGGTCTATCAACAGAAAAACGCACTTCAACCCAGATGGAAAGGACCTTTCCAGGTACTTCTGACCACTAATTCTGCTGTTCGTTGCCAAGGTCACCAAACATGGACTCACGCCTCGCACTGCAAGAAGGTATCACCTCCATTGGACCCTGAAGCAGCTGTATTCCAACCAAGGTTGAGATCTTTCCCTGAGGCCAAGGACAAAGACCCTCAGGACCTCACTCAGGCAAGTGAGGAGCATCAGGGTGCAAGCGCTAGTAACCTCTCCCCTGAACCCAACACCTCAGCCCAGCCGGATTCATCAGTTGAAGAACGAAGATATCATCTTCGGCCTCGAAGAAAGTGAATGCTCCGATTCGGAAGATCACCACCTTGATCAAGACCAAGAGCCGACATTATCAGTCCTTTAGGTAACTTGAGCCCAGAGGACGAAGAAAGACTTTGGCTGCCATTCTGGGTTTGGCTGGTAGTGTTCTTTTTCTTACTGGTGCTGGTTATGTTTGTTGTTAAGATTCTTTGTCCCTCCTGTCTCTAAAAATGGCACTGATATCCTTATATACCACACTTGGGTATCTCAGTATCACCCAAGGTGGGTGGGAGAAAAATTTGTATTTGCAGATCTCCCGTACGGTGGCTCAAGCTGGAAAAAAAAGTGACTGCTGGATATGCTCTCACAGCCCAGCGCACCTACACCAAGGAATCCCAATGATTGGAGTACCAATATCCCTCCAGCAATGGGGAACAATAAATGGCAGCTTCGTTAGACACTACTCATTAGCTGCCCATCGGTCCGCTCCTAAAGAATGGAGGGCCGCCCCTGCTAACTGGATAATCTCCCCAAGAGTAGAGGCGCCTTTCTGTTACAGATCCAACAACACCGGAGCTTATAATAAAGCCACACCTGTAGGACACTACCCTCATTGCCTAACTACTCTAGATTATAGCCCTAGTAGCACCAGTGGAATCCTGTTGGATAACGTACCCTCTCTCAATTGTACAGGATTCATGGTCCACAACTTTTCTAAGGAACCTCATGTTGCTCTCATTGCAAACAGATCGGAATTTTACATTGACTCCAATTTTACTTCTTGTAATATATCTTGGTCCAGCAGGATAGCAGCTGAACGTGGTCCGTCCTATACGATGCATATCAATCGAAAGTGCCGGATATGGCACAACACCTGTCGAGATTTGAGTACCCTTTCTGCCCCAGGCCTTTACTGGCTCTGCGGAAACAGGGCTCATAAAATCTTGCCCTGGAATTGGGTGGGGGCATGCACTCTTGGACATGTTATCCCTGGTTTCGAAATGCATAGTGCAATATATCTGGAACAAGTAAAAAATTTCAACCATCACATGAAAAGGGCGGTTAACCCCTTAGCTACCAGAAACACAGGGTTCCATCAATTTGTGAGAACCTTCATACCGTGGCTTGGAATAAGAGAATTGGAACTAGCCATAATTAACATTTCAGCCACAATGGAAGCTATGGGAAATGCCACTGCGGATGCAATTCAGGCTCTGCAAGAAGAGAGCTCCCAGATCTCACAAGTAACTATACAATACCGCATAGCCCTAGATTGCCTATTGGTATCCCAGGGAGGAGTATGTGCCTTAGTAAACTCTACCTGTTGTGTCTATGTCAATCAGGACATGCGAATTGAAACTGACATTTGCAAAATCCGAAATCAGTTAAGGGTCTTACATCAAGTGGCCTCAGAAAATACTGAATGGGGTCTAGAAGAAATGTGGTCTTGGCTAACCTCCTGGCTCCCAGATTTCAGGGCCCTTGGCAAGAAAATCCTATATGGAATATTGTTTGTCTTGATAGTTCTGATTATGTTTTATGTCTTAGTGCAACTGATCCTCTGCTGCGTGAAAGCCAGCAGGAGAAGCTTTAGCAAGGCAAGAAAACCCACAGCAGAGTCTAGAATAATGGTGTTACAAAAGTGTGAGCAGATTGAAAGAAAACATGAAAGGCTGCATGATGAAATAGAGGGGCTCATGAGAATGGAAGTTTAAGGCTAAAGTGAGACTAAATAGTCTCAAAGGGGGGGACTGTGGAATCAGAAAAAACATATGCCTTAAACTTTGATTATTTTAGTTATAAGACGACATAACCGCTTTGTGGAGAATTGCTGGCTCTGTATAGTAGAACAGATAAGAGAAAGTGTTTGTTCTTTGTAACTCCTCTGCAACTGCTTCTCTCACCGCGGCCTTGAAGATAGCAAAAAAGTATGTACAAATCTGATTTCCAGGTGCAAGAAGGAGGTTTGTGAACTAACCTCACCTCCCCCATTAGTTCCAATCCTGATTACAGCAAAGAAATAATGAAGTAATATTATAGCTGCTTTTCATGCTAATTTCACTATATGATCACGTGAGTTGTAAGCAAAAGTTAAAAAGTATATAAGCCTCCTGATTTTGCTCTTGGGGGGGGGGGGGGAACCCCTTCCAAGTGCTTGGGAAATCCATGTCACTTTGGAATCCCCCCTACAGCTGTAGTTTCTTTTGAATAAAAGCTTCTGCTGACCTGACCCAAAAGTATGCTGCGTGTGTTTCCACGACAAATGCTTAAAGCAAGAATTACAGCCTATCAAATTATATATATTAGATATACAATTTGTTGTTTGTTCAAAGATAAACTGTTACAAATTATGAATGTACACTTAATGTGAAAAAGGGAATACCCTTTCAATACACCTACTGTAAAACTACTTTGAAATAAGTATGCCATATTTAATAGGGACTTATTATTTCTGCAATAGCCTGCTTTTATTTCAGAATGGTAAATTGCCATCTAGCATTATGCTTAACTGATGCAAGTTTTCTTCCTCCTTCACAGTTAGACTTCATTAAAAAAAACTTTGCAAAAACCTTCTCTAATGGATCAAAATTAGGTACAGAAGTGTAAACAGTCTCATAATCAACACTACTCATTAATTTCATGCACCATTCCATTTACTTGTGCCTCTTTTCAAATTAAATTATTCAATAACTAGAAAATTTCAACCACTGGTCTGCTAATTTGTATTTCTGCTGAGAACAGCTGACCCTATCTTTTAAGCCCTGTAAAAACAGAGCAGACCATGCTGTAGTTAACTTTTTTCTTCTGCAAATACAGGTTTATAGAAAAAAAATGCATAATAGTAAAAAGCTTGTAAGGAGTTTAATGCAAACGTAATAGTTTATATTTTGTTATCACATTTACACAAGGGTTAGATATATTTGTTGTTGTTTGCTTGTGTTCTTATTTTGCCAATTTACAGATTGCATCACAACATCTATTTTAACTATTCCTCCAGTCTAGATGCTTGTAACTTGACACAAGGGCTTGGTCAGTGTTAAACCTTACCTTGCTAAGTCAAAAGGCTTCAGTGCTGAATTTGTTTTGCAAATATTCACACAAAAGTTTCACATGCTTTCAGTCAGCCATAATTGACAACACCCACAGAACACACGCACGAGGCTAGAGTGTGGGAGTGGGATAGTTATTCTTACAGTTTATTGCTGAAATGATTAATGTATTACACTTCCATTTTCTCTAACTTTGTTTTAGCTAAATGTGAAACTTTTCAGTGTAGTGTTCCATTACAAGTATAGTCCAACAGCATGAGGATTATGTCGATAAGTGAGGACAATGAATTAAATACAAAGAATTAGCATTCATACCTTAACACCAAGACCAAGATTTTCACTTAAATTATTCCTCTATAACAATATTGAAATCTGAGTAATGTAAAATTTCTCAAAAAATAAGGGAAAATAGTGTTTACAAATACTTACCATTCAGAAGACCAAAAAGAAGTAGCAAGGAACAGATTTCCCTAATTTCAAAATGGAGCACCCACTCGCTAGCATGATCAGCTGTTTCTAAATTGTGGCCTCAGCTGCAGAGGGAGCAGAGGAGCAAGCATTAATTTAACCAAACTAATGGTCACATGTAGGACAGGTATTTAAAATGGAATTGTTCTGGTAAAAGAACAAGAAAGTTGTTTGGTCATCTTAAGCAAGTAGCTATTTTAAGACCATAGTGACATATTTTTCTTTTGTTTAAAGGCTTCACCACCATCCCATACTTATGGAAAACAGTTTGATGAGGTGGGGGGGTCTTGCTTGTGTGTTTTGATGTGGGTGTATACAGAAGTATTTCCAATTTTGTGAGCCTTAATAAGCAAGGCTTTTAAAAGTTAAATTCCTGCTGTTTTTCTCCTTACAGTACTGATAATTATCAGCAGCAGCACTCCACATTTCTTTCCTTGTTTTCCTAAACCTTGAGGGGTGGGCTGGAAATGGAGTAAATACTCATACCTAATCCATACAACTAATCCCTGAAAATATATACTACATTAAATATTTATTTTATCAAGTGTAGAGTCTGTCCATCCCCTCCTCCATCTCCCTGAACTATTTTAATGTATAACTTTTTAACCTTGTATAAAGGGACAAAAACACCCCAGTGTATGTCTTACCCCTGTGAACAGCTGTATCTCAGTCTCTAGATACTAAATAACTTCAGTGTTTTCCTAACAGAAAGCAAGCTAGGAGTACAAATGGAATTTCAGTAGGTTTAGAAGCAGCACAGAGATCACACATGTTGGTGACTAACACTAATGAAGGAACTGAAAAAGCTGGAGTTTTGAGTTTATGTAAACTCAACATATGGCGGGCCCAAGATGAGGGCAGAATCTGACAGCTTTTCTATGCAAGTTATTCCCTAGAGGCCATAGCTGCTGTTCTTTTAGTGTTTATCATAAAGGCTTTTTCTTCTTTTTTTCCATAATCCCATGACAAGGCAGCAGCAGTTACCTATATTGCTCTCTCTTTGACTTAGTGAGTCGTCAAAAATAAGAGTAATTGCTATGAATTCTAGTGTGCTCCCATCTTTCTGAGAATCCTATCAGAGAATCAGTCTCAGGCTACACCCCAGAATACAAGGTCACCCCTTAAAGCCTTTGCTTTATACAAAGACTCACAATACAGCCTGCAATTGTGATTCAGAGGCTGCTCTCCATACTAGTTTTAAATACTCTGGAGAGGAAAGGATTGTTCCCTTCAGCAGCAAAAGACTCTAAGAAAAGTCATCAAAATTACCTGCTTTGCTCATTTACAGAACATGCATATAAACAACAACCCTATCTCACCTCCCCAGGAAGTTCTGATATCAGGGGGAAAAACTAGATTCTTTTCCACAGAGCTGAATTGATTATCCAGATACAAAAAAAAAAAATAAAAAAGATTTCCCTTAACTAAAAGCAAGCTGCAAAGATCATTGCTTCTTTTCCCTCTACTCCAGAGCCTGTTATAAAAACCCACTTGTTCCTTGCATATCTCCCTTAACTGAGCTCTCTTGCCCCTTTTAACATCAAATGATCCCTTCCAGCTGAGTCTGGTAACTGAACTGGACAAGCTGACCTCCAGCTCCTCCTAACTGTTGTAGGTCAGACAACCTTGTTATAACTAGTGACTCAAAACAGAATGGCAGGTACCATTTCCCTGAAAATTCCTTAGAATTTAAAGTGGAAAAAGAACTTCCCATCTTTTTATGCATTTATGAAAGCACAAAGCAGCAATGGGTGTTTTAGGATTCGGTGACAATTCTATATATCAATGCAGATGTCTGAGGGAAAGAGCAGCCCTCAAAGGAATGTGGGAGTGTAATGGTTGAGGAGGCAGGGTATAAGAGATAGAGAAGGCAGGTGTGCTGTAGGGAGAGAGAGAAAAAATGCTAAGTAAACTTCATGTTTTGTGGAAATGAGTAGGTAGATTAAAATGGTTCATCTTGTTGAAAGGGGAGCCAGGTGTCTCCCAGAGAAAGAAATCGTGCAGTTTGGTGGGGAGAGACCAGGTGAGGCAGACAATAATAAAAGGAAGACAGAGGGAGGATTGCTTATAGCTTCTTCCAATCTTGCTAATTTTGGAGGGTGGGGACAGCTACTAATTACTTCACTCGTGAACAGCTGACAGTATGATTTATTGAACTGCTTTTGAGTTTCACCAGTCTTAGAATTAAGGAGCAAAAATACTGTCGAATTACAAGAATCTATGCTGGAACATCTTCGCTAAGGACGGACTCTTTAAAAGTGAACAGAAAAGACTTTATTATAGCCTAGAGTGGGTTATAAGTCTTCAATTACATGCATTTTAAAAGCAAGTACATAAACTAGAGGTTTCTAGAATAAACATGTATAATGACGATTTAAATACTAGCCTTTTTCTTTAGTCTCATAGGAGTTTTTTGATACTCTCTAATGTCTTCAAGGTTCAAGTTAAATATATTTGTGCAGCTAAAGCAGAAGACATGCAGTTACTTTGGTCCTCAAAGATGCTTTAAATTTCTTACAAGCCAAGAAAAAGAATAGCATGTAGAATTTTTTATTCTTTAAGAAGCAGAGCTTGGTGACAATCTTTCAAAAAAAGAGGGACTATTAAAAATCCTCAAGAGAGTCTGCAACTAAAGCAAATCCAAAAGCTCTTATACAAAGGAAAATGAGAAAATCAGCCAGCTAAACACCATCCATTAATGATGTAAAAAGCTATTTCGGAGAGTAGGATCTTTAAAAGCAAGTGCTGTTATAGAAAGGTACATTTACTTAAAAACCATCAGAATTTTGGGTCTTATTCTTCCACATCTTCACCTGAGTTCAGCCTATTTAGGCATGACAAGATCAGTCAAATACTGTAATAATAGAAGGTGTTAGAGTTCTTCAGTAAATATATCCCTGTGCCTTCCACACATGAAATTTGCATCTGAATCAATTTAGCAAAAAATGAATCTGATGCAATGGAACTTAAAGTCGAGACAACCTAATATTTGTTATGTAAATAGAGCATTGCATGTTCTCAACAGTCTCCAAAGTTTTGGACATTTTTTTTTTAGTTAAACAGAATCTGATACATTAGAAAGATCATTGAAATCAACCCTAATGCCTGAACTAGACGATGAACGAGGATGGTAATATGCTCAGATGGATACTAGTAAATCTCTTAAATCTTTCTGGATTTGGACATAAGTAAAGGACAATGATTATGAGAGGGGCCAACCACCAACAACTCTAAAAGTCAATGGGAGTTGATGGTACTAAGCTGTAAGTGAGATCTTGCAGACTCTCTCAGGACAAATCGTAAGAGACTATAGGAATTTGTTGTGACAATTTGCCACAGGATTTAATTAGGATAAATAGACATATACCCCAAATACACTTATCTGCTATTTTTTACTTAGCTCTTTTCCACCTCACCATCTTCTGTACCCTATATCTCTTTTCTCCAATGGAGCATCCAGGTATGTTTTTAAATCACTTATGTTTACCATTTCTGCCCTTCCAGTAACTGGACCTTATTCCCTTTATGTGTAACCCATCTGCTAGGCCCAGGATGGAAGTAACAAGGAACAAGTTCTCTTTTAGAGGTTTTATAAAATTTTCTCTCTTGGCTCCGGCCTCCACTCAGAAACCTGGGAAAATAAGTGCTACCTGGGTGTTCCCATGGGAACATACTTTTCTACTTATGTGCATTATTAAACTATAATAGATTTTGTTGAAGAGAACTCAAACTGGACAACAAACAGCTTTGAGAAACCCAACAGTGAGTTGATCACATTCATTGAGTTCCAATTCTGTCTTAGCCCCATACATAACTTAGCTGTCAGTGTAGCTGCTAGCCCAAGGTTTCCCCTTGCCTCACTGCTGCCAGGGGGCACTGCTCCCCCATGTCTGTACTTGCTCCTCAACACTGATGGTAGGTAAAAAGTCGGCCACTGCTGTTGCCATCCTTAACCACCACTAGAAGGCACTGCTTTGCTGCTACACACTTGAAGGGGCACTGCTCTGCCCTGCCATCAGGGAGTGCAAGGAGTGCTAGTTGACTGAATAAGCTTGAGGACTTCTATTCTTTTAGAACCTAATAGATTCAGATTCTAATAAGCCTTCAACTTGACCCCATTGCATAGATTAATACTTCACAAATACTCTTCCATGTGAGCCTTGATAGCAAAATGCAATGCCACATACATGCCCTTTTTTAGCATGGAAGAGACCACCCCAGCAAGTGCTCTTGGAAAAAAAGCTCCCAAGTCTCCTTTATCATTCCTGAGCTGAGAGTCCTTCCACCTTAGACCTGAGCACAAGTCATACCCAATTTTCTCTTATAGCAGCAATATTCTTATAAATTTTACAATTTTAGAAGGGAGGGCCAGTGTGCACAAAACCCAACCCTTATATTCAAACTGTTAAAATGCATGTTAAAACATATAAGCACAGTTAAAACTAGCACAAAGATTTCCCACTCCATTGACCATGCATCCCAATGAAGATATACAGATAAGAAAGACAGTGCTGAATAATTTGACCATGCATACCAATAGAGAGATGCAAATAAGCATCACAGAGAGGTTGTCATACAGAATACAAATACATTAACAAGGTTTATATGTCTATAATCCATAGTCTTACCTGAATTGCCCATCTTCTCATAAGACTTAGATTACACTTTTCAAAAGGCTTAGGTTTGGCTGTTAGTTAAAGTTTGACACAATAAGGATACGAAAACTAGCAGACAAGTTTAGCAATACATTTATTAATTATAAAAATGTCTTCGAGGTGACAAAGGCTCTACTTTTCAGTGAGGGATAACCCTAACTTCAAAGATCTCCTCAAAATGGTCACGGTCTCTGTTGCAGGCTCTGAACAGAGTTGCCCCATACCTGTCAGAACCAGCCAGGACAATGTTTCTGCTACATGACTTGCCTGAAACGTTGAGCCACTGCTCCACACATGCACTACAGCAGTACCTGATGGGCCTAGCCCTCCCATTAGCCATAGTCCCTGCTGCTGCCCTCCCCCCACCTTTAAGGTGACAGTATATGCTGATGACATGACCACTTTTATGAACAGTGAGGGTGACATCCAGTCCCTAATTGAGTGTCAGTGGGCCTACAAGCAGGCCTCCTTAGCCATATCAACTCGGCCAGAAGTAACATATTTCTGCTGGGCACCAGGCCTGATGTGCCTGCCTGGAGGCCTGTCCTGGTCCTGTGATGCCTTCAAAGCCCTGGGCATTTTCCTAGGCCCATGAACTTATCTAGCCAAAAATTGGGAAGGTCTCAGTAAGAAGGCTGAGGTATGCCTACAGCAGACTACAGACTGTTTATTGTCCCAGTTAACTTTCCCTTCAACAAACTCTGTTATAATTTAATAGTGCATGTGAACGAAGAAGTGTGTTCCTACGGGAACACCCAGGCAGCATTTTTTTCCCTAGTGCCTCTCCTACTACAGCTGGATCCTGGTCACCAACAACCTGGCAGCTGCTACTCTGTGGTACAGGTATCTGCCACTGACCCTGCTTGAAAGGCTCCAGAAGGTCCTTGTGGACTTTTTCTGGAATTGGCAGCACTGGCTCTAGTGTCTCTCTACCAGTGAGGGAGGTCAGGGCCTAATCAGCCAGGAGAAGAGCTTACTTCTACCTGCAAGCCCTTTACCACTTGCTGTTTGCCAGGGAACACCTCCCTCAGCAATGGCTGGCTGTTGCTTTCCTGCATTGAGTTAGGGACCTGAGCCTTGATCAGAAACTTTTCCTATTGAATCCCAATCACTTTGGCTGGGATACCCTGCTGCCCTTCTACACAGCCTTGCCAAGGCCTGGCAGGCCTATTCCAACTGAGACCTCAGAGTACATGCTTGTGGTGTGCAAAGCTGCTACAGGAACCTGTGGCCCATAACTTGGCTTTGCAGCAGGAGGCTCTAAGCCTTGTCTCCCAAAGCCTCACTGCTTCCTTGGTCTGATCTCATACCATCAAGCTGGCCTGACCCACCTATTTGACTCATCTTGGTCCTCCTGGCTTTCAGCCAAAGCCCTGACTGACTGGCTGGATCTGCACTCTGTCCGTTTCACTTCATGCTTTTTGGCTGAAGTGAAAGCTTCTCTCCTTACAAATGCATTTGCTGCCTCAGAAAACCACCTCTGCACATGACAAGCCCTTCCTGATGGCAGCTGTTTAGACAGACCCCTTCTAACTCTGCCTATTTCTCTGGCTGTGAACAGTGATGTGAGTGGCAGGCCCAGGACACAGCTGTTCCTCCCTGTGCCCAGTGAGAACAGTAGTGAGATCTGCCTGGAGTTCTTGTCTGGGAAGGCACTGTACACATGAAGAGTCAAATCACATTATGCCCATCTCCTCACACCCGGCCAGATGGGGGACTTGGAAGTGGCACATAGCAGCAGCAGCACTAGAGAAAACCTTCCTGGCCTGATGTACCATACACAAGCTGCCCATCACCGAAAGATCTGTCAACCTGACTATAAGTACCTTTGTCTGCCACCTAGACCCAGATGTATCAGAGGCCTGCTCTTTGTGCAAGGACAAGGTAGAAGAGACTTGTCCTCAGCACCATCTTTGGCATGCTGGACTTTGACTTCTCTGAGCCTCTGTACATCTTCTCTATCCCATACCAAGTGGCCAAAGGAAGCATGATCTGCCTAGCCATTTTCCTGTTGAACCAGGCCAAGATAACAATGCTGGAAAGTCACAGAAACAAGCTCATAGGGCTGTGGCTCCAATAATGCCCTTCCAACTCCTCCACACCCTGGTCCAGGCACGTATCACATGTCAAGTTCGGCACTTCACCTTGCAACAAAATGTGGATCGGTTTCTGTCATGCTGAGACATCAAGGGGGCCCTTTACAAGGTGGAAGCTGGTCCTACAGGTGTAATACCATAAAGGACATTGGGAGAGGAGGGGTTTTCAGTCTCTGGTGACATGGTGCATTTTGGTGCTGACAGGTGCTCAGCCCCTGGGAAGGCCACACACCTTTGCATTTTCACCATTGTTTTTCAATATTTGTATAATAAAGGTTTAAAAGATCTCCAGTGGAAGAGTCTCATGTGCTGTAATCCCACAGATCAGAAAAGGAACATGAAAATTATTGGATCAAAGTAAAATCAGCAAGTGCATGCTGATGGCTTCTTTAAACATAGGCAAAGATCACTCCTGATCAGGAAAACTTGGATCTCATAGGGTGTGAAAAGGGACAATGCTAGAGTGTTTGATGATGAGACAGACAAAGTAAAATGGTGGTTCTCAATCAGGGTGTCAGGAGATCCTTTGAAGGGTGCCTCAAAAAGTGTGAGGAGATAAGCAGATAAAGGCAGGCTCAGGCTCTCCCTGCCCAGCTTCTACCTTAGTGCGCCTCCTACCTGCCCCCTCTGCAAAGAGGTACACCCTGTAATAAATTTGGTTTTGGAATAGGGTGCCACTCAATTCACAGAAGGTATGAAAGAGTGCCTTAAGTCTAAAAAGTTTGAGAACTACTGGTCTAAAGAAATGTCCAAAGAAAAAACACAGTATAATAATAGAAAATGTCAAGATCAAAGATCTGCTCTCTGAAGGGGTGCTGCAGCTAGCATCACATCTGGGTGAAATGCTCAGGTACCCAGTTATATTTGGCTTGAGGGTTAGGGTTGCTGAAATATTGGCATTGTAAACATGAATTTTCAGGTATCTGTATATGTACTACCTTCTCCTGCAACACAACTACCTTGCCCAGATTAAAGAAAAGAATGGATCTCTCTAGACAAGGAGAATTTCTGACCCCTACACTACCCTTCTTCCTTAGTTGGAATGGTACAAAGTATATTTTTAAACTATGGAATTAACACATTACTTTGAACTTTCCCTCTAAAAAAATGTGGGAACTTCTTATGTAAACATGGACTTCAAGAGGAGAGAAGCCAAGAACAAATAAAGTCACATGTCAGTGCCTCTGTTCCCTTATGCACCCTTTGTCTATCTTGTCTAGTTTGATTGTAAGGAGACACTGTCTGTCACTAAGTGTATGTGCAACGCCTGGAATAACGGAGCTCTGATCTTGGCTGGGCTTCCAGGTGATACTGTAATAGAAATATTTTAACTAAAGGAGGCAGAGAGAGAAAGAGAAAACAGGAGTAGAGATGGTGTTGAACAGATAGAAGAGAAGTACAGAAATGGGAATAAGAACACTAAAAGCAAACTGGAGAGTAAGTGGATGCAAAATAGGCTATAAGAGGGCTAATATTTTCTGGAAAAACAAAAGGGAAAAGTGTTGAGCACAATCCATATTTTTCTGGTCCAAAATAGTTTCAGATTGTATTAAAACTCCATGTTTTTCCAAACAAAAGCATATTAACACTAGTAATAGCTAAAATCCATTACTGACATTTTGGCAAGTGCATATTAATTAGCGTTGTCATTTTTCTTTTCCAGTTTCTGAAGTTGTAATCCTATGGTGCTGGCATTTTATCATTATGAACAGATCCTTCCAAGTAACATTCTGGTAACAATGACTCTCCTGATCATCACTTATGCAGGGAATTTGTCTTTAAGAGAAAAGAGGGATTCATTTTTATTCATTAGTGAGCAGGCCTCTTATTTATGTTACTGTCATACCCTCTAGCAAGCCTTTTAGCTTGATACATGGAGTATGTCCAGATGTTATTCTGGGTAATGACATTATTACCTGCATAGTTGTAAGGTGGCTTGATATGTAAGTTGCAGGAGTCTCCTGCAGGGATTCTCAGGTCACACAATAACCAAGATGTCTTCCCATTTAAGGAATCACAAACTATGACTACCTTTGGTTGTGGCAACATTTTTGGTCATCTGGAGTGCCACAAGAGGCTAGGATATCTATGTGTTCATAATTTGTGCCATGATAAAAAAAATGTTATGGCATCACACAGGTAACATTTTTCTCCAACAATTGCCCCACTTCTTGAACGGTGACAGGCTGACGGCATCATCACGACAGTTGACAGGACAGTAACACCCTGATAAGTGAAAATTAGGTTTCCAAAAATTAGAGAAGAAGCTGTCTCACAGGCAGCAATCTGACTAAGAAAAGACCTGGTAAATATAGTTACCTAATAATTTAGCAGTGATGATGACTGAGATTTATATAGTGTCTGTCATCTAAAGATCTCAAGTTCATTGACAAGTGACATTCTTTATTGTAGCATTCAATACTTAACTGCTGTTTGAGATGACCACTCTTTTACAAATGATCTGTAACCCAACTACCTGTTTATACAAGGCAGAATGATTCTGTAGGCTATAGCCCTTGAAAAAGTAAGGGAAGTCCCATCTCAGTTTTACAGGAATGATGAAGGAGTATGAATGTTATTGGCTTCTCTTGGCATATTTAACTCTTTTAGTAGTGTGTATAGGCTGCTAAAAGAATGCTGAAGTCTGACATTATGAATGAATGGATTGTTATGGCATGCAGTACTAAGTGCAACTTAACATCTAATAGTCAAAATTAGGGAGAGACCTGAAAGTGCTTTAAATTAAAAAGATGCAAACAACGGGTCTGATTTTAAGAGGTGCTGAGCACCAGAGATGGCAGTCTGTTTCCACTTATGTTCAGCTACTCCAGACTCCCTCATCAAGGACACATTTTACCACAGTTTTGTGATGAAGGTAAAAAACAGACTCAGTAAGGCTAATTCTTTACAAACATAGATATTACAGTAACACAAATAATAACTCAGTAGATGAAGCAATCCTACTGAAGTATTTTGTCAAAGAACAAAACGATGCTACAGAGTGGGAGCGTCTACACGTGCGCTTTAATGCAGTCGCCTATTTTACTGTACATTATAGCATCACGTAAAAAAGTGCTATTACGCTAATTCTCAGTAAAATAGGCTACTGAGCACTGTCACCTAAAAACTGCGCATAATCATTACTGTGCATTTAGGCAGCCTAATGCACATTTGTTTAGTACCTTGCATTGTAGGTATTAAATTTAATGTGCATTAGGAAATTGACTTAACACACATGTAGACACACCCACTAAGTGGCATTAAAGGCTAAGCACTAATATACTAACTTTTCATCCTCTCGAAGATAGGAGCTTCTGTGGTGGTATCTGACCTAGCTTTTCCATGCTTGCTTCTCCTATTTGTTTTCTCTGAACACTTAGGCAAAAGCTCAGGTGAGAGTGTGCAGGTGTGCTCAGCCTCACCAGAGCAGCAGGAACCAGCGTACTTGTCTACCAGCTGGAATATCTGATGTCTCTTGTCTGCCCACCCAGTGCCAATATTCTCTCCTCATTCTGCTGCTTAATGCTACAGCAAGGAGATAGGCAAAAGAAAGTGGGGAGGGGAATAAATTACTGTGCAAAGGAACAAACCATCACAGGTCCTGGGAGGGACAGGAGTGAATATCAGAGATGGCTAGATGACAGGAGTCTGTGTGTGTATGAGTAGCAGAGTTAACCAGCAGTATTAGAAAAGAGTTGAAACCTGTTAACTGTCCCTGGAACATACAAAAAAAAAAAACAAATGACCTGTGAATATGGAATAATTCTTAGTGGCTAGTGTAGGGAAAACCTGCCCATCACAGGAGAGAAGCTACTGACAGGGTATCAATTTAGAGTGATGCCCAAAGGGATTTGAAATTTGTAGAGGTGAAAAAAGAACTCGTCTGTGGAACACATAATTGAGCTCTATTATGCTTTGTTTTGAAGTAAGAGCAGTCCTCAAAAGAGTAATGTTTTCAGGCTGGCTTCAGCTTCTATTCCATTTTGTTCTGCTGTACTGCGAGGAGTATTTGGGGAGGGAAAGAGCAAAAACTGCTACCCTGCTTTCAGAGCCTGGCACTGGAACTCCAAAGACAAACCTCCTCTCTCAACCTTTCAGGTCTCCTCAGGCTAGATGTTAATTTAATTGTGCTGTGGAATCTGAGGAATTTTGCCCTGGATAGTCAAGACATTTTGTCATGGCAGGATGCATGATTTGTGGGATCCCAATGGATTCTATAGATCCCACTGCATGTCTGCTGTCAGCCTGGAACCTGGTACCAGAGAATGACTTAGTTGGACATAGGCCCTCTGAACATGCTGGTATGTGGGGTCGTGGCTCCATGCTTCCCTGGACCTTTAAATGGCTCCCGTGCAGCGCAGTTGCATGCATGTCCTTTGAACAAGCTAGCATGTGTGGAGAATCAGGGAGTGGGTACACACAAGCCTTTTAAAGATCTGGACACATGGGAAGCCTGGGATCAGGGAGCAGGCCTCATCTCAGTCTCCTCACATGCTCTTTAAACTAAGTGACATGCCAGACATTAAAACTGTCACTGGATGTTTCAACATCAAAAAGAAGTTGCTGATTTAATCAAGAATTTCCCTATGGCAGATTTGCAAATTTTGTTCCAGGTTCTCCATTTTTATCATGGGATAACTTGCCTGAATGTCTAACATGTTACAAAAATACTGTGCAAAACTTGCTTTTCACCTGCCACAAATGTAATGTCTTCAGGAGGCCTCATTCACCGCACATCCTCCTGTGATGAAAATGAAGCAGAGAGTAGGGCTAACAGTTATCATCCACAGGAAGAAAGGGATAATCACGCAAAGCAAAGGAGGGAGCATGCTTGTTTTCTTTGCTTTGACTGCACTACAACATGGGGGAGGAGGGGGAAGGTACAGAGGGAGGTTGCTGCCTGCTGCACTTTCCCCGAGAAACAGAAATGCAGAGGTAAAGCAAGTCTAGTGATTGAGAAAGCAGATTTCTTGGGGGACAGAGAATAATTGTGCTTCATGCCAGTCTTTTATAATAGCATTGTTGCAGATTTACATCTAGAGCCCTTGGATTAAGATATTCATGACTAAAATAATTTATTCACTAGGATGGGCACAGATCCTTCATAAGGCTAGTCCCTTCTCAGTCCCCAGATCCCTGACATATTTAGAGAACTGGCTTTAGAAAAAAAATCTTAGCTGTTTCACCAATTTTGGTAGCTCAGGTGGAAAGTTAGGGTTAAGAATAATCCCGGTGCTGAACAGAGTTTGGTGTCAAAAAAGGCAGAGAGTTTTATCTAAGCTGCAGGAAACATGTTTTCATTTTTAAGATTTTCTTTTAGGGAAACTGTTCTATCTGAACTGATTAAAGCATATATACCTATGCAATACAATTCACCATTGCTCAGTATCTACCCCATGCCACTATACACTGTCCACTTGTTTGTTTGCTAGCTTTCTTCTCATGTAACAGTTTATTATACTTAGTATTGCAACAGCACTCTGGAGCTCTAGTTTGGGTTCAGGACATTACTGTGCTAGAGAACAAATAGAGAACAAAATAATAGTCCGTGCCCCAAAGATCTCCAATCTAAGAAAGTACTGTGTGGTCCTTTCTGTACGAAATCAATTAAATGGAGGAACACTGTGTTTTCAGGGCTGGGAGAGTACTGTGGCCATGATTTTCATAGATTTCATAGACATTAGGGCTGGAAGGGACCTCGGAAGATCATCGAGTCCAGCCCCCTGCCCAAGGGGCAGGAAGTCGGCTGGGGTCATAGGATCCCAGCAAGAAAAACATCCAGATTTCTCTTGATGGTGTTCAAAGTAGGTGCTTGAACTAAATCCGGCAGCAGGCTATTCCAGACCTTGGGGGCTCGGACAGTAAAGAAGTTGTTCCTTATGTCCAGCCTGAAATGGTCTTGCAGGAGTTTATAACCGTTTGACCTAGTCGTCATCCCCTGGGGTGCTCTGGTGAACAAATGTTCCCCCAGATTCTGGTGAACACCCCTTCTAAACTTATAGGTGGCCATCAAATTGCCCCTGAGCCTGCGCTTTTCCAGGCTAAAGAGTCCCATAGCCCTCAGCCTGTCATCGTAAGGTCTGTTTTCCTGACCTCTGATCATGCATATGGCTCTTCTCTGGACTCTCTCAAGCTTTTTGGGCTCCACATCCTTTTGAATTGTGGAGCCCGAAACTGGACGCAGTACTCCAGCTGTGGCCTCACCAAGGCCGAGTACAACGGGAGAATGACGTCCTGGGATTTGCTTGAGAAGCATCTATGGATGCAAGCCAGGGTATGATCTTTGGCCTGATAATTTTCTGGAGAAAATATGCAGAATGAAAATTCTTCATCTAAACCAGTATTCCTCTAGATAACTGAAACTTTACAAAAGGATGCTAATTTTTAGAATGTTTCAGTCTAACAACAGAAAAAAAACCAAAAGAATGAGAATAAGAAATGATCTGAAACACATCCATAAATTCCTGGCTATTATAGTTAAAATAGAAAATGGCTGTCTAATTAGTTGTAATGCAGTAGCACTAGAATTCCTGAGCAGAGTCCCATTGTGCTAAATTACATACACATGTCTACTAAATAGACAGTCTCTGCCTCAAAAAGGTTACAATCTAAATTGGGAAAAAGAGATCAATAAAATAAAAAGATGGGGAATGCAAAGTCAGAGTGACGCAGTTACAACTTCTGTAACAAGCATCCCACTATAGTTAGGCTACTGCTGTTTACCCATACAGCAGGCATCCTTTGTAGAGGGTTGAGGATTCTAAGAAGAGATTTGAGGAAGGAACTTTAGAGAACCTCATTTGAACTGTGACTATCATTGCTTATGCACTAGCTTTAAGAGGGATAGATAACTTCTCTTACCATCCTATTGGTAAGTCAGGCCCATTAAACTAACAGCAACATCCTCCATTTCAAAAGAAGTTTAGCAACTGCAGAAAACTCACCTACAGAATTTGACCTGTAGCACCTAGGTCTCCTGCTTTGTGAGACACTGCCCTAACTGCTCAGCTATTGGGATAAAAATGGGAGGCACTCCTACTGAATGACATAGAATCGTAGAAAGTTAGGGCTGGAAAGGACCTAAGGAGGTCATCTAGTCCAACCCCCTGGTCAAAGCAAGGCCATCTCCAACTATCTTATCCCAGCCAAAGCTTTCCTCCAAAGATGGCAATTCCACCAACTCTCTTGGTAACCTGTTCCAGTGCTTTACTACCCTCCTAGTGAGAAAGTTATTTCTGGGCAAACTATCTAGCAAACTCCCCCTCAGTCTGGGCACTAAAGAAGGGACTTAAGTATTACTCTAACTGCTGAGTTTTAGCTACTTACACTACATATATATAGGTTAGTTACTCTTAATTAAAGAAAGAGCTTACCTTAAAGGCTCCCCTTCAAAGAAGATGACCGCAAACTGACTTGCAAACTTCCCTGTTTGTTGCTCCTCTGTCCTCTCTCCCTGGTTGCTCAGGAAGCCTCCTTTTATACTCTTCCTGGGTCTGGATTGGCTCTGCTCCCTTGTTAGGGCTTTTTTCAAACACAGGCAGCAATCACTCAGCTAGCAGCACTCCCAGCTGTTCAGAGCATATGCCCAGAGTCCACCAAACAGACACTCAGCAAACCAAATACACAGGCAGGCCTGGCTCACTTACCTTTCCAGAGCAAGATCTGGTTCCTGGCTCCTCTTGCTCTTCCCATTCCTCCTCTTGCTCCCAGCATACTGTTTGCAAACTTCCCTGTTTGCTGCCCCTGTTTTCTCACCAAATTATGCTTGAGTACACATGCACAGCAGCTGCTGTGTGGCACAGGAGTCCTGGGCACTCAATAAAGGGAGGCACCAAAATGAAGGCTAGAGGGACTAGAGTTTCTAGCCATGTGAAATGGAGAGAGGGGAAGCCTTTTTGATCTTCCTTTGGGGAATGTGGGCCAATGCCCACTGAGTAAAACTATAAGCCTCCCTTAATAAAGGAAACACCAAAGGCACATCAAATGATGATTGGGGATAACTAAAAAAAAGAAAATGGTGACAGGAGTGAGAGACAAACGTTGATAACAAGTGTATGTTGATAACAAGTGCTCCAAGCGGGGACAGCTAGCAGAGCACAGCAACCAGTGTCTACTGGCCCTTGAATCAGTTGAAGGAGCCAGTGGACACTGCCCAGTGAAACTCTGCCTGGACATGTGAATGGATAAGGGACTGGAAAATAGCCCTGTAGTTAGTGAAGTGAGGGCAGGCCTGTTTGACACATTTGGGTACATGGGCCCTGTGCTCACAGAGCAACAGTTAGCACCCTCTTCCCCCACCAATTAATAGGGGGGAATATTGGGTGTGCATCAACTAAATTCATGGGACAAATAAGAGACAAAACAGGGATGGGAGTGAGGGTCAAATGTTGATAACAAGGGGGAACTCTGAGCAGAGTACACCAGCTAGTGCCCACTGTCCGTCAGAGTCTAAGGAGCCAGTGGACACTGCCCAGTGAAACTGCCCAGATATATATCTGGATAAGAGACAGGAAAATGGCCCCACAGTCAGTGGATCAAGAGCAGGAAGCTGTTGCAAGAGTAAGTGTCAGCTTTTACCACCAAAAGCCAGGTTATCCCTTCCCTGACCCTGCAGCTGCTGCCAAATCACAGGATTCTTGTTCACCACATAAAAGCAAAGTATAAGACTACAGTGGTTGTAAGACCAGGAAAAGGTTAACCTGGCTCTTAGAGATGACATCTCTTTCAGGCAGCATCCTGCCCCCACTCCATCTGTGAAGTTGGAGGCTCTAGTCTCCTTCCTTTATTTTGGTGCCTCCTTTTATTGAGTGCCTGGGACTTGTGTATCATACACAGCAGCTGCCCTTGCCATTTGTGGCATGCATCCATTCAGATGCCCCAGGTCTCAAACTCTATCAGATACAACTCTGGGGAGCAAGGAGGATCAGAATGACACCAGGGGATGAGGTGGGGCTTAACTTCTGGCATGCCCACCAGAAATGTTAGCTACCATTTAGATGCACAGTGAACAAGGCAAGAATGAGATGTTTACATAAGCTGTGCTATATAAGGATTTGTGCATATGTTAAACCAACATCCATCACTTAAACCAAAAGTGGGGGATGGAGTACCGCATTCTTGTGGGAGGAAAAATTGATATCAGCCAACGGCAAAATGATTGGATTCAACTTAATTAAGTCTAGAATTTCAAATTAGCAAGTGCGCATCTAAAGACACAACATGGCAAACCTCAATTGCTTTAAGGAGGTGATCTTTAACAAAGGGTTAAATAAAACTATGCTTAAAACCTTAGAGCAGCTATAATGTGACTGCATAATGGAGGCAATTGCCATGCAGGTATCACTATAGGCTGTTGAGTTTCCTGTGGAAACACTTTCTTAATGATACTCACTGCAAATTGAGTTTACATGTTTTACCTTTTTAACTTTGAATATATAATCTACCTTTGTAATGATGGCATGGTTCAGCTGAAACATTGTCTCGGCTTGTTTAAAAAAATGCAGCTAGTTATAAATAGAACAAACTCACACACCACAGGGGACACCAGGATAGGGGGGCATTGTCAGCATTCCACCCCTTGAACCTTCTGGGTAGACTCCACCTGCTGGACCTTCTTGAAGAACATAGAAACTGGCCAAGGAACAGCTTCCCTTGATGTCACAGGGGACAGCTCCAGAACTGATCTGGAGGACCTAGGCTTGCAACTTACATCTCCAATGCTTAACTCCCTCTTCACCTGACAAAATGTTAGCATCCAGCCTGCATCAGTAGTAACAGGATCGGCAAGGGCAACAGAATGGGGACTTGAGGAAACCAGAGCAGAACAATGGAAGGAGAGAATGTTTTTTTCCTTGAGGACATTTTCCCTCAGCCGGCACATTCTTCAAGGCCCCTGTCAGATAGCAGGCAGCAGTGGGATCCTTCCAATTGCTGTGCATGTTGAAAGGACTTCCCCAGTTAGAATCCCTTAATGGGTCACCACTAAAAATGTCCCTGTGCTCCTTTCCTTGTGTGCCATGGCTGGCAACTAGAAGTAGATGGGGATTTGTTAGCAGAAAATGAGCAGCTGGAGGGAGGAGGAGTCCTTACAGGCTGGCAGGACAGGGATGATAGATGGAGAGCAGAAGCAGAAGAATAGAGTTAGAGAGGAGGGTTGGGTTAGAGGAGGGCTTTCCAGTGTAGAGGGAGATGGCCAGCTGGAAATAACAGCTATTGACTCCTGGTCAGAAAAAGGAATGGCCTCCAGGCAAGAAAGAGAAGTCAGTGGTAGGCAGAGGGGAAAGAACAGATGTTACCTCAGGTGGAGCTGCGGGTACCTGAGAAGTGTGCCCCGGGCACCTAGAACAGGTGGCCAGAATAGGAAGGGAGAAGAGGCTGCATCTAACAGAAGATGTCAGCTATTGCAGAAGGGGGTTTCTGGGCCACGAGGTCAGTCACCTTCTGCACATGCATGCACACACACACACACACACACTTTATTTTGCCACACAGAAAGGCATCAGAGACACACATATGCACGCACAGACACACACATGCACACACTTTATTTTGTCACACAGAGGCATCAGAAGCACACGCACACACACACACACACACACTTTATTTTGCCACACAGAAAGGCATGAGAAGCATGCACATGCACACATGCGCACACACACACACGCTTTATTTTGCCACACAGAAGGATGGCCATCAGAGGCACACACGCACAGGCACACATGCACACACATGCACACTTTATTTTGCCACACAGAAAGGCATCAGAGGCAGGGTGCCAGGAGCCGTGGAGTCCCTCCCTGGGGCACCCAGCAGAGGAGAGCGTGCTGGTGGTGGCAATCTCAGGGAGCAGCACTGGGGACCACAGCCTCCTGGCCCCACGTCTCCCTCTTTCCACCCTCCAGATGAAGCAGGTGGAAAGGAAATAAAAAAAAAAAAAAAGGATGGGGGAGGGAACCACTGGGAGGAGAGAGGAGACAGCAGAGGCAGCATCAGTGCCGTTTATCGTCCTCTTCCCGGGAGAGGCTGAATCTCTCACGTCTTGCTGAGGTTTGCGCTTGGGCTTTTTCCTCAGTGGAGTTTCAAGAGCAGGTTGGACACGCGCGGGGCTTGGCTCAGGATCAAGCCCGCCTCCAGCAAGGGGCTGGCCGCCGAGGCCAGGAGCTGGGCCCCGCGGGGGTCGCGCCCACCAGTCTCCCTCACGGGCGAGGGGGGCAGCGAGGCGCGCACGTGCGCTCCCGGGCGCGGCGGAGCAGCTGCGGCTCCCTCCCTCCTTCCCTCCCGTGCATCCTGCGCCCCCTTCCTCCAGCAGCCACAAGCGGGATGCGCGCAGCTCGGGCGGCGGACGGGGCAGGGACCTGGTGCAGGTGAGAGATGCTGGCGGCGGCGATGGAGGGGGCTTTGGGGGCAGCGCTGCGGGAAGCCGCCGGGAGAGAGGGAGCGCCCCTCGCCCGGGGCTGCCGCCGCCCGCCTCCCCTGGGGGCACGGAGCAGGCGCGCCTCGCTGGGCTTCTCCTCCCTCGGGGGCTGGCTCCCCCGCAGTCCTGGCTTGCTTTCCCAAGAGGTTTCCTGGGGTTAAGGAAAGGGCTGGGTGAAGAGCAGGGCAGGGGAGGGCTGGGCGGGGTTTGAAAAGAAGAGTTGCGATTGGAAACTTTTGCTGTATTAATTAAAAACCCGTTCCTTGAAGCTGAGGCTGTGCATGGAAAGCGGGGTTTGGTGGGATTTGCCCGGCGGCCCCGAGTTTTGCCATACAGAGGGGCCGGGCTGGGGAGCTCCCAAGGTCGGTAGTCCAGCTGGCTGCGTGAGGCAGGGTTAGCCGGCACCAAAGCATCCTGGACAAACCGTCCTCTAAAGCAGCAGCAGTTCCCAAGCTGTGGTGCACATATCACCAGTGGTACCCAGGCAGCCTCGCCTTAAAAGATGTATTATAATCACTGAATATGATAGATGGAGAGCAGAAGCAGAAGAGCCGAGTTAGAGAGGAGGCTTGGGTTAGAAGGTGACGACCAAGTACCCTTGAGGGGGGAAGTAAAAAGCCTTTCTTCACGGGCTCTGGGTGGTGGCTGCCCCTGCCAAACAGCTTTCCAGGATATGGTGGAGCCCACACAAAACGCTGCCACTCAGTATATGGGGAGATGGCCAGCTGGAAATACCAGGTACTGACTGCTGGTGGTACTTTAGGTTGCCTCGTTTTAACCTGGTGGTGCTCAGTCTGTCGGAGTTTGGGAACCGCTGCTCTAAACTCTGTGTCAGTCTCAGAGTTTAGAGCAGCGGTCTAAACCCCAATACAATCCCCTACAAGCTGGGATCTAAACTCTACATAAGCCTACTGCCATCACCCCTGACACAGCACAGATCTAACCCCATCACCTGCCATAGGGAAAGCAGGGCATCGTGGCGGCCAAAGTCCTGGTTTTATCATAGTCATAGACTCACAGAGAAGTGGGGCTGGGAGGGACCTGAAGAGGCCATGTAATCCAACCCCCTGCCTGAGGCAGGGCCAGCCCTACCCAAATCATCCCATATACTGCAGCTTCTAAACTCTTACCTAAGCCTGCCACCCACCCTGACACAGCACAGATGTAACCCCCTAACCTGCCACAGGGAAAGCAGGGGAACTACAGCAGCCAGTGTCCTGCGTTTGTCAGAGAGCCATAGATTTATAGAGCAGTAGGGTGGGAAGGGGCCTCCAGAAGTCATCTAGTTCAACCCCCTGCCAGAGGCAGGATCAGCCCTATCCAAACCATCCTGTACAAATCTATCATCTAGGCTCTGCATACTGTCAACCCTGACACAACCCTGACCTTGAGCCCCTTAACCTGCACAAATAAAGCTGGAGACCACAGCAGCCAATGCCCCTCTTCTATGAAATGTTAATATATGCTCCAGAGGTCCCAAGTAAAGAGCTGCACCTCCTGCTACAGAGGAAGGCAACCTCCCCTCTCCCCCCCCCCCCCCAAGTCTGAATATGTAGTAAAATTCTTTTCTCACCCCAAATATGGTCTTATTTGTGTCCTGTTACCCATGCTTTAGATATTTGTGTATGCCCTTCCCAGGATATCTTGTACACCTCTAACTAGAATTTGTGATGACAGTTTGCCTATGTAGATTGCCACATCTGAAGAAAAAGCAAGAAAGCATTGAGTCTATGTACTTTATAATGCCAACAAGTATATGCCAGTTCCGTTTACCTCTTAATTCAGCTTGTGGATCCGCTTTTGACAAGGTCAGCCAAAACAAACCAAATAGCATTCCTCATCGCTGTAATTATGTAGGTTTCATTTAAGTGTTAGAAATATGGTGGAAATGACTCTAGCTTCATGTTCTTCTAGGATTTCTCTGATAGGAATTCAAGGATACAGAAGTCAGCAGCTATGTGCAGTGCCTGTTAGGTATTGGTTAGAATGGCTGGGGTCCTTAATGGATTGGACACTGCAGAGCAATCTGTACAGCCTGAAAGTGTGTTTTAGAAACTGTCAAGGAAAGAAGCATGGAATATTTCTGGAATATACCTTTGATTTGTTGCATGTTCCAGTTTCTCAGCATTTGAACTCTTTATACTCTTATATCAGTTGTTTAAATGCAGTAGCAGAACTTTAAACAGGACAAGAACTTCCAGTACACTTAAAGATATATATATATATATATATAGATATAGATTTAGATAAACTATATAGGCATGCATGCCTATATCTATATCTATATCTATATATATGCACACGCACACACACGCACATGCACCTTTGTGTGTATGTGTGTGTGTGTGTGTGTATGCCTGTGCACTCATGGGAGGGCATATTGTAGACTGTTCTCTTAAAATAAGGGGTTGGGGTGGGAGAGGACAACAATATTAGCTGTCACAAATAAAAACTGACCTAAAATTTTATTTTATAAAGTGAGCAAAAGATCTTGAGAGTTCAACAGAGAAATCATTTGCTTCACATAAGCGCCATATGCCTTTCCTTCCTGGAAGAGATGGAAATATATAGTACTGCCAGAAAAGCTATTTTTGATATATCTGACCTGGGTGGATGTATTGCTGACATATTTGTACGAGTATATTCTTGTGAGATTTCCAACCCAATTTCCAGATCACAGAATTGGAAACTGCTAGGCAGTCCTCCTTCTGCTTCTATTTGAACCTGCCTTAGGAAACTTATGTTTATCCTATCACTTTCCTTGATATTATTAAAGATATAGAAAAAGCAGAGATAGTGCCTGTAGCAGGCACTCACTTCTGCAGTGCTGAGTATCAAGATCTACTGGACAACTCATAAATGTCTTCTTTTGGGGAAAGGAAATTTCCTTGCTCACCAAAACACACATGTCCACATATAGCATGACTGCATAGGTGTTAAGGACAAAATTGTGCCTCTGCCTGCATGGGTATGTTAGAGAAGACATGGAAGGTGTGATGGGGGAAGGGACAGTTGCTTCTCCATCCACACAGTGGGATCAGCTGTCATTTAGCTCTCTGTTTTGAGGATCTGAAGTGTTACATGGGTGACAGCAATAGTGGCTTGAAGGACGTAATAGTGGCTTTAGGGAATAGCTATGACCTCTCAACCTGTACACAAGGATGTTGTATTAGCAGTACTGTAACGCAGGTGGGTTGACTAGGGTAGCAGCCCAAAGTGCCAACTTGGGGGTGGGGTCCTAAAAAATAACATCTGTCACCACAGCTGGGCTTCTGTGCCAGTGGTACTGGCAGCCAGAAGTTGCCTCTGACCCAGGCACCCAGCTGCTGTGCTTTACCTCTGTATTTAAGGTTAAAAAAGAGTGGTCCATCTTGTACCACAGGCCTCTGGGACCAGGACATTTTCACAAGAATAGTAATGCTTCCAGACAGCGCTCGCTGTTTTGGCACAGCTTCTCAGCTAACCTAGCATAGCTCAGGCTTAAGACTGATTCCTGAACATCTTTGTCTTAGGTGTCTGGAGGTCTCTTATTTTGACCATTAATGGTAATAGTGTGTTATTTTCAAAGATGAAAGTTAGAGTTATGAACTACAGTCCTCACAGAAGCCTTACTCTAACAAGAATCTGAAGTGGATAAGGACTCTGGGTAAGAGAAAATTTCTGGATTTAGTTCTTTCTAAAGAGGAGATAAAGTTACTTTAACATCCCTTGCCCCCCCCCCCCCCCCCCAAAAAAAAAAAATTGCTGTGGACCTGTTTTTCATACTGACTTTCTATGGAAGTTGTAGATACCCATAACTTGCCTTGCTGAGAAACAGGCCAAGAATTTAAGAAAAAACTTCTTACCATGCAGATGGGGAATCAGTTTCATATAATTCACTGTAGTTAACAGTATATACTCACTGTGTGTATAATCAGATTGGTAAGACTCCTTACTGATATGCCATATGACACTTCTTCATGAAATCGTGACTGCCGGTGTATATTGTTACCAGAACCACATCAGTTTGTGCCTCATTAACTGCTTATCTTCTGGCAGTTAAAGGACACCGCCAATTAAAAACAATTTTAATCACATATAGTTGTTAACATTTATGCTTAAGATTACTAGAACTGACAGAATAGAAATAAGAATGAAAAGACTAGAAATAACATAATGTGATCCATTTGATAGTTTCATGGTCATCCATTTTTAACATCTTCTTCATGTGAGCTTTTCACTTGGCAACAGGGAGAAAAATAATGTGGCTAAAAAATGGGAAAAAAGCAAGGCACACACAAGATTTTTTTTCTTCTAAATGACTAACTCTCAAGGTGTTGGCATGCCCTTAGCCAGTAGGATAACTATAAAGACTGTCTATGGCAAATTATATTATGTCATTCCAAATGACTGACATAATATATAGATCTTCAAGCATTTTTATTATTTGAAGGGTTGTATCTCTTGGTTTTCCATGCACTGAATTTATTTTATTTATTTAAAACATTTTCATTTCTGCCTGCAGGGTATCTGTGTAATTTACTTTGGCAAACAAAGGTTACAACATCTCTAATTCAGGCTTCAGCAGCTATGGTAATTTTCTGTGAATGCTCAATTACTTCATAGTGGCCCTTAGCAGGAAGGATCAGTCAAAGTTATCCATTATTCTGCAACTACTGTATTAAGAAAAAATTGGTTATGAGTGATTCCACAAAAATAGTTTATTTCTAAGCCTGTGGTTGTATTACTTACAAACTAATTATTTCTTTCAGACATAATGTTGCTATCTATTTCCACATTCTGCTTGCAGATTGTCATAAAAAATGTAGGAACTAAGATGCAACAATAAAACAAAGCAAAGTATTCCTTTCACTTGGTACCAGTAGTGAGACCTTTCTATATATAGCAACTATGCCTCACGTGCCAAGGACTTCTTAGGAATAATAATTTTAACATTAACCTCAGCTAGGGACAATTTTAGAAGTTCTTACCAATTATTTTTTAAAAGGACACTAGAAGTCATTACCAGTTATTTTTCAAAGGAAAAAAATTAAGGATTTGCATTTGTAATTGACCCTCCACAAAACTATTATCATGGAGTGAGTAGGAGATGGAAGTAGCTGTTTCCTCTTATACCCTCCCAGAAGGCAAATAAGCAAATAAACCCTAGATTTCATCAACTTTATGAGCTTGGACTCAAAGGACAGGGACAGGATGGGGAGAAGGGAGTGGCAGAGTAGGGTGGTGGTGGCCAGTGTCCTTTTCTTGAGGCTTCCATTTCATTGTGTGGGTCTGCCTCCTCATGATCTGAGAGGATGACACAGTAGTCAGGAGGCTTACTCAAAAGCTGAAGGCATTGATTATGTTTTTATAGTTTACAAAACATTGATTATGTTTTTACAGTTTACATCTGTGTATATACACATGTCCGGATTCACAGATCTTTCTACTAGTGTGTTAGGGGAGTGACGCTACAGATGACCTATTGTGAAAAATCTTTGAGTGAAAAAACAGAAAGTCCATACTGCAGAAAGAAGATACTGAAAGATTTGGAGTTACTAAATTAATTTATGAGTGAGAGAATTTCTATTTGTAATACTGCCTGTAGGTAGAATGTCTGTGCTACGCTTTACTGAGTATGTGTAAGCACTGTTTCTTATCACCAAAATGCAAGCTGAATTTCAGAAGTTTTGTTTGAAGGACATACAGCTCAAGTTGAAGATATGGCTTATTACAGTGAAGAAATGGCTGTCTAGGCAAACTCCTGAATTTTTCCTCTACAGATAAGTGTTCAGCAATCTGGGCTAAATTCAGAGAATTAGTAAGGAGGCACAACCCCACTGTAATTTGTCAAGTTATTTGCACAGCATTTTAATTGGCCTTTATTAAGGATGAAGGAAAATATGGAAAATGAGTCAGTATATAAGAAGCAGGAAATCTCAAGAGTCAGCTAGTCCACCAAGAAGGAAAGCCAGCAAGGAGACTGTGGCATTTCTTGGCCATAAAGCTGATGCATAGAAATCATTCTTAACTAGAGAATGTACTGGGTAAATATCTGTTATCTTGAAGCAATCAACATTGAGCACACTCAAGGATTGAAGTGTCAGCAGTAATGTTGGATCAAATTGATATATGAGCAAAAAGTCACTGGGGGCTCTGAAGGAATTTAAGAATTCTGAAGAACTAGGTACCAGGAAGGAGGCAGAATGGACACCAAAGAAAGGGGAAAAAAAGACAGAAAAACCACCCTATTGATAATAATAATAGTATATACTTCCTGTCTACCATAGAAGTATCAATTCTGCTAATGGGGATTGTGGAAAGAGAGAGCGTGTGTGTTGGGAAAGGACTGCTAATATGGTTTATCTATCATGCGAAAACTGCTGGTAGTACAAAAACAACAAAATTAGACATAGCGGAAAAGAGGAAAGGATGGTTTGATGGCAGAGCAAATTGTATCATTGCTTCAGTTAGTACTTAAGAACTTCACAAGAGAGTGTTGCCTATGGTAGTGGCATTCCAAGGATTGTATTAATTTAAGTTATAATCGAAACTATAACAAATTCTAGAGGTTTCTGCCCTTCAGGGTATAATTTGAATTTTTAAGCATTACATTAATCATTGCTTGTTCATGTATGCAGCATGTTCTTGGAGACTCATACCAGGCACACTTTTTCATTTGTCCCTCTTTCATCCCAAACTTGATATGGGATGAAAGATTTTAATCATATTTATCTACTACTACATCTACTTTCATTTAACTGCAAATCAGCTCTAAAGGCAGTGCCTCTGTTTTCTTAATATTTCTCCCAAATCTGTGGAATATGATGATATTCCATCTCTAACTCTCATATCTCCTTCCTGGCTAAAAAAAGATCAACAACTGCAAACAGTGGTGGTCCAACACATTAAATATTTGTCTTGGCCCTTTACTGCTGTTTTATCCTGTATGTGGCTGGCATCGGATTTTGTTGCTACTGGTTTGAAAGGTGGAAAAAGAACAACTCTACTTCCCGAAAGAACTGGAGAGATGTAGAAAAATCACAGTAAGCTGAGGTCTGGCTGATGTTGCTGATATGGTCCTTAGGTGAATGGAGAAGGATGGAACTGGTTAGAGTCCTTCCCCACTCCATGTACATTTTTAAGCTCTCAGCTAACAGAATCAAAATCTTTAAATATTTAAATTATGAAATTCCGATAATGCAGTTATGCCTTGTAGCTGTTGTAGTTAAAATGGCTCATGTCCCCATTTTTTTGGAGGCTAAACATGTTGCACTATGATCTCCTCTCTTGATGAGGGGTAACAGTGCATCATGGCAGTCTCACAGCTTCAATAAAATCAAGGAAACTAAGTCACAAAATTAAATATTTAATGTGAAGAGTTTAGTCAAAAACATTTTTTTTCCCCAACAGAAAATTGGGTTTAGATGGATGGTATTTTAAGTGAACATGGAGTAACAGTACAATATTCTGTTCCTGTTGGGTTGAAGTGTTTGACCCTATCTTGGAGTCACATTCCAGTCTCTATTCCCATATGCCAAGGAGAGGTACAGCTTCAATTATGTGCTTCCGTGAAAGAATATCTCTAAAGTTAGCTGAGAAGGGATTAAGTTTATGCACTTGGGTTTTATGATGTTTGGGTCATAAGCCTGCTGCAGAAGTGTGGATATTGCTTTTCAATTTTTTCCGTTGGCAATTTCCTGGATTTTTAGTGATTGTGTTAAGAGATGCACTTGATCTACCTTGACTCTAAAGCTTTCAGTGTGGGCAGAAATGGGGATTGTACCACTTCTTTTGGCTCAGTATTGAAGGCCACCATAACAATTGTAGATATGTTATAACATATCTCAAATGAAGACTTTGTTACTTAAAGGCACAGATGGTTTAAGTGTCAAAACTATGTACTTTAAACTCCAGATGCATTGTATTTGGCAAGAGACAATTATGAATGACACACTCCAGATTGCTCCTCTGGTTTATGTAAGGGGTGGGGGGGAAATGCCACATTTTGGAATGTGTGAACAGTTCATTAATGTGTTGCATAATGCAGTCCCTATAGCAGTGCCAAAAATGTGACTGTTTCCCCCAAATGATGAGAGCGATAACATTAAGCTACTGAATTCACAAGGGTAGAATATCAGCAACTGGCATAGAAGTTGCTAAGCAATCTTGATGGTTTTTAGTCTGTTATTTTGATAAAAGTTTATCTTTACGTGTGCTCTGAAAAGATCAGACTATTGGGTAGTTGTATTGATACACACTCTTGATAGGACCTGGAACCTTATGAGTAAATGCTGATTGTTTTCTCCTGGATCCCAAAGTTAGGTGTGGCTCATCAAAACCCTGGAGACAAGGGACATGGGAGGAGTCCCTGAATTGTTAGGCAGAGGATCTGAACAGAAGAAGTCTCTAACAATACATACATTTACATTAAAAGTTCAAGTTCAGGTTTATTGGTAATTATCAAACCCTGGGGCATGAGAAGTTTGGATTAATATAGCATGAATTCTCTTTGGAAGAAGGGTGGACACCCCATCTGTATGCATCTGTTCTCTGATGACCCCATTATTCTTTTCCAGCTGGTATAATAAATTCCAAACCACATACTACAAGTTAGCATTTGTCAGTTGCAGTAATGCATGAACATAGCAGTTGTCTTCATCAATGACAGTAGAAAGGAACGTGTAAGAAATTAATACTTGTAGGTGCTGGTTCCTGACACAGCAGCAGCAAGAAGACTCCCTGCACTGTCCTAGATGAACAACATGAGTAGTTGTCAGTCCTATAACCCAGTAAAAGGAAGTATTTTTTTCCATTTTGTTCCCTTTTGGAGAGCAGGCTGTAGCTCTAACTGCAAGCAACTACACATTCCTACTGTACATTGTCTGCATCTGAGTTGCTACTTGGGAGAAATTCTTACAGAATTGTACAACAGACCATTTTATTCCAGTTTATCTTGTTATGATTCTGCCAACCCTAAGTCTTCTGAAACATTGACAGATAGCTACATTGCTCCTTTACTACTGCAATAACATGAGTCTCTGACTTTATGCTCACCTCTCAAAACTTAGTATTGCAACAAGGTCTCTGTTGCTTTGTTATTTAAAAAACAAGCAAAAGAAAAAAAACCCTTTTTTAAATAAAGAAGAGCCATACAGTGCATGAGGTCCACCAAAAAGAAGTCTGATAACAGGACATAATAGAGGTAAAAATGTCTTGTTGCTAAACCAAAGAAGAAGCAGACCTTAATTTAAATAAATAATGTGCGGGGGGAGGGTGATGGGATGGAGGGATAATATATGTATTAGGAAGCCAGTGGTGGGCTTTAAAAGTTTTCACTACACATAACTAGATAAAGTCCATAGCCTTCTGAAGAGTGTGGGTTGTAGTTTATTTTCCACTGGAGTTCTCCGTGTCAGAAAAATTCCCTCAATATTGCATTGGCTGTTACAGCCCAGAAAGCCAGGGGCTGAATGAGTTCAGTCGCAGTCAGGAGTATGGATCTTTAACACTGAATCTTCAGTCCACATGGCACCTTCAAGCTAGAAATAAGACCTGTGATCTACTGATATAGGGATTGGATCAGCCTCTAGAAGAACCATCCAGTTCTTCCTGAAATCAGTAGTCACAAGCCTAAAGCACAGCCCTTGAACTGGTTGTCCATGGTGTCACATTATGGCAGGCTTTTTATTCTTCAGGCCTTACCATGATAAAAATAATGAAAAAGCAGATGTTATTTCACTTGACATTCAGAAAAATAAGCAGACAAAAAAATCCTCACCAAGGGAATGGGATAGTTGAATGTACAAGGTTAATACTATTTTGATGTTTTTCTTCTTACTGAGCACTTTGAGTTGCACTTTAAGTCTTTCAATTATTGGCCCCTTTCTAAGAGAAATAACTTATAATCTCTCTTCCCTGACTTGTGCTTCCTAAATTAGGTATTCGCTGTATTGATCTTGCAAAACATAATGGCATTATTGTATAATGATCCTTTTTTTGTGTAAGGTATTTTTGGCATTAAGGTTAAATCAAGCTCATATGGACTCTGCCTTCCACTCGGCAGCTTTTCAATTTTGTCAGTCAGCCCTCAATTTTTTCTCAAGGATTCAGTTGTGGATACTAGGGACTTTTTTATGGAGTCACCTGAGGATTGACAGTTGCTACAGGGAAAGTTGATTCCTCCACCTCTACAATTCCCTAGCAAAAGATGAGCTGTATGTTTCTGCTGGTATAGTCTAAAACACTGGGGCACCAACCTTTTCAGCAGGTGTGCCACAAATTAAGCCCTGCAGCTTCTCAGAGTACCACTCTGGTCCCCTCTCCCACCCAATCTGATGCTCTGTTTTCTGTTCCCTATCCCCTCCCCAGTCTGTCACGTGCCAGACAGAGGCTGCCAATGCCACTTTCAGAACCCGTGTGGCAGTTGGCTACCCCGATCTAAAAGCTTGAGATTTGGGAAAATTCAATTATTTTTCATATTGAAAATCTAGTGTTGCTTCAGATACATTTGGCCAGGCCTCAAGTTTTTGTTCCCTTTTTCTCTCCAGAAGACATCAAGTAAGTTTTATCATTGGGTAAAGTGGACAGGGCTCTCTGGAGTTCAGTCCACTGTGAGCCATTTAATCCCAGTAATCCTGCAAAATATTGATGCAAGATTTTCTTTGCTCAGCTGCCTTCATCAGCTTTGAAGATTCTTGGCACAAACCCCAATAGTGGTTTGCATGTTTTGTAATGGGGATTTGCTTTCACAAACCTACTCCTTTTGCATATAAATACTATTTGAAAAACAAAAAGAGTGAAGATTTAAATTAAGAATCTCCTCATAATATGCTGGGTTGGTGTGTTTGGCATGCATTCCATTTGTTTCTTGGGCTATCCAAATTCATAAGGAAAAGCTGGGAATTGTAGCTATTCAGCGTGTGATAGGCTTCAAAAATATATTCCTTTTAAGTGAAGCATTTGGGCTCTTTATTTTCTCTTTAGAGAAAATATCTGATGTATAAATCATGCCATTATTGCACAGTCAAGGTGCAAATATGCATTCATTACTCTCAGTTTAGGTTTAGGCAGCTTATTTTATTTTAGCTGCCTAAACCTAAAGTGGGAGTGACATTTGCGGGCATTTGCTGGTGCTGGGAGCAGCATGGAGACCCCAAGGTGAGTAACTCAGGAGGGGTGGGGGGAAGAGGTGGAATAGGACTGGTGGGTCTGTGGGAGAGTGGCGGGTGGTAGATCTGTGGAGGGGAGGGGGTTGCCTAGTCTAGGAAGGAGGATAGTTGGGAAGCTAAAAAAGACCTGGTCAGGGTTAGGGGGGATGTAGGAACAGCATACTCAAGGGTGAATGGCTGGGCTTTCCTAGCCCCTGGGAACATGTATGAACATGTACAGGTGTTCAGTAGACTGTATTTACCTACTTTAGATCGCATTAACCCACGTCAACCTAAAGTTAGTTCACTTCTAGAAGCTGTGCGGGCCGGGAGTGGTCCGAGGCTTTCGGGGGCACACGGCGGGCTGTGGCCAGCAGCCCTGGCACGTGGGTTGGGGAATTCGGCGCGGCAGACTAGAATTAGGCACGGACGCGTAGAGGTTGATTAAAGATTATTTTACTTACACCGTAGATGGTCGCAGTGCAGGCAGGAAAACTTGCTTGAGTTGCAGTTACAAACGAAAAGAAAACTCGCACGAACAAGACCCGTAGAAAACTCGAGCCTCTTGATACAACCCGGAAAGAGCTCTGGATACACACACACACGAAGTTTGCTAGGCTCCGTGGACCGAGTGCGCGGGGAAGGGTACATCGAGGGATCAGGCGGCGACGGGGAGAGGCTAGAGGTTGATCAGGTCCCTGTATCCTCCTCTAAGGCACACGTGGGGTTTGTTAAGCTCCACAGTGCTTAGAGTTCTCCACGAGATGGATGTGGAGTCCTCCTAAATGAGGTCCTCCCCGGAGATCTCCAACTTGGGCGGAAACCGCTCAAGCCTCTTATACGGCTAGCAAGCCAATCGCTAGCCGCCACGTGGGAATAATTTAGAAACAGCCAATAGTGGGGAACAAATTTACATATGGGTGGCAGGAACTCCTTTGCACCGGGGTTTTCTCCGTGCAACTGAGATTTGCACCTTGCAAAGAAAGCTCCTCATGGCGGGAAATAATTCTGCAGTGCCGAAGCACACACACAATCATACCCTTTGGGTCATGACATCCCCCCTTGCTGAAGGCACAGCTGAATTATACCACATGCTTGTCACTCGGGTCGCCAGTAGCTCTTATAACGGGTTGTTGAACTAAACGGGTAAACACAAAATCAGCTAACATAAGAAGTTCGTCCTCCAGGGATCGAATTAAATAATAGCCGGCACAAATACATACACACATAATCAGATTCATAACAAAAAATTGCACGATCAGGGCTTCAGTGGGCGTCATGGCGAAGTCGCGCGTCAAGCCCTCACTTCTGCCGATGATGTTATCCTTCTTGGGGCTTCTCTCCACCACACACTCTGAATTCCAGATCTGTGAAAAGAATTCTCTTAAAACAGTTAGTTCACTAATATTTACAAAAACCCGCACACAATAGGGCGGTTAGTTAAACTCAAACTCCATGGACATGAGTTCCAGCCATGAGACTATAGCCTTGTCAGATTCCATTTCAAATTCTCTGTACAGCTCCTGTAACTCTGTCCAAGCACGAATGCAACTGGTGGCGGCACAAACTCCATCTTGTGCATCAGTCACTGGGCTGATTGTTGCTACAGGATGAGCTGTTACTTCGGGAGTCAATGCTGCTGTTATTGTTTCAGGCAGGAGGGGCGGATGCACTCCTCAGCTCGATTCTCCCTCCCGTCGGCAAGAAGGCGTGGTCGCCGGAAGCGACACTGCAACGGTGGGCGGGGTCGCTGGCCGAACTCTCGCCAGTTCCTCCAAAGCTCCAGCCTTCTCTTCCGGTTCTTCCACGCGGTCTCCCTCTTGCTTGGCGCCATCTTGACGTGGCGTCTCAAGATTTTCTTTTGCAGCCGCCTCCTTGACCGCTTGAACGGCCATACGCAGCTGGGCTTTCAAACTTAAATTCTTCTGCATTAAATCGGTTACAGTACGAAAGGTTGCAGTTAGCATTCCCCCCTTGTCGCATTTCGGGGCCACCCTCTCATCTGCAGCACGCCCCTCCATCTCCAGATCCTCGCAGAGCTCAGATGGAAGCTCGCGACCCCTCAATCTAGACGCTAGCATAAAGGGGGCGAACCGGTCGATCGGCACCGGTTTTTCACGGTGAGCACATCTTAGGCAACGGGCACACTCCTGGGTGAGGGTCAGGTTTACTGCGCCTGCCGGGTTGACTCTGGCAAGGGACACAGTGTCGAGGGGCCTAAACAGGACCCGCTCATCATTCATTATACACCCGAACGCCGCGGGGTGAAGATACACTTCCCTCTCTCTCGGGGCTCCGTCTTCGGAAGCTCCCTCTTCTCCCTTCAGCCAAAGGCATCCACTGATAAACCTCTCACCCGTTCCGCCCGCCTGTTGGTAAGCGATATGCACCTCCAGTTCCATGAAGTTCTCTACTTGGCATTTTCCACTGCGCCAAGGGCAGTTCTTAACTAATTCTAGCTCCATCGTGCTTTCCCCGGATCCCATCCTCGTCGCCATGTGTGGGCCAGGAGCGGTCCGAGGCTTTCGGGGGCGCGCGGTGGGCTGTGGCCAGCAGCCCTGGCATGTGGGTTGGGGAATTCGGCACAGCAGACTAGAATTAGGCACGGACGTGTAGAGGTTTATTAAAGATTATTTTACTTACACCGTAGATGGTCGCGGTGCAGGCAGGAAAACTTGCTTGAGTTGCAGTTACAAACGAAAAGAAAACTTGCATGAACAAGACCCGTAGAAAACTCGAGCCTCTTGATACAACCCGGAAAGAGCTCTGGATACACACACACACGAAGTTTGCTAGGCTCCATGGACCGAGCGCGCAGGGAAGGGTACGTCGAGGGATCAGGTGGCGACGGGGAGAGGCTAGAGGTTGATCAGGTCCCTGTATCCTCCTCTAAGGCACACGTGGGGTTTGTTAAGCTCCACAGCGCTTAGAGTTCTCCATGAGATGGATGTGGAGTCCTCCTAAATGAGGTCCTCCCCGGAGATCTCCAACTTGGGCGGAAACCACTCAAGCCTCTTATACGGCTAGCAAGCCAATCGCTAGCCGCCACGTGGGAATAATTTAGAAACAGCCAATAGTGGGGAACAAATTTACATATGGGTGGCGGGAACTCCTTTGCACCGGGGTTTTCTCCATGCAACTGAGAATTGCACCGTGCAAAGAAAGCTCCTCGTGGCAGGAAATAATTCTGCAGTGCCGAAGCGCACACACAATCATACCCTTTGGGTCATGACAGAAGCGAGTTAACTTAGTTCAGGTGTGCCATTTTTAGGGTGTCTAAACCCCATGAATGCCTGCATACCTGATTATTTAGATTGACTTAACAGTGATTGGGTCAACTTAAATGCATAGGCCGCAGAACGGGATGGGCCACCCAGGCTGTGGCCTGACCAACTTTTAGAACATTAATTTAGCTAGCTATGCAGTTAAAAAAATAGCTATATAGTTTGAACCGGAATGACAATTGTGCATTTGTGCCTTATTTAAATTAACGTGCTAAAAGTTGGTCGGGCCATGGCCCGGGTGGCCCACCCCGTTCTGTGGCCTATGCTTAAATGTAATGCTTGTGTAACCCTTGGTGCATGGTGCTAACCACGGCTGTGTCCAATTGTTTGGGACCCTGGGTGCCAGGTAGCTCTACCATCTGCCCAGCTCACGTAGGAGTAGCCAGAGGCTCCCGGAGAGAAGAGGCTCTCTTTACAATGGAAAAGACTTGCAGACTCATAAATAACTATTTACAAAATTTAATTATATACAGGAGGTAATTGCTATGTGCCAACGAACATTAAATAATATCAAAAGATTGGGACTCTCTATTTACAATACACAAAGTTGAGCCTATACAAGAATAATAGCTGATAACAATTTACACTAAGAGGATGATAATATCAATGAATACACAGGTAATAGGATCCTGGTTTTCTCTGATTTAAAAAAATCCCCAATTTTTGGTAAACTCCAAATCCACATTTTTCATGAGTTAAATGAAACACCATTATCAATATCTATATCTATAGCTACATATAGATATCTATATAGAGAGAGATAATGGTATTTCATTTAAATCATTGAAAAATGTGGATTTGGAGTTAACCAAAAATTGGGGATTTTTTTAAATCAGAGAAAACCAGGATCCTTGGTTATTACCTTTGTATTCTTTGATCTGATCATCCTTTTAATGCAAATAGTTATCAACGGTTAAATTAAACACCATTATACATACATATATATATATATATAGAGAGAGAGAGAGAGAGATCTATATCTTTCTATATATATCTATATATATATAATGGTGTTTCATTTATATTTAATATATAAAAGCCATAGTCAGTCTATCTGTCCATAATGTTTTATTCACACTCTGATTGACTCACGGAAACAACAAATCAGAGTGTGAATACAGCGTTCGGACAGGAGGTGGCGGTGCAGTGGAGCGCCACCATGATGGTGGGGACATGGGATGGAGCGGGGGAGGGAGGCCAGCTGTGCCGCCCTGCCCTGCTCCCTGGAGGCAGCAGCAATGGAGCAAACAGAACTTGCTCCTTGGAGGTGGCAGCGGTGGCATGATGGGGAGCAGGGTAGGGATGCCGCAGGGGGGCAAATACAGAAGGGGGCATATTTGCAGGAATACTCCCTGCAAGTAGTGAATAAGAGAGGGGGTGGCCAAGGCCAGCACTGCTAGCCTCAACCCCTGTCTCTCCCACACTGCTTCCTCCCAACACAGAGGTGGGGGAAGCAGCAGGCCTGGGCTGATGTGGGGGGGGGGAGGGAAATGAGAGGAGTGGGCTTAGCCCCAAAATGGCAGCAAGGAGGTGGGGGGGCACACCAGGCCCAGCCCAACCCGGCCCAGCCTGGCCCTGAAATGGCAGTGACCCAGCAGGAAAGGACCGCTGGCCCCTGCCCCCTGACAGTGCAGGTGGCGGCAACAGAGTGGACAGAGGGGGGGGTGAGGCCAGCAGCACTGGCCCTGTGACCCTTGCTCCCTGCAGGCTGCGAAAACAGACAGGGCAGGGGGGCAAGGCCAGTGTTGCTGACCACACACCCCCAGCCTTGCAGGTGGTGGCGACTGAACGGATTGGGGGTGGAGCCAGCAGTCAGGGGTGGGGGTGTCCCGGTCCCAGCCCCGAAACAATCCCTACTAAAACCAGGACCCGTACTAACAACTTAGGCACCGTGTTAGATAGTCATTATATTAAATCCATAATTAACAATTCATAACCAATAGCCAATCACCCTGACTTATGCCCAATGATTGGAGGGAGGAGCAGTCCCTCCTCACATCACGTGTTTGTGGGCTCCAGTTGCTTCGGGATATCCATGCAGGCCCAGGCATCTCACAGTCTGCAGAAACTGTTTCCATCCAGACTCCTGCAAAACACAAATTCTCCTCCAAGCACCTCCATGCTCGCTTCTCTGTCTAGGCATAGCCTCTCTAAGCCCACAGGGATATTTATACAGTTAAACACACAGAGGGAGAGAAAGATGCCACTGGCAAACCAGGCAGCACCTCTGGGCTCCCTTTCCCTTAAGGCACTCAGGCACACCAAGGCTTCCCCTTAGGTCGTGCTTCCCTGGGTCTCAAACCAGTCCTGGGGACTTTCTTTATCTGGTGTCTCTTTCCACCAAGCTGCCCAGTCCTGCCACAGTCTTTTTCCCAACCACTTACACAGGGGGGTTTATCACACTCGTACCAACCCCCAAGTCTCCAAGCCCAATGGGAAATCACTGTCCCACTCTCCAGGAGCTTCCCAGGACTGTGTCCCACCCTATGGAATTTGTCCAGCTCACTCACAAACTTCAATTGCTCCTTCTAGGGGTCTGCTCTCTCTTGCTTGACCCTTCAGACACTCTACGGGCCTCTAGCCCACCCACAAGGGGTCCAGCAGGCAACTGCAGGGTGGGACCATGCTGCAGGCTCTTCTCAGCCCTTCTCACACAGTGCATGCCTCTCCCTTTCCACCCCAGGGGCAGGGAGACATTCCAGTTTTAAGGGGAGCAGGTGTAGTTCTTCCTCGCTATACAAGGAGTGATCTTTAGTCAAAAGAGTTCCAAGATAACAAGTAGGGCTGCGCGAAGCTTCAGTCCCTGATTCAATTCAGAGGAGATTCAGCCAATTTCGGTGGCCAAATCTCTGAATCTGAATTGAATTAGAGGACCGTTTAATCTCTCTGCATCAAATTGGAACCCTCTGAATCGATTTGAAGAGATTCAGAAAGATTCGACGATTTGGAAATAGACACAGCTTTAAATGTTTTTTTCTGCATACGTCTAGGTACCAGGCATGGCTTGTGAATGCTGAAATGCTGGGTCACATGGAATGTCCCATAGAAGCATGGGGGGCTCCCCACCACACTTGGCAGCAGACCCAGAAGTGGACCAGAAGCACTTCTGGTCCTCTTCCAGCTCTGACAGTGAGCATGCTAAGGGACCCCCTACGCCCTCCCAGCTCAGCGACTGGTGCCTCCTGGGCCAGGGTGGGGGGGCACCCAGGGTCCACCTGTGGCTGATTGCCAAGCCAGGGCAGCATGGGGGTGGCCCCCAGCACACTCCCTGGCAGACCCAGAAGTGGACTGGAAGTAATTCCAGTTCACGAGCCACACTGATACTTTAAGGTATGTAGAAAAGACATTTAAACCCGTGTCTATCTCTGAATCTCTGGTTCTCCGAATCAACATCGAATCTTCAGATTCAGTTTTGGCTGAATTGAATCAGGGACAGTGATCTGAATCAACGAATCGAATCACCATCCCTGATTTGGGTCGAATCTGAATCCAAATCAAATAGGGCCTGCTTCATACACCCCTAATTAACAAGGTCTCTATAGGCTTACATGTTTGCTGCTGTTTGAATTTCCAATAAATCTGAACCTCTGTGAATGGGTGAAACAGGACTTAATTAATCTTATGTACATTCTGTTCAGGCTCAGAATGCCATTTGCTAAAATTACTATGAGCGCGTCTACACATCATGCTACATTGCCATAGCAACATGCTATGGCGATATAGTGTCCACAGGCAAAAACCCTGCCGCAGCTATGTCACCATAGTGACATACTCTCTCCTTATTGCGTGTTGCTACAGTGACATAGTGCCTGAAAATAACCATGTACGGCATGCACAGCGCAGCCTTCTGGAAGTACCAAACGACGGTGCAGTAACAATGGTACCATAGCACATGTAGACATGCCCTATCAGACCAAAATCTGTTTTCAAAAAAGGAAAAGGTCAAGACACCTTGAGGTGTGCTTGAAATTAAATTATAGGTAAAAATGTTTACAGCAAATAGTGAAAATGCTGATCTAACAGTTTGCAAGGCATCTGGTGATAACTGGTTCAAGCAATGCTGCACAGCCAGCCTTACTTCTTAATCTATTTTCCTTCTCCTGAGGAAGGTTGCTTGTATTTGATTCATGGGGACGGGGGGGGGGGGATCCTTGTAAGACTGCATCTTAAGCTGTTCCTATTAGCTGCAAAATGATAGGTTTGATTTCCAAGCCAATAATAGAGGCCACTATTACGAGAAAGCAAAATCAAAAGGGAAACTAGCTTTCCCTCCTTCTTTTAACATTTATATGCCTTTCTTAGACTCTACACATGGGCCAACACAGAAAATGTAATTTCTTAGTGATATTACACCTTAATTATCCCTCTTCAGTGAGCTTACGTTTCATTTTTATATTTTTAAGTAACAAGTCAAGTTTTCTCTTCATTACCTTGTCCTTGATCTTGTACTTGAGAGCTATGTATTGGTTTTACTGGTAGTTTGTTAAGCTACCAGTACTCATCCCTCTGTTATATATAGCTGTGTGTGTGAAATAAGCATGCTGCATTTAGTCATTCAAAGGTGCTAAATCTCTCTAATTGAACAAAAAAGGGGGAGGAGGGTACACAGCTGGGCTGTAACTTCACCTGTGTTTCTAGCATACAGAAATTGGATCTGAAATGGTACCAAAAAGAGAATTTTATTATAACCAAAAAAGGATGGTATTTAAGAGAGAACCCAGATGGTGAATTCACCGTAATGTTCTTGTGGCTGTTTTAGATGCCATCCTTAGTTTACAGCTGCTGTCTCAATGCTGCACATCGCTGACTAGATGAAACATTACTATATAAAACATGACACATTTAATTTAAGAAAAAACAGGCATTAATTTTCAACTTGAAAATCTCTAAAGCATGCCAATCACTAATTGTCAACTAACAGAAATTCTGAATGAAGCAATAATTAAATCTTTTCTTTTTAAAGTGGGTACTGTATCTTACTAATTTTCTTAGCTGCTGATAAGAAAAAAATAATTCTGTACAGAGTCAGCAGACTTCATTGACTAATCGGGAGATTTTATTTAGCTAGGTGTTGTGAGACACACTTGCTTCTCAAGGACTGAAAAATAAAATATTGGAATCAAGGGAACTTAAAGCAAGGAGTGGGCCTGCCCTGTGTTGCTGTGCCAATATATTCTGCCATCCCCAGAATCAATGTATGCACAGAGAGTGATCTTTGTTTGGTTGGTCCTCTGACTGACAGCAGCACTTATGTACAAAATTCAGACACAATGACAAGTTTGACAAGTGGAGTATGTGGAGATAAATCCTGGTAAAAGCCTAGAAACACTGTTTAAAAAGGTCTTGACTCTTGAAAGAAATGTCCCTGGAGCTGAGCAATGAGACCCATCAAAGCTAGGTGGAAGGTCAGTGTAAACTGTGCAGCACGAGGTCATAAACCAGGGCTGTCCAACTTCTAAGTGGCTGGGCTGAAGGCCCCAAGGGCCACACCAGCAGAGGTGATGTGTCCCTGAGCCACATGCTACATGGATGCCCTCCCTACCCCTACTGCAGTATGCCTTCTGCTTCAGTGTATGCTGTGCCACCCTGGCCCCACCCTGATTTCCTCATGCCACATCATGCTGTGTTGCACCAACATCAGTTGGGTGCAAAATGCAGAAGCCAGAGGAAGGAGCCTGGAGACTCTGTCTGCTGCTTCTAAGTGGCTGGGCTGAAGGCCCCAGGGGCCACACCGGCAGAGGTGATGTGTCCCTGAGCCACATGCTACATGGATGCCCTCCCTACCCCTCCTGCAGTATGCCTTCTGCTTCAGTGTATGCTGTGCCACCCTGGCCACACCCTGATTTCCTCATGCCACATCATGCTGTGTTGCACCATCAGTTGGGTGCAAAATGCAGAAGCCAGAGGGGGGAGCCTAGAGACTCTGTCTGCTGCTACAGCCAGAACAATGTGAGGAGTGTTGGCCAGGTGGGAGCTTAGTGGCCACAACTAAACACCTGCGAGCTGCCAGCTGGATGGCCTCGCTGTAAACCTGAAGGCATACACTTTCTCAGCATGAATGACCTGTTTATTGCTTATGACACCTCCTAGGTTACATGGAGTGTCATCCCAGCTGAATATCCCAAGAGATGTATTAGTCACCCTAGATGACCTTTTTAAAGTTTGGGTGTCCACAGCTGGGTAACCAAAGGTACATTCTGTTATGGGTCAGTTCGCAGAACCTTACAACTCGTAGAAATATTGTCACACATGGTGAAAATGTCAGTCTCAGACATGCCTTGTAGAAACCAAATTACTTCTAGTAAACACCATATGGCTCTGTAAATTTTAATAGAAGGTTTTTTTGCTGTCAGAAAACTAATCACTTTGCTGAAAAATAACTGATCTATTCCTTTTGTGTTTGCTCTCCGTCTCTAGTGCAACTCAAGGTTTAAATGGAGCACTTCCCAATTAAGTCTCAAGTTTGTTCATTTGTTGTGCCATGACAACCTCTTATATGTTATTTCTGGCATAATAGTCCTCCCCCTACCATAGAAGCCATGGAGCCATGACAAAAAATGTATCTTACTGTTAGCAATGTGATCCATTTCTCCTGGTAGAAAGAAGATATTTGAGATTAATAGCAGTTACAACTTGGTATATCTTCTCAAGAAAAAACCTACTTGAACAGGACATGAGAAAGAGATTGGCCAACAATGAAATTGCGAGGGTAGATTTTTTTTTCTTAGAAAACTTGATGGATTTATTCTAGACTCAGAAATCCAAAATCACTTTAGTATTTGGAACGTGAGATAAAATAGATCAAACTCCGATATGCTCAGAATCAAAGGAGAACTTTCCTTGGAGGTAGGGATTGTGACTTTGTTTATTATACACATTTCTAGAGAATGTATGTGAATCTATGTTGTAGTGAAGACTGCTGTAGAAAAGATGAGCTCAGTCATAAAGAAATCTCTCTTATCCACATGGTCTGTGGATGTGGGTGCTTATATTAAAGACAGGTGGCTACATTTTTTTTCAAACTGTTGATCTCTGTCTTTCTGTCAGAGATGTACCATAAGCTTCCCTTGTATTTCTGCATCAACAACAGATTGGAAGGTGAAAAAGGCCCCAAAGTCTATGATATGTAAGGGAAATATACAAAACATTCTAGTTCTCCGTTCCTTTGGGGGTAACTTAATCATCTAAACATAATTCTGGGAATACAAAAGATCCAAATTAGAAAATGCTAACCTCATCTACTGCTGCTTCCTGGAGATACAGTACATAATAGATCACTTGTAATGCCAAAATGTGTTTGAATGTTTGCCTCACTGAAAAATGCAGCTTGGGGATGGTCAACACTATTTATGAATTCACCCTGAATTTTGTGAATACTTTTGGCTGAAACTAAAAGAATAAAACATCCAAGAATGTCTTTAAAGTTTAATTTTTGATAACCTTTTTTGCTTTGTTATATATAATGGGCTGGATAAAAAAAAGGGGAGAGAGGGTTGAGTAGTTCCTCTTTATTCAAGAGGAGTTGCCAGATATGTGGGAGGAGAGAGATTCAGTTTCTCCCTCCATTGGAACAGATTTAAATTTACATCACCTGATATCCAGGAAAATGTCCTAACCACCTTTTTATGTTCTGTTCTTGGGTTGGTATGTTCATAGTCTCTTTTGTTAATGATATTCCTCGTTGCATGGGCTAATTAAATAAATACTCACTGAGCCTGAGTAAAAGTGAAAATATTTTATAACCTGGTAGTTAGGACCCTCTCCTGGCCTTGGATCCCATCAACTTTCTTCTTGATTCAAAGGACAGGTTTCAAATAGGCTCTGGTTGGAAATAATGGAGAGAGAGGAAGAAAGCTGTGCTATGTGGTAATGCTCCTAATTGTGTACAAACTTCTAATGGATGGGAATTCCAATGCAATTCTTTCATTCACCTACTTGAAATAAATAACACTACTGAAGCATACCCCTCTGTACAGAGGGTTAAGCTGACCTCTGCTACAGTAAAGGTATACCAAAAAGAAAAAATGAAATAGGTATCATGATAGTATTTATTCCCTAAAAGCCAAACTCCTGCACTTATCCAGCTAAGGACAGACATACATATATATGACATTTTTCCCTTTTTCTTAATTTATAGTTTTAGAAAACCCCATTAAAGTAATCCCTTTGGAGATCTGTTAGGGGTATCTAATATAACATATGAAATATATGTTTCAAGAAATAGTTTTCATCAATACCTTTTGGTATATTTGGGTTTATCATCACAAGTAGGCATTTAGGAGTTGTAAGACTTTCTTTGCCCACGTATTCCTTTGAGCCCTTGGGTGAATTGCTTCTCCCATCATAGGTCCTTATGTGGTACCCGTGACAAAATATCTGATTGTCTCACAATCATTAATGACTTCATACTCTCAGTGCCCACATATAGTAGCAAAGAGCTGGTATCCCCAATTTATAGTTGGACAGCTGATGAGATGCAAAAGGACATGGCCAAGGTCATTTCAAGAGTATGTCACAGAGCAGGGAATTTCTCTAGACCTCTGTTTCCCAGTCAATAACATTGTGATGATACTGACTTCATGAGCATGTACTGAGGATTAACTGCTAATGTTTGCAAAGGACTATAGAAACTATATAAATAGAAACATTTCCACTGATTTTTGCTAAAGAAATGTTCATCAAACTTTAGAAGAGAATGAGACGTAAAGTTTCTGGTATAGAAATCATGCCAGCTGAGGTGCTGTCTTGTCATGTTCCCGAAATGTGGTCTGGGCCAGAGGGCTGAATCCCAAAGGGTCATCTTGTCTTCTGGGGAGGGGTGGGTGAATGGAGCAGAAAGATTCAGTTTGGTTAACATTAACTTATAAGTCAACAAGAACTTTTCTTGGAGGTCCAAAGACTGGTCTGCTCTCTGTCCTGTTTGAAATAGTCACAATAACAAACTCTCATTCTCCAGAAATTTTGGAAATACAGGTTATTAGTGGTTCTCTGCCTCATTCAGCAGTTGAACAAAGATGTAGAGGGGAGAGAAAGAGAGAGAGACTTTTGCTGCAGTTCTAACTTTATCCCAAAATGCAGTTCTGCTACATAACAAAAAACTATTTACAGAATGGAAGAAGGAGAAATGCATTGATTTTTCTCTTCTTAAATAAATTTATGAGGCACCTAGATGGGTATATTACACGAAACTTATTAGGCACAGTAGTTTGTCACTGAAATATAAAATAAATCATTATAACCAGATTAGTAAAACCCTCAATTTAAGATTTATTGGGAAATCACACAACAGAAAAATGTCATTCTTGAGCAACAGCGTGCTCTCTAATTCTTTCAAAAACTATATGTCTTTAATCTGGGAGTTTACTTTGGAAATTTCTATGCCTGTGTGAAAAGAATATGGCAAACTGGTAATAGTAGCTTCTCTTTTCTTCCAAGACAGAATGTGTTGACCCATTATTTAAAGGAAACATCAGTTAAGGAGGAAGAAATGGTACACACCCAGAAGTTCATTTAATTAATCAAAGCTTTCTTCTCTGACCTCCTAAGCTCTGATATTTTCTTTTCTTTTCCCCCTAATTTTAAAAGAGCAGTGACATTGGCAATACTTAGAAATGCTACTTTATATATAAGGCATGGCCATTCATATATACATATATTAAATTCTGAATGAAAAAACAATGGATGGAAAATGATTCACCCTAGCATGCTTTAAAGCAAAGACTAATACCTGGAGAGCGCACTAAGTCCTCACAGAGAGCAACCTTCAAAGCCTCAGCAGTCATTTTGCTCATGCCTGCCAAGAGTTTGGTCTTACAGTCAGCATTAAAAAAAACAATGTTATGGGCCTGTGACCACTGGGGCCGTATGGGTGGCACAGCCTGTCGGGTATGTAGCCCCTCCCCTCAACTCACCTGCCACAACTTTGATATTAAGCTATCAAGAGAGGGGGTTCAGTGGAGATCTTCCCGGGAGGGCTTCCCGACTCACGATTGCTTGGCACGATGTTCCATGGGGCTCCACCTCCCCTACACCCCGTCCACTCGCCAACCGCCTAGGTGATGGTACAATGTTGGTTTCGGCCTCACGGGCTTGCCTGCAGTCAGCTTCGGGTAGGGGACCCCACGCCTGAGTGGGCTCAGTTGGCTTGTGTCCCTCCCATCTTGATGCCCCAACCTTCTCTCTCTATCTCTTTGACTTATCTCCTTTTTTTTCTCTGTGGTCTTCAGAAGAAATATTCTCCTGGGGAGGAGAGGGATGTGGAGCCACCTCCTTCTCCCTAGCCACCTACAGGGGGCTCAACCACTTCCCCTGCTCTACCCCTTACAGGGAGCTTAAATGCTCGCCCTGGTCTGCCTCCCGCTGGGAGCTGCAGTGTTTCCTCTGCTCTGCATCCTCCAGGGGGCTGACGTGCTTCCCCTGCTCTGCCTCCAGCAGGGGGCTTGAAGATTTCCCTGCCTTGCTTGCTGGTGCTGCTCCAGCTGTGCCATTCCTCTCCCCGGCGGGAGCCTCAGCACATCTGGCGTGCTGCCTGCCAACTCTCCCTCTGGCTCCTCCTCTGCTTGGGTTCTGTCGGGGTTTTTAAACTTCCCCGCAGTGGCCGGTACAGCCGCCACAATTGGTCCAGCTGTTCCCCATGTGGGGAACAGCTGATTAAACAGACAGCATAACGCTGGCTCATGCGGCTGCAGCCGCAGTCCCAGTTCCTGCACCGCCGGGCCAGCAGGAGGTAGGTTCCCCCCGTGGGGGGTCTGTTTCTGGGTTTTGGGACCCGTGGAGCTTGCCCTTGCCCCTTTGAAAGCCTGTGGGGGGGTGTCGCCACCACAGGGCCATAACATTGATTTTCCACCAGTGATCACAATAGGTGAAAATGTATTGCATGTTGTAAGTAAATTTACGTACCTTGGCTCCATTGTTACCAACAACCTGTCACTTGAGGCTGAACTGAATAACCCTATTGGCAAAGCACCAGGTATCATAAGCATGCTGAGCAAACAAGTGTGGAATAACAGCAAACTGACCAAAATCAAAGTATATTGTGTTTGTGTCGTCAGCATCCTTGTTTATTGCAGCAAATCCTGGATCACATATTCGATGCAAGAAAAGTGCCCCAACAGCTTCCATATATGTTACCTTGTCCACATTCTAGGAATTTCATAGCTGGACAAAGTTGCCCATGCTGAGGTCTTGGAACATCCCATGTTTCTGAGCATCCATTCTCTTCTTAGCCAGTGTTGGTTTTGATGGCTTGGTCATATGTGGAGAATGGATGATTGTTGTATACCTAAGGATCTCTTGTATGGAGAATTCTTTACAGAAAGAAGACCATGTGGGTGTCCTTATCTCTGGTTCAAAGATACTTTCAAGAGAGAGATGAAGGCAATGAACATCAAGCCAAATGACTGAGAAAAGATTACTAAGGATCTAAGTGCCTGGAATCTATTAGGCATGGAATGAAGGCTTTTGAAAAAGGAAGAGCCCAACATGCAGAGGAAAGAAGAAACCTCAGGAAGAACTCCACACCACATTCAGCATTATTTGATATGAGCTTTAAATGTGATCAATACAGGAGATGCAGTCACTTAAGAACTGGGCTGTACAGCCATACTCACAAATGTTCAGCTAGCTGATGCCTTATTTGGCACAATTCTGTTGTCTTGTGAGACAAACAGATGTCTACTACTATCTTAAATTCTGAATCAGAAAACAACTTATTTTTTATGTCTTCACTGATTATGTAATGTGTAGTACAGACGTGTCCTCTAACTAACTTTAACATTCTCAATTTGTTATAACAATCATATATAATTTTTGGACAGGAATGTAACCCAAAACTTCTTGGTGTGTGGAATCCAAATTATTTTCTTTTTGGCTCTCTTCTCTTCAGTCCAGGACAGCCTCTTTCATTTAACCAAATGATAAAGTTATGTGGTCAGCCTGAAAAACAAAGTAATTTATCTACAGAAGGTACTCTTGTACAGAATGAGCTGTGACTCATCGATCTAAGAACTCCATACAAGTATATTAAAAAGGAAAATTTTAATACGTTGGTGAAGTAATTACAGAAGACAGGAAAAAAAACCAACATCTTGTTTATGCTGATTAAAACAAAAGCCTTGTTCTTTGGTAATGGAGAAAGATCATGCTCCTATTCCTCTGTCACAAATCATCTATGATAGCGCTGATCGGAATTAGTCTAAAGGATTGCAGCAATCAGCAACCCTCTGTAGTGAGGGCAAGAACAGATGAGTGATCAATTTTGCTTTCAGTTTAAGATTGAAAAAGAAACAGGCCAAAAAGCAAAGAGAAAGGACTAGAAACAGGGCCTCTGCTGCTTTTAGGAAGGATCATTCCTGCGGTGCTGTCTATCTACTTCCATTGTTAGGAAGTGCAAGAACTCCACATTGTTGCTGTAGCACTGAACAGCCAGGAGCAGGCAGACCACTCTATGCCAGCAGCAGCCAGGGACTTTAAATTCACAAGGCAGTTTGGTTAACAGTAACTGATATCTCCCACTGATATCTCCCACACAGGACTCAGCACCACCCTCCCCTCCCCCACCCCCACCAGGTTTTGCCCAAGGCACAAAATTTGCTAGTTATGCTTCTGCAAGTAGGGTATTGTGGGCTCTTGGTAGCAGAAATATTTCATCCAGAGCCAGTGATGAAATTAGGTGAAGATGGTCAGAGAACAGAAGCATATTTCCAAGGCCCATCCTCTCAGCCACATGAGATATCAGAATTACGGGTCATGCATAGTGGGTCCTTCAGATATTCACAGGACCTTGATTCTTGTTGTATGCTTTGCACATAGTGATACCAAGTGCTTGTGGATGTTTATTGCCTGGTTTGAGCAGTGACATGTTAAATACTGAAATTATCGTTAGGCTCCAGAATCAGTGCTTCATTGAGATAAATGTAGGCAGTTCACAATTATTCTCATAGAAGTTACAGTTTCAGGGTCTCTTGAGACTGAAATTGAACACTGCTGCTTTGGCTTACTCTTTAGACCCTTGTCAACCTTAGAGGTCATAATGAATGCTTAGTTTTTGACCTGGCAACCTCCAGAAAAATGACTAAGTCAGTGAGTCTCTGAGCTAAACTATTTCAGCCTTTCCCTCCATTAGAATGGAAAAAAAAAGGCAACTGAGAGTGTTTTTGAAAAAAGTTGATCAGTTTCAGTCAGATAGGAAGCAGTCTAAGGATGTATGACCCTATAACAGTGATTCTTAAATGTGGTGCCATGATGCAGGAGCTGCTGCAGCAGTGACAGCCAGGTAAAATTGCCCAGCTGCTCCTGCTTCTAAGGGCTGTGATCACCCTAAGGCAGGAAGGACCTGGACTGCTGTAATCCTCATAGTTTGCCCCCTCCTACACTCCAAGAAACAGAGGCTCACAGAATCATTCTACTGACCTGGCTCTGTTTCCAGAGTATGCTACATTGCTTCGCAACGGTTGACCTGTCTGTTTACTTGACTCTGCTGCTCTTGGATCATGTTGACTAAATCGAAGTTCCCTGTTTATTGCTCACATACAGTCATCTATACCCCATTTTTGCATAATCACATACTTTTCATAGAATCATAGAGAAGTATGGAAAGAAGGGACTTCCATAGGTCATCTAGTTTCAACCCCTGCCTGAGGCAGAATAATCCCTATCCAAAACATCCTATACAAATCCATTATCTACCTATTAGCAAAACTACCCAGTCAACCTTGACAGCTACAAGACAACTACCCTGCCACAGATAAAGTAGGAGAATCACATTAGCCGACATCCTACTGCTGCAAGATTGCTAAAACATACTCAAGAGATCCAAGGAAGACGACCATGAACCCTTTCACAGTCCCCCTCTCCCCCCACTCCCACCTTTATGCAACGGAAGGCAAAAACTGTCCCTTCAGACAGTTCCTTCACAACCCTGGGTGAAATACATTGGGCCCTGCTGACTTTGTTCAGACACATCAAAAAACTCTCTCTCTCTTATTATCTCATTCCTCAGCTTGCCCCCATCTTTATCCAAATAATCCTTGTTAGCTGTGTGGCTGCAGCCTAATTTTTTTGTGTGTTTTTTTTTTGTTTTGTTTTGTTTTGTTTTGTTTTGTTTTGGTTTGGTTTGGTTTGGTTTGGTTTGTTTTGGTGACAACTGAGGCAAAATAGCTGTTGAATTACTCTGCCTTCTTTGCATCTTCTGAAAAGAATTTTCCCTGGCTAGTTACCAGAGGACCCAGTTTCCTTGGTCTTTCTTTTCTAGCCAACATACTTATAGAATATGTTCTTGTTGTCTTTAACTTCCCTCACCTGGTGCAGCTCATTCTTCATCTTTGCCTCCTTGATTTTGCTATTTTCTGATATTCTTCCTTGGTGACCTGCCCATTTCCTTTTTAATATACTGCCTGCATGATTTCCTTTTGTATTTGAGGTATCCTAGAAGCTCCTTATTTAGCCTCATGGGTCTCTTACCATTCTTCTTGTGCTTCCATCATGTTAAGACAGTTTCCTGTTGGGCTTCCAATACTGTACCCTTTAGTAGCTTCCAGTCTTCTTGGGTGTCTTTATCCTTTAGTCTTTCTTCATATGGCACCATGCCTATTAACTTCTTGAGTCAAGTGAAATCCGCCTTTTTGAAACCTAGTGTCCTATTTCTGCTGACTTTGTGCTTTACTCATCTCAGGATCTGGACTTTTATTCACACCCAGATACATTCTTATCTGCTATCTTCTTCCTCCTGAACCAGGGAACAAGTGTACATGTTTTTGACATACAAGGCAACACCATCACCTTTTCTTGCAACCCTGTCCTTCTGAAACAGAGTGTAGCCCTCATGGTTGACATTCCAGTCATAAAAGCTCTCTCACCAGGTCATAATTCTTTTCACAGGCTGTGAATTCTATCTTGTCTTGTTTTTTGCCTACATGTCACATGATTGTATAAATATATTGGACATATTATGCATTTTGACCTACTCTCTTCCCTTTTGCATCACTGTTGCTGTCCTTTGAGTCTTTGTCCCTATTCCAGAGTTGAGCTGCTTCTTTCTGTCCTTTCTCCTCTGGACTGTTACCTCTATTGCTAGAGGGTTTTGTTCACCATCCTTCTATATAAATTAGTTTAAAGCCCTCCTTACTACATTGGGCAGACAACACCCAAAGATACTCTTCTAAATTCTGGTCAGATGGATATCATCTCTTGATAACACTCCTCCTTCCCAGCAGATCTGCTTGTTGTTGAAGAATATGCCTTCACATAAACAACACCATTTTAGCCATGTGTTTACTTCTGTGATATGATAGTCTCTTCCTGGGCCCTTGTCTTCCACAGGGAGGGTTGATGAAGACATAGGCCATAGAACAGGGTGGGCCACCCAGGCCATGGCCAGACCACCTTTTATCACATTAATTTAGCTAGCTATGCAGTTAAAAAAATAGGTATATAGTTTTAACCAGAATGACAATTGTGCATTTTTGGCTTATATAAATTAACGTGCTAAAAGTTGGTCGGGCCATGGCCCAGGTGGTCCACCCCGTTCTGCGGCCTATGAATGGAGACACCACTTGTGTTCCAAGCTCATTAACCTAAGAGCCTCGTAGTCTTCTCTGAGCTTCTCAGCACTTCCCAGCATTATAGCAATCATACCTTGTTCATTTGGATGAAACTGCATAGATAAGGAAAGAAAATGGAACTGTCCTGCCTTGAGACCAATGATCTGAAAGCCAAGATGTTTGAGTATAGAGCAAAGCAAATGTTAGAGGTGGGGGTTGTTCTTTAGACAAGGCCCGGAGCTACAGCATATGAAACTTTGTCAGAATGTATTTAATTTTATATAAAAATCAGGAAGATACTGTCACTGCTCCAAGGACAAGTCCTTATCCTCCTCAGGTAGACTGGATTTTTGCCAGTGAGGCTGCTGCCAAACCCCAGTAAGCTGTGGCCAGAAACAAAGTGATTCAGAGATTCTAGAGGAAGGATCCTGATCAGGACTCCAACATAGAATGGATTTCCCTGAATAACAAGAACAAGATCATGCTCTGAGGAAGACAGAGCTCCCAAATGCTGATGGACACCCAGCATGGCAGTGCTAGGGAAGGGACCTGACAGTATTATAATGCCCCATTGCATGGAACTGTAATACAAAGAGTTTAATGCATTTTTGTTCCTGGGACTCATTGCCATTTTGATGCAGTGGGATTGGCTGGAGCCAGAAGTGGATCCGGGATTTTATGAAGGGGGATGCAGAGGCAGTGACTGGTGCTGCTGGGATGACTGTACTCCCTGTTCCCAGTCTTCTTTCTTCTCTTCCCTCCACCAACCCCGCACAGGGGCAGGCAGACTGTGCTATGGGAGCAGCAGCTGGGGATGTTAGGTCCCCCAAGCAATCACTACTGGCGGGTAACATACCCTCCTCTCCCCATCCCCTGCTGGCTGCTGCTGCTGGCTTTGCCTTCCTGGGAATGAAGTGAGCTCCAGAGCTGCTCCACCCAGATTATGCAGGGGCTGGACTCAATCCAGGATAGTGGCAGTGGGAGTATGCTGGTGGGTTCCCCCTCCCCACACCTGCTCCTGGGTTGGTGGGGAACACCCAGCCAGAACTAGACAGGGGTGGGGACTCTGCCCACCACCACCACTGCTGCCACTGTCCTGGGTTGCACCCCATCCTCACACAGCCTAGCTGGAATGACTTGGGAACTCCCCTAGCCCCTGGCACAGTGGCAGTGATAGGCAGGGGACGGAAGAATAAAAGGAAGAGCAATTCTTATCTTCTTCAAGGACTTAAAGAAATCCCTAACTGCTGCTCCTGCTGTGTCATCAGAAAAGGGGGTGTGGCCCTTCCACTGCACCCCTCTGGATCTGGCTGGTTGAAGCCTTTAGGGACCTATGTAGCTCATTTTAGGGGTTTTTTGCTTGTTTATTTTTCCTCCAACACCTAATCCTCAAAACAGCATCTATGCTACATAATTTAATCTCTTCAGTAATGTATTGGAAAAGTTTCATGTTCCATCTGCCACGCTGCAACACCACCTCTCCCTCCATCCTCTTTCTCACTTCTCTTAATATTTCATCTCCTTTCTGAATACTTGTTGCCTTCACTGTCTCTTGTGCTCAAAATGGCACCTGAACTGTTAGAATGTGTTGAATATTGCTTCTTGTTCAAGACAGTGGTGCCCTGAGGGTTAAAAACCCAAGCATATCTTAATGCAGGTATGTTTATTGAAGTGTCAGGGAAGAAAGGGAAAATGCAATCTAAAAAGTACTTTGCTTCACAGTTTGAGCAATGCTCTAAGCTTTCAGCTACGTTTGCATTTTATGAGGTATATTACCCAAAGTGAGACATTTAAAAATCCATAGAGATTATAAAAAGCTCAGCTTGTTTTAATTAGACTCTCAGCATCATTAATATTTTGGTTTCAGAGCAATTAATACCAGACATCGATTTATTTTGCAAAACATTTTGAAGATCTGCAAGTGATAAAAGAATTTGCAGCAAAGGTAGTGCTCTGTTTTGGCATGGATGTTGCAAGGCAATGTAACCTTCTTGGCACCACTGATGGGACTAATGTCCTTCTAGTCCTGCTGTAGTTCTAAGGAGACCATTCTGGTGAATTGTATCATGGCCTAACTTCTGGGGTGTCATTGCCCTTTACAATGTGCCCCTTCTGTGCCATTAAGGGGCACATTCCAGAGGGCAATAAAAAGGCAATATCCTCTAATACAGCATTAGCCTGCAGGGGTATGGATGCAATTAGTAATATTTTCCCTACAACCTTTCAAATCTCCTGGCCCTTCCCAGCAGCTCAGGGTTGGTAAAGGCATGGTATAAAAGGAGAAGTCAAGTAAAAAATGACTTACCTTTTCCAAGCGTATTCCTAATGGCAGGAAGAAACCACTTTCTTGGCAGGGGGTAGTAACCTGATTGAGGTAATGCATAGTTGACCTCCCACTTTCACTTATAGTGGGAAGATCTAGGCTATATGCCAACTTTATGGAAATGGAAGACTCCTCCCTAGCTTTCTCCTGTGGCCATACGGCTGAGGGCAAATGAAACTCAGGAGCATCTGAACCCCAAACCTAGAAGGTCATGATATTCATGACAAGAACACCTGGATACCTGGTTCCAGTCATGTCATGAGTGTGTGTGGGTGTTTGGAAGGGGCAGGGGGCAATAGCATATGGCTAGAAATGCTGTGGACTCTGCTGGAGCCCAGCCCAATGAACTGTATGGTAAATCATGATCCTATTGGCTTTGGACTAATGTAATGCATAGTTTGTATTATATGCAGGTAGGTACAAAAGTGTTGCTTAAAAGTGTGTTCTAAAACTTGCATCAGTTTCAAAAAAGATGTAAAATACATCAACCAGTGTGGGGTGCCTGTCTGGTATGGTGCAGTACAGAGGGAAAGGAGGGGATGTGGCAAGGGGGCCCCAAGGGGCATGAGGGATGCATAGCTTGTGCACTTAGGACATATGGTCCCTGGCTGCTTGGAAATTAGGAAGCCTCGATTTGAAGTGTTAGCAGTACACATGACAACAGTCCCAACCACTAATCTGCCAACACCAAATTTATTACTGCCAAATAGTGATCAAAAGTGATATAGTTCCAAATAGCTATGACCATGGGATATGGTCACCTGACTCTCCAAACTAAGAGGGGCCTTCATGCTAGGGTTTTGCAGAACAGGGGTGGGAGACAGATCTCTAGGAAAGTGGTGGTGGTTATCCTGAAATTCTGCTACTCCAGCAGTGCACCCTAGCTCTTCCTAACAGCTAATGCTAGCTTTCTGCAATTCTACCAGCTTCATTTGCTTCAGTAAAAGTTTATCCTCAGTTAGCCACTTGATTTCATTCTCCTCAATGCAGCAGCTAACTCTTAGGGCATTTTTACACATGCTCTGGGGGACAGGGTGGGGGTACTTTAATGAAAGTGGTTCCAAGAGCCACTTTAATTAAAGCACCTGGAGCGTATTGTGTATCAGCATTTCTGGTCTTCAGAATGGTGGCTTGGGGCACTTTTTCTAAAGCTTGTCAAACAAGCTTTAGTTAAAGCACCCCCACCATCATTTTGAAGCATAGGGACACCATGGGGATACATAAGATGTGGAGACTGGCTGGGGCGCAGTAATTACCACGTTCCAGCAGGCTTGATTAATCAAGTCTACTCAGATGCACTGCAATTACAACATGTTGGAGCACCCTCCATGCTCATGTACAGGCAGCTTTAAAGCAAAAACTCTTAAACTACAAACCCAAGTACAGAAGCCTCCCAATAGCCTACCACTGTATTCCCTGACAGTTTGAAAATGGCTCTAGATCATAGAAGATGAATGGTGGTGACCCCAAATCCCAGAATTCCATTGGGTTCCTGAAGATTTCCTATGATCTGCTAAGAGGAAAATCTTTCCTAGAACACTGTGCTACTATTTAAAACATTCACTGATACATAGAGCATGCTAATTTAAAAGGAAATTGTCTAAAAGCAAACACATGGATGCGATTTGTTTTGAACCTTTTGTTGCACAAAAGTCTATTTGCAGAATATAGCCTATTCTGTTTTAACCTGCTTACTCAGATAAGATCTCAGGAACAGGAAGCCAAGTAATAATGTTTGTTTTTTTCCTCAGACCAGTAGCTTTTGTTTTGGAGAGAAGAGGCTTCGGCCATTCACCCACCATGAAGCGTGTTTTGTATGGGAAAGGGAACTTAATGGATCAGGGAGTCTCCCACAGCTACCGTTAATTCCAACACACATTTTTTTCCCTTCCAAAGTCATGTGTGTCTTCAAGATTAAATGTCCAGTGCTCACTCAATCTATTACTTCCCTGGGAGCAGTTCTTCTCATCTTTCCAGGAGAGAGAAAGAGGGAGAGAGAGGGAGGGAGAGCGAGAGAGCGAGAGCAAGAAAGAGCAATGTGCTCTGAATTCCCCATTTTGATCACTGTTCAGAACAGCAGTCAGACACTGTAAAAAATGCAAACATTGAGAAAAATATTTAAAAATTAAGCATATAGAAAGAAGACCTGGCAATGGGACTTCTTGTAAATATGTTTATTATGAATAGTAAATTGTATTAATGGGATACTGTCAATTTAAGATGGAAACTCATATGGTACAATTGAATAGTTATGGTTAGAAAATGACTATGTGAGAATGATGCCTTCTTGCTCTATTCCCTGTGAAACATGTTGCTGTTATCCATGACGCAGAAGAGCCAGTACAATTCTTTGATATCGAGCTGGACAATTTTCTGGTTTGCAAATCAAAAGAACAGTTTCACCCACAAGTTTTCACATACAAACAAAGAATGAAGTTTGACTTTCAAATCTCAGGCTTATGTTATATAATTGTTCTTCATCAAGAAAACAAGAAAATGCAAAAGTATCAATGTGAGTTTAGAAAACCTATTTGTAGGGAAGAACTATGCTTTAAGGCTATGAGACCTATCTGATTTAACCAGTATGCAAACTTTGTAGCAACTGGAACTTGAAATCTGGCAGCAGCAACACATTGGACACTGTTGTCCTCCTACCTTACCTGTGTCAGGTTAGGGTGTTTATGCCTTGCAATTTTAACTGGGTTGACTGTGTAGTTTTACTACTATAGTTTTACTGTGTAGACTACTAGGTTAGACAATGGGTTTGTATAGGGTGATTTTGGTAGGGATGATCCAGCCTCTTGCAGGTGGTTGGATTAGCTGACCTCTGAAGGTCCCTTCCAGCCCTGCTTTTCTATGATTTTAAATAAATCTTAAATAAAACATATACTGAGTATCCCATGTGACAAGTTCCCCAGATAAGTATTTGTTACTACACCATAGGCTAACTTTTAGCAGTTTCTTAAGAAGTGTATCTGTGTGTTTGCTAATCTGTTTCTTCTTCTCTCTCTCTCTCGCTCTCTCTCGCTCTCTCTCTCCCACACACACACACACACACACACACACACACACATCTATATTTGCATATATTGTTTCTTTCTCTATAGTTTGCATGCTTTGTGTATATGTTAAATACAAAAAAAACTATAGGGGACAGGTTAATCTGTGTTTTCTACATGGGAGGAGTTTCATAAGTAAAAAAAGTATAAAAGCACATAAATTATTTAGGTTTATGAATCCCACTGAAATCTGACAAGGCATAAGCACTAGGCGTGTGCAAAGCAGGCCCTATTCAATTCGGATTCGGACCCAATCAGAGACAGTGATTAGATTCGTAGATTCAGATCATTGTCCCCAATTCGATTCAGCCAAATCCTAATCTGAAGAATCGGAGAATCAGTGATTTGGCCATAGACACAGCTTTAAATGTTTTTTCTACATACCTCAAGATACCAAGCACAGCTTGTGAACACTGTGATGCTGGGGTGGATGGAGCGTCCCACAGGAGCATGTGGGCCCCCACATGCTCAGCAGTGAACCCAGAATGGACCATAAGTACTTCCAGTCCACTTCCGGGCCTGCTGGGGAGCACGCTGGGGGGCTTCCCCGACTCGGTGATCGGCTGCAGGGGGACCCCGGGTCCCCCCCCAGACCCAGAAAGCATAGGCGACTGGTAGGGGGTGCACAGGAGTGTATGTACCCCCCTGACAGGCCCGGTGCCCCCCCCATGGCCGACACTGATGCTGTTCATAAGGCTGGTGCCCGCCCGACAGGGCTGCTGCCGGCAGTGGCTTCTGCGGGTGCCCCCCCCACTTTCAGGAGGCACCAGTCACTCATGCCAGGAGGCACCAGTCACTGAGCTGGAGGGACATGGGGGGGGCTTCTGGTCCACTTCCAGGTCTGCTGCCAAGCATGCTGGGGGCTAACCCACACTTCTGTGGGACACTCCATGTGCCCCAGCATCACAGCATTCATGAGCTGCCTGCTACCTAGAGGTATGTAGAAAAAACATTTAAAGCTGTGTCTATGCCTGAATTGCCAAATCTCTCCAAATCATTTTGGAGGGTTCCGATTTGATTCAAAGAGATTAAAGGGTCTCCTGATTCAATTTGGATTTGGAGCTTTGGCCACCAAATCAGTCCAAATCTCCACGGAATTGAATCAGGGACTGAAACTTCACACAGCCCTAATAGGCACCCAGATCACAAAGGTGCTTTTGGAAAGTTTTGCACCAAAGCGTTTGTCTTTAAGATATATTGGCTTAATTCAGTCTTCAGTTAAATCCACCTGGTCTGACTGAGGTCAGTGTGCTTTTACATTATTTAACTGAGAGCTGAATTTTTCTCTTTTTCTCACATGCTGTGTGATTAACAACAATAACAATATAGGCAGTAACAGTGTGTAGGAGAAGCTGCAACTTTAAGAAGCTCTTAAAAGCACAAGGTGGAATCAGTTGCTAGGTTGTATAAGAAGCTCATGTTAGGCAATATTTGTCAGTGAGAGATGCTCAGCAAACTAGATCTCTGTCCAGCTCCTTGACTCTGAGTGGCTACTGAAAACACTTCCTTTTTAGCTTCCTTTTTTACAGGACATCCCATCTAATACATCTTAACTAGATCCTAAGCATGACATTGTCTTTAGGCTTTTGTAAGACTATCAGCCAAGGTGCTAACCTACTAAAAAATGAAGCAATACCATTAGGTCATATTACATAATCCAGTGAACAGCTGTTTCACAGTAACTTTTAGCCTCTACCAAGCATCCAGCACATTACAGCTAATGATGCTGTGATTAACAAAATGAATAGCTTTAAAACACAGGTCTTTTGACTGGCTGAACAGGAGGTAAAATATTATAGTAGTTTTGTCATTGTAATTATAATTATAAAGAAAACTGAGGGAAAATGTTCCAGGGAGCACAGTGTTTTGATTACAAATATGACTTTTCTCTCTCTCTGTCTCTCTACTATATTTTATTTCCTTTTGTATTAGCCTTATAAACTTTGATCTGACTAATGTCCAGTTGAGGAAACCTGAGAAGCAGATTACTAGGCAACACACACTGCAAAGTGAAGCTTCTACTCCAGTCCATTACTGTTGAAATGGTGATGGATTCCTAACAGTGCTAGAAATCATCAGATTCAAAATACCTGAGACAAAGACAGACAAGTGAAGCAAGAAATAACTTTGAAAGTAGGAGTTAAAAATAAACTGAGGCAGGAAAGAGAAAATACAATAAAGATGAAGGAAAAAATGGGAAAAGAAGAAAGAAAATGCAAGATAAATGAAGAGGGACAAGGCTGAGCATTTGAAGAAAGGAACTGCTAAAAATAAAGGATTCAACTGGGGAGAATGTGAAAATGGATATTGTTTCTTAGCAGATTTCAATTAATCGCTGATTGTTTAACCAATTCATTTCTTTACCAATTTAACTTTTGAAATAAGTCTGTCCAAGTGTGCTTTCTTATACTACTTTTCTTGTCAAGAAGTCTAATACAGACCCTCTCCTTCTGTGATCCCAGGTGGAAAGTACAGTATGAGGTTGAGGCATCAGAAGCCTGTCTCAAAGTCAGTTTCCAGTGTTAGTGAAGAACTAATCTTAAAAAATACCCCTAGCAAAAGGCCACATGTGTGAAGAAACTTCTTGAGAATCAGCCCTTGAGAATTGGTCTGAGCCATTTCCTTGATGTTCCTTGGGAGGCTTCATTTCCTAAAAAGAGCTTTATCTTTGATTTGCATCTGGCTAGCCGTTGTCTGGGACTTCTAAGAAGGCATGGAAGGTATGCATTTTCTTACCTATACATTGAATTTGCTATATAAAGTCTTGGAATTTTGAAATATGTTCTTCTTACAGAATTTATAGCCTCCTTGAATAGGGTGTTAGGAATAAGCAAAGAACCTGCTTGGGATGAACAAAGCACTGGTCAGCAAACAAAGGTCAAGAAGTAGAAGAATAGATTGAGAATCAGGATATAAAAATAGCAAAATATTCTTTATAAATAAAAAGAACAGAAAAAAATTAGTGGGTCTTCAATGCAGTGAAGATAGGGAAACACTAATTCTAACGTAATCTAGGAATGAATGGCTCAAAAAGTGAATAACAAAAAATGAGGGAATGATGCCTAATGAAAAGGAGACATGGAAATGTAAATTACCGCAGCTAAGTTGAAGGGAAAAGTCTAAATACTTAATCAGTTGTTGACACTAGGTAATCTCCATTCCAGAATTCTGAAAGAATGGGCACATGAATCTATAGGTAACTAGTAGGGTGAAAGTGCTAGACTTTAGGAAAGCTGATTTCAATGAACTCAGGCGATTAGTCAAGGACGCACTGCAGAGTAGGAGTTTTGAAGAGATGGGAGCCCAGGAAGGGTGGCTGTGCCTTAAGGAAATGATCCTTCAGGCACAGAAGGAGACGATCCCGATGTGAGGAAAAAGAGGGAAAGGGGCCAGGAGGCTTCCTTGGCTGACCAGAGAAATCCAGGGCAGCCTGCGGACTAAAAGGGGAGCATATAAAAAGTGGAAATGGGGAGAGATTACCAAAGAGGAGTATACCTCCTCTGCTCGCACTTGTAGGGAGGCAGTTAGACAGGCCAAAGCTACCATGGAGCTGAGGATGTCATCCCAAGTAAAGGATAACAAAAAATTGTTTTTTAGATATATAGGGAGTAAAAGGAAGGCCCAGGGTGGAATAGGACCCCTACTAAATGGGCAGAAGCAATTGGTGATGGACAGGGGGGACAAAGCTGAACTCCTCAACGAGTTCTTTGCCTCAGTGTTCCTAAGTGAGGGGCAGGAAAAGGCTCTCACTGGGATTGTAGAGAGACAGCAGCAAGGCACCAGACTGCCATGCGTAGATCCTGAGATGGTGCACAGGCACTTGGAGGAACTGGATGCCTTTAAGTCAGCAGGCCCGGATGAGCTCCATCCGAGGGTACTGAAGGCACTGCCTGACGTCATTGCACAGCCACTGGCGGTAATATGTGAACACTCATGGCGCACGGGCCAGGTCCCGGGGGACTGGAAAAGGGCCAGTGTGGTCCCCATTTTCAAGAAGAGGAGGAAGGAGGACCCAGGCAACTATAGGCCAGTCAGTCTCACCTCCATCCTTGGCAAAGTCTTTGAAAAAATTATCAAGGCTCACATTTGCGAGAGCCCGGCAAGACAAATTATGCTGAGGGGAAACCAGCACGGGTTCGTAGCAGATAGATCATGCCTGACTAATCTAGTCTCTTTTTATGACCAGGTTACGAAACGCCTGGACGCAGGAGTAGGGGTTGATGTCATATACTTAGACTTCAGGAAGGCCTTCGATACGGTATCCCACCCCATACTGGTGAACAAGTTAAGAGGCTGTGACTTGGATGACTACACAGTCCGGTGGGTGGCGATTTGGCTAGAGGGTTGCACCCAGAGAGTCGTAGTGGATGGGTCGGTATCGACCTGGAAGGGTGTGGGCAGTGGGGTCCTGCAGGGCTCGGTCCTTGGACCGATACTCTTCAATATCTTCATCAGTGACTTGGACAAGGGAGTGAAGTGTACTCTGTCCAAGTTTGCGGATGACACAAAACTGTGGGGAGAAGTGGACACACCGGAGGTCAGGGAACAACTACAAGCAGACCTGGACAGGTTGTACATATGGGTGGAAAACAACAGAATGCAATTCAACAAGGAGAAATGCAAAGTGCTGCACCTAGGGAGGAAAAATGTCCGGCATACCTACTGCCTAGGAAATGACCTGCTTGGTGGAACGGAAGCGGAAAGGGATCTTGGAGTCCTAGTGGACTCCAAGATGAACATGAGTCGGCAGTGTGACGAAGCCATCAGAAAAGCTAATGGCACTTTATCGTGCATCAGCAGAAGCATGACGAACAGATCCAAGGAGGTGATACTTCCCCTTTATCGGGCACTGGTCAGACCGCAGTTGGAGTACTGCTTGCAGTTTTGGGCGCCACACGTCAAGAGGGATGTGGATAACCTGGAGAGGGTCCAGAGAAGGGCCACTCGTGTGGTTAAGGGCTTGCAGGCCAAGCCCTATGAGGAGAGACTGGGGCACCTGGACCTCTTCATCCTCCGCAAGAGAAGGTTGAGAGGCGACCTTGTGGCTGCCTATAAGTTCATCACGGGGGCACAGAAGGGAATTGGTGAGGTTTTATTCACCAAGACGCCCCCGGGGGTTACAAGAAATAATGGCCACAAGCTAGCAGAGAGCAGATTTAGACTGGACATTAGGAAAAAGTTCTTCACAGTTAGAGTGGCCAAGGTCTGGAATGGGCTCCCAAGGGAGGTGGTGCTCTCCCCTACCCTGGGGGTCTTCAAGAGGAGGTAAGATAAGCATCTAGCTGGGGTCATCTGAACCCAGCACTCTTTCCTGCCTATGCAGGGGGTCAGACTCGATGATCTATTGAGGTCCCTTCCAACCCTAGCATCTATGAATCTATGAACCTTACTGCAACTTGAGATCATTGCTCCTTGTTGTGTCATTTGCCACCACTGAAAACAGTCTCGCTCCATCCTTACTGGAACCACCATTCAGGTAGTTGAAGGATGCTAATAAATCCCCTCCAGTCTTCTCTTCTCCAGATTAAATAAGTCACTTCCCTCAGCTTCTCCTCAGAAGTCATGTACCCCAGCCCCAAAACCATTTTTGTTACCCTTGGCTGGACTCTGTTCTACATCCTTTCTGTAGTGCGGGGGGAGGTGCAAAACTGGACACAGTACTCCAAATGTGGCTTCACCAGTGCTAAATAGAGGGGAATAATCACTTCCCTTGATCTGCTGGCAACACTCCTAATAATGCAGATTTGATATTCTGAGTTTGGCTAGTCTTTTTCAATATTTTTTTCTTGCCTGTGAGACAGGGTGAAGTTACACTTAGACCACACTAAATCTGTGGAATGTTAAAAAAATGTTAGAACGTGCTGTGAGCAGTCACACGTTAAGGGTTAATACAGTTTCTTGTTTGCACAGCTCTGACTTGCCACTTGAGGGCTAGTGAGCAAATGCTTGGCTGGGAGCCAGGGCACCTGGGCTCTATCTCTGCTCTAGGGTGCAGGGAAGAGCTGAGAGCAGTGCATCCTGGGATGCTGGAGGACTGCAAATTGCTCATTTCATGTCTGTGGAGCAGACTTAAATTACCCTAACTAGATTGCAGACCCCATAGTTAACCCTTGTCTTAAGCGCCATAACTCTGAGTTGCACAGAAGGCACTTAGCTTGAATTAACAAGTTTTAATGTGGATGCTTGTGCTTTAAGTGCTCTAAGTATGGTCTAATGTGTACCTCAGTTCCTTTTACACTATTTCCTTTAGCCTCATTTATGCTGATATGGGCCAGCTTAAAATTAATATAGATAAAGACACGGCTGTGCGAAATGCGCCGTATTAAATTCGGATTTGGGTTCAGCCCGAATCAGGGACAGTGATTTGATTCGTTGATTCGGATCACTGTCCCAGTTTGATTCGGTCAAATTGAAATCTGCAGATTCAATGATGATTCAGAGAATCAGCGATTCAGGCATAGACAGAGCTTTAAATGTTTTTTCTACATACCTCGAGGTACCAGGGACTCATGAATGCTGCGATGCTCGGGTGGATGGAGAGTCCCACAGGAGTGTGGGGGTGCCCCCTGCAAACCTGGAAGTGGACTGGAAGTACTGGAAGTGGTCTGCCGGGGAGCTCACTGGGCCCCCCTGTGCCCCTCCCTGGATTGGCAATTGGCTGCAAGAGGACCCCAGGTGCGCCCCCAGACCCAGGAAGCACCAGTCACTGAGCCAGGGGAGCATGGGGGGCCCCTGCTGTGCACTTCCCAGAAGACCCAGAAGTGAACCAGAAATGCTTCTGGTCCACTTCCAGGTCTGCTGCTGAGTGTGCTGGGGAGCCCCCTATGCTCCTGTGGGAGGCTCTATCCAACCCACCATCTCAGCATTCACGAGCCACCTGGTACCTTGAGGTATGTAGAAAAACCATTTCAAGCTGTGTCTATGTCTGAACCGCTGAATGGTTCTGAATCTCTCCAAATTGATTTGGAGGGTTCTGATTCAATTCAGAGATATTACAGAGTCTCCAAAGCTATTATAATACAAGCTAGAAGGATTCTAGTTCAACATGGATTCTAGTCCATCCTCTACAATGGTTGTTAATGAAGTTCTTCAAAGACAGGTCTTGGAATCCAGTTCATTCAAACTGATGATCCATAAATTGAGGCTGGAAATGATAAGGTAATAACCATGAGAACAATAAGGTTCTTTTTATCAAACAAGTATTAGCAAAAAAAAGGAGGAATGTTGACTCTGTGAATATACCAAATTTAGTAAATACTGGCTGTGTCTACAACAGATACTAAATGACTGTGGAGTAACCAGAGTTACTTCACAGTAGTGTTGCCAAACACCTTTTAGGTAACAGTGACTGTGCAGTTGTTCACTACTACTATGCAGTAATGTTTCATCATGTTTCATGCCACATAACGCTACTGTACAATAATAATGAGCTGGTTGGTCAAGTTCTGAAAAGGATTCCAGGGCATGGCTGCCTGCCATATTAGGGACTGGATTCATTGCCCCAGGGGAATTACTTCCAGTCTTACATTATGATTTAGTTTTTCTCTCGTCTAGCCACATAAGACTCAATATCATCTTAAACTTTTCTACACTGCTGTTGGATAATATTTCAGCAGACTGTAACAGTGTTTTGTCACATGCATGCAGTCAGCACAGTTATCGCTGTTCTGTGGGGATCAAATGACTTCAGCTGTGGGGTTTGTACTCATCTTTTGCTTTCAGACAAAGGCATCTGTCCAGTGAGCTATGATAGGGCTTCTCTAGTTTTGCTAGTAGTTCCTTGAGTTTAGAAGGGATGGGAGGAATTCAAATCTTGCCTATTCTACTGTTGCCTGCATTCCCACAAAGCACCCTATGAAGGTAGAACTATCATGTGCCAAGGGTAAAGGACAAGGGAGTAAAGGGAAACATCTGTGCCCTGCAGTTTTAGTTGTAAATGTCTCAGTTCTTTACCAGTTAGAGATGGGGTGGAAACTGACAACTCTCTCTCACTGTCACTTTATCTAAATCATCTAACCTCTTCTTCAGTGTATTCATATATATTAAAGTATATTGCTTACCCATGAACTTGTAGTGGGGCTCAGTATCAGTTGAAGCCTCATGAGATTCGAGGATGAAAGGCACTAATAACTGTTCTCGTTCTAGAATTATCCTTTAAAAGATTATTAAAGGCTTGGTTATCCCTGAGTTTGGATGATAAAATATTTTCTTTCCTTTTTTTTGTTCCACCCACTGGAAAGGTCACTAGAATGGTTTCAGTGTATTGGTACAAAGCTTGTACCCTTATATTCTGTCTTATATGTGTGCATATTGTCAGGTCCTGTTTTATTAGCATAATTTCCATATTTGTAAAGGCTGTATTTTTAATCCAAGTAAATCTTACACATCTCTGTTTTGCCATACCATTTTCCTTAATATCTATTACTTTACTTTGTATGGAATTTTATGTAACAACTGGAAGTATCTCTCTCAAATTTTAATTTTGACTTCTTTCAGCCTGATTCTAACTTCCTTTGAAGTTAACATCAAGAACATTCTGTAGAACAAATATGTATTTCAATTGCAATTATTCAGTAATCAGGGGAAAGAAGACCTCAGGATTTAATAGATAATTGATTTAGAAATAAATTTGTGTTTTCTTTTATCTGGACTTTTCTAATGCACTGTACTTTTATAAGAAATAATCAGTAGTTCTGCAATTCAGTTTGAATGACAGACACTATTTTTTTAACACTGGGAAATGGTAGGAATTCTTTTCTACATTTTGCAGCATCTCTCAAATATACCCATGTAAGTTAATAAAGGCTTGAAAAACATACTAGACATAAATAAACCAGAGTTAATACAAAAGAGGAGAGAAGAAATGTTCCTGTTGACAATGCCCAAGAACATTATGAGACTGACTTTGGCTGTTCCCAGTCCTGGGAAACAGTAGGGGGGCATTTGAATGTCTTTCTGAACAGCTGTTTTCCTTAGACACTGGTTGGGGGCTTAAGCACTTTGGTGTGCTTGTAGCAACCACAGCATGGTGGATTTTACTCCTGGATATTCACAGCTTATCTTTTTTTAGCCTGTCAGACTGTGGAAGAAAATAGTTTAGTATTTTGACCACCATATTGACCTTCATGTTAATTTAAGGGAAAAACATTTTTTCCTTTTGTTTAGTTGCTATGAAATAGCCAGTTCAAGTTCTTTGGCTAAAATTTATTTTTCAGTTTTCTTTTGTAGAAAGTACATAAAATAATTATTTTCCTGTTCTTTTTTTTCTCTTTTTCCTGACATGACCTAACTACCAATCATAAAGAGAGTTAGTATGATCAAACTGTAACGTTTCAGAGATGGTGTTATTGAAAAGCAATTGTAAATAAAGCATCTGAGAGCTCCATAATTATTTCCTGTTGGTTATTTCCTTATCAAATATATATAGTTAACAAGTTAAAAAATGTTTTGTTTCTTTTACATTTCCTACTCTGTGAACTCAGTTTGACAATTGCATTGGGTTCTTTCTCAGGTATATTTGTTTGTAATAATGGTTTTATTGCAAAGAATTATTTGGTGCCACTTGTATAGTCTGTGCCCAGATGCCCAGTTATTCAACTGTATAACTGCTATTCATGGTATTTCTGCAAATCTCAGAAGATGTTTAGTTTTAGACATACTTCCTTGAGCTAAGAAAATGGTGTGAGTGGCTAGGGCTATGCACTATTAAGTACAAAGTGATTTCTCACTTTGTTAAACTTGGTAATTCTTCATAAAAGGGATAGTACATGAAAAATACTGATTGCCACATGAGGAATAGCATAATAAAGCAAACTCAGTGGGCCAAATACTAAACTTGGTTACATTGGCTTAAATTTGAAACAAAACAAAACAAATGCATTTATTTGGGGTTGCATTGATGCAATAGACATCAGAACCATTCCTAGTGACCAAATTCAATAGTTGTATAGTATTCTTTAATACAAATGAACTCATGACTTCACTTTCTTTATTGTTATAAGGTAATCTACTGTAATGATTGTGAAAAAAAATCATTTTTTAATAATTGTGGCACCTTCTTACGTTGCTTTCTAAAATCAAAGTACATAAAGGAGTGTGTAGAGAATTAAGTCCATTGAAGCCTGTTTTGATTGAAGGCACATGCCAGATATATCTTAATATATCTTATAGACAGATACAATGAACAGACAGGTGGTAAATTATAAAGATTTATGCCTGTGGAGTGTTAACTCGACCAGAAAATCAACCAATCATCATACTGCCTTTTATGCCTATGTAGCGTGTTCAGTTTCAGATGGAAATTATTTCCATATGTTTCAAGATTGTATAGATTTCTGTTTTTACATAAATAAGAACCAAAGTAAATACAAGAAACATTCTTAAACCTATCGAAGTGGATATCTTCAGACTTAAAATGAAATACGTTTAATACATCTCTACCAAAGTGTTTCCAGTATTATTTTAATGCTTTAGAAATGATGTATGTGTTAGTCTAAACAGTGCAGAGATTTATAAATATAGTGTAAACATTTCAGGTAATTGTGAATAAACCCAGTTTTTGCAAACAGAGCCAAAATAAGATTGTTCTAAGTACACACATTATGTTATTTATAGCCATCCAAGTAGAACATATGGAATATATTCTTCTATGGGCTTCAGTATATTTGAATTTTTGGTTTGTTCTGCTTTTGAACAATTTTGAAACTGTATCTACAAATATATCTTCTGTGAGCTGAAATGTACAGTTATAGTTGTTGGTAAGGAAAAGCTGGTTGGAGATCACTATTACTTAATTATATTGCTATATGAATTGCACTACAAGTTTCTGTAGATAAACATGGAAATTAATTTTGCTTGGGACTGGATGAACATTTTTGGAAACCTGCTGGTAATTTCTTGTAACACAGTATTTGAACAAGCCTCCTCTATGTATTACCTATACTACCTATGTATATTTTTGGTATACTGACATTTGTACATCTTGCTCTGTGTCAAGAACTCATCTTTAAAGCCTTTGAAGGAAGGAGTGTGGAAGTGGCAAAGTTCTGATTCATTATTACCTTTGTATATTTCTCTAGCCTTATTAGCATTCTTCTCCCATTCTAGTGTAGCTGTCTGCTTCTTTGTTCCACTCCATTACTTCGTCTTCTGTGTGCACTTGAGGCTTCTAAGAAATATAATAATTTTAACAAGTTGAACTTGGTTGCTGCAGAGCAGACTGATAGGGAAAAACATCACAGGACATGGAACAGGCTACAGCACTGACACTTACAAACAAAATACAAGGAAGCATTAGTTTTTCAGAATGGCAAAAACAATTACTAAAAGCATGAAGAATGCTGTGTCATTTATCAAATCTTGAGCAGAGCGCTAAACACATAACACAGTACATTGGGTAAATAGATGCTCTTTTATAAGTCTGCTTTTCTTTTAGAAAAAAAAAAATGATTCATTTTTATATATGCTGTTAGATTAACATCCCTGAGGCTGGAAATACTTTTTTATCTCCAAAAGAGGTACACAGCAAAGGCAGCTGCAATGAAAGATTACTTCACACAGCCCCATGAATAAACCTCAGCATGAATTTAGGGGCTGATTCTAACAATGTAATATTTCAGTCTGGGGTCTCTTTGCTAAGGCTTCCAGCAAGGTCATCAACTAATGTTTGGGTATCACCACTGATCCACAGAGATCTGGGCAGAGCTTACCAACCCAGCTTGTTATAAAACCTTAGAAAAGTCAGAATTAACTTTGCCTTGATTTGAAATTGCGACAAACAAGATAGGAAGAGGAGGAAGGAGGAGTAGATGCTTAGGGGTACAGACTAGGTAGCCTAGAGGTAAGGAGAGAAGAGGAACAATGAGACAAGAAGAACTGGAGAGAAAAAACAGTCATAGCCTGAGGCAGGGAGAAGTGATGGGGGTGACTGGTCTCTTTCTATATGGATCCGGGTGGAGAGGAGAAAGCGAGTTGGAGTAAAGCCCTAAAGGGTCTGATTTTTGTGATTTAAAGTACCATGTAGGGCTGAAAGTGTGTTTAATAGATTAATTAATAACATTGTTATCCCCATCTCATGAATCTTAATACCTTTACTATCTTGGAATTGTAGCAGTTCTAAGAGAATTGCAGGCTCACCTCCTAGGTAAGCCTCTATATGGGTGCAGAGAGTGACAAAAATATTCAGTTTCCATGGATCATTCAAAACTAATTTGAATTCTAGGGGTTATGATCACTGGTTATATGATGAAGCATATCAAATTTACAAGAACATGCACATTATAGTTCTTTTTGAGGATTTTATTTTTCTTCATACAGGAGTTGATCTTTTCCCATTCACAATCTTGGAGCATCTCATATAGTATAAACCATAGTGTACATGCAAAACTAAGTTTTTTAAATTACCATTAGTATTTTAGATATTATTCCTCTCCTATGAAAATCATTGTGTACATTCTGATAACAGTTATATGCATCCAAGAACTCCAAATTACAGTTAGGTCTAGCCATTCATTTTTAGTTTTCATGTTGTTCCTATTTTATTAACACTGCTTTTTGGCTGATAGATCATGGTCATTGCTTGATATTTCCATCTGGACTGAAATAATAGCTTACAGGATCTGCAGTAGAAGAGTTGCAAAATGTATGCTTCTCTACAATTGTGATTTGACATCAGGTGGATTTACTGTTTTGGAAAAATTTGGAATTCCAGTCAGTTTAGCCTGGGATTCTCCTTGTTCGTAATTTAGGACAAGAACTAACGTTAAAATGTTATGATAGCAGCAATGAATGGTTGTGATTTTGTTAATTTTTATGTTGTAATTATATGAGGAGTCTCCCGAATTCTGGAAGTAGTTGTCCAAGCGGAGTAACAGTTAAGTAAATAAGCCACTGAGTAGAATGTTGTTTCTAACTTTTTGTTTCTTTTAACAAAAGTCACCTTTCTACTGAACTGGGCAGAAATACTTCATGAAGGAGCTATTTTTATTTCCCAAGCAGTGCCTCCATCCTGGCAGGAGGCAAAACTGAAATTGTTGGTTCTTTCTTTTCCCTTGGGTGACTAAAATTTTGAGAGTCCAAGGCTGGTGGGTGAAGGGGAAACTGAGGGCCCCCAGGTCATTTCACCCCATTAGGTTTCTTAAACTTGGCATGTGCATGCTGATGCTCTGGATCCCCTTTGAAAAGCATTGTAGGTAATGTTAGTTCTGTCAGAAACAGAGATGTGGGGCAGCTCTGCTGATTTTATTAGAACTGTGATTGTATTAGTTTGTGACCTGCTCCACAGTTTTGCAGCCCATCTGAAGAAACCAGGTCTCTACAGAATCAGAGACAAACTGTGGCTAGGATGGAATTTGGCAGAACAAGGCATGTAAAATTTTATTAGCAATTCAGACATGATCCAAATAATCCAAATAATGGATATAAGTAAGATTTCAGGCTTTATTCTACAAGGCACTTAGTGAACTCCATTCCCATTGATGTGAATAAAGTTGATACCACACCATGGGTGCATTGATGTTCACAAATAAACTCCAGAGCTTATTGTTTATTAGCAGTTCATTAGTTTTGTGTGCCCAAATAGGGGAGTACATGCAGATGCCAAGACATTTACTGAGCAGTTAATTAGGCAACTGTGCAGTAAATGTCTCACATAGATGTGACCCCTATCTGGTAACAGTTCAGAGTGCCTTGCAGGCTCCAACTACTGGTGCAGTTAATGATGGGTCTCTTAGTAATTCTGTCTTTGCCCCACAAAGCTTAAGTGAAAATATATAAGTGCCAGGTGTTTATGCTGTGTATGATCTTGCAAAATATTCTGTGTGATGGTTAGAATGTTTTGCAGCTCTTCCAAATGAGGAAATACTCAAAATATTTGGAAATTTTAAGTTTGTAAAGTCTTGCCTAAACACTGAGTTATGTACAGAGGAAGATATTCTAAATGTATTCACTTACATTTTCATGCTGAATGAAGATAATCTCTCTATTCTTTTCACAGAATCATAGAAAATTAGGATTGAAAGGGACCTCAAGGAGGTCATCTAGTCCAACCCCCTGCTCAAAACAGGACCAACCCCCACTAGATCATCCCAGCCAAGGCCTTGTCTATCTGGGTCTTAAAAACATCCAAGGATGGAGATTCCACCACCTCTGGGTAACCTGTTCCAGTGCTTTACTACCCTCCTAGTGAGAAAGTTTTTTCTTAATATCCAACTTAAACTTTCCTTGCTGCAGCTTGACACCATTGCTCCTTGTTCTGCCATCTGCCACCACTAAAAACAATTTAACTTTCTAAGCAAGGTAGCTATAACTTTATTCTTCTGGCATGTAAAATAGTACTGCATATTTTTGGTCTTGTCTTATTCTAATAATAATCAGTTCTGTTTGTAAATGGCATAAATGGCAAGAATGTTGATTATGTAGTACTGTATTCGTATTTGTTTTCATAGATTTTTTTCCAAGTTTTTTTTTTTTTTTTAAGAATAAATAGGGCATAATTCATGATTAGAATGCATGTTAAAGGACACTATTTAAAATAGCCCTTAACAGAATAGTAAAAACCCAGGGAACATAAGTGAAAGCATGAAACACAGAGCCCATGTGTTTTAATATTCTCATGCTCTCATTTCAATTTTATATCTGAAAGATGATTGATGCATAACACAGAAGATTGGTTTTAGTGCACCACATTTAAAATAAATGTATGTTGAAATAGCAAAAATATTGAATTTTGAAGAATGGCTACTGTGCATGCTAAGAATCTGCCTTATGCTGTTTCTATATTACACACTTGAGGCATACTATGCACTCTAATACATTATGTATATTTATATCAGTAAATGCTACTGAAACACTTGTTTTTGATTATGTACTTTCAAAAGATACATAGAAGTAATGCATGTTTTTCCAAGACACTGAACTCCCCCACATCTTTTATGACCTTGTCTCAAGATCATTTTCCTTTTGATCAAGATGGAACAAGTAAAATCTCTGAAAGAGTATTCCAGTCATGCTCTTTGGTGGTGGTTGGCAATGTTTTGGGATAGTAGAGGGGCACTTTAATGGACCTTAGCTCTGAGTGCAAAGCACTTGCAATCTAGCCCACAACCACAGCTGCTGTCATTGTTCACCCTCTGCAGTACCACTTTTGCTACCTATCCCCATTGTGTGGCTCCTGCATGGGTGAAACCCACAGCAGAAACTCCACTGCTGACAAAAAGCTGTAGAACCCTCCTCCCCCCCGGCCCTCCAACTCATTGGGCCATATAAAATGACTCTGCCTGCTGGATTCAGCCTGAGGGTTGTAGGTTGCCAACACCTTACTAAAACACCAGGAAGTTGAACCAAGAGGTCTATGTTCAGTGTGGTTAGAGAACCAGAGGTTACCAGTTGGTGCAGTGTGCTTGTGATGTACAGAAGAATACTGTGAAGAGAACACACAACTATGAAAACATATGTAGGTCTCCACTCTCTGATCTTTTGGATTATGTATTCTAGAAGTACAATAGTCTTGCACCCAATTTCTAGGTAAAAAGAAAAATGGCCATTGGTGATAAGAATTCTGAGTAATATTGTAATTCCCTTTCACTTGTACACTATAGACATAACTCATTGGCTTGATGAATGTGGCATTCAAACAAGTATTCAAGGTAAAGTAATCCAATTATTAACTTATTTCCATTATTAAAAATATAGATAATTGGTATGTTGACACTTGCACTTGGATCTTAACTAATCCAGATTGATTAACTTGACACAATCACCCTTAGAGGCTACCTCTCTCATACTCTCACTCTCCCTCTTCCTCCATCCCCCCACCTCCCTCTCTTTCTCTGAAGGAATAGGGCAAACCAGTGTAAGTGATGTGGCTGTGAATACTCATTTAAAATTATGTTTGAAACACCACACAAGAGAACCTCTATGCAGGAAAACCATCCCAACTTTTAGTCCAATTGGACACAATGCCCAAAAACTGAAAGGGAATATTTAGATCGACTTATACATTTTTCCCCTTCGTTCTTTCCTGTAATAGTAGTGCTATACAGAGCAGAAACCAATTCCTTCCATATTCTCTGAAATCAACTACTTAGCCATCCACAATAACTCTCTTCTTCTTAACGTTTCTTATAAGTGCCCTCATTCCCTCATGCCCTTTGGTTTCTTCTTGACAGCTTTGGGTGGGGGGGAGGGGTCTGTCTGTTGCTATCCAAAGTATATGCCTCCAATGTGTACAATGTTTCTTTTTTAATCTAATGCAGGCTGTTACTTGTTGATTTCTCTGACCTTTGTTGGTGATGGACTCTTTTCACTGAGTACCTAGAATCCATTTTGAACTTTGTTTTCAGTCATCTAGTTTCCTATCTAAACTTTCCTGTCTAGTACCTTGGAAGCTCTTCAGCTTTCATAGCTATAACGTATCACAGTCATTATGTTTGATTTACAGTTTTGTTCTCATAAGCCGTATTTACATGTGCACCCTTAAGGTGAAGTAAGGCAATTAATTTGGAATTAGTCACCATATTTAAGGTGCATTAAGGACAGGTATACCCATGCCTGTCCTTAATATGCCTTAAATATGGCAAATTAGGGTGATCTGGCACTAAATTTGATACCTGTATAAAGCAGGTATCAAGTTTAGGCCCAGTTAGCTAAAACTTTGTAACCCATGTGTAGACATGGTATGACACCTTAACAGTATGTCAGCTGCACTGGTGTGGTGTTACTTTAAATTACCAATTAATCAAATCAAGAGCGAGACCTTATAAAGGGGGATAAGGCAAAATGCCATATTTATTGATTATATGAAACAGAAGTTCAGAAGCACCATTCATACAAACACACACGTCATACACATCATCATACAGAAACATGTGCATACACAAAACAACCATTCCATTCAAATGTTATAGTTACCAGCAACAGCTGCTCAATATTGGCACTGGGTGGCCAGCCCAGGCCTATTGAGAAAAAGATGAAACTGAAGTGGGGTGAACAGAAATGTCTGTGCTTCAAAGAAAGCAGCAGTCGAGAGCAGGCTCACCCAACCTGGCATTTTTCAGAGCTCTCTTTTATAGAAATTGCCATCCTTTGTTTCAGCACCTTGGGGTTTTTCCATGCTGTGTCTATGTTTAGAAGTTATTTCTCATTTGTCTTCTGCTTATCTCAGCTCGAGGTCATGTTGGTCATAAAAGTTGGTATCTCAGGCTTGAAGTGTCCTTGCTGCCCACATGGCAGGATATGCAGCATTCTCTGTCTTCATTACCTCCTTTGTGCCCCAGGCCTCAAAGGGATTCTTCAGCCATCCATTAATTAGTTTACTAACTGGTAATTTACACATTTGGTGCCTTGTTGGTTACATAAACAGTTAAATCTTTCTCTTCCTGCCTCCACCCCATTCACTCACCATTCACCCTTTCACATACACTCACACACACATAGGGCATATAAAGTTCATGTCAGACCAAGAAATACAAAATGGAGTCTTCAGCTACTCATAGAATACAAGATTGATGACATATCCAGAAAGGCCTACTATTTTAATAACATTTTTCTTCTAACATTTAAATCAATATCAAATCAGCTCAAATTCATGCTACAGTGGCACCCACCCTACCTGGGCTGAGCCCCTGATAATGTTCTGCTAGCAGGGAATCCGGTCGCTTGCCTGGGATGAAGGTGGCTGGAGCAGGGAAAGCTGCACTGGGCACAGGGTCAGATGCAATCCCAGCCTGTCTACTGTCTCCTATGGGAGCTGCAGCACTGGCTTCTAAGGGTGCCTGAATCCTGGGTGGGCAGCCCACTGCAGGGGCTTCATTGCCCAGCCACCAACCCTGTACCTCTGCCTCAGGACAGGAGAGACACTAGCAACTGCAAAAGCACCCACCACTTTTACTTCCTGGTGGTGCCACTCATCTGCTAGGGAGAGAGGAACAGACGGAGCAGGTTAGAGCTGGACTGTGACAGGGGCTTTCCAAGGTATTGACCAGGGCAGGCTGCAGAGCCGCATTAAGGCACCTTAAGGCACCCATGTGTAGAGGTGTACCTAAATCACCTTAATGCATCTTTGGATAAGGCACATTAAGTTTAGGTATGTATAAATTCAAGTGTAGATACGCCCAGAGTGTATAGGACATTTGTACTGACATAACTGATTTTAAGCCCTTGTTGGCTATTTTTTGCCAGGTTGCCTGTCTTTTTAGCTTTGCAAGGATATCAATAGAACTGGATCACCAGCAATCTACTCTTGCTATATTGGGGCATTTATACACATACATTTTCATTCTCAGATGCACTGGAGATCTGGCGCATTGGAGCAGACTTCATTAATCAAGTCTGCTCTGTATGCAAGCTGACACATGGCGCTGCATCACTTGTAGTTATATAAGTGGCGAAATGCATGTCAGCATGCAGAAAATGGTGACGGTGTGTTTTTGAACTGAAACACCCTCCATGTGTTTTCGTTCAAAAGCGGACCACTGCCACTTTGTGTGCTGATGCGCATTTCACTGCTTATACACCTGCAAGTGACACAGCACCAGGTGCTATTCAAAGTCCCCAGTGCTATGGCACTTGCATATATAAAAATGCCCTTGGTATCTGTGCAGCCTATATACTTGTATGCACATTTTCCAGCTGAAGGCAATGTTAAACAGTAGGAGTGTGCAAAGTGGGCCCTATTCAATTGGGATTCAGCCCGAATCAGGGGTGGTGATTCAATTCATTGATTTGGATCACTGTCCCTAATCGATTCGGCCAAATCTGTCTCTGAAGATTCTATGCCAATTCGGATATAGACACAGCTTTAAACATTTTTTCTACATACCTCCAGGTACCAGCGCACCTTGTGAATGCTGTGATATGGGGGTGCATACAGCATCCCACAGGAGTGCAGGGTCCCCTCATGTGCTCAGCGGCAAACACGGAAGTGGACTGGGAGTACCCCTGGTCCACTTCTGAGTCCACCAGGGAGTGGGCAGGGGGGCCCCCCTGCATCCTCCTGGCTTGGCGATCAGCTATGGGGGGACCCCAATGCCCCCCAAACCTTGGAGGCACCAGGTGACAAGCCAGCAGGTGCAGGGGGGTCTCCTGCATGCTCCCCGGCAGACCCAGAAGTGGACCGGAAGTGCCTCTGGTCCACTTCCAGGTCTGCTGCCAAGCCCCCCCACACTTCTGTGGGACAGTCCATGCGCCCCAGCATCATAGCATTCATGAGCCTCTGGCAATGGCAAGTCCTTTAGCCAACTGAGAAGCATCACAAATAAACTTTTTTTTGGTGTCTCTCATTAGCTTCATCTTGACCAGAAGGGAAAAAGACCTTGATTTAGGGCTTCAAAACTTGTGGAGGAAAATAAATAGGGCCATGAAAATCGACTCCAGCAATCAGTTTCTTGATGGCTATTGTAGTTCTGTTATCTCAGTTCGGTTGGTGTTAATGACAAGTTGTTTGAGTTCATATATTTCATCAGAATCTAGTAATTGATGGGCCTAGAAGGATTTCTTTGAAATGCTCAGTTCATGTGTTGTATTTAATTTTTAAAATATTTTTCCATCTATTTTTTTTTTGACTGGTCAAATTCTTGTTTTAGAATTTCCCCAGAGTTTTAGGCACTCAATAAATAGTTCTGTGGTTTCATGCTATATCAAGATTCAGCACTAGGCCTGCAACATGTCTCCGTTTATTTTTATCTAATATTGCCTTGCACTGCTTTCTCTTGTTCTTTTCCTCCTTTTGTTTTTATCACTGTTTTGCTTGTCTTAATATTCAGGAGTTTTCCTTTTAGTGCTTTCTCTTCCTCTGTGACATACCACATCTTTTGTCTTGACCAGTTCTTGCTCTATTTAGCTTGCTATTCAGCTGTGACTGTTGCACCTTGAATCACATCTGGGAACACTGCCTGTTGTTTTTTTTCAATTCCACTCTGGCTCATATTCTTCTCCCTCTTAAGATTCTTCAGAGCTATTCCTCTGTTCATGTTTGAATTCATTACAGTACTTGTCTTGATTTTAGGATTGTACCATTAGATTTATTTGGTAATTTCTGTTTAAGGTCAATCTTATCAATTTTATTTTCTATTTGATGATGCATAGATTGTGATCTCTGCTAACATCTGCTGCTCAGTATGTTTTTGCATCTTGCTCTTGGATAAATGACCCAAACCTCATGTGGATACAAATATGGTAACATGTTGATCCATTTTTTTTTAATTTTGTCATCTGGTAAGATCCATGGTGCTTTGTGCATGTCTTTGAAGGAGATAGGCACTTACAAGAAACGCAGTTCAATGGACCTTATGGTTAAAGCTAGGCTCTCTCTTTGCTTTTTCCATCCCCTGATTTTTTCATACTTTATATTGGCATGAAAGTTGTCCATCACAAGGAGGAAAGCTTGATATTCTGGCATTCATATCTTAGAGGCAATTACAGAGCTCATCTTTGTCCTCATTGTTATCTTCCTCTGTTAGAATATAGCTCTGTATGATTGAATCAGTTAGATAGGCTCCCAGTTGATGAATGACTTCCTCAGAGCCTGCAATGGTGAGCACCTCTCCTGAATGTTCATTGTCACTGCAGCCTAAGTATGTGAGATGTTTCTTTTCATGTTTGAATTGCTTCTTGCTCACATCGATCAGTCTGCTATTGCTAATGCCTAGGGTTTCAAGTCCACAGTTGTTCATCTTCTTCAGGATATGTAATGTCCTTGATGTCTGAAACTGTGATTTGACATTTCAGTAGCCAACTTTTGAGGTATTTTCCTGCTGCCAGAATGAAACACTTTAGGGGTGTGGTGTCCAGATAGAAGCTTTCACTAGGAGAAGTTATAATTGCCTTCTGTTAACCAGCCATTTTATTAGAATGGTAGTTTAGTCCTATGTCTATAACCAGTAAAGACTCTTTTGAGACAAAATACTTAGCCTTGTGGCCACCCTTCCCACTTTATCTGTGTTTGGAACCAGCCTGTCCACCATATTGCAATAATCAGGTCACTGTGGCTGTCTTACAGAACCCTCATTTGCACAGAGGGCATTTTTGCTACATTCTCCACTTTGAAAAGACAGTAAGTGTTTCAGGAGACTATAGAATTCTATCACTGAAGTCTTTTGTACCTGGCTTTCAGAGGGAGAATCAAAAGCTTTCTTTTGTGACTTTGAATTAGCTGAGCCTCTTCATTTTATGAAATATTCTTTTGCTTAGTTCCAGTAAGATTTTTTTTGCCAATGCTACTGTGTGAGCTTTCTAGATCTCATCCTACAAGGTTAATTAGCTATGTCAATTCATCAACTGAGATGTGTATTTGGCACATTCCAAGGAAGATTATATTGTTGCTATGGTGGCTTTTAGCTGAGAGATTTCTTGCACTTGTATTGTTGGATCTTATTTTTTTCATTGCTTAGCTTATTTGTTAATGAAAAAAAATGGTCTTCACTCATATTACTGTTTCAAAAATGTGTAAGAATTTTTTGAGTAATTATCTATATCTGCTTTACAGTTCATCTCATCTGAGCTTCATATTGTAACTACAGTGAATAATACTGGTCACAGCTTTACATTTCTAATTGAACCACCGTTTTTATAATGTTCTATTTCATTGGAAGCAATATTTTTAAGGCAACAACCTTTATTCTTGGGAGCCCTAGTAATGTTCATACTTAATCATCAATGTGCTTTATAAATGTGTGGCTAACAAAAATCTTCAAAGGCCTTTGAGCAAGGTTTGTGGGTATCTTCTCTGTATTTTACAGATGGTGTCATTGAGACAGAGTTTAAATAACTAGCCTAAGATTACAGCATGAGTGAGTGTCATAATTAAAGCTGAGGATACTTTGGGCAACACCCCTCATCCTCTTCCATCTAGTATGTGTTTAAGTGGACTTAGGCACCTGAGTACAATTCTATTCTACCATGTAAAAGTTTCTGAAAATTAATTAATGTTTCTGCTTGTGACAAAACATTGCTTTACTCTTAAAATTAAGTTTCTAAAAAGTAACAAAAATGAGAAGTTCCAACCCACCTTTTATAAACAGCTTTTCAGGGACTTGAGCAGGGTGGAATAGAATCACACTTAATGCTGAAATCCATTGTGTGCCTAAAAGTTGGATTAGAATCAGGTGCCTTGTGTTCAAAATGTGATTGAACCATCTCTCTCATCCAATGCCCGATTCTGAGAGTAATCAGAAATGATGGAATGCCAAAAGCAGTTCTGAATCATGTAGCAGCATATGCTAAAGAGACTGAAGCTGTGAGAGCGGGGGGTGTTGTGAGGTGTGGGGGGTGCTTTCTATAATCTTGTAAATCGGTATCACCATGCAGTATTCCATGAGAAATCAGTGGAAAAACTTTCAAATAATTTTTCCAAAAGCTCAGATACAGACTACTACTAATAGTGTACTGTAATTTATTGTACTTTTTCACCATGTGCATCATTTCTGAATAGAAGCTTGCTGTAGGTTGTCAAAATATATAGACGAGGACTTCCAGCACCAAGGACAGCGCTCCGTATAGCTCTGAAATGAAACAATGCTGTTACTTCCAGTCCACATATAAACATATGAATATGCATGTCTGCAGATGGATAAGGGAGCAGTAGTTGAACAAACTAGCTGGAAAGGAGATGGTTTTTGTTTTCATGTAAACTTATTTTAAACAGTTAGTTGGTTACTTTAGTATTTTCCAATTAAACAACATTTGTAATACCTTCTCATTCATCTCCATTTCTTAAAAGTGACAAACACCCTGAAAAATAATTTGGTGCAGAGTCACTTGGAGGAACTGGATGCATTTAAGTCATCAGGCCCGGATGAGCTCCATCCGAGGGTACTGAAGGCACTGGCGGGAATATTTGAACACTCGTGGCGCATGGGCCAGGTCCCGGAGGACTGGAAAAGGGCCAATGTGGTCCCCATTTTCAAGAAGGGGAGGAAGGAGGACCCGGGCAACTATAGGCAAGTCAGTCTCACCTCCATCCTTGGCAAAGTCTATGAAAAAATTATCAAGGCTCACATTTGCGAGAGCCCGGCAGGAAAATTATGTTGAGGGGAAACCAGCACAGGTTCGTAGCAGGTAGATCATGCCTGACTAATCTAGTCTCTTTTTATGACCAGGTTACAAAACACCTGGACGCAGGAGTAGGGAGATTGTAAACTTTTGGTCTAGAATCTTCTGATAGTTCTAGTATGCTGGAGTCCGGGTCCACAATGTGGGATCATAGACTTTGTGATCACACAAATACATAATAGGTAGTAATAATGATACATCAAGGATGTCTTTATAAGCATTAAATGATAAATATATATACTTTTACAAAACAATTACACAATGCATATTAAAAGGAAATTTTTGATTATGAAGAAGTTGGTGACGCTCACACTAGGCAAGTTAATTTTTCAAGCGCTACTTATAATTTGGGGGGATTTATTAATGAAAAGCTGGCAACAGATCATAGGAAATGCACCTTTGGTGTTAGCTTGATAAAATACAATAAAGTGCCTTGATAACGTTTTCGAACTGTTGCTGATACCATTCTTACACTCAGCTAACAGTGTTGGAATGACAATATTTACTAGGGTTTGTGAGATGTAATGTTTTTCACTTTTGATAATTAAGTTCAATATTATACTAGTTTTGATAATCAAGTTCAATAATTATCCCAGAATAGTTAGCTTTCAGTATTCTCTTGTTTTCAGGCAGGTGAAGAGCATCTTGCTATTATTGCATGTGCTGCTAAATTAGCTACTACAGTTACATTCGGAGAGCAAAATATATTACATGAATGCTGAATAACAATGCAGTGTCATCATTTAAGTGCAAACCACTCCTCTGCCATAACAGATACACAGGCATAAATAGCAAGTTTTGCATCTTGTGAAAAACCCTACGAGTCCTGGGCAAAATGTGGTGCTTGGCACCCCAGTATCCCACAACCCTTGCCCACGCCAGCAAGAGAGCAGTAAATAAGAGGGGTATCAGTTTCACCTGCCCCAGAGACTGTCAAAGTTCCTGGTTGTTACTGCTGTGGAGTAGTCTATCCAGCCCCAGTTGCTGTTGCTACACACTCCCCAGGGAGCCATCATTCTGTCACCCCCTGTATGTGGGTGCCAGGGCTAATGCTCTGCTTAGGCTACTGGCTTTATTTGAAGATGGAGCTAAGGTTTGTTATAGCATTTGTTCTGCTAGTTTCCTGCATAGCGCACACAACCACTGTGACCTTTTTTCAAATGGTGAAAAAGGAGGTAACAAGGGCATACAAATAGCAATAAAATTATGTTGTTAGAACTATTGGTCCAGTCCCCTAGTGACTGAGGAAAAATTGATCATACACTGATTTATGTGAAGTATAAGATATCTGCTTTACTCCCTTTGCTTCCTCTGGAACTATGGAGCCAAACTAAAACCAAACCCTGTGTCTTGTGACAGCATGTTTCTATGAGGTCTTCCAATATTGCTCATAGATGCAGGTAATAAGAAGTAAAAACTGACACTACCAAAACTACAGTCCAAGTTGACAGGGAAAGCTAAATAGGATGTTGCCCAGAACATATTACTTGCTTGGTATTTTTACCCAAAAAGTAGCAAAGGATAGGGAGCACTGCTATAGAGCTACACACTGGGAGGGAGCGGGAACGTCAAAGGCTGTTTAAAGATACATTCTTTTTAAAAAGGAGACTTGCAAAAATGACATGATCCTTGGATATACACAAACAGCAGCAATCTTTTTATGGGGATACAGCTAGTCTGTTGATTAGAAGCATCAGCCATGAAAAGCCTTCCCTTAAGAGTGGTTTTCAAATAAAAAATTCAGGAGGAGTGAGTTTTGCTAGCCATTCATTTCTTTTTGATGTGGTTTAAAATGCAGTGAGGCTCCAGCTTTGGGGGTTAAAGCAAATTGCTTTATAGCTAAGCTGTTAATAAAAAGAATATATATCCAAAATTTAAAATGGAAGTAAAAATGAGCTACTTCATCATTTTATTTAGTGATGCATTTAAACTTATCACATACTGTTTCTTCTATATCAGATATTAGTTCTTCTCACAAGAGAGCATATGCCTTTTAGGTAGAGCCTGTTCCAGTTTAGTTATTTTAATTAGCATCATCAAAGATGAGAAGTTTTGTAATGCCAATCTCCTACAGCATCTATTTGATAAATAGCTTGAAGAAGGCAGAGTAATTTGAAACCAGGCAGAAGGAAGGGCAGGGTGGTAGCTGATAGAATAACTCATTAAGGAGTGCACAATTCACCAGATACCTGTTCTTAGGAACTGGTGAGGAAAACTGTCACCTACACTTATGCATTTCTGAATGAGTTAGTCTATAAGATACCATCATGCCCTGCCTTTGGCCTAATTTCAGACTAACACAGCTAACTCACTCTCTATTAATGGCCTCAATATATGCAATTCCTAAGTTCCTCAGAGATGCAAATTAATTTACCCTGACAATACCTCTGCCAGGTAGGAAAGCGTTATTGTTACTAACTTTGCAAATGGGAAAATGAGGTAGAAAGTGAATTCCTCAAGGTCTCCTAAAGCTGTAGTGATGCAAATATGTGAACCCTGGCTTCCTATATATCAGTCTGGTACCTTGGATTTAAGGCCACCTTTCAAGTAAGGACAGGAGACTCCAGTTGTAGGTTGCAGAGTACTATCAAGTGATCCAAGAACAGCTGGTAGGTTATGTGACTGGGCTCCTTGTTTTTTTTCAGTCATTTCATTTTAAAAATAAGTAAAAGTGCTTTCTGTGAAGTAGCCAGAAGTCAGGATGAGTGCCAACCTAGTTGTGCCACGGCTCATACTGACTTAATTCAGCCTACATGGGGCTGCACAATTGGACCACTGGGAAATTCCATTTACTGCAGGAAGCAGCCCCATGCCTTTTGAGCAGTATAGTCTGGAGAGAACTTATAGTCAAATTGCTGTTAAGGCTTCCCAAAAGTTTCTGGGTAGAATTCAAGATCTTAATTTAAGCAATAAACATCTGTATGGCTTTGGACTGAAGAGAAAGCCTAGGCTACACTTATGAGCAGCAAATGTGTTGAAGCGGATGGCAGTTTATAGGCTGTATACTTTCTGTGAGAAGGCCCATCAATTCTGGAATGCTCTTTCCTTGTTGGGGATCCTTATCTTGAATAGGTGAAAGCTCTGGGCATATTCAAAGACCCATCTTTTGTTGTGGGGCTTAAAGGGGGATTGGCAGTGCATAATAGATAGGCAGGCACAGTGGACCAAGATGTGGGCACAGTAGGTCACCTGTATTGCAAGTAGCAGTGGTTGTATGAAGTCCCAAAGTGGAGCAGGAAGGGGAGATATCAAGAGCTATTACATGGATTGTTAAACTGTCCTGAAAAGAGGAGGGCAAGGGGAGTTAGGCACATTAAGGAACCAGGCATCATAGGTAGTGGAGCAGAATGAGGGATAAATAGCTGCAAGTTCAGGGGAAGGGTAGATGAATTTAATGAAAGGTGAAGGCAGTTTGCACAGAAAAGAAGAAGATTAGGCAGAAAATGCAGAATAGTAGGGAAGGAAAGGAATTTAATGGCAAGGAGCATGGGCAGATCTCGGATTTTGAAAACGGATGCAGAAGGTATGGTACATAATCATATTTTTCTCTAGCTAAATGGAAAGTAGAACTTAACTAGTATACAAGGGGTCTAGCACTATATTATTCAGTTTAAGATCAAAGAAAAACAAACAAGTCTACTGGAGTGTGCACTATGGAATTTAATCAATTAGACAAAGATCCTGATTATTAGACAACCCCTCAATAATTAGATTCTATATATGGAAAATATATAAACTGGATATAATTTTCCAGGTATAGAATCTAATTATTGGAGGTTTGCCTTGAAGTTAACCCCCTCCCACTGCTACAACAGGGAAAATAAAACTGGGGAGTCAGGTAGTCCCCCTGCCCTCTGACCTCCAACTTCTTTACCCTGAATATTCTCTTCCACCGCCTACCCCCCTTACGGTCAGACCCTGCTCTCTCTGAGTACATGGAAGTGAGGAATACATTTGAAAAAAAATTACTTTTAAATAAACACTGCTGTAATAACTTACGTAGAGTACCCATAGACTTAGTTCAACCAGAATTGATACATTTTACCTTTTGGAAACTGCTGCAAGTTTTAGCACAAGTATTCCATAAACACACTTTTAAGCAGCACTTTGAAGCCTACTTATATATAGTACAAACTATGCACAGTATTAATCCAATATATTATTAATTGGGCTAGGCCCCTCTAGAGTCAGCAGGATTTCGAGCCATGGTGACCTCATAGCTCAATACTGTTCAGTCTGTGCATGTACTCCAGATACCCTCCACAAAGGAGTGAAGTACTAATTAGCCTGGGCTGTGGCACATGCAGCTCATCCCACCATCCCCAGATGCAAAGGCACCACCTGGCACAGCCTTCCCTATCCCTGTGTGCAACTCCCAGGCATACCAAGAACTGTAATCCATGGGACCTGGTGGTGGGCCATGGGTGGTGCTGTGGGCAGTTCAGTTTCCCATCATCCACTGGCACCCCTGCCCAAAAGTGGGCATGTGCCCCTCAGCTGCTGGATGTGGCTTTACTACCCAGGCACCCTGAACCTATCCACCCCACACCCAGTGCTAGGGGTACTGGATGGAGCAGGTAGGTGGGTGGGCTCCCCATGGAGATTGGCCTGGGACCCCACACAGGCAGGAAGCATTCAGCCAGGTGGATGGGATGGGGCTGCAGGCAGATGGAGAGCAGTGTCTAGGAGTGGGATGAGTAAGGCCAGGGCCAGGTTCTCAGGTAGTAGTAGTATGGGGCTGGGGCTGGGGCCAGGGCTAGGACAAAGCCATGATCCACTCCACACACATCCCTGCATGCCATCCCAACCCCATGCTGTCACTGCCCCATGATCCTGGCCCTGGCTCCGCCCACCTGTCCTGCTCCCAGACTCATTCCCCACTCACTAGTGGTCCTATTCCATCAACCTGGCTAAGCACGCCCTGCCTAGCAGGGTCCCGGGCAAGTATATATGGAGGCCCTGCCTGCCTACCTGCTGCCCCCAATAGTGAGTGCAGGGTAGATAGTCTGGGGCCAGATGGGATCAATTGCTGCCCCCTTCCCCCCAGCCTGCAACAGCTCACTCAAACTTCTTAAGTGGCCCACCAGCCCAAATAATTGCCCACCCTTGCCCTAACAATTATATATCTTATTCAGATGGACTTCACTAACCTATCTTTAGGTAAAGTGCCTCCACCACCATTTTTCAGCATGGGGATGCCGATACACATCATGTTCCAAGCACTTTAATTAGAGCAGCTCTTGGAGCCGCTCTAATTGAAGCACCCCCCCCACTCCCAGAGCATGTGTATAAACATGCTTATTTCTTAAAGCAAAGATCCCACTAAATGGCATGAAATAACTGAAATGTTGAATAGCATTGATTTGAGAAAAGCTTTCCCTGGTTATTAGCTGTTGGGTAATCGATTTCTCATACATTTGCAAGAAGATCTAGAAATTCTAAAAATTTACTAGGGCATCAAGAACTAGGACAAGGTAACAACTGAAACCACTCTGGTCTCAGGTTAAGTTTATACTGTTTTGTTGACTTATAAAGAGTAAGAGGCTGCCCACAGTCCAGCACACCCATTCTTAACCTTTCAGGAATATCTCCTCTCAAAGAACCTATACGTTCCAGAAGATCAAGACCCCTTCTCACTTTTTTAGAGCTGTCTGTCATGGATTTATGTCCCCGCTCCACCCCACAACAGCTCAACTTCAGTAATATCTAATAATCTATACAGTTTCTTGTCTAGAAATCTTCAGTTTTCTTAGCAGTTTACTCTCTTCGTAGTTCCTCTATATGCTCTTTGTATTTTTCTTTTCCTTTTACTTATCAGCCCGGCAGAAGAGCCTAAAAAGAACAAGGGAGGGAAGGGGTGCCTCCTATAACCCTTATGTCTGGGCTGCTCTGGTCAGCTGGTCTGCTCTGTATCAGAATCCCCATGGGATCATATCCTGCCAAGATGCAGAAGACAGCACTGCTAGGAGCAATTCCAGCACTGTCAGAGACTTCAAAAAATGTTCCTTGTGGGTAGCATTAATTCTCTTTGGCTTCACAGGAGATCAGCAAAGAGGTCACTAATTATATGTGGTATTATGGTCACAAGAAACTAGACAGGGAGTAACAGTTTTAAATTGCAAGAGGAGAGAGTTGATTTGCATATTAGGAAAATATTTCTCACTATGAAGGTGATTAAAACACTGAAAGAGACTACCTAGAGGGGTTGAAGCAGCTCACACTTCCTCAAAACATAAAACTAAGAGTCTTGTTACATGATAATTTTGAGCAACACCTGGAGCTCTTAACCCCTGGACTGTCCTCACATTAACACCTTTAAGTGGTTTTAAGCACCCATTATGTGGCTCAAAGTTATGCCACACCAGGACAGGATTATTTCTATCCAGCTCCTGTTCCATTAAGGTGCGATCAATTCCCACACATGTACCACCCAAGCTGAAGTCCTCCAGTATCCCAGGATCTCTCACACCCCAACTTGTAGAGCAGGAATAGAAGTCTGTCCTGCCTCACCAGCCCTCTAGTGACAAGTCACAACTACAGCTCCTAAGCTTCTTGTCCTGCCCCTGCTCACCATGCCTCTAGTGGCAAATCACAGCTGTGCAGGTGGGGGACAGTCAGAGAAGGTTTCTAAACTAAGGGTGTGACTGCTTCAAACCCTAAAGTAGTACTAGCACTGATCAGCATTTGTGCAGTTTACAGCATAAGGTGTAACAGGGCCTTAGGAGTGAAAACCCTAATAGATGCCACCCATGGCAGCAAGTTGTTTCAAATATTGATGCCCATCTTCATATATGATGATGTAATTACAGTACCATTTACATTTCCTTTCCTGGGGGATTTTCTTTTATAAGAATAGTTTGATTATACATCACATCCAAGCTCTAAGACAAAAAAATCAGGTCACTCAATATTTACTTTACCTGGGCTTGCAGTCTCTCTCTCTTTGTAGGAAAAGCTAGAAAGTCAAGAATTGAGAGTTCTGTAGAAGGATATTTCAGGAAGATAACACTTGCACAATATTTATTACTGTTTGTTCTGACTATTCTGCAGCTTTGGAATTAATTATTAAGGAAGAAGGCGGGGGGGGGGGGGGGGGGGGGAAGGGGGACACTTTCCAGTGAAGGGAGGAGTTAGCTGCCTACTGATTGACAAGTAGAGGTTTGCCTTCTGAGCAGCTACGAAGGAAATAGTGAACCTGGATTCCTAGAGAAGGAAAATCATGAAATGACACTTTTTTTTCTTCATTATATACCTGGATTTATTTTCTCCAAAATTTGAGAGATGACTGAAGAGATGAGGCTGACGTGGCTTTTATAGAAGTTGCTCAACAGAAAGTTTGACTTCACAGATACTGTCACTGTTGATAAATTACAGTGGAAAACTTGGCCCAAGATTTCTTGGAAAAAATATACGAGGAAAACTAGTGCCATCTTTTCCAAACAGCATACAGAATGAGAAGGAAGTGATATGTGCTTAAGATAAAAATCAGTCTGATACAGTCATCCACCATGTCTTGCATGGGATTGAGGTATACAACTGTCATTTTTTAAAGTGTTCAGATTATGGAAGGCTTTTTTTCCAGCTACCTGTAGATTTGTGTATGTGTTATATGGAAATTTTTTTTTTAATTAAAAGTGACACTGGTTGATAGTCATGGTACATTTTGCATATGATGCCAAGGGAATGAGGTATATTTAAATATATTATTTAAGTATACCTCATTCACCTTAAACCCTTTCACTGAAAATTCATGCTACAGTGTTATTGTGCTGCAATTAAATTGAGAGGTTTCCCAGCTTCACACCTCCTCCTATTCTTTCCTTATGTAGTACCTTACTTGTTAATAATGTTGTCAAAGAACTGTCATGTCATTAGTGGTGAGTTTATTGCCTTTATGTATATTTTCTAGCATATGACAGAGTGCAGTCCCTTTTCCTCAAACTGAAAGTTTACCCCTTTCTTTAACAAACTTTAACTCATTCCCAGTAGCTCATCAAGCATAGCTTCTGCCAAAGAGATATTTAAACACTAATAAATAGAGATTTAGGTCCCAAAAATCCCTAGCAAGGTGACATTTTAACTAGATTTGCAGATGGATCTGTTACCTTTCTCCTGCCCATATCTACTTATTCTTAAGTGTTCAGATTTTAAATAGCAGCATTTGGGGAAAATTGGCCAACTAGTTCTTGCAATTCCTCATTTTCCTATAGTATGCAGATGCATAAGCAGTTCTCTGGGAAGGATAAACGTTTATGTAAGAGTGTCTATCTGACCCTAGTTACGATCCAGATGAGAGATCCCAAAATAATAGAAAACTTCAATTGAAGTCTAATTTTACAGAGAGTAAATGTTTCCTCATTTCAAAATAGCTTGTGGTGGTTTTCCTTCCAGAGCAGCACATCAGCTCTGCTTTAGCAGTCAGATTCATCTGGATTGTCCCCTATACAAGCCTCAGTAAGATTCTCAGAGGTACAAGGATCTACACATGCATATCAGCTTAGTGTCAGGACCTTCATTTTGAAAACACTGAGTTAAAGAAGTTATATTTGAGGTATGAAAGGCTCTGAAAGTTCTCCGAGTCTATGTGATAATATGTAAAATATTTGCTTTATTCATTATTATTCATAGGGAAATATTGTTAGCTTATGGTAACATGCCAAGGATTTTCAGCTATTAGAAACTCTCTCTGCCTACGTGTGTTAATTTCCATTCCATTCAGCCTAAGGCAGTGTGTAGAATGAAGTATATGTAGATCCTTTCATTGCTGGGGGATCTTCCAAATATTAACTAACTGTTAAACTTCTCAGGAAAAGTCAGTGACAGACAGACAGAAGTTTTCCAGGTGAGAACAATGTCTCCATTAATACCCTTATCTATTCCATGGAAGGAGAATAAAGGTAAAGTTTCCTCTAGAGTATGGGCACATGTACATTTGGAGCTGTTACAAACGGGGAACCTTTCCCAAGGACAGCAGCTGTTAGGTTCTAAATTGGTACATGTGAATAAACTAGAAATAATACAAATGTGGCAAAACCCACTCCAACTTTAATCCTGGATGAAGTAGTATTAAAATTGGAGTGGTTTTGCTACATTTGTATTATTCCCAGGTTGTTCACACCTAACAATTGGAAGTTAACCACTGCTGCCCTTTTGAAACTGCTCCAAATGTATTTGCGTCCATCCTCTCAGGTAATATGATATTTTGATTTGATATCTTCCAATATCAGAAGGGGGTTGTAAAGAGGACAGTGATAAAGTATTTTTTCTGGTCACAAGAAACTGGACAAGGAGTAACAATTTTAAATTGGAACAGGAAACTTGTCATTTGTATATTACCTAGAGGGGTTCAAGAAGCTCCGTTTTTTGAAGTTTTTAAGAGCAGGTTAGATAGACAGTTGTCTGGGATGATCCTGCCTTGTAGCAATTGGACTACAGGACATCTTGAGTTCCCTACTATCAACAGTTTGCAGACTTACTCTGTGTGCTGCCCAAGCATCCACATGACTGTTGAGTATGCACATTAGGCTATGCTCTGGCCACACAGGTAGGCAGCTCTTTATTAGGCCTGTACAAAGCGACTAGTATTCACTTCGGATTCGGCTGATTCAGGGGGACAATGATTCGATTTGGCGATTCAAATCACTGTCCCAAATTGATTCAGCCGAATCTAATTTGGAGATTCGGCGGCTGACAAATCTCTGAATTAGATAGGCCTCATCCCCTGTCTGCTCTCCAAGCCCTGTCAATGGCTGCCCTACTCGGCCCCAGCCCCTGGCTCTTTTAAGAACAAAAATAAAGCCCCAAACTCACCAGCTACTGCCAGCTGGAGGGGGGGGGGAGGGGGAGGGACACAATCCCTGCTGCTCCATGCTTTGTGGGGGACTTTGCCACGAACCCCCCAACCCCCACTTGCTCTCCCACCGCCCCCACTCTGGCCCAGCTCTTTTTAAAAAAAGCCCTGAGCTCACCAGCTCCTGCCAGGTGATAGACAATCCATGCTGCACCATGCTGCATGAGGGGCTCTGTAATGATCCCTGCCGAAGCCCCAATGGCTACTGCAGCATCCAGTGAGTTGGGGCTTTCTTTTAAAAACGGGAACTGGGGCTAAGCAGGGCAGCCACGTGGAGGGCTGAGAGAGCAGGCAGGTGGTGGGGGCTTGTGGCGGAGCCTTGAGGATGATTGCAACTGCAGGATGGTTGGGCAGAATATCAGAATTGCCAGTTTATGTTGTAGAGGGATAAGAGAGAGAGTGGCAAATCTGTGGATGTTACTTGTTCATTTGCTGCAGATTTCATGAAATTCTAACACTTAAAATCTTTTCAGTTAAAGGATTTTATTAATTTTGTTTTCAGGATGATCGAGACTCCGCTTAAAGTTTTTTCTCTGGGAACTGACATTTCTATTTGGGTAATTAAAATGCACTGTGTTTCATTATACATGTAGGTTAAACTTTGGTAGATTTATCCCTTGCAGCGTTTTAATTCAGACACAGTCCAGACAATGTCATTCAATACTGACTCTCACAGTTTTTAGAAGTCTGCTATCATTCAGTCATTCAGTGTAAAATGAGTATATTTATTTTTCCTTGAGAGAGAAACGAACAAATATATTGACTGTGGTTTAAAGTTTCACTAGTCAGAACACCAATGATTAATGCTTGAAACCCTCAAGATTCTCTTCAACAATAGTGATGATGGTCTGCTTAAGGAAAGTTTCAGTGCTTATGGTTAATATTCATACAAATTACAGGCATCCCTCTACTCCCTTCAAATGCCTCAACAATTAAATTTAAAAAATATTTTTCCAACAGCTGCTCTTGAGACATAAGGTTTCCCAGCCTTTTTTGTTAAATTTGTACAAACTGCTATATCCACAAAAAGCATTTTTGTAGAATTGGCTTTGCAGATGTGAGTCAAGATTTTAAAAAGTAAATCACAATTTGGGGTACAGATATGAAAGGTGAAACGATTAATCATTTAACTGATAAGTGGTTGGCTTACCAGTTATCTTTCAGCATGGGACAGGGCACAGTCTATCAGGGCAGGCAGAGAAAGGAAGCTGTGCAGTCTCCCAGCAGGAACCAAAGGCAGCAAAATAGGAAAAAGAAGGAAGGGAAAGGAAAGGAGGATTAGTAGGATTAAATAGGAAAACAGTGGGCATCCTAATGACTGGTCAATTAAGCTATTAGCTGCTCATTCACAGGTGCTCCCTCACATTCTCTTTAAGTATTTATCCCTACTCTTGCAATAACAGAAGCTCTCTATACAGGATCTGGGAGATGGGACTGAGAGAAACTTTTGCTGGCACAGACTTAAGTGTCTTGAATAGTACCAAGTCAGCCCATTGTTTATGCTGAACTTTATGGCAGAACATGTGGGACTCATGACATAACCCATTTTCCCCCAACACTGCCCCAGAATAGAACCAATTGTCCACAAGGCAGTGCAAAAGTAACAACTTTCTATCCAAGGCTTAAAACGGCTGAGCCCGTTTGTTCTCAAGGCACACTTCAAAATATAGTAATTACATTAGTACTTCTGACAATGAGCATCTAAGTAGGATGCTTCTTGAAACTATCTGCTAGATCTTCAGAGTGCTTATCTGCCTGTACCAAAGGAAAATTCAAACACCAGAATCTTCACTTTGTCCTGGCTGTTCAGGTCTGTGCCTGACACAGAGGACTGGTGAACTGCTACTGACAGCTATGGTAGTCAGAGAGACAGTACTGAAAGAGACTGAGGTTAGTGAAGAGTCCTGGATAAATTGAACAAGATTCTGCAGTGCAGCAAGATCTTCAGTTGTCCAAGATCCTAGATCTAGCCATGAACTCACAGAAAAGCTGTCCATCTCCAGCCTATCTCCTTGGTCACTTGCAAACAGTCAGACAAGTTCCCCCCCCCCCCCCCCCAAAAAAAAATGCTTTCAAAATTAAACCCAGAAGTTCTGAGCCTTAACTCTTAGAAAAAATATCGTTTCTGTTTAAGGGGAGATTCTGCTGTACAAGATTCAATGCCATCACAAGCATTTTCCCTACTTTAAAGGGATTCCTGTGATTTAAAATGTCCTTCTGTCAGAGAAATACACCATGTTTACTTGAATCCAGGATGAGGCTCATTTTCTTTGATCCTCACGGGTGGAGTGGGGGGAACATCATCTTGTATTCAAGTCCTGTCCTGTGGTAGGTGGAGGCTCATCTCCAGCTTTGGCCCCAGGCTCAGGACTGAAGCCAAAGCTGAGCTGCTGTTCACCCTGAGCTGGAATGGCTTGTTTGGTGGGGGATGGAGCACATGGACAGGAGGAACATGGTGGGGATTGCAGAATAGAGGGGGAAATGTGCATCCTGCCCCCACACCCTGCTCCCCCCCCACCCAGCTGCTCCTTTTCTCCCTTACCTTCTGCTCCAGCTGCAGTATGGATCCAGGCCAGAACCTGCTGCTGCTCCTCCCCAGCTGGGCTTGTCTGAGGCTGGATCAGTGCCCTAGAGGAGCAGAGCTGCAGCAGAAGGGGCAGGCTGCGGGGGTAGGGGGTGGGGAGGCAGGGCAGGCACAGAGGGCAAGGAGTGGGGGGGCAGGGGGGCATGTGGGAGGAGGAGCATGGTGGGAAGCAGGCAGCATGGGGACAGACACAGGAGGACAGGCACAGGCATGGGTCAATAAGAGGCAGGGGAGCAAGGGGCAGGAATCTGACCCATTGCCCTGCCACAGCATAAGTGGTATGGTGGTGGGTGGGGAATGGGGGCAGACACAGGACAGATTTAAGACACACTTCCACCAATTAGATTCTATACATGGAAATATATAACAAATTAATATGTTACATTGTGGGTATATAACAAATTAACCTAATTATTGTGGGGATCATCTTCAATTCAAAGTTGTCCTGGTTTTGGGTAAATATGGTAAATTTACAATGCACAACCACAGAAAGCAGAGAAAGTAGCCCGGCCCTCTCCTAAAGACAGCTTTCTTGATTATTAATTTCCACAGTCTCCTTGATTTTGTGTCCTGTTGTGAGGCAAGAAAATAACTAAATTTAATACCCTGGCCTCATGAAGGAGGTAGTAGCATGCAGTTAGTGCAAATGGCTGAGAACCAAAGTGTTATACCTACAGCTATATTAAGTCTATTACAAGACTTCCTTTTTGAGTAAAAGATGAGAAATGAGTTATATTTATTTCAATGCGTCTCATTAATAATTTGTCTTCCTCCCTTGAAGCATAAATCCAAACTTTGGATTGGGTGAGAGGGGGGAAAGGTTACAGTTTTGTGTCCACTACAGGATAGGAGGCTTAGAAATTTATCATGTAACTTTCCTTACTCTCATTTGTAATACAAATATGGTTTAAACTAATATCACCCTCTCCTCTTGAGGGTGGAATGGAAGCTGTTCTTCCACCTTGATCATTAAATTAATGTTCTAGTTTCACTTTCTATCTACATTTCAGATTAGGCTTTACTTCACCAGTGGTGCTAAAGAAAACCATTTGGGCAGTTTAAGCTGAGGCAGGTGGGGTCTTTGTTCTGTAAGAATCTTTTTGTTCCCAGTACTGAAGCCAGGACGCACTAAAATTCTCTTCACGCAGGCCATATGAACTGTCACAGAGGATTGTGACTTCAGGTGGGAAATAGGCAGCAGGAATGGAAAAAATTCAGGTGGAAAAAAAATCCTTCTTTTCAAATGTATATATTTATTAACAAAGTAAAAGCGGTGGGAGCACAAGGTTAATCGGATGAAGCACAATATGCAATTCTCATTAAATTCCTTGAGAAAAATGAGTATGTTATTAATAAACCTCTATACTCGCACCTGGGGTGGAGATTTTCCTGGTTTTCGATGCTAGCTTAGAAATAATGAATATTTTGTATGCACTGTACTTACCTTTTTCTTTTCTTTTTTACTTCCTTGGACAAGCTGCATCTTTCTACAACAGATTCTTTTTTCATTAGAGGCAGGGGATAACTGGCATTTGAGTATGGGCTACTGCTCCCTTCTGTCTGTGCTCACCCTCTGCTCATTGTGAGCCTCTGAGATCAGAATAATGAAACCCTCTTTATTCTGCTGTCAACTTGCTACCATTATTGTGAGTTTTGCTTTTTTCCTGGTAGATTGTTTTGTGAATCATTATTAAAAACCTGTGCCATGTGCCTGTTTGAGGATTTATATAATCGTGTTGCTTAATTCACACCTCCTTTGCAGTGACTATATTTTAGAAGGAAAACAGACTACTCGTCCTCCACCCATGCCAGCCTAGTAAGGACAAGTTGTCATTTTGGGATCCAGTTGTTATCATTTCTAATTGCCTGCCTTTTTTCAGACTCCTTGTCCATTGCACAGAATGGGGAGACAGTGAAGAATCACAAAATGACTTTTGCTTGCTTTTGTATTGAAGTTATCATTTTCTTTATGCCCCATCCTCCCACCACTAGCTTTGAAGAGGACAGAAAATCCTGTACCTGAATCTGAACCGACCTCCTTTGTAGTACAGGACATTTTGGAGCCAGGTAAACTTCTAATACAGCTGTTATACTCGTGAAAAGTTAACTTTTTTCTGTAATTTTCTTAGCAATGGATACCACTCAGAAAGTCTACCTTGTCACAAAGTCTACCTTGTCTACCTTACTCCACAAAGAAACTCACTTCCAGTCAAAGGATTGTAGGAAAATAGGGCTAGAAGGAACTGCACAAGGTCATCTAGTCCAGCCCCCTACTCTTGTCAGGATCATACCTAACTCAACCTTCCCAGCCAAGTGTATGTCCCAACTTGGTCCTGAAAAACTTCAAAGGATGGAGATGCTACAGCTTCTCTAGGTAGTCTGTTCCAGTGCTTGACCACCTTCATTGTCAAAACATTCCTTCTAATCTACAACTTAAATTTCCTCTGTTGCAACTTTAAGCCATTGCTCTTAGTTCTGTCCCCTACAACCACATAGGAAAGGCTATCTTCATCCTCTATATAATAGCCTTTCGGGTGTTTGAAGATTGTTATTAAATCTCCCTGTCTTCTCTTCTGCACAAAATAATCCTAGTTCTTTCAGTGTTTATTCATGTTTCCCAGACCCCTAATCATTTTTGTTGCACTGCACTGGCTTTGTCCAATCTGTCTACCTCTTCCTTGAAGTGTGGAGCACAACTGGACACACTGGAATGTAAATAGAAAGTAAAACTGATTGTGTTTTTTCTTGATCAAGGTGACAGAAAACCTTCCATTCCACCCTCAAGAGGCAATGGTGATATTAGCTTAAACTTAACCATCACTGAATAGAAGAATTACTTCCCTTGATTTGCAAGTGACACTCCTATTAATAAGACCCAGTATGCTGTTGGGTTTTCTTTTAGCAACAAGAGCACACTGCTGGCTCATATTCATCTTATGATCTACTGTAACCCCCAAGTCCTTCTCTGCTGTAATGCAGCCTAGTCATTCCCCAGTCTGTATTTGTACTCGCCAGAGGTGCTCAACCCCTGGCTTGTGGGCCAGGTCTGGTGCCCAGCACATCACTTGAGCTGTGGGGCTCCCCACAGGTCTGGGGGCTGGGAAGAAAGTCAAGGTACATCACATCCACTGTTCTCCCCCATCCACTGAACCTGTCACTTTAGCAAAGGAAATCAGATTGTTCCAGATCAGCTTGTGCTCCTCTAGGTGCTTCACAATAGATCCCTTGGGGGCCTGCTCCATGATCTTTCCAGGTATCAAGGTCAGGCTAATGGGTTTCTAATTCCCTGGGTCCCCATTCTTTCTTTTCTTAAATATAGGCACCATATTTTCCCTTTTCCACCCCTCAGCTCCATAAGTTCTCAAAGGGGATAGCTAATGCCTCTGAAATTATCTCATCCAGTTCAGTCAATAACCTAGGACAGGGGTTGGTAACATACAGCCAGTGGAGCTAAAGTGCTTTGCCTGTGCCCACTCCCATGCCCACATCAGGGCTGAGCAACAAGAAACTATGCTGGACCCAAACAGCTTCTAGATGTACCTGCTGCTGCCACTTCTGCCCACCCTCTCAACTCTGATCCAACGTGGACCAGGTGGCTTTGGCAACAAGTTGGCAACAAGGGGCTTTCTCCACACCACTACTGCTTCTTTTGGTGAAGTGAAGTGGGAGTAGGGGGAATTCAATGGAACACAAAGGCAATTTGCAGGTGCCCAGTCCTACCTCAGCTCCACACTAGCTGGAACCTGAACATGGGGCTTCCTCTGCACCTGCACAATAGCCAGGCAACTGGGAGCTGCACCTTCACCATCATTTCTGGAAACTGCACTCACACCACCATCACTTCTCCTGCTTGTCCTTCTCTCCCATCCATCCTCCTCCCCCCCATCCCCACCATACTACAGTGCAGGCACAGTTGGAAGCTGTCCAGCTTCAGCACAGGTCCCCACCAACTGGAAGCTGCACACCCACCACAGCCAAAGAGCAGACAGCAGGGCAAAGCAGTGGTGACACAGGTGCAGCTGCCTGGCCCCAATGCAGACGTGGGAAAGCCCCGGGCCACTGACTCACCCCCAAAGCCACCCAGCCCACATTGGATCAGAATCAAGTTGTTCCAACCCACAGCCTCTTAGGGTAAGTACAGACAGTGAAAAAGCCAGAGACTGAATTCATAGTTTCATAGTTGGTAGGGTCGGAAGAGACCTAAGCAAATCATCAAGTCCAACCCCCTGCCATGGGCAGGAAAGGATGCCGGGGTCAAACGGCCCTGGCTAGGTGATTGTCTAGCCTCCTTTTGAAAACCTCCAGGGTAGGGGCAAGCACCATTTCCCTTGGAAGTTGGTTCCAGCTCCTAGCCACCCTGACTGTGAAGTAGTGCTTCCTGATATCTAGCCTGAATCTACTCTCAGTCAACTTATGACCGTTGTTCCTTGTTACTCCCGGTAGTGCTCGGGGGACCAGGGACTCTCCCATTGCCTGCTGGTCCCTCTTGGCAAGTTTATAGATGGCCACCAGATCCCCTCTCAGCCTTCTCTTATGGAGGCTGAACAGGTTCTGGTCCCATAGCTTCTCATAGGGCCTACCCTGCTGCCCCCAATCATGTGAGTGGCCCTCCTCTGGACCCTCTCAATGCTGTCCACATCCCTCCTGAAGTGCAGCACCCAGAACTGGACACAGTACTCTAACTGTGGCCTGACCAATGTCACATAGAGGGGAAGGATCACCTCCTTGGACCTGCTCGTGATGCATCTATGGATGCATGATAAGGTATGGTTAGCCATCTTGACCGCGTCCCCACATTGGCGGCCCATGTTCATCTTGGAATCAATAGTGACTCCAAGATCCTTTTCTTCCTCTGTGCTGACAAGAAGGGAGTTCCCCAGCCTGTAGGTATGCTGCTGGTTTTTCCTCCCCAGGTGCAACACCTTGCACTTGTCCATATTGAAACCCATCCTATTCTCATCTGCCCACCTCTGCAACCTGTCCAGATCTAGTTGTAGTCTGTCCCTCTCTTCTAGTGTGCTCACTTCTCCCCACATCTTAGTGGCATCTGCGAACTTGAACAAGGTGCTTTTCACCTCCTTGTCCAAGTCGCCGATGAAGATATTGAACAGTGCGGACCCAGGGACCGAGCCCTAGGGGACCCCACTGCCCACATCCCTCCCGGTCAAAAATGACCCATCCACCACCACTCTCTGGGTGCAGCCCTCCAGCCAATTTGTGACCCATCTGACTGTGTAGGCCTCGACACCACAGTTGCCTAATTTTTTAATGAGGATAGGGTGAGAGACAGTGTCGAAGGCCTTCCTAAAGTCCAAAAAGACTATGTCCACCATGACACCTGCGTCCAAGGCTTTTGTGACCTGGTAGTAGAAGGCAACCAGGTTGGTCTGACAGGACCTGCCTCTAATGAACCCATGTTGATTGCCCCTAAGCATAAACTCCCCTGCTGGCCCCTCGCAGATGTGCTCCTGGATAATTTTCTCAAAGAGCTTCCCCAGGACCAAGGTAAGACAAACAGGCCTATAGTTTCTTGGGTCCTCCTTCCTCCCTTTTTTGAAAATGGGAACCACATGGGTCCTTTTCCATTCCTCTGGCACCTTGCCAGAGTACCACAAGTATTCGTAAAACTGTGCCAGGGGTCCCGCAATGACCTCTGCCAATTCCCTCAGCACTCTGGGGTGAAGATCATCAGGACCTGCTGATTTGAACACATCTAGTCCCACCAGAAGTTCCCTGACTAGGTCCTCACTGACCCTGGGCCTGGCCACACCTCTCTTGGGTCCATCAGGGATCCCAGTGGGGGGGATGATGTCCCTGTCTCTGCTCAGAAAAATGGAAGCAAAGAATCTGTTAAAGAGATTAATTTTGTCATCTGGTGCTACCACCAGATTACCAAGCATGTACTACAGAGGCCCCACGTTACTTGGTACCTTCTTTTTACCCCGTAAGTATTTAAAAAAGGACTTCTTGTTATCTTTGATCCAGGTCGCTAGTCCCAGTTCCATCTCTGCCTTAGCCTTCCTAACAGCCCCCCTACAATCTCAACAATGGGGGTATAATCCTCCTCGGTGATGGTCCCTCCCTTCCATTGGGTGTACGCCTCCTTTTTGGCTTTAAGACATTCCTGGATGCTTTTGGTGAGCCATGGGGGCTTTTGAGCACTCCTGCCCCCTTTGATCCACATGGGGATTGTCCCCGTTTGGGCTTGGAGGATCATCTCCTTAAGGAACAACCACTCTTCTTGGACTCCCCTCCCCTCCAGGGCCTCAGTGCCTCCCCGGCTAGTCTCCTTACCTCATTGAAATCTGCCCTCCAGAAGTCCAGGGCTGCTACCTTGCTGCAGGCCTTTGCCAACCTGCGCTGGACGGTGAATTCCAGTAGGCGATGATTGCTATCGCCCAGGTGGTCAAGCACCTGCAGTCCCCTCACCAGCTCATCGCTTGTGGCCAGGACCAGGTCCAACAAGGCATTTCCCTTGGTGGGATTGTGCACCTCCTGGGTTAGATGGAGGTCCTGTAACTTGGCGAGGAACCTACATGAGCAGTCAAACCTGTCTGACTGCTCTTCCCAGCAGATGTCTGGATAGTTTAGGTCACCCATGATGACCATGTCCCTTGACAAACTGCCTCTGTGAGCTAACCTGAGAATTCCTGGTCCAGTTCTTCCCCCTGGTTAGGTGGCCTGTAGTAGACCCCCACCATTAGGTCCCCTTTCCCCCCAACCCCCTTGTATTCTGACCCAGAGCACCTCAGTCTGCCCTACCTCAGACCCAGTGCTGTTTGCTGAGGATGTGTATTGCTCTTTGATGTAGATCACCACACCCCCACCTTTCCTCCCCATTCTATCCCACCTATACAACCTATAGCCCTTGATGTTTACCACCCAGTTGTGCATTGGATCCCACCAAGTTTCTGTGAGTCCCACTAGGTCTGGGTTTATGTTAGCTAGCAGCAGGGCACGTTCCTCCTGCTTGTTTCCCATACTATGGGCATTAGTGTAGAGGCATTTAAGGCCTCCTGAGGGTGTATGCGCCTCCCCTCCCCCCAATCCCAGGACTATCTGAGCCCCTGTCTCTTATCTGGGTATTTCTTGTGCTCATCGCCGGTCTTGGCTGGGCTGTTCTTGTGGGTGTCTCTTGGTTCGGTGTTCCCTTGGTCCTCCTCCTCTCCTCCCCCAATGATCCTAGTTTAAAGCACATCGGAGGAGATCAGCCAACCACATGCTTACCTTTGGTGGAGAGGTGAAGCCAATCCCACCCGAGCATGTCTATTGTTCTAAAGTATGGGTCATGGTCCAGAAAGCCGAAGCCCGGAATTGATTCAGTCTTTGCAGGTTGGTCTAAACTGTGTAGATTGAACCAATGAGCAAGTGAACAAAACTTCACTTTTGATTCTAGAAATGCAGCCACATGCCTGCAGTGGCCAAGGACAGCAGCTGTGTGGCACTAGAACATGCTTCCCTGCTTGGGTGCAGCAGACAGTTTGGGCCAAAGCTAACCCACCCACCCTGCAAGAGGGGGATTTCTGGGGAGATGTAAAGCATGCTTAGGTGCTGGGGGACTGTGAATTAACTTAAATCTGGAGGGGATCTGAGACATAAATAAACCAGTTTAACGTAAAATAGTGAAGTCTGACACTACAGCCATCCTGTTTTACCTTAAACTGGTGTCAGCCATTTTGAAAGTGGTTTATATGCACTGAAAAAGGGTTCTGACCCCGACCAGAGGGTCAGCAACCTACAGCATCCCATTGGTGGCATGTACGGGGTGCACACGTACCCCCTGAGGTTGGCCGTGCACCCCATGGAAATGCCTGCCACGAAACCAGAAGTGCCCCCCACCCCATCGGTGATTGGCCGCTAAGGAACCCCCTCCTTGGTCAGCGATTGCCCCGCCCAGTTGGTGATCTGGTGTCCCCCCAGACTCAGGAGGCACCAGTCACCCATGCAGCATCCAGTTTTCAAAAGCCCTGCTTTCATTAGAAGAAATTATCTTCTTGGATGAAGGGTGTGTGATAGGAAGAATTTCACAGCAGACTGACTGCTTGTGATACATATTAAGTCAGGGAGTGTTGGGCAGAAAAACAACAGCAAGAAAAAACATAATGATGGCAATCAGAGTACAGCAGAGAAGGGAGGGAAGAGTATAGAAGAAAAGTGAAGGCCTTTGAGGAAGAGATTCTAGAAGATATCAGAGAAGTGGCTAGTCATGCTTAGCACCTGACCAAGTAGGCTGCTATCTATGGAAGCTCTTGCTTCTCTAAACCAGTAACTCTCAAAGGAGCCACCCTGCCCTTCCCTCTGCCTAGAACATGGCAGGGGCAGAGCCTTGTGTTTGACTAAAAAACAAGATGAAGCCAGTGTAATATGCGACTAAAGCCTAGAAATTAGTTTTGCTATAAAAAAAATAGTTTGCATTAAAATTCAGTTTACAAGAACCTTGACTACAACCGCAACTTGACACCCCCTTAGAACAAGGTGTTTTATTGTTGGTGGTTTCTGTTTTGGGGTGGTTGTTTTTTAAGATGGACAATTTTTTAGCTGTTCTCAAAATGTCCAAAAATATCCTGGCTATGGGTATCTCCTTGTAGGCTAATTTCAGACAGAATTCTGCAGTGTCCCATAAGACTATGCTGAGGGAAAGGAGATGAAGAAGGATTTTTATCAACCCTTTCCATTCCAAAAGCATACAGAAAGCTACCTCCCTGTTGCTCCTCCTCTGTTGCCTTAACTGTCTAGATCAGCTATTGTTATTTGATCCCTATATGCCTTATGACATACATCCAAATGTGTTAAATCAGCACGTGCTGGGCCTCTCTGCAGCAGCATTAAGCCTTTCTGAGCCATTCTGCCTTGCTCAGGAGGAGGAGTGCAGTTGCTTAGAAATACTGAATTCTGAACTAAACAGAATGAGAGAGAGGAGCACATTCTTGTGATTCATTATGTAAATTATTAAATAGTGTTTGATATGTCCTTTTAATATTACTATTTAATAATGGTTAAATATAGAATAGTTGATTAATTGTATTCTATAGACTACTTATCGATTTATAATCAATAGACTACTAATTACTTTTACTTTCTCATGGTTTTCAAAAAGTATGCTTTTTGTGATGCATATGACATTCTAGAATTCTAGTTTCTTTTGGCACCATCAAGGAATTTTTTTTCCTCTGTTAGCTGTTAGCACTAGTTGCAGACAAAGTGTCCCAAACTTCACTGTTTACCTCAGGAAGCAGTGCTACTGAGGGACAGCAAGAGATGGATCAGGGCATTGGCATTGGGCAAACTTGCCCAATACTGATTACCATCCTAAACAAAAGTCTCAGAAAAGGTCTTATAGCTTTGTTCTATGAATACTCAGCCCTAATGAAACTGTATTCAAATATACTCAGTAATAGTTTTCATTTTAATTATAATATGCATTAATTACCATATTATTCTTTGATGTGTGAGAAATGGCTTGCTTTACCCTTCCTCCCCACCCAAACACCCTCAGAAAAGTTGAAGGTCATTATTTTGATGTGGTAAAAGGGGTCCCATCATTTGTTAATCTGCCTTACTGTTCTCATGCTTTATAATTAAAAGTCTTTGATATCTGATTTTTTTTATTGTTTTAGAGACATTAATTAAACAGCATTTTAAAATAAATTGTTAAAGAAGCATCTTTTAGAAAACATGCATTTTACACTGAGCTGTACTTATTTTCTTGCACATTGTTTCTACAGGGGGTGCTTTATTGCAGGGGTGCTCTTCTGGCCACTGGTTCTCCTCAGGCATTCAGAAACTTGATGGTGGGGGAGCAGTTGCAGCATTCATTGCCATTCCTCTGCTGCCAAATTTCTGGACCTGTGGGGAGCCCCACAGGCCAGATGATGTGGCCCTACACACCATATTGCACCAACATGTGGTCAGACCCAAGTGTTCAGGGTTGGGCCAACATGTGGCTGGACCCAGGCAGATGGGATTGGGCCAGTATCTTAGATGTCACCCTCAGAGTGACCCCACGTGCAGACCCAGTGTGGGATCCGGCATATGGACCAACCCTGTGCCACTCACCTGGCTAAGGACCAGAAGGTTAGGCGCCACTGCCTTCCTGTGATCCAGTGCTCTATGGAAAAAATAGATTTTCCCTGTTTTGATTACACAGGAAGCAGTGCCTTATTGTGCTACAATGCTGGCATGTTCCTGGCATGGTTTGATTCATACGGAACTTCCTGTACTCAGTGGAAGTTGAAGGTCCTTAACACCTCACAGAAGAGAGTACAGCACCAAGCCTATAGTAATTTATGGTGAATATAATTGACTTGGCTGAAATAAGAACTGACCCACATCTCCAGCCTCTTTCTTTAACTGAACCTTTGTTGACATACAGGAAAGTCTTGTTCACGTTTTCACTTTATGTGCTCCTGATATGGAGTCAACAGCTTAAGTGCTGCTGAACACTGCAAAAGGGCTTGTATTAGATAACTACCTCATGAACATTTTGGATAGTACAGGTTAGGGTGACTTATAATAATAGGCAATAGGTAGCATCCTAAATAGTCAACAGTAAACTAATCCCAGCTTCCATTCTAACCTTCTCTACTTGTTGAGACAGAATTTTCCATAAATCTGGAAAATTGTAGTGTTTATCTTCTCCATCTGTACAGCTATTTGCTGGGAGCCAATACAAGGGTGTTTAGCTTTGACCACGCCTGCTGCTAGTTTTAGGATTTACCAAAACCATTTACTAGGGATGTTTGGTATCTTCACAACAGAGGGTTTAGAATCATAGAAAATTAGGTTTGACAGGGACCTCAGGAGTTCATCTAGTCCAACCCCCTGCTCAAAGCAGGACCATCCCCAACTAGATCATCCCAGCCAAAAGGTTTTGAGCTAACATTTTGTGGCAGAATCACCACATTTTTTCTCTCCACTAAACACTTGAATGCCTGAAAACTCTTCTTTTAGCAGGGTTCTCACTAGAACTGTAACATCTGTCCATAGCCTCACATGGTGGTATGGTGCCCATTACCATAGGATTTGAATACATGTCAATCATTAACGTATTTTTCCACACAACATCTCTGATGTAGGGAACAAGGAACAATGAGGCAAACTGAGAGCGTACAGAACGTCTAAGGTGGTACAGGAGATTTAGCAGCAAGCTTAGAGTTTTGCTGAGCCTGTTTTGTGAGATCAGCCCTTCTATTCATAGTGATAGTTTGGCATTTGAGAAGGGAGCCAGAGGACAAAATTGGAGGCAGTGGGAAAGGTTAATTACAGGACGATTTGTGGGCCTACCTACTCTAGGTCAAAGAACACCATGGAAAGTTGTGGCCTTGTCTAGAAAAATACGTCCTAGAGGGCAATAGAGCTAAAGAGAAAAAAGGTGAGCGATTTGATGGCTCAAAACAGCTGAAGTGCAATATGTGCAGTCAACAAATAAGAACATTCTGAAGGATGGCACAGAGCTGAGAGAGAGCCCAACTCCAGAGCTGTAATCCTCAATCTGGCAGACTCCTTCTGTGGCTTGGGGCAAAGCATTTAAACTCTGATCATGGGCTTCCTCATCCAAGAAGGGCGGGGGCCAAATAGGAGCAATAACACTTCACTTCATAGGGATATTTCGACAAATTAATTAGTCTTTGTAAAGCACTTTGAAGATGAAAAGCAGCGCAACATTGTGTGTTCTAATGAACCAAATTTCAGAATGCCTAGCTGAACTCGTAAATCTTTTGATGTCAACTCATCGCTAAACTGCCTGGAGAAAAGACTAGTCACTTCCTTGTTGCTCTTGTACTTATTTTGCGCGTGCATGTTTTTATTTTTTGTCTTTGACATCTGTAATTTTGCACAGAAGATGTCCTTTTGTGAGGTATTTTTGATTCACTACAAAGCAAGACCCTGTCTCCAGAAAGCAAAAAGTTCAGGTGAAGTAGTTGAAGGATAATGTTTCACAGAGCATTTAAGTGGTTTTAATGGGGGAGGGGCAGGAGGAATAGCAAAAAGAAGTAAGAAGCTGTAGGAAACTTTCAAGAAAAGAAAACTGGTTCTTAATATTGAGACTTATGAAGAATAAGACTTCGGGGAATAAGTTAAAATCTTCAACAATCGGTTGTCTTAATAAATATATGTTAGATACAATTGCTTGTAAAAACACCTGCAAATTACATGTTCCCAGGGAATAGGTAAATGAATTATTTTTAATAATATAAGGAACTCAGTGGCTTGGAATGTCTTGGAAAGGCCCATCACTTGGGCAGTTGTACAGAGACAGAGAACCCAAAGCTACCAGGTATCGAGTATCCCAAATTGCCATCGTCTCTTTTGGAGGTTCTGGATGCTAGCCTTTTGCAGAATTACATGCATGTTGTTGGCTTCTGAAGGATGTGGCAAGATATTCTTTAAAATTCTTATGTTGATAGAGATAGGTGAGAAAGAGACTGAACATCATCCTGTTTCATTTTACCTGTCCAAATGGCAGTTTTTGGAACTGACACAGTTTGTGATCCTTCTGTCCTTGCAGTATGGATGCATGTTACTGCCAAGCATGTGCCTGCGCTCTGTAAGCAGGTATGCACATGCCTAAAGATAAGCCTCTAAACAGCAGCCTGTCAAACACCAGGAAGAGGAGTGGGGCCCTTCCAAGTTTGAACTCACCCAGGAAACAGGAAATAAAAACTATCAGCATCCTCATCCAAAGGGAGTTTGAACCTGTATCTTGTAGACTTCCTAGCATAGTGTTTAAACCATGAGGCTGCAGGTCATACATTATACATGTCCTTCTCCAGTCCTCCTATTGAAGATAAGCCACTGTACTCTGCATTTAATAGTCATTGGATAAATAGGATGGAGAGTAGAGTGGATGTTTCTACCCTACTGCAGGCAAAGGTCCAAGCTGGACCACAGAGCCTACCTCTTTTTGGGGTAGTATCTCTCACTTTACACCATCTGCCCTGTTTTCTTGCTCCTGGTCCCACATATTTCCCTATCTTGCTGTCAGGGGTGACAAAGAGGCCAGCTTCAGAAAGGGAGCTGGAAAGTGATGATGCCTAACCTGTGGCATGGTGATTGGTATGGTCATGTTATCTGGCCTGCAGTCATACAACCTGGTCGATGGGGCTCTCCAAGAGTCCAGAACTTTGGCAATTGGGGAGGATTGGCAACTAACAGTGCCACTGCTCCCCTACAGCCAGGCCAGATAATATAACCCCATGCATGTGATCTAGCCCATGGGAATCGAACTGGGGTCAGGGTGATGGACCCAATCCATCATGTGCAGGATTAGGGTCAGGACTGGGGATGGGGCAGCAAGTTTGATCCGGTGCATGTGGGGTTAGGGCCAGGGCCAGGGCAGTGGCTTGATCTGGCCAGGGCCCAGTCCAGCGCAATATGGTGCATGAGACAGGAGCCCAATCTGGTTTGTGCACCGGATTGTGCCTGTGGACTGACACTACACCACCCATCCAGCCCATGAGGCTGAGAGGTTGGGCACCACTGAGTTAAGGTGGAGCACCATCTGTGCTAGGAGACTGGAGAGAGACTAGTGATATATCCCCTGGGGGAAGGTGAACTACAACCAGTGTCTCACACTTCTTGAGTGAGTGTCCCCTAACACTAAGTTGCTGAGACTAAAACATAGAAGGCTTTTTCTTTCCCCTCCTTGATGCTAATCATGGGCTTTATCTACATAAGATTATGTGACTTGCTCTCTCTCAGTGTACATATGTATAGATCTGCATACCTGCCTGGCCAATGCACAGCCTACTGCACTTGTTCATAAGCATTGTGGATATTATGCACTGCATAGTGGGAGCATATGCATGTCCCTCTGACATCGCATTAGGTCCTGTGCAGTCATTTAGCTAAAGCAAGTACTAAATGACTGCTCAGTACCCACTGGTATTGCACAGTCCTGGTGGACACAGTTATTTTTAGACACTACATTGCTGTAGCAATGAGCCATGGCAAAGTAGCTCATTGCTACAGCAATGTAGCATCAGTGTCATGGTTTGTGCTTGTCGATGCTATATCGCTGTAGCAACAAACTACAGCAACATAGCATCTCATGTAGACGTGCCCATTGAGAAGGATCTCAAACTACAGTAGCACATTTTTTTAAGTGTTTTATTGTGTAATTATTAAATGGGGAAGAGTGAGGTAGTCCTCTAATTGGTGCAGGGCAATTTGAATGTGCATGCGTTGATTTTAATGACTGAACAGTTGAAAAATGTAGGATCAGAAGTCAGCCTCCTTATTCTTCTACCAAATCATATTAAAGCATACAAATAATAAAAGAAAGAGTTCCCAGATGAGTTCATTCTTCCCTTTCCATTTTTGGCTCTATCTTTCACCATCAGTTCCTCCTCCTAAGTGCTCATTGAAGCCTTGATTCAGCAAATCACTATAGGCACATGCTAAGTTAGGGCTCTCCTGAATCAGGGTTATTATTGCTTAGTTTTTCTTGCCTTAATGCTAGTTAATGCATTTAAAGTGAGGACTCATTCATGAAAATTCATTAGGACTTGAAGAAAGTATACTTGTAAAGGCATGGAAGGGTGAGGTGGGGGGACTGTGAGGTAGAAAGCATTGTCTGTCTGTAAAGAAATTGAACAGTTCTAGGACAGTTTAGTTAAGAAAGATTCTACTCTCACTTCTAAATTAAATAAATTCAACTCAGCAAATCACCTTAAAGGGACAGTTGTGCTGGCAAGGTACAAAAGCAGTGAAGGTTTGTGGGTCTGACTGACGAAATAATGAGGAGTAGTAGGCTTTGGAATTGACTGGAAGCCTCTGAAAAAAAATGCTTTTCTGTGTTTCATTTATAAACTGCACTCTTTTAGTGTAACTTTGTAGCTACATATAATTAACGTAAGAAAACTGTTAAAAATCTTTTGGCAGTCCTCCAGTGACTTTGGTTTCTCACTGAAAGCATGTTTTTAAAAAAAGTCCACAACTTATTCCTGTTCATTCTCAGGTAGGTCTACTCAACTTCACATTCATAATCTGTCCAACCTACTGTACAGTCTGTCAGTGTACTATTGCCAAGTAATCCAAACAGCAAGACATTTCCTGACATGAATAAAGGGAAGGAGAAGAATGAATGAAGCATTTCTCCCTTTTGAGCGTAGCTATAAAGGGCTACACCCTGCATAGAAGAGACCAGATAGGGAAAAAAGGTGGAGGCATTGCTCTCTATGCAAAGGAGCAGTACACCTCCTTGAAGGCTGACATTGGCTCCAAAACTGGACAGCTTGAAATCCTCTAGGTCAAGCTGGGGACAGGGGGAGGGAGACACGGTGAGAGAAACCTAACTGTTGGTGTATAATACAGACAACTAAACCAGGGGGAAGAACTCGATCTGGAGTTCACCTGAGAATTGACTGACATGCACATTACATATTTATCATGGGCAATATTAATGATCCAGACATCTGGGAAGAACGCTTGGCCAAGCTGGATCGGTCACAGTCCTACCTGACCCGTGTTGAGGAGCTCTTCCTAACTCAGAAGGCGCATGAGCCAACCAGAGGTGACTCTCTGCTAGACTTGATCCTGGCCAAAGGAGACGACCTTGTGACTGACTTAAATATAGAGGGAAGTCTGGGCAACAGAGACCATGAAACCATCATGTTCGCTGTTCGACATAAGGCAGACAAATCAGATAGCAGGATTAAAGTCTTGGATTTCAAAAATGCAAATTTCAAAAAGCTTATGTCACTAGTAGGGCAAGGGCTGCAGGACCAGGGGCTGAAGGCAAAAGGTGTGCAAGAAGAGTAGTTGTTCCTTAAGGACATGACCCTTGAAGCACAAAGGAAGTTCATTCCCATGCAGAAAAAAGGTACCAGAAGGGCTGGGAAGCCCTTTTGGCTAAACAGGAAAATCACGGTCCTCTTAAGAAAAAAGAAAGAGGCTAATAAACAATGGAAACTTGGGACAGGCCCCAAGGAGGACTATTCCACGATGGCCCACATTTGCACGGAACAGATAAGACAGGCTAAAGCGGCAATTGAACTTAGATTAGCAATGGGAATCAGGACAACAAGACATCCTTCTTTAGATACATAGGGAAAAGGAGGGAAAAAATGGGAGTGTGGCCCATTGCTTAACAACTCAGGAGAGCTGGTTACCAGTACCCAGGAGAAAGCTGAATTCCTGAACAACTACTTCACCTCAGTCTTTCACCGGACCAAGGGGAAAATCATACCAGGTAGACTAGAGGATGAGCACGGTAGGAATAATCACCTTCCTACTATTGCTATAGAATTGGCATATGACCAATTAAAAAAATTAGACATATACAGGTCAGTGGTACCAGATCATCTTCATCCGAGAGTGCTGAAGGAGCTAGCCGAAGTCGTTGTGGAACCCCTGGCAAAACTCTTCCACAACTCGTGGTGCTCTGGAGAAGTCCCTGAGGACTGGAAGAGGGCCAATGTTGTGCCCATCCACAAAAACGGGAGGAGGAAGGACCTGGGTAACCATAGGCCAATCAGCCTAACTTCCAGCCTAGGGAAAATCCTATAAAAGTTCATCAAGGAGTCTATCTGCAATAAGCTTGCAGAAGGTAAGATTCTGAATGACAGGCAGCATGGCTTTGTCACTGGCAGGTCTTGCTTTACCAACCTCATCTCCTTCTCTGACCCAGTAACTCACCACCTGGACATGAGAGAGCAGATTGGCATTGTATACCTTGACTTCCAAAAGGCCTTTGATCTAGTATCCCACAATGTCCTCTGAGAAAATTGGAGGATTGTGGGCTTAACTCAGAGACAGTCAGGTGGGTGAGAAACGGGCTGCAGGATAGAACCTAGAGAGTCACAGTGAATGGATTTGTGTCATCCTGGCGAGAAGTGGGCAGCAGTGTCCTGCAGGGGTCAGTGCTCGGTCCAGTACTTTTCAACATCTTTATTAACAATTTGAATGTGGGGGTGAAGAGCTCACTGGCCAAGTTCACAGATGACACCAAGTTATGAGGGAGCGTAGTCATGCTTGAAAATAGGCTACAGATACAGGCAGACCTAGACAGGTTAGCAAGTTGGGCAGATAGGAACCTGATGAAGTTCAATGTCAAGAAATGTAAAGTGCTCCACCTCGGGACAACTAACCCCCAACACACCTATAGGCTTGGCGGCATAAAACTGACTAGCATCATGAATGAAAGGGACCTGAGGGTAATAATAGACCACAGTATAAATATGAGCTGGCAGTGTGACACTGTAGCCAGTAGGGCAAATAATACTCTGGCATGCATCAATCGAGCATCTCCAACAAAACCAAGGAGGTGATTCTTCTTCTCTACTCAGCACTGGTGAGACCGCAGCTGGAGTATTGCATCCAGTTCTGGGCACCACACTTTAACAAGGACATGGACAAGTTTGAGAAAGTCTAAAGAAGAGCTACTAATATGATCAGAGTCTTAAAAGGCAAGCCATACAAGGAAAGGCTAAGGGATCTGGGATTCTTCAGCCTGAAGAAAAGAAGGCTGAGGGGACTTGGTAGGCAGCTTACCACTACACTAGGGGAGTACATTAAGGGCTTGGTGAGCAACTGTTCACCAGGGCACCCGAGGGGAAAACCAGGAGTAGTGGCCACAAACTCCTGGAAGATCGATTCAGGCTCAACATTAGGAAAAACTTCGTCACCATCAGGCTGTCCAGACTGTGGAATAAGCTCCCTCCAGAGCTGGTGCAATCACCTACCCTGGAAATCTTCAACAGAAGACTAGACAGTCACCTTGCTGGAGTCACCTGATCCCCAGTTGTCTTTCCTGCCTGGTGCAGGGGGCTGGACCCGGTGATCTTCCAAGGTCCCTTCCAGCCTTACAATCTATAACACTAAGATGCTTGAAGTTCTGACACCACCCAGTAGCCAGTACATCTAAACATATCTCCTGGTACCTCTGTAGCCAGTATCACACAGAAATTAGAATGAAAGTCAAACTCAGTTGGCCTACATTGACCAAAGAAACCCTGATTTTTAAGAGGTAATATAAATGTCAGCCTGTTGTCCAATCAGTCTTCTGATGACTGAAGATTTCCTGTGCCATACCTAATGTGTCATTAGGCAGCTAAATCACTGAACCTTGCAGTCTGGCTGCTAAAAGGAAAACTCCAAAGAGAGTGGGCAATCAGGCAAAGTCAGAAATAACTTGACACTCAGCAAAAGGCTCCTACACATCCACCTTCAGAACTTCAGAAAGAAGTTCAGACAGTAGTCTTGAGGGTAGGAATACATAAACATTCAATATGATAAAAAAGTATTACAAGACAGTCTTTTGGATATAGCTAAGTCACTCTTCCTACTCCAGCTAAAACTTTTTTGAAAGAATTCCATTAAGTACAACATTATTGGAACCTCATAGTTGAAACTGTATTCCTTCCCACACAATCTGAACATTATGGTTTTTTAGAGTCCTGGGCAGCACTCTCTGCATCTTTTTCTTAGCCCTGAGGTTTGTAGTTCCTTTCCTACCTGTCAGCAAAGATTTTAAATTTTCTGCATTTGACTTCCATCAACATTTTTGATAGAAACTGCTGCAAATTTAAGCACAAATATTGCATAAACACACTTTTAAGCAGCATTTTTGTCTACTTATATAAAATACAAACTTTTTTTTGTTGCAAAAATATTTATATATATACTTCTAGGAGTCTCTCTCATGACTGACATGGTTCACTCGACAGTTCAAGCCATATGTTTACAATTACACTGTTATCATTCCCATTACTATAACTGCACCGTGCACCTGTGCTCCTGTGCACCCATATGTCCTCGTGACTGTCATTATCACCTTTAACCATCACAATCACACAGGACCACTTCAGTGTCCCCCCTTCCTCCCCTCCCAATTTGCTGTTTCCCCAGTTATTTCATTTGTCATTGTAATCATCATTGTCACTGTCATCATCTCCATCATCACTCTCTGTGGTGGCAGTCCCGCCTCTGAACAGTCTGTATCAGACTTTTCTCTTCCATATGATTGTTTTCATCTCCTCCCCATTGTCTTCAACTGTCTTTCTGTAGTGTTCCTGCATCTCAGTCCCAAACAATGCACAATATTAGTCTAAAGCCAAAAGGCTCATGATTTACCATCCAGGTCATTGAACTGGGCCTCAGCAGAATCAAGAACATTTCAAGAAATGGTAACCTCACAGCTTAGCACTGTTTGATATGTGTGTGTACTCCAGATACCTCCTATAAAAGAGCTATATGTTAATTAGCCCTCCACTCATGACTGGAATTCATGAGTGCTGGCATCTTCCAAAAAATTATATGCAGATGTGGTGCAGGGCAACCTGGTCTGGCTCCACTTCATGGAGGGTGGGGCCACACTAATCATATATATGACAGGATGAGAGAGGGGTCGACAAAGGGATTCTGGGTGAACTATTTGGGACCCTATTTGGTGATGCTTGTCAAACATTTAAACCTGATGAAGAAACAGAAATCACTGGAAAGGGGAAAGAAAGATGCAGCTCAGCTGCGGGAGTGAAGAGGAAGTATTCGATGCAGGGGTTCACTGTGACTGGAAAAAGAGTCAGCGTTGAGGGGGACAGCTGCAATGACTACCATGAATTTTATTCAGATGGGCTGTACCAACTTATCTGCATGGTAGATTACCATCAGCATATTTGCTCTGTATTGGCCATGTGTTTTATATTCATTCTTGGTATTGGCTACACTTAATTGACTTCATAGTTAGTTTCCATTGCTAAGTATATGCTACTTTTAGCAGCAATTTAATGATAAAGTATTTAAAGTTTCCTTGTATGTGATTATAAGATGATGGTCTTTTTTTCCATGTGCTGACTGGGGGGGAGGGAAACTTGTCTTGTATTTGAGTAAATATGGTATCTATTTTCTCAGTTGCATGTTTTAACAGAAAATTTCCAGTGAGGCAAGAAAGGAAAAACTTCTGATTAACTTTTTAGTATTTAACTATTAACATCTTTTTCAACTATGCTTAAAGACCCTCTTCATAAATGTATAACATCTCAATATGGCCAAAACTAAAGCATAGCAAATAGCTTGTGAAAACCTTCTTTTTGGAATACAGTGCAACAGGAATATTTTAAAAGGATAAGCTGTTCTCAAATCATTTCTCCAACATATTAAGTGCTAGCCTCATTCTTTCCAAAATCCAGCAGGCATATGGACCTGTTTCTTTTCATTTTAAATATTTATATTTATTGCAGATAATCTGAGCAAAATCCAAGTAATCATTTTTGTTTGAATATGCCTGGGACATTTTTATAGTCTCTAGAGCTCGCTATTATTTTTATTTAATCTTTTCCATAAATATGCACATAAAATGACCTCATGATTGGGATCACACTTTTTTTTTTTAATCCTCCTCCTTTTTTCAATCCATACCCTTTAAAGTATAACCCTTTAAACTTTCTGCTTAACCAAAGGCCCAAAAAGTCCCATAGGTCTCTCAGACTAAAATTTACTGCCCAGATGATTGGTTTTTCTCTGTGCCTCAGCTGGAAATGTTCCAGGGAGTTTCAATCCTGCAGAGTTCCTAAAGGGTTTAATCTTAGCCCTGTAAAGCTTAAGATGCCTACAATGTTCAGGCTCCCTGGAAGCCATCATCATTATGTTATCCCTATATTTTTATAATATTCTAAAATTCTGTGTAAAATGGTATTCTATAGCAATGCGTTCTATGCACTAATTAATTAAACAGACCATTTGGTGCCACAGAATTTTTTGAAGTATATGAGAACACTCTGCAGTCCTTCCCAAAAGGCAATGTAATACAGCAGTTAACTTTGAGTTCATGAAGCTCAAATGCTACTGCCCTCATGGAGAGCAGATCATTTCTGAATCCTTAATGGAATTTTCTAAATACTTGCCACAAATCTTCTTTATGCAATTTAGTGAATGATACAATACATGTCTGTATTGTTAATAGACATATCCACTACCAGCAGCATGTAGACACAGCTTGCATTTTACTGAATATTTGTTTCATATAAAAAAAATGGAGCTATTTTCTTTGTCTGGCTATCTGCATGAACACTATAGTTTGTCTGCTGGCTATCTTCTCTGTTTTGCATCTGCATTTTGTCTAGACAGACACACTGATTATATTACGCTCAGGGCATTTTAACAAAAATTATCATAGAAAATGAAGTTACCACTTAAGGATTTAAATTAGAATATGACTAGGCTTATTACAGTAGGGTTGATGTTTTATATATTATCTGCCTCCTTTTATGCATAGGCCTAATTTTTATTGGTAACATTTTGTTTTAGGTATTTGCAATATTATTAGTAAACTGTAGTTTATAATTAGCAGCATTAAATACATGTGCATTCAAAAGAATTACTAATATTAGAAATTATTTTCGTTCTACTTGGAGTATATGCTGCCAAAAAAAAATCCAGAAAAATTCTACCATTTAATTTTTTTCCTGTGGATAATGTTAATCAAATGGAATGCTTCTAACTAAAAGTTAATAACTTAGCAGAGGTTATGCACTTCAATCAAACATCCCATACTTTTGGTGCAGAAACTGTCAAGGAAAAAGGACTTAGCAGAAGGTTATGCTTAATGACATTTCAAAAAGACATTTGTAAAGCTGATATTTGCCAGATGGGTCTTTTATCATGTTTTGCAAAAAATATACTATTGCTATAGGGTATAGGCATTATAGACTCCATGGGCCAAATTCATCCACCTTATTATTTTATTACATCCAGTGGAGATGATTTTAGCCCCACAAAGATAAGGTCTTATCTAGCAAAGTAAAAAACATAAGAATATTTTTATAAAGTTTTTTGTTTTTTTAAATAGTTTCTATTATCAAAGTGTTTTCCTAATGATGATTTCCTGTTTTGTTTTATGAGGCTATCTGATTTTGTGGTGCTGTTACAGAACCTAGCCAGGTTTAGACACATTCAACTAACTCCAGTGTTCAACAAGCTTTAGTTAAAGTGCCCCCACCACCATTTTTCAGTGCAGGGATGCTGATACACATGATGCCGGAGTCTGCTGGTGCACAGTAATTACCATTCTCCAGCAGACTCAATTGAGTTTGCTCTGATGCACTGTAATTACAGGTCTAGATTCTGAGCATGCACAGCAATATAAATCTAGGCATGCTGGCATCTTTCCAGGCCTAAAAGGAGGTGACCGATGAATACAGATTACACTAAGCAGTTCATGTTACTAAGTAAGGTCAGTTCATATTTGTCACATAGGTATCTTTATTCTGCCCAAGCCTTACAGGTCAATCAAGATCTGGCCCTTGGGCCTGGAATATCTAGAATGCCAGTGAGGTTCTCTGCCCTTCATAGGACCACTTTCAGAACCCAATAGGTTAAGTCAAAATGGGGCCTATCTCCTGAGAGGGTTGTCACAGCAGAAGCTTAGCCTGAAAATCAAGGTTTAAATTGGTAGAGGTGTTCATTATATGCAAATCATTCCTGTTCACTCCTCAGCACAGGGGTGGGTGGGGTGTAGACAAAACTAGCTGTTCAAGAGACATCACTAACCTTGTGTTAGGAAGATAACAAATTCCATGTGTGTATTTACAGGGAATAAGAAAAATCCAAACAAAATATCCACTGTATTTTAAGAAAGCTTGCAGTACATATGGTCTCTCGCCATTCTGATGGAGTAATGCCACCTCCCTCACAACAAATAAGGAATGGGACACTTGGAAAAAAACTAAGCTTTATCTATTTTATAAACAGGCAGATTAAGAATTAGATTTGCCTACTATAAAAAATTCCTACAGCATACTACATTGTATTAACAGGCAAATCGCCTGCAAATCAAGGGGAGTGATTTTTCCACTCTATTCAGCATTGGGGAGGCCTCACCTGTAGTGCCGTGTCCAGTTTTACACACCACACTTCAAAAAAGATGTGGAAAGTTTGCAAAGACTCCAGTACAGAACAACAAAAATGATTAGGGGCCTCGAAAGCAAGATTTATGATAAAAGGCTGAAAGTTATCAGATTATTTAATGTGGAGAAGAGAAGACTGGACAATTTGATAACAGCCTTCAAATACCTACCTGAAGGGTGATTATAGGGAAGATGGAGATGGGCTTTTCTCTTGGCCATAAGAGACAGGACTAGGAGCAACAGCTTCACGCTGCAGCAGAGAAAATTTAGGCTGGAGATTAGGAGAAACTTTCTGACTGTGATGGTGGTCAATCATTGGAACAGGCTACTAGAGAAATTTTGGGATCTCCATACTTGGAAGTTTTCAAAAGCAGATTAAACAGACAGTTAGCTGGGGTGATTTGGTCATGGCCAATCCTGACTGGAACAGGGGGCTGGACTAGATGACCTTGTGAGGTCTTCCAGTCCTACTTCTAGTCCTACTTTCCTATGGTATTTGACATGACAAATACCTTTACTAGGGGGGAAAATGGCAATTTCCTGGTTGGACCCAAAACTCACCTATCAGTCAGAGCTTTTAATCCATCACCTTTTTACCAATATTCTTTTATAATCAATTTATTTTTTGCAATTGAAGTTTAGATCTGAAACAGATTAATTGGTATGGTTAAAAAAGTGCTTCAAAACTGAATACTACTGTTTAGTCATCTACTTTGGATCCGCGTTCAGTTTCAGCACTAAACATTTCCAGAAAATTCTTAGCCCTGGGAAAATAGATGAGGAACAGGAACATATAGATGTTCCAGCCCCATAGGTACAGAGATACATAGATGCTGAAATATGTTTGAATCCTGTTTGCTGAGATGCTATTTAAACAAACAAACAAACAACAACCAGAGGCAGACACCCTGCATGGAAAATATCAGGCCAAGTGATTAAATTTGGCAGCATTACAAGCAGCTGAAAACAGGCTCTTGGAAGAGAAATTGTCAGTCATCTTTAGCAATTGCATTACTTATCCTGCCACTAGTAAGCAAAATAGATTTACCTCTCTCTTCACTGTGGGTTTTGTCATTTACTGGACTCGGAGCAGATGAAGGTCTGCTGTATGGCATCACTTGCCACTCATATTGCTGTTTCCTTCATGTCATCTCCCTTGTTCTTGTCCCATGGCACTTGGAAGGATTTTCTCCATAAGGTGCTTTGTGGCTGTGATATGCAACAACAGCAGGAGTGGAAGATCTTGTGGGCTCTTCTGGGGGAAAATCATTGCAGGAGCACTGGTACTTGAAGATCTGCGTGGCCCTTTCTTGCCCTATGTTGCTATATTGAAAAGAGTTTTCTCATTTTTTAACATTTCCATGTCTGAGCCAGGACAGAGCACACACTCTAACTGTTTCAAAACACTATGTGCAGTAAAAAAAAAAAATCAAATAAACACCCAACCCAAAGAGGAATTATTTGTGTACAATGCAATCAGCAACACTGTATGACTAGCTTCTATGTTCTTGTTTGCTGTACCTCACAAGAAGAAAATGAGAACTGGGTAGGAATACTCTGTATTCTGGCCACAGGGATGGTGACAAAACTGTTTGAAGCCTGCATTTTGAGGCACATTATTTATACATTGCATAGTGGAATTAGCAGTTCCTATGCAAGTTCCCTCCATATCAGACAGAGAACTTTGTTGCAAATTAGTTTACTAGGCAGAATGTCTATACACAACTTCATTTCTACCACCATAAATTAGTTCTTGTAGAAAAAAAGCCCAGGACCTGGACTGTACAGACATTCCTCCAGCTCCATGGCTGGAGACCTTCACAGGTAGACTCTCTAGCTGGGGGTTGTGGGTGGGGGGAAGGGGATGGGGGCATTCCCCTCTTCCCTGCCTGGGAAAAGAGCAAGCTGTCAAGGGGGAGTTGGCAACTACTAAAGAGCAGCATCTGCCACAGACATCCCTGAAAGAATGATCCCCATCCTACCACTCAGCTGACTGGTAGAAGAATAGCATTCTCCCACGGTGAAAAGCTTCTTGGTTCTTCCCCACTAATCTGGACCAGTATAGGGAGTGGTAGGGAAAAACACTCAGCTGCTGCTGCAGCAAGTTGTATGGCAGTCTTGCCTTGCCTTGCCTTCACACTGCTTCAGACTGACCCAGAGTAGTACAGCATGAATCAGGGACTTTTTACCATGTCAGTAAGGCTCCTCAGCTTTGCTGCTCTGGCACAGCAACCTGCCTCCATCCCACTCTGCTCCAGGCAGCTGGGCAGCAAGGGAGAGCTGGCAGGGCTGGGAGCTAGGCTTGGGAAAATCGTCTGCATGCCAGGATATCAGACCCTCTGGCTTTTAAACTAACACCCCTACAGCTCAGCTGAGTGGTAGGAGGATGCAAGAGGAAGCTGGCATGTCTAAGTGCTGGGCTTTCAAGCCTTGCAAGCCCAGATTGTAACCTGTACCATTCAACTGAGCAGGGGTAAGCAGGGGGAGGACAAGGGGAAACAGGCAGGGGGTATTACTCCCTGAGCTTCACTCCTGATGCCCAGCAGCCAAGCAGAGGGAGCAGCATGGCTAAGCCCTTACCTGCTTATCACACCAGGAACTCCTCTCCCCTCCCATCTACAGGCAAGGGGGAGCAGCTGCCTCCCACTTCTCCAGACCAGGCAGGCCCTGGTATTAGGAACACAGGAGCCTTACCCTGGCTTCACCCCTCTTGGCCCCGGGAGGAGTTTAACCAGGGGAAAGTGTGCAGATGTTCAGTCTTCTGGAAGAAACTCTCCCAAAAGTGTTTTAGTCCTGGCTGTTCCCAAGTTATTTTTCTCCCAGATGCCATTTTTGCTCTGCAAGAAAAGGCTTGAATGTCTGCACACTTATTTTCTCCCAGGAGAACAGTAATTCTTCCACTTGAAATTAAATGCCTGTACATGGCCAGAGGCAAGTCCTTAAAAAGAAACTTTGACCATCTGAAGACCATAGCATCATCAGCAATGATGATTTGTAAGCAGCCTGAAATGGCAGATGGAGAAGGAATACATCCATGAGAAAAAGGCAAAATTCGTCAGTTTTTCTGCCTGGATCAATAGCAGAGAGCAATATTGCAGCTCCTCATTTGTTTGCTTGTCTTTTGCCCTTACTGCCTTTAAAAAGAAAGAATGTGAACACCAAAATTGATGCTCTGCAATTGGAATTTGGAAGGAATCAAATGGTTGCATAGTTTTCTTGAGTCTGTAGACAGGTCTGATAAATAAAAGCTAACCCTTCTGTGTGCTCTGGAAACTGAGTGTTTCTAATGAACAGCTTAATGAATTGTTGCATATTACACATAAAATTGATTTGGCATACTGTAGTATAAACAAACATTATATGCAAGAGAGGTTATGTATAAGAAGGCGGATATACTGCACTGTATAACAGTACCCTTTGGAAGTTATGTATTATTGGTATTTGTTATAATAGTGCAGTACAGACCAACTAAGAATAAACCCTACTTAGACTCTGGACATTTTTACAGTAAGAGAGAGTCCCTTTCCTTGAAGAGCGTGTGATATAAACAGGACAAATGAAGGGTGAAAAGGGGGAGGGTATGGCCTAGTACACTATGGACTTGGTTATGTAGAAAACTGTATCAGTTAAATTAATTTTAAAACAGATTTTAGTAAATTGCACCTGTACAAACTCACATGGGGTGAGATTTAATAAGTTTACAGCCCATTTAAATCTATTTAACCTAATTTGGAAATGTACTGTTCCCGCAAAGAGTGGGATGAGTGATGATGACACTATCCTATTCCTAGGTTGCTTTGTTGTTTCCTACATGGGCCACATGGTACCCAGCAGTGGCTATCTTACAGGGGTTAGTTTGACTGCAGTCATTTAAAAAATATAGGGGAAGTTATTATTATTGTTTCCTCATAGTAAACTTACTTTAACCTAAAAAGGTAGGGAAGTGGTAGCAATCTTAGCAGGCAGCAACCTAATGCTTCAATATAGGTTTGTAAGTTTCATAGTCAGATGAGAAGCAATGGCACAACTAGGGCAGGGTGAATGGGGCAGCCACCCTGGACAACAACTTGTGGGGAGAATGGGAAGCAAAAAAAGAGCAGCAGCTGTTGCCACTAGGTCTGCAATTGCAGTTGCAATTGATTATAGCGGCAACCAGAAGTCACTTCTGCCCCTGTGCCCTGGGTGACTGGCTGCCTCCCTATGTTGCTGCTCAGAAGTCATAAGAAAGCAGAATTGTTTTCTGGTCATCACGAGCAATTTATTTAAATTTATATATACATATATATTATAGCAGACTCAAGATAATTTATCAAGAGCTGACAGTGATGCAGGTGTCAGATAAATTCAAACCCCTTCTCCAGTTTACCTCACCCCAGTAATTTCTCTCTTCCCTCCTTAAATATCCTAGATACTTTCATATGAAGGTGAGACCGTATTCCTCACTACTCCAGCCTCTGTGTATTCCACTAATCCTTCTATATTCACAGTGCCAGAAGATTACCCCCAGCAGTAGCAGCAGTGAAACTGATCAGAGACTTGCTAATTTCACACAGCTGCTGTTAGGTAAAATTCTAATAGGCAGCTGCCAAGCCTGACTGTGGAGTATGCTGTCTGAAACCCTGCCATGATCCCTCATGTCCTTGAGCCCTGCAGGGTGGAGAAATTACACAGAATTAGACTGTAAAACTGTTTGGATACTGCAGCTAGTACAAAATTCAGTGCCTGTTTATTAAATCACATTTCCTCCAGGAAGTATAATACACCTGTTCCTCTGTGATTTGTACTGATAACCAGCTGATTCCTTAAGGTGCTCATTTAAGTCTCTATAGAACAAAATTATCATTTCTTAGCTACCTAAGAATCTGTTACCTACACCCAGCCCCTCCCTGTTTGATACCATATCGGCTGGTTTGATACCATATCAGGCTCATACTGTAGTCAACAAAGGAGTGATATTTAAGGAAAACTAAAATACAATACTAAAACACTCTAATTTCCAGCAAATAGTATCTTAAAACTAGTATTTAAAAACTAAAGCTATTTGTTAGGCCTGAGGCCATAAGGCAGGGGTGGGCAAAATATGGCTCATGGGCCAGATCCAGCCCACCAATTAATTATAGCCAGCCCTGTGGCGCTCTGCATGGGGCCAAGTCCTGTCCACTACTGCCCAGGGTAGCCCATGCTGAGCTCACTCCCACACTGCTCTGCACCTGCCAATAGCACCACCATGACCCTGGCCCCATCAAACTTGTTAAGCGGCCTAGAAGCTGTAATAATTGCCCGCCCTTGGCATAAGGGAACATCAGATACCCATTATGTGGGCAATTTTTGACAGGTGCTAGCTTTGGCTTGTGATCACAACTAAGGGTAAAAACAATGCCTTTTTTTTTATGGGCAAATTTGAATTTTGTTATCCCCCACTCCAGATTTGGAGACTGAATTTATTGCTTCTTATTTATTGAAAGTGTGTGTTTTTTGACCAAAATGTTTTATTCAGTATTTTGGGGGTTGCAACTTTCCCCCACAATCTTTCCACTCCTTTTTTCCATCTTCCCCTCTGTATTATCCCCCTTTTTTTTCTATTTTGTCACTGGAAAAAAATTTGGAGAAGTTAAATAAACATTTTGTCTATTTTGACAAAAAAAATCAATTGAAATGTATTGACCTACTCTAGAGAACAAGAGCACAGGCAGACTACACTCCTTTTTCAGTTCTATTTCCATGGAAATTGAAAAAGATTTCTCAGCCTTACTTAATATATATGGGTGATTTGCTGACCATTTAGCAAAGTCAGTTTTTTGTATTACAAGAGGCTGTTTTTCAAAGCATGTACTGTCCCCTTTCATTTGCCACAAAAAGGATACTGAGTTGGTATAGTATAAGATTTATGTCATTTTCTGTCATGTTGCAACTCATCTAAACCAATCTGGAAAAAAACTAAGAACTCTCAGTTAGCTCCTTCCAAAATCAGGCTTCAGGCATTGCGAGTATTTTTCGTAGTCTAATAGAGGCCAACTTTGCTTACAAGTCCCTGTTGTTCCTATATTGACCACTGTGGACAAGACCACCATTCTCCCTGTTACTGAGGTGCATATCTTGGGCCTTCCCTTAAACTGAAACTCCCTCTAGATCACTGTTCTCCAACCTTTTTGAGGAGATCACCTTTGGCATTTAGAAGTAACCCAAGATCTACTGTGAGCCGCCACTCCCCTCCCCCCCGCCCAGCCCAGCAGGTAAATCTGTGGGGTGGGAAGCAGGGGAGACAAATCGAGGCAGAGGGAGAAAAAATTATTAGGGGGTATGCCTCCCCAGCAGGTAAGTCTGGGGGAAGAGGCAGGAGGAGGGCAGGGCAGATTGAGGCCCCAGCCCTAGCCCTACTTGCTCCCTCACTGTGGGGGCCTCAATCTGGTCCCCACCCCTTCCCTCCCCTGCAAACTGACCTGCTGGGCTGGGGCATTCGCATACATGTACCTGCACACTCAGCCCCCCACCCCAGCCTCAGATTGACTCCAAGAGGCTTCAAGATCTACCAGTAGATCAAGATCCACTGGTTGGTGACCACTGCTCTAGATTCTCACCTCCAGGCTGTGTCTGTGTAAGGATCATGAAATATTAAATGCACAACCCCTCTGGGTTTGCTATATATATATATATAAACCAGCAATGCCTAGTGTAGAGTACTTGCCATTGTTTGCTTTTGTGTCTAATAATGAATAAAACAATGTCTAAAAATATCCATTTGTTGTTGTAGTAAAAAGATGATAAACTAAAAATGAAAACCTTATAAAGAAAACATTGAAAATCACAGTATATGCCATTATATTGCTCCTCAGTGGCACATCATTCTGTCTGTCCAACATTAAGCAGCTAAGTCTTCTGCAGGGGAGGAGTGGGGGGGCATAGATAACCCTGTACAGTACCCTTAAGGGGTACCCCCAATGTGGGGGTGTCTGCTCCATCTCCTCTAAGCACGCTGCACAGTAGGGTTGTGTGAAACGGGCCATATTTGATTTTGATTTAGATTTGGCCTGAATCGGGGAACAGTGATTTGATTTGTTGATTTGGATCACTGTCCTGATTCGATTCAGCCAAATCAAAATCTGAAGATTCTATGCTAATTTGGAGAATCAGCGATTCAGCCATAAACACAGCTTTAAATGTTTTTTCTACATACCTTGAGGTACCAGGCATGGCTTGTGAATGATGAGATGGTGGGGCAAATGGAGCATTCCACAGGAGCATGGGGGGGCCCCTGTGTGCTCAGTGATGGAACCCCCCCCATCACTCTCTCAGCTCAGCAATTGGCCATGGGGGGACCCCGGGTGCCCCTCCAGACCCAGGAGGCACCAGTCACTGAGCTAGTCATTGTTCTGCGGACTGGATGGCCCAGTTCATCCATGGCCTGGATTCAGGCAGTGAGCCTGACCTGCTGTGTGGGGTAGGGTTATGGCCGAGCCCCAATCCAGCCACATAGGAGGGGACAGGACTTGGCCTGACCCCACGTTGGCAAAGCAGGGTTTGGGAATTTGGCAATGGTGGAAGAGTAGCAGTATTAATTGCCACTGCTTTCTGCCACCAAATTTTCTGATCCTTGTGGAGCCTTGTGGGCTGGATGCCATGGCTCCATGGGCCATATTTGACCCATGGGCCAAGGGTTGCACACCCCTGAGCTACACTGTCTGCCCCTTAAAGATGCTATACAGACTCATCTGCTCTACGCAAAGTCAGCTGTATTGTTCTGATTATAGATCAACCCTGGGTGCATCTACATGAGATGCTTTACTATGCAGTAGAACTAATTACAGTGTAGTATGCATCACCATCTACATGAGCTGACCCTTACTGCACAGTAATTTCCTCTACTCAGCATTTAGTTTGCTATGTGCAGATGCCATTTTTGCACAACTGGATTGGGCAAATGCAGGTAGCAAATTAAGTGCTGAGTAATTACCGTGCTGAATGGCATGTGTAGACAGCTGACCAGGAGCAAATTTACTCCCGGTCAGCTGGGCACCAGGGGTGGGAGATTGCTCCTTTCCCTGGGGAGCTGCCTGCTGCTGGGGTGAGCTTCACCACCATAGTCCAGGTGGGGACAATGTCACTCTGCCCCAGCAGGAGGGAGCTCCCAGCCCAAGTTTTGTGTTTGGGAACATTGGGAGCTTGGGGCTGGGAGATTGTTCCTGTTTCAGGCAGCCCCAGCCAGATCCAGGCTGCACGTATAGACTTCCCCAAACAGGCTGGGGCTCACTGCTACTTGGATTCCCCAACCAGCCCCAGCTTACTGCTAGCTGCCCCACTGAAGGATTTGGACAAGGGGCTAGGGCCTGCCTCTCCCCTGCAGCTCTTTCCAAGCCCTCTTCCCCCAATCAGGGAGCTGGGGATGGGAGCTCCCTGCTGCTGGGGGTGCAGAGGGATACTGTCCCTGCTCAGGAGCTGCCATCTCAGCAGCAGGCAGTTCCTGGCGTCAAGGAGCAATCTCCCAGTTCCCACCAGAAGACAGCTGTCTCCTCACCCTATTCTCCCTGCCAGCTCCTGGGCTAGCACCCAGGGGGGACCTAGAGTCCCACCTGGCTGCTGTAGGGGGCTGGTTCAGGACTGGAGGGGGCGGGTGCACATGCCTACCAGGAGCAGCGATTCTACTCCCAAATCCTGCATGTGTAGACGCCTGCCTGGGGTAGATTTTCTAGAGTAGTTTACAGCAGCAGTTCCCAATCTGTGGTATGCATACCACAGTGGTACGCAGACAACCTGTCAATGGTACACATTAACAAATTTATAATAATTACTTTATATGACAAAACTATGCTGGTGGTACTTAAGGTTGAACTGAAAAATTTGCTGGTGGTATTTAAGGTTGTATCATTTTAAATTGGTGGTGTGCAATCTGTCAGAGTTTGGGAACCACTGCTGTAGGGTAAACCCACCTGGCAGCATTTGCATGTGTAGCCAAGCCCCCTGTGTCTAATTCAACTGTGATCTTTTTTGGTTCTTTTACAAGGGAAAGGAAGATCAGCTAATCAGAAAAATGCAGTATTTGGTTGGTAAGCAGTGGTATTGTCCTTGCTTAGAAGGAAATAGGAAAAACATTCATTAGTATTTTCTAAGGGCACCTGTAAAAACCTACAGATACAAAAGAAAAGCTTAAGAAACCAAACATAATGAAATATATATTTGTACCATGAGCTGGATTAAAATGCTAGCCTTATGAGTTGACTCTTACATCTCTATTACATACGCAATACAGACAGCATAATGAGTGATTCATGTCCTATTTCCTGATGATGCATGCATGCAAATACTCCAGTATTATAGTATGTTATTTTATAATGTAATTTTAATAATTTTTCAAGGCTTAAATTTGAGGTTAGTAATTAAAGAGTCAGACTGGCATCAAAACTAAGAAATTAATAGAAATGACAAAGGACTGAGTAAAGCCATATTGGAGAAACAAATGTAGGCTGAATTCAGAGCAGCTATTTTTCTTTTCTTTTCTTCTCTTTTCTTGCTGATTCTAACCTGTTAGAATAGTAATTTTGAGTGGTATACAGCAGCTCTACTTTTCATAACTATGTCTATAATTATGCTGCTTTCTTGAGTTTTATCATCCCAAACTGCACCATTTATTTCTTGCAATGTGATTTATAAGAAATAATAAAATGGTACAGTCCCATTCTCCAAAGCTGAAATGTCCCTTACTTTACCGCAGTTCAGTCTAGCAAACTAAAAAAAATACATCTGGCAAAATAATCCCATCATAAATATAAGGATCCCAGTATACTACCTCCTAACCTGTCCTTTCTAAAAGGTCCTTTGCATTATTGGAATATTTCACAATACTGTTTCATAACTGCCATTGATTTAAACTTGCAGTATTATTTCTCTTCAACAACTCTTATACAGCTAGACTATTAAAATGTAGTGTAGGAAACAATGTAATACAGGGGTGCTCAAATCCCAGCCTGTGGGCTGGATTCAGCCTATGTAGCCATGTGATCTGGCCTGAGTCCAGAAATTTGTGAGTGAAGAACAATGGCAATACATGCTACCACCACTCCCTGGCCACCAAATTTCCAAGCCCCGAGCGGCTGAATTGGTCCCGCATGAGCCAGCCCCAGGCAGAGGAATCAGGCCTATTTCCAATGTGGTTGGATCAAACCAGCTGCAGGGAAACAGCTAGGCCAGGGCCTAATGGAGCCCTGTGGACCCCTACCTGGGCCTGATGCAGCTGTGTGGGATTGGGATCCAGGTAGGCCATTTCTGCACAACTGGACTGGGCCTTGGCTGAGCCAGCACCACATGCTGGATCCAGCCTACAGATCAGATCTGGTCTGGAGATCTGTCTCATAGGTCGAAAAGCTCAGGCACCACTGATGTAATGCAAGTATAAACTGGATAACCTAAAATAAATTTTGGTTTAGTTCATTCTGTAATATGAATATTAGATGGATATTTAGTTAAGGCAGCAGCATAGGGGATGTCTGATTGTCTAGGTTGGAATTTTTTTTCAAAAATCTGCAACACTTTAACCAATTAAAGAGGAAGAGCCTGAGGTGCTGGGTAAATGCTTGGGAGGTTAGCTCATGCTAGCTTCTATGCTGTTGAAGCTAGATTGCAAGCAGAATCTAAATAGGCTATCTTAAACCTAGCCTGGATATAGCTTCATAAACTAGCAGCACTGCAGTGCAAATATGCCCTAAGTGTATCAGAAGAAGAAAGCTTGAAAGAGTGAGTAGTATTGTCAAATACAGAAAGAAGTCATGGTTGATAAGAATACTGCACTTCAAAGTCTTGATTCTTTTCATCAGACATCACCATACAATACAATTCAGAGAGTCCATAACTGTCTTTTTCATAGATTCATAGATTCATAGATGTTAGGGTCGGAAGGGACCTCAATAGATCATCAAGTCCGACCCCCTGCATAAGCAGGAAAGAGTGCTGGGTCTAGATGACCCCAGCTAGATGCTCATCTAACCTCCTCTTGAAGACCCCCAGGGTAGGGGAGAGCACCACCTCCCTTGGGAGCCCGTTCCAGACCCTGGCCACTCTAACTGTGAAGAAGTTCTTCCTAATGTCCAATCTAAATCTGCTCTCTGCTAGCTTGTGGCCATTATTTCTTGTAACCCCCGGGGACGCCTTGGTGAATAAATACTCACCAATTCCCTTCTGTGCCCCTGTGATGAACTTATAGGCAGCCACAAGGTCGCCTCTCAACCTTCTCTTGCAGAGGCTGAAAAGATACAGTTTCTCTAGTCTCTCGTCGTAGGGCTTGGTCTGTAGGCCCTTAACCATACGAGTGGCCCTTCTCTGGACCCACTCCAGGTTATCCGCATCCTTCTTGAAGTGTGATGCCCAGAACTGCACGCAGTACTCCAACTGCGGTCTGACCAGCGCCCTATAGAGGGGAAGTATCACCTCCCTGGACCTATTCGTCATGCATCTGCTGATGCACGATAAAGTGCCATTGGCTTTTTTGATGGCTTCGTCACACTGCCGACTCATGTTCATCTTGGAGTCCAATAGGACTCCAAGATCCCTTTCCACTTCTGTGCCACCCAGCAGGTCATTCCCTAGGCTGTAGGTGTGCTGGACATTTTTCCTCCCTAGGTGCAGCACTTTGCATTTCTCCTTGTTGAACTGCATCCTGTTGTTTTCTGCCCACTTGTCCAACCTGTCCAGATCTGCTTGCAGCTGTTCCCTGCCCTCCGGTGTGTCCACATCTCACCATAGCTTTGTGTCATCTGCAAACTTGGACAGAGTACACTTCACTCACTCGTCCAAGTCACTGATGAAGACGTTAAAGAGTATTGGTCCAAGGACCGAACCCTGCGGGACCCCACTGCCCACACCCTTCCAGGTCGAAACTGACCCATCCACCACGACTCTCTGGGTGCGACCCTCCAGCCAATTCGCCACCCACCGGACTGTGTAGTCATCCAAGTCACAGCCTCTTAACTTGTTCACCAGTATGGGGTGGGATACCGTATCGAAGGCCTTCCTGAAGTCTAAGTATACGACATCCACCCCTCCTCATGTGTCCAGGTGTTTCGTAACCTGGTCATAAAAAGAAACTAGATTGGTCAGGCACGATCTGCCTGCCACAAACCCGTGCTGGTTTCCCCTCAGCATAATTTGTCCTACCGGACTCTCACAAATGTGAGCCTTGATAATTTTTTCAAAGACTTTGCCAAGGATGGAGGTGAGACTGACTGGCCTATAGTTGCCCGGGTCCTCCTTCCTCCCTTTTTTAAAAATGGGGACCACGTTGGCCCTTTTCCAGTTCTCCGGGACTTGGCCCATGCGCCACAAGCTTTCAAATATTCCCGCCAGTGGCTCTGCAATGATGTCGGCCAGTGCCTTCAGCACCCTCGGATGGAGCTCATCCGGGCCTGCCGACTTAAAGGCATCCAGTTCTTCCAAATGACTCCGCACCATCTCAGGGTCTACGCATGGAAGTCTGGTGCCTTGCTGCTGCCTCTCTACAACGCCAGTGAGAGACTTGTTGTGCCCCTCGCTTAGGAACACTGAGGCAAAGAACTCGTTGAGGAGTTCAGCCTTGTCCCCCCTGTCTGTCACCAATTGTTTCTGCCCGTTTAGCAGTGGTCCTATTCCTCCCTGGGCCTTCCTTTTACTCCCTATATATCTAAAAAACAATTTCTTGTTGTCTTTTACTTGGGATGCCATCCTCAGCTCCATGGTAGCTTTGGCCCGTCTAACTGCCTCCCTACAAGCATATATATATAGGCATATATATATAGGAGGTATATTCAATTTGGTGATCTCTCCCTGTTTCCACTTTTTATGTGCTCCCCTTTTGGCCCTTAGGCTGCCCTGGATTTCTCTGGTCAGCCAGGGAAGCCTCCTGGCCCCTTTCCCTCTTTTGCCTCGCTCGGGGATCGTCTTGCTTTGTGCCCGAAGGATCTTTTCCTTAAGGCACAACCACCCTTCTTGGGCTTCCATCTCTTCAAATCTCCTACTCTGCAGTGTGTCCTTGACTAATCGCCTGAGTTCATTGAAATCAGCTTTCCTAAAGTCTAGCACTTTCACCCTACTAGTTACCTTACCCACTCAACGTCTTATGGTGTATTCTATTATTAGGTGATCACTGTCCCCCAGATGGCTACCGATCTGTAGGTCTGCTACCATGTCATCCCCCGTTGCCAATACCAGATCCAGTATGGCATTACCCCTAGTGGGACCATGTACCTCCTGTGTCAGGTGGAGGTCCTGTACACAGGTTAGAAACCTGCGTGAGTGGTGGGACTTTGCTGTCTGTGACTCCCAGCAGATGTCTGGGTAGTTTAGGTCCCCCATGACTACTGCCTCTTTAGCTTTTATGGTCTCTGAGAGTTGCCTCAGGAGCCCCGAATCTCTTTCTTCCCCTTGATGTGGGGGTCTGTAGCAGACCCCTACCACCAAATCCCTTTCTCCTTGCCCCCCATGTAGCCTAACCCACAATCCTTCTACTTCCTCATCCTTGGATTCCATCTTGATGAGGGTTGATGTATATTGCTCACTGACATAGAGCGCAACCCCTCCCCCTTTCTTCCCCACCCTGTCCTTTCTGTACAATCTATAGCCCTCAATATGTACCGCCCAGTCATGGGATGAATCCCACCAGGTTTCCGTTAGCCCCACTAAGTCATAGGTGTTTAGTGCAAGCAGGAGCACTAGTTCATCCTGCTTGTTCCCCATGCTCCTAGCATTAGTATATAGGCACTTGAGCCCTGCGACTGGTGCCTTTGCTGCCCCCCCGCTTCAAGTCCCAAGGGGCCCTTTGTTTCTTACCTTCTCGTTTCTTACCTGTGCCATAGTGCTGGCCTCCCCATGGCTTTCAGGTTCCCAATGCTCTCTTTCTTCAGGCTGGGCTGTCCTTGTGGGTGCCACATAGTTTAATGGTCCACAGCTTCCCCCGCCCTCATCTTCCCCTCCCCCCGATGAGCCTAGTTTAAAGCCCGCCAGAGGAGATCTGCCAACCTAGAAGAAAACACACGCTTACCTTTGGGGGACAGGTGAAGCCCATCCCAGCTGATAATAAAGATTCTGCAAAATAATGATTTTGCTGGTAATAAAGTGAATACATGGTCAGCAATTTGTTGAATCTGAAGTAGCTATAAATATTTAGGAAAAGGATCTGGATAATATCACTGTGGATAACTAAGCAGAAACATGCACCTATTTCCAAGTGGAAAAAAGTAGGAGTGCACTGATAGATATTTTAGGGGCTGATACCGATAGTCGATTTTTAAGGAGGCATATCAGCCAATACCAATCTGATTTCTGATACATCTGCATCCAGCTGGTAAGTCTGTGGTAGGGGAGTGGGGAGGGAAAGAACATGTGGGGGGCAGATCAATGCCCCCTGTGGCGAGGGAGGAAGTGGGAATGGGGCTGGGGCACGACAGGCACATGCCGAAGCCACGGTTCATCCAGGGAGCACAGAGGAGGGGTTGGCGTGGTGGCTCCTGCCACTGTGCACACCCTGGGAGGGCAAATTTCTCTGTAGCTCCCCCCACCATAGGCCCCTCCCTGCGCCGCCACAACCCATTCTGAGCACAGCCCAGCCCCCACAGGGAAGAGCCCAGTGCAGCCCACCCCACCTGCACCCTGCACAGATCTAGGGTCACAGCCCCCCTGCCCTCCCAGGGTAAGCACAGCAGTGGGAGCCACCCCTTCTCCCCCCCCCCCATGAGCCATGGCTCCATCCCACGCTCTACTCCAGCTGCACAGCATCTACCCCAGTCCCTGCCCCAGCTCCCCACCCCCCTCTTCATAGGGGCCTTGATCTGCCTCCCCCCACACCCCTTCCCTTCCCCTTTCCCTCCCACCACAATAGACCTACCAGCTGCACGCAGCTCTCCATGCTTCCGGACTGTGCTCCTCACCGCCTATGTGCTGCACTGCAGCTGTGCACATGTACGGGCATTTGTCTGCCAAATTATCGGCCACATCAGGCCGATTTCCAATACAGTTAATTTTCTTTATATCAGTGCTGATCCCAAATTGAACCAATGTATCAGTGCACCTCTAGAAAAAAGCAATTATAATAGACTGTACATTTTAAAATGGGTCATTTGACTGTCCATATTAATAAAGTCAAGCCTTAGTTTCTGAGACTATAATGAAAGGAACTTCAGTTTCAAGTGGTTTTTCATTTCATAATGATCACTCCTGTTTTCTCTACCTTTGTAGAATAGAAGCAAAGCATAAATTAGAAGTTCAGTGTCATTACTGTATCTACTCAAATTCAGGATGACTTCAATTTTAAGATAGCCCCTCAAATATTAGATTTTAGACATGGAAAATTTATAAATCTGTTACAAACCAGAGCCCAGCTGGAGAGAAAGCTGACCAAAGACCCTCACACTTTCTTCCTGCTGCTAGGTCTACCAATTAAAGGATGTGGCTGCCCTTGGAGAAGGGACTGCAATGGCTTCAGGAGAGGACATGTGTAGTGGCTGCAGGATCAGAGCAGGCCAAGATTCAGGTTTAAGGGTAGCAAAGGGGACAGCTGCCTGCTTTAGCAAGGAGTTAGTAATGTCAAAAAAGCAACTTTGTGCCAGTGAAACATGCAGTATTCACTGGCTGTAATGATTTTCTGTTAAAATTGACAATTCAGTATTGTTGTAGAACTTGCTGCCAAGAAAACAGCAGATGACAGGGGACACTTTCTATTTGGTTAAGTCCATTTACACTGGTTTACAGGTTCCTAAATTAGCTTTTACTTGTATACATGTGTCATCAGTTAGTGATCTTCAGAAGCAGTCTGAATACGACGGCTGAAAGTGATGGTGACTTTAAAAATAAAAAGGGGGGGAAAGTGATGATTGCTCATTTAAAGTAAGAATGAAAGCTGAATATTAAGAAAAGTTTAAAAAGAACTAGACACTGCAAAGTAAAGTCATGCTTTCTGAAACCAAATGTTTTAGTTTCCAGTTAATGTATTGGGCTCTTCTAGTTATGAATGTTCATAAATGCCAGCATTTCTACTTCTGAAAGTAACCTTTAAGAGGAAAGTTTTGTTTCTGCTAAAGATTGGGAATGGTCTCAAAGTAGTGAACAAGAAGAAAATGTCATCAGTGAAAGCTCCATCTGTGAATGTCTTTGATCAATAATAATTAATAAAATGCAGTTATTCAAGAAATGCAAAGGAATCTACAAAGGAGATGACTGTGAGCATTGATTTTATAAGAGATCCTGCAAAGTGTGCAGAAATCTATCAGTCCACTTTTTGCCTAAAAATGCTGTACCAGTACATTCAAAGTGTAAGGATTTTCCTTGGGACAGTAATGGAAGAACATTTCCAGCTTTTCATTTTTCATGCTATCTGTCATGGAGAATATATCAGGTAAGACTGGCTTCTCTATTCCACTTGAACTAGTTTTGTTTACATCTTCTGCTGCAAGTTATTTAACTCCAGAGATTTTACTTTAGCCAGGAGCAGTATTCAAGAGTGGAAGAACATATCAAGTATTCCCCCAGAAGATGAGATACGGACAGCTTGCATGATCAATTTTGATATGTGCAGAAACTTTTAAATTAGAGAAGCAAGATTTTACGCCTGATAAAAAGAAAGGTGCCAAATTAATTCTCTGATAGAACATGGTTTGAGAAAGACTTTTACAACATTTGATCAGATGGCACAGAATAGAGAATGCTACCTTTCAAGATTCAACAAGTGAGGTCTAGTCATCCCACAATGGGAATTATTGTTAGGTTTGTTTCTCCAAAAAAAGGAACTGGGGCAAGAGAAGAATGCTGTGATCACAGGTTATATTTCTGGATTTTTTTTGTGTGTGAAGGATTCAAGTGACTCTGGAAATTGTCCTTGAATAGTTTCTCCTTGAATAGTTAAATGAATAATGAAAAAATGACAGCGATTTGAGAGGCCAGTGCTACAACAATAAGGCAGTGAAAGGCAAGCAGAGTAGAGTTCTGAAAAGAGTTTAGGATTTAGATTGAGAGCATATTTTCTTCTATTCGGTAAACATCCTTTAATTTTACAGGAGAGGCAAGGATGTCTTAGACTGGTATCTTTTTTTGGATCAACTATGTAGTTGGGATCACATTAGACAAGCTTTCAGATGCAAGACATTCTTCATCTTATATTCGGTGATCTTTATATTCAGTGATGGAGTCATTGCATTGAAATTCTACTTTTCACACATTTCATAGCTTTCATAGACATTAGGGCTGGAAGGGACCTCACAAGATCATCGGGTCCAGCCCACTGCCCAAGGGGTAGCAAGTCAGGTAGGATCAAAGGATCCCAGCAAGATAAGCATCCAACTGTTTTTTAAAAGTGTCCAGAGTAGGTGCTGGTAGGTGCTCCTCTTCACCTCTGGGGGGGCGTCTGTTCCAGGCCTTGGGGGCTCAGACAGTAAAGAAGTTTTTCCTTATGTCCAGCCTAAAATCATCTTGCAGGAGTTTGTGACCACTGGACCTTGTTATTCCTTGGGGTGCTCTGGTGAACAGGCGTTCCCTCAGATCCTGATGCACACCCCTTATGTACTTACAGGCTGCCACCAGGTCACTCCTGAGCCTGCACTTCTGCAGGCTGAAGAGTCGCTTGGCTCTCAGCCTCTCTTCATAAGGCCTGTTCTCTTGCCCTCTGATCAGGCACATGGCTCTCCTCTGGACTCTTTCAAGCTTCTCCACATCCTTCCTAAATTGTGGAGCCCAGAATTGGAAGCAGTGCTCCAGCTGCAGCCTCACCAAGGCCGAGTACAGCGGGACGATGACATCCTGGGTCTTGCTTGAGGTGCATCAGTAGATGCAAGCCAGTTTTGTTCGCTTTGCCAGCTGCAGTATCACATTGATGGCTCATGTTCATTTTGAGGTCAATCATGCTCCAAGCCTCTTTCAGCAGTGGTTTAGCACTGCCGAGCCTATAAGTGTGATGCAGGTTTTTTTTCCCCTGAGGAGGAGCACCTTGCATTTCTCTGTATTGAATGCCATCAGGTTTATATCTTTCTACCTTGCAAGTCTATTGAGGTCAGCCTGGACCACCAGCCTATCCTCAAGTGTGGACACTCTTCCACAAAATTTGGTATCACCAGCGAACTTAGCCAGTCCACTTCTGACACCTGAATCCAGATTGTCTATAAAGACGTTAAAGAGTACAGGTCCAAGAATGAAGCCTTGGGGGACACCACTGGTATCAAGCCAGTTCCCCAGCCATCGGACCGTAGAGTAATCGAGGCCGCAGTTGCCCAATTTTTCCATGAGGACATCATGGAACACTAGGTCAAAGGCTTTTTTAAAGTCCAAATATATTATATCAACCTCTTCCCCTTTGTCCAGGTGATGCATCACCTGGTCACAAAGGAAATGAGATTGGTCAGGCAAGACCTACCTGCAACAAACCCATGCTGGCTATCCCTCAGAATGTTGCCTTCTTTTAACCTGTTGAAAATGGTTTATTTGATCATTTTTCTCCAAGATCTTTCCAGGAATTGAGGTCAAACTGATTGGCCTGTACTTTCCCGGATCTTCTTTCCTCCCTTTCTTGAAGATAGGCTCCACACTGGCCCTCTTCCAATTTTCAGGTACTTCACCCGAGCACCACGAGTTCTCGAATATCCTTATCAGTGGCCACGCTATGATGTTTGCTAGTTCTTTTAGCACTCTCGGGTGCAATCTATCCGGACCAGCTGATTTTTGGGTGTCCAGCTTCTCAAGGTGTTCCTTTCACAAGATCTACACTAATGGTAGGTGTGTATTCACCCTCACCCTAGCCATCCCACATCATGTTAGGCAGGGTGGTCCCTTTGGGCTGGTGCAAACCAACGCAAAGTAATTATTAAGCAAATTAGCTTTTTCCTGGGTATCAGTTGTCAGCTGCCCCATTTGCTTTAGCAGGGGTCCAATGTTGCCCTTGTTTTCCTTCCGATTCCCCACATATTTGAAGAAGGACTTTTTATTGCCCTTGATTTGTGTAGTCAGTTGGAATTTGGTTACAGCCTTGGCTTTCCTAGTTCTCTCCCTACAGGTGTGGACCAGTGCGGAATACTCCTCCTTAGTGGAGTTTCCTGTCTTCCATCCTTTATACACCTCTCTTTTTCAATTGGGGTCAAATCACTTATACTTTTCTGCAGCCTGTCAGAGTACTGGACTATAACATGCCAGCATGTGACCAGCCTGTTTACAAAACCTGTAAGTGAAATTAGATGGTAAAGCTGAAATAATGTGATCCACATATTTCAGTACCAAGTTCTAGTTTCCAATGATTCTATCCTCAAAGCACCTGTAGGAACTGAAACTCAAAGCAATGCCAAATTACTGGCTCTCAAAACCTGCTGCTATAAATTTTGTATATTGTGGTTATTTTGTATGATATCCTTAATGAAGTCAATACCACAAGTGAAATGCTTCAAGAAGCTGCAGGGGATAGTAAACAAATTATGCATTAACTTAGAAGCTAGGATTTTATGGCAAACTACCATGCTAATTCACAAGTGTGACACCTGATGCTCAGGAAATGACTGATGAAATGGAAATTGAACCAAGTTTGCCTGATGAAAAAAGAACCTAGAGTAACCACAAAAAGAATAATTGATTACCACACCAGAGATGGAATAACTAATCAAAGAAGAACTGTAAAGTCATTTTCGATTTCATTTTGGATGCTGTCAGACAGCATCTTAAAAAACTATGATTTTTTCAATTTGAGGAGCACCACAAATGGCTTTGACTTTTTTTACATCTCTATAATAAATACCCTTTGCAAAGAATTATAAGAGAAAGAGATTTCCCTAAGCAAAGCAGAGGATGGACAGTCTGGTTAAGTGACATCCTCTGACATAAATGCCCAGGATCTTTACAATGAACTGCAAGTTCTTGGCAGGCCACTGAAGCCTGGAACACACCCAAAATCTTCATTTATGTGCAAAAATAAGTTTTTGTCTTTGTGTCCAAATCTATCCATCACACTCAGGAATCTGATGACCTTGTCTCCATCTGTTCCAAAATGAGAATGCTGTTTTTTCAAAGCCTAGTCTTGTTAAGACATATTTGTGTCCTAAAGTGGCTCAGTCTAAGTTGCAGACTCTTGCTTTAATTTCATTTGAAAGTCAAATTGCAGAGTGTATTGATCTAAAATATACCATCCACTAGTTTGTGTATATTAAAGCAAGAAACATTAAATTCACTAAAGACGCTAACTAACTCCAATCTTTGTAGTGGGGCAGGGAAACCTTTAAAGTTTCTGTGCATTTAATTCTCAAGTTTTTTACTTTGTTTCATACTTGCCCTGTTGCTAACAATAACAGCATTGAATCCAATTTTCTTAGTATTTACTGGGAAGATACAGGACTCTTGAAGGAGGGTGGCAGTAGCTACTCCTGCCTAGCCTAGAAAACAAACTAATGCTGGCATACCATGAGTCTGCACTGTATTTAAGTATGTCCAGGGTCTGAAGAGAAGAATATGCTATAGTCAGCACAAAGAAGCTAGGCTGAAGGAACCACTAAGCATAGGTGCTGACTTCATGGGTGCTCTGGGGCTCAAGCACCCACCAAAAAAAATTAGCAAGTACTCAGCACTCACAAGCCATGCCAGGTGAGCCAGGCTAAAGTAATGCACTGCTTCTTCTGGGCATGTGCTGGGTTTGGCATGGGAATGGAAAAAAACAGAGAAAAAAAAAGAAAGCACCCACCGGCAAAAACCAAAGTTGGCTGGTATGCCACCAAGGTTATTTGTGACTGATGGAGTTCCTTTTACACATCTGGGATTTATCACCTATTCCCATTGGTTTATCTTCGATGGTTCTGGAGCTAATAAAGGCATCAGGTAGATGTCTCTGTTGGAGAGATTATTGTAAGGTTTCTTGCCCTCCCAAAGATAGATCTTGGAACAGACTTATGGAAAGGAAGGACACCCTACAATTTGTGACTATCAAAAAGCAGGGAATAGGCCGCACAGAAATTTGTCATTGATTTTTTTTCACAAAAAGATGCCTTCATAGCTCTAAGTGCTGCACCAGGTTCAAAAATATTGTACCTTGAATATTTTGGTTTTAATAAGCATTGAACATTTTCTCTGATTTCATGCTATAGGGAACTTTTAGATTCAAATAAGGGGATCACAGTTTCTTTTGTGTCACACTAACTTACATCTGGACTATCTTTATTCATTGCAGTTAAGTTTATACTTGTGTCATTAAGATCAGTATTCGCCCCTTTGGACTTCATAAGCTAAACAGATAGAATAGTAAGTGCTAAAACTCTGAACAAAATACTTTGTTGCTTTTTATATCTTCTTCGTATTTAAAGAGTTCAATACAAAATGACATCTTCAAACAATCAAATCAATAATAGAAGTTACATTTTAAAAATTTCAGACAATTTTATAAGCACCCTTGCAATGACGAACATCTTGAACTAGAAAATACAGATAAATTCCTGCAGGTTTTGTAAAAAAGAAATAATGTTCCATACTTTCTTGTGCTGGAACAATGACAAATTTGTATTTAAGGTGATTTGCAGTTTGAAATAGCATTCTGGGGGTGAGTCATACAGGCAATTCTTACTCGAAAAAACTATTTTCTTTCCTTAAAGTTTAAAAATATAATATCAGGCAGACTGGCAGAATTCTGGATCTTCTTTGGACTCCACTACTTTGAGACTGCTTAGGATAGCCTAGCATGAGAGAGATCTTGTGTTCATTTTCTAACTTTGTAAACACAGATGTTTCCAAATTTCACTTGACTTAAGAAAGCTTTTCCAAGTTAAATAGCCATGTAGGAAATGGAGCCTATTTACACTCATTTATTTCAAAATGGTTTCTTCGGATGTACAGTTAACAGACAAGAAAGGAATTAAATAGCCCTTCTAATTTCACTGAGGAAATAGATCTCTATTTTATATGTCTTTGACTCTAACCCTTTGACGGTTAAAATTAGCTTAGCCTTATTGAAGCAGGTAATGAACCTTTCTCATTGTGTTATTGGGTAATACAGTAAATACCAATTAGCCTTAATATACTGAGTTTAGAACTGTTTCTTAATTCATATTCATGTCAGTCAGTGAATCATGTCAGGCCTCTCTTTCCTAATTTTGTCATTATTTGTGTCAGTTTTAGAGATTTCAGTTGTGGGCACACAAACAAATGCAATATAATTAGTCAGTAAGCCATCAGGCACAGGAAGAAAGTGAATGTTTGATACCTGTTATCTGTGCTAGATTTTAATGAGCTAAATACAGGCTGAATAGGCTCTCTTTCGTTTCCTGTTCCTGTAATTGGTTTATGATATCAGAGGCCAGTGACCCTCACAGTAGCAGAGGAGCAGAGGGCTGGTAATTGTGAGGTGCTCTGAACTCATGGGTTTGTGTCCTCTTCCCAGTTTTTCAAAGCATCTGGTATACAGATGCATGTTATCACAAACCCAGCCCTCCTCCCCAGTTTCTTTAGTATTCATTTGAAGGGTATGCTCCATCTACGAAATTGTATTTAATTTGAACAGTGCCCCGAGTGCTCCTGCACATCAGCAACCAATACAGATCAGTAATTAATGTAATCCATGGGTCACTAACTTTCCCCACAAAACATATCCCAGAAAATCTGGAGGAGAAGCATTATAACCTTTTTAGTGGGTATTTAACTCATAGTGACAGACTTGGGCTAAATATTAATAGAGCAAACTGTCTACAGTTACTTTGCTTTTTTCATTTTAAGATTTCAAAGCGCTGTTGCAGCTTGCCCCTGCCCCTGTGCAGTTTGTTGCAGGGCGGCCCTGTGAACTGCATTACAAGTATTCCTGTCACAGCAGGGGACGGTAACACACAAAATAATGTCGTGTGTTGAGATCGTTCAAGGTAGAATACACTCCTACCGTTTCACAGGAGATCCTCTCTCTGGATCCTCCCCCGCAAGATCTAGTTGGAATCTAGTTGAAGCAGGTGGGTTAGAAAAGGGGCATAAATCATTCCCACTGCATTATTTCCAGTCTTAACAAGAGTCAATTCGAAAATTAATATAGCCCAGTGATAGATGGCAGAGCACTTCAGAACCTTTAATATGTTGGGGATACTTCCTTTAAAGGAGAACCTGGAAGCAACAACTGGCCTAGACTCCACTCTGTTCATAGATGTTAGGGTTGGAAGGGACCTCAATAGATCATCGGGTCCGACTGATCGGGTTCATGCAGCAGCATTGATATACATGGGAAAATAGTTTGCCGTGTTTTCTGGTCATGATCACGTGTGTATGCATATGTATGATGTTTTCGATAGTGTCTATGGAACTAGTATGAATCATTGCTACCTAGGAGTAAACAGTGATCCAAAGTGAAAGAGACTGGAGAAAACAAGAAAAGGATATATTCACACTGCCCGAGCATTTTCTCCGTGACATTTTATCTTTCAGACAAGGTTTTTTATAGAAGCATGGTAGTTGGAGGGTCTTTGTGGGTCTGTGTAATTTGGAGAAGAGGATTGCCAGAGAGTCAAACATGTATCTGCTCTTGTCTCTTTGGATTGATCCTGCTGTAAGCCTCAGCATCTAAGTGGCTTTTATTGTACCACTGTTTTCCAGGCAATGGAAAGCTGCATAAAAAATACCAGGCTACTGAAAAGAATGGTGCAGAGAGCTTGCATACCACCAGAGAGCTTGCATACCATGCCATCACAGGGCAGAGCACATGGTCCCCCTGCTTTACCTGAGGCAGGTTAGGGTGTTATGTCTTCTGGTTGTGTCACGGTTGACTGTATAGTTTTGCTAAGAGGTTAGACAGTGGATTTGTACAGGATGGTTTGGATAGGGATGATCATGCCTCAAGCAGGGAGGTGGACTAGATGACCTCTGGAGGTCTCTTCCAGCCCTGCTTCTCTATCATTCTAAATAAATGATTTATCTGAAAGTGCTTACATGCAGCCAAGCACAAAAACTCAATTTAGTACAGATATGTGGTACTATTCATGGGAATTGTGCTTTGTTAGTAAGCCATTCTGCCATCCATCATTCTCCATAGTACCACAAGGTTAAACATGGCAGTTATGGTTAATACTGAGTGGCAGTCATGTTTGTTTGTGTCTGTGATGCTACACACTTTTCTCTGCAGGTTTTTTGTAACTCAAGAAACAGGATGGCTCTGCTCCTCCACAAGCAGTTATTTATAGTAGGGCAATGTAGTACAGACCGTGAAAGCATCCCAAATCATTGCAGGCTGAGATCTGTGTTAGCCTTGTGAAAAAATAGCTAAGCCTGAGCAGGTTCTGGAATATGAGATGCCATACGTATGTGGCTGCCTTTCTCTCCCTTGCAAGCTACTTGTTCCTGTGATCATCTCAATATCTTTTGTTATCTAAGGGAAAGTAAAAAACAGCCTGCCCCAGACCTCCTCCCATTCAGAACTAAGGTAGCTGTTCCTCTCCAACCTAGGTGATTTACTAAAGGTACCAACAGGTCTGATGCACTGCTGCCACCTTATATGGAATAAGGGTTTTCTAAAAAGGCAGAAACTCCTTAGGACAATGGAGCTCTTGTTCCCATGGCACCTGATTGACACAATAAGACTGAGGAAAGAAACAACACAATATGTAGCAAGGGAGGCATCCTTAGCAAACAAGTTGTAGGCAACGGAAACCTCGCTATCCCAGCCATGGTAGGGATTATGCAGGGACATATATATAGAGTATTTGGGCTCATTTCGAGGGATGGCTGTCATTAGAACAAGAATATTCCCCAACTCCAGCTGTCTTGTAGTGCCGCAGGTGGGCTCTCCCTGTCTTACTTCCATTCAAAGATTATTATATAAGGGTAATGAAACAGTGGCTGTTACTGACCAGTTCATCAGGGATGTGGGATAAAGAAAAGCTGACCTTAAAATGCTAGTCTATGCAGCCCTTTGTTCAGAGACATCATCAGAAAAGATAGGTGGCTGCAAGGAGGGATTTTGAGGTTTCTTGCATGTTTGAATAGAGCTTTGTATGCCAGGTGAATATCAGTGAAACTAATGTCCTTATGATGAGATAGTAAGGGAGGAAAGTAGATCATGTGGTTAAAGCACAGGCATGGGAGTTGGGAATTTATAACAAGTTTCCTGTGTGGCCTCTGTATTTCAGCTTCCACATCTTGAAATGGGCATACTAATGGGATTTAATTAACTAGTAAGCATAAAGGCCCCAAGATGGTGATATAGACTTGCAATACATTATTAATTAAATAGAAGGCAAATGTTTTTTTTTCTCTCTCTCTATTGATACTTACCACAGCTCTCTGTGGGTAGAACTGTACCTCATTAAAGGATGTTCCCCTGCCCCTTCCCCTCCAGATAATCTGTTTGTCTGACATTGCAAAATGTTCTGTTTATTCCAAAGGCTTGGTTTTATTTGGTAATTAAATCTTGACAGTCAAATTATAGTTTATGGAAACAATGTATGCTGCTTTGTGAGGCTGTCTCTGTGCATATTAAAGCAGCACTTGACCAGATGGTTTTTGTACCATTCAGTCAGGTATACCTTGAAAGCATTATCATCAAGGATAAGTGGCTACTTGAGTACTAAGAACACTGTGTATTATAGTATGTGGCTGGGAGGTAGAGCAAAGCTACCTTAAGCTGTAATGTTTTTGGTTTTGTTCTAGTTTTATTATTATTTTAGTCCACCAAATGAGTTTTTTGTGGCACTCTTTCACTTCTGTTTTGATAGCTTTTCCTACATACGCATTAATTTGTTCTCATTACCATTTTCTTTCACCTCCCTGACATCTATTCACCCCTCATTTGCTTGTAAGGCTTTCAAATTTAAACAGACTTTAAACTGTACAGTTTGACTCTCAACTTATGTTAATGATAATACCACCTACTTGTGCTAGGACAAAATGAAATAATAAAATATTATTTTGTATTTTGATACAAAATATTATTTTGTATCTTCTTACCCCACACTTTAAAGCTCATAAGATACATTTGGAGTACTATATTTACTTGAATCCAAGATGAGGTTTTTTTCCCCCATTCAACAAGGGTGGGTGAAAGGATCCTGTGTCTTAGATTTGAGCACAAGCAGGGGAATGCACTGGTTGTAGCTTCAGCTCTGACCCTGAGACCTGGGTTGGAGTTGGAGCCTCAGGCACTGCCACTCTCTGCCGCCTCTGCCTCCCCCTGCTTTCCTTTCCTCCCCCAACAGTCACTGCCACTTACCTTCCCATTGCAGCTCTGACTCCAGCTGGGTCCCTACTCCAGCCTGGGGCAGGAAACACAAAGCACACGCTGCCTCCAGCCCAGCCATGCAGGAATGGCAGCAGCTCTAGGCTGGGCTCTGGCTGCTGTAACAGCTGCTGCCCACATCTCATCCACCCCCTGCCGTGTCAAACTTTCATTACAAGGCAAAGGGAATTCTGTTTTATGTTGTTACTTGACTTGCTTTTTAAGCTGTTCATTCCCCTGTTTTTTCAGTTATTTTATTCTCTTATTGTAAACTGCTCTGAGCTTTTGTTGGGAAGGGCAGCATATAAAACAAATAAATAAACAAGATAATACTCTAGAAAACTAAGTAGCAGCTACCATCAACATTTTAAATACCATATTTTATCATGTAAAGCACAAACCTTTCCCAAAAAACAGTTGCTGGAAATTAGGAAACACATTATGTATAAGAAATATGGTAAAAACAGGTTCTGCCACTTACCAGGTGGAATGTAAAATAAAATCTGCAGTGATCCACAAAGAGTAGATCAATGAGTACCTCCTAGCTGCTGCTACTTCATTACTTTGTACAAAGAAAGATCTTTTTTCTTCATTCTACCTTTCAAAAACAATGTGTGTATTATATTCTGGAATGCATTATATGCAAGAAGAGATAGTAGTAGAAAATTTAACTTTTCTAGAGAATATGGTAAAACAATTTTTGGAACTTTCATTCTGAATGAAAATTTTAAAAAATATTTGATTTAATAGGAAATCAAACAAAAATTTGCTGTAAATTTAATGGTCACATTTTTATGCAAAATCAAAATTCCAGTTTCAACCAACTCTATACAGTTTCACTGTCCTCACTTCCAATGTCCATAACTACAATGGCCACAACAGCCATGAAGAATATTGTTAAGGAAAAAGTGCTGTTCAGGGCCCTGCAGGCCTGAGATAAGGATGTTCAGTACAGCTAGAATCTCCAATTAATTGAGAGGCCAAAATCTATCTGTACATGATAAAAAAGGCCCTACACTATTAAACAGATTTTTTATTTTTACAAACGTTCAAAACTTTTCTATATTTGGCCACATTTTATGGCAATGCCATGAAATCCATGATGTTAGGGCTTTCGAGATCCCTACACCAAAACATAAAATTACCAGCTCTCCTTAATGAAACCACGCTAAAAATGTATCGTAGACTGGGCAAAATAATATATCTTCTTTGACCTCATTCTCTGAAATGACTGTCTGTCTAAGCTTCCCCTCTGCTTGCCCTCCTTCCTAGTCCTTCACAAAAAATTACCTTGAAGTAGATCCCCATTACAAAAACTTTGCTTTGTTTTTGGCAAAAACCTAAGCAACTGAAAAGAGGGGCTTGTAGTAGTAAGTGTGGGGCAACCTGTACTACAGACAGAGCTCCTTGTGGCACTTACAGTGACCAGATATGTTGCAAAAATATTGTAATCATAAAAGTTACCATTTTAATCTCCCTTCCTTTTTCCCTTATGTGCTGGAAGATTCAGTAATGTCATGTAACATATGGCTTCATGACATAACTCATGTACAAGCATGTGTCAGTTTAGATGTAGGATGTTTTGTCAGTTTAGACAACACTTTCAAATATTTGTCTATAATTAGTTTTCTGCCTTCTGTCATCAGATTCCAGATCCTTCCAACCCAAAAAGGATCCAGAATGCAGTAGTCACAGTACGGTTAGTTTAAGGGGATGGAAATGCCAATTTACTTTCTAGTGTTTCATTAAATTAGGATTATCTGGATAGTCACTGGACTATTCAAATTTATAATAGGTTATTCCTATGGAATAACGGGACATCTATCCTATGGATATCACACAAGAGTGTTACCTGGACAAATTCTCATACATTTAATTACAGTGAATTAGTGGGAGTGTGGGGGAAACAGAATAAAAAAAACAGTATTGCACAACCTGCAAAATTAACAGGTTAAATCATAATCAGCTTTAAAGCTGCCTCCTCTTAGGCATCTTTTTCAGGTCCCTTGTCCCCCAGGTACAGGGTTAGGTGTCTAGTTTTCCTGTATGGTTCTTAATAATGGTTTCCAAGCACAGGCATGCTCAACAGTGTAGGCTGAGCCTAGCAGCTGCCAGCAGAGAAGGTTGTTTCCCTAATAGCCTCTTTCACTGTTTAAACCTGCTTTTGTAACAAGAGTGTGTTTCTGCTGGGGAGTTCAACACAAATCTATTGAAGGGTGGAGGGGGGAATATTGTAGAATCAAGTTATTTTCACACTTACCAACTGCTCTCATTCTATGGGCCATCAACCCTATGTATGCTAAGTACAAATCCAAACCAGTTTTGAAACTGTGTTGATCTCAATTATATTAGAACAATTATTCTACGTCTTTGGATTTGGATGTAACTGAGTTCTGGTACTTAAGTAAGGTACTCTTGTACAATACATCACACTGTTTTTGTCCTTGGGGCCATTTGATGAGAAATAATTCATTAGAATCCATTACTGAAAAGCCTTACATTCTTGCATTTTCTCAATCTCCATTACTTTTTCCCCCAAGCTGTTGACTTAACTTCCTGACTTGAAAATAGTCAATTCTGTTTGTGTCTAGCTTATTTGAATCTTGCTCTGAATTGTGGGATTGCACAGAATAACCAACTAATTAGGTTATACAACTAATTCTGTGAATAAAAATAATCATGACTTTATCATCAAAATGCCTTTCATAGGAGTTAATGATAAATATTCAATAGGAAATTTAATATAAAAGTGTTGACCTAGCTCCTAAGTCACTCCAATAAGGGACATTCAGTGTTCAGTTTTCAAACAAGTTAATGTGTAATCTGCTTTTTACAGCCCATACTGCTCATATGAAAACTTAGAAGCAGAATTTGAGTAGCCAGTTGTTGTTCAGCAGTCTACAAACAGGATGAGAGGCCATTGATACTTGACTTTAACACTGGCACTGATGCCAGTTCTTTGTGGTTCACCTAATTTTTTTAATTTGATTTTCCTCATGTCTGAAATGAGGAGTGATAATAAAATTTACTTGTCAACCTCATAGACATTTTACCTCTCACTTTCTGGTAATCTTAATAATTTAGTGCTCAAGGTCTTAATAAAGCTTCCCCATACTTTTTTTTTTAAACAAAACTCTCATTTATTATTTATCAAGCTGGTATTGTTTCTCAAGTTTAGCCCATTTAAATCATTCTTTTGTTTCTCATTGTGAGACTCATTACACCCAGTAATTCATCTTCAGGACAAAACATCCTCCACAAGTTACCAAAGAAACTGAATCCTTTAGGATTAGGGCACTTGTTGTTAAAATAATTTAATTGCACACTAGGGAAACAATAACTTCTTAAAGTTGTCAGTCCCTTAGGAAAACAAGATATAAATACCAAGATCTATGAGGGTCCACAGGGACATGGCACAAGTAACCTAAGTTTGTCATGGGTAGAGACCACTTGTTTGTTCTATAACCTTCCCAGCATTCTACAGGCATTTCGTAAATTATTAATAGTAGCAAGCCCTCCTCCCCATCACTGCAGTTTTCTTTCTCTGCTACATACAGCAATTAAATCTCTGTGGTGGTTACCAGGCACCAGATTTTTATTATGTATACTGCATGCACTTCTATGACAATGGAGGAAGAATGGGATTGAGGTTAGAATATGTTTATGTAGATCTCAAGTATGCAACCATCATTCTCTTTGTAACTTGGAGGAAATTGCTCAGGTTGATGCATTCATGTTTGGGTGCCTAATACTAAGCATTTCAATTCATGCTGAGCTACCTGAATAAGTGCTATTTACTGTATTTACTTGAATCCAAGGTGAGGTTCCCCCTATTCATCATGCGGGGGAAGCCCCTCATCTTGTGTTTCAGTACAAACCAGGGAGGCGGTGGCTGCTGTGGCTTTAACCCCAGTCCTGAACCAAGGTCCATGCCAAAGTCAGATATTGGTGTGCCAGGGGTGAACCGAGGGGAAGCCATGAGGGGCCCAATCCTTCCTGTGGCAGCACAGTCCCAGGCCCTTCCCTGCTGTCTGCCCTGAGGAGCACATGCCAAGCAAAATGTCTTTGCGTTCCACGCTCTGGCACCCATGCTGGGGGTTGCCTATCCCTGACCTAACTGTCTGAGGACCACTTGAAGCTGTTTTGTGTAGCTCACCAGTGATCCAGGGACCACAATTGGAAAAGACTACTACAGGTGATTTCCTTCAGACAAAGCCAAGGACTCATGGGGGATTGCGTTGAGAGGTTTCTATCATTACTGCCCCTGTAGTTTCCTTTCTGTGAACAAGCTTCTGGGCAAGTTTGATAGGGAAGGTGTGCTCAGAAGAAGATCAGTAAGAGAGACAAGGCAGATTAAGAGACTTAGGGAAATGGCTGGAGGATGTCGCAATGCCAGAGCCACTGCCACTGCCTCTGCTGTCACCTGTCAGGTTTCTGTCCAGGCAGGACTACTCACCATCAAGGCTTCCACGCAGGTCGTGTGTGGCACTGTGGGGACTGTGGCTTGCAGGTTCCTTCCAGTGATAGCCATGTCAGGGAGTGCCTGCAGCATGTGCGGTGGTGCTTTCTGGTGGTGTTTCTCAGAGAACAGGCCAGAGATGTACAGGAGGAGGTGGCGAGGCTCCAAAGCATCCTCTGCCATGAGGAGTTCATTGTTTTGATGCTGGAGGATACTTCCCAGACCGTGGAGGAAGAAATGCCAGAGGCAGCACTAGAGAAAAGAAAGGACATGGACACCCAAGAGGCTGGAAGCTGGAGGCTTGTGACTTCTGGCAGCAAGCAGAGATCTTCACCTCCATATATATGCAGCCCTAGCAACAGAGAGGGAGGAGCACGTTCCATTGGTGGAGGAAGACAGGCCAGGCCTCACCAAGATGGGAAGGATCGAGACAACTGCCAATAAGAAGTGATGGGTGGTAGTCCCCTTTCTGCAGGGGACAGAGGAAGCAATCTGCAACCTGACCTGTTGTCTCAGGAAGTCTTGTTGCTTGCCTGGAGCCCAGATCTGAGATGTCACAGAGGGATTATCAAGGCTAATCTGACCCTCTGACTACTACCTCATGCTGCTCATCCATGTGAGCACCAATGATACTGCCAGGGGAGACCCTGAGCATATCAAAAGTGACTACAGAGCTCTGGGTGCAAGCATGAGGGGGTCTGGGGCTTAGCCAAGGGAAAGGGCTCAGGCAAAACATGAGTTTTGCTTTCAAGATTTTGGGGTGCAGTTTCCCTGAACCCCCTGCACCCATTGCCTTGAAACTTGGCAGGCTTCATACCCTCAGAAGGGGCTACCATTCCTGCATGTTTCATCCAAATAAAGCCAGAAATGATAAAGTTATAGGCTGTTTTGTCCTTCCCCATTATATCCTATGGGTGAAATGTCGAAACAGTTTTGCCGTTTCGATGGAACAAAACGGAAGAGCTGTTTCAAATTGAAACTAAATTCAAAACAAAATGCTGTTCTGTTGAAACATCAAAACACTGGTTGAAACAGAACGCTGCCGTTTCGCACAGCCCTAGTAGCTAGCAAGGGATGTGAAGGGTAACAAGAAAGGTTTCTATAAGTGTGTTGGTAGCAGGAGGAGGATCAGGGAAAGTATGGGCTTAAGGAGGCAACCTTGTGCCAGAGAATGCAGAAAGGCTGAAGTGCTCAATGCCTTTTTTGCCTCAGTATTCACAGGCAAGGTCAGTTCCCAAACTACTGCACCTGGCAGCACCATGTGAGGAGGTGAGAAGCTCTCAGTGGTGAAAGAAAAGGTTAGGGGCAATTTAGAAAAGCTGGACATGTTCAAGTCTATGGGGCCAGATGAGATACACCCAAGGGTGCTGAGGGAGTTCACTGATGTGATTGCAGAGTCACTGACCATCATCTTTGAAAACTCATGGCTATCAGGAGAGGTCCCAGATGATTGGAAAAGGCTAAAAATAGTTCCTGTATATAAGAAAGGGAAAAAAGGACAATCTGGGGAACTACAGACCAGTCAGCCTCACCCCAGTCCCAGGAAAAATCATGGAGCAGATCCCCAAGGAATCCATTTCTAAGCACTTGCAGGAGAAGACGGTGATTAGGAACAGTCATCATGTAATCACCATGGGCAAGTCATGCCTGACCAAACAGATTGCCTAGGGAGAATGGTGGATGTGGTGTACCTTGATTTTAGCAAGACTTTTGAAACGGTCTCCCACAATGTTCTCCCAGGCAAGTTAAGGAAGTATGGGCTAGATGAATGGATTGTAAGGTGGATAGAAAACTGGCTAAAGCATTGGGCTCAGAGAGTAGTAATCAATGGCTCAATGTCTAGTTGTCAGCTGGTATTAAGTGGAGTGCCCCAGGGGTTGGTCCTGCGGCTGGTTTTGTTCAATGTCTTCATCAACGACCTGGAATATGGCATTGAGTGCGCCCTCAGCAAGTTTGCAGATGACACCAAGCTGGGGGAAGTAGTATATAAACTGGAGTGTTGGGCTAGGATTCAGTGTGAACTAGACAAATTGGAGGATTGGGCCAAAAGGAATCTCTGGAGGTTCAACAAGGACAAGTGCAAAGTCCTGCACTTAGGATAGAACAGTCCCATGTACCAGTGTGGGCTGGAGGCTGACTGGCTGGGCAGCAGGTCTGCAGAAAAGGACCTGGGGGTTACAGTGGACAATAAGCTGAATATAAGACAGCACTGTGCCCTTGTTGCCAAGAAGGCTAACGGCATGCTGGGCTGTATTGGTGGGTGTGTTTCCAGCAGGTCAAGGGAAGTAATTATTCCCCTCTATTCAACACTGGTGAGGCCACATCTAGAGTACCATGTTCAGTTTTGGGCCCCCCCACTACATAAAGGATGTGGACAAATTGGAAAGTGTCCAGTGGCAAGCAACAAGGAATCCCAGACATAGAAGGGATTACAGAAACGTGGTGGGATTCATCCCACGACTGGGCAGTTAACATTAGGGGCTATAGGCTGTACAGGTGGGATAGAGAAGGAAGGAAGGGAGGGGGTGTGGCGCTCTATGTCAAAGAGCAATACACATCCTCTGCCAGCAAAATGGGGTCGGAGGAGGGGCAAGCTGAAGTGCTTTGGGTCAAGATACAAGGGGGTCGTGGGGAGAGGGATTTAACGGTGGGGGTCTACTACAGACCCCCCAACCAAGGGGAGGAGCTGACCGGGAATTTTTGGGCCAGCTTGCAGAGGCACTTAAAGCAAGGGATGTAGTTGTCATGGGTGATCTAAATTACCCAGACATCTGCTGGGAGGAGCAGTCAGCCAGGTCCAACCATTCCAGGAGGTTCCTGGCCGAGATACAGGACCTCCACTTAACCCAGGAGGTGCACAGTCCCATCAGAGGAAATGCCCTGTTGGACCTGGTCCTGGCCACAGGCAATGATCTGGTAAGGGAGCTCCAGGTCTTTGACCACCTGGGTGATAGCGGTCATCGCTTGCTGGAATTCATCATCCAGCGCAGGGTGACAAGGGCCTGCAGCAAGGCAGTAGCCCTAGACTTCAAGAGGGCCAACTTCAAAGAGTTGAGGAGATTGGTGGGAGAGGTGCTGGGGTTCTCAAGGGCAGGGGAACTCAGTGCCCAAGATGAGTGGTCGTTCCTTAAGGAGACGATACTCAGAGCCCAAGGGGTGACGATCCCAACAAGAAGCAAGGGGGGCAAGAGTGCCCAAAAGCCTCCCTGGCTCACCAAGGACATCCAGGAATGCCTGGTTGCCAAAAAGGCAGCGTACACCCGGTGGAAGGTGGGACGATCTCCAAAGAAGAGTATACCTCCACTGCTTGGGCCTGTAGGGGGGCTGTTAGGAAAGCTAAGGTGGACATAGAGCTAGGACTAGCGTCCAAGATCAAAGATAATAAAAAGTCCTTTTTCAAATATATAGGGAGGATGAAGAAGGCGCTGGGAAATGTGGGGCCCCTACAAGATACGCTGGGCAATCTGGTGGTTGCGCCAGAGGAGAAGGCAGACCTCTTTAACAAATTCTTCACCTCCGTTTTCTTGTGCAGGGACTGGGACTCCCCCACTGTGATTCAAGACGGACTAGAGGGGAACGCCTCAAGACCTAAGGTTGAGGAGGACCGGGTTAGAGTGCTTCTGGAGGGGCTGGACGTGTTCAAATCAGCAGGTCCAGATGCTCTCCACCCCAGGGTGTTGAGGGAGCTAGCAGGGGTTATTGCAGAGCACTTGGCACGGCTTTACGAGTGCTTGTGGTGCTCGGGCCAGGTGCCAGATGATTGGAAGATAGTCAATGTGGTCCCCATCTTTAAAAAAGGGAGGAGGGAGGACACAGGCAACTATAGCCCCTTCAGTCTTACCTCAGTCCTGGGGAAACTCTTTGAGAAGATCATCAAGGAGCACATCTGTGATGGGCCGGCATCGGGGATGATGCTTAAGGGCAACCAGCACGGTTTCATTAGAAGCAGGTCATGTCAGACCAACCTTATTGCCTTTTACGATCAGGTCACAAAAGCATTGGATGCAGGTGTCGCCGTGGATGTAGTCTTTCTGGACTTCAGCAAAGCCTCTGACACTGTCGACCACCCCATCCTCATTAAAAAACTAGGTGACTGTGGCATCGATGCCTACACGGTCAGATGGATTGCGAATTGGCTGAAGGGTCGTACTCAGAGGGTGGTGGACGGGTCATATTCGACCTGGGGGGAAGTGGGCAGCGGAGTCCCCCAGGGCTCGGTCCTTGGGTCAGCGCTGTTCAATTTCTTTATCAGCGATTTGGACGACGGGGTGAAAAGCAACCTGTTCAAATTTGCTGATGATACCAAAATTTGGGGTGAGGTGGGCACATTAGCAGGGAGAGAAAGACTGCAGAAAAACCTGGATAGGTTGCAGTGGTGGGCTAACAAAAACAGGATGCGTTTCAATATGGACAAGTGCAGGGTGCTGCACTCGGGCAGTAGTAACCGGCAGCACACTTATAAGATGGGAAACTCCCTTCTTGAGAGCATGGAGGCAGAAACGGATCTCGGAGTCATCATTGACTCCAAGATGAACATGGACTGACAATGTGAGGTCAAGGTCGGCAGGGCTAACCAGACCTTATCGTGTATCCACAGGTGCATCTCAACTAGGGCCAAGGAGGTGATCCTCCCCCTCTACGCGACACTGGCCAGGCCGCAGCTGGAGTACTGCATCCAGTTCTGGGAACCCCACTTCAAGAGGGATGTGGACAACATTGAGAGGGTCCAGAGGAGGGCCACCCGCATGATCCAGGGACAGCAGGGCAGACCCTACAATGAGAGGCTATGGGACCTGAATCTGTTCAGCCTTCACAAGAGAAGGCTGAGGGGGAACCTGGTGACGGTCTATAAACTCACTAGGGGGGACCAGAAGGGTTTGGGGGAGACCTTGTTTCCCCTAGCGCCCCCCGGGATAACTAGGAATAATGGCCACAAGTTGTTGTGGAGTAGGTTTAGATTAGACATCCGTAGGAACTACTTCACAGTCAGGGCGGCTAGGATCTGGAACCGACTTCCAAGGGAAGTAGTGCTGGCTCCTACCCTGGGGGTCTTTAAGAAGCGGCTTGATGCCTACCTGGCTGGGGTCATTTGAGCCCAGTTTTCTTCCTGCTCAGGCAGGGGGTCGGACCTGAAGATCTACAAGGTCCCTTCCAACCCTACTTCTATGATTCTATGAACAAAAATGATTTGGGGGCTGGGGCATGACTTATGAGGACAGGCTGAGGGAACTGGGTTTATTTAGTCTAGAGAAGAGAAGACTGAAGCGGGATTTAATAGTAGCCTTCAACTACCTGAAGGGAGGTTCAAAAGAGGATGGAGCTAGACTGTTCTTAGCAGTGGCAGATGACAGAGCAAAGAGTAACAATCTCAAATTCCAGCAAGGAATTAGGTTAGATATTAGGAATAATTTTCTCACTAGGAGGGTAGTAAAACACTGAAACAGGTTACCCAGAGAGGTGATGGAATCTCCATCCTTGGAGGTTTTCAAGACCTGTCTAGCCAAAGATTTGGCTGGGATCATCTAGTTGGGGATGGTCCTGTTTGAGCAGGAATTTGGACTAGATGACTCCTGATGTCCCTTCCAATCATAATTTTCTATGATTTCTAAGGAGGGCCTCTGTCACCATGACTATTAGTCTGGCACATACTGAAGCACAATGCTGACAAAATCAAGAAAGCCTTTTAATATCTAACAGACAGAGCAGAGGCATGATGCAGGACATGGCAAAGCAGAGGCAAGTTTCAACCATGCAGATCATTTCATTGTAAATGTCGTAAACAAACCAATTTTTTTTTAACTAACAGAACTGAAAACAACAACAGCAATGAAAGTGGGGGGGGGGGGCGTGGAGAAGGCACACCATAGAATTGGTTGAATTTATAGTTTTAATTTGCATCCCTTATAATGTTTTGAAAAACTAAAATCCACAAATAATGTCTCCAAATTAAAAATGAGGGTTAGTATTAAAAATATACATTGTAAAGTGTTGTTTTTTCATTAATAGAACTGCAGCTCAGAAAAGAATAAAGGAAGCAATGGGGGAGGAAAATGAAGACAGGCTAATTTACTTCTGATTTCAACATCTTGGTGGAGAGAAAATGTAAAAACCCAGCCTCCTCAACAATAAGACCGTTCATTAGGACTTCAGAGTTAAAGAAAGAAGACAAGATTAAAAGCCCATCTTAGCTTCTTCTGTGAAAATAACTGCCCAGCGCACAACTCCCTCATCGTGTTGTGGATGCCGTTTAGTTTATGAAGGAAAAATTTTACCATATAGGAAAATACTGCAGATTGTCATACACTTGCTCAGACTAGATTTGCTTCACTTCCCTAGTACTTTGAAGGCAATCAGGGTGTGGAACAATTTAGCATCCTTAGAAGAATCACAGAATCAGAATTGGAAAGGACCCTGAGAGTCATGTAGACCAACTCCCTGCATGAATGGAAGAATGCTACTCCAAAATCCTCCCCAATGCTTGTCCAGCTTCTTCCTGAATCCCTCTGGTGAAGGAGATTCCACAACCTCCCTAGGCAGCCTGGTCTAGCACCTTACTGTTCTAACAGTGAGGAAATTCTTTCTGATAGAAAGAACATATTTATTTTCCCGAGATTTTCCTGAGAAAAAGAACATATTCCCCAGTGTGTCTCATGTAGGTATTACTGGCCAGAATCCAGCACTGAGAACACGACTATTCATATATTCTGCATAACATTGTCACTCGACTGTCTTTCTGCTTCACTTGATGGCAGAAAAACACTTTTAAACTCCCTTAGAGGAGTTCTTCCCATCATGTAGCACACAGACATTTTAAAAGTTCTAATTAAACTCAGGCATTTAATGGTAGTTTTCTTCAGCTGAGCTTTAACCAAATGTCCATGGGCAACAGTATCAAAATGTATGCATTGATTGACGGAAATGGTCAAGATCATATTGAAAGAGGGAATATGTATCCATGAGGTTTTCAGCATCTTTAGTGGGATATCTGAAGAAAAACAAAAAGCAGGGTACTGTTAGTATGAAGTTGCTGTAGGAAGTAGACTATCAAGAGAAGTAATAATATAAATTAGATGACCAGAAATTACTAGGCTGTTATAATTAATAAACCTTTAATGGGAAAAGATGCATGAAGGAAGGCCAGGGTTTTAATGATACAGAAATAAATGCTCAGCACAAACTGTACATTAAGTTAAGGCTCCATGATGAAGGTAACAATTTGTGGGTCTGACATAAAATTGTTCTCTAACTCAATATCAACAATATAGACAAAAACCAAAAATAAGTAACAGTATGAATGAGGACAAATATAGGAGTTGTCTTCTTGTAAACTTATTAGGACCTGGAAATTGAAACGGCATGAAAATGAAAGATAACAAGGAGAAACATTCTTCTGGTACACCCCACTGGCCTGCTGGGCACAACAGCAAAGATACATGTTTTCAGGAACCACCAGTGGGAGATGGGAGAGAAAATAGCCTTCACTGTCTCTTAGTCAGGAAAAGAAGAAGCACGGTTGTCCCAATGTGGCAGGGGAATCAGCACAGTGACTGATCTCTTCTGGCTGCTACTATTATTTTTGCCTTTAAATTAATGTCATTTATTTAACCTGATCCTGGCAGAGACTGCTTGTTTTTTCCCCAAATGTATGTTGGCTCTGTGCATTTGGCAGCACTTTCTGTATATGCTGTTCCATTGTTTCCTCTGTCTGGCCAATTAGTCCATGCCCAATGTTTCAGTGTGCATCACACAGACAGAAGAAATTTAAAAAGGTGCATGGGGCAAGTGATTTTAAAACAGCAGACAGTTACAGAAGGTTAGGGAGGTAGGTATAAAACTGGAAAGCCCTCTTAACTCAGGCTATTTTGTTTGTTTGTTTGTTTGTTTGTTTGTTTGTTTGTTTGTTTATGAATGAGCAGCTTTTAAGTTGATGGCAGTTCACAACATATCTCCAGGAAGAGTTTTGTCACATATGCCTGTACATACATATTCAGTTTCAAAATACTTAATGCCTGATTATTTTGCAAATACTCGGTCCTGGCCACACTACACTAGGGTTACATTGTGCTCATAAGGCACAGCTGTAGGTGGTCCAGTGGTGTCTTCATTGTTTCAAAACCCTCTGCCATGCCCCTACACCCTTTTTGGAGGGGGCTGCCTTCCCCCTGCTGCCCTGGCCCCATTCCTAAAGATGAAGGAAGCATGGAATTGCTTTATGGGAGGTCAGCCCAGCTCCCCTGCTGGATCTAGCGCTGGGGATGGGAACATCCCCAGTGCTATGATCAAAAAGTTTTGACTTTCAAAACGTTTCAACTAGCCTTGTTTCATTTGGAGGCTGTTTCAAAGCCTTTTGTTTCATTTCCATTTTCCTTTTTCACCTCAAAATGAGTAGAAACAGTGTCAAAACGAAATGGTTGGTGAAATTTCACACAGCCCTATTAGCTACAGAGAATGATAATAGTCAATACAAAATAATGCAGTGCATTTTAAGAGTTACGGTAAGCTGGAAAGAAGTGACCAAGAGTACTTCACTATAAACTAAATAGTACTAAATTATAGGATACTGTCTAAGATGAATGATAATTTAAGACCCCAAATTAAGTGTATAGAAGCTGGCAGTATTTTTTTTAATTAACTGCTGTTAATAGCAGAGAATTTTTTTTTTTTGCGGGGGGGCGGGGGAGGAGGGGTTGGTTATATCTTTAACTGGACCAACTATATAGTTGGGAGAGATGTTAAACAAGTCTTCAGGCACAAAGTGCTCTTCCTTGGGTCACCTTGCCTAACTTCTCTCTCAACTATACAGTTAGTCCAATAAAAAATATCACCCAAACCCCCTTGGTTTTTGCATATACTTAGAGCCACATAGCTACAGCAGTTCTCTATCCCCATTAATAGCAGTCACTTATTAAAATGATATAATAGCATCATATCAGTTACAGCAATGGTGACCAACCTTTTTTGCCTGGCATGCCACAAGTAATGCTCCACCTCTGTCAGGGTCTCTGATCAAGCATGCATAGCTGGGCCAAAAGCCAACACACCTGCCCCTAATCCCTGGCTAAAAAGATTGCCCTAGTTTTCTCTGGAGACTAGCAACTAGCTTGGCTGCTGAAAGCACTGCTCACCTTTTAAAGCACACCTGCAGGCTCAGTCTGTTCTGGCAAGCCTCACTATACCCGGTTAAGCCAAAACAATAGGTGTCTTGTTTGCTTGGATCAAGTAGTTATGTTTTGGTATCTTTCTGGTGCCAACCTCAGAGTACTTTGGGCTACCTGTTTAGGCTAAGTCTCCATTAGCTTTCCTGCCATGTCTTGGTCTTAAAAAAAAACAATAAGAGGGAAAGTGAGGTTCCTTTGGTGGTATAGACTATGGTGAGTGAGTTCCCAGCAATGGTGCTTCTTGGGGCTCCGCCTCCCCTACACCCCATCCACTCGCCAACTGAGTCTTGATGGCTTCAGATGCTACAGCTTTTAGCAAGAGGCAGACAGATCTTCTTTTGTCCTTGGTTTTCTCTTATCTCTTCTATCAGTTTAAAGACACAGTTGTAAATTGAGCTAGTGTTCCTTTGAACCTGATGACTCAGTTCAACATATGTTTATAGTAATTTTGAATTGCCAAGTGCAGTTAATTAATTTGCAGGCATGTAAATATAAATATATCAGTTCATAGATAATAAAATAAATAATGATCCCAAAAAAGAAAATAAATGATGAATTAATCATGTTTCTCTTCCCACTTATCAATTTAATTAATAAATCATTAAGAGGGTTCACGCCACACCACATACATATGTAACTCGAGGATGTCCCACCTTCTTATCTTCGATCAGTTGTATTACTTTAGTTTGCTGTTTTACCTTTCTGCTCCCTTGCCCTGTACCATCAAAGAGCTGGTGACCCCTTGGGTCTCCAGTCTGGGGAAATGGCATGGCTGCTTACTCTGGTTCCGGCTGGAGCAATTGACACAGATGTGTTGCACTCTTCCCCCCTGCTGACCAGCATTCCTAGTCTTTTTAACTCTAGCAGCAGGCACAGGTTTGTGATGTCACAGCCCACCCAACTCTTAAGTTGCAGCATGCATGTACTCATAAACCATGGTGTTAGTGCCACACACTGCTCTGTTCTCGTTGGCTCTACACCCACTGGTAAGAACTGGCCCCTTCTTGCCCTTGCCGGGTGTAACGAGTAGTTGTTCAGCATCCCTTCTGAGCCTCCACCCCACTACAGGGTCGATATGTGGAACTTGTCACTCAGCACCACTCATGTTCACTGCTCCTTCTGATTTTCCTGGTTCCTGATTTGACTTTGGCTTTTCCTGACTCTGACCTCAGATCTCTCCTGGAAGTAGGCACTGGCTCTCTGACCCCTGTTTCTGATCTTGGCTCACTTCTTGGATTATGTTTCTTGGATTTCACCTCTTGGCCCTCCTGGAACTTGGTCCCCATGTGCTCAGGCCCCCTAGATCCCAGCCTGATGCTTTGGTAATCTGTGGTTCCACCTTGATGACCCCCCTAAGATACTTCTAGTGGCCTATCCGCAGACCCAGCTGCCGACATCATAACTAAACCCTTACAACCCCCTCCTCATGGGCTGTTCTGATTTCAGACTCCTATGAGGTGTACCTAGTATAGATTGCTCTGTGGGTACCAGAATGGAGGAGTAAGGATTCAAGTCTCCTGCCATCTGGTGTGGGGTAGGACACTGCTGTGAGAGATGTGTCACCACCAAAAGCCAGGTTAACCCATTCTCAGGTACCACAACTGGAACAGTTTTATATGGTGAACAAGGGTCCAAAGCCCTGAATTCAGCTGTGGCTGCAGGGCCAGGGAAAGATTAACTTAGCTTTTGACAGCTGGTGCCACCTAACATTTCCTCTTGCAGCAGCATCCTGTCCCTGCTTCGCTCCATCTGACCAGTAGCCCAAGACCCCCTGCCTCCATTGCAGCACCTCCATTTATTGAGTGCCAGAGCACACATGTCATAAACAGCAGCTGCTCATGGCACTTGTGGTATTCATGCCACAGGTTGGCTATCTCCGAGTTAGGCCAAACTGTAAATTTGTCCATAAAGTGGACAAACAGTTTGATTAATTTCCTATCAACATGAATTTGTGCCCCCAAGTACTCAACTTTTTTGATACTCTAAAGTATCTACCTACATACCCCCTCCACCACCTTTAAAAAATATTGTTGCAGCTGCTTACTTCCTGAATACAATACAATACAATCAGCAATAAATATTTTAAACTAGTGCAACAGAAGCACTTTTCAAGGCATTTGACTAAACCAGAAACAAGATTTAGAGTATTAGACATTCCACAAGAGAGCTTGTTATTTGAAAAAGTTTTGCAAGCCCAAAAGGTTAGATACTGCTGATCAGGTAAACAGGCAAGATTTTCACTGCTTGTGTGGCCAAAACTCTTTGAGGTTCACACATTGCTAATCATTCATATTACACCTGGAGACTGGTTCAAATATGGCTCAAGTTACGGGTTCATTTATACATATCACTTTCTTCTGTTTCCTTTCTCTCCCTAGAGTAGTATGATAGATTTTATCAGCTTGACTTTGAAATGTTTGCATTATTCTTAAGCAGAAAAGTCAAAAGTAATTCGTGCAGGTCATTTCAAGTTTTTAAAGTTTTTAAAGTTTTAGTTCTGGTTTTAAGTTCCAGTATCTTGGACCTTATTACTTCCAGGAGTAGTGCCCATGGTAAAATATCCATAGATGTAATGCTGCAAGGTTATAAAATGAGTAGTAAACTGTTTGCTAATCCAGAGCAGAATAATTCTGGTAATGTACTTCAGACCTGGATAATTTGGAGGAGAAATAGACAGGGAGTAATAGAAGGGAATGTTGTCCTTCCAGCAGTTGTGTTTTTAAAAGGCAGCTGATTTGAAGCCACTCAAAAGTTTTAAGTTTTAGAATAAATCCCCCAGGAGGTGAATTAGTAGCATTGCCAGTGTTGATAAGATATGAAAGCTACTTTTTATAATGTGCCTTTGCAATTGCATTTTTCCAGTTGGAAGCAAATAGCTGTCCAGAGTGAAGAGGCAAAGCCCCCAAAGCAGGAGAGATCAGGAATATAAGATTTGTTCCCCGATACAATCTCCTCCCACCTTCTGCATGAACTCTTATGTGCATTTATTTAGAGTGCTATGAACCTGATTGTGGACACTGAATCTTTTTAGACCATCACATAGACTTTTTAGACTTCAGCCTTACTGCTGCCCTCCTCCCCATGTTGCCTCAGGGGAAAGCCAACCCATTCCTGCATGATGTGAGGTGTCTGAAGGCGGAAGTGGTGAGGAGCCTGATCCTTTTTTTCAGTACAGCCAGTCCACTTCTCCTGTGACTGGAGGGCAAGCTGACAAATTAATGGCTTCAATGTTCTAAGTTGCAACATCAGGATGTGGTTTAATTTGTGACGATGCAAACTCATTTAAAATCCCTCAGACTTGTGCACGTGTAAAGTGTGTTGCCATTAAGCTATGCAATGGTACATTTTTATCATGTGTACATGGTAACATTGTCACTTGTACAAGCACCCCTGGAGCCCAGAGGTAAGCTGAGAAGGCAACCGGGCATCCAAGAGCCCAAGAGAGGGGCTGAAAGTAGTGAGGAGCCCAGAAAGGGGCTAAGTAGAAAGAACATCTGATGACATCATTGAATGATAACACCTGTGAGGCTTGGGGCATGGTGTAGAGGAGGAACAGAGCCACACAATTAGCTCTTAAGGCTACAGGTGCCTGAAGAGGCATGGACAGGCTAAGAAGGCTTACTAGGCCAAGTTGAGGCAAGGGGGGATCCAAGAGAGACCCAGTGGTAATTTGTACCAATGCTGACTCACTTTAAGGTCTGTGGGCAGCCTTCTTTATTTAACCTTGAAACAAAAACAAGGTGTGGCAGAAAAGTGATTAAGGGAGGTTTAGGGACTGAGCTAAGCAAAGCTACATAGCCACTAGCAGGCATCATGGCCACCCCTGTGGTTTGGACCTGCCATACCTAGTAAGCTCGATGCACTAAGCCAGTCACCTCAAATGTGTGCATCTTGACATCTGTCCACTGAGCTTGAGGAGCTTAGCTAGTGCCCAGTTGGGCCTCTCATTTCTAGTCACTTCAGCAAACAGATATGCTGAATGAGTGATCAGCAACATATATGGTTGGTGCTCAGTCTGGTAACTGTGCTTTAACATTATTTCTGCAGGGCATTTTTTTCCTAAAAGTATGCAGTAGTGTCATAGCCAGCCAGAGATACTGCCCTATCGGTATCACAAAAGTAGAAGCCCTGATCTTTTGATCATACACAAAGGCTGGAGTCTTCACATCATCCCAGCAAGAAGCAGCATTATGCAAAGGGCATCAGTGCCTTTTATTTATGTATATATAAACCCTAATCCTCAAGGAAGTCTGGACTTTCATGAAAGACCAGAAATCTAAGGCTGTAGATCCATGGAACCATATGAGGCTGTGAATATGACATGAGACTAGCACTATAGAGTTGCTGTACTTGTCACTTGTATCAGCCCAGCAAACTGATGGAAAAAAATTGTCCGATCTGGGAGTCTTCAGTCTGCCTCTCTTGTTATTGCAATATCTGTCACCCTGCTTGTTGGCTCTGAGAAATTCAAGATTAGATTAGATAAGCTTGCAGTAAAGGAATGTTTTGCAAACTTCCTAAAGTCACAGAACTCTTGCATATCACTTCTTCTGCCACAGAACCCTACCCCTCTCTTAAAGACTGATGCGGAACCAGGCAACCCAGCCCAGCAATGGCAGGGTGCCACCTCCTGGCCTGTTCCCACATTAACCCCAATCTCTTTGTGGATCCTCTAATGAAGTATCACACAATCCGAGGGGTCTACAGAACACACTTTGCAAACCAGCTTTATTGAATAAAGGTGGGGGGGCATGCTCCTGCTCTTCCCTTCTAGAGCTTCTCTTCCTATGATGTCAGTCAGATACACCCTCTGCCCTTTATGTGACTGCTTTCTGGTAGGCAGGTGAAGCAACAACTCATGCAAGAAATATTTTCCCCCTTGGGATTCTCTGATTCCGCTCCCTCTTTATTTACTTCTTTATGCCACTCCCTGCTCCCCTCCTTTGAGAGCAAGAAGAAAATGTGTTGCAATGCCCAGCTATATAAGAGGGGACATTATTTAAAAGTTATATGCCTGCCTCACATTTGAATATCATCGTGTGCATGGGTTTATCACACTTTCAGTGTTATTTTTATAATAAAGTTTAAATAATATGACATTATTATATATAACACAATAACATTATATATAGCATAATATATATTATAATAACATAATATTGACAACTTTGAAAAGTCAAATTGCCACACGGGTTCGCGGAGAACAGCGCATAAATTGACTTTGCATAAAGCAAACCCACTTTACAATGTAACAAATAGGGATAGGTTCCCATTGCAGTAAGGGAGGGAGTGAGGAAGGGGGTGAGGCTTGGACTAGGAACAAGGGGAGGGGTGCCACTCCCGGGGCTGCACAAGGCAGCAGAGCAGAAAGAACAGAGCAGCACTCACCCCAGTCCCAGCTGCAGCGGCCGGTGTCAGTTGCCTGCAGCTGCTAGGCTGCACTGTGGTCCGGCTGTCCCCACTCACTTCTGCTCCTGGGCTGCACTGTGCCCTGGTGCAGGCAGCTGGTGTCAGCTGCTCCTGGGGCCACTGCAGCAGAAGCTGGGGTGAGTGGGGCCACAGCCCTTTCCCCTCCCCACACAGACTTACCTGCTTGGGGAGGTCATCTATGCTAAATGCGTAAGAGTGAATTTACCTCGCATATAACAAATTATGGGTTTAAATATGATCACTGCATAAGAGTGAATTCGCATATAAAGAACCCGCATAAATCGAGGGAAACCTGTATATCATGTATAAAAAGTCTGAAATAGTGGCAATACTTACACTGCACTAACCATATCACTCTAATAGAATCTTGCTTTCCACGCTTGTAATTATTGATAAAGCATGTTATGCAGAAGGTTAGCTCCATGAAAAAGCATATTTAGTTTAAATGCAAAGGTGTCATTTTTCAAGTAGCCACTTGAAAATTTTAGGGGCTCTACCTTTTGGCCCTCTTTAAAGATTTTAGAAGCACTCTGTCCCATACCCTTTTCCATATGGCTCCAAAAATACCTATTTAAAACTGAGCCCCTTTGGTTTGCAAGGCAGGTGCCAAATACCCTATTTACTTGAATATAAGACAGGTTCCTCCCTCCAGTCAACATGGGGGAAAAGAGCCTCTCATTTTATATTTGCATGCAAGGAAACCTCATTAAATACATTTTCTATAATTAAACTACTGCCAAAAGCAGCAGGTACTCAGTCATGGAAACCAACTATAAAATTGATTAAATATAGCCAGTATGACTATAAAATACATGACCCATATGGGGCAAACATACTGATGGGAACCACATTTTATTAAAAACACATTTATCACTCTACACTTGCGAAACTTCACATATTAAAACATTATTGTTTAACCAGAACTTCATATAACAAAACAACTACATAACAAAAGATAAACCTCCATATGTTAAAAAGTTTAACAATATACATCTGCTTTCCCCCAAATCCCCTAAAAAGCTTTATTTCTTTATAAGAAATCCTAAAATAATCTTTTAAACTCACTCTTTAAAAAAAAATGTTAATCAAAAAAAAAAAAAATCCATATGTAACACTTTCAAAACTCCCATCAGTCCACTGCATTGGTTCAGTGAAACAAATGTGACCAGCCCTTTTTCCTCCTCCTCGTTTCTGCTGCCTCTTCTCCAATCTTTTTTGATTGTAGTATTTCAGCTCAACATAGCACCTCAGGTCATATGGTCCCAACTTCAGGCACTCTTTCAGTGAAAGCCAATACCCAGAGGTTTCTTACTTTTCATATACTGGTTTTAACACATGCTAACAGTGTTCTCAATATTGTTTCCTCAGGCCTGTTTGGTATAAGTCTACATAATACCATCTCTTTTGATAAGGACAGGCACTTTTGATAAGTGACGTTCAAAATAAGACTTACCCTTCCCCACACACCCTTTGGATATGTACACTCACAAACATGTCCCACCACTTCTTTCTCCCTGCATCTCTCCCTTGGCCACGTTGCTAATCTTGCCAAATGCGATCCATGTTGCACCTCCCTCACTGGTGAAATATTTCTCATTATCAGCCAGTCTAGATCAGCATGCTTCCCTTTTGGTCATTTGTCAGCCACTGCCCTCTACACCTTCTTCACTTGTCCTTCTATAAAGTTTCTTATCGGTGCCATCTTGTCTCCCTCTCTTACCATTTTTGTCAATTGCTTGCAGTCTTTCAGGACCTCCAAGCCTCACCTCTCCTATTTTATACATCTTTATAAAATTTTCCATTCTTATATAATGGATGGGAGGTTGCCACACTCATGACTTCTTCCAAGAGCCCCTATACATTCCGCATCTTCTTAAGATCATACCTACCAAAAATGAGCTAAAGCATGCTGCTTTCCCTGGACCCTCTGTTGCCACTTTACACACTGCACTTACGTAGTTTGTTTAAGTGAACAACCCTGTGTCTGGCTTCCCCCATTCCCCCATCTCTCTTGCTTTATACAATTCCATTCTGGCTAGCCTCTCTTTTTACTTTCCAAAAGCACATACAAATTTCCCTTTGTACTTTCACTAACTGCCACTACAATGGTGGAAACACAATTCTGGTGTACAAAATGTTTGGCAGTAGCACTGCTGTAAGTGCCACCACTTTTCCAACAAAGAACAGTGTCCTTCCTGTCCACAGCCATAATACTTGTCATACCCTTGCTGTCACCTTTTTCCACACTTTTATTTCTTTTCCCTTCTGCCTCACTTGGGACCCCTAAAACTTTGATCTCTCACTCCACTACTTATAGTCAAGGCTTCTCTAGGTCTCTCGTTTCCCACTCCCATTTTGGTGCTTTTCATTTTGATTAATTTAGCCCCAGTCACTTCATACTCTGTTGTATATTTTAGTACACTTTTAATCTCTAACCACTACACTGATCTTGCCCATATAAAGTGCACACTTTTCCGCTCCCCCTCCTGGTATCATTATACTTTATGATTTATCTTTTCTTTTTTGTGTGCCAGCAGCTCCATTGTACATACAAACTATACTGGTGACAATGGGCACCCTTGTCTTACCCCTATTTGAATTTTAAAGGCTCTGCTCAGATGTCTGTTTATTAGCACTTGGCATTCTGCTTCTCTATATAACAGTCTCATCCATCTTATCAGTTTCTCTGAGAAATCTATTCTCCTTATCGCTTCAAATAGATCATGATTTTATATCATATGCTTTTATATCATGGCCTGCCGGGCCATGGAGGTGACTTGGTGACAGCCTGGCCAGGCTGAAGCCCTGTGACCTGCTGTGAGCATACAAATCTGGAGGGCATGTGCCCTTTGCAAATCTGGAGGGCATGTGCCCTTTGCAAAATACATTGCAAATGGCATTGCCTATGGTTGGGCACCCCCTTGCCTGACACCACCCCCCCATACCCCATATCCCTGTCCTGCCCACACACACTCTTCACTGCCCCACACACTGGGGTCCAGGGCCTGGGGGCAGGGGCAGTGGGTCATGTGAGTAAGGGTCACCAGTGGGGGAGGAGGGCACTGGCAAGGATGGGGGGCACAGGTGGGGATGGGGAGAGTTGCGGGTTGGGAGTGAGAGCCACTGGCAAGGCTGGGGGGGCGTGGCTTGGGAGTGAAGGGCACTGGCATATTAGGGCTGCTCAATACCACCAAGCAGTGGGGGAGACAGCCACAGATGGGCCCATACTCAGTTCTGATTTCCTATGATTAAAAAAAAATAAAATCAAACACCAAATATATAGGTATTTAGAATTAATTTCATTATAATGATTGAAGCTCTGGTAGGCTTCCAAATTGCTTTAAAATTGCAAATATATCAATAAAACATTGTGTTCAACTGATATTTACATATATAGTGGCATTTCAGTCTTATTACAGAAAAACGCAAGTTTGGGGTGTTTTAATCAGAGCATTTTGGATTTTTTTTTTTTATCAGAGAATTATAGATTTTTAATCAGAGAAAACCAGGAACCCTGGTGATCACTAAATGCCATGCTTAAACTTTTTTTCCTTAGCTCTCTTTTCTTTGGATACAAACACAAAGTCAATTCTTGATTGCTTCTTTTCACTGGGGTCTGCTGTAGTGAAAGCTTTCTCCCCTGTGTACACATTTATTAGTGACTCTTCTTTTATTATTTGTGTTAACAATTTGGATTAACTATCTAATATTCTGTCTCCTCCTTCCCCTGTTCTGTCACCCACTTCTTTTATACAATTCAATTCCCCCACTATTATCCCCCTCTGACCATGTATATTGCTAGTTTTCTAAGCAGAGTCTTCCTCCTTTTCTGCTCTGGTGGTACATATACAATGAAAAATTCTAATGGTTTTCCCCACTGATAGTATCATTCGTTGTAGTCTGCCAGGGATGATGTCATCCACCTGCTTTGCTCCTAACTCTGGATTGTTTAACAGAATTGCTATTCCTGCCACTTTATTATCATTTGTCCTTGACCACCAGGACATTCCCTATCTTCACCTTTTCTCAAAGCATTTATAATCCCTTTTCCCTGGTATACCACATTCTGGTAGGCAGATTATTTTTGCCTTTACTTTTTACTTGTTTCAATATTAGTTCAATCTGTTCCCATCATTTCGTTGTCAAGACATTCCTGACATTAATTGATACTAAAAATCAGTGCTTTTTTGCTTGTTTTAAACTGATTGTGCCTGTCCCTTTATGGCTCATCAGTGCTGCTGCTTGCTGTGGTTGACTCCATCCCTTCCCTCCCTCCTCCACTCACTCACATGCCTGTTGCTTTTGCATTCAGTGACCCTTCCATTTTCCCCACCTCCCTGGCATTTCTTTTTTGCCCCCACTTGTCTCTCTCAGGCTCTTTTTCTTGCTCCATCTCCACTTCTGTTGTCTACTGGGTTTCATCCTTGTTTCCCTCCACCACCTCCATGTCTGAGCTGTTTGCTGTTCCCACCTCCCCTTCCGTTTCATTTCCTGTTCCCACTTATGCTGCCTCAGTTACAGAAATTCCACTCCTCTCCTCCTCCATTCCTCCCTCCTGCAGAGTCTCCTCCACCATTTCTATCTCGGTCTCGCTCACCTCTTCTCTCCCACTTTCTGATTCTTGCTGTTCTTTGGGGAGTCAGACTTTATTTGCAAAGGTTACTGGACACCTCCAATACAAGTGTCCCACCCCCACCACAGATGGTGCATTTTAGGGACTCCTAGTGCTCTGCTACCCTGTGCCCCTTCCCTTCACACCTGTAACATAACATATAGGGACAGTATGTGGACAGTTGCCTCTCCTTGCTACATTGCTTTGGTTACCCTTGGTATATTATAAAATCCCGCTTGGACCCCCGCTGGATCACAGACAGGAAGTGCTCTATATCCCGTTCCCCACTGGGTTCCACTCATTTGCTTTTAATACTATTTATGCCCTCCATGCCCCCATCCAACTACCATACTTGTCCTACACTTTCTCTACACATGTTACTCTTTGAACATGCAATTCCATCCACCTTTCTATGTCTTCTGCCTCTAATAAATCCATATATATTTGTACTATAATCACTCTTTCCCTTGATGTTTCTCCTGCTATAAACTTTAACTTTCTTAACTCCTCCCTCCCACATTCTTCTTCATATTTCTTCCAAAAATTCTCATACCCTTCCCTGTTCTTGCAAGTAAAATTCCCAAGTCTTCTGATTTGGGAACACAATCAGGCTGGTGAGATGTCCTGCCTACACCTCCAATATTATGATTTTTTTGAAAAAGTATCCATTTATCACTGAACCTATCTCAATCCCATTGGTAGTTAATATTGCCTTTATCCACAGTCTTCAATCCTCTCTGACATATCTCAGTGCATCTTCCATGTCTTCCTACCATGCTGCTCCCAGTGGGCCAGCATTTTCTTGTGCCCCTGCTGTTCTCTGCCTCTTGCCAAACATACTTTCTCCTACTGTTCCTACTCTGGCTTCCCCACTCCTCTGCTCTTGTCTCTCCTCTGGCATCTTCACTCTCACCACCATCTCTTCTTCACCACCACCTGCCATCTTCTTTGCCACCATCTCTGCCACTGTCGCTGTCTCCACTGTCGCTCCTGCTGTCATCTTCATTGCTGTCTTTCATCCCCACCTTTGTCCACTCTCCATCTCTCTCCTTTTGTGCTCTTCATTTCTCTTTACACCTCATAGTTACTTGTCACCACTGCCATTGTTTTGAGCGTCAGGTCTCCTTCCTTCACTCCTTACAGCCCGATGCTCCACTGCTCCCTTTCTCTGCCTTTAAGTCATTGATCAGACTTTCAGTGCTGAGAACCTTTTAAAAAAAATAAAACAACTAAACCTAACTACTTTAACATAAAACTTGACAACCTCCTCCACAACAATACCCTACTCTTATTACACCCCTTTCCACCATTAACAGGCTAACCTCTCATGAACCACCCCCAATGCAAGAGAAAGCAAAAACTTTCACTCCATCCCTTTGTCCTTTGAAAGAAACACAGCCATTCTTCTTTCTTCTATGTCTTCTCTGACTTCTCCTTTCCCATCTCATCTGCATCTTGATCCACATAGTATTTCAATTCATATATTGCCAATTCCAGACATTCTCTTCTGGTAAAGCCAGTCCCTTGACCAACAGTAGGTGTCTCGCCTTCCATATTGCTACTGCTGCGCAAAGTAGTCTGGTTCTCAGTCTGTTTCTCCAGTCCTTTGGGCACTAACAGGTACAATACCATTTCATATGTTGTCACAGTTCATATCTATTACCCTCCAAAAACAATGCAACCCCTCCCAAACCCCTTGCCAAAAGGGCAGTCTCAAAAAACATGTAATACAGCTTCTCCAGCCCCACATCCCGCACTTGGGCATGCTGCTGCTTCTACAAAACCCCATTTATGCCAAATTCCCCTCACAGGAAGAACATTCTGTATCCTCATCCATGTGATAGCTGTATGTTCTCCTTTCAATCTGTCACGTATTTCCACACTTTTGCCAGCTGTCCTTCCATCAAATCCCCAGCTATTGTTATCAACTGCTGACAGACTTGGGGGAAAAAAACAAATGTGCTTTACCAGAAGAAGCAGCATGTTAGTTTGACCCAGCACTTTTATCAAAAGCTGATTCAATCAGATATTAGATAATAGTGCCAGAAAAGCACTCCTGAGGTTCCTTCCAATCCAAATTTTCTATGGTTCTATGAAACATGAAATCATGTTCAACCCTATCAGAAGCTTTTTCCAGGTCTAAATTCATTATTACCATGTTTCTTCTCTCTTAAACATTTGATATGATCTCTCTCATTAACCATAGGGTCTGAGAGATCCTCCTCTTAGGAATGATGCGTGTTTGTTCCTCTTGTATCACATCTGCTAAAGCCATTCATTGTTTTGTCCAGTACTTTTGCCATTAATTTGAAATCACTTTTTAAAAGGGTTATTGGCCTCCAGTTGCCTATCTTCCTTCCCCTTCTTGAATATCAAGATCACTACACCTTGTGCAACATCTCCCCACCCATTTTTCCTCTGTAAGTCTCTCGCACATCTGTCCCTGGGCATTGCTAACATTTTTCATAGAATTCCATTGGAAGTCCATGTCTTTCTGGAAGCTTCCCTCTCTTCAAACTTTTAAGCATTCTTCCACCTCTCTCATACTTAACTTCTCTTCCATTTTTTGTTTTTTCTATCTTCTATTCCTTCCTTTATCCCCTCAAGGAATGCCTTCATTCTTCTTCCCATCCACCCCTCTTTTAGACAGTTTTTTTATAAAACTCTACCATCACATCCAACACCTTCTCCCTCTCATCTAGTCAGATTCCTTCTTCCGTTCTCACTGGTTTCAGTTCCTTCCTTCTTTTCCTCAGTTTTCCCCCCAAAAATACTTACACCATTCTTCCCCCTTCCCCACCCAAGGTGCTGTAGTCAGAAAGATTTCCTCATCCATCTTCCTTTTGAACCACCCGTCACTTTGTCTTCCAGTTCTTCTTTCACTCATACTCCTCTTACCACTTCCTTGATCATTCCTGCTTCCTTGCCTCCACCCTCTTCTTCAGATCTCTTTGATCAGTATTTCTGAAAAAATTATCTTCTTCTTCTCTTGATCATTGTTCACCACTCGCAGACATTTTTGTAGTATCCCTTCACTGTCCCCCATCCTTTATACAGTGCTTGACAGGTCTTCTCATCTTGTAATAACTGAACATTTAACTTCCACATCCCTTTCACCTTACCTTTGGGTTTGTTTTTTCCTAAACTCACTTCCATTCTCAGTATCTGGTGATTGCTGAAGGTCATATCTACGATCTTCTTCTTTTCAATTTGACATTAATACAAAATCAATCCTTGACACCTTTCTTCCACTTGGTTCCATCCTTGTAATGACCTTCTTACCAGCTTATATATATTTTAATATATTTATATTATACACACACACGCACATATTTATATAACCTTCTCTAATTAGTACTTTTGAAGAGCTGCCGAGATCCCTCCTCCAATCCCCCTCCTCAATAATACAATTGATTTCCCCCACCAGAATTTGCTGCCTACCTCCATCTACATACACCTTTAATTTTTTTTTAACAGGGTGATACTTCCTTCTCTTTCAGCTGGTACTTGTATATTAAAAATCTCTAACACTTTCTTTTCAAGCAACACCACCATCTATTGCAGTCTCCCTTCCACAATCACTTGTACTTGCTGCACTTCTACTTCTTCACTCCTGAGCAATATCATGATTCCAGCCGCTTTGTCTACATCTGACCCTGCCCACCACGAAGCATGCCATCCCCATCTCTTTAAAAAACAGCTGTAATCCTCTCTCTCATGAGATTCCTCACTCCAGAAAACATATTATGTCCGCTTTGACCCCACTTGATATTAGCATAATCTTATCCCACCTCTTCCTTAGTAACACATTTCTGACATTTGCATATGAAGTACAGTCATGCTTGTCCATTTAAATTATATCTCTACCACTTTTATGTTGCTGCTTGATGCAGCTGACTCTAATCCTCCCCCTCTTCCTATCCCCATAGTCTTTGTCAGTTGTTTTATAGCTTTAATATTCAAGAAAGGTTCCCCTTTCTTCTCCCCGCATCTTTCCACTTCCCTCCTCTCTCCTTCCCACTCTCTGTTAGCCCCATCTCCCTCCCTCTCTCTTTATCCACCTTCTTCTTTCTAAGCTTCATAGCATGTGATTTATTTTCCCAACTTGGCTTTTGTCTTCTTTCGCCTGCTTTGTCCTCACTCCTCCTCCTTTCTGTAGCATTCTTTGCTCTCCCTCTCTCCTATATCAAAGTTACGTGTTCCACTTATCTTTCCTTCTTTTTCCCTCCTCTGTCACAAGCTGTGCCATTTCAACTACTGAAATTTCACTCTCTTCCTCCCCAGCTCTTCCTCCTTGTAGTGTCTCCTCCATTGTCATACATTCTGACTCAACATCTTCTTCCCCAATTTCCCTTTCCTGTCTCTGCTGCATCTCTGTAGCTCAAGTTTTATCTGAGCTGCAGAAAAGGACCATGGACATTGCCACTGTAAATATCCCTCTTCCCTACAAAAAATACACTTCAGTACTTCTTGGCATTCCGCCGCCCTCTGCTCTCTCTCTTCACATCTGTAGCACATTGTGCAGTATACAACCAGATGTTCTTCCTGCCCACACTTGCTACAAAATTTAGGCTGTTCAAAATACATTTTACATCTTCATTACCACTCAAGCTCTCCACAATCCCTTGCATATTTATCACATATCTTCTCAATATATGTAACCTTTTTGTACATAATTCTCCAACTACTTTTCTATCTTCCCCCATCTCAAGCATATATGTGTACATTCAAATAATTATTGCCCTTTCTCTTGTCTTTTCTTACACAATAAATCTTACCCCTTAAGTTCTTCTCTCTCACCTACTTCCAAATACATCTTACAAAAATCCTCATAACCTTCTCAGCTCAAAAACAAAAATTCCCAAGACTTCCAGTTAGGAAAGGCAACAAAGCTACTGAAAGGTTCCACTTTAACATCTAACACTTCAAATGATATTTTTCTTTATAAAGTCATATTTATCATTGTCTGACTTCTCTGTCCTTCTTCCTTGTTAATGCTGCTCTTATTCTCAAGCATAGACTAACTGCCTTTCCCATCCCTCTCTTCCTCCATCTTCTCTCTCTTTGTAGGCCTGTTTTATTCTTTGCACTAGTCTTTAACCTTCAATCACTGTTTCCTTCCTCATTTCTCTCTCCTGTCCTCCTCCTCTTCCTGCCAGTAAAGCCTCCTCCAAAACCACTGATCCCACCACACCTTTTTTTCCTACCATCTTTCATCCCCTCTTTCCCACCTTCATCCGACTCTTGATCTTCACTTCCATTCTCCAATTTGCTTTTCATCTTTTGATCCACTTTCCCTTCCATAAATGCCTCTCTCCTCTCTAAACCAATGCTGTTCTGGGCTTTTCTTCCATTCTGTTATTCCATCATTGCCTCCCTAGTGCCTCTGACATCAATCAAAGCAGTAAAACCAGGCCTCCACCCAGTCATACTTGATCTTAGCCACACAGCAGCAAAAATAATTTTCTCCCAATGGTAATCTTTTTTTTTTTTTTATATTTAAAACATTTTATTAGAAAAACAGACCATAACAAAAGGCTCAAAACGACCTCCAACAGAGGCCACATAAAATGATAATACAACATTCCAAATAACATAATAAAAAACATCAAAATTGATATCATATTGCATACCATCTCATTTTTACATAGTATATACAAACACCCCCGAGTAGTGTCTATCAAACACATATAACACATATCAATGGTAATCTACCACAAGAAAAGACTAATGCAGCTCACCTGAATAACATAAAATAATATCTATTGATGTGATCCCCCTCAGACTGACTCTCTTTCAAGTCATGGTGATGCACTACATTGAACACATTTCAACTTCCTCTTCTTTACTCCCATAGCTGAGCTGTGCCTTTCATTTCCAATGAGTCCTGTTTCTTCATTAGCCTTAATTATCTGGCAAACATGACTTAAAAAGACTAAAACAGCTTACCCAGAACCCTCTGTTGCCCCGTCTCTCAGTCTGGGACATATGATTAGCATGGCCCTTCCATTCATGAGATGGAAGCAGACTAGGTTGCCCAGTGCTTCATATTCATATAAATTTTCTGGAGGATGCCAAAACTCGTGACAAGAACACCCAGATCCAGTTATGAGTGTAGGGGCTAATTAGCACATTGATCCTTTGGGGGGATATCTGGAGTACACATTCAGAATGAGCAGTGCTGAGCTGTGGCATTACCATGGCTTGAAACACTGTCTCTGGGGCCCAGCCCAAAAACTAGATGGTGAATCATAAGCTTTTTGGGTTTGGATTAATATCATGCATAGTGCATATTATATACAGAAGTGATGCTTAAAAGTGTGTTATAGAGTACCTTCCACAAGTTTCAAAAGAGGTAAACTACATCGATTCTGGTTGAATTAAGTGTAGGGGCATTCTATGCAAACTAATACAGATATGTTTATTTCAAGTTTAGTTTTTTCAAATGTGCTCAGAGAAAGCATGGTCTCACAGTAAGAAAGGCAAGGGGAGGGAAGTGTTGCAAAGAAATAAGTTGGAGGGAGGGGAGGTGGCTACATGATACTCTGGATTTATTTTCTCTTCTGTAGCAGTGGGAAAGGGACAAATTCAAGGCAGACCTCCAATAATTATATTTTATACCTGGAAAATTAAAACAAATTTATACATTTTCCATATATAGATTCTTATTGTTGGAGGAGTCATCTTATAATCAGGGTCATCTTACAATCAAGTAAATACAGTATGTGTAGTAATTGCTATATATCTTCAATAAACTGCATTTTTTTTTAATCTTCCATTGTCTTGAATAGCTGTTTGTTAAAATCTCTCAAATATGGTCTGACATATTGATTGGTAGGTTATCTATTTTTAAATCTCTTATTCCCAGTTTGAACCAAATCTTTATCCTCAACAATCACTAAATTCATTAGATAGGGTTATGTTTTTCTTGTAAAGTATATCCTTATTTGTTCCATGATTTTTCTTTTCTTTTCAATAAAGCGAAAAAAATAATTGCAGGGAAAAACATTTTATAAGTCAGTCAGTAAGTCAGACTAGAAACAATGGTTTTCCTCATCAGGACCACACAGAAAAGACTTTGGTAGAGTGCTCTGTGAGAGTACTTTCTTTCAATTATATTTAACTTGAAATTAAATGTTCAGGCAGCTTGGAAAGCAGTAATTAGCCTTCATCTTCATGTAATACCAATGATATTTTTAACACAGTGAACATACTATTGGAAATTATTCTGTTTATTAGAGTTGTTTGTTTGAATGTAAGCATTGTAGAACAGAGATAGAAATACCAGCATTCAGGCTTGTTCTACAGTTAATTCTGTTTCTCATTAGTGAGAGTTAAATGATGATGGGAGAGTGCTTCCCTGTTTACATGGCACTGACTATTCTGTGCTAATTATGAAGCAGAAAGTCAATGAGCTTTGCCATCACAGATGCCACAGCAGTGCAGCACTGGTACCATATCACTTTCAAAAGTACCCATTTAAAATACATGTGTAAAGAAAACCCCTTAAGTGTTGAAAGGAAATATCCTGGCCCAAGCCCAGCACTTACACACCATGTGTAGTTTTTCCTGCATGGAATTTCTTGGACTTGGGTTGGGGGTGTTGTTTGGGTTTTTTGCAAGTTAAAAGTAACTGCAAGTTTTAATTACAAATTTAGAACTTGTGACCTGTTCCTAGGTACCTGCAATCCAAAAAGTTCTGCGTGTTCAATAGAATAATGGCATTTTGTTTAATTATAGCTGTGTATTTGTGTTAAAGTATTAAAGGAAATATTTGAATTCAGTTGTGATCCCAGTGATCTTAATAGGTGTTGGTTTCAGTAGAATCTAATGTGAGAAAAAATATGAGGTAGGCTAACAATTTGTATCAGATTGTCTGTTATCAAATATCTTTCGTCTTTTAACATGCAGGCAGCTGTGTTTGTTATTTCAAATCCCTTTAGAGCCAGAATGCTAGAAACACCTTTGCCTTCATTTCAATTATTTATTTTTCTACTTTGAACAAAATTCTACCTATAGGTCAGCTCAAGGTTTTGATAAATATGCAGCTAGAATGAAGCATAGTCCTCTCAAGATGATGATATATAGGTCCATAATGCATGTCTGTCTTTCTTCCCTTTGGAAAATGGAGTAAATGTGAATGTGGAGGGATTACATGAATCTGTTCTGTAACCTTGAGTCTTATGTACAGTGAAATCTTTTTCAAATATAAATGAATACACCTGTGGAAGCCTCTATATTTTTTATTCTAAGTTTACCTTGGGGAAGCTACATTTACAGTGGAGATACTTAGAATATACCCTGCTTTCAAAAGCTTTAACATGCACTAGAGAATGTGACATTTTGATCTGAAAGATCTTATCAGCATTAACCCACAGAAGCACAGTCATTATAGAAGACCCTTCTGCCCCTTAAGATGCTCCACTGCTGAGTCTTTGCAGGGGGAGGTATTGGCTCTCACTATTTTGGGGAAACTCTTCCTCATTCTCTTGAGGTCCCACTAGCCCCATCCTGTAGGAGAATGACCCTGGCAGGATCTGCTTGTCCACAATGGGAATTACTTAGGAACTTTCCAAGTGGAAATGTGTGCCCATGCCATTCTGTTCTGGGAACTGTGCTTAGTTCTGGCAAGTCTATGGGCACACAGTTCTCTATGTCACAAGCTATATATCCTTACTACTATGTATTCCTTCATGCCTACTACTAAGTGCTGCCAGCAAGCATAGAAGTTACAGGAACTCAAGGGAAGCATTTGCAGTTTCGGTGGCAAAAGAATCTGTTCTGAGCTTGCTACAAAATACATGCTGGTATCCAATAGAGGTTGTTTTTTTGGCCTTTGTGTTTTGTTATACAAATTGCTCTTTTTACACATTTTGGAAATAGTCAGTCTGTACTTGAATCACTTATTCAGACTAGAATAGATGAAAAAGGTTATTTAATAAAAAAGGAAGTCATTCTGGGTTTCACTTGGTTGGAGGGAAGCATGATTTTTCTACTTAAAAGACTATGTTTAGGACAGAAAGAGTTGCTCTGCTAGATCATTTTTGCAACCTATCCATCTGGGATACCCAGTTCCAAGCTTGGGTGAAAAACAAAGCCAAGTCTTCCCTGTTCAGCAAGGCCTAATCCAGTAAAAGGCAGGATAGAGATAGACCTTGTAGACTAACAGAATCAGAGATGCATGAGCTTTCTTGAGCCTGAGCTCACGTCATCAGATGCTGTGAAAAGATATTCACAAGGCAGTCTTAAATCAAGAGAGTGATTTGAATACAAAAGACAGGGAGAGGAGGGAGAGAGAGAGAAGGGGGTAATGCTGGGAGAAGCAAACAAACCTATAGGGATACAAGGGTCACAAAGCTAATCCAGGCAATAAAATAAGAATTTGTAGTTCCTGTTTAGACCATACTTAACACAATCCAGTTTGTGGATGATTTCTTGTTCCACAGTTTCATATTCATTTTAAAAATGGTACTGTTTAATAACAGCTCCCCTAAGGTCACCAGTGGAATATCCAGGGAGGTTAAAGCGTTGTGCCACAGGCTTGTGCGTCTTTCTGAATATCAGAACAGTGTTCATTCATTCCTACATGTAGGGATCACCCCATCTGTCCAATGCAGACAACAGAGGGGCCACCGTAAGCAGGTAATAGGATATACGATGTTGGAAAAGATACAGGTGAATGAACCTTGTACTTTATAAAATCGTGTTATTTGGTCCAATGATGATGTGGTCTGTAGTGAGGAGGGGTACAGCTTATATCAGCTAGTTCAGTAAACCATTATTCTGGTCTGTGGATGCAGCTGAAGAGGAACAAGACCCTGATAATGAACCTCTGAACATGAGAAACATTGATTGGTTGGTTCCAGATGGAAAAGAGACTCGCTGGAACTATGCGGAGCTCTTAAAAGTCTTAAATGTGTGTGGAGCTGTGGCAAGGGGCCATCCCCAGGGCCAGTCACAGCGTCAGCCTGCCCACCTGTCTGGGGCAGTCTGTCCTGCCTCGCCTTGAATGTATTAAATAACTGGATGGAAAAAATGCAGGAGGCTGCACATTTAATGCCCTGATGCCAAGGATGTAATATATGGCTTCAGCCTTCCCTTACCATGTCCCCTGTCTTGCAGATGGCATCCAAATCACTCAACTTCCCTGGCCCCATTGTGGGGCCAGACTCAGCCTCTGGCCCAAACTTGGCCTCAGGCATCCAGAGACTTACCTTGGCCACATGCCCCCTCACCAGAGCCCCAACTCTCACACACACTGTGGGCTCCTTGCCTATCATTAGGCTTATAGCCTCCTCGCACTCTGCTCCTTCCCTAGGGAAACTACTCTGCCCCCTTGCTAGGGCTATGGGGCCTTACACCCCTTAAGGTGTCTCACTAGGCCTCACTCTTATCAGGCCTTGGGCCCTCCTGGCCCCTGTGCTGTTGCCCAAGCCTCACCCTCAGACTTTGGGCCATGGGCTCTCCTGGCCTCCCTGTTTTTACCCAAACCTGTTGCTTTTCTCTCAGGGTGTGCTCCCCTAGCCTTTCCCCTCCACAGGATCAGCCACAAGGCAGCGGGGGCTGCAGCTTTCCAGCACCCCTTACTAGGGAGGCTCTGGTGTGGCATTTCCTGTGGACTTCCCCACCACCGGCAGCCCCACCAACACCACCCTTCCCAGCAGGGTGTAATTTTAGGTCATTCTCCAGGACCAATGTAGGCCTACCTGCCCTGGTCTTATTCCCTCACTGGGCTCCTGGATGTTCCCGCTGAGCTGCTCACTCTGGGGAACTCTGTTGCAGTCTTCATCTCATAGATGGTAGGGTCAGAAGGGACCTGAGTAGATCATCAAGTCTGACCCCCTGCCATGGCAGGAAAGAAAGGAAGCTCTCCCAGGCTTGCCTACAGCCCCAGAGATCTTATATGAGGCAGCCCTTCGCTCAATTGGGCTCACCTTAACCCCTGGCCTCACCTATGTCAGTTCTAATCAAAAGCTTATCTAGCCCCTGTGTAGGCCCACAGCTCTAAGCCCCTTTTGCAAAGCTGGCCTTGCTCATCTTCTCATGGCTTGGGAGCCCACTGGGTCCCAAGGAACTTCCTCCATCCCCATAGCTCCTACCCTAGGCCTCCAGAATATTTCTGGAAACAGCAGTACTCTGGCCAGAAGATGTTACTCCAGCAACAACTGCTGGCTCTGGGCCTCAGGGCCTGCTCTTATGCTGGGGCTGCACAACCCTGCTCCAATCAAGCGGCCTCCTGGCTGCCACATGACCACGTGATGGGCTCAGCAGTCACCTGCAGGCTGCTCAGGCTTGTAAAGTGGCAAGTACCCAAAGGCGCACTGCCACAGGAGTCTTCTCATTGTGTTGCTTTATTCTGAATTCAGAAGCATATTTAATACTATCATCCAGACACTCAAAAAATACTGCTGTGAGAAGAGACATACGTGACTGGTTGTAAATGTAGCTAAGTCTGATTCTTGTCTTTTTTCTGGTCTTTGCTATTTTTTTACACCAGTGAAAAAATCAGTCCTTATTGATAGTGCTGTAGATGAGCGTAGAATGAGGCTTACCATCTGTTTCCCTGACTGTGGGCCAGAACAACTGAATCTAGCTATATGGATATGAAAGAAGTGAACGTGATGTGAAAACACATCACATCAGACAAAGGTTGTGGAGAGGCACTGAATTTTTTTCTCTGATGGGTATGGGCTTCACTTTGCCTTAAACATCTTGGCAAGGTGCTTAATGCAGATGAGCAGTGCCCTCATCATAACCATGTTAGTCAGGGAGCCTTTCAAAGCTGTCACACAGACCTTACAGTCTTTCTTCAAGTAGTCTTCAATGGTTGTCAGCTAGGTTCTTAAGGAGTACAATATGCTCCCTGGGGAAAAAGGTTGTCTTTGTAGGTTGTAAAATAGACATAACCATTTCTAAGGTTTGTTTCAGACCTCTTTCTGCATTTTATGAATTTTTGTGGCTGTCCTGGCTACAAGATTTTTTTCTTCATACTGAGTCCATAAGTCTTTCCAGTAGCTCAAGAATAAGAAATCCTATAGCATTTTATTTCTTTGTTAATTTCCAGTGTCTTAAAGACAGGGGATATTAAGCAAGCCTGTTTTCCACCTTGAAATAATCTCAACTAACTCTCCCAACAGATTCAGAGGAGAAAAAACACAGAAAAAGAAATGCTACATTTCTCCCAAGAGCCTGTCTTTTTTTTTTCCTTTTTAAATAGAGTATTACATGTTTGTAGGGTTCAAAATTTTCAGCTCAATCTTTATTGTAAAGAGTCACTGGACAGGAAGGAGTATATGGCTCTTTCAAGTCTGAAACGAAAATATTTATGAATCACAGTAAGAAGAAAAGGGCTAGGCTTATCATGAGGGAAGCTCCTTGAGTAACAAATCCAGAGTCTAATGTCTTTCAGTTCTGATATCCAAGAAGAGGGAGAGCCCTTTAGAAAACTGCTTGATCTGAAGGACTAGAAGGGGACTGTTCATCAGGGATCTGAACTTTTAGCTTGGGGAGGGGCCTGGAGAAACTTTCTAGTGAGAGAACCAGTCAGTAGCTTTTAAAAGACTTCTTCTTGCCTTTGCTTTCTTCAGCTATTCTCAAGAACAGCATGCACACTAACTGGGTGCTACTACATGAGATGCTTAATGCTCAATAGTCTAATTCTACTGCACATTAGCGTGTCATGGCAAAAACTGTGCTAACACGCTGTAGAATTAGTCTACTGAGAACTAAGTATCACAAAAAGCATGCATCACTGCTACTGCACATTAGCACTGGCTACTGCAGATTTATGTAGTACTTCATAGAGGTACTAAACTTAGTGCGCAGTAGCAACGACGCATTGAATGTGTGGTCAGGTGCTCCTCTGTGGCTGAGAGCCCCTTCAACTGAAGGGCTCCCAGCTACATGGGTGCACCATCCGCTGCCAGCCCCATAGCTGACAAGGCTCACAGTGGTAGCAGTGTTCCCATTTGCTGCCTCCACTGTCAGCCTTGTCAGCTGTGGGGCTCACAGTAGAGCAAATACTGCCCCCCACCCCTTGCAAGAAGCCCCGTCAGCTGCAAGACTTACAGGTGTGGGAGCCACTGCAGAGAGAACAATCCTGGGCACTGCCTGCACTAGCAGTAAGGTGCAATAGAATCTAGTGTGCAATCCTGCAGTCATGCCTCCTGCCATGCATGTGTAGCATGGCAGGAGGGACGATTGCCTGGATCACGCATTAGATCTCATTGTGCTTTTACCTGCATGTGTAGAGGGACTCTTAGACTAAGCTTTCTGGCCTCTCACTGAGAAAGCATGTGCCCAAGGGCAGACTTCTCTGCCCTCCATGCCAAGAATATTGTCCCATAGCATGCAGCAGGAACGTTTCAGTCCTGCAGGCCAAAGAGAAAGGACAGATGCCAAAAAGGGGGCCAGAAAGAAAGGGCAGGCTGTGCCCACCGCTCTCAAGAGCAGCCATACATTCCACATAAGGTACCTCATCTGTTGTCTTTGAGTCTTTCAAAGATGGATTTGGTGCCCTGCACTCCAGCTAGTGTAAGTGCTTCCACTGGAGAACACACACTCTAACCAGGCTACAGAATGCCAGGGACAAAGGAAAGGAAGCTTAAGATCAAAGCTCAAGTTTCAATTCCTAGTTCTACTTAATGTTTCCTTGATGACTTTGGGCAAGTCAGTTATCCTTACCACTGTCATAAGTATCCCTCTGTAAAGAAAAATAATTTTAGTTTCTTCAGAGAAAGAACTAGGCTACTAATATTTAGAGACCCTGTGACCGACAGTTTCACAGAAGTGTAGAATATTGTTATCCAGTGTTTAAATTAGTAATGGCCTAGCAACACATGGAAAAATCTACCCATCTTATGTTTTTATATAGCAGGAGAAAAACATTGAAAACTGAACACTGGATACAAACATGGCATTGTTTTATCCATGATATAACGTTATGGTGTTGTTTAAAATATACATTTTGAAAGAGGTAGAGAGTCTGTCATTTCTCTCTGAGGAAGGGTAAAGTATTTATCCTGTCTTGGTGTATGGAAGCATGAGAGCGAGAGGTTGCACGATTATTGACAACAGGTTGTCATATCATCAGAAAATAATTCTCATGAGCTGGAATTGGTGGTTTTAAAACGTTATGTGTGTCAGGTTCATTCACTCCTGAAAAGGAAAGAACTCTTGAAATATGAGAAGCAAGTATAAAAAGCCATTTCAAAGAACCAGAGGGTCTATTCTGAAACAATTGAGTCCTATCAAAATTAATACTATTTGACAGATCTGAAGTTGGAAAGGTTAGATCATAGTGATTGCTGATGTCTAGAAGAATGGGCTATCATTTTCTTATAAAAAAATAAATAAATCAGCACTTTAAGAATACAGCTGCCTATTCTCTTTTATGCTGCCCAGTTACATTATCCTGGCATGTACAGCACTCTGGTTTATTTACAGCAACTACCAAAAAAAATCCCCTCAGAAAAACAGAACTGGTAGCCAGAATATTAAACTGCACTGTGGCCTGAAACTTCTAATGATTGATAAAAGACCCAAAGGGAAAGGGTGAATTGAATCCTATTACCACACAACATATCAGAAATTAATTTGCACACTGAGTTCTTGGATGTCAGATTGCCTCAGGATGCCATCATGTATTGCAGCTGCCAAATGTGAAGTCACAGGTGTTTTGTGTTCATCTCAACAGAGGAAAATAGGGCTGGCTGGTTGACTTGAAGGGCTTGGAGCCAGCTCCAGGCTGTGGTTGCAAAACAGACTCAGCTGACTGATTTGGTGCAAGGCCATCCCTTCCACCTGTGCTCTGCTAGTGGACATACAGCCAATTATCAGAGTCCTAAAACTGGAAGAGGTGACAGATTCAGCTGGCACACATCTGCTATTCATTATATCTTCTTGGGCTGCCACTACCTGTAAAGCTCTTGTGCAGCATCAGCCATGATTGAAATTTTACATCTTCTGGGTTGTTCCCGTCTGAAGGAACAAAGATATTAACTTGCTGCCAGTATAGCAGTTGCTGGTTATTCACACTGATGTCACTTGAACCTCCCTACATCAGTAGGTAAATAAGAAGAGCACTCCAAAATGGATTTAGATCTTTCCATGCAGAATACCTGGGGCTCATTCAGACTGATGCTCAATGGCCTTATCCCAAGCAGACTTGGAACAAATGAAATGCTAAGTCATTTTTCCCTTTCAAAATTGTGGGAGCCCCCTTAGTGCTGAATCTGTTTTTTCCCCACAGGCTAGGGACTGGCATTCTGAAGATAGAGCAGCTAGCAGATCTTGTGAAAAGAGCATGGACCTCTCCACCCCATCTTTCACCTAAACTGAACTCTCCCAGTGACTAACATACTTGTCTGCAGCTGCCTTCCACTACACTTTTGACAGCTGTGTGGAGTCTCAGAAATCCTCTCTCCAGAAGGGCAGAGTAGAAGGACTTTAGTGTAGTCACAGAGAGGTGTTTCATCTTTTCAGCAAGTGGTTTACTAGGGAGCACTCAGTCTATAGGCTCACCAGATAAAGAAACATTTTTTTTCTGCCTGAGACACACCAGTGTCCAGACACAGCAGCCTAACTAGCTAATACTTGACTAAAAACTCTCCATGGTCAGTGTTCTTTAAGCCCAAAGTTAACTTTCAGGGCAGGGAAGTAATAGAAACCTAGTAATAAATTAATTTGTTGCTCCCTTAAGGACAGCAGACAGATCCTCAGCGGTAGTGTAGAAGTAGAGCTATATCCAGTTACTTTGCAGAGGATTTGTTTTTCTTACTGTACTTACTTGAATACAAGACAAGGTTTTTCCATCAAAATGGCAGGGAAGAAACAGCCCTTCAAAGGCAGCATTTGCCCAGCAGTGGAAACCACCTATGAACTTTGATGGGGGGTGTGTGTGTGTGTGTGTGCGCGCGCGCACACTAAACAAACAATGGTGCCTTTGTTTGCCCAGGAGGGAACTGGCACTAGAACTAGAGGTACTACAATACCAGGTCAGCACCAAGAAGGCCAGAGCCAGCCCTGACACCCTATCCTTGGTGCCAAAATGCTTGATATTAGCCAAAGGCTGAGATGCTGTTGAGAACCAACTACAAGGACAGGTTTGTACCGCCCATTTGAATAAAATACATGGTAGTGCCTATTAAAGTGCATTCCCCCCCGCCACTGACTTTTTTTGTGGGTCACCATGGCTTGAAATGCTGTTATCTCTGCTGGGGCCCAGGCCAATGAACTATATGGTAAATCTTGAGGCTTTTGGCTTTGGAATGATGTCAAGCATTTATACTGTACACTTTTAAGAAGTATTTCTACCTGTGTGTTTATAGATTGCTTATGTTAAAACTTGCAGCAGTTTCAGAAGACATAAGCTGCATGAGATCTGAATGAACTAAGGGTGCCTACAGACTTTAGGGCCCTGGTCTGACTCATGGCCCTTTACATAAAGCACTATGAATTAGAGCCCCCTGAGACCCAGAAGACATTTGCTTGTTGAGTCAGGTGGGGGTGGGGAGAAATAGGGCCAGCCTGCATTGGCCCTGGCTTGAATCTCCCTCTTCTCAGCCTTGCCCCTCCCCCCACCCCAAGCTCTAGGTCTGTCACCATGGGAGAGAGGGGAAGGAGGAGGAGGGGAACCCCCTCACCTTGTGTCCCCCAACCCAGCTACCCCAGTTCCATTCCCCCTCCCCCAGCTCTGATCACTCAAAGCAGCCAGAAGTTCCCTCCTCTTTCCCCTCCATCCTCACACCCTGCCCCCCCCCCAACAGCCTGGGGAGTGGGGCTGGGCTGCTAACAGCAGCCTACCCTGCCCCCACCCTGCCAAAAAAATTAACCCTGGAGGGAACACGGGTTCCCTAAGGCACTCTGCTTTAGAAATACCTTATTGGACCAGCATTATTTTTTCACAAGATTGGCCATTTTAAAAGCACTCTGCAGCCATGCACATGTGTTAAGTCATGGCTGTAGAGTGCTTTCAGGGGGCCAGTTGCATGAAAAATGTAACTTGTGTATGCACCCTTAGGCTATGTCCAGACAAGCGTGGCCATGCGGTATGTGGCACTGCAGGCATATCTGCAGTGCCACATACTGCATGTTCAGATGTTCTCCACACTGCCACGGAGCAGTGCGAAGGGTTTTTTTGATCCACGGGAAAAAAAACCAGAGCAGCACATACATGGGCAGCGTGCTGCTCAAAACCAGAGCCACGCCTCAGCTGCTACACAGGCTCTACATGGCAGAATTGCCACTTCTGCAGGCCCAGGGAGCCCCCAGGACCTCAGGTAAGACTGCTAGAGTCAGAGCAGGGCTGGCCCCAGCCTCCCCTACCCCACCCAGGGGAACTTGCCACCGAGCGTGCATAACATGGGCATTCCCCAGGGACAGCTAGTGGTGGCACAAGGTGCACCACCACTAGTTGTGCCCAGGGAACCAAATGTCCACACCATTTGTGGACACGGCATTAGTGTATGGGTACCTGTAGTAACTTCCTTATACGCAAGTTACTACAGATATGTTCATTTCTTGGCCAGTGATTTCAAGTTTGCTTCTCACTTCCATTTGCTCAGGGAGAGCAGGGCCTGACACTATGGAAGTGGGTAGGGGACTGTAGGGGAAAGAAGTTGGTGAGGGCAGAGGGCAAGGTGGCAACCTGACTCCCCAGGTTTATTTTCCCTGCTGTAGCAGTGGGAAGGGGACAAATTCAAAGCAAACTTCCAATAATTGGATTCTATACCTGAAAAATTATAACATATTCATAAAGTTTTCATATATATAGAATCTAATTACTGGGGAGTCATCTTATAATCAGGGTTATCTTTTATTTGAGTAAACATGGTAATAGTGGTTTTTTCTTATGTACAGATTTCATTTTCTTAGGTAACAGCTTATATAACATCACTGAGTAGTCTTCAAATACAACAAGCATTTAATGCCACAAAAATATGGTTTTATTTTTTTTAAATGAATAAACTTCAGTATAAGATTGTGAATTAATTTAGCCATTAGGTCAGCTGTCTGTCTGCAAAGTAGTTTCTTCAAGGTATGGTTTTTAAAGTATTTTTTGTACAGGAAGGCTATTCTTTCTTCCTCAAAATAACTAGCCCAACTTTTGCTTGTGCAAAGAACAGCCCCTGCCATCAGTGTCCAGCTGGCTTCTATAGAAGAGAAGATCAAAACTCATACTGCTCCTCAGAGTCAGGGTTCTTTATCCACTGTTATTCACATGCATCATACCAGTACATTCTTCAGTAGTAGATGCAAATGCTGAAAAGCCCTTTTATTCTCAATTGAGCTTCCTGGTAAGGCAGCTGCATATATGGTAGCTTTAACTAACAGGTTAAAAGAAATTTATAGTGGTGAAGGATGATATCCTGGGGAGTACATATTTTACATCAAAAATGTCTTTTTGAAGCAAAATAAATGCACTGAATTTCATAGGTTGATATACTAAAAACGCTTATATTTTAGTTTGAACAAAGCTGTTAAGAAAGGTGCAAGCATATTAGGGGGACCTTATGGTAGTTTTGCTTTGTTTACAAGTAAAATATGAAATCACACCCGTATTTTCTTGGAGGACTAGCTATAACAGCTAGTGCCACATCCATTAGGCCTCCTCTGTAGTTTAAGTACCCATTATGCAGCCCTCTCTTTTATAAGGAACACATTAATAAATTTCTTCTTTCATTACTTTGATTTATTTTAATTTATGGGAAGCTATTTATGGCAGCCATCATTGGCTTCCTGGAACTAGTATACAACACATCAAGCAAAGAACAGCATTTCTATGGCAACTGTCTCAGCAAATTTTTTAAGTGATTAAACACAAGGTGCTCATCATTTTCTGTACCTTTAATTTCTCCTCCGATGTATTTTCTTTCCAATAGTTTTAACTTGTTATCTTAAAATTGCGAAAAGGAAAACTTTTCTTTGAGTTTAAAACTGAGAACTAATTGGGAGGTTAGTCAGGTTCTTGCTTGAAGCATTGGCCTTGAAGAGCTAGGAGCTGAGGTTCTATTCCTATATTTTACTAATGAGACTACACATGGAGTACTTAGCCTTTCCATGCCTTAATTTGCTGATATATAAAATTGGAATAATACCCATTACATGAGAGGTCTTAAGTAATCTTCGTTCTCTGATAAAGAAATGGTTCTACAGTATAGTGGATTCACTGTGTACCATGTAATCTCCACTGTTTACCTTTGCATTCTGTTACGCTTGTACACTTGCACTTGGTCTGAATTGGCTTGCTATTAAAAAATAAATTTTCAATTTTTTATTTTAAAATTTTCTAGTGGACTCTAATGGATCATGTAGTTCAGTGGGCTAATAAATTAAGAAAATTTATCTAGTAAGATAAGCTCACAATTCCTCCCCTCCCCCCTTCATTTGGCTTTAAGGACCACTTATTTATGTATACACCATCTTTCTATCAGTCTTCCGTCCCATCATTCACCATTGCTTCATGCACATTTGTGATCATTATACCAATAAAAAGGTCTAATTGTTTGCAATGAAAACTAATGCAATAAATTGTGTAATTAATGCTTTAAAAATAGCATTTGGTTATAATTATGCATAGTAACCAAACCGGAATAGTAATGTTAAGTCATAAATATTTATGGTGGAGTTCCTAGTTCCTCATTCTGTAGCTGGAGTCTCATGTTAAGTCAGTGTTTTCCCTGTAGTCACAGATTAATTTTATAGAGCACAAGATACAAGTCGCAGTGTAAGAATTTATTACAATATCAGTACTGCAGATCATTTTTGAGTGTGTACCCTGAAACAAGGCACAACTCTCCATTGCTGCATTTCCCCAAGGAGCCCTGAAAGAGATTCCAAAGGTCCAGGAGCCTGAAGATTAATGTTGCCCCCTGCTATTCTTATGCCCAGTGCAAAAGGAATAACCCACTTGATAGGCTGGAGGTTCTGAGAAAGCCACAAAAAAATACCTGTCAGCAGAGCCCCCAAAAAGGTGCGGATCCATGGAGCTGTGCCTGAGATGTAGTGAGATGTGGTCAGAGGCACTGGGCACATCTACATGTGCATTAAGTTTAGTACCTGTAATAACCTCTATGTGATAGGGGCAGCTTGAGGCTGGGTCTCATGCCGGCCCGCCACCTGTCTATAGGGCAGTCTACCTGGTCTCACCTGCCACGACTTCACTGTTCTCAAAACGGGTGGTAAAATGCAGGAGACTACCCATTACATGCCCCAATGCCAGGGGGCACTATCTGCAGCTCTGAACCTCCCCTACACCACAGCCCATGCCTCACAGATGGCATTATGCTCCTGGCCTAGAGCCGGGCCAAGTTTAGCCCTCGCTGTCAGGCTTCTTTCACACACTCCTCTCACTAGGGTCTCTTGCACTCCACCCCCTTTCACAGGGGGTCTCTCGCATCAACAACTTGTCCCGCCATGCTCCCTCAGACCATAGGCTTTATCTGGATTACGCCTGGGGTGGGAAACATACAGTCTCTTAGGCCTCTCCCATGACCCTCAGCTGGGTAGTAGCCAGCCAAGTTCCTGTCCTGGGCCAAGCTTGCCCTGGCCCCTCCCACAGCAGCTTTACATGAACATACACAAATGCACACTGGGCTCCTGGCCCCACATATTGGGCTCCCAGTCCTCTGTTCCCCCTCTCTGGGGCTCCACACTTTCCTCAACTAGCTCTCCAGGGGTTTGACCCATGTGCTGCCCTTCAGGCTGTCCACAGCCCTACTGTCCCACAGCACACCCCCTCTGGGCTGCCCTTCAGACTGACCCTCAGCCCTACTCAGCCCACTTCCAGGCCCTCACCACCATCCCCTCTCTGGGGTTACACATCTACCCCCTCCCCGTTCCAGGGTTTCCCACCTCTGTGGAGGCTCAAGTGGCCATGGCCATGCGTGCACCACCTTGTACCCACAGTGTTATGGAGGCTAGGGGTTAAGGCACCCCAACCCACCTTTCACCAGGGTGGTAACTGGCCTGGCATTTCCTGGGGACTCCTGCACCACCAGGCCACCCACCCCTGGCAGGGTGCAGTTTTAGGTCATGCTTAGAACCAAGAGCCTCCTAACCATCCCACAAGCTCTTGCTCTTGCCCTTACCTCCTGGCTATTCCTGCTATAGCTCAGCTAAGCAAAATTTCTACCTCCACTGCCAGCAGCAAACTGCTGTATTTATATAGGCAGCCAGAGTTTTAAAATGGCTGCCACAATCAAGCACCTGCAGACTGCTTGCCTCAGCCCTTAAAGTGGCAGGCACTGCAAGTGCTCTGCCACACTATATGAACGAACTTATGTTATAAGTACTAACTTCATGTGCAGTAATCAGTGCTACTGCACAGTAGCAGCAGCACACATCTTTTAAGTGATGCTAATGCGCAGTAGACTAATTCTACTGCGCATTAACATGGTTTCACCGTGATGTGCTAATGCACAGTAGAATTAGTCTACTGCACTTTTAGCATCTTGTGTAGATGCACCCACTGTGTGGCTGTAGCTTGTCTATGTTTTTGTCGCCATGCTTCCAGAAGATCTTAAAAACCTCTGATTATGGACACATCAACCACTCTAACTTCTTTCATATGGCATTCCAAATCTTTCCATATCAACCTCCAAATCTATGAGCTACAGTCTGGTATTATCACTCAATGTGTGGATTCTATCTGCCCTGTCTGGGCATTTGTAAAAATTGCAGCTTTTCATTAAGTGCTGTGCTGTTTATTGGACACCACATTCACACAGGGGGCTGTCCAAGAAGGTCATCTTGCAAAGTGTTGCTTTGAAGCATTTCTGTCTAGACCTCAGTCTGTTCAGATTGATCCATGTTTCTTTGTCAAGGTTGTACTTGATGAGGGACTCATTTGGTGTTGATATAAAATGCTGTAGGAATAGATCTGACCTCTCCCAGCCCATTCCATTGCTGCCCATAGGTTTGCATCAGTGTCCTCAATCTCTTCCAGGAGCTTGTGAGCTTCATATAAAAATGGTTTACAACTTTTGAGCCTCTTAAGTAACCTTCCCTGGTGAACAGCTCAGGGCTACTTGCCCTCATAAGCTTCTGAGGCCCAGCCAGTTAATATATGGAGACACTAGCCCTTTGTGCCAGCTGGACTGCTGCAACAGCCCTGACCTAGAGTGGCCCCTGCACCTTCTACCCACTGCAGCAGTCTGGCAGTGGGGGCAGCTGCCTGACTGTGAGCTGTTGCCACCTGCAGCAGCATCCAGCCCCTTGGACCTGCAACCCCATGTCTGCATACCTGCCAGACCTGGATGGGGACTGCGCAGCCACTTCAGCTCAGCTCTGGTATGGGCACTGCAGCAGAGCTGACTGCACCTCTGGGGCAGCTGCCAGTGGGCTATGGCTGCACAGTTGGCCTTCGTGCAGTACTGCTGCCAAGTGTGCCGTCACCCTGCCATCTGGGCAGCTATTGCCTGGAATATGTGCTCACTGTGGTGGCCTGCTTTGAACTGTCAAAGTTTGTCAGCCATCTCATCTGCCCTCCAGCTGGGTCCCCAATGCCAGCCCTGGGCAGGCTCCTCTGCCTGGGTTCTGCCACTTGCCTCACTAGCAGGAATCCTGGTGTTCCATGTTTAAAAATTACAAATTCTCTGATAAAAAATCCCAAATTCACTTATTAAAATACCCTAAAATCCTTGTTCTTCCACAATTAACATGAAATGCCACTATATGTAGAGAGAGAGAGAGAGAGAGAGAGAGAGAGAGATCAGTCAGGCAATTTTTTATTGATATATTTACAATTCTAAAGCCATTTGGAAGCCTACCAGTGCTTCTTTCATCGTAATAAAATAAATTCTAAATATCTATACACTTTGGTGTATGCTTCCCGGCACTGCACACATGAGCCGCACACCATGGGGCTGGGCTTCCATGTGCCCAGCCCAATGACACGTGACTGGTGCCTCCCAAGTCTGGGGGGCACCAGATTGCCAACAGGGGAGGGGGTCCACCAGCAGCCGATCGCCAAGCCAGCGGTAAAACTGGAAGTGCACTTCCACCAGCACTTCCAGTTTTGCAGCTAGTGGGTCCAAGGGGTGTAAGGCCGATCTTAGGGGGCGCATGTGCACCCACGCGCACCCCCTATGCATTGCCAATGGGCACATGGATCCTGTGTGCAGTGCCAGTAGCCCTGGGTGGTGGCAAGAGCCATCCCGGTCCTGTCCAAAGGTGTGCACCAGTAGGCTGGGCTGGCTCTGTTCACCATGTGCAGTCCCTAGGTCTCAGGTGGCGCCATGCCACCATGGGGCTGTGCCTGCAGCCAGCCATGAGAGTCCTGACAACCCAGCTGGCTGCTGCTGCCAGCACCAGGGACTGTATGCCACAGGAAGGTGGGCATGTGGCGCCCTCCATTCAACCTCCCCCACACTGTCACAACCCCCCACAAACCCCACAGTCCCCTCCACCCAAGAAAGTTCTCCCACCCTCACAGCCTCCCATTCATAGTCCCCCCACTCCCATGTCCCTGCTTACCAGGAACAGAGCCTGGGTCCAAGCCACTGATGCCAGCCTTGCCCCTCTTCTATTTGCTCCAGCACACTGAGGCAGCATGCTGGAGCAGCAGGGGCACATGGCAGACATAGAGATGCTCTAGCCAAATGCTAGAGCACCTCCTTGGGGGACCCAGCCTCCAGTTGCCTCTCAGCATGCTCCAGGAGCATGCCCTGTGCTGCTTTTTTCCAGGGTGTTTCTTTTGATACTGGGATTTCCTAGTATCAAATTTAGAGTCTGCACTGCAGATATGCAGTGCAGGGAATATTTTTTCATTTTTGGCGTGCCCCCTGCAGTATCTCAAACTGCTCTGAGATGCCACAACAGGCATATGCTCATTCTTCTGGACGTGGCACATCTGTTTGGATCTTTAGTTAATATTTGATGGAACAGGTGATGTTCATCATCTCTTGCCTCTATTGCCAGTAATGATATTAGTGTTCTTTTGAATCACTTGGTCTAATGCCTAAGAGTACAGGGAGTACATCTGTGTGTCTGTAGGTTGTGCAACCTGTTAGGAGTCTCAGTGCACTCTTAAGTATAGTGTTGAGGTTTTTAGTGTGACAACTTCTGGACCATACAGGAGCACAGCATCCTGCTGGGGCATCTACCATCGCAAGTATACTGGTTTTGAGCACTTCAAAGTTGGCACCCCATGTTGTACTGACTAAACATCTTAGACAGCTATCCGTGCAGAGACTTTAATGATGACATTCTGAATGTGATGTTCAGAGGTGAGGGAACAGAGTGACTCCTAGGTAGGTTGGGGCATGCTCAGGGGAACAATGGGGTTGCTTACTCTGATACTCAGTGTGCTCTTAGCTTAATGATTGTCCACGTGGAAGTGTGATGATAATGATTTATTGATGCTCAACCTTAAGCACCACTTATGGAAATAGTGATGAGTTTCATATAAGTACTTAGTGTCTTTTTCCAGTTCTATTATGTCTATTCCTTGGGCTACTATGGTGATATAATCAGCATACATTTTTTTAAAATTAAGTCATAAATGTATGAATTGGAGTTTTTGTCCCATTGCTTGAGGATGAAGCAGAGCCTGCCATTTACCATCCAAGCTGCTAAAGTGTAGGATACATTCTTACAGGTCACCCCTCCATCCATCCATCGTCTTTCCATCAGGTTTGTTCTAAATAATTAAGTATCAACCTGTAAATCTAGAGGCAAAGAGTAGAATCAACAGGAAATTACAATAAGTTTTAATGTAGCATTTTGTGGTTGTAAAATTTAATAGAGAGGACATTAATCTGGAGATGAAGGGATGAAAATTTAATGCATCTTTCCTAAGGAGATGTTTACCAAATTCCCCATGCATTGTATGTCCTTGTAAAATGACTGATGTAATCTAGGCTCTGCCAGAAAACTTCAGACTAGTCAGTTTGACATTTCCTGTGGAGAAAGTTGTATAGTATTTCTTCATGAATCAGGGGAAGATAATTAAGTAAACACTGCTTGATCTACTAGAGTATATGCAGATTTGCAAAGATTAGGCTAATTATATCGGAAAGTCTCTAAGCGTATTATCAGAATAACTTTATTAAATGAACTAGTTAATATGCACATGATTTTTTTTAAATGAATGCCAAAAACCTATCATAAGCAAGCACAAATAAATGCGTTAAATGTTTTAAGTATGTTGTAGGAATGACTGTAATAGATCAGAAGAAATTTAAAGACAGGTTTGGTTAAAACTACAGCCATACCCTAATGTTAACAAGAAGTTCAATATTATATTTACAAATAATGGTGAAAACAAGTTTTTTTTAATAGTAATATGTCACCTATTGGAAAAATAGAGCCTTTAAGAAAGAGTTGTTGTTATAATTTTCCACTGAGCAATATATCTAATGTTGACTGTATTAGATAAGGTGCAACACACTTTCTAAAAGGTGCCCATAAGTCTAGAATACACATCCCTTCCTGAAGATTTGCAAGCCAGTTTTATCCAGGATAAAGCTACAAAGCTTTGAAAAATAAAAACACTCACCCCATCAGCCTGCAAAGAAAGACCCCCAATGTAATGACCAGAGTTAATTTGTGCCCAATTCATTTAAAATATTGAAGATGGGATTAGCTGATAGTATAGTGGCTTATAACAGAAGAGTGCCCAAATTTTTTAATACTATGTATGAGGAACTGATTTATGAAGAAGGAAAATTATAGCTGACTCTAGCTAGCTTAAGGTACATCACTATAGCTTTCCAGAAAGAGTTGCATTTACTTTCATGGTTGTAATCACAATACAGAGCGGAGTAGTCAGGGAACTGAGGAAATGAAAATGGTAGAAGGAATCTTTGAGAGGGCTTAAGAGCAAATGCCACAGCACATAAAAGACATTTTGATCTGAAAGAGGATAAATACCTAACTACTCCCAAGCATTTATGACCTAAGTGTGCTCTCTATGCAGCTAAAACTTGATTGGTCACTTTTTGCAGCACTACTCAGAGTTGTTGCATAGAATGTGATTTGATGAGTTACAATTGATTGGTGTACCTTTTATTCTTTACTGGCCTGAATAACCTGCCTAAGATTTGAAGTTTATTAATAATAGGTACAAATCTGAGAAAGTGTTACACAGCCTGTTTTTCATTCCACCTGGCACATTCTGGAATCAGATCAGAAATGAACCTGAGTGTTCTGATGGAGAAGTTTCCTCTCAGCGTGCTAAACCATCTGGCTCCTTCCTGTACTATACAATGATGTATGCAATAGATGTTAGTTTTGTAGCTATAGAAGTATTAGAAGAAATCCTTCAAATCTCTAAAGATAAAGACTCCTGTAATTTGACTGAAACTAGTACTTGTAAAAGTTTATTTTGGCTTTTATTTTTTTACCTGCTTTCTCCTTGGAACATCCAATATAGCTATTTCTGTTATGATTCTACATAGCAGTCTTTATTCTAGTATCATTTTTCTATACAAGGCACTCAGAGAGCTGGATTGTACTTTTGTGATCTACAAAATGAGCTTCTACATCATCCTCCACCTCTCTCCAAAGCTTGAAAATCCCCTATGCGCTGAAGTTGCTTTGTGGAGTTGTGCAAGGTAGTAGAAGGAAATCTAAGCCTGTGGTATCCTCTTCACCTGGATTTCTGCTGGAAAGTTTAGTAGGAAGATGCTCTAAACAGTACTGACTGTCCCAGTTTCTCTATGCTTATTTGTGTTCCTAAGATCTCTTGCTAACATGCCAGTGACCAATTGAAAGACCAGTATGACTCCTGCTGGAACCATGCAGGATCATCCAGGTACATAGCAGGGAAGTTCTTCCTGTAGATGGCTTCTGTTCCCTTGGGAACTATTTCATGAAAGGGCTTCATCTGCCATGAACTCAGTCACACTCCAACTGATTCATCCTTAAGGATTTCTGTAAGGACCCACTCACAATGCTCTGTCCCCTCTGGCTTTATCTGTTGGTTCCTCTCCAAGAAAGCCACTGAAAATGCTTGAGCAATGAAGTATGAAGTGCATTGTCTATGTAGATACCACTGGTGACAGATGACACACCAGAAAGGTTTTCTCCTCTTTGATTTCAAGACAATGTTCTTCTCATGCATGCTTCTATTTCCAACTACGGCCAAGACACAAAAGCTTTACAGATAAAAATCTAGACACCTCTGGTCTCTGCCCTTGGAAGCCCAGATCTCCCTAGTAACCTCTGAGGGGGGAAGCCACAGGGTATAGAATATTTAAGAAGACCCTTCTGTGAATATAAGCCATATTTCAGAATGTGCAGTGGGTGACTGCCAGGCCTAGAGCTCTGGAGGAGTGGCTGTGAGAACCCCGTGAAAGGCACTGCCCAAACATTATTATCGAGATTAGCACCAAGCAGGAGAACTGAAAGAGTTGCAGTCTCCAGAGTGTAAATAGTGGGCTACAGGAGCTGAGCCATAGAGTTAATTGAGGAATTCAGGACTGCATCAAAGAGTAGCAGCAGGTCTGCTAATTAGTATGGTCATGCAAAATGTTGCTGGCTGTTTCGTTTTGATGCTGTTTTGACTCATTTCGAGCTCAAAACAGTGGAATCGAAAAGAAATGAAGGGCTTCAAAACAGCCTCAAAACAAAACATTTCAAAAGTTTTTAAACATTTCACCTATAAGCTGTGATGAAACATTTCATCCAAATCAGGCAAGAAATGACAAAGTTATAGGCAGTTTTGTGCTTCCCCATTATAGCCTATGGATGAAACATTGAAACAGCTAAACAGTTTTGACAAAATGAAACGGAACAGCAGTTTCAAAATGAAATTAAACAAAACTCAAAACAAAACACTGTCCTGCCAAAACAGTGAAACAGAAGTCGAAATGAAACGGTGCTGTTTCACACAGCACTACTAATTAGGCTAATCGGAAACTACTACTCCCTACAGAGGAAACCCAGGTCAGGTGCCCAGAAAGGGAAGAAGCCAAGGCACATATAAACCAGGCCCAGGTGTTAGTCTGGGCCTTGCTGGGGCTGGAGCTCTTCATGCCTTAGGGACAAGAGCCTTCTCAAAACCTGGAGAACATGTACCCTGAAGAGAAGGAAGCCTGCTGGACACTAAAGTGAAGGAGCCTCTGCAAGGGACTGTTTAGCAGATAAATTATTATAGTTAAGGTTTCACATTTTGGGTTTTTTTGCTGTTTATTCTTGTGAGGCATGACTATGTGGGATGCTAGAGGCCATGATTAGTTCCAGAAAGGCATGGAGTGCTTTGTAGTGGGACCCTAGAAGTCTGGAAGCTGAGATATGAGCTGCCCAATACCCTGAGATAGAGACAGCAGTTACCTAGAAGTCTAGAAACTGATTGAAGGGGCGCATTCCTTGTGACTGATAGTGGAGGGCCCAAGAGCCCAGCTCGAGGACTGTGGGAGCCATAGCCAGGTCTTGAAAGAGGAGAAAAGAGAGCTTCTTAACAGAAAAAGGGTTCCCAGATTGCTCTTAACTGTCCAGGATGCCAGTGTCCAAAATCAGTCATTTGTAACATTAAAGCACAGCAGGTAAGGTGGAAGAGTGTGTCAGGTGCCAGAGAGGTGAGCAAGTTAGAGCAGACATCCAGGTTAGGAACAGAAATTACACATAAACTGGTATAAGTGATCAGAATCTGGTTCAAATCTGTAGCACAACAGAAGTTCAGAGCACATAAACTGTTTTCAAAATTACTGAACCTGGTTTAAGATAAACCTGGATATATATAGTATCAGACTCAGCTGATTTTAAATTAAATTGGTTTATTGAACTTCTGTCCCAGATTCCCTCCGAATTCAAGTTAACTCACAGTCCTTCAGCATGCCAGCATACTTTGCAACTCCCCCATAAGTCCCTCCCCCCGCGCCAACCCCTCACAGGGTGGGCAAGCTAGCCTTACCCAAGGTGTCTGCTTCAGTAGAGCAGGAAGGCATACTCTAGAGCCCTCAGGCTTTTGGCCTGAACCACTGGAGACATGTGGCTGCATTTCCAGAATAAAAAATGAGTGTCTGTTCATGTGCTTGCCAGTTCAATCTCTGCAGTTTAGACTAACCCGTGAAGAGTGTATCAATTCAACCACAGGATTTTTGACTGTCAGTGCACAGCCGCAGTGAGCAACAGGCTGCCCAAGATACCCCAGGCATGCTATACCTCTGATACTTATGTATCTACTGCAATCTCCCTTGTGAGAGATGTTTCTCCCATTTCTCAAGAGGTTTTGGAAAATAATTTTTAAAAGCCTGATATGAAGCAATTTCTACTATGTTAAAATTGCCAGTCTCTCTAAACTGGCATGGTCATGGTATTTTCTTTCCCTGGTGACCTTCTTTTTACACAACCAAAAGCAACATCAATCTGTTTTGTAAAAATTTTTGCAAATTCACATATTGATGAGAAATCATACGGCAATTTGTAATTTTACAGGGTTTGTTTTCCAGTTTTGCAAAAATATAACCAGATATTTCCATCTTCAGAAAGTTGCTATAAATTGCCAGACTTCCACTCCGTTGAATGCTTTCATGGGCCAAGTCAATATTTTGAAAATTTGAAGTGCAACTCACTTCAAACTTACTAGAAGATCTTATACTCCAATATATTTGGCCATTGACAGTCATGAGCTTATGCTTGACTCATAGCCTTATACAAATAGAATAATATCTCCCAAGTGGCACTCTATAATTTTTTTTTAGCTGGCTGAGGTGAAGGTAAGTTTTAATATCCAAAGTGTTGTAGAAGAATTCAGGTGATTTAGAGAAAACAGTCATGCAGATACATTAAACATAAATTAAATCTTAATTCTTCTTTGCTTCTTCAGTCAACTCACTTTTGTAATGATGGAAAGGTAACTGATAAAAAATCTTATAAATACCCCAAAAGAAACACTAACCTTAACACTTAACATTACCTCATATCTACCTGCAATATATATTTGGTCAGTGTTTTGGCACCTGTGAAAGTGGTGAGTTTTAAAAATATCAATGTATGTTTCTTTCTTATACATGCTTTAATGTTGAGTTAGTTATCCTTTTCATTAGTTCAGCTAGTCAAGACAGGATTGGAAATCTGGTATTTCCAGAGCTTCTAAATGTGTGTTTTAGAGGGGGGATTTTAAAATGTTTTTGTCATCTTTCTTTAATCAAGCATCAGTTGCATTACACTGTCAGTGATTTTTATAGAAAACTGCTTTTAGCCCGTTTTTGAATGTTTGTATTACAAGTATTTTCTGTCTTAAATATTTAGTATTCCCTTTGCATACTAAAGAACTCATTTATGAAACTGTTATTTTCTCTGTTGATTCAATCCCATGGTGAGAATATTAGTTTACTTTAGCTGATGAAGCAGACCTGCTGTAGCTGGATTTGTTGAATTAAATAGTCTTTTAGGCTTCTTGTATTTTCTACCTTCTCTTTTAACAATGTAACCAAATTATACTCCTTCGGTCTTACACTAATGAGAAATCAATCTCTGAGTAGTACAGGGGCACTAGCTCCAATTGTCTAGTGTCAATTCACATTCATTTTGCTGCTTTATATTGAGTCTTTTAATTGTGACTGCTTGACTTAGTTTGCTGTCATTGAGCAGTGCAAGAAGAGAGACGGGGTCCTGATCTGCTCCTTCTCATTTAGAGTGTCTAGTGCAGCTGGGCTTCCAAAACTGTCACAAAAGGAGAGGGATTGTCACCAAAGACACTTGTGGGAGGGATCCTTATCCAAGGATTGTCTTTTGACTTCAACATAATGGCCTTTGAATGGAAAGTTTAGGTTTCTTCCAGGATGGGTTCTGGTGAGATTCCCAAAGAACAAAAAATACCCTCTGCATGCACACAGACACCCCATCACCATCCCTTTCCTAGTATAGTAAGATTAACATGATCACTGCTCAAAATCAGGATATTAGTCAAAATTCCAGGGGCCATCATGTAAGAGTCAATGTCTATAATGTACCTTGTGTCATTAGGAAATCAACAAGGACAGTCATGGCTATTTTTATTTGATCTGGAGAATCATGCACTGCAATGTTGTTTCAGAATAACTATTGATAAATGAAATTAGAAATGTATTTCCCCCCAGCAAGGAATTTATGCCAAAAAACACATTTTGCCTTATTTACCCTGGCAGAAGCATTTTTCCTTGCTGTATCTAGTGTTCCCACATTCCTATGTATGAGAGATTCACTGGTCTATCAACTGCAGTCTAACTTATGCATTCAGTCCCTGTTCAAGCAGATGTCATGGCCAGAAAGGGCATAATGCATAAACATATACCAGCTATGCTTTCTGTTGCATTAATCCTTCCCCAGGCTCTTGCCAAGAGAGACTGAGGCTTAGTCAGAGTGAAACACTGAGATAAAGCCCTGCTTAAGAGAGACTGCCAATGTTCAGTGTATCTTAAGATAGAACCGTCTGTGTAGATGTTCGGCTGCTTTCCTTCTCTGAGCTCAGCATGTGTGATTTGCTTGCGAAAGCCAAGCAGAATGTATTGCAGACACTTCCAAGCCCTTCTTCAAACATGTGGGCTGGAAAGCTGGTAATAGCACAATCAGGAAGCGGCCTGATCTAGGGCCATCCTTCCTTAGCTTAAAATAATCTTTTCATTATCCCCATTGATTTCAAGTATTACCTTATGCCAAAGGCCACTGATGTCAACCACATTTATTGTCATTGATTTGCATGACAGCAGACTGAGTTCTCAGCGAGGTCCTACTCTGCTTGGGAAAGAATGGCACAGTCTGGTCCTTTGAACCGCAGTGATATTCAGTCACTAGTTGCTATCAGGATTGTAGGGAGAGCATTTCTTACTAGAAGGAGAAGCATTGGTAAACATTTGGTACCAAGAAGTCTTTCATGGGCAAGTCTGTTGAAGCCGAGTTAAAAGAAAACTTTTTTCAGATTCCAGGTGCTGAAACCAAGTAACTGTTAAGCCCTTTCCCCTAAGTAGCAGCACTTGTAGCTTAAGCAAAAGATGCACTAGAACAAGTAAAAGCTTCAGCAATTCTCCCTAAGTATCCTGTTCAGCTTCCTGTCCTCACATCAAGTAGCACTTACTCAGAGTGTGTTTCCAATGACTTTGCCTAGGAGACTTAAATGATAGGTGAACTTAAATCGCACCTACATCCAATTACAACCTACTACCCAGCTCTCCCATAACATCACGGGCAAAGAAACTTCGTGCAAATTTGCAGAAGGCCGAGTGAATTTCTCCATTTACAGTGTGTGGATTTTTATGCCTGAAAAGCCAAATTTACAAAGGCAATAACATTATCTCTAAAATGTAGCACTCAAAAACAAATTCAATCTTAGAAACAATCTCCATCAGCATAGAAGGGTATGATCTTCCCTTACCCCTCCAATATTTCCCTGTCTCTTAGGTATTGGTGGTTTAAGGGAACAAGTGCTTCATAAAGGTTTTAACAGAAAGCTGGGAAACGGGACACTTAGGGCATCTTTACACATGCTCGGGGGAGAGGGGGTGCTTTATTTAGAGCCTCTAATTAAAGCACCTAAAGCATCTCATGTATTTAGTGTCCCTGTACTTCAAAATGGCAGCAGGGGCACTTTAACTAAAGCTCATTTGATGAGCTTTAGCTAAAGCGCCTCCACCGCCATTCTGAAGCACAGGAACACTGAATACACGAGACATGGAGGTTGCTGGAGCATGCCAATTTGCACACTCCAACAAACTTCGTTAATCAAGTCTGCTCTGACGTGCTGTAATTTACAGCGTGTCAGAACAGCTTCCTGTCTGCTACAGGCACCCTTGGGGTCCAACCTCAGTTGTTACCCAGTCCCAGAATAATCAGAAATGCAACTACAAAATGGGTAACAACTAGCTGGAAGGTGAGACTATAGAGAAGGATCCGGGAGTTCTGGTGGATGACAAACTCAATACGAGTGTGCAGTATGACAAAGCCACACAAAAGATTAATTCAGCTTTAGGCTGCTTCATTAGAAGCATTAGATGCAAGACATGGCAGGTGATAGTGCCTCTCTACTCAGCACTGGTTAAGCTTCATCTAGCATATTTCGTGCAGCTTTAGGCTCTTCATTTTAACATGGACATGGAAAAATTAGAGAGGGTCCAAAGGTGGGTGACAAAAATGATAAAGGGCTTGGAAGGCAAGTCATATGAGAAGAGGTTGAAGGAAATAGGCATGTTCAGCTTGTGGAAAAGGTGCTTGAGAGGGGAGACGATAGCCGTCTTTAAATATTTTATGTCAGTGTTCTTTCTCTCCTGAAGGGCTACTTTCTTTTTCCATTGCTACAGAGAACAGAACATGCACCAGTGACTTGAAATTGCAGAGAAGTATGTTTGGAATGGATATCACGAAAAACATATTTTCTCTTAGATCAGTGAGGCAGTGGAGCAGACTGCCTAGGGAAGCTGTGGAATCTTTGTCACTGCTGGTGTTCAAGATGGTATGCTCTCGGACTCGCTACGCTTGCTATGCTTAGTAAAGAGCAACAGTTGGAGGCCCAGGAGCTCCATCTCCACACCCATGCCTGTGTATAGGTGTGTGGACCATGTATATCAGAGTGGACTATGCCTCACCAGGGCAGCTCGGAGCTTGCAGCAGCAGCAAGCTTCCTAGCGTGACACTACTGTCCCCTCAGCACTGGGTCACACCCACTGGGACGCAGAGGCCCTAGGGAAGGGCAGCAGAGCAGGGAGCCTGAACCCACAGCCTGCACCTGCACCTGCCCCCACCCTGTGCACAGAACTGGAGCTGGCCCCCCTCAGGCCCCTGAATGAGCTACCTGCAGCCCCATCCTGCTCCTGACCGGGGCTCTGCACCCTCCCATTGCAGCCCTGGGTCGCATGCACTGCCAGCTGGGCAGCAGCCCCTGCCCCAGCCCTGCTCAGCTCCCTCTCTCCTTTCCTCCCTATGGGGGCCTCAATCCCTGCCCCACCCCCAGCTACCTAAGGGAGCTGGTCTCCAGGCTGCCCAGCGGCCACGCGCATATACATGCACATGGTGCCCCTGCCTGACCACCCTCGGCCCGCTCCCTCCCAGCCCATTGCAGGCCGGAACTCTGCTGCTTGCAAAGAACTCATTGCAAAACTTAAAAATCCACAAGTTTCTCCATTTAAAATAAGAAATCCGCATTTTCCTCTGGTAAAGGGAAAGTCCACACTTTTCTCCGTTTTCCGTGCAAAACAGAGAACCCAGATCCCTGATGATCAGCCCTATTGAAAGAACCCTGCTGCAGGGTATTTGGATAGGCAGGAAGAGTATGGACAGAAATGCAGCTCCCCACTCTAACTGAGAACACTTTGCCGGAAGGATTCTGAGTTACAACAAAATCCCCAGACCAAACAGAAGTTCACTGTTGGTTCCAGGGGAGAGGAGAAATCTAGCTGCTGGCTGTAAGCCTGCAGCTGGCTTCCCCTAGCAATGTCCTCTCCTCCCTCCCAGCCTGTCCCTGTTTTCAGAATGGGAGGGGGAAGGGAGAAGAGGAAGCTCATTCTAGGAATTCCCTAGCTTGTTAGGCTGAAAAAAAACCAAACTGAACTCTGTCCACTCCCTTTCTCCCCTTCCATTCTAAAAACAGCTTGGAGGCTGGCAGGCAGTGCAGACACAGGTTAAGAAGACACTGTTTTGAACCATCTTCATCTAAACCCTTATGCAATGAGGGTTCAGATTTTCACCCAATTCACCATTTTTGAAGCAGTCTGCAGCTGTGTACTTGTGTTTGGTCATGGCTATGGGCTGCTTTCTGTGGCCATATTGGGCGAAAATTGTCACTTCTGTCTGTGCCCAAAGTGTCCTGTTAGGAATTTTAAAGGCTCCCAAAGGAGTAAGCAGGAGAGGAAGAAATAAGCTGTGAATGCAGCTGGTCGCTACAAGGAGACCAGGCTGCTGTGCTAGGAGCCAGAGCCAAAGGGCTCCTTCCCAAGTGCCTGGGATAGAACAGAAGGATTTTTTTTGTTTATTTGTTGGCTAATATATGGCCTAAAGAGCGTTACTTAAGAGGGCTATCTGCAGAGCTCTGCAGGGAGCAAAAGCCTGCCTTCAGAGGCCAGCAGGGTAGATAGCCCGCTTACAGTATTTCCCATGTTTCAGAGTGGTGCTTATTGCCACATAGGCCCAAATGATTTCCACCCCCTCCAAACGCTACTAATGCTACAGGCATTGTGAGGGGGTGGGTGTGATTAAGTGTGGAAGGGAATTGTCACTGAAGGATTTCTCTCTACAGCCACACTTGCAGATGTTTAATGAGCCGATGCCTCAGTCTACACAAATCTCTGGTCTTGCGAGACAGACAGGTGCTTCACCCCACTTTATAAGTCCAAAGTACCAGTAATAAGTTATCCCGAACTGTGAATTTCTTCCTCTTTGGTTATCGTGAAGTCTGTTGAAATACTATCTGTGTTCAGTTTTCTAGGTTTAATAAATAGCTTCTATGTTTTCAGAATTCTTCACTATATCTGGAAGATAAACACCATTCTTTATCTCCTTTTATAACCCATGCCAACATAACATATCAGAAGCCAAGTCTACATCAAAGAGCCTGAAAAAGTTAATAATGTCAATAGGATCCTCAACTTTTCTTGAGCCCCAGTTGTGCCTGTAAACAATCCAGGCTTTTATTCTATAGTTCAGAAGTACCTGGATTTAAAACAGGCCTACCCCAATCTGGGAGATCCATGAAGATTTATAACTAAATCTTCTGTTCAGCATTTGAACTAACTACCAGTGGTACTGATGATCATGCAACACCTAGTCTTCTCATTACTGCTGATTAGCAGTGATGGGGAGGACAAAAACTGGACCATTCTAAGAAGAAACATCCTAGAAATGATACAGTAGTCTGGTCTGAGCACAGTATTGGGATCCAGGAATTTCTGACTACTAATTACAACTCTCTCTTCTACGTACTTACATGTAAAATAAATAAATAGTGTGGGGGGGAGGTGGGGAAATGACTTGCCTACTTAAAAACATGTTTTGAATAATACGTAATCATATATACATTGCTTTAGAGTAAAAGTAGGAATCTTTATGTTATGTTTTTTTTATGAAGTTTAAGCCAGGAATTAAGGTATTTGAAAAATGGAAAAGCCACCTTTCCCCTATTTATAGTGCTATCAAATGTTTTCAAAATCTGCATTGTTGATTTATGCAGATGCCCAAGAATACTGACTTTTTTCAGGGGCGGAGGCGGGGGTAGGATCCAAAAATGCCTGAATAAGGAAAAATCTCAGAAAAAGATTGTTTTTTCTTGTTTGTAACGTTGTAAAAACATGTAACTCTAACATAGCTAACTTCAAAACAGTTCCTCTTCCAAAGGAAGTCCAAATGATCATCCCAATTTTGCAGGTTGGGAAACGGCAGTTAGTACCCAGAAAAATTGGGAGTGAGGGTCAGAGGGGAGGCATTCTGCAAGATGCCAAAGATATACACAATAAATTACAGTTCATGACTCAGGTTGCAATTTACATATCAAATGTGAGACACTAGATGGCTATAACAAACAGATTAGGGGAACGTTATTAAATTAGTAATTTGAGGAATTTAATCTAACCTCTGGCATATGGTAAATTCTCAATTGCTACATGTTATCTCTCTGCTAAAATTATGAACTTCACAGAGCATTAACAACTCATGCCCCCAGCAGCTGTCGAGGGCATGGCAGCAGCAGGAGTGTGGCAGCAGTAAGCTGGGGAGCTCCCGCAGACACCGCCAGTGCTGTCAGTGGTGGGGGGTGGGGGTTAGCGAGTGCTGACCAAAGGTTGGCAACCACCCTCAGCCGTCGCCAGCAGTGGCGGCAGCGGCAGCCAGCAGGGATTGCAGACTGCTGGCAGCAGGTTGGTGAGCAGTGGCTACCCACAAGTGGCACCGACACTGTCAGCGGTGCCTTTTTATAGGGGGTGCACTGCCCTGCTCAAGGGGTGCACACGCACCCATGTGCACCCCCTACGCGTAGCCCCTATCACAGAGAAATTATCAGTGAGGTTCTTTTGCTGATGTTGAGTAGGAAGTGGTCCAATTGCCTACCCTGGAAATCTTCAAGAGGAGACTGGATGGTCACCTTGCTGGGGTCACCTGACCCCAGTTGTCGTTCGTGCCTAGTGCAGGGGGCTGGACCTGATGATCTTCAAAGGTCCCTTCCACCTTACAATCTATTAAATCAGATTAGACTTTGGTAATGCTATTAATCTATAACATGGAAAAAAAGAGTAGTTAATTTTGTTCCTTTTGACAAAAATTTAACCAATACAAATAGTCAACAAACATTGACTAACTTTAGTATGAGACAACCAGATTTTTGTTCATGTTCTGCTGAGATACTCAGACAATAGCATTAAAAGATTCTTTTTATACAGTATAATATGACTTTAAACCATAGGAGGTTAAGTACAAAAGATGATTGAAGCCATTTAGGTTATTTTTTCTTTCCTGATTGAACCTATTCATTCTTTTGTATCTATAGAAGAACACGGAACAAAAAAGAACCACCTCAATCATCACAGCCAGGCCCCTGTGACTGTAGGCAAATATGTAATAGGCATTAAGTAAAAACAAGGACTACATCTACTTCAGCCCTAACGCATACCACAAGCCACTAAGCATCCCCTTGCAAACAGGAATCTTTGGTATGAAAAAACAAAGGCCTCAGAACAGGTGAGTTAAAAGCTGTCACAAATACCTTGGGTTCCTGCAAACTCAAGAAATATACCCAGGGGGTGTATCAGGCCCTCACACTACAGCAGAAGGCAAAATCCATCCAGCAATCCCAGCCAGTCTAACTTGGGGCAAAATTCCTTCCTGATCCCATACCTGACAATTGATTCGACTGAGCATATGAGCAAGACACAGCAGCCAAGTTCCTGATAAGTATAGCGAGAAAAAGAATTCCCTGTGCATTGATTGAAGAGGACACAGGAATTGAACTTGTCTTTTATGTTTTGATCAAACGGTTTTAAAGGGCATAAGATGAAGCAGTAAGGAATAAAATAAAAAATAATGTGTGGATTGCACTGAATGATATTTTTACTTTATCCAGGGGAAAGCTGTGTGTTCACCATCTCTAAATAATTGAAATAGTGTGTCTCTTGGGAGATACTAGCAACACTAAGGCACTCATTAGGAATATAATCACAAAGCAGAGAGAGGGAGAAAATATTACACACCAACACATAACAGCAACTTTTTTAAAGCAATTGCAGTTGTCATGATATTGCTTTTACTAATTGTACAACCACTACTCTCAAGTCACATTGCAGTAAATATCACAGATGGAAAACTTAGAAATTGTGCATCTGTGTGTGTGTATCTATGTATATATGAATATTATATATTGAGAGTAACTGTAATCTATAGATAAAGCTATATGAAATTTTCTACACAACTCAGTGTTTCTGCTGTGCCACCAACAAAATTGGCTGATCTTGTGTGCAGATAAGCTCTCCTTTTGCAGCTATGAGAGGGAAATGGAACAATCATTCCATTCGCCATAAAAAAACTGGCTAGTAACATTCACTTCAGTTAAACTAAAAAATAACCGTGGGGGGGGGGGTTGTTTGTTTGGCCACATAATCAAGAAAACGAAGTAAGGGCACATCCCCACACGCAGGGGATGCATTTGCCATGGCATTTGCTCCTGAACATGGGGTTTGGTGCAGGGCAAATTGTCCCAAGTGAGGGAGGGGAGGCTGGTGCTGACCCCAGCATCCTTACCTGGGGGTCTGCCTGGGAAGCAGTGGTGCCAATCTAGCTGCTCAGAGCCTGGCAGGCAGCCAGAGCATGGCTCTAGCTAGCTAGGCTCGGTTTCTGGTGGCACACGCTGCCACCATGTGCACCACACTCCTTTTCTTTTTTTTCCCGTGATGCTTTTTTTGACACCAGGATGTCCTGGTGTCAGATTTTGTCACCACACTGCAAATTAGCAGCACAGCACAGTGAATGCTTGTACGTGCTCTGAGTGTGGTTCATGGCGCCTCAAACAGCTTTGAGGCATCGCAAACTGCACGTGTGCACTCATCTGGATGCACCCAAAGTGTTCAGGATACTTTTGATTTGATAACTCTACATCTTACTATTTTAGCAATTGTACTTCACAATACTTCAGACATTCATTTGTCAAGACTTACTTTCTACTGATGTGGTCAAGCTATACTCCAGACATTTTTTTGTTAATCGCCAATAAAGCATTCAGCTATTCTTGTAATACATCTTTTTAAGCAAGCACTTTATCGCCGGCACCTTTCTTCTGATCTGTGCACTAACATGGGAGCAAGAATCTGAAAGAATCAACTTCTCCTACCCCACAGTTTCTAAGTACCATATCAAAGAGATTCTGCAACATGTTTTGTGGATGCAGGGAACTGTTAGGATCAATAGGATGAGAAAGACAACTTGTGCCTTTAGAAACAATCCTAAAGGTTTAGTCTAGTTTTGTTTGGGTGAGGGTTTGGGGGGGGGGGGGGGGTTGTTTTGTTTTTTCTTCTTGAGCTCAGGAAAGCTTTCAGCCAGGAAAAAACTATGTAGCAAAATCATTGGTATAGGACAAAGAATAAGAAGGGACCAGATGCACCCTGGCAACTTTCTGGGAAAAGGGCTATGAAATAATCAGTGACTGACTACAAAACACATCTCATCTCATTGTCTAGCTGTAAGATTTCTTTGTGCTTCTATGAGGGTGGGGTGGAAAGAAGAGTGTACTCTATCTACTACTGTCCTTGAGGGAACATTGCTACCAGAAGTCTGTTAAGCATTCAAATGATCCAGTAAATGTTTAGTTTGATTAGAAGCCTGACCAGTAAAGCACTCTACAAGCGTTGTCTGGTTGCACTGCAGACAACCTGTGCTGCCAAGGCTGATGGGCTATCCCAGCATGCTTTGCAGGCTCCCCAGTTTGCCTGGAGACACCTGACAGCAGTCCAGGGCACAGGTCAGGGCTGATTGGCTATCCCACCTCCCCACTTTTCACAACATCCCTTTTTTTCTCCTTCCCAGCTGTCAGGTTTTCAGACAGCAGAACCAGAGTGTCTGCTGGTGTTTTGGAGTTTTTGTTTCTGTTTTTTTTTTTTTTTTGGGGGGGGGGTTAATAAGCCTGTCAACTTCACCTCCAGCTGCCCAATGGATCTTTATCTCTCTGGCATGAGCTGATGGGCCCATTTCCAATGCAGCTTGGGTACCATTGGCTTGAGTGCTGTCTGAGTGTTACTGGGGTGGGGGCTGACAGGTCAGACACTGGCAGATTTGAGTATGGAAGCCTCGGTCAGACCAGACCAGTTCTATGGTGGGGGCCAGGTCTGGGGTTTATAGTCACAGTGGGGGCTGGGTCTATGACCTTTGGATACAGGGGGAGGCAGGGTGTGGCAGAATCCAAGTCCTGCTTGATTTTACCTAAATCTGTGAGAAGCTGTCCTCTCCCATACCCAAACTGCATGGTCCTCACCTTCACAGGGACCAGAGCTTCCCCATCCACAAACACACACACATACAGACTAGGCTTTCAGGTAGTCTCCAAGTCCAATACCATAGGAGGAGGTTTGAGGGGTCCAGGAGTAGGCAAACCAGGTTGGACCAGTCTGTGTCCATGCAGCAAAGGGAAGGTCTGGAAGTTCTGGTCCTGGTGGGGGTGGGATCAGGCTAGTCTGTGTCTGTGAGGGAACTTTGTGGAGGTGCACGGGCCAAGAGGTAACACTCTTCTAGACTTGGTCCTCGCCAAAGGAGATGACCTGGTGACCAACTTAAACATATAGGACAGCCTGAGTGATAGCAACCATGAAACCATTATGTTCATGATCCGTCACAAGGCAGACAAATCAGATAGCAGGCTTGAAGTTTTGGACTTCAAACATACAAATTTCAACAAGCTCAGGTCACTAGTAGGGAATGTGTTGTGGGATCAGGGACAGAAGGCGAAAGGAGTACATGAAGAGGGGTCGTTCTTAAAGGACACAATCCTTGCCCCACAAAGGAAGTCCATTCCCATGCAGAAGAAATGTAGCAAAAGCGCTGGAAAGCCCTCTTGGCTAACCAGGGAAATCATGGTCCTCTTAAGAAAGAAGAAAGAGGTATACAGTCAATGAAAGCTAAGGACATCCCCCAAAGAAGACTATATAACAATGGCCCACACTTGTAGGGATCACATTAGAAAAGCTAAGGTGGTGACTGAACTAAAATTAGCAACAGAAATCAAGGACAACAAGAAGTCCTTCTTTAGGTACGTAGGGAACAGGAGGAAAATGAATGGGAAAGGAGGGCCATTGCTCAATGACTCAGAACAGCTAGTCATTGGCACTCAGAGAAAACAGATCTCCTGAATGACTACTTTACTTCAGTCTTTCATCAGACCAAGAGGAAAAAATCATACCAGCTAGGGTACAGAATGAGCAGGGTTCAAATGACTGCCTTCCTACTATTGCCATAGAACTGGTGTGTGATCAATTAAAGAAATTGGACATATGCATCAGCAGTACCAGATGAACTTCTTCTGGGAGTACTGAAGGAGCTGGCCAAAGTCATCGCGGAAACCCTGGCAAATCTCTGCCAAAACTTGCGGCGCTCAGGGGAGGTCCCTGAGGACTAGAAGAGGGCCAATGTTGTGCCCATCTTCAAGAAGGGGAGGAGGGAGGACCCACGTAACTATAGGCCAATTAGCCTAACTTCTATCCAAGTTCATCTCCTTTTACATTCAGGTGACTCGCCACCTGGATAAGAGAGAGGAGATTGACATTATATACCTCAGCTTCCAAAAAGCTTTCAATCTGGTATCCCACAATGTTCTTGCAAGAAAATGTGAAGACTGTGTGCTTAACTGCAAGACAGGTGGGTAGGAAACTGGCTGCGGAGTAGGACCCAGAGAGTTGTAATGAACAGATCTGTGTCGTCTTGGTGGGAAGTGGGCAGAGGTGTCCCGCAGCTGTTGGTGCTTGTTCCAGGGCTATTCAACATCTTCATTAATGATTTGGATGTGGGGGTGAAGAGCTCACTGGCCAAGTTTGCAGATGACACCAAATTATGGGGAAGCGTGGTCATGCTTGAAGACAGGCTGCAGATACAGGCAGACCTAGACAGGCTTGCAAGTTGGGCAGACCGGAACTAGATGAAGTTCAATGTCAAGAAATGTAAAGTGCTCCACCTGGGGATGAACAATCCCCTGCACGCCTACAGGCTTGGCAATGCCAACCTGACCAGCACTATGAATGAAAGGGACCTGGGGATAATAATAGACTACAGTATGAACGTGAGCTGGCAGTGCAACGCCGTAGCTAGCAGGGCTAACAATATCCTGGCATGTATCAATCGATGCATCTCCAACAAAACCAAAGAAGTGATTCTCCCACTCTGCTCGGCATTGGTGAGACCTCAGCTGCAGTACTGTGTCCAGTTCTGGGCACTGCACTTTAACAAGAATGTAGTAAAACTTGAAAGCGTGCAGAGAAGGGCCACCCATATGGTCAAAGATTTGCATGGCAAGCCATACGATGAAAGGTTAAGAGATCTGGGACTCTTCAGCTTGAAAAAAAAAGGCTGAGAGGAGACTTGGTAGCAGCTTACTGCTACATCAGAGGCATACATCAAGGGCTCGGTGAACAACTGTTCACCAGTGCACCATTGGGAAAAACTAGGAGTAATGGTCACAAACTCCTGGAAGACCGTTTCAGGCTCAACATTAGGAAAAATTACTTCACAACTAGGATGTCCAGACTGTGGAGTAAGCTCCCACCAGATGTGGTGCAATCACCTACCCTGGAAATCTTCAAGAGGAAACTGGACAGTCACCTGAACCCAGTTGTCTTTCCTGCTTAATGCAGGGGGCTGGACCTGATGATCTTCCAAGGTCCCTTCCAATCTTACAGTCTATGAATCTATTTGCAAGTGTTTAAAGGCATTTTTGAGAGATTTGTACCCAGGTATTCTGAAGCAGTTTCAGCTAGAACTCCCCTCTTGTGTTAGGAATGTAGGCTTTTGTAAGATACCTGGTTGTTGTCTTTAATAGTCTACCATGATGCCTTTGTGCCCCAGCTGTATGTAAGACACAGTGGAAAAGGGGACAATGGCTATACATGAGGACTGAGACCTTCTCTATAATACTCTATGCACATGGCTGATTTTGTATAGGAGAGCAGCAATGTTGTGGTGGATGTGATAACAAGTGAAATAAATACCTTTTAGTATACACCCAGATTCCATTCTCTGTACTTTGAGGAGAAATGGCAGCCTTCCTTCACTTGCAGACAGGCTGTTTGGGAATGTTGCTGCAGGGTGGCTGACACTATCATACAGTAATGAAGATGAGATCAACCACTGTGAAAAACTTTCATTTGTAAAGGTGCTTTAACCAACTTGAAAACATAGTTGGAGCAGCCTGGGAGTAGTTAGCATTGGAATCAATTGCATTCTGCCCCACAAAATGAACAGAATCTTTTTTTTTTTAATTTATTGCTGCCTGTCACTGTGCAGCAGATTAAAATCTTTTGTGATGGCCCTTAAGCCTCTAAAGGAGAACCCCTAAACAGGAATAATAACAGTCTGGCAACTGCAGTCTCTCATTTCTCTTCTGGTTAATTTTCAGCACTGTAAATCAAGAGTTATCACTGTGTAGATTTTGTTTTAATTCTCTTTTTTTTTTAATTCACTTGCTGATGTCAGATGAAGCAAGGCATCATCCACATATAACACCATATTTTATTCCCCTCATCCAACTTTAATACATTTCACTAGTTAATTTTATTTTTTTAATCATCAAAGCAAGACATTCAAAAGCCAGCAAAAAAAAAAAGAGGAAAGAAACAATCATGGATAGTACCCATCTATTAAGGGTCAAGCTGAATTATGCTCCTCAGCATGTATCTTAATCGCATCGCATATTTGAGATTTGCTAGAATAACAGTCAGATTTTTTTTTCCCATAGAATATTTTTTATTTATTTGCTATATGTTCTATCTGGTACAACCATGTGTTAAACTCATCACAGTTTAAATATGACATTTTACATTAATTTGCATAAATGTAAGCCTTTTCAGTTTCCATTTTGAAAGAAGTTACCATTCCTTGAAGTGTCCCACTACAGAAATAGGAATCATGGTTTACAATGGTAGACTCTTTCAAAAGGGAAGATGTGTAAATGGCCCATTCAGAATATGCCCATTAAAAGAAAAAGGTGCCTTCATTACAACCAGTCATACAGCAGTAGATCATTAAATGCCATTTATTCATTGCATTTAATGCTGCAAACTTGCCTCAAATTCTGTTGGCAGATTGCACATTCAAATCAAATTTTAAGCGTTGTTTAGTTCTACATGTCAGAATAAGTGGGATCTGCCAACTGCTGTTTCCAGTACTAACTGAAAATTTTAAGAGGTCAGGATTGAAAAGTAGTTTGAGTCAATGGGTACAGTGGGTTTCCATCCTTAGCCTCTTACTTCCGAATCCTGTACATTCTGCATGTTGCTGTTCTCTCTAATAAAGTCCTGTACAACTTGAAATCTGAATTGAATATCAACTAGCTGCTATGCAGGGGCTTTATGCTTGGGAGATTTTTCTTCTCTACAGCGCTGAATATTTACCATGGCTGGTGTGAATACATTGAGGCTCAACACTTTTGCCGTCCCAGTTTTAAATGAAAGTATTCCCCCTCCCCTGCAGAAAATTACAGGCATGGGCTTTCAATAAAGCGTTGTTTCTCACTCAGCAAATTCAACAACGAGTTTAGGAGAAAATTAGCTGTGCTAATATGCCTCCTGATAAAATGCATTCATTTTCAGAAATGAAAAAGGAAAGTGTATTGAATACATAATTCAAATAATAGTAGTATTTTCCTTCTGCACTTTGGGGCCACATACAATTGATTTTTTAAATATAATCTAGGATGATAAATATTGCAATAGAGTTCAGGCAGTGATGAGCTTCAAACACAAAGCTAATTGTCATGGAATGTTTTGACCAAAACCAAAAAAAGGAAAGTAAACGTTTGTGGAAAAGAGAACTTTAATAGTACAAGCAACACATCTCATCTCTTTAGATGCAGACAATGGCATTAATTTTATCTGTTCCAAGAGCTTCTTTTAATGAAGTGAGTCATTAACTGGACCTTAAGGGCACAATTATTCTCCTTACTCAGAAAACCTGTTTTTTCAGGGTGGGAGGACATGCGACACCCATGTGTCAGTGTCTGCATAGTAAGCCAAAGAAGTGGATAGAGCATGCTGGGCAATAGAGTGCGCTATACCTGTACAGCAGATGTAGCCAGACCTCCCTCTCCACAGATATGAAAGAGCGCAATGATGATGGAGGGGAACCTTTGTCCTACCTATCCACACACCACCATCTGGAACTAATGCCCCTGCTGGAAGTCCTATTTCCAGCCCCTGTTGCTTCTTAATGATGGCAACCAACTTATGGCTATATGTTGTACCAGGAAAAAGGTGCTGAAATCTCCTGATCTCACTTCCTTTATAAGAGATCTGTTTTGATGTATAGCATGGCAACACTGATTTGCTACTCACAACATTTGCTGTTTATTGGTATAGTCATACCAATGTTATGTTCCCAAGTTTCTATTAACTATGTAACATGTAGAGACCTAACACACCATGTAATCAGTTCTGTTCATAAACACCAAAACAGTCATTGTACAGATATCAGTTTTCTACTCTATGAGGACTTCTAACATATCCTTTGCAGTCCATGTATCCTCAGAGACAACTGAGTACATCACTGGTGGGGCCAACCTTTTTGTCAGGCATGCCACAAATTAGCCCTTCACCTTCCTGGAGTGCTACTCTGATCCCTTTCTCTTACTGGATCTGCTGCTGGTTTTTGCTCCCTGCCCTAAACTGCTCTATCTGCCATTGTGTTGCCTGTATACCCCCTACCCCCACCCCCAGTTAGGAGGGAACAAGCAAAATTGGTGCCAGAATTGGTGGTGGAATTGCCCCCTGACCCTGCAGAGTCTGTGTCTTGGCAGCAAGGCCAGGCCCATTGCTTACCTATGCCAGAAACTCCAAAACAGTTCCTGGCTGCTGTCCTTTAATAGCAAGAGCCAGGGCAGACAGGGCACATGGCAGAGGCAGCAGCAGCTCAGCCAGGGACTGTTTGGGTTAACACTGCTGTACCCCCCTCCCAACTCTTGGAGCCACCTCTCTTCTCCCCGCATCCCCACCCTCCACTCTCAAAACTGCAGGATGACTCCCACCCTCCACTCTCTCTCCAGCAAGGTTTGCCCCAGGTGCCAATTCTGCTTGTTACATCTCTGGCCTTAAACACCATAGGAATCCTCAAAAGCTCCATCCAAATGACAGCTAATGCCTTAGGCAACTAAATTCCCTTGGCCCTACATTTCTGCTGATGGATCTGAACAAGCCTATGTGTATCTTGACACTACCTAGCTGCTCCGTGCCTTAAGCCTTTCAAGGATTCTCCATCTAAGCTCTTCTGTGCCTATTTTGCATCCAGGACATACTCTGGTAAATGTTCTCCAAGGCTGCCCAACAGTTCCAGCTTGGCCTAAAAGGCAGCTGGAGATAAAAACAGACGGGGGTCTCATATGGTTTTTCTTAGTAGACCAGTAGCTATAAAACAGTGTTAGAAAGTGGAAGATGCATTTTCAAATCCTGTCTGCCTTATTTAGAGCAGTGATTTTTTCCCCATCTCCTAAATGCATACTCTAACCATGTAACTTCCAGGATTTAGGACTATGGGGCAAGAGGGAGATTGACTTTGTAGCCTGATTGCTGTGGCCCTTGTGTGAGACATAAAAGAATTTAAGTTCAAGTCCCTGTGAATTTTGTACAGACTGGAACAGCTTTGAGAGGAGAGACTGAGAAAGAGAATCGATCCAAACTAGCCACAAGCATGATGGTTAGGGCATCATCCTGGAGAAAAGAGACTTTGGTTCAGGTCTGTAATCTCTCTCTTGCAAAGAAGAAACATGAAATTTAAAATTTGCATTACATATTTTCAGTATGCTGATGTTCAAGAGCTTTTTCCTAAAATTGGAGCAATTCTAAAGTAAGTTTAGATGATGAATTTGTTTTAAATAATAATAGCTTTTGCATTTACAGTTTTCCAGGCTTCTAGCTTATCTTTTAAAAAATGTTATGATTGATTGAGTTCACAGCTAAGTCTTCTAAAATCTCGATTTAAAAATTAGACACTAAACTCTTGAGGGAAGGAATTGGGCGTCTGACAGCACCATGGACAATTGCAAGGCATCTCACAATATCTAAAGGTTTGCACAATCAAGGCCCTAATCCTGTTTGCAGAGCCATGATACAAATAAACAAGTAACAAATCATCAGTTCCAGGTGATAGAAGTGTTTGGTTTTTCTGAGCATCTCCTCAGTCTTCTTTTCTTTGGGAAATATCTTTTTTGTATTTTTTCTTAAAGTGGTTTAACTGTTTGGCCTGCCTCATTGGCTAATGGCTCTCATTCCTCTTGAGTATTATTTTCCCTTATTTCTTTCAGAAACCACAAGGACGACAGCTAGTGATCAGATCGCTGGAAATGTATTTGAGGTTTTTAAACTCCTCAGAAGTAACTTGGAGTAATGAGTCACTTTCTACAGAATTGCAAAAATAGATACACTTGGTAGTCGATATAACTTTTGGCTCAACCCTCAAATTTATATTACGTGTCTTCTGACCCACAACTATCAAGTCTGCTGTCTTCTGTCATATTTTACTCACATATTTCAACAAACAGAACTTGTAAAACTTGGATGTTCTCTGGCAACATATCATAGTGAAGTATTTCAAAGGAATTTTGCTTGGGAAGAACCTAAACTGAGTAAGTATGCATTTTCTAAGTGTAAAAGAAAACTAAGCATGTGAAAACAGTGTTTCTTTACATTAGATTTTTCTTATGCAAGAAGCTTTAACTATTTTCAGTAAGTCTCCAGATAATTCTTGGGATGCCTGATTTTTTTCCCTACTTTGGCAGCTTAAAAAGGGTGTGGGAAGTTATCTATAGGTATCCTCAGCAGTCAGGTATTAAAGCAGTAGTTAAGCTTTCTGTAAGCTGTCTTGCAATATTTAAAGGCTTTGCACAATTATTGACACTCTTTAGCAGATCTTTTAAAAGATCACTTCAGTAGCTTTTTCAAGTAAAAAGGACTGATATCAGTATAAAAAACTGCCAGTACCTTTTTAGGAGTTTCTTATAATGTGTAAGATTTTAAAACATCACTTCAAGAGAGCTTTTAACTTGGTCATTTAAAGCTGGCTAATCCTCAAGACAATAACGTTGTTTTTAATTATGAATTCTGAATCATCAGCCTAAATTTTGAAGTCATTCACAGTCATCTCTTCTGCACATCAAGTGTCACAAGTACATTAGAATTATGCAAAGGAAAAGGTTTTGTGTGACAGTCTGTTATTTTCCTATCAGAAATGAAAATGAGTTCACCAAGTGCTAGAAACTTAAAGGCCTTATTTAGTAATCAAGGCAGCTGCAACAGGAGACCCGACATACCCAAGAGTGAGATTAATACAGAGATTCCTGTAGAAAACAAGTCTGACTGGCTTCCTTGCTCTGCATTAAGGCACATTTTTAGCACTATCTTGCTGCCACTAGGTTCCTAAAAGCAACCTTTGTATAGCAGAATGACATATAAAAACAACAAGACTCCAAAACTTCTATAAATTGTGATGTCAGTTAACAAAGAGCTGTGCTATTCCCTGTCATTTCTTTGAATTATTTGGTCAGAGTGGTGTTAGATTTGATCATTCAAAGCAATAAATGGAAATACCAAAAGAAGCCTATTGGAGGTTTGCTGGTGTGGTTCTACCACAAATCCTTCTAGCCTAGAACTGGTTTCTCTTGGGAAAAGAGTGACTTTTCTAGTGTCACTAGAACGTATTGCAATTCCTTAAGCAAAACAAGCAGTTTTGCCAAACATGCCAAAGCATATTTTTGCCAGTATAACACATTTCTACATTTGGACCTTTTTTCTGTAAAGAATTATTCTATAAATATAGGTGGGGGAGTGGAGGGGAGGGAGAGATAACCTTCACTGATGTTACTGTATCAGCATTTCTAATGTAGGCCAGTCTTTAATCATGTACCAGAAGGCATATGAAGATCTTCAAAGGATGGGTTTCCAAATAGCTCCATGCTTTGTGAACAGATATTTTACAGGAAGCAAGCAAGCAGGCTTTCCACTCATGGCATTCCTGACGACTCTCAGCATGGTGGATGTCTGTCCAAAGCACCAGCAACTAGCCTATCTGGTTCATGGTGTATTTGACCACCCCATTCTGGACTTCTCTTACATAAATCCCCAGTTTCCACTGTCTCCACATAGAAGTCACAGCAGAGTAGCAAAATACCTTTCGTCAAGGAGCTCCCAGGATCCCAGATGCATGATTTTCACATTCCTCAGAATAACAGCAACCATTAGTTATGTGTGTATGATTACAACCCCTCCCCCCCTCCTTCACCTCCAGCCCCAAACACACAACTTCTGTGGTCAGTCAGATAATCAGGTAGTGTGCCACAAGCCACAAATCATGTGCAAGAGTAGTAAGAAACCAAGTGAATGCCCCCATTGATTTTTGTGGCAGGGACCTAAACTCAAGGAACTTGCATGGGATCCTTCCATCCAGCTGCCCTAAATCCCCAAATGAGAGTTTGAGGCTTCCCAAGCTCTCTTACTTCATTACTCATGTTCCCTCCAAGCTCCACAAGCATTCTGGGTTTGTTCACCTAACCCATTTGACACTATGAGAAGGAAAGGTGGGTCTAGTACAGGAGTTTCTTAACTGCAGTGACCTTACTGTCTCAAGCATTTGAGAGTGAAAGGTCTCTGCAAATAACAGAAGTTGTGAAATGCATCCTCCCTTCGTCTAAGCTTACCCTTGTTTGTAAATTTGTGATTAAGCAGTGTCTTTGACTGGACAGACTGTATCCTGCCTCTCCTCCAGTTCAAGTCTATCTTCAAATGGCTGGTGTCCTACACATCATAGCCTAACTCTTAAACAGAGCCTCAGTCCCTTTGCTATGCATTCAGATGGAGAAGATCCAAGTTCTTCACCTTTTCAGGCCCTCACCCACAAACAATATTGTTCCTAGGGCCAGGCCAATTGACAAGTGGAACTGGTCACAAGTTTTCTGACAGAATGTTTTCCATCAGAAAGTGCTAGTTTCCCAAAGTCAAACTGATTCCATGGAAACATGAGAATTTTGAGGATTTTTTTCAAAGAATCCCAAACAGTTTTCTATGATCTTATCAGACCATGGCCCCAGTTCCTGGTCACCAACTTTGGCAGGAGGCTGGGAAAACTGAACTTCCATGTTCTGGGGGAATCCAATGTTTTCGACTGTTCATCCCAAACAAAATTTCAGGTACAAATTATTCGAACTGCTAGAATTGCCATAACTTGTGTAATGGCCAGGTAACCTACACTAGTAATGGTTAGAAGCCAAGAAAATGTTATGCCTGATTATAAAAGAAAACAAATTCTAACATCCTCCTTTTTTCCCCCCAATAACAAAACTTAGTTGCCTAACCAGAAGCAAATGACTCAAAGTCAATAGTCTCAGATTGCTCAGTAACATGGTCTTTCATTGAGGACCATATTTCCCAGCTGTGTGGAATGCAGCTGAATAAGATGGCCTGAGGCATGTCTGAACTGGTATTCAACACACCATCCAATGCAGTTTGTAATTTCAAAGAGGCTATATCCTATTCAGTCACATGTGGGTAGACATACTAGTGAAACTGTGCATGTTATCAAAAGAGAAATGTTTACTATGGACTAAATTATCAGAGATTAGACAATTACAACAACGAAAGTAGAATAAATTGAGAACTAGTGATTTACCAGAAAACTCATGCTACACAACTGTGAAACACTGTGAGAAGTATTTTGTGATCAGTCAGCAAAGATGGGATTTTATACTCACAAGGAACAATGCTGTACCTTAAATTGGGCATTTCTCAAGTTCTGAGTGATTAGACATACAGCCTTATTTGCATATTTGCCATAGAATTCCATCTCTAGGTAAGTGCTGGGGTGCTATTCTTTGTGTGTCATACCATGGAAACCTTATAAGAGCAGTTCTCTCTCAAAGCTATCCTAGCAGACAATTAGCAAAATGATGTTTCTTACTGGAGGGTCAGTCAGTACTTTGAATATGGAATTTTCTAGCTCTGTAGACCAAAATATAAACCTTTGCCAGGTCCTTCTGGTCTTCGGGGGGGTTTTGGCACATAGTGTTGTGTTACTGACAAAGAGTAAGCAGGACAGATTTGCTCCCACTTGAATGGCTTAAGCTACTCAAGTTTTCATAGAACAGACAAGATTCTGGCACAGATGTAAAAGATTACAGAAACATTTCTAAAGGATCAGAGGCCAAAGTGAGTTTAGTTAGTTTCTGGTAGCATGATGGCAAATGTGGCTAGCTGAATTATTAATGTAAATTTACTTGGAGCTTAGGCAAGAGGCTGTTTAGGCAGTGAGGAGGGGAGGGAGTGCTGTGTGATATCTTTTATTGGATCAAGTATATAGTTGAGAGAAGTTCAACAAGCTTTTGAGCACACACTGACCTCTCTCAGGATTGAGAAAGCTTGAGAAGATGGAACAGAAGCATGTTTATTACTCCATATGTAAATGAAACACTGTGCTTGAAGAAATGGAAGAGTGCTACAGCAACACTCCAGCCCTACTAGAATCTTAGGGCATGGGTACATGCACTATTTTATGAGTAAAATAACAAAGTAGATATTCCATTGAAACTTTTGTTTGATTGAGGACTGACTTTCTTGTACATCAATGTTCCTTATCCTTCAGGGTGACAACCCCTTATTTCTAAAGAAAAAAAAATGGACCCTTCCCTCCCTTTACACTTAATTTTAAAATGTAATAAGAAGCCTGCTTAATTTTGGGGGGGGAGAAGTCTTTCAAGAGACTGACATAGAAAAAAAATTGAAAGACACCCACTTGTTATTGCAGTGTAAAGTTCTGTGGGTGAATGGGACATTTTTAGATTTAGAGTCTAACCTGCCGGTCAAGAAATGCTGCTTTACAGCATAACAGAAAATGGTGTGCTTTATCTCCACTTTTCAGCCATCCCTGTTCATTTAATTGACAGTTTTGAAAGGAAACTTGTCCCTATGTGATATGAACTAAATCAAGTAGCTTGTATAAAGGGTTGTGTGAATAACTGAATTTTCGGTTCACTGACAAAGAAAAAAAATACTGGTTTGGAACAAAACCAGAATTTAATATTTTTTTCTGAATGAAATGAAAATACAAAGAACATTCCATTAAGCCCCAAACTAAATATGCTGGTGACTTCAAGGAAAGCAAGAGAAATTAAGAACAAGTGGTCTGAGGCAGTCTCCTTTCAGCTAGAGAGTGATTAGAGCACTGACCCGTCATGTAGGAAATGTAGGTTCAATTCTCTCCTCTGTCTAAGGAGGTTTGAGGCCACATTACACACTCCTACAACTGTCCTAACCTCCATGATATACAAGATTCACATGGGGGATGTTATGTTTCTCTTCTTGACATAGTACTGCCTTATTTGGGTAATTAAATATTCACTAGAGCAGAGACTAGAACCCTCCAGAGTTCTTCCTCTCCAGGCCAGTCTTTCTAATCAGCAATCCAGAGGGCACATCTACACAAGATGCTAAAAGTACTGTGCATTAATGCATCACAGTGAAAGCTGTGCTAATGCACCATAGAATTAATATATTGTGCATTAGCATTATGTCAAAGATGTGCGCGAGCACTACTGCGCAACAGAGTCAATTTATGACGCATTAAGTTAGGAGCTGTTATTAAAGGTACTAAACTTAATACACTGTAATTACAGCACATGAATGCACACATAGACATGCTCAGAAAGTAAGAACACATGTAACAGGTCAATGAAACTGAGTCAAAGTGGAACAGCCTGTGGCAAAATGGGAACTCCTCGACCAGCCACAGTGCTAGTCTCCCACCTGCCTCTGGGCACACCGCCTGCCTCTCTCACCTGCCACGCCTTGTAGTTAGATAATTATGGTCTTAATTAGGCAGGAGGCTGCCCTTTAAATGCCCTGTTCTCCTGGGCCTATGTATGCAGCTCCAACCACCTCTGTACTGTATCCCAAGCCTCACAGATGTTCCTAACAGCTGTGCTTAGCACTGGCCTGAGGCCAGGCCCAACTCTTCACAGTGTTAGGCCTCTGCTTTCCATTCAATTCCAGGCCACACTCATGCTGCCTCCTTCTCACTGAGGCCTCTCTCTCTCTACGGCCTCTCACACAGTCTCTCTCTTACCACCCCTTTCCGCGGCCACTCTCATACCACCCCTCCTTTCCCTGGGGTCACACTCACCCTGCCCTCACCCAGAGGGTCCTCAGCCTTGCTTCCCTGCACTCCCCAGCCAGCAAGTGCAGGGCCTCTCGGACATCTCCCACTGCCCTCATCCGAGCACTGGGCGGTTTGCCAAACACTGGTTTGACTCTGGTGTCTTGCTGGGTCCCTCACCCAGCTGCTCTCAAACAGTGGGGCAAGTCAAGAGCCCCTGATTATCTGTGGCACTTCCTCAACCGCCCCACTCCATTGGCCTCCGGCCCACCTATGACTTTATGCACCCAAAGACTTACCTTGACCTCACTCAGTCCCCATGCTAGCAGGACCTACTCTCAAGCCCCCTGCTCACCAGGGCCCCCATCATGCCCCTGTGTTCATAGGGCCTCATTACTCCCACTCTCTACTCACCCCTACCTCTGGGGCCTCTCAACTGCCCCTCTGCACCTCCGCCTCTACTCAAGCACATACTCCTCCCCCTACAGTGGGATCTGGGGTTGAACACCCCCCCACACACACAGGCTCAGGTGCCACGCATTGGCATGCCTGGCCAACCCGTCTCACTCCCAGGGTCTTGCACCCCACACAGGCTCAGGTGGCTGCAGCCATGCCTGGCCCCACTGCCTCCGATGACAAATAACCCACCCAGAGGCAGGGTCTGGGGTTAAGGTACCCCTCTTTGCCTTTCACCAGGGAGCTAACAGGCCTGGCATTTCCTATGCCACTAGAAGCCCCACCAAACCACCCTTCCCCAGCAGGATGCAGTTTTAGGTCATACCCAGGTCCAAGAGCCTCCAAACCTTCCCCCTAAGCTCCTTTCCTCACCTCTGAGTTGTTGTAGGAGCAGCAGCTCCACCAGGAAACATTACTTCAATCACATCAGGCAGCAGACTGCTGCCTCTAGCTCTACTGGCCTGGATCTAAAATGGCTGCTTATCAAAGCTGGGGCAACACCTGCCCCCAGCTCATAAAGTGGCAGACACGCAATGTGTTCTGCCGCCCCCCCTTCCCCCTTAACCTGGCTCCTGGGGAAGCTTTTCCCTGCTGCTCTGCAAGCAAACTCACACGGAGCTTGTCATAGCCCCAGAGTGGTGAACACTCCACTGGTGCTCTGCCACACAGCCCCAGCAGAAACAATTGATTAAAATCCATCCAAGTAATAGTTCTTGTTGGAGCTCTTGAATTTTATGAATTTTACATGTAATATGAAAGATAAATGCCTTTCCCATTCTCCTGTGGGCTTCAGTAATCTCAGGCAGATGAGAGAACTGAACCTAACTGTCCCCCATTGGTGACAGTTAGGGGGTGCATGCAGATGCATATGCACCCCCTGAGATTGGCAGTGCACCCCCTGACAGAAGCACCGCTGTGCTGCTGACAGCACCGATGGACAGTTGCCACTCACCACCTCCCCCACCGCTGGCACTGTCTGCAGGTGGTTGCTGATCACCTCTGGCCGCTGCCGATGCTGCCAGTGGCATCTGCAGGTGGTTGGCACTTCCCCCCGCCACTGACATCTCTGCGGCTGCCTGCAGGAGCTCCCCACTCAACACCACCATGCCACCACCTGCGGGTGGTCACCATGCCCCCCCAGCCTCCAGGGGCATGCGTTGTTCATGCTGTCCCCCCATCCTAGGAGAGTACTCAAACCATCAAGCTAGTGGGTAACAAGGCGAGAATACTACCACTAGATTCTTATCCTCCTCTTGCTGTGTTGGAAGTGTAACCCTGAAATTATTACTCCTCCAAAGCTATGCAGAAAAACATTTTAAATACTTTTAGGTCATCTGAAATTGTGTGTGTGATTTTTACAAATGGATTTCTTATTTTCTGGAAAAAAAATATTCTGCCAGCTCTATTTATACCAACCAGTATGTCACAGCTTGTGAACTACAACATACTTGTTGGTTTTCCATGGAGTGCTGTCTTGTTCCAGGGAACTGGCTTTCCTTGTTTTCTCCCAGCTGGATCAGAACAGATGGCAGAGGGAAACGAGACAGAGAGCAAACATAGATAATGACTAATTTTCAGGAAGAAAAAACCCCAAAACATGAAGCCCTGCACTAGAAACAGCTTGGAATACATAAATACTTTTTGAATATCATTCTTGCATATAGGCCATTGCAGTAGTTACCAGAGACGCCATCACATGTGGAAGGAAAGGCATACTCAAGGTAAGTAGGACTAAATAAGCACAAGTTTATGCTGCAATCCAAAGATGTGACTACAGTGACTTCCCCAAGCTTATTTTAAACTTGTTAGCTTGGGTAGCTTTATAAGCTTGGAGCTCAGTGTGTGGGTGACAGTAAACTATTTATTCAGCTGCTTGGGCAGATCTTCCCAAGTTTGATGCCCTGTCACTCCACTAGCAGTACCCAAGCTAGCTGGGCAGGAAAAAGCTAGTTTCAGGTGTGGCTACAAGAACCATTCCAGAAGGCTGAAGATACAATGAGGGGAACATCTGCCTTGGATCTTGTCCTGACAAATAGAGAAGAATTGGTGGAGGATGTTAAGGTTAATGGGAAACAAGGGAGGAAGAAGTCAAGATCTGATAGAATGCCAGATCCTATCTAGAAACAGGAGAACTTTGAGGTCAGCAGCACTAGGGTGCTAGATTTCCAAAAGGCAGATTTCAACTGACTGAAGGAGTTAATAGGCATGGTGCTAAGGTAGGACCAACTGAAGGATAAGGTCACCCAGGATGACTGGAAGTTTCTAAAGGGCACAATATTGGAAGTCCAAAAAGAAATTGTTCCAACACTATAGAAGCACATGACAAATGGTAAAAGAGCAATGCGGGTGCACAAGGTGCTTCCAGGATGCCTCAAATGCAAAAGGAAAGTATACAGGCAATGGAAAACAGGGCAAGTCACCAAGGAAGCATATCAGGAAATAGCACGAACCTACAGGGATGGAATCAGGAAGGCAAAGAATGAGCTGTACCTGGTGAGGGAGGTTAAAGACAACAAGAAGAGGTTCTATAAGTATGTTGGCCAGAAAGGAAAGACTAAGGAAACTGTGGATCCATTGTTAACTAGCCTGGGGGAATTCTTTATAGAAGATGCAAAGAAGGCAGAGCTAGTCAACAGCTACATTGCCTCAGTCTTCACAAAAAAATTAAGCTGCAGCCAGATTGTGACAGAACATGATCTAGCAGTGGCCATGATACCCCATGGTGGCCACCTTAATCCTACCCTGCTCAATCACACCAGCCTCTCGTAGTCTCACCCCTGCTTCCTCACCTGCCGTTCCTTGATGTTAAAAATAATAAGGGGGAACTTGCCTTCAGAGGCTGCTGAGCCTTCAGCATTCTCTGCTCCTCCATGTGCTCAACTTGGACTGCCTGACTAGGGGCTCTGACCCCACTAGACAGGGTCTCTCCCATGGCCTGGGGCTCAGACCCTGCCACACAGTCCCTCTTGGTGGCTTAGGCCCCTCTGGTCCTAATGGCTTTAAGAGCTGAATTCATGGATCTGCCCTACAGTCACTTCCATCCCTTATGAACATTATTTTGTCAATGCTCCCTGTCTCTGTAGGGGCCTCAGTCCTCTTGGCCTTAGCCCACCATTGTTCTGGCTACAGACCTTCAGACCTTGTTTTGGCCCAGCTTTCTCATCCTCAGCCCTCATCTTTGCTTTGCTCTCCAGGCCCCAGACCCTTTCTCCTTTCCCAGGACTCTGGCCCTGTGTCACATTGTCCTAGCCCCCTGTCTTCATAAACAATATAAGCTGTAGCCAGACACCTAATAAGGATTATCTGGATAAGGGAGAGGGCAAGCTGAGGAAGGAGATAACAAAAGAGACTTAGTGTGGTCTGAATAAATCCAAGTCAGCAGGGCCAAGTGAACTTCATCCCAGGGTACTGAAGGAACTGGCAGGGGAAGTCTTAGAGCCCTTGACAATGATCTTCACGAAGTTGCTGGAGATGGGCCAGGTACCAGGGGACTGGAAAAGGGCCAACATAGTGCCCATCTCCAAAAAAGGCAAGAAGGAGGACCCGGGAACTACAGACTGGTTCGTCCCACCTCAGTACCTGGGACATTACTGAGCATACCCATGAAGAAGGTCATTTGCAAGCATCTGGAGCAGGAATAGATACTAGCTAACCACAAGCAGCTAGTATGTATTAATGAAAAACAAATCATGTCAGAGAAACTTGATCTTCTTTAACAAAGTAACTACTTGGGTGGATGAAGGGAATGCTGTGGCTACAGTGCATCTGGACTTCAGCAAGGCATTTGACAAGGTCCCACATGATCTACCATAAACAAATTGGAAAAATACGGGGTAGATAAAACTACTGAAAGGTGGATAGAGAACTGGCTCTATAACTGCAAGCAAAGGGTAATTATTAATGGATCCATGTCAGAATGGCAGGAGGTTTTGAGTGGAGTCCCACAGGGTTCTGTCCTGGGACCAGTGCTGTTCAACTTGTTATTAATTATTTAGATGCTGGAATGGAAAGCTTTGTAAGCAAGTTTGCAAATGACATAAAGATGGGAATAACTGACTGCAAACAATGGAGGAGGTGAGTGCAATTCAGAAGGAGCTTGACAGATTGGAAAGTTGGGCCACAGTTAACAGAATGAAGTTCGCTCTGGACAAATACAAGGTGCTGCACCTCAGAAGGAATAAGAAAAAACACAAGGATAAAATGGGTGGCACATGGCTGGATGGCAGCACTATGGAAAAGAATGCGAGAATATTGGTAGACCACAGACTCAACACGAGTCTGCAGTGTGATGCAGCCACACAAGAGGTGAATGTAGTTTTGGGCTGCATAAACAGAAGTGTAAGGCCTAGGACAATAGCACCTCCCTACTTGGCACTGGTTAGGCTTCATCTGGAGTACTGTGTGCAATTCTGGGCCCCACATTTTTAAAAAGGATGTGGAGAAGTTAGAGAGAGTCCAGAGGTGGGCAACAGAGATGATCACGGGCTTGGAAGGCAAGTCATATGAGGAAAGGCTGAAGGAGCTAGGCATGTTCAGCTTGCAGAAAAGGGGCTTAAGAGAGGACATGATAGCAGTCTTCAAATACTTAAAGGGCTGCCATGAAGTAGAGGGAAAGCACCTTTTTGCTCTTGCTGCAGAGAGGAGGACACAGACCAATGGCTTGAAGTTACAGCAAGGTAAGTTTAGACTGGATATCTGGAAAAACTTCTTCACTGTTAGAACAGTGTGGCTATGGAATAGACTACCTAGGGAAGCTATGGACTCGCTGTCACTGGTGGCGTTCAAGAACAAGTTGGGCAGCCACTCTTCGGGGATGAGCTGGGCATAGCTATTCCTATGTTCCATTATGGGGATTTCCTATGCTTCTGAGTTTTGCTGGTTGCCCCCACCACCACCTCCTTTTCTGTTACATGTTAAGATGTTTTTAAGCCCTTCCCAGGGGCATTGGGTGTTGGCTACAGCCAAGGCTGGGAACTTTGACAGGGATGGACCAATGCTCATGCTGAGAACAGAGCTAGAGGGTCTTGCCCCTCCACTCAAACCAATTGCCATATTTGGGGTCAGTAAGGAATTTTACTCCATGGTCAAATTGGTATGGACTGTGGGGCAGGGGGGGGTAGGGGGAGTTGCTTTCCTCTGTAACAGGGAACATGGCCCTCTATGTGGGATCTTTTGAGCATATATTGACAACATTTCATAGAAGCAGGACATTGACTGCTGTGGTTCTCCTGCTTTACCTGTGGCAGGTTAGGGTGGATGTTAGATCCATGTTGTGTCAGGGTTGATGATAATCTTTTATAGAGTTTAGATTACGGTTGTATGGGATGGTTTAGATAGACACCCCAGGTAGGGGGTTGAACTAGTTGACATCTAGAGATCCCTTTCAGCCCTACTCCTTCGAGTCCAAGGCTGCTCAGTTTCTCCCAGCCTATTTATACCCCTAGCCCAGGCAAATCTGTTCTCTGTTCCTCCCACCAGCATCCCTGACCCAGGACAAGGCTGCTCTCTCTGTAGGCCAGCCTCTGGCTCTTTAGCTAGGCTCAGCCCCTTGAGTCCTTGACTTAACAGATGTTGCTTCCTCAGCCTGTAACTCAGGCACCCAGTGTGGCTTCCTAGCCATCCCTTTCAGCCACACTGAGTCCTCCAGGACTCTGGCAGCTACAAATCAATCAAAACCTCCTTCTGAGTCTCCCACAGTGCAAGCAAACATCTGCCTAGGAGCTACTAGCTCTTATAGCTTCCCTACTTACCCATGTTACCTGAATACCCCTTTTGCCACCCAGATCAGTAGAAGTTAGAGTCTTAACAGGAGTCAGGACCAAATTGAGCTTGCTGTTTGAGCTTTTAGTAGGCTGGGCTCCACCCCCTTTTGAATCATGTGGCCTTCTCCTTGGCAAGGGGTTCCTAATTATCCCAGTACCAGGCCTGCCCTCAGGTGTTGTGGCTTAATCTACCGACCTGTAGCCACCCTGCTGCCCTATACTCCTCCGGGTTTTCCATGACTGCTTGTTTTTCTGCAGATAGCTCCTGCCCAGCTGCCTACTTAATTGCAGCCTTCCAGTGCTGGTATCCTATCTAGTATGTAGCAGGGGTTGGGGGCCCCTGCTACACAACCACCTAATAAAGATTATTTGGATTAGGAAGGGGACAAGCTGAAGTATGAGATAGCAACAGGAACATTCAGAGAACTCTTGAGGGATCTGAGTGAATTCAGGTCAGTGGAACCTGATACATTCCATTCCACAGTATTGAAGGCAGAGGTGATCGCATAACCTTTGGCAATAATAATATTTGCAAAATAATGGGGTAAGGTACCAGAGGGTTGGGAAAGGGCCAGTATGGTGCCCCTCTTTAAGGAAGGCAAAAAGAAGGACCTGGGAACTACAGACAAGTTAGCCTCATCTCGGTACAAGAGTTACTAAAGCATATTCTAAACAAGTATATTTGCAAGCATCTGGAGGTGGGAAGGCTGATGACAAGCCCTCAGCATGGATTTACATCAAATCATGACAAACAAACTTGGTCTCCTTCTTTGACAAAGTAACTACTTGGGTGGATGAAGGGAATACTGTGACATAATGTATCTGGACTTCACTTCAGCAAGGCTTTTAATGAGGTCCCACATAACTTTCACATAAACAGATTGGAGAAATGTGTGCTAGACAAAACTACTATAAGGTGAATAAACAACTGGCTCAATAGTCACAAGCAAAAGGTAACTATAAATGGATCCATGGCAGGAGGTTTTGAATGGAGTCCCATAGGGCCACTTGCTGTTCAACATATTTCTCAATTATTTGAATTCTGAAATTGAGAGTTTTTTAGGCAAATTTTCATGCAACACTGAACTGGGAAGGTGCACAAACACATTGGAAGACAGGAGTACAGTTAAGGAGGATCTTAACTTTGGAAACTTTGCTGGGCTAACTTTGTTGGGCTAGAGCTGACATGATGAAGTCCTGACAAATGCAACGCCCTGCAACTCCGGAAGAATAATCCAAAATATTAATGCAAAATGGGTGACACCTAGCTGGATGCTGGCACTATAGAGAAGGATCTGGGAGTGTTGGTAAATCACAGACGCAATATAAATCTGCAATGTGATGCAGCCACACAAAAGGTGAATGCAGTTTTGGGATGCATCAATAGAAACACTACTCAGTACTGGTTAGGCTTCATCTAGAGCACTATGTTCAGTTTTGGGCTCTACATTTGAAAAAAGGTATGGGAAGCTGGAAAGGGTCCAGAAGTGGATGACAAATATAATAAAGGGCCTGGAAAGCAAGCTATTCAGGGAGGAGTTAAAAGAAATAGGCATGCTCAACTAATGGAAAAGGTGGTTAAAAGGGGACATGATAGCAGTCTTCAAATACCTGAAGGGCTACCATAAAGAGGAAAAAAAAAACGTTTTCCCTCTTGCTGAAGAGAACAAGACACCAAGCAACGGCTTGAAGTTGCAGCCAAGTACATTTACATTGAATTTCAGGAAAAACTTGTTTGTGGTTAGAACAGTGAGGCAGTGGAATAGACGGCCTAGAGAAGTTGTGGACTCTCCATGATTGGAGGTGCTCAGGAATAGGTTGGACAGATATTGGTTACGAATTATCTAGATTGGTTTTGGCTGTGCAGAGTGGGGAGAGAGGTAGCTTGGCCTCGAATACAACTGTTGGCACTGGATTCACAACCCAGCCACAATACCTTGCTCTGGGCAAGCACAATTTTCAGAGTCACTACAACTCCTCCAGTTGATAATAGGCAAATTTTATTGATACACAGTAATAGGAAATAAGAGCAATGCAAACAAAGTAAGCAAGATGATTACAACATACATTACCCAAATTCCCCAGTGCCCAGAATATACACAAGCCGGCTGGATGCACCGCTCGCTACACAAATGCCACCTTGAGGATCTTTGCTTGAATGTCTGATGTCAGCAACCTTGGGGGTCGGAGGCCAATGCCAACTGCCAATCTGCTGTTTTGAAAACTCCTCCTTTTGTATTCTTTCTCTTCCAATGACTCTTCATCTTTGGGCATCGTTGATTGGTCTTCCTGTGGTCATCATAGTGTCCATGTTCTGTTTTGTCAGCCAAAACTTTATTTTCATAAACCTATCACATGCACACACCTTAATTTGGTCATTTCATTTGAAACCGGAAATCCCAAAGGTTTTTACAAGTGTGTACTATAGCCCTGGAACCAGGCCTAGCTGTATTATGAAAATAAAATGTGGGTGTTTTCAATCTCCCAGGACATGTATATCCATTGGCCTCAAATACCCTGTCTTCCCTGAAGGCTGTGAAACTGTGACAAACAGGCTTTTAGAAATCAATCAACCCTTGCCATTCTCCTAAACCATTGTTCCAATACAGTATCTATTTTACCTATGAGCCAGTTCCTAACAGCAAACTTCTACATATAATTTTCTAGCCATCACAGTCACCTGGTAGAAGAGGGCTTAGGTTGGCCTCATCCTCACCCTATGGGGGAGTGAGGAGCCATGACCTGGCCCCAAGCCAGCCATATGGGGTGAAGGGGCATGGCGTTGCTCAGCCCCAGCCTGGCTGTGTGGAGAGAAATGAGCATAACCTGACCCCACAGAGGGAAGAGGAATGGAAAGGGGATGTGGCCTGGCCCAAGCCAGCTGTGCAGGGGGAGGGGGCATGGCCTGGCCCTGGGGGAGGAAAGGGATACTGCTTAGCCCAGCCTGGCCACAAGCAGGTGGCCTGGAAGGAAGAGGTCTCATGGCCCAGCTTAGACCTGGCCCATGGGGCTTAGAATTTTGGCAGCGGGGAGTGTTGGCACTACTGTCACTACTCCCCTTGCCACCACATTTCCCAACCCATAGGTATCCCTGTAGGCCATATTCCAAGGCTCTGTGGGCTGCATTTGGCTGGTGGGCCGGAGCTCAAGCACCCCTGATCTAGATGGAGCAATGCCTGTATTCTTTTATGGATATTTTCCATGCTTTTGGGCTTTGCTGGCTACACATGGGGCTGGGAGGGAATTTTTCCCATCCTGCTGCTACATGTATTGGGATGTTTTTTAAGCCTTTCTCAGAAGTACTGAGGGTTGGCTGTAGCCAAGGCTGGAGAGTTTGACTGAGACTTCTGCTGGGAATTAAGCTTTGAGGTTCCTGGATAAAGGATCTTGCCCCTCCTTTCAGGGCCAGATTGATTGCTATATTTGGGGGTCAGGAAGGAATTTTACTTTATGCTCACATTAGTACGGACTGTGTGGGCAGTAAAAAAAAAAAGCAGGGGTGCATGGTCCTCTTCCTTGGATCTCTTGAACATTTTTTAACAACCTTTGTAGTGACATGTTATTGGCCGCTATGCCGCCCCTGCTTTACCTGTGTCAGATTAGGGTGCTTCACCTTGTTTTAGTGTCTGGGGTGACTTTATAGTTTTGCTAAGAGGTCTGACAATGGATTTGTATAGGATGGTATGGATAGGGAGGAACCTGCCTCAGGCAGGGGGTTGGACTAGATGACCTCTGGAGGTCTCTTCCAGCCCTGTTTCTCTACGATTCGCTATGATTTTTTGAACTTCAGTCACACCTTTGGTTTGCCCTGTAGACAGTCATTAAGAGGCTAGGCACACAATGAAAGAGTTGAAGTGCCTGCTGTACACAGTTGTAAGTCACTCATTTGGAGGTTTTCTCTTTTTCTTTTTAACAGAAATATGGAACCATCAGTAATCTCTATATACTAACCCCTCGTGAAATGGCAGACTGAATATGAACATGTCTGAGGGGAGACAATGAAACCACAGGCAGGACTACATCACTCCACAGTCCTCACAGCTTCTGTAGAACATAAAGGTGGGTTTATTGGTCATTTGTGACTGCTCCTCTATTTTCTTCTATTAGCTGAAAGACAGGGTTTCAGTTGGAAATGCATTTTTACTGTATGTACCCAGTGCACAGTGGTAGGGTCTTGTTCCTTAGTTATGTAGGTTTATAGTGCAGTAACAAAGAAAAAAAGTCTGAAAAAATATTATACATATAATACACACCACTATTGAACTGAGAAAGGCACTTTTCTGTGCCTTTCCCTAGCATCCCAAATCTGGGGTGCTCAAGCCAATATCCACTGGATGTCTTTATCTCTGGCTGAAAGATTAGCAGTCTCAGGGAATTTTGGAGTTTTCCCCTTTCAGGGTACATAGACTTTGCAACATAATGTAAAAGTCAGTTTACTTAATCTTTTCCTGAGAGGTGGCTTTAAAAGGAATGTTGTATTACCGTTAGTTGACATTAATTAAGCTGATACATATGAGGGTTTAGTTATTTTCAGTGTATATGTCTAAAAGGCCACAATGGATCCATTTTTACCAGGTGAAAGGATAAGTAATTCAGGTTAGCTGAGGCTCAGCTATATGCCCCAAACTGTTTTCGAACTATCCTTCAAACTGGCCAGTGATTTTTTGCCACCAGAATCTACAGCATACAGGGCTCATTGGATGAAATACTGAAACCAGAAATAGCAAAGCCTTAGAACAGCAAGTCTATACAAATCTATATACTCTTTCTGGGCAAATAAAGGGGGATTTAAAGTTGGATCCAGCTTCACTGCATGCTTCAAAATTGTATCTTAAAAAAAATCATCAGATTACACGTCCTTACATGCTCTCATTTTGCTTTTCCTACCTTAAAAATGTCCCTGTCGTGTTAGCGAAGACATACTACATCAAAGGTAAATACAGACGTTTAGAAAGCCCAAGGCAGAATTGAAAATTATAGTCATCCGATTTTCAGTAAGCAGCCTAAGTTAGATTGGTAGAAAACAGTGTATACATTCACCCGTTGTGGGGGCACACAGGCTGCCTGCACTGGCTGAGGCCTGAATGTTGGGGATGCTCCTGCTTGCCTCCCAGCATGCCCTGTGGGCTGCCAGAGACTGCTGAGCACAGCCAAGTGCCCAGGTCACCCCTGATTGGCTGCCAGGTGTGGGCAAGCATGCCCCCATGCCCCCCTGCTCTCCCAGTACTCCAGGACCCTGTAGCTATGGGGCAAAAAAGCCTTGCAACACCCCAGGTGCCCATGGCTACATACCTGCCAGCAGTGGCCGAATTGCAGAGGTGACAGGGTTACCTCCATGCAGGCCCAGTCCTGATGGTCTGCCCTCCACAGCCCCAACCAACCAGAGGCGGACTGCCCACACTGGCCCATGCTGGCACGGGGGAAGGTCCATGCTGGGGTCTGGGGGGCAGGGTGCCTGGCTTTGGCCACTGAGATGTGGTGTGTGGAAGCCAGGGTCAGGCTCTATAAGGCTGTGCCCAAGCACAGGGGCACCGGGGTCCCTGGCTGGGTGTGCAGAAGCCAAGGTCAGGCTCTAGATGCAAGAGTCAGTGTTGGACTCCATGGAGCTGCGCCTGAGTGCAGGGGTTTCCTGGGCTCAGTGTCAGGTGTGTATATACATCGTGGGGTGCTTCATGATTGGGTGTGGAGGCACGGCCTGGGGATGTGGGTTGGTGGGATGTGGATAATCAGGTCCTGAGACTCGTGCAAGGCACACAAATGCCCCCACCTGCCTGCCTGCAGCTGTCAGATGGCTGGAGGCAGGAAGCAGAGCTGGGAAGAGGGTCTGTGCCAGCTTGGTCTGGGAGAGCTCAGGGGTGGGGCCTACTGGACGCTTGGCCCCAAGTGCAAGCTGAATGCTAATGTGCCTCCCTGTAGGGGTGGGATCACAAAGGAGGCTGGCATGCTTGAGGATAGCGAATCTATCTGGAATTGATAGGGGATCTGGTATAGAGGTTTGAATCACCAGTCTAACCTAAATCAATTAGGTTTGAATGTACATCGAACCAAGTCTATCTTAGACCAGATTCCACCATTTTTAAGATTTTGTGCACTGAGCTTCTGTAAGTTACAGATATAGATGGATTTCCAATCACTTAGACTGGCTTATGTGTAAGATCTGTACCTGGCACAAGAAACATATGCAAGCACCACATGCAGCACAAAAACAGGAAGCTTGTTGTTAGTTGAAACACACTTAACTCCTCAAGCTGTATCTAACTCAACAATATGATACCATTAGGAAAAAGAAAATCCTCATTGCTGCTGGTGATTGCTCTCAATTCTGCTCGTGACAAATTGTCTTGCTTAGAAAAAATAAGCCAGCAGCATTTAAGTTGACAGGGTGAAATGTCAGACTTGTCAGACTGCAATGCAGTGCTCTATCCCCTGCCACCAGGCACTACAAGTCTCTTGCAGTTTCATTAAATGCGAAGAGATCTCTTTGCCACAGAGCTTAGCAGCATCAGCAATGATTTCTATTTGCAGTTTAAATTTTGTTCCACTTCCAAGCATTTTGGAGTTCACCCACTAAGGAATGCAGGCATGGTTTTTATTACCTGCTCTATCTGAAATTTTTTTTTCCCCTTTTGACACTACTGTTGCAAAGTCACAAACGTACACAGTGCTTTACAAGAGACACAGTGCCTTGATCCACAGCTGTGCCAGGCCCTGGCATATGTTGTATGTGTGTGTAGGGGATGGGGGTAGAGTCTAACTCCACTTTTTAGCTCCTCTGGTCCAGAGACTGCTCAGTTGCTGAAATTTATACCTGTCTCCTAAAAGGACTGTTCCACCAGCCCAAGATCACTGATACACTCTACACTCCATGCCTCACTCATCTTAACATTCCCCTTACAGAAAAGGTGGGAAAATGGGGTGTAAAGTTTTGGCCTCAGCCTTTGTACCTCAGCTTTACAGTACTGGGGAGCTAGGAGAGAATGCCATCAGGGGGAAAATGTAGTCAGTTTGTAATAGGGAAATGTAGTAGGTTTGTAATAGGGAAATTAAGTAATTCAGCAGTGAAAAATAAACTTACAGCTTAGAGTTCAACCCAGATCTGCAACCCTGAGAGCCGTCCAAGAGGTGTGCATACCAAGCAGCCAGTCTTTACACCCCTGGACTTTATTTGTTCCAAGGCAGTGAAGAGCTCCTTTTTCCAGAGTTACAAGGATAAACATATATGCCTACAATCAGCAGACTGAACAGAAGGGGGATTTTTTAAAGTATATATATCAAATACAAACAGATATTTCTGCAAAAAAACCCTCAAAACTCACAAAACTGAGAATGTCTGAAGGGTTCTCTCTTCTTTTGATTGCCAGAATACAGCTTCAATATGTCACATCAGTTAACACATCACTCATTCTCTCTGATTAGTATCCTAGCCAGTATGATAAAACATATGTACTCATACAGTAAGAGATGGTACCTGCCTTCATACCATGCTAAAATGCTGTTTCTTGTGAGAAAAAAAAAATCTAATGCTTAGAAGTGCTTCAGCACAGTAATATAAGTATCCAGGGTAACAGCAGATTTAAACAAGGATGTTCTTAGCTAGACAGTCTCCTTTTCTCCTCCCTTTTAAGTAAGGTTGGCAGGGGCTCTGATTAAGTGGCAGAAGCCAAATGGTTAGCTGGATCAATTGAACTGGCAGATCCTATTTTAATAACAGTTTCATAGAATACATTAGTGCATTAATGTTTATTGTGGAACGTTACAGAACTACATGACATTTTTGAAGTTATGCTGAATTAGCACTGTAATTCAGTGCAACAGTCTGTGACCAGTACTGTAAGTCCTTCAGAGAATTGCTACTGCCCGTTTGTATTATCCTATTACCCTTAAACGGGCAACATAATTCCTCATTTGTGAAAAAACAACCTCTTTATGCTATGAGCAGTACCATTAAATTAATGAATACCTGCTGACTGCTGTAGATCTCTCTCATCATTGTTATCCAACTCTGTGAGTGTTGTTCAGGGGTTAGGTGTTACCGGTCATGTCAGGCTTCCTCGCACCATCAGGATACCATCTGTGGTGCAGTGTCCCTAACGAGCTCATTATTCCAAGGAAGAGACCACAGGCTTTGGTTCTAAGTAACAAAACTCAGCCAGATTTATTTTCCACAAACAAGCCTAGACACTAGCTTCCATGGCCAAGTGATACACAGTGCCAGCCAGGTCATTTGCAGGCATGGTACAGGCATGAACATAACTGTTAAGCCCAGTACAAAGCATTAAAAGTTCCCAGGCCCCTTTTTATACAGCAATCAAAATAACTTTGTGTTTGGTACCAAGTTTGCCTTTTGTAAAACCTACATAAAGGTTGGATTTTAAGAGCTTCTGTAGGAGTATTCAGTTTGTAATTTGATTGGCCCTGTAGCCTTCTCAGCCTAGGGTGAATGCAGTTGGTTTGTTTCACTTCATCTAAAACATGAAATTTTCCCCAGATGAGATGGCCCATATGGTGCGTTGTTTATTCTGTAAGGCTGGGGTACAGAAATTCAAAAAGCCCAAGGCAGAATCACTCTAAAGTTATGCCATTTTCTGTAAGAGGCTTAGTTTAGACTGGTAGCAAACAGAACATGCATTTGTCCTTTAGCTGGGGGGGGGGGGGGGCAAATCTTAGACCGGGGTCTGCCATCTTTAAACCAGTCTATGTGTGCTGAACTTCTGTTCTGTTACAAGTATAAACTGATTTCCAATCACTTATACCAGGAAAAGTGAAATGTCTGTACTTCGCCTAAGGGTCTGTTCCTGCCTTAAAGGCATACAAAGGGCCCCATACAGACCCTTTGCACTATAGTGAATTCTACTCAGATTGAAGGATTGAAATGGACTATTTGCTCCAAAGGGAATACCCTGGGTAACATGGTAGTGTGAATTTAGTCCCACATCCAGTATTACCAGAGCAGCTGTAGCTGCCTACTGAGATTACAACCTCATTGCACTAGAAACTATACCATACACAGAGACTATAAACTTTTCAGGGCAGTGGGGCTATGTGAATAGACAAAGGTCAGAGAAGGGAAGCTTTGTCATCGCCATTTAACAGAGGCTGAATGGAAGCACAGAATCATTCTTACCTTCTTACCTGTCCAAATTCAGAGAGGAAGCCTGTGGTAGAGCCCAGATCTCTTGTATCCTAATCCAGTGCCTTTTTCCACCAAGGCCTTAATGGAAGTTTGGCTTCTGACCTCAGTAAGCAATTAATGAACCCAGAACCCAACCTCCATAAACCATGGCCAAAACTTGTAGGTTGATATCCAAAGTTAATGGACTCCTGAAGGTGCCCAAAATGAGAAAAAAGGAACAGCAAACCTAAATTGTCACATTGCATGGCTTGCCTTGCTGCACACCTATAATTCAGTCTCCTTGCTATCCAAAACTGCAGCAAATCCTTTGACTTGACAGGCTGACATCCTATGAGGCATGGAAAGCCAGCCAACCTTGTCTGTAACAAGCTTCATAGTTCCCATATATCCACCCCAAATAGGCATGGGAAGGTGGGCAGCTCCCCAACTTGAAAAAAACCCTGAGTTAAAAGGCAAATGTCGTTCGCTGCCAGAGTACTGCCTCCTTCTAAACCAGCTGGCTCACTACTCACTTAACTTGGGCTATCTACTGACCAGTTCAGTTTTGTACTGATGGATCTTCAAAGGAAGCTTTGTTTTGGTGTGCCAAAAGATAGCGACTTTATAAACCTCTTTGTATGAATGTGAGGTTTGACTTCTGGAAGGATATTGGAAAACGCCAAACTTTAGTCCAGCTGAAGCTCTATCCCATGAAGAGAAGGCTCCCAAGCACTTATCTGCATGGCATGAATAAATGAGAAGGAATATTATAGCATCCCTGGAAACTAGTATAATAAGTAATGCGTGCAACAGCAGATGGGACCAGGGTGCAGGCTGTAGAGTTGCAGTGACTGCTAATTTGGGCAAAAACTCCCAGAATTCCCCAGGGATTTGGGGGAGAGGAGTGCAGGGGAAAAAGGAAAAGGAAGAGAGGAGGAGAGGGAGCTTGCAGCCTAAGCGAGAGGAAGAAGTCAGTGTTTGCAACCCCTGCACAAGGAGCCCAGCCAGCCCTACCTAGGAGGAGTGCACAGTGGAGCTTCGGTCCCACTAGCTGGGTCAACCAGGACTGTGTGGCCTGAAGAAGCTGGACTCAGAGTGCTCTGGGACTAAAGGCTTGTTTAAGAACAGCTCTGGCGGTGTGGGGTGAAAATTAAGGTGCTGACAGTGTTGTTGATGTTCCTTTATCTTTTACCTGTTCCCTCTCTTTGTCCCGCTGCCTTGCGACCCTAAACCCCATGATTTTTCTGTATGAAAGTGGCAATTTACCCTGTTTCTTGTGTCAGTTTCTGGTGCTGGGGCTGGCACACTAGCAACATGAACCTGTGAAAACTCAGACCAGTGGAGAAATAGCCCCAGAGCTGTATTAATAAGAAAGCCTTATGCTGCCATTTGGCTTCTGTGAAGTACCTCCAGCACGTTACCACACAAACCTTGCCTGAAGTATTCACAGCCTGCTGTCTAAGGGCCCTCCTCAACCACACAACATTTCTGTGAATCTAGCTATGCCATTTTGCTTACACGAAGATATGGTTTCTTACCAGTGGCTCCTACAAAAGAGTGCCCTACCTTTCAAAAGCAATTAATCAGGTTTCATTACCTCCAAATTGCTTTCTCTTAGCTTGTAATTAAGCAGTAATATCCAAGGACTCTGAAATTTTATAAGATAATTAACCATACTGAGTACTGTGTCCAAGGTAAGATGAACTGGTAGACATCATAAAAAAAAAAGTCTCTCTCAATGAACTGATCCCTCACTGTATTTCCTAAAATTACATTCAGCAGGGGTTGAATGTTCAACTAATAGTTCTCCAGAAATTAAGTGAATTTATTCTATCTATAAAAGACAATTGGTGACTTTAAAAAAGTATTTCCTATCTAAAACTTTCTGAAACAAGCAATAATTGTTAAGGAATTACTTTAAGCGAGCCTAAAATATATTAGTTTATTTTTATATAAAAGAGAGATGAATTGTTGTGTTTAAAATATAAACTATTCATATATATACCAATAATCTGTTCAGAGTTTATTGCATTTTATACAAGCACAGGAAGGGAAAGGTTTACATGTACATAAATAACTCTAATACCATAATATATTAGGTATGCCCAAAATAGATTATTGGATTGAGCTAGTGATTTGATGTTGAATTTAGTATATGAAAAATCAGAGGTGACATTTCCTCTCATTTTTACTAGCCACTCACAGCACAGTTTAGTACAAATTAAATATGCCAGTGAACAGTTTGTTTTGCTTTTTCTTTTTTTTTTAAGTTCTCCTCCTCTTCCCATAACCCATGGCACATAATAGAAAAACAGTTCACGTTATTCCAGAGTTGGATAATGAGAACATCATACATAGGGTTTATGTCTGCAGACTTTACTCACATCAAGGCATCAGACTCTCTCATGAAAACACGGGTAAAGAAATTTGTAAAGAATACAGAAATCTGTCTTGAAAGGGTACAATCACATATTTAAGTTATTTTATAATGTATTGTATAGCCCAAATGCTGTATCTCCCCATTTCCTGCGTCCATAAAACCATAATGGGAACCATAGTGAGGTAAGAAGTTTATGCTAGGAACTGCCATCTACAGCACAAATTGAATCATTTTCATAGATTCATAGACTGTAAGGGGCTGGAAGGGACCTTGGAAGATCATCAGGTTCAGCCCTGCTGCACTAGGCAGGAAAGACAGCTGGGGTCAGGTGACCCCAGCAAGGTGACCGTCCAGTCTCCTCTTAAAGATTTCCAGGGTAGGCAATTACACCACCTCTGGAGGGAGTTTATTCCACAGTCTGGACACCATGACTGCAAAGAAGTTTTTCCTAGTGTTAAGCCTGAAATGGCCTTCCTTGGAGTTTGTGGCCATTACTCCTGGTTTTCCCCAAGGGTGCCCTGGTGAACAGCTGTTCGCTGAGGCCTTGATGTATTCCCCGACGTAGAGATAAACTACTATCAAGTCCCATTTCTGTTCAGTTTGTGTTTCTCTTTGGAAGCAACGGCATCATAGCAATGTTTTATATAGTCTATTGATTTTGGATTGTTTACTTTTTCATGGCAGACCCTAAAGCACAGTGCTGAAATTAAGCAATACATAGACTCCAAAATAAAATGAAAATAGCATCATTTTTAGTTTTCCTCCCCTCCCCCAAAATAATGCTTTAATTAAGCTCTCCAGATGTGCAAGCATTGCTTGTATTCATTGTCTTCCATGGTAATGTAAGTCATCTCATGATAACATTTACATCCTGTTTAAAAAAAAAGTTTTATATCTGCATTATATTTATCCTCACATAAAAATAAACAGGGATCAGTTGGCATACAACTGGGACATGGGTAGAGGAACTTTAGCAAAGTAAATTATTCTTAAACTTGCTTCAACTACTGACTCAAGTTTTCAAAATTTCGGAAGTTTTCATTTAAGTCAGGGATGTCAAACTAATTGGGTCCTGCAGGCCACATTGGGCTGCGAGGTTTGTGGGCTGGATCCAGACTGAGGGGCTTCCCATGAGCCAGACGACCTGTGAGTGGCAGCCTTAATTCCTCAGGATTTCAGAGGTTTCCATAACAAAGGAACATCTTGTTTCTGTTTAGCTTCTTTGCCTTGATAGTTTAATCCAAACTAAAGTGGGTTTTCAAAGTTGGTTAAATTAAACAGAAAGGGGTCAGAAACAACTCCACTTGTAGACTAGGCAAGCTATTAAATCCACTTGGACAATGGAACGTAAGTGCCTTAGAAAATTTTGCCCCTGGCCTATTCTGAGGACAAAATGAGAGGCCTTCCTGGAGACTTACAGCACATTTTCTAAAGTGTGTTTACTTTTCTACAGGTACTGTCTTTGGATAGAGATCACCTTTAAAAGGAAACATGGATTTAATAAATTCAACTGAACAAAACTATACTTCAGAAGAACTATTTAAAAGAATGACATCCAAGATTGTTGTTTCAATTACTCTGTCTGTGCTTGCACTAATGACAACTGCCATCAATTCTCTAGTGATGACTGCAATAATTGTGACAAGGAAACTCCATCACCCTGCCAACTATTTAATCTGCTCCCTTGCAGTGACTGATTTTCTAGTTGCAGTTTTAGTAATGCCCTTCAGCATTGTATATATTGTAAAGGAGACCTGGATTATGGGGCAGGTGGTATGTGACATTTGGTTGAGTGTTGACATTACATGCTGCACGTGTTCCATCCTGCATCTTTCAGCTATTGCTTTGGATCGGTACCGAGCAATCACAGATGCTGTGGAGTATGCCAGGAAAAGGACACCTAAACACGCTGGCATCATGATTGCAGTGGTGTGGATCATATCCATTTTTATCTCTATGCCTCCTCTGTTTTGGCGACATCAGACAACTAGCAGGGATGATGAATGCATCATCAAACATGACCACATAGTTTTTACCATTTATTCCACATTTGGAGCATTTTACATCCCCCTGGCATTGATTCTGATCCTTTATTACAAAATATACAAAGCAGCAAAGACATTTCACAGAAGAAGCGTCAGCCGGATTGTAAGGGAGGAGGTAAATGGACAAGTCCTCTTGGAGGCGGGTGAGAGAAGCACCAAATTGGCTTCAACACCATGCACAGTTGATAAGTCATCTGATCCCTTGGACTGTGATAAAATTAATATCTCGTTACGAAGCCCCAAGTCTGAATCCAAACAAGATAAAGCCTGGAAAAAACAAAGAATCTCTAGCACAAGAGAGAGGAAGGCAGCAACCACCCTGGGCTTGATTTTGGGTGCATTTGTGATCTGCTGGCTCCCCTTTTTTGTAAAAGAAGTAGTTGTTAACACCTGTGAGAGATGTCACATTTCAGAAGACATGTCTAATTTCCTGGCATGGCTGGGATACATCAATTCTCTAATTAACCCATTGATCTACACAATCTTTAATGAAGACTTTAAGAAAGCATTTCAGAAGCTTGTGCGATGTAGGCAATACCTTTGAGTGTGTTTGTTCTTATTATATTGAACCTGCAAACTGATTTTTGTGTGTGTGTGTGTGTGTCTGTGTATATACACACACGTGCGTGTGTACACATTTATGAAGACTAGGACTAAATATGTTGTGTTGAAAAGGCATTAAGACTGCACCTACATTTTAAGCATATGATTTTTGTACCAGTAGCACCTTGAAGTGCATGTTGTCTAAATTTTAAAAAGATGGGTTATTTGTGATGAATGTTGGGCTGGAAAGGGAGGGCTTCCATATACATTTGTGCCCCTGATCCAGCTAAGATGTATGCTCCTGTCCAGTTTGAAGCACAGTAGTAATCCCACTTAACTTGGTGAAACTATTCACATGCTTAAAGTTATGAATGAGTTTAAGTCTTTGCAAAATCAGAACCTAAAACTACAAGGTTAAATGCTAATTTCCTTGCTCAGTGAAAAAAGTGGCAGACGTCAGTGGGAGTTTTGACCGAGCAGAACTCCTGAATAATGTGGTCCATACAACAGTTTTGAACAGTAAAATCGTACCTTTAAGGTAATGGCTCAATCAGGCCCACAGTACAAAGTCATGCCACTCCAGCCTGCTTTCCAAAGATGCAGCATTCTAGCACTGGACCCTGCCTCCTTGTCATCCTGACACCTCCCTGTTTCCTTTGCTGTGAGATATATTCCTGGAGCTCCTGGAGGGGCACTACCTGTACACTCCTCACCGTAGAGCAGGCATTTAATGAAAGTCAAGCATTTTGTGTCCTCCACAGTCCAAATATTTCCCTAAGCAAGATGAACAAGCACAGCCAGAGCTCTTTGTAGGAGTAGAATACACAGAATATTAGAGGCTATGAGTCACTGTTTCAGCACTTAGAAGAGATTGGTGGTTATGTTAAGCATCAGATTTCATATGGCCATGGAGAGGAAAAGCAAGAGGGAGAGAGACCATCCAAGATGCCTGCCAGCTTTTATCCCGTTTCCTTCCCTAGATGCCAGCTACATGCACAATTCTTACATAATCCAAGGAGGGCTGCTCTTTGGAACCCAAGCTCCAGAAAGAGAAGGCTGAGGGAGGAATCCTAACCCAGAGGTGGCTCTTAGATATTCAGGGAAACATTTACTAACACCTGTGCAAAGCTACCAGTCATACCAGCTCCACTCATTCAAATGCAGACCTGTGACTAAAAGCCATTGTGCGACTGTTCTAAAAGTAAGAGTTCGGTGGTTCACAACCTTCCAAGGAAAGATATGCCAGTTTGCCTGTCTAAACCCTTTATGGCTGCATCCACACGAGTAGATGTGTGCATTTGCAGCAGCACAAATAATAGCGGCACAAATTTGTGCCCCTACTTTGTACCGCAGTGCGTGTCTCTGATCATGTGCTTTGCAGCTGGACAAATTGTCCCGCTGCTCCATGTGCTGCAGAGAGGGCTGGCTGGGGCACAGGTTCCTCAGTATGAGGCTAGCTGGCAGACAGCCCCCATGCTGAGACACCCTGTGACCCAGCCAGCTGGTAAGTGGCACACGGAAATGAGGGAGCAGGCAGCCCTGGGCTCTAAAGTGGAACCCCTGCACTGAGTTATGCAGAGACATGGGAGCAGCCAGCCCAGGGCTGCCTGCTCCCATCTCAAGGCACACGGTGCCCCAGCCAGGCAGGGTGCCTCAGTGCAGGGGTTCCACAACACTTGGAGACTGGGGACTTGGAGACTTCCCTACCTCTGTGTTTGTCCCAGCACACACCACTTTGGTGTGCTTTGTGCTGCTTTTTTCTCCCCTTTTTTTTTCGCTACCAGAAACTCCTGATAGCAAATTTTGCCCCAGGCCTGCAAATGAGCAGTGCCATGCATGATTTAACAGGCAGCGCATGCAGTTTGTGGCACCGCAAAATGGTTTGTAGCATTGCAAAGAGGTTTACGGTGCCACCAACAGCAAGTCTGGATCCAGCCTGCTAGTCTGTGCTCATTGCCAACCATTCAGTTATATACACGAGTCACTGGCATCTGGGCTACTCTGAACCCCAATGTCAGATACAAGCAGTTGCACTGCCCTCCAAAAGAGTCCTGGTTGGTGAGGAGAGGGCACCTTTTACCAAAGCCTGAAGTACAATACATTTTCACAGACCTTGGTTTAAAAAATATTTCTTCATTAGAAGTCTACTCTGAGTTTTTGTTTCTTTAAAAAAAACAAACCTCAGAGACAGAATTTGTGCACACATTAAGTAAAAAATCCTGTGTGTAACCAAAGGAGAGCAGTGCTGTTTTCTACATGTCTGAACCCTAACTTTAACAGCTTTCACTGTTTTGTCAATTAAGTGCCAGTTCAGACAGTGACCATGAAAGAAGCTTTTCTTACAAAATGACTATCAGGTTTGAGGTCTGTCATGTATTTAACTTATTTGTTTCTGCCACATGAAACCTACAGCCAGTGTTCTACCTTTACCACCAGCCTCCAACTGAGATGTTATTCAAAAATGTCAACAGTAGAAACTGCAGATTTGCTTTACTGTGGATTCAGCCAAACCATGTGGGAATCCGACTGAAAGCTTAGCCACACCATCTACTGTAGCTTAGCAGTAGCACAAGTAGATTTTGAAAACACAAAGACATGCCAGAATAGAACATGGTTGTACATAAATATTCTTCATGCTTATGGTAACCCAAAGCATTTTGCTACCATTGCAGTCACCGTGTACACAGTCTCAGAAGCTACTCTGTCCTCAGCAATAGCTTTGAGTATTATACTGAAGGAGAGAATAATTGCTTGAAACATCAGTTGTGACCTGTTTTTTATGAAATGTCCCATGGAATCCAACTTTCTAATAGGACAGACTGCCACAGGAAGGTAAATGAACCTCACCGTAACATCTCAACTGAAGGACGTCACTTCCAATGCTCCCCTGGTACTACAGTCTCCAAAAGAGATACCTTGGGGTGAGATTTGAGCTCAGGAACTTCTGACTCAGAAGTGTGAGTTCGGCCAACCAAGCAGTTGTGTATGGTACCCTTACTCAACCCATTTTCATAGTGCTTGCTGAGGGGTAGAATATGTTATATTTCCACTTGTGAGAAGTTTGGTGACACATTGCAAAAGCAAATTTGAGACAAAAATAGGTATTGCTGTAGAGAAAGATACTGAAGCTATCACTTCTAAATATAATAGATCAGGCTCAAAGACTGGAACAATCTGTAGATAAACAGAAATTAGCTGTCATTTCTGCACTGTTAACAGTATTATACTCTGAATCTAATTAAGCTGCTATACATTTCTCAAGATGCAGGGGTGGTTTCTTTTGTATTGTTTTCACTGAGCTTTATCTGCTCATTGTTGAGCACCTGAATGGTGGAAGATGTGACTACAAGTTTACATTGACAAGCAAGTAATTATTCTATTAAAAGCACTTGCAGATTGTGGGACCATCTTTTTTTTTATTGTCTGCCTGCCTACCTTTCATCACTCCTTATTCTCTCATGGAGCTCAGTACCACCATTATGACACAAACAGTCCCCATCCATCACTGCTATCATTGCATCTATCGAGTGTGTCCAAATGAGTGTGCAAGTGTAATTGGTGATGCCGCAGACCACTCATCTGTGGTGCTTCAAATCACACACAGTGCACATGCAGGCATTCATCGCATTGCTAATTTGCAGTATGGTGGGTTTTTTGACACCAGGAGATCCTGGTGTCAAAAAAACCTGCATCAGTAAACAGGGTGGTGCACATGGCAGCAGTGTGTGCCACCAAAAGCCAGAGCCTGGCCATCCACAGCCACGCTATGGCTGCTGGCCAAGCTCCAGATGCCTGAATTACCACCACTAGAGCTCTGGGAGACCTACAAGAGCCCAGGTAAGGCTGCTGCGGCCAGCCTCTCCTATCCCACCCAGGGCAACTCGCTGTGCATGAGAGCACACATGCAGAAGCATTCCCCAGGGACAATTAGCAGCAGCACAAATATGTGCTGCTGCTAGTTGTCCCTGGGAATGCATGCTTCCAGTCATGGGGATATGCCCAGAATGTTTATCCACCTGGACAATGTCTGAAAGAAACCTTGATTTCTCTGTTGAGTAAATAAGGGTTAAATGTTCTGATCAGATGATCCCGCATCTGCTATATTCAGACTTTGGCTTTCACCCACCCACAACATATGCCATTAGCAAAGGAACACTGTAAAGTGGAACACTGCTAACAATTTGGTACCTGAATTGTTTGGGGGGGTTTTAATGAAATGTAAGAGAAGGAGATGCTACACAGTTTTACTTATTCTGAGGAAAAAAAAATTAAAGAATTTCCTTGCTGTAAGAAAAGTAGCTGTTGGTGAATAGAAAAGTTTATATACCCACCAATTTCTATGTATATATGTATCATTATATACAGCAATCAATCATCTATATATATTGATCAATATCAATATCAAAATTGATCAATGTTGATATTGATCTATTTTTCACTAAGATATTTATAGCACATATCCTTTTTTAGAATTGCTTGGACAATGTGTGATCCTGTTCCCTTTGCAGCTGCTCTGTTAGTACCCATTCATGGCTTGCCAGCCAATTTTGATTTTTGTTTTAATTTGAAGCTGGATTTGGAATGCTGTCCAGCTCCTAGTCCATCTATTACAGCAAATCAGAGCTTAAAATAGCTGAACAGGCCACCCTTTGCACACATCAGCACATTGATGAAGGCAAGTCCAAAACAGATACATTTTTTTTTCTCTCTTATTTCTCCATCTTTTACCTCTTATCCTTTATTGTTGTCCTTTTCCTCTGACGGTCTTTTCCTTTTCTTACCATAATGGGCAAAGGAATTGTTGCATTTATTTTAATGATGAGGTTTCACTTGTTTGTTTAAAGCTATAGCATAAAACATCCACGCAATCAAAATAAGCTTTTGGACAATCATTATCCTCAGCCATTCTCTAATGGTTTGAAACACTAGTTATTTCTATGTTAATAGCTCTATCTTTGTGCCTAGTAGAAAAAAAAATCAGATGACAGGCAAATCCAAAGTACCTCTCAGAATATATTATATTATGTAGTCCTTAGAATCCAATATACTAATACTGGTCTGTACAACTGTGGCACTATTTTTTTCCCCTCCACTGTGTAGAACAATTTTCTTTTTGAGGATATGAAGATGGCCATTAGAAGATTTATAGAGATTACAGATGAAGTATTTAATGCTGTATTATTCTGTGCTCCTCTGAAGATGAGGAAATAAGATCAGTGCATAAGGCAAATGTTCTGTCTAAACAGCTATATATTTTGTCCAAAGTGGTTTTTGCCTGTTGCTGGATAATAAGAGCTGAGTATTGTTTGAACTGTGCCACCTGAGGGCTAAGTCTCTCCTGCCTACACATGCATTAATGTGCCTTTTCTAATGTGCATTACATTTAGTAACTCTAGGTCACATCTACATGGGACACTGACTGCTCAGTAGCCTGTGACTACTGCACAGTAGTGCCACATGGCAGAAAACATGATGTGATGCTACTGTACAGTGGTTTGGGGCTTCTGTGCAGTCAGCATCATGAAAAAGCTGTTCCTCGGCACTACTGCACAGTAACTCAAGTTTGTACAAGTACTAAGTGACTGAACAATAAAGACTGTACAATCAATGTCTCATGTAGACACAGCCCCAATATACTAAATGAATGCACATGAGGTTTCACTAATGCACAGTAACACATTTGCATGCTTTTTTAGTGATGCTTAATGCTCAATAGACATTTTACTGTGCATTAGCATAATGTCACGGTTTTTTATGTTACGCTTTAATGCACAGTAAAATAGTCTACTGAGCATGAAGGGTGCACCAATAAACATTTTCTTGGCCAATACCAATAGCTGATTATCAAGCAGCCATATCAGCCAATACTGATCCGATAACCAATTTGGTTACATGTGACGGTAGAGGCTGCTGGAGCACACCAAAAGAAAAAAAGGTTTATGTTTACTGACGTAAATATAAACCTTTTTTTTTTGGCATGCCACAGTAGCCTCCAGTGTCATATGTATTAGTGTCCTGGTACTTAAATATAGCAGCAGGGGCATTTGAACCAAAGCTCATCGAATGAGGTTTAGTTCAAGTGCCACCACCACCATATTTTAGTGCAGGGACACTGATACAAGATACTGTGGCACTTTAGAGTGGCTCTGAGAGCTGCTCTAATTAATTGAGCTCCATGGCCAGAGCAGAGCTGAGCAAGGCAAGGATGGATGTGGGGTGCCTGCTGTGAGCTCAGGGCTCTGCACTCTGCTGCCTTTGCCCCAGGAGCCCTACACCAGCTATGCATCCCCTGCCTGCCTGGCAGTGGGGGACACAACTCGCCACCCTCACTGCTACAGAGTGGGCAGGGGATGTGCAGCCAGCACGGGGCTCCCAAGGGAAAAGCAGCAGAGCGGAGAGTCCTGAGCCCACAGCAAGTAGCCTGCACAAATCGGGGGGGGGGGGCATATGCCCCCCTATAGCCTCCCCTGGGGAGTGTACACAGTGGTGGGGAGCCACCTCCACCACAGACAAGCCACCCATGGCTCCATCCTGGTCCCCACCCCAGACCTGGGTCCCACGCACCGCCCTGGCTGGGCAGTGCCCCCAGCCCTACTCCCTCCCTCACCATTGGGGGGAAGATTGAGGCCCCCATGCCCTCCCTTCCTCTGCCCTGCTCACCCCCATAGATTCACCTGCAGGGAGCTGCTCTCCATGATGCCTGGCTATTTTCCTGGTCGTGTGCACACATGTGGCCATGCACATGCACACAGTGCCCGCTACATCTCACTCCCTACAGCCCCAAGCAGGACCCCTTGCAGACTAGAATGCTGCCCACCTGCAAGGGGAAACCTGCTGTTTCCTGAGGGAACCCAGGCACCCAGGGGCCCCAGCCCCATGGGGGAGAGAGAACCCAGGTAGTAAGCATTATCAGCTACAACTGGCAAAAAAACCCGAGAGCCAATAATGTAAATTTCCCTTTTATCATTGCCAATGCAAGATGCACCTAGTATATCAGTACACCTCTACTGCATATTAAAGTGTACATGTAGATGTACCCACAGAGTAGTTTAAATGGACCCAGGGTAACTACCTTTGGTACCAGTACCAATCTAACTGTAGCAGCATTGATCTTAGCACAGGCTACAAAAATCATCCTAGGGATGAGCTGAGCTCTGTACTGGCAATAGCTGTAATATGCAAGCTACGTCATTTAAAGTTAACTTGAATAAGCTTGTACTGTGTTCTGGTGTAGGCATATCCTTAGAGTATGATGCACCTGTAATCCAGTGCCCCCCTAGCTCTAAGAGGGGCCATTTCTTCTGGGTGGCCTTGGGTAAGGCAACAAGTCACTCCCTGTCCAGGAGTCATATTTGTATATACCTGTTCCTAGGGTTAGCTGAATCTGTCACTTCTGTTAGACTAGGTTGCTTTAAGATTTGCCCACTGATATCTACAGCCACTGTCTCCCCTTATATATGTGGTTTGATAGACAAGGCAGGTTTAAGATGTAGCTCAAGGTAGAATGACAGGTCCCAATTTCGTATTTCTCTGCATACCTACTTTGGCATACAATCCCTTCACCTCCACAACCTCCTTCTGAATCATATCATGAATCATAGGACCAGCCTTTGTATCATGAGAGATTTTAGTTATCTCCTTCTTCTTCCCAATTGCCAGCCATATCCAGGAAAATAACGCGAGTGGGGGCCCAAGAAATCGTGAGGTCAGCATGAGATGAAATAATAAGAAACCAGGAGAAATTCCAGTTTTTAAAGCCTTTCAGATGCATCTGGGACATATTTTTAAGATTGCTGCTCAACCATAAGGACCAGACTGTTTTTTTTAATGATCACTGAGTTAATCATGCATTCACCCGATTCCAGGAGGCAGGGATATATTAAAAAAAACCAAATAAACATGCAATCTCAGGCGATGCAGTGTGGTTTTTTGCCAGAAGGCAAAGATACATATCTTGGCTACACAGATGGGACAGGAGAAAGTCAGCATAATTGGTATAAAACAGTGGTTCTCAACCCTTTTAAACACAAGACACCCCTTAGAAAATGCCAGCTCTTAGTTTTCACTTGTTTTTTTGAGTGCAGGAAAAGAATAGAGCAATTCTTCTGTTGCAAAACACTCAGGAAGACCACAACAGGGCAGAATGTGTTTCACGCTGCGGATTCCTATTTGAAATCTCTGGCTTAACTTGTGAATCACATTTGCACACCAAACAACAGTAACATTGCATGGCATCCCACAGCACACTTAAAAGGATCTCAAGAAACCCTGGTTAAGAATCCCTGCTATAAATAATGATGATTGCTGCATTAAACTCAAACACTTCTTCTCAGTATCAAAACTGGTAGCTAGGCAAGTCAGTATTGTTAAAGGAGCAAAAAGATCCTATATTACATAAAAAAATCTAGAGACTAAAAAAAAAACCCTAAATGTCCATCAGTTCAGTTGTTTGAAATATGAATTTTATAGCCCTTGAAAATATTTCTACTAGAAGCACATGTTAGATAACAGAGTTTGCTTTGTAAGTCAAATAAGTGACATACTGTTGAACTGCATATTAAAAATCTTGTATGAGACAGCTAAGCCAAAGAAAGTGCTTAAGTGGTGAATCACTCTAATTGAGTAGTGATATTTTTAATCCAGTAATAGTTCAAATCTATTGCATCCACTGTTGAGGGCAGATACAATTTTGACTCTGGTTTTGAAGAAAAGATGGTATTACATAACAGATGAACAGTATTAGCAAGTTCATTTTCCTTTTTGCTTACAAGCCATGAGTCATTTTTCACTAAATTAAACACAGTTCTTTTCTTCCTATATAAAGTTGCCTTGTAAAGTTAAGGCACTGGCTTTATGATCAAGCTTTAAAAAAAAGCAGTAGTTATTCCTTTTATGAAATTAAATAATTAAGGCAGAATGAGAAGAGATACTCATCTTCCACACTTTAGATCAAGAAGCAATGACAGACAGTTCCTTCAGGACCTCCTGACTCTTTACTGGTAACAGCCCATAATTTGAAGGTTATGTCTAATTTGAATGACGGTGGGCATCTGGCTCACCACAACACTAGTCAAATAAGCTTCCAGTGTATTACAGAGCTCCATGAAACAGTCCTCATCCCCACGGACTAAGAGATCAACCAGCCCTAAAGAGAGTCTTCAGTTCTTTCTAGGCTGAGAAGAATTAATGGAAGACAAGGTACTTACATATGCTCTCCCCCTCCTACACATACCTCCTGATGCGAGTTTGGGAGCAGAGTTGGGTTTTTAAGTAGCCACAAAATACTACAAACAATTCCTAGGTAGCATGGGGCTGTGTGTACCCACATAGCTCTGACAAGTTAGTAGCTTGGCAGTGCACTTGCAAGGCAGCTTAAAGCTTGGGAAAAGTCAAACAAATATTTGATGCAAATCAAATTTTGCCCTAAGGCTTCTTTTTACCAACCTCAGAAATAGTCTTCAGTGTCTGTCTTTGTCTTCAGGGTACATCAGATTATGTCCAGTATCCCAATGCAGTCCAGTGTCAGCTGCACTATACCTCACAACCACTGTCTGGTCTCTTCTAGTGGATGTCTATATCCTGTCTGTAACATTTGTTTTCAAGGCATGAAGAAACAGTAAGGAATCAATCTTTAGCTGCCTGCCTTTTAGTTTGTACAGAGGCAGTCATTTTAATGCCATACACGGGGGACCAAGCTGGTGATGGAGAACCCTGGCAGACTTTTCAAAGCTGGCAATTGCCCATACCTATACTGCTGAAGTAGCCAGTGCTTTGAGATCCAAATAATATTTCCCAATCTGCACCTGATACTCAACAATTAATCACTTGAGAAATGTGACAGTTCCACAGGGCACAAGGTAAGCCATTTAAGCTGCAGCCTTAGGTGGCTGTTCACAGACTCTGCACCCTTAAATATATCTCATAGCACAGAGCAATGACTCATCCACGTTGCAGAGAGAGAGGTCATGGGATTTCCTTCGGACATGAAGAAAGAGTTGAAAAGTCAGAATAAGGTCAGAGAAAAAGCTTCAGACTCACATAGTGGTGTTTAGAGAGAGGAGAGAAACTGCAGACCAGCATAATCAGACCAGCAGACCAGACCATCTATAGATGCTTCTCAAGCAAATCCCAGGACATCATTCTCCCCCTGTACTCGGCCTTAGTGAGGCCGCAGCTGGAGTACTGCGTCCAGTTTTGGGCTCCACAATTCAAAAAGGATGTGGAGAAGCTTGAGAGAGTCCAGAGAAGAGCCACGCTCATGATCAGAGGTCAGGGAAGCAGACCCTACGATGACAGGCTGAGAGCCCTGGGGCTCTTTAGCCTGGAAAAGCGCAGGCTCAGGGGTGATCTGATGGCCACCTACAAGTTTATCAGGGGTGACCACCAGTATCTGGGGGAACGTTTGTTCACCAGAGCGCCCCAAGGGATGACGAGGTCGAATGGTCACAAACTACTTCAAGATCGTTTCAGGCTGGACATAAGGAAGAATTTCTTTACTGTCTGAGCCCCTAAGGTCTGGAACAGCCTGCCACCGGAGGTGGTTCAAGCTCCTTCATTGAACACCTTCAAGATGAAACTGGATGCTTATCTTGCTGGGATCCTATGACCCCAGCTGACTTCCTGCCCTGTGGGCGGGGGGCTGGACTCGATGTTCTTCCGAGGTCCCTTCCAGCCCTAATGTCTATGTCTATGTCTATGTCTATAAGGCATCTTTGGGGAAAAAGGAAAGAAGTTCACAGGAGCCTCCTAATAGGGTATATCAGCCTCAAAGGAGCTTTGACTTCACTGGGTCATACCAAGGTGCATGCTCACCCCAAGGCCATTAAGCTACAAAGGCTGACACTGAGGAGTGAGCCCTCTCCTGCCACTCAGTCACCTTGCACTCAGCACCTTTGCTTCCTGGACTCTTGTCACTGAGCATCTAGGGTACTCCTGAACTCAGCTGGTCCATTGCTTTGTATAACTACATGGGTGCCCTTTTGGGCCTGGGTGCCCTTTTGGCTCAGGTCCATTGCTTTGTATAACTACATGGGTGCCCTTTTGGCTCAGAAAACGCCAGCTCTTAGTTTTCACTCATTTCTTTTACTACAGAAAAACACCAGAGCAATTTGACTGCTAACAAAGAACTCAGAAAAACCACTACAGAACAGAGTGTTTTTAACACGACTAATTTCTATTTGAAATCCTATTGGATTTACCTTGTGCATTATGCATACACACCTAGAAGTGCTAACATTGTATGGCACCCTGCAGCACCCTTGAAAGGATCTGACACAGAGGGGAATCTGCAGGGATATAGTCCCACTGGAAGTCTAAGGGAGTTGAGTACCTAAATGCCATTTATGCCCTTGGAACTCCCCCTCACCCTCATAATTGGCAACCCTAGGGTCAGGGAGATCTAATACAATGGGTATTATGTAATTCTAAGGCAAAGCCAAATTCTCCTTTACACTGGAGCGCGTAGGAAGCGCACACACAGCCTTTGGCAGAGAGCCAGGAGAGTGAACATATCTAATAAAGAATGCATATCTTCCACAAATACAGCCAGGTAGGTCAAACTACAGTGGTGTCCATGGCCTCTGTTGGAAGCTACCATATTTTAAGCCAGACTTGTTTTTTCTGTCTTTCCTTACTCTACTTCTATCTCCAGCCCACTCGGTTTAAAACTAAAACATTTTAGAATCAAGCCCACTTTGCTTTCCTGCTTTTTTTACCCTTACCCAGAGAACCAGCAATGAGTTGCTGAAATGTTCTTAAATCTTTAAACCACAAGTGAGAGAGATGGAGAGAGAAAAGCTACTCCCTAGCTTCAATAGAATATAAACTGAGTAACACCCCTCCAATGCATCCCTTCCATTTACCACACTCCACATTCTGACAGTTCCCACCCACAGCAAAATATATCAAATGGATTAAGGACAAGAGCCAGTGTACATAGAAAAAACAGCTATATTTATTTGGAACAAAAGAGCTCATTTGAAAAGTGTTTGAGAATAAAGGCAGCTAAGAAATCAAAGAAAAGATGCAGCAAAGAAAGAGAGTGGAAGCTGCAGAGAGGAGATGCTGAAAGGGGTTGGAGAGGAAGAGCTTCTAGATTGCGAACCATTCAATGAACGAAATAGAAAAATACAATGGAGAAGTAATTCCTAAGTGCAGGAGAAGATCTCTCATCTATGGTCAAATGCTTCCACCCTTATTCAGGCTGAGAAGTAGGCCTGTGCAAAGTGGATAGTATTCGCTTTGGATTCAGATTTGGCTGATTCCAGGGACAGTGATTCAATTCAGTGATTTGAAATCACTGTCCCAATTCAGTTCGGCCAGGGCAGGCCCGATCCCCCGCCCCTCTCCCAGGCCAGCAATGGCTGTTCTGCCTGGCCCAGCTCCTGGCACTTGTTAAAAAAAAAAGCTCCAGCGCTCACTGGGTGCTGCCGGGTGGGGGTGGGCCTGAGGGGCTCTGCATGAGCTCCCTGACCTCCCCCTTTGCTCCCCCAGCCCCCCATGGGTGCCCGGCCCAGGCCAGCTCCAGCCCTTTAAGAAACAAAAAGCCCCAAAAGGACTCACCACTCCTGCCAGTGGGGGGGCGGTGATCCATGCTGCCGCCCCACTGCCACACACCACGTGGGAGGCTCTGCATGAGCCCCTGACGTCTCGAGGCCACTGAAGAAGCAGTAAGTCCGGGGGCTTTTCTCAACTTTTTTTTCTTAAAGGGCTGGAGCTGGCCCAAGCAGGGCACCCGTGGAGGGGCAGGAGGAGCAAGGGAGCAGGTCAGGGGGCTCGTGCAGAGCTCCCCATGCAGCATGGGGCAGTGGGGGGCAGCGGGGATCACCCCCACCCAGCAGCACCCAATGAACACCGGGACTTTTTTTTAAAGTATGGAGCTGGGGTGGGTGGGGCAGCCATGGGGAGGCTGAGGGGGTTGGGGGGCTGGCAGGGGTCCCCCCATGGTCCCCTCCCCCCTCCCCCAGACCCTCCTGCCCTGCCCCTAGTACTTACCATTCGGACTCAGCTGTAGGGACTGCCAGAATCATCAAAACTCTCCAAATCTTTTCCAAAGACTTGGAGAGCTTTGAATCAATTCGGACCTTTAAATTGGTCCTCTGATTCGATTCAGATTTGGAGATGCAGCCACAGAATCTCCTCCAAATCAAATCAGCACCCAAAGGTTTGCACAGCTGTACTAAGCAATACCTTGCTGCCTCAGTAATAGTTTTACTTGCTGAAGGCAAAACTGCACCTGAAGCTTCCGCAAACACATAGCTACTTATAGCAGGACTCTCCCACAAGTGTAACAATTGAGAAAAAGCCAATTAATAAAGGTGCAACTAATGAAAGATTTGCTGTGCTTCACATGCTGCAAAATAACCATCCAGTAAAATAATTGGAGAGCTCTGACAGCCCTACCTCAAGATCTGTGGTTGTCATAGGGGTGCAGCAAAGAAGTCTCTTCAACCATACGTTCAGTTAAGGTGCATCCAAAAAAAAGTAGACAGAAGAGTGGCAGACAGCAGCCAAGGTGTGCCACATGGTGCCCCCCCAAAGGATAAATCATAATAAAATGTCAAAGGGTCCAGAAGCTCCGTTCCAAGGTTTATGACAAGATGCACAGGAAGGACTCAGACTTCTAAGATTTAGGTAGAATTTAGGCACTTAAAATTAGAAGTATGACCCTGAAAACCCGAGTTAGATGTCTGGAAGTCCTATGTTTTCACTAGCAGAGTAACTTAGGCTCCTTGAGTTCTGCTTTGGCGCTGGTCTGCAACAGGACAGAGCAACTCAGAGCCCTAGAGGTGTCTAAGCCCTTTCAGGATCCACAAGATAAGCAGGGGAATGATAAAAGTGCTGAGTTCTGTACTAAACACACCAGCCATGCTTCCTTTCATTAAAAAACATTGGGCTTGTGCCCTCTCTTTCACTCAGTGAACTCTATATTTTTTTGCTCCACAGTGGCTCATCCACAACAAGGTAAAGAGTTGTCCCTGCCTGTCCCTCACCCCAGACTATCCGATAGGTGCGACTACTAAACCCCTTTAGGCTGAGGAGGAAATTGAAATAAGGTATCCCACTTCCTTAGTGCTCTAACCACTATACTGAAAGGGGCAGAATTTCAGACATGAACCTCTCCGGCATTTCCTATGGACTAGGTAAACAAAACCCTTCCTGTCCAGTATAGTGTACCACTGTGTAAATCCCTGAGGCAAATTCCAATGTTTAAGGCTACCTTTTGTGGGAGCAGCCTGCTAGCAGCTCCTTTTTCTCAGTCAGGGAACCTCCAGATTGAGTGTTGCTGAACATAGCTCCAGCACGTGGGAGAAGTGATCTGGTCAAGTAACCACCTCCCAAATTAGAGCCTAGATTAGGTACAGATGTTACATGTACCATGCAATAAGCACACAGAAAGATCTCTACATCATCAAACAGACATTCATGGCACATAGAGCATTTTAAAAATAGCAGGTCCTGCTTTAAGTTCACCCTGGATGGATGTGGTATCAGGCTAAAGCTGCAGGAATTAAAGGGCTAAGACAGGGAGACAGTGGAGCCCTTTGCTGTGTGGCCTCCCCAGTTTGCTGACTCAGGTCTTGGGGAGGCCGGGACCACGTCTCAGGGGGACTCCATTCTCCCCCCACCCTCCGCCCGGTCTCCTGATGATTGCAGAGCCATGCACACCTTTTGGCTGCACTGGGAACTGAGGGAAAGTGGGTGAGGAAACAGAGCCCTTTTGCCATGTGGGCCTGTCCTGGACCCCACAAGACCTGAGCCAGCAAACTGGAGGGGGGCCTCAGAACAGGGGGTCTCCATTCCTCCCTCCACCCCCAGTCCCCAGTCCCCCGTGCAGTGAAAAGCTGGGTAGTTCTGAGCTGCAGCTGTCAGGAGGCTGGGGCAGAGGGAGGGAATGGAACCCAGCCCCATCAGGACCCAAGCTGGCAAAATGGGGGGTGCCCACATGGCAGGGGGCTCCATTCCCCCTCCTCACCTCCCAGACACCAGCACTGACAGCAGCCAGCTGGCAGAGGGGCAGGGCTGGGGAGAGGTGCTCTGCTGGCTAGTCAGAGATGGCCAGCTGCTTGGCTGGGCTCCGCTGGGCTGGGCATTCTCCAGCAGCCTCCTGGGAGGTGTGTGGGAGTGCCCCTTAGCCTGCTGGCCTCAGCCGGTGCAGACAGGCTTTAATGATCCCTCCCCACAACAGCAAGTGTCTGTGCTGTTTGCTCCTGACCTAACCTAGAGCGCATTGAATAAAGTGTGATGCGTAGAGTGCTTCTGCCTCAGGCTTTGCGAACGTCTGTACTAAGCCTTATAGATCAAAACTAGCACCTTAAGCCTCTCCCTAATGCTCCCAGAAACTAGATTTAATGCACGGTCCAAAAAAGAGTGCATGCATAAACCAACCAGTCCGTGTGGTAAAAGAAAGACGTGCCTTGCTAGAGAAGTGTAGCTAGAGAAAGGCCACTTCTCCCAGTGCCCCAAACTACAAGCCAAGTAGCAAGTGGCATCACACTCCTTTGATAAAGGGGGGTGTATTATTTCCACGCATTGCTTCCCATGCTGACAAGCATTATTTCAGTCTTCTGTGGAGTGGGCTTCAGGCAGCTAGCACCCTTCTGAAGGATAATTTCATCAAGAAATGCTCAGGTTCACCAGCCAGGGCAAACAAGGTAGAGAGGTCAAGCTGGATATGTTTAGCAAGCACAAAACATCATTCAATCCACTCTTGTTCTCTTGTCAAGAGATGACAAGAGAGAAGCTTGTTGTAATACATAATGCAAGACACTTCCTGCTCAAGCATGGCTTCTCTTTGCTCCTCTTTGAGGTAGAAGGAAAAACACCCTTTTGTGACTCCAATTATATATAGATGTTTTGGAGCTCGCTCAGGCTCTGAGACAGCAAACTGGAATTCCTTGGTTCCAATAATCCTCTGGGGGCAATTTGAAGCGAGTCACTCTCTATATTGAACTCACACGGTGAGTACTTAGGGAAAACATTTCTATTATAACAATACCACTCTGCAAAGGGACATCTTTCCATCATCCTATGCCCCTCTCTTTTTTCTCTGCCTCTGCACACTCCAGCCTCTCTCCTGCTCTCTGGGTCTCCCATCCCCATCATTGTGATCTTGGGTCTAGGGCTGCTGTTTTCAGACACTCATTACAGCCAATCTTAAACAACTGCCCCTGAATCTTTTGTGTTGCCAATACACCAGCAGGAGTAGTTGCAGAGCCCAGGCTCCAACCAGGATCACAGTAGCCCTTTGATAATAGTTCTGGCAGGTGAAGCAAAATGGAAATCAACTCCTGGCTGAGCATGTAGTCACTATACTATCCATGCAGACAGCATGCAAAACATGTGCTCACCCTCCTAAACTGTAGTTTTATTCGGACACCTTGGTGCACAGCCAAGAATTAATTACTGTTTTCTGGTTTGGCAGTTCCCCCTAGTGGTTTATAGGGCTCATTACACACATGCCACTTAAAATTGGAGCGAAGTAATTGGGAATGTCTGCATGCATATTTCACATACCTACTGAAAACATTGCAAAAGTGGTGTATGTTGCACATGCAAAGGGGTTGGAGGACTCCCCCTGCTCTTACCCATTGCTACATGCTCATCAAGAGCACTCAGCAATAGCTGTTTTATCTTTCAGACACTCATAAAAGCTCAATTCTTACTTCATAAAAATGAACTATGACTTGCCCACAACAATTAAGATCATACTAAATAAAATTGGACTTACAATGGAGGTATACAGTTCTAAAGCTGGAGGTATACAGTTTTAAAGTTAGCTGTATACCTCCAATAAGGGCTACAGCAGGATTCATGGAGCTTTACCTACATGCATGGTTAACATACTTGGAGAGAGGAAGGAGACAGAAGATACATTGCCTTCTTACCAAGTCAATGGGACTGAATAAAAAAAAAAAAACCTTTCCCATCAATCATCCCTGCAACAGAACCCTGTTCACAAAGTCAAAGAGAGCAGGCTGCTTGTGGGAAACTATTTGGAAATGAGAAGGAGCTGAGTCAAAAAAGGGCTAGCTGTCAATAAACTCTCCAGCTAACAGGCATCAAACCTTTGGGCTGTTTTCTCACAGCAGACCAAGTCAGTCTTCCCTGCTTTTCTCTGTGGTGTATTATAAGGTGTTTCTGGTGTTCCATGTATTGTGAGTTGTAGTTGCATGCAAGAGCTTGAAGAGGCAATTTTGAAGATTCCTTGGGTAACTGTGGGGAGCAGTAGGTACACTGGAGGGTAGGGCTAGGATTCAGAGAGACCTTAAGAAATTGGATAGGTCCAATAGGGATTGGACCAAAAACACATCATTAGGTTCAATAAGGACAAGTGCAAAGTCTTGCACATAAAATGAAACAATCCCATGCACCATGCAGCAGGTCTAAAGAAAAGAACCTGGGGTTAGAGTGGGTAATAAGCTTAACATGAGCCAGCAGCGTGCCTTTGTTGTGAAGAAGGCTAACAGCATACTGGGCTGCATTGGTAGGAGTCTTGCCAGCAGACTGAGGGAAGTGATTATTCCCCTCTATTCAGCACTGGTGAGGCCACATCTGGAGTACTGTGTCCAGTTTTGGGCCCCCCACTACAGAAAGGATGTGGACAAACTAGAGAGAGTTCAACAAAGGGCAGTGAAAATGGTGAGGGGGCTGGAGCACGCGACTTCAGAGGAGAGGTTGAGGGAACTGATCTTATTTAGTCAGGAGAAGAGAAAACTGAGAGGGGATTTAATAGCAGCCTTCAACTACCTGAAGGGGGGTTCCAAAGAGGATGGAGCTACACCAGGGGTGGGCAATTATTTTGGCTGGAAAGCCACTTACTGAGTTTTGGTTAGCTGTTGAGGACCGCAAGCATAGCCCCACCCTTTGACAAGCAACCTGCCCCCTGGTTGCCATTTTGGGACTGCAAGTCCCACCCCTAACCCCTGATCTTTGCCACCAGAAGTTCCTCCCCTTGTCCCTAAAGGTAGTCCTTTTGGGAAGGGGGTTTGCCATCTTGGAACTGGAAAAAAAATTATATACTAAAGCTCAAGCATTGACAATAATATATTTTAATTTTATTTTAAAATATGTTTTTGTCCTGATTTGTGTGTTTGTGTGGTGCATATAGCGGTGATTGCATAATAGCTTAAATGAAGTCTTATTCTTGTATATTGTACAGGTGGTGTGGAGGGGTGTGTGGGGGTATGGGTGGTTGAGTATGGGGTTTGTGGGGGGTTGTGGGTGTTTGTATGTAGCATGTAAGGGAGGGTGTTGGGGTGTATGTGTGTATGTAGGGCGTGGGGGTTTGTGGGGATGTGTAGAGGGTGAGGGTGGCTGGGGCAGGTGTGTGTGGGGGGTGTGAGTGCATGTGCATGGTGGTGTGTGTGTGGGCCCCCCTCCTACAAACATGCACCCCCCATTGCTCACAGCCCCTGCAGCCAGCAGCAGCAGCAGGTGGTCCCAGAGCCCCCCTGGCAGTGCATGGTCCCAGCAAGCCCCAGGACTGCACATAGCTGGGCAACTGGCTCCATTGTGCGGGGCTTACATGCCCAAGTCCCATGACACTAGGAACAGGTCATGGGGTTCTGGCAGGGCAGAAGGGTGAGGGGCAGAGTTGGCCTGGCTCCATAGCATGGCTCTCACCACCGTTCCCTATTACCTGCATGTAGCAATGAGTGGAGCCAGGCTGCTGGTTTCATCATTCAGAGCTCCCCCAAGGGCTCAAGTGGAGAACCCAGGAATTGCATGTGAGCCCTGCATGATGGAGCCAGGTGGACCTTGCACTCCTGCCAGCCCATGCTCTGCACTCCTGCCACCCTGCCCTGGGTCCCTGCCGGACCCAGCCCCAGCTCTGGGGCACCGGCATGAGCCCTGCACTGTCCAGCTGCCGCTTTGCTCCCACCCATTGCTACCACCACTACCCCCACCTCCCTGCCTAGACCAACACCACACACACACACATACATATGTATGCACACCACCACCCCACGCTTAAAAAAATAATTCAGTGATCTGAGGAAGGGCCCTGTACGCTACAAGAAGAGGCCACAGACAGCAACGGACCTCCCCCTTTTCCCTGCCAGTATGATGCTCAGCCCAAGAAACACAATGTGAGCCTCCAGGGCTACTAGTTTCTTTACTGCTTGGGCCTCAATGATCTTGGCTGCCCCAAGATTAAAAAAAAGAAAATAAATAGATTTTGACTGCACCTAGTTCCCCTTCATCAGAGACACTCTGAGTGCTCCAATTGAAGGATGGGCCTAAAATCTGGGGCTCGGCATGGCCTGCTGAAACCCAAAGGGGTTTTGGCATGCCATGCCAAGCCCTGCATCTCAGCACCCCAGAGTCAAGGCATGGGTAAGGTGCACTCTGGAACCCAATGGCACTTGGCATTACTGGGGCCAAAAATAATTTTTGTGAAGGTCCCTGGGGCTGTTCTGGCTGGCTGATGGGCTAAGTTACACAACTAGTGTTAAACTCAACCATTAGGGTTCCCACATCTCACACAGGATGCTATACCACAGAACAGGGTGTGCAGCATGGGTCTGTAAAGCCTGACTTCCCAAAACACTATCAAACCCCACCCTCTCTGCATACCCCTATAGAGGAAAGTGGCAAAAAAAAACAACATTTAACTGCCCTGTGAAAAAGCCCTGTGCCCAGCTGGAAGAGTGCACAGGTGGCCACAGATTCCCGTTTTACTGGTCAGCCTCATGCTCAGCCCTGAACAGTTTATGCAAGCCTGCACAGGGGCTGGCTTCTTCTAAGGGATCAAATGGTCTCAGCCACCCCAAAATGAAAAAAAGAGAAAAAAAAACATTTTAGCCAGGCTGAGATGCACTACAGTCTTGTGCACTACAGAACAGAGGCAGCCCAGTGGGCCTGAAAAGCCTGACTTCCCAAACCACACCCCAGCTAGAAGAGGGGACTTTGGGCATAAGATGCCAGACCCTCTGCAGGCTTGTATAGTATGATGGGGGCTGAGCTTGAGGTTGGCCTGTAGAACAGGGGAATTTGTGGCTGCTTGTGGCCTCTTCTGGCTGGGCACAGGGCCCTTAATTTTTTTTTTTTTTTTTTTTTTTTTTTTTTTGCTGCTGCTTCTTTTATAGGTGAGGTGCGGGGGCTGGGGATTCATAGTGGTTTGGGAAGTCAGGCTTAACAGGCCCATGCTTCAGCTCATGTTCTGTGCCCCGGAGCCTGGTGTGATTTCTAGGTTAGCTGTCTACTTTAGGCCTTGAGCCCCCTATAATAGCCCCTGGGTGCTGCAACCATTTTATTTTGCCCCCACCCCCATACATGCCAAATGCAGTTAGGCTCCAGAGCATGTCTGAGCAGTGCCATGGCTCCATGGTGCAAAGATTCAGGGCTTGGTGTGGCATGCCCAAACCCTTCGAAGTTTGGGCATGCTATGTCAAACCCCAGATTCTGGGCCCCTGCCTCAGGCAGAGCCCTGCCAGTGTATGAGGAGGAGTGTCTCAGCTCAGCCATTTTTTTTTTTCATTTTTTTTCCTTTTTGGGTGGGCAAGACTATTCGGGCCCTCAGTCATAAGAAGCCAGCCCCCCTGCAGGCTTGCATAGTTAGTTGTAGGCCGAGCATGAGGCTGGCCAGTAAAACGGGAATTTTGGCTCTTCCAGTTGGCCACAGGGCCCTGTCACAGGGCACTTAATTTTTTTTTTGCCTGCTGGCTTCTTCTATACAGGGGTGCAGGGTGTGGGGGGAAATTGGTAGTGTTTGGGAAGTCAGGCTTTATAAGGCCCTGGTTTACCCTCTGTTGTGTGGTGTGGAGGCCTGTGTGATGAACTTGGAAGCCTAGGAGTGTGATTTCAGGTTTAGTTGTGTATCTTACGCCTTTAGCACTCAACAGTAACCCCTGAGAGCTGCAACAATGTGGGGGTTTTTCCCCTCCCCAATGTATGGCAAGTGCAGTTGGGCTCCAGAGCATACCTGACCAGTACCATGCTTCTGGGGTGCAAAAATGCAGGGGTTGATGTGGCACCACACCACGCCAAGCCCCAGATTCTGGGCCTTTGCCTCAGTTAGAGCCCTGGCAGTGTCTCAGGAGGGGCATCTCAGCCTGGTCAAGATGTTTTGGGTCTTTTCTTATTTCATTGTGGGGTGGCTGAGACCATTTGGGCCCTTGGGCATAAGAAACCAGCCACTCTGCATGCTTGCATAGTATATTGTGGACTCAGCAGGAGGCTGGCCACTAAAATGGGGGAATTTATGGTTGCCTGTGGCCTTGGGCTGGTTGGGAGATAGAGGAATCCATCCTTCAGCCTAGCCTGTTGTCCCATGAGGTCTGCTGCTTGCCTGGAGTCCAGATCCAAGATGTCACAGGTTTACTCAGACTTGTCCAGCTCTCTAAACCCACTGCTGCTCTTCTATTTGGGTACCAATGATTCTGCCAGGGATTACTCTGAGCAGATCAAAAATAGCTACTAGGTTCTGGGTACAAGGGTGAAGGCTGTGTGGGTATCTGTGATCTTCTGCTCAATCCTTCTACCACTTAAGGAGTCTGAGAGGGAAAGCAGACCAACTGAGGTGCTATGTGGCTTTGGGGTTATGTGTAGTGCCTGGATGGCAGAAGGGCATGAGTCTAGGCCTCTCCTTGGCCCCGTCCATTTGATAAAAAGCCCCTTCCAAGGTTTTTTCTGCCTCCCAGAGCCCCCACCCACTGCAAGCATAGCTAGGATGGGCTTGTCCCAGGGCTCCTCAGCTATGTCCCCAATTTTTTTTTTAATTTGGGAGCAGCTGAGATGGCTTGGCACCTACTACAGAATGCATCCAAGACAGAAGGCTGACCTGGCTTTTTTGGGGGAGCTCATGGTCTGAGGATCACAAAATATAGATGGCTTATTTCTGGTATTTGTGTGTTTGACTTATGCTTCTTTTGTAGTGACTCCACTCAGGAAACAGGGGTCTTACCAGGATTTGTGCTCACAGCTCTGTGTTGGGGATTTTGTTTCAAGTTTGGCTGGTTTCACTGAGGGGTGGAACCAACCAAGCCCCTTCCCCTACCTCCTCCCCACTATGCAGCCCCCGCACTATGACCAAAGGGAGCAGTGAACAGAGGGGAAGCAAACAGCGAGGGAGTTGGCTTCAGGTGGGAAAAGGAAGCTCTTGGGAGTGGGGAGAAATTCATTATATACACTGATGTGTGGTTTTTCATTTTCTTTTTTCTGCCCTTGTTTTGTTTTTGTTTTGTTTCTTTAACCTATGTGGCTTCCAGGGAGTATAGGATGCATAAATGGATCAGCAGTTGTTGCTAACAGAGGATGTGTCATGGACATGTTCCACTCGTTCGTCTACACCAGGTACAAGTTGGTGTCCATCTTGGAGGCAAAGCTTGAAGGTATGGAAGCACAAGTATCCATGCTGCATGGTATCACAGTAAGTGGAGTCTTCTTGGATAGGATTCCTAAGGATATTTGCCTAGAGAGGCCAAAGGGAAAAGAAGAAAACAGTAGCACATGATGACTAGAAGGAAGGTCCCCAAAATTCAGTAGGAACTGACTGAAATCAGTAACCACTTTCAAGCAATCTGCGGTAGTACAGCTAGGGAAGTGAGGGCCTCAGCAGGCAAAAAATAGAAGACCCAGCAGCCTAGAGAGCAGAAAACACAGAGCCTTTGGGATGGGGTTTCTACAACCCTTGCACCAAGATGGAAGAGGAGAGTGGAGGTGGTTTGAGACTGCCTTCGACAGGGACAGAAGCTTCAGTTTGCCACCCAGATTTAGGGTCCCTGGGAAGTGTGCTGTTTTCCTGGATATTCAGGATGTCACAGGAAAATTGCCAAATCTTTTCCTCAGACCCTACCCTACCCTTTTCTGCTCATCCCTGTGAGTACCAATGATATTGCCAGCAATTACATTGGGCAGATCAAAGGAAACTGAGGCTCTTGGCAGCAGGATTAAGAAGCTTGTAGCACAAGTGGTGTCATCATTAGTCCTTCCAGTGGAAGGTAAGGGTCCAGATACAGATCATCGTATTATGGAGGAAAATACATGGCTGAGACAGTGATGTCAATGTGAAGGTCTCTGATCCTTTGACAAGGAGTAGCTGTTCTGTGGAGCAGACCTGCTGTCAAGAAACATTTCTCCAGAAATGGAAAAAGCACCTTTGGGCACTGTCTGGTCAACCTAGTAATGAAGGCTTTAGGCTAGGTTCCACAGAGGTTGATAAACAAAACCTTCCAGTAACACAGCAAATTACCCAGAAGGTATAAGACTGGAAGAAGCAACTCAACTCAGGAGGGTCCGAGAGTTACAGGAGACCAACAAAGTATACAAAAGGAAAACAAGTAGGTCAGTATGCAAAATAATGTCCAGCATATGTATACAAATGCAAGAAGTATGGAGAACAAAAAGACAAGCAAGGAATTACAGCTTGTGAAAAGACCTATTATCTGATGAGTACCACAGAGACTTGCTTGTACAGCTTTTATGACTGGAAATCAGTATTGCAGCCAACACTGTGTTTCAGAAGGACAGGGTTAGGAGAAATTTGCTGGCTTCACCTTCTATGACAATTTTTTTTATGAGCACACATGCACATGTGTGTATGTATGTGCACACGCACGCACACACACACACACACCACAACCCCACATTCCCTGATTCTGGAGGACAAAGATGTTTGGAATGTATTTGGTAGAAGATTAAAGGTCAGAGATATACCACTGATATAATGGTAGGGATTTATTATAGACTACTAAGGAAGAAGAGTTGGATGAGGCACTCCTGAAAGAGGCCACAACATTTATCCAACGCTTATGAGACGGTAATGATGGGAGATTTCAGTTTTCTGGACATCTGCTGGAAGAATAATATGGCCAAACATAAAATGTTGAGAAAATTCCTAAACTTGTGTGATAGACAACTTTTTGTTCCAGAAAATTGAGGATACAGCTAGGGGATCATCTATCTTAGATCTTGTCTTCACATCTAGGGAAAAAGGTAGAGGCTGTGAAGGTGATGGGGAAACTTGGGAGGAAGCGATCATGATATGGTAGGATTCATGAACATAAGATGGGGGAAAGCATAAGACATGGATTTCAAAAAGGAAGATTCAAACCAGTTCAAGGAGATAGCAGGCATGGTGCCAAGGGAAGACAGACTGAAGGATAAAGGTGCCCAGGAGGGCTGGAAGCTTCTAACGGAAACAGTATTGGAAGCCCAACAAGAAGGTGTTCTGACATGATGGAAGCACAAAAGGAACAGCACAACATCAGGGTGGGTGCACAAGGAGCTTCTATGATGTCTCAAATGCAAAAGGAAAGCATACAGGCAATGGAAAGATGGACAGGTGAAGAAGAAAGCATACTAGAAAACAGTAGGGGAAGAATCAAGAGGGCAAAAGTAAACTTCCTTGCCAGAGGAACCTCAGTTTTCAAAGATGAAAGGTAGAGATTTCATTAATGTGTTGGGCAGAAAAGAAGGACCAAGAAAGCTGTGGGTCCACTTCTTTTGTATGGCATCAGATATCAACTTCCAAATCTATGAGCCATTGTCTGGCATTATCGCTCAATGTGTGGATTCCATCTACCCTATCTGGGAATTTGTAAAGATTGCAGCTTTCAGTTAAGCTCTGTGCTGCTTGTTGGACTCTGCATTCACACAGGGAGCTAAGATGTTAATCTGTATATGGACGTTTTGAAGCATCCACATACAGATCTCAGTCTGTTCAGGTCGACTCATCTTTGTCAAAGTCATGTCCAATGGAGGATTCATTTGGTGTTGGTATAAAATACTGTAGGAATAGGTCTGACCTTTCCCAGTGAAGGCACTGGCCGACATCATTGCAGAGCCACTGGCGGGAATATTTGAACACTCGTGGCGCACGGGCCAAGTCCCGGAGGACTGGAAAAGGGCCAACGTGGTCCCCATTTTCAAAAAGGGGGGGAAGGAGGACCCGGGCAACTATAGGCCAGTCAGTCTCACCTCCATCCTTGGCAAAGTCTTTGAAAAAATTATCAAGGCTCACATTTGTGAGAGCCCGGCAGGACAAATTATGCTGAGGGGAAATCAGCATGGGTTCGTGGCAGGCAGATCGTGCCTGACCAATCTAGTTTCTTTTTATGACCAGGTTACGAAACGCCTGGACACAGGAGGAGGGGTGGATGTCGTATACTTAGAATTCAGGAAGGCCTTCGATACGGTATCCCACCCCATACTGGTGAACAAGCTAAGAGGCTGTGACGTGGATGACTACACAGTCCGGTGGGTGGCGAATTGGCTGGAGGGTCGCACCCAGAGAGTCGTGGTGGATGGGTCGGTTTCGACCTGGAAGGGTGTGGGCAGTGGGGTCCCGCAGGGTTCGGTCCTTGGACCGATACTCTTTAATGTCTTCATCAGTGACTTGGACGAGGGAGTCAAATGTACTCTGTCCAAGTTTGCAGATGACACAAAGCTATGGTGAGATGTAGACACGCCGGAGGGCAGGGAACAGCTGCAAGCAGATCTGGACAGGTTGGACAAGTGGGCAGAAAACAACAGAATGCAGTTCAACAAGGAGAAATGCAAAGTGCTGCACCTAGGGAGGAAAAATGTCCAGCACACCTACAGCCTAGGGAATGACCTGCTGGGTGGCACGGAAGTGGAAAGGGATCTTGGAGTCCTAGTGGACTCTAAGATGAACATGAGCCGGCAGTGTGATGAAGCCATCAAAAAAGCCAATGGCACTTTATCGTGCATCAGCAGATGCATGACGAATAGGTCCAAGGAGGTGATACTTCCCCTCTATCGGGCGCTGGTCAGACCGCAGTTGGAGTACTGCGTGCAATCTGGGCGCCGCAATTCAAGAGGGATGCGGATAACCTGGAGAGGGTCCAGAGAGGGGCCACTCTTATGGTCAAGGGCCTGCAGACCAAGCCCTACGACGAGAGACTAGAGAAACTGGATCTTTTCAGCCTCCGCAAGAGAAGGTTGAGAGGTGACCTTGTGGCCGCCTATAAGTTCATCACAGGGGCACAGAAGGGTATTGGTGAGTATTTATTCACCAAGGCGCCCCCGGGGGTTACAAGAAATAATGGCCACAAGCTAGCAGAGAGCAGATTTAGATTGGACATTAGGAAGAACTTCTTCACAGTTAGAGTGGCCAAGGTCTGGAACGGGCTCCCAAGGGAGGTGGTGCTCTCCCCTACCCTGGGGGTCTTCAAGAGGAGGTTAGATGAGCATCTAGCTGGGGTCATCTAGACCCAGCACTCTTTCCTGCTTATGCAGGGGGTCGGACTCGATGATCTATTGAGGTCCCTTCCAACCCTAGCATCTATGAATCTATGAATCAATGGTCATATTACACCACTGCTGCCCATGCAGGTCCTTACTGACCACAAGAATGTAGGATATCTCCTCTGGGAGGGTCTTAACCAGTGACAGGCCTGCTATTAACAGTCTCTGTTATTTTTCTAGGTTTGATTTTATAATTGCTTATAGACCAGGAATTTGCAATAGCAAGGATGACACCCTACCTAGAAAGGAGGAATATACAGATGCTACCTCACAGAATCCATTCAAGACTCTGGACCCCCAACAAACTTTATATATGGTACAAAGAAAAGGAACTTACTGGAGCTCTTCCCTCAACCATCTTCCCTTGACCAAGACCCTCCCCCCATCCTTTCTGGCTATATTTGTACCCAGTTTACTGAATTTAAGTCCTTAACCTGACCATTAAGCTGGGGGTACTATTCATTTTCCAGAAGTACAGCCTTGTTTAGAGGTGTTCAAACTTGGCCATGACACCAGTAGTTGGTTGCTTTGGCCATGCCAAGGCTAAGAAACTCCTCACCCACAATTTTTGGTGGCCCAAGAAGCACTCAGACATCAACTCCTGTAAAACTTTTTTTTACACCAAGACCTATTGAACCAACTTCTTTGGGTCCCTGCCTTCTCCTCCTTGGGCTTGAGCTACAATATCCCTGGACTTCATCACTGAAGTTCCCTACTCCCAACAGTACTCCTCAATCCTAGTGGTGGTAGGCAGGTAGATAGATTCACTCACCTATTTCATCCCCTGTTGTGATGTGTCCACTGCCTGAGAAACAGCCCAGCTATTCCTCAGAAACATATTCTGGCTCCATGGCAAAAGTAGGCAAAATAGGGCTCACAGGCAGTGTCTGGCCCATCAATTGATTGAATTCATCCTGCAGCTGCCCCTGCAGTGCTCCACGTGAGGATGAGCCCCGCCTGGGACAGCCTGCACCGTCCTCTGGCCCACACCTGCCCTGCACCCACCGATGGCCCTTGCCTCAGCCCTGGCCACCATGCACAGCTTCCTACTACAGCTGCCCCTGCTACTGCTGCAGCAACTGGGTACTGCTCAGCTCCCCCTGACTCCAGTGGCTCCTCCTGCCCCTGCCCCCACTTCATCGCTCCAGGCAACAGGTAGCATGGGAAATTGGTGGCAGCCAGGTGACTGGACAGCTGGTGACTGGAAAGGGTAGCTCCTGCCTGCAGTGTCAGGAGCTGCACATGGCAGCAGAGATCCCACCCTTCCCAATGGTGCACATGTGTATGGGTTGGTGTGAGGAGCATGCGTGGGTAGGTGTAGGGTTTGTGGAGGTATGTGTGTGTGCAGGGGGTTGTGAAGGGTGTGGCCCCCTGCCCCTTCTATAATGCACAGCTCCTGCCAGAGGTGACAGCAGCAGCAGCAGGCAGCAGACCCTCAGAGCACTTATGGGCCATGACAGACAGAGCTTCCCAGCAGTATGTGGCTTCAGCTGAGTTCTGGGGGATGCACATAGCAGCAAAGAGCCAGCTTGGCCTGCTGGCGAAAACCTTTGAACCAAACCATGTGGGCTCCGTGTCACCACACGGGGCTTCCAGCACTCCAGTGGGGAGCCACATGTGGAGGCACAGAGCCAGCCCAGCCTGGCCCAGCAGCACGTGCTCCTGGCTGCAGTGCCAGGAGCCTGATGTGGCAGCATGGAGCCCACCTGTCACAACCAAATTAAGTAGTGCCCATGTCACAAACAAGTAATAACCATTTAAAACAGTTTTTTCTGCACTAGGTTAACTAAGGGTTAACAATAATGATAGTAACCGCTTTTTTCTGCGCATGTCAAAAAGAAATTTATTGCTGCGCCACTAACAGAGATAAAAACTTTTGCCTTCTTTGCTTTATATAAATCATTATAATTGGTCAAAGAAAACAAGGAGTAACCCTGTGAAAATAACACCCTAGCAAAGACCGCTAGATAATTGGCGATTCTAATTAGATTTATGACGTGGCGAAAAACAATTGGCTATCATACAAACAAAACCCGCTTACATTTTTCGCAAAGTCGAAGGCAACTCTGCCCACACCTTGGAGTAAATCTGACAAATTGATCAGTTGTCAGCATCTTCCCGCCGTGACCTCCCTGGCGTACCCTTGCCCCGCATGCCCGATAAGCCGACCGCCGGCCCGTATATATATATCTGCAGAATAACTGAACAACGATCTCTAAGCTGTAACTAACTAAGTATCTCTGACCTCCGTCTTACACCACCTTGATGTGAGTAAACAATCTGGCTTTGCAACCAATAAGCGTCTGCCTAATTAATTCCACTCCACGCGTCCCCAAGGGCCTACCACCTGCTGCTGCTGCCAGACCCCATACTCCCACAAACACACCACCAGTCCCCCACCACAAACCTACACCCACACAAACCCCACATCCCCCCACACCGACCCCACTACAGGCCACACAAATCCCACATACCCCCCACACACCCCAAACCCACACACACCCACAGACCCCCCATCCACCTACAGATATCCCCAAACCCACCTACAAATCCCATCCCCCGACAAACCCCCTACAACCCCTACATACCATCACACCCCCCACACACACCCTCCCACACACTTTCACAAACCCACCACCCCCCACAAACCCCCACACCCCAACACACATGCCACACCAGCACACAGACCTCCCACAAACCTCACACCCACCCCACAAATCCCACACCTACCCACACACAGTCTGGACATAGTCCCACACCTACCAACACACTCCCACAATCCATCCACAATCCCCCATATCCCTTCATGACCCGCCCCCCAACAAATCCCACACCCACCCAAACACCCCATACTTACACACACCCCACACAATATACAAGAGTAAGACTTTATTTTAAGCTATTATACAATTACCTCTGTATACAATATGCACACACGTGTAAATCAGGACAAAAATATTTTTTGAAACAAAATTAAAATATGTTACAGTAGATGCTTGATTTTTAGTATTTTTTTTCTGGTTCCAAGATCGCAAACCCCCTTCCCAAAAGGAGTACTTCCAGGGGCAAGAGGAGGAACTTCCAGTGGCAAAGGTCAGGGGTTAGGAGCAGGAATTCCGGTCCCAAGATGGCAACCAGGGCAAGGAAGCTGTCAAGGGGTGGAACTACCCTTGCAGCCCTTGACATATCACCAAAAGTTGTGAAGCAGCCCTCCAGCTGAAATACTTGCCCACCCCTTATCTTGAATGATCTGTCTCCTGACATACCTCCCTCTCCCCCGCATCATCCCTCCAACATCCATCATCATTGCTTTTGAAATGCCAAAGGATATATTCCTGACTGTTCTGATGGTTAATAACATGAAACTAAAGTAGCAGAAGTAAGGTAGACAAATGGAGGAACTCGAAATCAAGTCTTCTTGACAAAAAGCTCCTGAAGAAGGCATTTATGTGTTCTACAGTTCATCTGACCCATTTTGTAATAGCTCTGGGATTTTTTAAATATCAATGTCAATGTGATTAGTAACAGCATTCATACAAGCCTGTCTGTATATGCAATGTTATGTACTTAGTGATGTTTATACGTATTCTGCACACGGTAATTCTCATAGATGCCATCTGACACAATGGAAGAGTAAACTGTGTTAATTTTCTGAGTCCTGGATTGGAGTCTGATATCATTTCTAGTCTGCAATGCAAAAAAATCCCACAAACATTAAATAGATTTCTGTAGTAAATCATAAATATAGAGCCTTAAGTGAAAAGCAAAATAGCTGAAATTGGAACTGTGACATGTGAGGGGACTGTGAAGTTATACCACTATCACCCTGAAAAGAGATGGGGAAATCATGGTAAAACCTGAGCATTGAGAATAATACAGCAACAGCCTCCTTGATGACCTGGACAGGACAGAAAAAAGGTGGGACTCAGGCAGTGAAGGACCTGTAATTCTTTGCTCTCCTACCACACATGGGCCTGCAAGAGGTACATGTAACTGAACTCATAGCTCAAAATATCATTTTGTCAGGTAATTAGTGGCAGATTTTTCCATCAAATCACCAGCACTGGGATCTGATATTATTCTCCCACTCACCCAGGACTGTTCTACTGGACATGGACATATAAACCAGGGTGAGCCTAACTTTCATACTTTCCCCTCATACAATTATTCTCTTTTTTGCTTTTCAACACATAACAGTAACCTCCAGAGTAGGGCTGTGCAAGATTTTGCAGCCAGTTTTGTTTCAACGCTGTTTTGACCTGTTTTGAATTTCAGCATGCCAGCTTTCAAGGAGATAGGTGCAGGGGCTTCTGGGTTCTGGGGCCCTGCACCTCTAGCTTTTGACAGGCAAAACTCATGTCATGAGTGCTTGTGCAACTGTGTCTGTCTTGGGGCACAGGGCGAGGGGGGAAACTACTGCAGGCCTGGCTGCTAGGCCCTGCTGCGGCCACAAAGCCTGCCAACTGTTAACAAGACAGGTGAAGGGGAGTTCTGGGGCCCTGCACCCCTAGCTGCTGACAGGCAAAAGTCGTGACATGGGTGGTTGTGCAACTGACTGTCTCTGTCTTGGGGCAGAAGCAATTCCCAGTTCTGTATTGATTCTTTCCTCTCCTTAGTCTGTGGTTTTGTAGGTGTTAATCCTTGCCCATTAACTCATTATCCTTGCTAGCTACTGTGTATTGAGCTGGTCCCTAAGTGAATCATGATTGATTGCATAACAGTAGCTAGCTAGCACAAGCATCCATGTCATGAGTTTTGCCTGTCAGGAGCTAGGGATGCAGGACCCTAGAACCCCCCTGCACCCTTCTCCTTAAGATCTAGCAGGCTTTGTGGCCACAGCAGGGTCTAGCAGCCAAGCCTGCAGTAGTTCCTCCCCGTCCCCCCATGCCCCAAGACGGACACAGTTGCACAAGCACCCATGACACGAGTTTTGCCTGTCAGCAGCCAGAGGTGCAGGGCCCCAGAACCCAGAACCCCTGCACCGATCTCCTTGAAAGCTGGCAGGCGTCGTGGCCCTATCAGGGGCTAGGAGGCCTCCAGCTTTCATTCTGCTGTGCCTTACCACACACAGTGTCACCCATGTCACGAGTTTTGCTTGTCCGCAGCTTGATGTACAGTTTCCCTCAAACCCCTACACCTACACCTCCTTGAAACTTGGCTGGCTTTGTGGCTTCCACAAGGGCTAGCATGCCTGAAGCCAGAAATGACAAAGTTATAGGCTGTTTTGTCCTTCCCATTATATCCTATGAGCGAAACGTCGAAACAGTTTTGCTGTTTCGACCCTGTTTCAACGGAACAAAACGCAACAGCTGTTTTGAATCAAAACAAAATTCAAAACGAAATGCTGTTCTGTCGAAACATCGAAACACTGGTCAAAACAGAACACTGACATTTCACACAGCCCTACTGCAGAACTGTTTATAAAATGTGGGTGCTAACATTATAACAAACAAAATTAACAAGACAATAGAATCCTTCTGTGTAAGTTTCGCTGGTGCACAGCTTTCTGTTATCAAAATTTTAGGTTTCCAATCTGTTGAAAAAATGTAAATATATAGTTTTCTTTCTGAATTGGAATGAAATAAATTCTGAAGTATGAAAATTTCTTGCAAAACAGAGATTCCATGTTTCAACTGGGTGTTTGCATAATGACAAGTTCTCTGAAAAGTCAGATCCTGGGCAGACCAGACTGGGCTCACAGAAATTGTTGGAAACATCTGAGACCATTTTGTCATGGGTCAGCTCCCTAGCTGCAAAATGGGAATAAATATACCTCCCGTCCCTACAGAGAGAGGTTATGAAGATGCTGTGAAGCATTTATATTAAAGAGGTAAGTGCCACAGAAAAGCCCATGAGAAAAAAAAATAAATTACTGTTCTAAGCCCAGTTTGAACAGCATGAAATAAATAAGGCACAGAGGTACAAAGTAAATAATGAGGATAAAACAAATACTGAGTAGTTGTTCATTCTGTTATTCATTCTTGTGTGCTACATGAAGCAGATTTCCTGTAGGAAAACTAGTATGAAATTGTATAATTAAAGAGTGTTTCACAAGGGCTAGGGACAGACATTACACATAAACCAGTTTAAGTGATAAGAAACTGGTTTAAACCTGTAACAGAATAGACAGTGCACATAAACCAGTCTGAAAATGGCTGAAACCAGTTTGAGATAAACCTGGCTGAATGTAGTATCAGACTTAACTAATTTGGGTCAAACTGGTTTATGCAATGTCTGTCCCAGACCCCTTTCTGGTTTAACGTAAACCAGAGTCTCCCAGCATCCCAGATGCTTTGCAGCCCTGGACAGGGATCTGTTCTCTGCTACCAGGGCTGGCTCTTCCCCTCTGGTTCCTGGCTGCAGCTCCAGCAGAGACTGCAAGTACAGCGGGGTCTGACTGGCTTCCTCCTGCTCCCTCTCACCACCAACTCTGTATAACTCCTTGCTGTGTAATTCAATGTTGTTATCAGCTCCCTTCTGGGTCCCCTGCTGGTTGGGTTGGGGGGGAAGCAGGGGGAAGGGGATGCCTCCCTAATCAGAGTGACCTGCCGGGACCTGGCCACACCCCCCCTCCCCTCAGCTCAGCACTATGGAATGGAAGGGAGGGCTACTCCAGCGCACCCCGGCTTCTAGCCTGAGCCACTGCAGGCATGTGCCTGCATTTCCTCAGTCCAGAGGGGATGTCTATATGGTTACAAACAAGTTTTGTCTAGCCAGGTTTTGTCTAGCCTGCATGTTTAATACAAAAGCATCCAGCTATCTCATGTTGCTTGTGGCATGGGTTTAGTTTAATTCAGTCACGCATGTCATAAAAACATCTCTTCTTATGCACAAGGACAAAGCAAAGATTTTCCAAGGAACTGTAATTCTGAACACACCGATTTGCAAGAGCTCAAAAGCTCAATCTTAAAAATGCTTTATTATTTGTATTTATAATTTAAAGTGTTACTAAGCTGGAGAAGCTGCATTACATGTCCTTCTATCTCTTAAGTGGTTGCTCGCTGTTCTTGCAATATACACCAAAAAGACAAGTACAGTGATGGAGACTTTCACAAATATTCAGAACACGTACATACTGACACATGGGAGCTGTGTGAACCTTTGTTAGTTAAAAAGAAGTTAGTTGTGTCATATGATATAAGAACAACTGCCACTTACCTTATTTACCACTGTGGGAACATGTGCTGATCCTGATAACTGGGAAGCTGGAAGATATGCGACCAAAGGAACAAAATTTTTTGACAAGGCACGTACAGCTGCTGCACCTATACTTGTCTTTTACCTTACCTTTCCTATTAGCTAAAGCATTCTCACTTTCACACAGATGAAGTAATTTGGTTGAATTTATCATTATTATCTAAACTGCTTTATTACTAGCATTGTTGGACTTTCCATTTGCATAATTAATTTTTCAACTACTCCAGTAGGTTTAGGGTATGATAGAATTAAGGTTCCCTGTCTCAGAAAACTTCACAAGGACTGAAGTAAGCTTTATTAGCAATATTCAGATTTTATGTCATATCAGTTTTTAAGTAAGATCCTGCTTGTCTAACTTGCTGATTTCTGTGGACATTGCATGAGGCATTAAAAACAATTAGAATGAGTTTCAATAGAAAGTGTAAACATTTGTAGGTTCAAGTGACTGGGAACTGTAACCTTAAACATTAAGTGTGTGTACAGAAGTTGGTTTGATTTGTTTTGCTATTTAAAGCGCTTTGTTGCCATGACTTAACAGAAGTGCATAGCTATACAGCACTTTAAATTAGCCCTTATTAAATGAGGTATTAAATTTGAAGCACTGTATTTTACAGCATTTTAGCAACCTACAGCACTTTAAATAACTTCTGTACACTGGTCAAATTTCTGACCAACGGAGAGACCCCAGGAGACTGCAGAGCACCCCCTGCCTCCTAGCCTGGAAAGTGGAGAGAGGCTCAGAGGCCCTCCTCCCCACCCCCAAACACTGCCTTCTGTCATGTTTAAGAGTGTTGTAACTTTATAGTGCTATAAAAATTTCCCTAAATTACAGCTTGGTAAAAAATGAACAGAGCACTTCTGTACACACCCTAAAGTCTTCCCACTATGTGCTGCAAGAAATCTTGACTATGGCACTATTTAAATGTATGAACAATAAACCCTGCAATCTATAATGATTATCAATAAACCCCTTCATAATGGCTGTATCAAGCCAGAAAGCAAGCCTAAGAACTGTTCCTTGGAATACCCCATAGGTGAGAATACCTATGGGAGTCAGTCATTATAATTTGAAAATAAGCTTGGACTTCCATAGAGGGTTTTTTTCTTTCAAAATATTTGTGTCTGGGTAAGAGTTTCTAATTTAACTAGAAATGGCAGGTTCTCATTAAATTCCCAGTGCTAGAGAAAATCATTATTGGAATCTGGATAAGATGGGGATGGTAGAAAGAAGAGAAATAGGTGCTAAGCCAAACAACAGATAATCAGAACTGGAAACAAGGAATGAAACATACTCAGTTTGGCCCTACTCTGCTAAATGGAGCTGAAATGTGTCCAGCACATACTGGACACAGTAGAACCCCTCAAAGTCTCTCAAACCGTGACCCTGAGATTTACTAGATATCAGAGAATATCACTGATTGTGTTGGTGCACTTTATCTATTCAGACAGTCAGTTACAGCACTGAGAAACTTTCTCCCTCCAACATAGTTGTGGGCAGACTACAGGCACGTTCAGCTACCCAGCAAATCAGTAAGCCTCACATAATGAAATGTGTTCATACACCAGAGTCAGACACTATTTTCAATAAAAGTTTGTAGAATAAATATAGAAAAAGCAGAAGTGTCAGTGTAGAGGGGGAAAGGGCTGAACAGAGAAGCATCCCCGGGCATGGGCAGATCTAGGATTTTGAAAAGGGAGGTACAGAATTGTAGCACATCATCACATAACACATTTTTTTCTCCAGTTAAAGAAAAACTAGATGCTTTAATAATATTAGCAAGTACTAAATGACTGTGCAGTACCCGCCAGTGCTGCACAGTCTTGGCAGCGCATGGGTCATTTCCGACCCTACTTCCCAGTAGCAAGGAATTATTGTGCAGTAGCTTGTTGCTACTGTGCAGTGGCAGTGGCATCACGGTTAGTGACCACTGATGTTACATCACCATAGCTTGCCACTACAGCGATGTAGCATCTCATGAAGATGTGCCCAATGTGTCAAAAGTCCTATAGTCATTATAGTTAAATATACATCTCTTATTCAGATTCATAAAACAAAATTTAGCCTTCTTGAATCTCTTAACAGTGCTTCCAATACTTCACTATCAGTCATTTATACACCTGAGTTATTATTATCACACATGAGTTAAGGATTTTAGCTAGACTTTAAAAACAGTCTTCAGGGCTATAAAATAAAATAGAGACATTACCAGGAATGGTTAACAGACAGAAAAATTGCAGAAGAAAGGATAGTTGGAATAGTGGAATGTCAAGACCATTAAAAAGGAAAGTCATTAACACCTATGAAGTGCAGAGAGATTAGTAGGAATCAGGGAATGAGAATGAGCCATAAAGTCAATTGACTCCCTTAGCACTGCCTGACTAGAAATGCTGCTACCCCTCCCAGGCAGTTAGTTTTAAAGTTTGGGCAGAGCAGGAATCAAAGAGGGGGGTCGGGGGGGGGGGGGGGTGCAACTACACCCCCACTGGATCCACTCCTGGCTCCATGCACCTCCTATGGGGCTGGGAAGTGGGAAGGTGCAAAAACAGGTGATGCAGATGGTGGTTGGCCATGCCACTGCTATCCTGTGTGCCACCACTGTCCAGGATGTGGAAATGCTCTGTTATACCACTGAGATATAGCCAAAAGGGTTACATTAAATTATTCTAAAAAGCATATGTGATGCATGAAAGAATTTCTGTTACCATGATTTTTGACCACATATGGAGTATGTAATGATGCAGAATGAGGCCCGTATTATAGAATTTTTGGTCTGGTTTAAAAATGCCAAGGAAAGCAGATTCTCCATTTCCTCAAGAGTTTTCTGTAAGGTTAGAACATAGGGTTTGCACAGTAATTGGGACCCTGGCTTTTTCCTCAACCCCAACCAGTTCTGTGGGTGGTGGGATAAATGTCTATGTGTCCATTTTTAGTCAGGGATGGGATGGAACCATTTCCATCTTGAAATAAGCAGTGACTAAAATCCAAGTGACTTACCTCGGTATTTTAAAGCCCAGTAAAGAATCACACCACCAAGAACACCAACAGCAACACAGGAAAAGGCAACTATCATGACATACTGGAATATGGGGGATTCTGCAGAAATAAAGCAACAGGGATAGATACAGAACTCGGAGAAAACTTGGAGATTATACAACTGGTGAAGATAACAACCCAAGTCAAGAAGGAGGATGTTCCGCCTCTATTCTTAAGTGTTATGAAGTCTAGTTGAACAGACTAGATTCTATCAAACAAAGGAAATCTGTCTCTCCACCACACACACCCTTCTTGCTGGGTCATTCTATATAAAGGACAGAAAATAAATAAGTTATCTATCATTCAAGCATAGCTCCTTAGATAGTGCTTTGCCCCATAAATCTTCTCTGCTGCATGGAAATGTTGTTTGGTACCACCTAATCATTTGCTTGGCACTTGTTTGAATTGATGGGTAGAGAATTATCTGGACTACCCTGATACAAAGATTTAAAAACTGGTACTCACTTGGTGACAGATCAATGGACAGAGTCCGATTCATGGTTGGGTGGCTAATTAAGCAACTCATGTTAATGGTAGTGCTGTTGTTCCAGTACATTCTGCTGACTGTGGTCACTGTTCCATTGGGGTGATGAACTTTATTCTCAATGCTGTGACCATTCATAGGGACCCATGAAATGAGTGCAGCTGGCTTCCCTGCAGATGCTCGACACAGAGCAATCTCACTGCTCTCATAAGTTAAAGTCACTTCTGGAGGGACTGCAGGAAAGAGGGGAAATTGAGTCATTTTATTGAAATTGGGAGGAAAAAATAACCCAGCCAAGGTTTTCCAAAATGACCAGTGATCTGGGGTTTCAATGGAAGAAGGGCTGAATTGAAATCACTCTCTCTCTCTAGTGTACAGTAGTGGCCTAGGAACCACTGGGATATTCAGAGTGGAACAGAGTAGCCCAGGGGTGGATTCAAGATCTGGCGAAGGATGGAGTGCATTCCTTCTGGATCCACCCCTGGTGGAGCTTGGTACTTCTGTCTGGGGTTTCAAACATAAGATATTTTAAAGGGTTGGGACTTCAGGAAGTTCTGGGCAATCCTCCTCTAAAAATAAATCAATACATCTCAAAGAGGCTGATATTGAACAGCCAAAGTTACTGGTCACTTTTGAAGGTTCTGTTTTTTGGAAAGAAATTACAACAAAAACCAGCCAATCATAAAGGCAAGGGAAGGAAATGAATTACACCAACAGGCACAACTCTAGCAAAACACATACTTAATGAAGAGAACATAGCACAGTGAAATTACACCTGGAATTTTTATGGAGAAATACGTTTAAAGCATTAAAAGTTGACAATATGTATGGAAAAGAGGGGGGCAGGGGGTTGGTAAAAGAGGAATTCTATGAAGCAACCAGCATTAACTATTCTGCACCCCACAAAATCACAAAGACTATAACATACATTTGTGTATGCTCTCACATACACTTGTTCCCTGGTTCAGGAGGAAGAAGATGGCAAAGCAGAATCTCCACCAATACAATGGTGTAGATTTAGTATAGGCCGCCTAATCAGGAAGAGGAGGTAGAGAAGGCACTCTTAAAGCATGTGACAAATCTATCCAAAAGCTGATAATATGGTACTGATGGGAGATTTCAGTTTTCCAGACGACTGCTGAAAGAACAATGAAGCCAAAAATAAAATGTCAAGCCAGTTCCTAACTTGTGTGGAGAATAACTTTCTGCTCCAGAAAGTGGAGGATACAGCTAGTGGATCGTCTATCTTGGATTTTGTCCTGACCAACAGGGAAGAATTGGTGGAGGATGAGAAAGTGATGGGGAAATTTGGGAGGAAAAGATCATGATACAATAGAATTCCAGATCCTAATACAGGAAAAGCTTGAGGTCAGCTAAATTAGGATGCTAGATTTCAAAAAGATGGATTTCATTGGACTCAAGTTCTTAATAGGTATGGTGTCATGGGAGGATAGATTGAAGGATAAAGGCACCCAGTGGGCTGGGAGCTTCTGAGGGTCACAGTATTGGAAGCCCAACAAGAAACTGTCTCAACACAATGGAACCACAAGAAGAATGGCAAGAGACCAATTTGGGTGCACAAGGAGATTCTAAAATGCCTCAAATGCAAAAGGAAAGCATACAGGCTAAGGAAGAATGGGCAGGTCACCAACAAAGCATACCAGGAAATAGCAAGAACCTGCAGGGACAAAATCAGGAAGGAAAACATAAAAAACAAGCTGTACCTAGCAAAGGATGTTAAGGAAAACCAGAAGAGGTTCTATAAGTATGTTGGCCAGAAAAAGAAGGACCAAGAAAGCTGCAGGTCCTCTGTTAACAAGCCAGGAGGAGCTCCTAATCAAAGATACTAAGAGGGCAGAGCTACTCAACATCTACTTTGCCTCAGTCTTCACAAAATAGTTAAGCTGCCAGACACCTAATAGGGATTATCTGGATAATGACGGGGGTAAGCTGAGGGAGGAAATAACAAAAGAGATGGTCAGAGAGTTTTATTTGGTCTGAATGAATTTAGGTCAGCAAGCCCAGACGAGCTTCATCCCATGGTCCTGAAGGAACTGGCAGAGGAGATCTCGAAGCCCTTGGCAGTGATCTTCATGAAGTTGTGGGAGGTACCAGAGAACTGGAAAAGGGCCAGTGTAGTGACCCTCTTTAAAAAAGGCAAGGAGGACCTGGGAAACTACAGACTGTTTAGCCCAGGGATGCTCAACCTTTTTCCCTGGTGGGCCACATAGGCAGTGCCTAGTCTAACTGTGAGCCAGATAATGATCTCCAATCCAGAGCCCAGGCCTGGCACAGGAGCCACCATCTGGCCATGGGGTGTGCCAATGCTACTGCTGGGAACAAAGCTGGAGGTTCCTGGCTAGAGGGTCTTACCCTTCCACTTAAGGTCAGACCAATTGCCATATTTGGGGTCAGGATGTAATTTTACTCCATGGGCATAGTGGTATGAACTGTGGGGGTTTTTGCCTTCCTCTATAGTAGGGGTGAAGAGGTGGGGAGGGGTTGTGGCCCTCTCCCTGGGTTGTCTCGAGTACATATTGACAACATTGCAGAGAAGCAGAACGCTGGCTGCTGTGGTTTCTCTGCCTTACCTGTGGCAAGTTAGGGTGTTATGCTTGTGTTATGTCAAGTTGATGGTAGTCTTATGTAGGGTTTAGATTATGGTTTTTATGGGATGGCTTAGATAGGCATGATGCTGCCTCAGGAAGGGGGTTGGACTAGATGACCTGTGGAGGTCCCTTCCAGCCCTACTTAGCTATGATTCTAACCAGGGAGAGACAAGAGATAGACAATAGCTTCTATCTATCTGAAAGACAAGTCCTCAGGAAAGAGTTAGGTGACATTAATTATGATGGTGATTGTAGAATAACTAGATTAAATCTTCCCTTTCCTGTACCTTATTGAAACCTGGCAAAGTTGCAAACCTTTCCAACATCACTATAACTTAATTAGTCCATGTGAGAGGGGAGGTAGAAGACCCCCTCCCAACATGTCCCGGGACCGTGCCCAATGAGCACCGGTACTCATGGCAGAGACCAGGATGAGTGGCAGCTGTGGGGAAATGCCAACGCAGGCTCAACAGTTCTGCAGCTGCCTGAGCCTGCGGATCAGCGAGCCCCGGGGGCGGGGCCTGAAGGAAGCATGGGCTGATCAAAAGGCAGCTGGGGAGAGACCTGGTGGCAGAGCCTGGCAGGAACAGCGGAGCGGAGCACAGGGCAAGAAGCCCCAGCATCAGACAGGGAAACCCGGTGGCAAAAACCATGGGTCCAGGCTCAGGGAGCCAAAGTTTGCCGGAGGGTCACAGCAGGGAGAAGATCGTCCCCACAATCACAGGCGAAGACCAGGCTTCTCTGGAGAGTTCACATACCATGGCAGGGAAGGGCGGCAAGCGACGGCAAAACCCTGCAGGCAGCCTGGTGAAGAGGGAGGAGCAGGCGGCAACTGGCCCAGAGCTGGACAGAGAAGGGGCAAGTTCCACCAGGTGGTGGGATCAGGAGTGATTAACTCCTAGTCTGCTGGTCCCTGGGAAGAGTACCCAGAGAGATAGACAAAATTCCTTCTCCTGTCCCAGGGAGGCAGAGGGGTCCTGGGGGCCAGAGTCCCAGGCACTCAATCAGCAGATGCTGAACATCTTCTCTTTTAGTTAAGAATCTTCTAAGTTATTGTTACCCCCAGGCTGGGGCATGTTTAGTTACCCGAAGGTTGGTCTGAAGACTAGGGATCAATTCAGGAGAGATTGATGGCCGAACAGACCAAATCCCAATCGAGGCAGGCCACACAGGTGAGAAGAGATCATCCCAGGGAAGATTACAGGGAGCACAGTCCTCCCAGGCTGTGGATGTGGTAAGGGTGGGGTAAAGGAGAGGTTTGGAGCCCCACAAAGAAAGAACAGGGTCAAGACCCCTCTGGCACCACCGACAGGGAACTGCCTCCCCATCAATCAACATCAAAGTTGTGGCAGGCAAGTAGGGGCAGTGCTTGGAACCATCTAGGTGGACCTAGGGTGCAGTCTCATTCTGACATCACTAGGGAGGAAGGCACCGACCAGAAAGGGGCTGAAGCCTTATAGCACCTACCAGCGATAGTCCAACTGGAACACAGAGTCTTTTTCCAGACTAGAATGTTTCTAGAAATTTAAGGTAAAATCTGCAGTTTCTGTTAACAATGTTTTCACTTTTGGGTAAGTTAATGATCTTTTGTCCCCTCCTAGGCTGAAAATGAGCGTGCTCCAAGCTTCTTTTGGTGAACTGGTCTCATTAATTCATCCTCATACCTTTTTTAAGTTAGTGAAAGAAATATTCATCAGCCAAGTCCTGAAGCTCTTACATGCACACAGCATACACGGATATCACTGCCTTAGCTACCTAAGAGAGATACATATTTAAGGTCACCTAGTTCCATTTTTCACAGGCCAATGGTGTATTCTAATGTCCATGTAAACTTTTGAACAAGTCTTGTGTGCAACAACTTTCATCACATGTAACTGAGAATGTTACTACAGCATGCTGCTTTTGATAATGTTCAAAATCCCTCCTCTCGTGCCCACTTATCTCTGTTGTAAAAACAACAAAGCATTTAGTTCTCATACATCTACACTACTCTTCATGGGCGACTGGCGCTTCCCAAAACTGGGGGGGCACCAGATGGCCGACAGTGGGGACGGGGGAGGGAAGATCCCCCCAGCAGTCAATCGCCAAGCTAGCGATGAAACCAGAAGTGCACTTCTGCCAACACTTTTGGTTTCATGTCTGGCGCTTCCAGGGGGTGCACAGCCTACACATTTCCAGTGCTGCTCTTCAACCCTATTACCCTTCTCTGTGAACAGCCAGTCAGCCTGTCATTAGTAAAGAGAACAAACCTTAGGAAATAAATGCTGAACTTTCTCTTTGAAGAGTTTTCTAACCCTCACTTCCTAGCATTAGCATGCACAGAATAGGGAATTTGCCTGTCAAAGCAAAATCAAGTTAATTTTACCTCAAAAATAAAGAACATAAGATGGTTCTTACCTAACACGGTCAGAGCATAGGTCTCATAAAAACTCCCATCACTATTTACAACTTCACACATATAAGTTCCTTCATCAGCAAGCTTTACAGGGTGAATCTGAAGGGAAGGGCCATAATCAGGTCTAGATTCCCATGTCATCCTCTCGCTGCAGTTTACACTTTTTGTCTCATTGGTATCAGCTCTGTAAGCCAATAAGCATGCCGTTCCATTCTTTGCACTTATATTCCATACTGCCAAAACCATAGGTGCCACTGATATGTAAGGGCATCTCAGCACCGCCCTAGTACCAGTCACTGCAAACACGTTGCTCACTACATGGGAAGAAGCAGTGAAGCAATAATGTCATTTCCACTCAAAATTTTAGCTTAGGAAGTTCTTAGTTTCATTATGATTTAGCATCCCCTTCCCTGCCCTGCATTGAAACCTCTCACAGTGCCAATCCTCACACCTATGTCTGCATATTTATACCATATGGTCTAAAATTGGTTGACAGCTACAGATGTATGAGAGAAACTTCACTGATCTCATTGATCCTGCATTCTGTGGAAGCCCCTTGCTATGTCTGTATTTGAACTGAGTCTCAGTCACCACTGGAGAATGCTACCGGACTGGAGCCTGGCCTCTCCCCTTACCACTTGCTTGCTGCTCAAGGATTTCTGGCTGTCCTGTGCCTCATAGTCCATAATGCTACATAAAAGAAGTGCTCAGTTTCCATAGCTGGTCTACTGCGTGCCCATCCATCAAGGGCTGGCAACGCAGGGGGGACAATGACCTGTACTGCTTTGTACTGATGCAAAATAGTGAGCTATAAATCACACCATTATGTTCCAAAAAAATATCATCCAGCCCCTTTAGCCAGGGACTTCTGGTTACCTTGTTACAGGCTTTGGGGAAGTGTTAGGGAGGGCATAGAATCACTTAAAAGGAGGAAATTCCTCTGAGGGCGAGACAAGAGAATACCATTTAGTCGGTCAATGTGGTGAGCATGTAGTTAACACTATACATGCCACCATGTCTCTGTAACAAGGTTTAAAGCCTGTGATTCCCCACTGTATTTGGGGCAATTGTGGGACGAAACATATGCCATGTATCCCAGAAGTCTTAATCCTGGAAGTTTGCAGTAAACTGTACCGGAGATGGAGCCTGCATGCACTGTGCACTGCATGCCTGTCCAGCAGCACCTTCCTGTGGCAGGTCAGGGTGAGGACAGCTTATTTTGTGATTCTAATGTGCACCACTCTCTGGCTTTCCCACCTCTAACTGTGTGTGATGTTTTCTACTTGTATCAGTAAAGCCTCTTCAGTTGCTTGCACTGTGGTTTTGCATTAACTAGTAGCTTTTCTATCAACATTGGCCAGTTTCAGAGTAACAGTAGAGCTGCTGTTCACCTTTAACTCCTGTGGTATCCAGAAATGCTCCCAGTGGCGTACAATGACTGACAAGCCACCCACCCATGAGATAAGAAATAACAACAGACTCCCTAATTGACACCCTAAAGCTTTAAAAACTCCACTCCACCGACTCCTACTTCCCTGCCAATTAGCACAGCAAACCCTCTCTACACCATCCCAACCAAGCTTCTCAACCCCGTTCACATCTAGGTATACAAAACCTGCTCTCCCCACCCCTTCCCCAGTCCCTCTGCCCACCGTCTCCTGCCACCCTGTTTCACACCCAGAGAAAATCCTTCCCCTTTCCCCTGGTGTCCTTCCAATCTCATATAGTGGAAATGCAGAATACTTTGTAATGCCTTGAGGTGTACAACATTACATTCGCTTTATGATCTTTCCCACCTACCTGACCCTTGAACCTGGCCAATTAGGAAAAATAAGAGGTGAGCCAGAACTAGCCACATTTGGACCATCTCTCCTCAGGGGAGAGCATAAACAACCGCAAGTAAAAGCACTGGAAATAGCTTGGAATCACAGATGACTGTGCAAGTCCACCCAGAATGTCCTGTTTTGAGAGAACAGAAACAAAATATGAATAAAAACAACTGTTTTCCTTGAATACAAGTATTCTATAAAAGACTTCTTGTCAGTTCATCTTAGACACTTTTTCTGACCCCTGCAAGCAGGTTCAAAAGGAAAGATGGCATCCAGTACTGACAATGAGCTCATGGCAATGGAGGAAGCTGCTGTTTTACAAGCAGAATGCCAAGGGGTGCAAGTGAAGTATCTATAGCCCATGCTGCCATAGATTTACTGTACCGGTACCCAAAACAGATAGAGTAATGCTATTTCAGATGCATCTACACTTTCAACTGAAACAGATTACCCCTACTTGATTTATTTGGTTAAGTGCTTTGTTAGAAAGAACCTGGATGCTTTACATCACATTTTGAAAATCAAGGCAATGATATGAATAAGAATATTCAGGATCTAATCTTTCACTGATAGATAGAAATGTGAGTCTATGTAGCCATTATCTTATCCTTATTTTTTAATTTTTAAGGGTGAAGCCATTTCTATCACAAAACAGAAAAGACGGCATTCTACTTGTAAAAGATCACAACCATTTTTTAAAAGGAAGCCTTACATATTTCCCATGCTTTGGGGAGAAAAGAAAATGAATGATGAGTTTAGTAACACAGGGTATCACACCTGATATTCCAAAACAAAAAAAATCAGTGATTTGTAATAGATCACTTTTTGCCAATTATCAGCTGCAGATTGATAATCTTTGATTAATATTAAGAAGGTGTTTTTACTTAAATCCGCTGCTTTCAGGTCCTCAAAATGTCATTAAAATTACCTATAACAGAAGTTACATCATAGGCTTACATATGTTCCCAGCCCAGATATTTGGGCTGAGACATTCAGGTCTTTCTTTTTGAACTGCAAACTTGGCATGTTCCTGAGTAAAAGACATGCAGTTTGCAGTCTTCCCTAACATCCTATTATCAGCCTCCTGATCATTTCTACTACAACCACATGGAGTCACATCATGACCCAAGGGGATGCAGAAAGGCACACCATTGTATCTGTAGTCAATTGCTGGATCCAGGCTCTAGCTTTCCAGCTCACCAAATCACACGCTGTAACTTAGTTCACATTCGTGCAGCTCTGCAGTGCTGTTCTGGTGGAGATTTCCTGGTGTTATAGTAAAAAAAGAATAATAAAATAAAATAAAAATAAAAAAATAATAATAATACCTACCAGTGGCTAGATACATTTACTCCAAAAGCAGACCTTTGTTTTGAAATAAAACTGAGAATGACTAAGAGCACACTGGGCAGTCTGGTTACTTAAATTCTGGAATCAAGCACTAAAGTAAGAGCATTTGAAGAATTGCAAATGACTTCAATAGAGTTTAAAATGAGAAGAAGGAAAAGGAGACTAAGCACTATAAAAGTGATGATTCCTGCAGCAATTCCAATTTACCTGTAATCTCCTCTACCAGTTCATGACAGCTAAAATAATCTTTCTCTGACCTGGTTCATGTCTGCGTTAGCAGGTGAGAGGTAGAGGCAGAAGATTCAGTGCAGTCAAGGGATAATGACAAACACAAGGGACAGAAAATAGGAAGCGGAATAGTAGCCAAGAAGACAAGATCCAGACAGTCACTGGTGGGGGCGAGACACAGTAAGGTTACAGACACAGAAGTGAAACCAAATTATATTGTTGCTAAGCGAGCTGGAGTAAGTTTGGGAAGTTTAATGCTCGCTAAACACACTGATGATGTTTAACACATGCAAGTGGTTTGTAGCCACAATTCTCACTGCCTCTTCAATTTTTTTTCTATGATTTTGGGGGTTTTTTGGTCTCTTCTGCATGAAGGGCAAAATGCCATTCTCACTTTTAAGCAGGGGCTCAATCAAGACAGCTCACAGCAGCTGAGCAGCATACTTTGTTTAGAAACTTTCATCCTATGCTGCAGTTTGAGCTTGGGAAAGTCACACCATTTTCCCATATCACTTCTGCCATCTGCCCTCTGCCTTTCAGACTCCTCATAGATCTATCTTCCCTATAACTCAGCTCACTTTTCATCACACCATAGCTCAGCACTGCACGTCTTGTTGGTTCTTGGTTTCTTCCTTCATTTTCTCTACCTCACATCTTCAGCCCTGCTGTCTGATCTGCCTGACTCAACACCCTTCTTTCTGTAAAGCAAACTTCAGAGCTTGCCACTGACTAGAAACTAGAATTTCAATCACATCTTAACATGTGTTTCTATCCCCACTTGTGATCAAAATTATCCCAAAATATCAGTGTCATAGGGTATTTAATTTGTAAGTATCAAAATAAAAAATTCTGACCCTTGTAACTGAATCAATGTTTTCACCCTTTGAAACAGCAGGTTGATCTGAAGCAAAATGTTTTATAATTGCATGTTTATTTTGACCAAAGTCTTTAATTCAGGAATGTCTACTCAACATGGAAACTGTCATTTCAAAGTCATACATCCCCTTAAGCTGACATCATTAAGCTGAAATGACATTTTGAAATGAAACATTTTGGTTGAAATTGATGCTGATATCAACGTGTCTATTTTGCAAGTTTGGCAAAAAAAAAAAAATCTACATTTTCCAAGAAAGAAATTCTTTGTTGGAAATTTTTGTCCAACTCTTAATTTTTGCTCTCATCCTTCAAATCCTCCCTCAAATCTAACTTCTTTCCTCACTTCCCATTACTGACTTTGTCTGTTTAGTTTCTTACTTCTCTTCCATCTTCATTTCAAAATGGTCAAAAATTATGATTCCATGCCAATACAACTCACATTATCTTTTATTGCTTGAATGTCTTTTTCTGACTCCCTTTTTTGTTCAGGTGTATGTCCTAGGGATATCTGATTTACAGCCTGATCCTACTCATAACTTCAGGGGGAGTAACTCTATATGTTGGCATAAATCATTGGAAGATCAATACCAGACTGTAATTCTTCACAGCAGGAACCACATTTTTTATCATTTAATTAACGCTTGGTGTGAACTTATGATAAATATAGAAACCTTTGTCATTATTACTATCACATTATTAGTATTGCATCATATGTGCATTAAACAACACAAACTTGTTGCAACAAACTTTTCTTCTAGTTTAATCTAATTGTACACTGGAAATACTTAGAAGTACATATAAATGTAAATCCGTTTGTTAACGCAAACTAACTCAACAACTAATTTTTTTTTTATTTCAGTCAACTTTTAATTGAAAAACATAACTTCTAAACAGAAAGTCAAAACATTTTTCTCCATAAATGTTCAAACAAAATGAATTAAGAATTTGAAATGTTTCCTCCAGACTTTTCTGTTAAACTCTTCACACCCAAGTCAACACAATTTTGCAAATTCCATTAGTTCCTCTGAAACCTGTGTGTAAAACACATTGAGGGGTTGAACAGAGCTGAAGAAAACTCACTTAAAAGAATTAAACTAATAGTTGGACCTCAGTTTCATATTATTCACTCTGTTCTGCTAAAATGCTTCTACTTAGAGTTTGGCTACAACTGTGGAAGAAAGTCTTTGTAATGAATGACATGCTCTGTTCTTTCCATTGGCGCTTTTACTGCAGTAAGAGAATGCCCCTGATAACATTAATAAATGTTATTGCTGATGAAAGATACCTGATTGTCAGCTCTGCAAGAGTCCACTTTCTACAGGAGATGTGCAGGATGGGCAGCAGCAATGCTGAAGTAGTCCAGTCTTGTGAACTAGCTGCCTCTGTGGATGAGAAATAGATGCCACTGCAGTCAATCTTTTCTTGACCCCTTTTGTGAACCTTAATAAAAAGCCCACATAAGAACTAATGTGTTTAAATGAATTCTAATCCACTAGTACTACCAATGAGACCACTATTTCATCCCACATAGGCCAATCAGCCCATAGATGGGAATGAAGTTTCCATTGCAGTCAGCCTTGTTCAGAAAGCGCTTGACATCTCATTTCAGTCCCTACCAGCTTTTCAAAACAAATACAAAAAATCCATCAGTTCTACCCACACCAGTGAATACTCAAATAAATGGTGAATCATATATGTAAGGGTATCCTTTATTTAATCCAGCCCAATGTAAAATATACCAGCATGGGCGGATTTCGGACTTTAAAAGTAGGGTGCAGGTGCTGCAGCATATCACATATAATACAACACACATTTTTCCCCAATTAAGGATTAACTAGAAGCTTTACTAAGATGCTAATGGGTGGCACTATATTATTCAGTTTAAGATCAAAGCAAAAACAAATATAATTATTGGACTATGCACTAATTTCCTAGATTCTATATCAATGTCAAAAACACAAACTAAGCAAAAAATAGTCATAATTATAAAAAAAAAATACTGTCTCATTAGTCCTAGAATCATGATAGTTAAACTTGCATCTCTTATTCAGAGTCATAAATTAACACAATCTAGCCTTCTTGAGCGCTTTGACAGTACCTCCATCAAGACCATTAAAAAGGACAGAGGGTTGTGAACACCTGTGAAGTGGAGGGAGATTAGCAGGTATCAGGGAGATGATACTAAGCCATGAAGTTAATTGACTGTCTCAGCACTGCCTGAAAAAAAATGCTGCTGCCCCTCCTAGGCGGTTGGTTTTAAAGTTTGGGTGGAACAGGAATCTAAGTGGGGTGCAACTGCATGTCTACATCCTGCCCCCAGATCCATCCCTGAAGACCAGAAGCAAACTCTTTCAAACCCATTTGTCCATTCACTTCCACTACGGCACATACAAAAGTCCTCACCAGCCTGTTCTCAGTTCTGAGCTGCTTGCTTCTGGTCAAAGACACAAATCACGGCAATCCTCCTTCCTGCACTTATTATGCAATACAGCTGCCTAGAGGCAGTCTTTTTATTATAATGCCTGAGAGTCCAGTCTACACTTAAGATCATTAGTCTAACGTTCAGAGCCACAGCCTCCTGCTGCCTTACATGAAAGAAACCTTGTCTCTCACATAAAGCTCAGTGAAGGCCAAGCAGTCAGTTAGTCACTCCCCCAAAGGATGTAGATACACAAGTTAAAGCCTACAGAGATAGACTTTTGCAGTACAGAGGAACTAACCATAAAATATACTGTGTATCTGATGTGGGACTAGGGCTGCCAACTGTTCAGAAATTTATAGACGCTCTGTAAAAAAAAAACACCCTAAAAACACCTGTCAGTAAAAATCCATAAAAACATTTTCCCTTCTGTGAAAAAATGAGCCACCACAGCTTTAAGCTCTATCGCAGCAAAAAAGTTGGAGTGGCACTGAAAGACAGATAGTACACAAAACCATTACCTGCGGCCTGAGTGGAAATCCAATATCCTGCATGCAAAGAGTTCTTGTCAGTGCTTTTCATACACTGGAGCCTGCTAGACCCCTGCTGCCCTCTCAAACAATGTGCTGCCTCAGAGTCCTTATGCCCATACTTTGCTCTAGCAGTTGGTGGCATCAAGGGTACAAGGAAGTGGGCAGTGCAGCCAGGACTGGAACGGGGAGAGGCATTGGGTGGGGGTTTGTGCCAGGACATGGGGAGCAGAGCTGGCAAGAGTCAAGCTAGGAGCTGGGCGGGGCGGGGGCAGCATGATGCAGGGTATGGGATGAGTATGGGGACCCTTGCGGTGAGTATAAAATCACTACTACAATCAGGGCTGCCAACACCCAAGGGGGGGGAGGGTTTCCCCACTGACAGTAAAAACACATCAGTAAAAAAGTTTTTCTCTCAGTAAGAAATGTGCAAACTGTCAGTAAAAAATTATTTCTTAGGTTGGCAACTCTGTGTACACTGACTAACTGTGAAGCTAGTGCAGGGTAAAAGAGTGGCATAAAGGGAAACAAACAGACTTCAGCACAGACCCTGTAAGGGTAAAAAATATACTACAAATGTCACAGTGTGGACCTGTACAGACCATGAGGGATCTATACTACCTGCCTGCACACAATCACAACCTAACTCAGGTGTAGGCAGCCTTTTCTAGCTGCAGGCGGATGGATGGATGGGCACTAGGACGAAGCCACCACCACCAAATTACTTGTCTCCCCAGCCTTGTGGAGAAAACACCCACAGTTGACATTTCTCCCTGTGGCAAATGGGGAAAGTGCCCACGAGATAAAACCCCACTACCAAATGCCACCAAAGGTTCAGATCCAAAGGTTTTGCAGGCCGGATCCAGCCTGTGGGCCATAGGTTGCCAATGCCTGGTCTAACTCATCAGTACACATTTCAAAATCCCTGTCATGTCACCCTTCCATCCTTAAAGTTAACTCATGAAGAATAAGGCAAAACAGCTCTCCTTTCATACTTACTTGGATTTTTAAAGGGCAGGTGGGACCATTAGAGCCATCTATTAATAAACTGCCTCCACAGGGTCATCTTTGTGACATATGAAATGCAGACAAAAAATGATGGTAAAGTGCCTGTAGCAAAATGCTGCAAACCATCCTGTTGTTAAATGTGCAATAGTAACAAATACTATTATAATATATGGCAGGAATATAAAGGGACAAGGCAAAACACATTATCTAAAAATCCAATCAACTTTTAATGCATCCAGGCCATTCCCAAAGCAGTGCCTACCTACCCTAGCACTGACAGCAGATAGCACTGCCAACCATTTCGTATTAGCCTTTTTCTGAAACCAGTCACACTCTCAAACCACACTAAACTCATGGGGAAGAAGAAGACTATTTTAACATGACATTACAGGGACTCAGTACAGCCCAGTGTGTTGCTGGCTATGGCCCAGGGAACAGGAATGGTCATCTTTAGAAATGTTGTAGCTACACGTCTACCCAATAATCTCACTCCAGAAGAAATCAACTACTTCCACAGAAGGGCGAGGGGCTAGCAAGGGAACATGCTGATTCACAGTTCCTAATCAGCCTTCATCCACAGATCCTGTAGGGGAAAACTGAGCTCTGCCCCTGGAAATGTACCTAGAAGGGCCCTGGATGAGCAGATTTGCACTTCTGTTAACATCAGAGAAAGTATTTTGCCCTCCACATGCACATATTCAACCTCAGATTCACAAACAACTGTTCTTTTGACTCATGTTTTCCAGAAAATTTTGCCTTCAGGCAGATCCCAACTAACTGAGAGCAGGACATTATAACAGAAAAGTTTGAGTAACCCTAATGAGAGCCATTGCTAGCTCTTCAGCTGGGCCTCACTCTTTCTATTCCCTCCATTGACCCATATCAGTAGAAAGGTCAGTTTCAACAGGAGGGCTACATGTATAACACATCCAGGAGAGCTCAAATCATCCGATCTCAATATCATTTCCTTTTCTAACCAAGCTTGTATTTAGAGAGAAACATTTTGGACCAGAGAACAGAGATACAGTTATGGAGGAAGAGAAAAAAACATTCAAAACTGTCAGCCATATGTTTTTTCTAAGAAATGCCACACAGTAGTAGGGGAAAAAAGAAAAAAACTGACATAATTAGAAGTTCAGGCGTAGCTGCGGCAGGTGTCTGTGTGTAGGGGCACACAAGGGACCTGACCTGACTCTCTAGTGTACATTTGTTTGCTCCTATGCAGACTGAGTGCAAAACTATTATCACATTAGTGGGGTGGGGGGAACGGACCTAACAGTATTTTATAATTCACAAGTTCCTTGCAGCTCTCTTTAGTAGGCCCAACCCAAACCCAGTATTCTTTCAGAAAACCACAACCCTTTCCTTTTGAGCTCAAAGGGGAAAGCTTTATTCTTTTCCTTTACTTGTTGAGCGGATGTGGTTACAACAGCATAAGGACGAGTGGGCAAGGGGAACATGAGCCTCCGGCGTTGCCTAAATTGGGAGGGGGGAGTGGAAATGGAGGGGTTCTCACCCTCCTGTCCCCTGTTCTGCCCCTTGGTTCCCAGCACTTTCCCTGAAGCACCTGTCTTCAGCAGCCCCGGAGGGCAGAGCAGTAAAGGCAATGCAGGGGCAGCAGTGGAAGGTTTGCTGCCTTGGAAGCAGAGAACAGGGGGTGGTTTTGGCCACTCAACATGCATGTTGGCTGCAAAAAAATAAAAAAGGAAGTGACATCTCCCCACCAAAGCAGCAAACCTCCCACGGCTACAGAGAAGGTGCAAGGGGGGGTGCAAAGGAGTAGGGTGAGAGGTGCAGTACTATCCAAAGCACAGTATTAGCCATGATGCTTCCATGTGGTTAACACATATAACTGTCCCATTTATAGCCCAAGTGTAAGAGGCATCTATCACCCACAGCTCCAATAATTAATTTCAACATATTCTTGGGTGCTATGGCCAAGCCCCAGCCCACTCATCCTTATGCTGTTGTAACCACATCCTATCTCAGAGCTGGAGCCAGGAGCTTCCTGCTGCAGGGGCATGGGGACATTGTCTTCACCCCAGCTCCACAATCAGAGTTAGCCCCGCAGCTCCTGGAGGAGGGGAGAGTTCTCCTGCCCCCTGCTGCCCTATGTAACCATGCACTACTATGCAGTAGTTATTGCGCACAGTGTATCTACTACCTGTATTTACAGATAGTAGAAAACCACACAGTAGACTAATCTACTGCACAGTAGTTCCTGTGCAGTTGCACAGGATGCTTTATTGTGGAGTAGATTAGCCTACTGCGCAGAAAAGCGTTTCATATAGACATACCCAGTTGTGACCAAGAGAGCAAGCTAACGTGATACATTTACTGGGTGGCCAGGATAAATGGTTAAAAGGATATTTTCACAAGACTTGGGATATGCCTTAGTGTCCATGAAAGAATTTGCCTCCCAGCTTTGGGCCTCTGTCCATCTGCCATCTATCCTTCCACCCCACAGCTGGCTGTGTTACCGTATGTATACTGTAGAATTTGTGGGCACATTGGAAACCCAAAAGATACCTAGTGCCAAGACTGTAATACAGAGAGAAGAAGGTACCTGGGTTCTTTTTTATTGCTTTTGCACATACTGAAACAGATAAACAAGCTTATAATAAGAACCAAGATTGTAGACTGAAAACTCACCTGGAAAGGTGATCCTGAAACTCGGCATCAGAGAGACCCACTAAGTTATATGAAATATTTTTTATTCAGTGATCTCTTTGAACAGCTGCTGGCCCTGTCTGCTTCCTTCTGTACAGTAGAGGGCTCTTCTGCCATTCCTGACATTACAGATGGTCTCAGCACCAGCAATGCTGAACAGCTTGGTAGCTGTGAGGATCACACATACGTGGTTTGCAATTGCTCTCTCATTAAAGCAGCTAGCAGTAATTGGGTGTTGTAATGAGGGCACTGTGAGCACTGTGCAGAGTGGTGAGCACTGCCAGGGAGAATTAATTCTATGGATTCATCATTGCCTTAATTTAGATTAGTGAACATTAGTTCTAGGGGTCCCTTTAAGAGTTTCTCCAGCCTGGCTACTATTCTGCCTTGCCTACAGTTTTTTCATAGAGGCTGTTTCTAATCTGCTCCCTATATATAGCTGAGGAGGTAATTTATTAACTCTGTCTGGGCTGTTATCATAAGATCTGTACATCCCACCATTCCTGTGGTAATACCTTTCCAAGTGCTCTACCCAGAAGGAATAATGCAGCAGCTTGAGGTAGCCCCTCACAACCCAGGTTTTAGTAGTCTTTATACTATTCAGCCTTTTAAAATGGGGTATGATTCGCTGTTAACCTCATGTATTCACCCAGAAGATAATACAGCCTACTTCAGCTAGGCATTTCTTTTATAGTATACATCTTCTTTTGTGGAAACAATCCCTGACTGAGGTACAGCATAGGATGTTCTTGGCCTTCATACAGCTACAACTTTATGAAGGAGAACTGAGGATAGACACACAGCTGTTGAGGCATCTACCCGTAGAGCAGATCACTTTGCAAGTTCATGGGTTCATAGCACCAGCATCAGCTGTTTGTACAAGAGACCTCTGATTTCTTGAGAGGCCTCTTCATATTTGGGGGTCCAGCACATTTTCTAACAAATAGATGTCTTGGTAAGGTCCAGGACAGGTATTGCTACGGAGGAAAATACAGGCATAACTTTTTCAAGTAGCCTAAAAAGGGCTAACCTATGGTTGTGGGTGTGGGGTGACATTAAGACTTGCACTTCATTTACCACCATCTTGCCTTCTCATCCAAATCCAAACTTAGCAACCCTATGAAAGCACATAAAGACTGGTCCTTATGTTGTCAGGCTGGTTCCTACATTACCTGTTCATTAGCCTCTTTTTTGCCACATAATCTGGGCCATAGTTTTCTATAGCAGCTGTTTATAATAGACTTCTTAATCATAGCTGGGGAAGTAATTATCCTGCTCTTTTAACCCTAGCAGAGCACAATGTGGCCCAGGCAAGGGTGTGAGAAGAGGAATAGCTTCTATGACTCCTTCCCCAGGACTGCCTAGCTCATATCAGGTCACCCTCTCCCTTCACTTCCCTGCCTGGGGAGTGGGTCAGTGCTTCCCAACCCACTAGAGCCTGGTGGCTACCTTCCACAGGACAGGAAGAGCCAAATAACTGATAGCTAAGATATCATGAATGCAGTGCTCCTCCCCAGTCCTCAAATCTTACTGACACAACCCAATAGTGAGGCCACAGCAATGGACAACCCTCAGGCTTGCAGTGACCTGACTGAGTTGCCTTCTTGATTTCAATGTTGGCTACCTTGAGCAGAACTGTAAAAGTATGAAGAGTGACAGCTACCTGACCAATGTAGAAGAGTAAATATTAACCCAGGGGTTTCAGAGACAAGGGCATGACAAAGGCCAGTGTTAACCAGTGAGTTAAAAGAATCCCATGTGGCAAGAGCCAGCTGGAGAGATTGATGAACCCAACAGTGATTGACTCTTGATGGGGGAATATAGAGTACATTACAAACTGAGCTGTTTGTGTGGGAAGATGAGTCTGCCAGGAATTACAGGGAGGGAACCATGAGCAGCTGAAATGGGGGATATTTGTTGTAAAGGGAGGTGTACAGCAAATAGAGCTGTGTCTGCCTGAATGGATCCTGAAAATGTATCCAGGCTCTGGTTAGCTTTAATCTACATTGTTCTCCTCTATCGTAACTGGGACAGATCAATGGATAGGGGGTACCTTCCCCTTGGAGATGAGTGATTCTGGAGATTAGCTGACTAAGAACAGTAGCTAGCTCAGGGTTAAGACTAGCAGAAACAGTGAACTGCTGAAGGGCAGCTGATGAATGTTTGTTATTTCCTTTGGAGCCATATTACTCATAGTAAAAAGAAGTTTGTGTCTTCCTTGCACTCTGGGAACATGAATCCAGTGAGTAAACCTTTCTCTATTAGCAAGCCAGCTACCTGTTATGTAGGACTGGTCAGTTAAATCTGGGAGTTTTACTTCATGCATGTTTGAAATGGAGTATTTCTGTACCCCAGTGTAAGGGCATCAAGAATAAGCCAGTTCTTATTGCTAGACTTTTTCCTGTGAAATTATAAAGATTCTAGAGAAGGAACTTCAAAATGCATTGCAGCAAGGGGAAACTTCTTGAAAATGAGTGGTGCTAGCAGACAAAGTAAACAGGCAAGAAGGCATCAGTTCTGTTCAGTAAAGACTAGGGAAAGGCTCTGTGATACAGAGCATGGTGCTGGTGCCGTGAGAGTAACCAGCCCCACATTGCTCTAGTGTGCATCTTGTGAAATAGATGGTTTAGTACATTTATCTCTTTATAAACAATGTGGATTGTGTGTTACTGTAATATTACACATTCTTCTTGCCATTTTCTCAGGAGATGCTGCTGTAGGCTACTGTAAACTGCTCCAAATGCGCAAAGATTAAAGAAATGAATAATTTTGAGACATATACAGGGTTTTTTAGCTGAGCCAAATTCTGACAAGCTACTTTGAATCATTCAGCTACACACGAATTCTGCTTTAACTTTAAACAATGATACCTTTTAACTCTGTCTGTATGGGAGAGGTACTAGGGTTTACCAAGGGTTTCTAAACTGTTTAGAAAATCTTGCACAAAAAGGTGATTCAATATCCTGGAAATCCCTAGTTTTTCATAGCCATGGCACTGGTTCTCAATCTTGTTAGACTCGAGACGCATGCCTCAGAAAACGCCAGCTCTTAGCTTCCGCTTATTATTTGACTTTAGAAAAATACTAGAGCAATTCTTCTACTGCAAAGACCTCATAAATAGGGACCTACCTAAATCATAGTGAGATGAAGGGAGTTTCATGGACTGCTCACCGCGCATGATGACAGTTTTGCAGTCTTTTCACAGAGAGCCCCCCCTCGCCGCTGACTGGCCAGGGGGTCCCAGTAACCCTGCCCCTTGCCAAGAGGCCAATCACTCATCTTCAGCTTGCAGCATTACTGCAGCATTGCATCTGGCTTCTTAAAAGACGGCACTGAAACCCTTTTGCTGTCCTGACTGATACCTTCACTGAGTCTTCATCACGAGCTTTTTTGGGGGAGGGGGGTGTTTTGTTTTGTTTTGTTTTTTTAGGAGATTCCATGTAAAATTGCAAGAAATGCCATTTTTCACAGCGATCATGGAAACCACCATTTTTCAGTTTCTGTGAAAACTGCCTAACCACAATTTAAGTAGGTCCCTACTCATAAAGACTACACCAGCTCAGAATGGTTTTGACACTATGGGTTCCTTCTGCAGTCTCTAGGTTTATTTTGTGACTCGTGGTTTCACACCTATCAGTAAACACTGCGTGGTTCCCCAAGACACCCTTTAGAATCACTGAGCTGTGACCACGCTATAGCCAGCTGTGACTGACACACATGCAGACATACATGAGCTAGTTTTAATTCTAGTTACCAACAATTCTAGTTACTGCATCCTGGTTTTAGCGCAGGATGTGCATGCTAGATTGCTTGCTTGGGTGACTACTTTAGACTGAGTTCCATCCTGCCATAACTCCACTGCTCCCAGTACTCAAGCTGGTCTGGATATGTCTCCACTAACTGTACTCACACGGCTCATTTTAGGCCAGACACACTTTAAAGGAAAGAGTCCACCTGATTCCAAAAGATGTCCTCCTGACAGTATTTATGAATCTCAGCTATCTCTAGCTAGAAATCCTCTAGCAGAAATAAAATGTCAGCATAAGCAATCTTGGCCAACGGAACTTCTTTATCAGAAACATAATGTTTTCACTGAAATTTTCAACTTTTTGGCCAAAAGCCTGAATCTTCTGGGGTCTGGGTAATATATATAAATAAATAAAAACTTTAAATCTTTCACAGAAAAGTTTCATTTAATCAGACCTCAGATTATCCACTGAAACAGTCTTAGCTGAAACTTTTAATCAGCCATAGCCAATGGTCTTACTGCCCTTCTGGGTACTGAAACTACAAGAATCACTTAGCTGGTCATGCTCAAACCTGTCCTCTTTTCTGTGCATAGCACAATTCTGATTAAACATTGCCACTGCTAGAGCTGTCTGAACCATTGCTATACTCTATGCAGCACAATTGGTCTGGGCAGTACTCAGTGCTTGCTGGCAGAGGCTGAGGAAAGGGAAAAGTACAACGTGTGTTTTATGAGAACCTCCTCAGGGCAGTGTTCTGGTTGTGTCACTGTATCGGGTGGAAAGTGTCACCTTAACTTTGCATTTCTGGACTTTGCCAAAAGTTTGTGAGACTTTTTAAATTCTCCCATTCCAATGGGACAATGGAAGCAAAGGGGAGTGAGTGCCTTCAGTCTTAACTTCATGTCTGTCTCTTCCTTATGAATCCCTCTGGCCCATGACACACATTACACTTAAGACACAATTAACCAGACAATCAAAACTTAAATTGTAACCCTGCCACACATTAAAGCAATTAACTATGTCATAAAATAAAAAAATATGTTATGAAGGTATTCCACAAAAACTCTGTACTAACTTTGTAGCTGGTTCCTATGATGCTATTAATTGAACATGTGGCCAGTTACAACTCCACAGCTGGAAGCCTGGATCAGCTGACTGGGCTTCCAGTTGCAGGGGTGCATGGCCCAGCAGTGGGAGCATATGGTGTCGCCTCACAGCTGGGACCCCAATCAGCTGAAGGAGCTCCCAGTCTCAGGAGCTTGCTATTTGCCAGTGCAGGAAGAGCCCAGTATTGTGATCCCAGCTACACCAGCAATAAGGCATGATAGGATCTGATGCAGAATTGTGCCTCTTGCCATGTCAGAAAGCACAATCATGTGGATTGTGCATCAGATCCCATCACACCTTTACCTGCACATCTGGAGGAGCCCTATAACAATAAGGGACCCTATTCTTTGTCCGAATTAGACTTAACAATGTTAATAAGAGCGAGAAGTCTTACTGTGGATGCACTATATTTCTCTCTCAAGCTATCCAAGAACTATTATCCACATTTCTTTTCTCTTGGTGTAGAACTGTTGTGTGGCTGCTTATTAGTACATGGTCCTGCTGTGGGACTGTGCATCTTGCTGTTAAGAGTATATACATATATGCAGCCCATGTTGTATGTTGCTTTGTAGTTACTGTATATGATGGCACTTCTACCTATGTGTTGTACAGAATACAAAAAAAAAAAAAAAAAACAACCTGAGAGCTCAAAGAGGTTTTAGCTTCTTACATAAAGTACATCTATCTTCTGATAATCCGTATTTTCTCTTCCAGAGTTTTGCTAAATTTAAAACATGAGCTCCCCTTGATCTCTTCATTAGATTTGCCACCAGGTGGAAGCATTGCCACACCAACTGATAGGGAAGGGGATTATGTTCCTGTGTAACCATAAAGTGCATTGTCAGCTCAACAACAGTTCTAAAAATACCTTCCATCTGAGTCAGCTTGGTGTAACCCAAAATGCAGTATCGCAAAATGCTCTTCCAGCCCATTAGAGTTGCTTAAACATGTATACTGTATGCTGCTGCTTAAAGTTTGGGATAGCCTTTGAGCACCTGGTTTAATCAGATATAACATTTTCTGTTGTTCAAAAACCTTATTCAGAGGTTTTAGCCCCCATGTTACTCCCAATAACAAGAATCACATGCCAGCTATAAAAAGAGGCTCAGCCCTTCAGAACTGATGCATAACAAGATAACCAGCAGAGTACAAGGAGAGTATGAGGGCGATAGTCATCATGTTTCTCCATTAAGAGAACTCTTATCTGCCTTTTCCATTCCAAGCCCCCCACACAAGTACACCAGCAACACGTAAACAATGCTTAGGTCAAATTACTTATCAACCCATAGGATTAGGGCAACTGTTCACAGATTTTGATCCAACAGAAAAAAAGAATCCATGCCCTCAGGCATGTCGCCAGACAAGATAACAGCCTCTTCCCACTCAGGTCTGATAGCAAAATCAAAGACTTAAAATGAGTTCCTCACTGCAAAATTAGATGTACATGATTATGTTTAAAAGATTACCACCACTGTTTAAAAAGACAGACAGCACCCTACTCTTACTAAAAGAGTTGGGGGGTTTTAAAAAACCTCATTTACAAACTTTTGTCCTCTGTGAAATAACTAATCTGCAGTCTTTTAGCCTTTAATCATTACTCGTTTTCACTTTACAGTTCCTATGCTCTAACTCAGTGCTGTTGTGCCTGTTCACAATTCTGTATCTATACATGGCTAATAGTGCCCAGAGTGTGTCAGCAGCTTTCCAAACAGAGAAAGCCTAACCCCTGCTCCAAGGAGCTCACAATGTAAACCTGGAGGGTACTTAAGTCCACCTCAAAGAAGCTGCAGTAAATGAAAAGTTTAAAAAATGAGACTGTTTTATGTAGAGAACAATATCACACATTAAATTCAGGGCCTACACAAACAAAGAGCCAATCCCTACAGATTCACTTTCTGCTTTCCCCAAATCACCTGTAATATAAATACAGTCAAATCCATCCTCAAGCCACAAAACCTTGCTTATAGATTTCTACCTTACACAGCCTGGGGCTGGATAAGAGCCTCCAGCTTCCTCAGAGCAACTCAGAGTAGGCAGTAGGACAGAAATACGTCAGAAGATGACAAAGCTGTGAGAAGGGCTGTAGCAGAGTGGCACTGGGGGAATCTTTCTTTAAATAGAGGGTGTAGCGGCATAAGCAATGAGTGCCAGCCAATCTCTCTAGTCAGAAGGCAGGGTCCAGAAAGAAGAGATGACAGGAAAGAAAGTTTTGGGTTTTTTTCTGTGCTTTAAAAAAGCTCAACCAGGAGCAAGCTATTCTCCAAAATAAGAGAAATGAAGCATGCAAGACTGATATCGGAGGCTAGAGGATTTCATTCCTATTGCTAGAGAGTGTGAGCACAGACAAAAATACCTTCAGTTAGTGGGTGCTGATTAGGTTTATCGTCAATATAAGGAATAGTCCCCAGGAGTGGATGTCTAGGCGCTTCAGTATTAAGTCAGTGAAAATTCATCTTTAGTTGAAGGGTGCCACAAAACACCAAATGAAATTCCACCATTTGCCATGCACAATGCAATTGATACGCTGCTAAGATTTTACAACATTTTTCTATAAATGTTTTACTCTTCTATTGAAGGAATCCATCAAAGTGCAACAAACTGTATTTCCATTGTATTTACTTTAAGAAATATATTAATTAATTTAAAATACAGTAGTCCATTAATGAATAAAGTGTAACATCCATATTCATGAAAGGTAATCTAGTCCAAAAAAAACACCCAGTTCAGGTCCCCAGAAACCATCCCAGAAATCATACTGAAGAGGCCCTAGGCTCATCAGCAGGGCATCCTATGTCTAAACATGTCATATTTCACACATCTTATTTATGTCTGCACAATGGACCAGGTCATATCACTGCACACCTGGGCAGACTGCAAATCCCACAGAACTAAAGGTCACATAAGGTAACAATTTCTGCCCCAGCACAAAGACAAAGCATCTCGGAGATTACAGGACCCCTTAGTGATATAACTGCAGGACCTTTGCTTCAGATAGATGCTGAGACTAGATACCAACAACTTTTGTAGTTGTCTCTGTGAGATCCTGCTCAGAGCAATGACATCCTCTGCAAACCTCATAAAATTAATGGCATTGCTAGGAGTTGAGTTTGTTCTGCCTTCCTGGCTGAGCAAATCTGTTTAGCTCAATAGAATGGCAGTGATGGGGAAAGGAAGAATTCTATAACATAGCATTTTCCATAAGAAGACAGGGAACCAAGTTATCCTCCAGGTGGGTGGTTCTCTTTTGATCTTAAAGAACAAGAGATCACACAATCTCTCTCTGGTAAGGAATTATGTATGCATCAGTCCCTACTTTTAAGAAAAGGTGAGCCAGAGTATCATGATCAGCGCCCATGTCATATCCAGTCAAGCCTGTACTTAGGGCATCATTGCTCTGACACTTATCCATTGGCCTCTTTGCAGTGTTCAAAGAGTGCGTATGGTCATAAGTGATGCATAGGGGGGACATGGGGGGGGGGGGGCATGTGCCCCCCCTGAAATTGGCCCTTGCTGGCTGGGGAGTGCCGGCCAGTGCACCCCCTGAAAAACACCAGCAGCACTTCTGGTTTTTCTGGTGGCACTTCCAGTTTTCCACCAGTGCTTCTGTGGTGGTGGGGGGTGTTAGTGATTGGCTGCTGGGGGACCCCCCTCCCTGAGTCAGTGATCAGCCGCTGGTTTAATGCATCTCTTACAAACTTGACCAAAAGTAGCAACAGTTTGCAGAACCTCATTGTGCCTCAGGGTAAATTCTCAGAGAAAAAGGGTGCCTAAGTGGGGAGGGGAGGGGAAGAGTCATTGGCTGCATCCAGACAAGTGAGCATGTGCCTGTTGCAGCATCTCAAAGCAGTTTGAGACACCACAGGAGGCACACCACAAAAAAATGTTCCCCACGCTACATGTTTGCAGTGCAGATGCTAAATCTGATACCAGGAAATCCTGATATCAAAAGAAAACACGCTGGGGGAAAAATGGTGCCGGGTGCACTCCTGGAGCATGCCCAGAGTCAAACAGTAGCTGGGTCTTCCAAGGTGATACTCTAGCACCTGGCCAGAGCATCTGATTTCCATGTGCCCCTGCTGCTCCAGAATACTGCCTCAGCATGCTAGGGGAAATAAAAGCAAAGCAAGGCTGCAGCAACGGCTCTGTCCCCGTTAAGTAGGGACTGGGGGTGAGGGCAACTGGGGTTTGGGGGAGATTTGTGGGTGTGGGGTTCATGGGTGGGTGTGTGGGGAGGTTTGTGGGGGTGGGGGTGGGGGTGGAAGGGAGTGCACAGCTCCTGGCACTGGCAGCAGCAGCCAGCTGGGCCATCAGGGCGCTCACAGCCCACTGCAGGCACAGCCCCATAGTGTCAAGCACCACCAGAGACCTGGGGTCTGCACATGGTGAATGGAGTTGGCCCGGCCTGCTGGCACACACCTTTAAACAGGATTGGGATGGATCCTACCACCACCTGCAGCTCCTACCCTGCACGCAGTAGCTGCACGTCATCGGGCCAGGCATGTGGAAGCCTGAGATAGCATGCAGCTCCCAGGTCCAGTACCAGAATTGTCCCAGTCCTGTCCAAAGGCACATGCCAGTGGGCTGGGCTGGCTCCATTCACCATATGCAGCCCCCAGATCTCACGCAGCACCACAGGGCTGTGCCTGCAGTAGGCCATGAATGTCCCGCCGGCCTGGTTGGCTGCTGCTGTCATTAGAATGTCATTCCTATACGTTATAGTTAGGCTGGGGGAGTCTCTTGGAGAAAACCTACCACACCTATGCAAGTCAAGCATCCATTATTAGAACAGTGTGGGTGAATCTGCCAGCCTCCAACAAGCCAGCAGCATGTTACAGTTGTAGCAGCATTACAGCCCACTGTGAGGATGTTTGTGCAGGAATTGTGAGGTGACAACAGTGAATTAACCTGCTGCTCCCAGCAACCCTGGGCTACACTTTGCTGTCATTGCATGCACTGGCAGAAGTGAGAGTTGGCAGGCAGTGCAAAAGCAAGCATAAGACATTAGAATATCCCTACAAGACCACTGGTTCCTTTGTGTCAATATAAAGAAGTGGGGTCTGCTTAGAAATGGCAGTGCTTTAGAGCCAGAATCAGAGCCTGGGCTAAGGAAAGAAAGGAGAAGAGGGTATTGAAGTGAGAAGAGAGGGTCACTTTAAAATCAAAATAGCAGGCTATTCCTGTTTATGTTTATAAACAGGAAGATGGAGGGCAGCAGATCCGGGTGAAGGGACTGTCTGGATTCACAGTGGGACAGTAGTGTCATGTCAAGCAAATGAATAACAGGTGGAGGAACATGGGCACAGTATCCAATGCACTCCTGTTTCACATCTCTTTGGCATGTCTCCCTCTAGCTGGGTGAATCCCAATCCTAATATTTACCATACCACAACTGCCTTTTGGTTTCTCCTCTTGGAATGAGACAGTCCCCCAGGGATGTGCTTCTTGATGTTCTCTTTTCTCCCTCACTTCCGTGTTGGCTTATTGATCTGCCCTGGTCTTTTGAGAGCCGCCCCACAAACCAGCACTTGCTTTCCAGCAGTTCTCATTCTGCCTTTGGAGTCTTTTCTGTCAGGCCAGGGGAAGAACTCGCCACCCAATTTTGTATCAGAAAGGAATTTTACCACTATGGATATTTTCCAGGAACCTCTGGGAGGCTGGGGATTTGGGATGCTGGGTTCTTTTCTTTTAGGGTAGTTAGCAGGGGGGCAAGGGTGGATCCACAGGGGGTGTGTTGGCTTGCCCTCCTCCCCCCTCCCTTTTGGACCATGCTATGGGAGCAGCAGACAGAGACTTTAAAAAAAAGGTCCTCAAACAGGTAAGAATCTCCTTCCTGTTTCCACTCCATACTCGGTGGCACATCTCCTCCCTCCCATTCTCTGCTCCCCCACCCACTGCTACTGCTGTCCCCAGCTGTTCCAGGGCAAGGGGAGCTGCAGAGTCACTCCTGCTGGACTCCACCTAGGCTACAGGGGAAGCCAGGCTCAGGCCAAGACAGCATTAGTAGTACCAATGGGTGGGTTCCCACTCCCCATCCAGGCTCCCCAGGTGTTCAACATCATCATCCTGGGGGCAGGCTTAGGGAGTAGGGAACCCATGTGCTGCCTCCACCATCACTGTTACTGCTGTCTTAGACTAGGTCCAGCTCCCCACTCAGCCCAGCTTAGCTGGGGACAGTAGCAGCTGAGGGAGGGGAATGGGAGGGGAAGTGCCACTGAGCACAGAGGAGAAGGGAGGGTGCCAAGAGCAGATGGGTTGTTTTTTTTTACCTGATTTAGGGACTTAAAAAATCCCTGGCTGCTGCTTTCACAGCATGGTCTGCCTGCCCATCAGAGAGGGAAAGGCTGTGAATCGGGGTTCAGCCTCCCCTGTATTGCTGGTCACTGCTGCCTCACCCCCCTTTACAAAAGTCTGGATCTCCCATGGCAGAGATCAGATGGCAAGATCAGGAGATCTCCATGACCAATTGAAAGACTTGGAAGGGGCAGGAACACAGCCCTTGCTGTCTCTTTTTGGGGAGCATACTTCTTTATTTAAGTGAAGGAGAAACTGATTCAGCAGCACTGGCTCCTTGCACATGTGAGCCCTACTCAGTCAGAGCACTACGCTTTCCAAAACTTGCATTCACTGTAAGGCAGCTCTGGAGGCCCATCCCAAACCATCTAAAATATTCCCCCACCTTGTTCTCTCGTATCTCAGCAAAACAGCACTGCACCACCGCAGCTACAACAACAACAAAAATAACAGTGCATGCATTCACTGAAAAGAGTATTTCTTCTCCATATGCTAATTTACCAACATCTGTTATTAAAAATAGAAGCAAGTGCCAAGTGAAAAAGAATTTAGGTTCTCCCTAATGCAAAACACCCTGGATTCGCCACTTACCATGGCCCTTTTTCCATACTATTACTGACACCAACAGCTCTGGCACCCATGTCTGTCTCATGTCCAACATGCCAAGCTTTAGAACCAAAGAGTCCTAAACCGGTTCCAAGTGTCCGCATATGGCAGTGTGCTGTTGTGACCATGACATGTATGTGTGAGAGAATGCACCAGGAAAAAAAAGATGCAATTTTATCAACACAGCTCCCATACAAACTTCATAGATAAGAAAGTGCCGCATATGCGCCTCTCAATGCATGCCCCCACCACCATGCCCAAGCAAACCTTAATGCCACTACTGCTTGAGTGGTGTACTTGTACATCCTCTGCACTGGTAACTAACTACTGCTGTCTGACTGGCTGATGTTCTGGATTTGCAGGAGCAGAAAACTGCTGACTATTGCCTGAGGATCTGGGTTCCTGTTAGTACTTTGGTAACTGTCAGCAAAGCAATTCTGCTCTTCCACTATTCTACACCAGTGGACCTGAAGATCTGAAGATTGGCTCCATCAGTGTCTCACTGTGCAGTTCAGGGTCAGGGTGGCTCCTTCTTCCAAGAATTTGGTACCACCTGGCTAAAGTACTTCCAGCAAGTCACTTTCTGCAGTAGCAACCTTGTCAACTGAACTGCTACTTATGCCAGCCTAGACTGCCTAGCATGTTTCATGTCATCTGTAAACTCTTGGAAATGCTGTCTCCTGCTCTGTACATGGACGGTGCTGGGGCTCTGACACTGAAAGGTGTCTCTGTGTACCACGGCAATAGAAATAATTGACTCTTCCCATAACCACAAACAGTCCCCTTATGACGCTGTGTGAGAGAGAACATCTCAGTATCCTCTTTGTGGTCTTGTAGCAAAGGAATGATTTGGCTGGTCAAAATTTTTCACTGATCTTTACTGATGGAAAAGTGGATTTCTGACAGAATTCAAAAGTGGCTGATTTCCTCCCACCCTGGAATTTTTTGGTTTTTCACAGAAAACTTTCAAATGTTTTGACAAAAAATTTGAATTGCTCTACAGTGAAAAAACCACTCATTACCGCAACAATTTCACCAGCAATAAGACATGATGCTGAGCCTGCCCTGTTCAACTCCTCCCCACCCCGCCGCTTTTTTTTTAAATTTGGTGACCTGGAAGGTCACTTAGTCCAGCCCAGTGCTCAAGGCAGGCCCGTCCCTATTTGAAACCACCCTAGACAATGCTTGTCTGGTCTATTCTTAAAAATGTTGTAAACAACTTTCTCATAGAAATGCCATGCACAATGCCCCAAACACCAAGAACACCCTCTCTTGCCACAAGGACAGCCAGGGAACAAAGGCACAGTTCTTCAATCCCTACCCACAAACACCTAGACTGAGATTATAAACTATCTTCAACAAGCTGCTTCCTGTCATGGCTTATTCTTACCTGCTGCTTTTATACTGCCAGAAGGAAAGCCAGATAAAGCCACTTTTGCCAACCCCAGTCAGGCAAACACGGATCTTAGGCATCTCCTGGAATCCCTCAAAGAAGAAACCCTGGACAGTATCAGTGAACACTTGTCATTTTACAGCAGATAGCTGAACTGCACGTTACAGGTTTCTCCTATCAATTAAAGAACACACAGGAAATCACAGTCCTCTGCCTGAAACAGCAAATGTATAGGTAGTAACCACACTTGAGCAGACACTACAGAGCAGAACTCATTAAAGGGAAAGTAATACTCACAAACCAGAATGTATGTATGCACAGTACTTCTAAGTCCAGGCTTCAGATGTTACATTTATTCCGACTGCAAAAAAGAAAAGATGTCTGCCTGAAGTCAAAGCATTAAAACTGACATCTCCTAGAACTGACATTGCTAGTCTGCAGTGGTTTTAATGACATGCAGTAAATTCTCATGTATTTCATCAATTTTTCTTTGTAGGCTCTCCCTCTTTTCATCAGGTTTTAGCATTTCAAATTACTTGTATAAGTAGCATAATGGGAGCCAAGATCCCCAGAAAACTTCTTTGGTTGTGGTTCCCACCTCAGAATAGGGGCTTTTGTAGACATTAAAATAAAATAGACCCCATCCCCATTCAGTACCATTTAGCAGTGAAAGCAGACTTTTTATTCCATGAAGAACATTTTTAAACAACATGGATTCAAAATCTTGATTTGAATGCCATTGGGTACTTGATCTATTATGGGAAGAGTGTGACTTGGGAGTTAGGGAAGAAGAAATACAGAGAATCTCAGAAGGCAACAATTGTATGTTTCAAATACAGAGCACCCACTTGTATCAGTCTAACTTTGAATGGTCTCTAATATGGAAAATACATTTAGTTTTTAGCTTAAATTATAGCCATCTAAAAAGTTTCTAACATCTCAAAAAAATAAAAGGAGCATAGAATGACATAGATAAGATTTATGACCCCAAAAGCTAGCTTGAAATCTTTAGATAATCTTAGAATGGATAACATTCAGCAATCACTATGGACTCGTGATATCTTCTGCTCAAAGAATAAAACCCAGGCTAGAGTTTGGGTGGGGGGTTGGGTTTTTTATTTGGGGAGGAGGTTGGTTTTTTGTTTCTTTGTTCTCATCTAGTTCTTGGTTTCCAGCTGAGCTATAAACACCACAAGAAACATTTCCTCTGTCAGTACATTCAGCTCTTCTGCAATCAATTAGAAACAGAAAGAACAGACAGGTATGAAAATAACAGACAACATTCATCTAAACATTTCCAGGCCCTCAGAGAATTTTCCATTCTAGCTATGTTTGCAGGATGCTAAAGGTTTGCATTGGTTCCTAGGTTACCCTAACCACTTCACGTAAGTCTAACTGCTTCCAACTCCCTAACAATGAGCTACTTTTAGAAAGGTCTTTTTGTTCTATAATTTTCTATTGTAGACCCCAGCTAGCAGTGTCGCAAGGTTATATCTTTACTACATCTCAGCTTAGTGCAATACACTCCCTCATAACCCATAGACTATCTTACAAATACCTGAATTGTAAGCATTGAAGATGAGTTACAGAGCATGAAAAGCAAATATGGATCTACAGCACTTTTAATAGCTTTAAAAAAAATGTAAAAGAAACAGTTAATCTGGGGAAAAAATAATCCAGTCCTCCAATGCTTTACACCAGTGGCTCCCAATCTGTGGTACGGGTACCACCAGTGATATGCAAACAACCTGTCAGTGATACGCATTAACAAATTTATTATAATTACTTTATATGACAAAAATTTGCTAGTGGTACTTAAGGTTGTATCATTTTCAATTGGTGGTCAGAGTTTGAGACCCGCTTTACACAGTTTCAAAAATTTGTAAAGGCAATCCAGATTCTAGGGTATATTACTAAAACTTAGGTCAGTCTTGCAAACACATTCAGAGTCAGAAAAATTAAGCCTTCCGTGCATCCAGCTAATTAATGGATGCATGTATTTATTATTCCCAAAGTGGTATAATGCTGGTGAGAAGGACCAGATTGGCAGCCCTTGAGGCTTTACATCCCCTGTCAATGGAGTACAATAGGCCTTGGCAGCAGTGAAAGATGTTTTCATGCTGCATCTCCACTCTTGTGCCTCAATGTTACCCTTAAGAGATCATTTTTAATGTTGAAAAAGGTTCTTACTCTCTATGGCCCATTCAGTGAGGGCCAGCTATGAAGGTGGTGTCATATGGATGCATGTTCACCACATATGAAAACTCTCTCAATGTCCATGTGACAGGCTTTGGAGTGCAAGTCCTTTAGTTGCTAGAAACTTGGGCTGGATTTAAGCCAGTAATTTTGAGGTGCCTGGCTCTGTATCCTATGATCAAATGGTAATACAGAATTCAGGAATAATTCCTAGATGCTTTTGTAAGGTCAGTCACAAAACACGATAGGTGTTTTCACACTTGGTCTGAAACAGAGAAAGGTTAGGTTTCTGCACACGTGATTCATCCCTAGATGCTCTGCTTAGGAAGGAGGAACATGGACTTTCAAGGATATAAAATAAATCAATTTTGTCTTCTAAAATGATTGTATTAACATCTCCTGTAAGAAAGTGTTTTCTTGCACCTCCCGCTATGAGTTATCCAGTTCCCCTAATAGCTGTGGAATTTTTGAGTGAACCAATAAAATGTTGGGAGCAGTTTACTGTTTAGTGTCTCAGGGACCAGTAATAGCTCAGGCAGAGCAAGTGGAGGAGGGGGGCAGTAGGCACAGCTTCCTTACAATATTGCAAGATGGGGACACATTAGATACGGAAAAACGCCTACAATATAAAATCATCTGGTCATTCCTTTTGATACTATGGGGTTATTCCAGACAACAGATTCTTCACTATGTTTGCATATTTTCTGCTCTCCAAGATCAAGAAAAAATGTTAAGGGTGTAGACGTTCTGTAAAATGCACAGACCAAAGACCTATAAAATTGCACTTACCTATCATAAAACAAGAGAGACTTCAAAGTCTAATTTTGCCTATTTAAATCCAGATGCTTTTAAATTACTTTGTTTGAAATAAAGGAAGAGCACAATTATAAAGTGACTAATGGATGGAAAAAAACCTATACAGTTATATCCACCACAGCTTGGGGTTGGTGCCTTAGGGTGTATACATTTGAGATGGAGTCTGAGTTTGGAACTTCTGGATCATGAATAATGCAGGTTATTTTGCTTCCACTGCTGTGAAGAAAATATGTCCTCCAGTGATTTTTACCCCAGAAGAGAAGGAAGAGAGAGTCTACTTTAACTAAGACCAGCTGTTGCTATTTTTCAATTGCACTTGGGCTGAGTTGGGGGAGGAAAAAACCTTGTTTAAAACAATATACCAAAATTTTAATTTAATCAGATTGAGTAGATGACACATCCCATGAGAAATATCTAGCTGTAGCATTATACAGCTTGTGACCATAGCAAGTGCCTTTGAGATCCACCACAGATTTCCTATGGATGTCTGATTTCATCTTTTGTAAAGTCTAAGCAAGACTATGACAGATACCAACTTTCTCGAAAGCTGAATGGAAATTCTGATACCACAAAACCACTTTAGAAAGAAAAGAAGCCCCCCATTCTTTGCTGGTAAAAAGGACCACAAATATTTTAAGAAATAATGAGAGAGTGAAATATGGGTAACTGGATAAGAAGTATGAGTGAATAAAGAAACAATAATGGTGGTTAGGTCACCAACCAAGCCAAGAATGCATAGACAATTACAGAAATGTATGTTGTCTGTGCTCTAACTATCACTGCTTCTTGGCACGATGGAGGCGGAAAGATGAAACCACATCCACAAAGTCCTTTCTTTTTGATACCATGTGTTCCATGTGTTTGGAGTAAATCTGTCATTTGAAGAGAAAGGTAGGGTGTTAGAACCACCAGGATAAAGGGAGTGACTTTAGGAATATCTTGAGGTCAAGCTCACACCCCTCTGATTTATTTTTTAATAGAGCACCTCATTCATTAAGCAACTCATTGGTTATTTTTATTTCCTTACTTGTGTTTAAAAAAAACTCTACAGCCTACAGTGCTGTGCTGAATTAAAACAGATGGTATGTGATAACCATTATCATTAAGGATCATGTTGTGAAGGACATCAGCATTAATTGGGAAGAACAGCAAAGTGGTGAGCAAATTTCTTACCTCAGGTTACCTGTGTCCTCTGACTGCATGGCCCAAATTGCAATGTGAGCTTGATTAAGAATGAACTTGATTAAGAATGAACAATTAATACAGACATAAGCAATCATATTGCAACAGTTTTTCTCAGTTAATTAAGGATGGAACAATGTGATGATCAAAATGAGGTCACAATAAAGACCATTTCCTTTCAACTTACGAGCCCCATCCAGAGTTCTAGTTATCATACTGAACTGAAGGGCAAATTATTCAATGATCCACATATATATCCATATAAATAAGTGTTCACAGGACCCAAATATTCACTCTGGTTTTAAACTCTTTAGCACTTCTTCCTTAAATCTCACCATTACTCCAAAATACTGTCATTGGTTTTGTTCCAAATTTCCTTCCACAATAACTCAAAACCTTTCACCAGACTTAACCGGGAGATAGCAGTCAAATCATACACACCAGCAGCTTTTAGTGAAACAAGAGAATCTGACTAATTCCATGGCACGTTGGTGTTTATATAAGGGAATTATTAGAGGCACTGTTGTCTCCTCCCCGTATGTGTTTTCATGCACCCATGGGTCCACACACACTCACATGTTTACACAGTAAGGAAAAATAAGAGATGAGGGTGCCCCTTCAAAAGTAAGAAAAGAAAAAGATTTTAATCTTCTTTATTTATTGATTCATGCTTATTTATTTAGTTGAAAGTAATTGACAGAGGCTTGGTAAAAGCTCATTATGCATACAGTGCATCTCTTAGGTTGTAGGCTGTCCGGTTGGCCACAATGCTGAGTCCTACCTCTTACTACTACTTCCTGCCTGCTGCATGATGGTATGCAAGTGTTGGTTCTCAGTAATGGATCTATCACAGATTCCTTTGCATTTAAAACAGAAGTTAAGCATGGTTGTATCATCTCTCCATCCAACACTCTTCTCAGTATTCCTTGCCATGATGCTACATCTGGACACCAACAAGCTTCCAGCTGGAGTGGAGCTCAACTACCAAATGTATGGTAAACTGTTTAACCTCAGGTGACTCCAAGCCAAAACCAAGACCACGCCAACCTCAATCATTGAGCTCCAGTATGCTGATGATACTGTAGTGCATGCCCCCTTGGAAGCAGACCTTCAGGCAATCATTGACATCTTTACCAGGGCATACAAGAAAATGGGACTGACGCTTAACATTCAGAAGGTTAAGATCCCCCACCAACAAGCTCCTAATGAACAGTCCCCAGCTCTGGTAATCCAGATCCATAGATGGTGAGACTCTGGAGAATGCTGATTATATGCATACCTCAGAAGCTCTCTCTCGCAGAAGGCTGACAATCAACAAAGAAACATTGCCTAAAATGTGCAAGTGCAGCTTTTGGACACCTGAAGAAATGGGTGTTCAAAGATCACAACATCAGATGCAAAACAAGCTCATGGTTTATCCCCACCTTGCTGTATCTAGATGTCAGGAGACATCTAAAGTTGTTGGAGGAGGACCATCAATGCTGCCTGCAGAAGATGCTCAGAATCCAGTGGGAAGACAGATTCACCAACATTAGCATCCTCCTGCAAACAAACACCACTAGTATTGAGGCGATGATCATCCAACATCAATTTAGTTGGGCCAGCCATGTCATCTGAATGTCCGACTCCCAATTCCCAAAGCAAGTTTTATTCTCCCAGCTCAGCCAAGGCGTACACTCAAGAGGAGGGCAGAGAAAATGCTTCAGGGATGTCCTCAAGGCCAACTTAAAAAAATGCAACATCAATGTCAACTCGTGGGAGACTGTCACCCAGGACTGCTCCAAGTGAAGGAAGAGTCTGCTGCAGGGATCTCAGTATTTTGAAACTTCACAACAACAGGAGATGGAAAAGTGGAAGCAGCAAAAACAGTATGTCCCGGACCAAATCAAGAATCCAGCACCATCCATCCCACACAGAAACATACATCCCAGCTGCAGTATAGTCTGTTGATCCCAGATAGGCCTCACCAACCATCTCTGGACACATAGATAAGACCACCATGAAAGACAATCATCCTTGATTGTGAGGGATTAATGAAAAAGAAAACTACTTCCTTTGGACAGAAAGGCATATAACTTTCAGTTTTGCTTGGAGCATAACACCAACAACCACTTTCTTCTGCGTGGTCTTTGCTTTTATATTGGTTATGTCCTATTTGCTCTGGCCACTCAGCTTTGGGGCCCAGTTTTAAGGCCAATTAAGTGAATCCAACTGGGCAAACTAGGTTCTGAATAATCAAGACGTTTCAGTCAATGATGAATCAATGATGAGTCAATTTCACAATTCACGTCATGATGGAAAGTTCTATCATGGAATGACCCTTATTTCACCGGGTCAGCTAGACTGATCATGGATTGGATATTCTTTCAAGAATAAACTAAACAGGATGTGAGTGGGTTTTTGCTGGAAAGCTTGGGAGGTCAAACTTCTGGCTGGGATATGGAATATGAGATCCACAAATAGTAAAAAAAAAAGTTGTTATAAAAATAACAACTTAGTCAACACATTGTCTCTGCACGCATTCTCTTTGCAACAATTCATTAAATGTTTTGATCATTTTTTTAAATATTCATTCTGGTTTTTTGTTTGTTTTCATTTGTTTTACCAACAAACACTTGGAAACTACTATGAACTCATAACTTATTTTAAGAGTCTTTGGCCTAAACTGCAAACTGCTTTTATACTTTATCAGAATTGATTCTACTCATAATTAAACAATCAATTTACTTTAGCCTGATTGAAACCTTGGCCTATGTTCTTCATAGTACATATCATGGTGCTGTCTGAGGATATGACTGCTCTGGACAATGTGCAAACTAAAAGTAAGAAATGGTCTCCACTGCTTGTAGTCTCAGACACAAGCCCATCAAAACCACAAAGGTGACAGTAGCTAACAGAAGACAGGAACTCACCTTCCCCACATTTCTATTTGTAGCTCAACCGAGTATGCAGCACAGGATACCAACTCAGAACAGACACACAGAAATATATATGAGCAGAACAGGTGCAGGACAGGAAACTCTTGCTGAAGGTGCTGAAGTTGTCACGTCACTACTTTCACAGCTATGTTCATACTTTGCAGCATGTCTGCAGATCTCAGAGAGAAATTAATCCTAATATGAGACGCATCCTTCTTGAGGCAGGACTGGATAAACCCAGTAGGAATTCTACAGCACAGGCTAGATCTTAAGCTGGTGAAAAGAACAAAATAGTCCTCCTCCTGCCTTCAGTGAAGTTGCACCAGTTTTATGCCAGCTAAGTTTCTGAGTCAGCCCCACAGGTCTTGGTGTCCAGACTGAGCTCAGGATAAAGAGATATCACATTAGTCAAACTATCTCTGCAGATAAACAAGAACTAGAAATAATACCTTAGTCATCAAATGGTAATGTAGAATTTGGGGATAATTCCTAGATGCTTTTGTCTGGTCAGTCACAAAACACAACAAAGAAAGGTTAGGATTCTGCACATGTGCAACATCCCAAGGGGCTTTGCTTAGGAAGGAGGAACATGGACTTTCAAGAATATAAAATACATCAATTTTGTCTTCTAAAATGATTGTATTAACATCTCCTGTAAAAGAGTATTTTCTTGCACCTCACTTCCATCAACCTCTATTGAAAGATGGTGAGAGATTAAAGGTTACTTTCATAATGTTAGAAGTTTTAAGAAAGAGAGAAAATAGTTCAAGTTCAGACTTGGCAATCTATCTCCAGAGGGACATACTATATGAGAAACCCACAAACAGCTGAGATCTAAGTAGTGTAAAGTTTGTATCTTCACAGACCACAAGAGTCTGTGTGTAATAGAGAGCAGATGGACTAACTAATTGATTGGATCTGGGAAAGGCTAGACTGGTGGTTTTTTAACAACTTGTATAACATTTTTAAAATTTTTCAACATCTCATGCCCTAAGGTCCTTAGGTGGCATAGAAATTAAGAAGCGGAAGTAAAAAAAAATACAACCTGCAACAACCCTGGAGAACTGTAAAGAAAAATTGTCCTTCCCTCATTTAACTAATGCCATAGATATTCAGGGGGAGAAAATTCCAGAGAGACTGGCTCTCAGTGGAAAACATCCTGCCTTCTGCTCTCTCACACAACATATAAGGAGAGCTGAGCAGTTCTGATTCCATCAATCTCAGTTACTGTAACAGGTCAGAGTCCTCCAGGTAGGCAGATTTTACATATATATATAAATTGTAAATAGGGGTTGAGGTTGGCTCACATGATCAACCCACAAATTCTCTGGTTCTTAATATCTCAAATATCTGGTTCAACAGAACACTGATAGAGCAAAAATTCCAGTTTTAAAGAGATATAGGTATAGATACAGATATTATATAAGCCTAATAATACATATTAAAAATAAAGCTATAGAAATATATTATGGAAACATCTCCGGTATCTCAATGAAAAGGAATATATTAAAATCCCAAACTTCAGAAATTCACACTCAATAAAGAATCCCCATCCAAAAACAATGAAGGTGGTGGCCGTCCATAATTTACACACCTTCAAATAAAGGGCCACTGTGGAAGCCAATACCATATTTGATCTAAGAAACACAAAAAGCTAAGGAAAAGCACTCTCATTTTGACTCACTAAGGCAAGGTTACATTAACTAAAGGGCTACTTTTCCATGGTTATGAACATGCTGGTGGGCTACTAGGGATATCTCAATGACAGTAATGCTGGTTGGTCAAGGATGGCGCATGACTCCTAGCTTCAGGAATATAGGTAAAGTGACCCACTGTCAAAGAACAATGTCTGGGCCCCAGTCTGGTCTGCTCCACAGGCTTCTGGCATCAAAAGTAGTCTGCACAACTAGAACCACTTCCAGCTCCAGCAGCACCATGAATGAGTAATTAAATCAACTGAGAAACAGAGCTAACTGGCTTGGGCATGATGCCAGGTAAACATGGCTAAGCTGCTTCCCACTTGGGAGTCAGCACATGACAGCATTCCCAAACTGGAAGCCTCATAGCCCACATTCACCAGGACCCGAGCCCAAGCTAATTAGCTCTGCCTCCCAGGAGAGCTAATTAGTATGACCATGTTTTCACTGTGCTGAAAGACAGAGCTAATTAGCTAGTTTGAGGCCCATGCCACATGACTAGAGCTACCTTGTTTTCAGTTCAGAAAGGTAGCCTGCACGTACGCCCTACCAGAAGCAGAATAGATGTGTCACTGTGGTTCTGGGCAGCATTGCATCCAGTAGATGCAGCAGGTTTACTTTTGGCAAAGGTTCAATATCAGGCCCCTATTATTTCCAAGACCACCATATTCATAGCACCCATGACATTTTCAGCTGCCAGTCAATTTCTCAGCTGCTTAGAACAACCTTGCAATTCAGGGCTGCTGGTCAGGCTCGCAGCTTTTAATGCGAGGAAGACCCCATGGTAACTCAGACCCTCCTGCAGTTGCATGGCTTGCAATCCCTCAAAGCTGTCCCTAAGCAAGATACTGCCCAGAGTCAAGGGAGTCCTGGAGGACACTGGGAAGACACCCCAAAATTCAGGATACTCCCAGACAATCCAGAATGGTTGGTCATTTTAAGTGCAGGGTTTTAAAAAGTGGTAATCAGGGACATTTTCTCCCCACCAGGATGTTCCCATTAGAAGGCCTGAATAGTCCAGTCATATATATAAAGCCCAGGCATTTTCTAGGAGGGACTTTTTTTATTTTTGAAATTCATAACTGTGGTGTTAAGGAAGGAATTTATCCTGGGGATCACTTTTCTAATCTTGGTGTTTGGCCGCCATCTTTAAAAATGGAGGCCATGACCAATAAGATGAATAAATGTCGATATCTCAGTACCCGTGAGGCCGATTTTGATTTTTTTAAATGATTTTAAATTGGTATTGTAATAACCTACAAACTTCCTTTTTCTTTTGATGAGTAATGGCCCACTGTTTGGCAGCTCTATGCCTTTAAATGCAAAATAACAACATTACTGACTGGTTTTTAAGGTACAACACATAGGATATAATGGTATCTTCTCTTCATGTTTTGGTAATCTAATCCTTTTGTAGTTACTTCTTATCTACATTAATTTTTCATTTCTTCTTTTTTAGTGAATGAAGAGAAGATGAATACTTAAAAACAATGAATGATAGAACAGGGGCTGGAACTTCCCAACAAACCAAAAGGCCAGCAGTTTTAGTTGCAGCACCACCAGAATCAACCAAGAAAAAACCTAAAACCTCAATAACAATGTGTGTGTCATATGTGAAAAACCTTCAACATCCAAAAAGATCCCCTTACAGCAACTTTCCCAGGATACATGGAATAAATTTGCACAAAAGCTCAAGAATGGAAAGACTTAGGCACAAGTTTTAATACTCTTTGAGCATGTCTGTGATGGCTTGAAAATGATATTTCAAGGTTTGCTTTTTGGGAATTGACTTATAGGTTTATATATATGCATTAGAATGGTTCAGAATGGGCAGCAGGGGTTAGTTGATTTCTAAAAGCCTGGGTGTCACACAGATTTCTCAGCCTTCAGAAGCAGACACTATGTCTAACACAACAGGGCCAATGGATACACACACAGCCTGAGAAACTGGGGGCATATACTACACTGATCCATAACATGAGATAGGGTGGCACCAACTTGCAAGGCCAGAGACAGGGGCCTAAAATTCCTATTGTGGGAAGGGTGTGCATGTGATGGGCTTGGAATATGCTGACAGAACATAATGTACACAGTATGATGACCACAGAGAGACCAATCAATGACAGCCACAGATGAAAAGTCATCAGAAGTCATCAGGAGGGGAAAAGAATACAAAAGAGGGACTTTAGAGCAAAACAAGGATAGGGTCCTCCTCCTCCCTGGGAGGATCCCTGAGAGGTGTCTCCATCCCCATCCCCCAGGAGGGGTCCCTGAGGCCACTACGGACAGAGGGCACACCACCAGCCTCTCTCATCCACTCCACTGTAGTATTGATTGATTGTTTGTATTGTTTCTTTTCTCTTATCACTGTGTATCAATAAATTTGCCTAGTATCGAATGGAAAGGTTGTGGTCGGTGTCCGGATTTCCCCGTCCCCCCATCCCCCAATCCCCTCCTGGAAGAAGGCATCTGGGTCCTAAATCCAAAGCCAAACATCTGCATGTGCTTTTATGCATGCATAAACTTAATGCACATTTGCCTAATGAACATTAAGGTGATTTAGGCACATGTCTATACATGCACATACTAAGGCACATTAACGCAGTATGTGAACTGAGTTGGGACTAAATTTAGTCCCAAGTCAATCAACATACACAGCATTAATGTGCCTTAGCATGTCTACATGTGCATTAAGGCACTTTAGCTATTCACACGTACATTTGGTACCTGCTTTTGTAGGTATCAAATTTAGGTGCAAATGGCCTAAAATCACCATTTTTGAGGTGCATTAAGGGCATGCATATGTAGACCTGTGCATTTAATGAACCTTAAAAATGGATAATGCACCTTAAATTGGCACATGTAGACACACCCTTTATGAAGGAATACAGGTTGACAATAAGCCAAAGAAAGTGCATAAAACTGTAAGTTAACCTGAAGCACTAAAAAGAGGCACACAATCTGTTAAGTGTTGCAAAAGAGAATGAATTTTGAAGAGTACTTATTGCTACCCCGTAGAATGCTTCCACTGTTAGCAGCTTATGGAAATATCAACTATCGAAGATACCTGTCCTTGTATTACTGGTGAATGACAACATTGAGAGAAGATGAAAAGGTGCATATGGCTACAGTGATTTCATTTTTGTTGACTGGAAAGATTTACAGCAAACTGCCTCCATACCAGGTCACTGAAATCAGGATTTGAATTATGGGGGAGCTTGGGAGATGATGGGGATGGGTGGGATGGATGGATGGGGATGGCTCATAAGAGATGACAGCCCCCCTGTAAGACTTGAAAATCATAACCTGGGGGCAGTCTGCTTTTATTAGGGCACTGTGATGGGCAGCCCAATTTTTTTTTGAAGACCCTCCCCCCCAAGTCAAAGTGTAATTTGAACCCTGACTGAAATGACCATGAACAGAGAATCCATGAACAGAAGAAGTTGGGGCTGGATTGAATCCATGGTTGCAATCAACACAATCACTAGACCAGTTAAGGAAACAACTAAAACAGGTGGCTTATTTCAAGCAACCCCTGTATCACCATCCAGAACTGGGTCTGTCAAGAATAGAGATGGACTGCAAGGTTGTTGATGCAGTAAAGACAGCTCTGGAAGAATGGGATGCAGACTTTTTCTTCTGACGTGATCTGAATCAGCCAACTCTTTGCTCCCTTTGCTCTGGAGACCCAGCAACAGAAGGGATAAAGAACAGTCTCCACACAGCCCATGATGAGGGTAATGTGATGGTGGAAAACATTCTGGAGAGACTTTCTTCTGGAACTCAAGTCAATGCGTGACTCTATCACCACAAGGAAAAGCAAGAGCTTGGCATCAAAGACAACTGCAACCAAGAGCAAGCACAAGTGTAGGTAAAGAATTGGCTGTACTGCAATGAAACAAGTCATTGACCTTCTAACCAGTGGAAAAGAGATTACCATGACTTTAGAAGAAATCATGCAATACAGAATTACTTCTGTGAGCTTTTCACTCTTCACAGCAGATGAGACATTCCACAAACCTGTCAAATCAAAGCTCGTAACATTGATGAACCTCCAGTTGATTTTACCACCATCCAGTTGATTTTTACCACATTATCATACATTAATAGATGTTGGAATGATATGGAGTAAAGTCCCACCAAGCAAGACATGGTCTGAATATGCCCTCAGTCTCTTCAAGTATGTTACTGGCCAACACCCACAAGCAGTGACATTTCACTTCATTAACAATGTTTATAATGAAGAACTGTTGAATTCTAATGAAAAACCGCATAAGCAGCAGCAGTACTCAAAGTCATTTAGGTTTGTTCCTAACATCTATCCTGTTTTGGACCAGTAAATGCCTACTGGACCATCCTGACGCTCATTTCTATCAAAGCAGTCTAACAAAATGAGACTATAATATTTCCCCTTGAATGAATGGCATTCTTACTTCCACCACACTGACCTGTACTTCACAATAAATCTTGCCTGCTATGATTTAAAATCCAGAGAACATGATGCATGCTTTATATAGAAATATCCATGTTAGGCTGACACATGGGTGTTCTTCCATGCAGCTCAAATCGGTAATTCCTGCACCATCGTTTCTGATTTTGAAGATACTGATTTATGGGTTGCTGCTTCCTACATCAATCACATGACTAAGCAAGATATGTACATGTACAAGAAGAAACCAGGAGATGCACCATCATACCACTACTGCCATTCATTATTTCCAGAACATAATGTAGCATGCCGCTCTTGGGGTTTACGGTTTCACTGGAGTAGACACAATGGGAAGTTTCTTTGGCAGTGGTAAAGTGACATCAATGAAGCAAATCTTACAATCAAAAGATTTGATGTACATAGAGACTATGCAATAAGTTGGAAAAAATGAGGAGCTCGCTGAAGATCTGTTCAATAGACTGGCTTTATTCAGTGTCAGAATACTTTACAATGATCCTGTGAGTGATAGTTTGCCTAGTGCTTGTGCGCATAAATGACAGCAAATGGCATGCTACAATTCTGCAAAACTTGCTCTGAACCATGACTCCTTCAAACAGCACTGCCTCTTAGCATGCTTGAAAATCTATGAATGGAGAAATTCACAACATGTATAAACTCTTGATCCGACAAATTTTGGGTGAACGTCAGTGCTGGATGTGCTGAAACCTGTAATGTATACTAAAAGTGGACTGCCAGGTGGAACAAAATTGCCTCTAAACAACAAAAATGGACATTTATATGAGCCAATTAAAGCCACTGTTCTAGAGTCATCTGAAGAAGATAATAATGCAGAAGAAGAGTACCTAGATTAAGAATATCTAATGTATGCCATGTCATAGACTTTACTTCACATTTGAGTTGAAGCATTTTATTTTACTTAAATGTGTTCCATAATAATTTGTACCTTTGTTATTATGTTAAATGTGACTACGAAGAAATAAATGGTAAAACCTTCCAATTGAAACAAGTACTCTTATTGTGTTGCCAAAAGAGTGGTCAGTATTGATGATTTTTGCATTTAAAGTCTTAGAAATGCCAAACAATGGGCCATTACTCATCAAAAAACAAAGGCCATCCCCATGCGGTCAAAAATGGGAAAGAAGCTAATAGACCCACTTGGCTCAACAGGAATATTAGAGAGCTTTTGAAAAAGAAAAAAGACGCATTTAAACAATGGAAGAAGGACTCGGCAACCAGAAAGGAATACATCTATATCGCCAGGGCCTGCAAATACAAGACAAAGAAAGCCAAGGCAGGCATGGAGATCAAGCTGGCAACCAAACCGGAATAAAAGACAACAAAAAGTCAATTTACAGATACATAGGGAGGAGCAAGAAAAAGTCAGGTTCCACTGTGGGACCCCTACTGAATGCTCAGGGGCAGCCCACAGTCAATACCTGCGAAAAAAACTAGTTCCTAAATGTATACATCACATCAGTATTCCTGAAATTAAATGAAGGCTGTTCCCCTGACCAGAGGCCTGGGAAACATGGGGAAGACAACAAACTACATGAAATCAGTCCTGAACAGGTGAGAGATCTCCTGCAGCACTTAGATGTCTTCAAATCTGCTGGGTCCAATGACCTGCACCCAAAAGTCCTGAAAGAACTGGCTGAGCTAATAGCAGCACCACTGGCCAAGCTGTTTGAAGAGTCATGGAACTCAGGAGTGGCTCCAGATGACTGGAAGAAGGCCAATGCGCTGCCCATCTTCAAGAAAGGGAAGAGGAATGACCCTGCGAACTACAGACCAGTCAGTCTGACCTCAGTCCTGGGTAAAATCTTTGAAAAATGTATTAAGGAGACCATTATTTGGAAGCTGGAAACAGACAGGGTGTTAAAAAACAATCAGCATGGCTTTAAATATAAGCCAGCAGTGCAATGAGGTTGCCAGGAAAGCAACTAGAACTCTGGTGTGCATCAGCCATTGTGTGTCCAATAGATCCAGGGAAGTGGTCCTCCCTCTGTATTTGGCACTGGTGAGGTCTCACCTGGAGTACTGTGTCTAGTTCTGGGCACTGTACTTCAAGAAGGACATGGATAAACTTGAGAGGGTACAAAGAAGGACCACCCACACCGTCAAGGGCATGGAGGATAGGCCCTACAAGGAGAGACTCTGGGAAGGGCCTGTCTAGTCTGAGTAAGAGAAGGCTGAGAGGTGACTTGATAGCCACCTACAAATACATCAGGGGTGAACACCAAGATCTAAGCAAGCAACTCTTCAGGGAGGCACCTCATGGGAGGACAAGGACAAATGTACATAAGCTTATAGACCAGTAGTCTCCAACCTTTTTGGGTAGGAGCTCACTTTTTTAATTAAAAAGCAAACCAAGATCTACCCTACACTGTCTCCCCCTCCCACCCCCACCCCCCCCCTCCCCCGCAGGTCAGTTTGTGGGCAGGGAAGGTGGGGGGTAGATCGAGGCAAAGAGAGAAAAAATTATTTGGGGGCTTGCCCAACCCTCCCAGCAGGTCAGTCTGTGGGGGAAGGAGCGGTAGGAGTGGAAAGGGTTGGGGGGAGGGGGCAGATCGAGGCTCCAGCAGTGAGGGAGGGAGCAGGAGGGCACAGGCAGGAGCAGGAGCAGGGGCTGGGGGGAGTGGGCCTGACCGAGCCAGGTGGTGGGACAAGCAGAGGCCCAGGGACCATGTGCCCCCCAGGCCTCTGCTTGTCCCCTACTCCCTCCAGCCCCTGCTCCGACCTGTGACCCACTCCCTACCTCACCGCTGGGGCCTTGATCTGCTCCCCCCCATGTTAGGAAGTGAGGGAGTGGAGTACATGCAGGGCCTGCATGGGTGGGGCAGGCACAGAACAGAGCTGTGAGTGGCTCATCCAAGGGTTGCGGGGAGGTGGGGCACGCAGCCCAGGAGGGCACAGGGGGGTGCATTCCCCCATAGAGCTGCACTGGGAAGAGCCTGGAGCTGCCCCAGCCCCAGCCCACCCCGCATGCAGATCTGGGGGCACATGCCCCCATGCCCTCCTGGGCTGCATGCCTCCCACTCCCTGCACCCCCTGGATGAGCTGCTTGCGGCTCCATGCTGCTCCCACCCTGGCTGTGTAAGGCCTGCCGCTGCCTCACTCTCCCCCTCACCACTGTCTGTGTGCCCCTCCCCACCCCTGCTGCAGTCACTGGAAGCCTGTGGCCAGACTGCATTGCAGCCCTACTGCTGCCCCACATTTAGGGGGGCTAAGACCTATTAGCCCCCACTTCCACTGCCTATGCCCCCGTGCCCTCTGCCACTGGGTGAATGGGGCCCCGGCTGGGCCAGGGGAGGGTTAAAGCCCAAGCAGCTCATCCAGATGTGCGGGGTGGGAGCTCTCACCACTACACGCGCCCCAACAGAGGCCCAGGGGGCCCATACCCCCCTGATCTGTACATGGGGCTCAAGGTGCAAAGCCCAGCATGCAGCAGCAGCCACCTCTGCCCCGCACACAGATCAGGAGGGCACATGGCCCCTAGGCCTCCACTGTGGTGCGTGCAATGTGGGAGCCCCCCCACAACTCTGAATGAGCCGCCCGGGCTCCAACCCTCCCCCATCCCCACCAGGGACCCACTTACCCTTTCCCCAGTCCCTCCCTCACCACAGGGTGGCAGGGTACAGAGGGGTATTGTCCCAGCACTCCCGATCCTGTAGCCTCTGACAGTCAGTCTCAGTCTGGAAGAGCTGAGTGCACACGCGCTCAGCCCCCCACCCAAGACTGAAATCAACTGTCAGAGGCTCCACGATTGACCAGTCGACTGGGATCGGCTGGTTGGTGACCACTGTTATAGAGGGTAAATTCAGGCTAGATATAAGGAAGGACTTCTTCTCTATAAGGGTCTCCAGAATCTGGAACACACTCCCAGAAGAGGTGGTGAAGTTGAGGTGGTGCAGTTACCATCCTTGGAAGTGTTCAAAAGGAGGCTGGACAGGCACCTTGTTGAGCTTGTCTGAGCCCAATAACTTCCTGCCCATGGCAGGGGACTGGATTTGATGATCTTACAGGTCCCTTCTGTTCTATGATTCTATGAAAATGCCGTTTCCATACAAGCATTTTGCTAAGGGAATAGTGTCACCAAGGGATTTATATTATTTTGGGAAAGTTAATTTATTTCACTTACAGAAAATCTGGATTTTATCACTAACAAATTAAATGGGAATGCATACAACCTGTGCTGACAAAAGGCAACTTTTAGCAAGCAAAACTCTGAGGCATAAACCTAAGATATAAAATAATAAACCTTGTAAAGGTTTCTTAGTTTGGAGAAGAAAAGACTGAGGCGAGGATTTGATAACAGTCTTCAAACACCTGAAAGGTAATTACAGAGAGGATGGAGATAGATTATTGTCTGTAACAGTAAAGGACAGGACCAGGAACAATGGCCTAAAGCTGCATCAGGGGAAATTTAGGTTGGAGATCAGGAAGTATTTTCTGACTATAAAGGGTGGTCAAGCATTGGAACAGGCTATAAAGAGAAGTTGTGGAATCTCCATTCCTGGAAATTTTTGAGAACAAATGTATAGACACTTGGCTGGGATGGTTTAGTCTGTGATGATCCTGACGTGAGCGAAGGAATAGACGAGGTGACCTCACAAGGTTCCTTCTAGCCCTACTTTGCTACGACCCTAAAAGCTGCTTGCAGATCCTCCATCAAAACCAATGTTCCTGCTCCTCTCCCAGTGGAATGATGTCAGGAGACATTTCAACACCCTTTCTAATTATAACTTTGATGACAACCCAAGTTTGTTAAAATTGGTTCACCAAGTAATTAGAAACAGCACAATGTTAGGGATGCCATTTCCTTTATCTCATGAACCTGAAGTTGTGTGGGTTGTCTGAGTAATTTGTTATTTAACTCACAGCTATGTTTGGGTTATTTATGTATCAGCCATCCGTGGGCTCACCAGATTTAAAATGAACCTTGAGCATAACCCATTCAAGCATCTAGTTTAAAATGTACTTTTTGGCATCTCCTTACAAGCAAATAAACTAAAATAACTTTCTCCAAGCAACAGCTTGAATTGGAATCAAATAAGCTATTGAACAATATGTGTACAAAAGGAGAAAAAAATATATTTCTTCAACTTATTACAAAGATGACATTTTAATCCTTGGAGGCCCTTACAAAACTGAATCATGGTGCCATACCAGAAAAAAAAATATCTAAAGAATACACAAATAAGAAAAATCACCAGAAATCAGGGATTTTGGAAAAAAGAAACATTTCACCTGGGCAAGAAAACTGAAAACATTAATCCTCTTTGGGGACTGAGGTCCTGAAGCATACTGTGGGTACCTGGAAAGCACTACTGGTTCTTCTTCCTCTTGCCTGGAAAATGTGGGAAGTTACTAGAAAGGAGATGAAGAGACAGAACTGGCGAAGCAGAGCTGGAAAAGGCTCCCAAGCAGGAAAACAAACCAGATGCTTTGTACAGAAGGGGAAGTGACTGAGCTGTCTTCCCTGACAAGAAGAGACCAGGTGTATCTGCAAGGCTGGGGACAGACATCCAAAATGCCAGAGCCTGAATTAATTCAACCCTTGCAGGTTAATCTAACCTGCCCAGGTTGAACCAGTTTGTAACAGGATAGACATTCCCAGTGGACTGAGGAACTGAGGGCACATGCCTGCAGTTGCTCAGGCCAGGCGCCAGGAGGTGGTAGAGCACATTCTCGACTGCAGGGAAGCTATGCTGCGGGGCCATGGCCAGCCTGGGCTGAACTGGCCAGAGAGGGATTTCATTCCCCATTCCCTGTCCCACCAGCAGGGCCCTGATCCAGGTCTGCTAGGCACTCCCTCATTGCTGCTGCAGCAGCAGGGCACAATGGCCCCTGAGACAGATGGGGCCAGGAAGTGGGGTTAGTCTCCCCTCTAACTAAAGTGGCAGCCAGATCTGCCTGCGGTCAGTGCTGCGCTCCCTTTCTGAGGCGGAACAAGCCCCCTGCTGTCCCCTCCACTGGACACCGGAGGGAGGGGGACTAACCCCCCTCCCTACCTGCCCCCCTTCAAGGGGCCCTGCCAGCCAACTTCTGGCCATACCCCCATCCCACGACTGCAGTGGAAGGGGGCAGGGCCCTTGATGGGGGCAGCAGCCCCTGTCATAATGTCAGGGAGTGCAAGCCCTTCCAGGCAGGGGCACTGCACTATGGCGTGGGCAGAGCTGCAGCAGGCTGCATGTGGCAGCACCAGGGTCCGGAAGGGGCCAGAGCCCCCTAAGCCCCCACAGCGCTGCCATTGCCATGGTCCACAGCAGCTTTCCTTGCCCTACAGTGTGGCCCCCCTGCTGGGAAGGCAGCCCACTGCAGCTCTGCCCACCCCGCAGTGCAGAGCCCCCACTGGGAAGGGGCTCATCAGTGGTGACATGTAGGGGGTGCACAGGGGTGCACGTGCACCCCCTGAGAGCACTGGTGCAGCCCCTGACCAGCCATGCTTGCTGCTTAGGTGACAGGCAGGGGAAGCAGGCAGGAATGCTGGTGCCCCCCCACGAGCGCTGGCAGGGGAGTGGGAGCACCATGGCTCACTGACCCCCACCCTCCCAGTCAGTGAGATTGGCTGCAAGAGGACGTCCCCCCGCTCAGTCCCCCCGCTGACTGGTCACTGGGGTGCCATGTGCCCCCCCCCGGACTAAGGTGGTACCAGTTGCCCATGAGGCTCACACTGACATGACAGGGGCTGCTGCCCGCATTAAGGGCTCTGCCCACTCCCACTGCAGCGGCAGGGAGGGGGCAGGGCTAGACACCGGCCAGCAGGGTCCCTTGGTGGGGTGGGCAGGGACAGAGGTTATTCCCCCTCCCTCTCGCATTCAGCTGAGGGGACAGCCGGGGACTTATTCTGCCACAGGGAGTGAGCATGGCACCAATGGTGGGAAAACCTGGCTGCCATTGAGGATAGAGGGGAAACTAACCCCACTTCCTGCCCCACTCTGCCTCAGGGCCATGGTGCAGCAGCAGTGAGGTGGGAGCTCCTGGCAGACCTGTTGGTAGGACAGAGAGGGGGGAATTAAACCATTCTCTGGCCAGACCCCTACCCCTGCCCTGGCTGGGAAGCAGTGGGGTCAGCCCTGCTAGCCTGGAGCAGAGAAGGCAGCCCAGAGAGCATGCTGGGATGCTGGGGGACTCTGGTTTAAGTTAAACCAGGAAGGGGTCTGAGACAGACATTGCATAAACTGGTTTGAGCCAAATCAGTTAAGTCTACATTCAACCACGTTTATCTCAAACTGATTTCGGCCATTTTGAAACTGGTTAACGTCCACTGAATGCCTGTTCTGTTACAGATTTAAGCCAGTTTCTGAGCATTTAAACTGGTTTATGTGTACTGTCTCTAGCCCAAGTCGGAAAGGATAAATCATGAACTGCCTACCTGGCTAAATAGAGATGGGCACTTCAGCCTTCAGCGTTAGCTAGACTGAGCTGTATTGCATAGGGGAATCTGCTTGTTTTTCTAATGATCTGTAATCTTTTGTGCTTCATTGTGTCTATTAACAAGCCAGGATGTGTTTCTGCACAGTTTCTAAGCCTATCTCTATGTTTGTCTGCTTCCCCATTTGAACAATGGGGGCAGCAATAATTACAATTTCTCATTGGGATGGAAGTGCTATAGAAGTGCCAAAGGTTATTTTACTCACAGTCTTCTGCACCACCTTACTGTATGCTTAGTAAAACCTAGGATTGGCACCAAGATCCTAAAATCAAACAAAAATTTCTTCCCTTGAGAGACCCTGCAAATATGATACTGTAACCTTAGCTCAGTTAGGCACTACAGCATACAGTTGAATTGGCAGAGTTATAGTTTATCCCTGCTATAAATCTGGAATGATGGCTTGTAAACAGATAACTCCTTAGGTAGCACAGATAAGCTTTACAGAGTTTGCTCCGAGCTTGCATCTGATTCCAGCAGGAGTTCCTAAGTGGAGAAAACACATGCTTATTTTAAAGTAGTTACTCCCCAAATGTTAATAATGTGACAAAGAGAACACAGCTGCAATGCAGTAACATAGCTGAGTGATACATAGGGGGAGGTTGAGTTATGGGGTGGGTTGCAAAAACAGCAGCCCAGCCAACGCTGCTGCTGGCAGCATTGCCACTAATGCTGACCCACAAGCCACCCCTGCCCAGGGTGCAGAAATGCCCACACTCACCTCTGCTGCAACAGAAATAAGCATGAGATGGAGCATAACAGGCCTTAAGTGACCACAAACCCAGCTCCCCGGGGGCGTATGATTACATGAGCTGTGCTTTTTAAGGGTCTAGACATCAGATGTGCAACAGTGCTTAAGAACATGCCCTAAATGACTCAGAAATCAGAAAAGCAAACGATAAAAGTCCTGCTTTATGATTTTTTAAGTCAATTTCATGATTTGGGGGCCAATCTCATCATTTCTGAGCACATGGGGTAGGCCATGCTGAACATTAAAAGCTTTCAGACACAGTGGAGGGCCTCTCACGCAGACCACACTGACAAGTGCTCTGAGCCACGTAGAGGTCCTTTCTCCAATGCTTGCAGCTGCTGACTCATTCTCTCCAAAGAACTTTACCCTTATTGCATTGGCCTATTACACAAGAACCCCCACCCAGTCTCTTGCCTGCCTTTGAGACCGACTGCTGTCCAGTCACAAAGGGTATTCACAACCCCATTCCCAGGTATGGAATTTTCCTTCTGGGAAAAGGGTATCCCAAGCCCCCCTCTCAGGTGCCAGGCTCTTCTCCATGGATTCTGACCCTTCTGGAATCTACCTACAAACATTGGCCCTCTCTTCTGACTTCGCTGGAACATCTACATAGGCTTAAATTACTGTTCTTAAAGCAATTACTAGTCTGTAACACATCTCCAGTACCCACGAAGCTGATGGAGCCTGCTCATGGAGGGAATATCAAATGAAGCTGCATTATGACAACACCACATTACCTCAACTGTTGTGCAGTCCCCGGGGGCTTCATAATAAAGTGACTGGCAGTCAGAGGACTTGGATCCTATTCCCAGCTCTACCATTGACCTTGATCAGGCTTTCTATTGTCCTCCTGCTGAAAGCACTTTGCTGGGCCTCTTGCTTCCTTCCCACCCTTTGTCTTCCTTCTATGTTAAATTGTAGGTCTCTGGGGCAGGCACTATGACTATGTTTTTTCCTGCAGTGCCTAATACTGTGGGGCTACAGTCTTCGTTAGGACATTTAGGTGCTGCAGTAATACAAATAACATTGATTTCTAGCCACAATCTGCCTTGCAAACTCACTTAGAGTGCCTATGCAAGGTCTAGATAAGTTTGCTATATATAGCACATATACGTATATATCTGCATTCACCCATCAGTCAGGTTGACATTTCCCTGATCCTTATTTTCATTGTCTCTCTGGGAAAGCTCAAAGATCAGGCTTGTCTTGGACCCACTCCTGGAGAAACCCGAGTTTGCTGGTGTAATAATCAGTGGAACATGGAGTGGAATTCAAAGCTGCTGAGAGGGGAGAAGCACTTTGTAGCTCAGCAGGCTGGCCCAAGGCAGGTTATCAAGTAGATAACCTATGCAGTGAAACTCAGTTAAATAAATCATCTTTTAAATCAACCTTTGCTCTACCAAAGTCCAGCTGTGCCTACAGTTACAACCACCAGGAGAGACTGCTGCAGAGCATTCCTGAGGATAGAGCTCTTACACAGGTAGGAATTTCCTTTTCTTCTTCACTGCTCACTATCCTCCAAATCTCCTTCTTGTTACAAAGCAGATTCCACCATGTACCATGCATGTAAGGCTTCCCTGCACTGAGAATGGCATTTCTATTTGTCTTTGGAATTTTCCTTCCCCTCCACCTGATTGTGTAAGCTTTGTCTACATTGGGGTTTTTCTTTGATTTCAAGCACCAATGCTCATTCCTAGTGTTCAGCGGACAGACTGCTATGACCTTCAATTTTAATCAATGTAGCCCACTGGTTTCAGGAGTAAGCTCCACTGAAATAGGTAAATTGTGTGTTTCTACATAACAGAGGATGTTGCTCTTTACAGTTGATGGGCTAAAGAGCAGAGCAGAACCTCTGTCAAGATGAACTCTCTGAATAGACCCTGAGGAAAAAGCTAAAAAGAATAGAGGGAATGGGTGCAGCAGTACTTCCTTCAGTCTTAACATCCCCTGTGGTGTAAGCGTTATAGACTGGAGGCATTGTAGAATATTAAGTTACTCTTTCTCTCTTGACAGTGGGGGAGCACCAAGCTACCAAGCTTCCTTTATCCTTCTAAACTTCTTCTGAAGTGTCTGTGCTTCAGATACTTTTGACAGCCTAGCTGACCCACACACACCCTTCTACCAACAGGGGAGGGGAAGGGACTGTAATAATCTTGGTGTGTATTTACACATGCATGCATGCATGTCTATGTATGTGGGTGCATGGGTGTAGGAATCCAATTTCTGGGGGATATCAATCATATAGTTAAAAATTTGGAGTGGTGAGTCCACAGCCAGAACTTGTCTGGTGCTGGACTTTGCGGGATACTTCCCTCAACGTATCTGTGATTCTTAGAAATATTGGGGGGGGGGGGGGGGGGTTTGAAAGAGCTGTCGTTAGCACCACAATTTCCCAAGGCCAGACCATCTGTACAACATAGTAATCTAATCGTGCTCCAGAGTCAAACTCCCTTTGCCTCTGATGAAATTCTCTATGCTCAGAAGTTCATGGGCTCTGTGGACATGGGTTGTTTTCTGCTAGTGGTCACAGAGTATATTCAAAGGCAAACATGTGATCAAGAGCCTGAAGTGAACTGTGTGCCAGATCCTCATAGTAAGTGTTCCTGTGTACATCAGCCACAAGATAAAGAGTGAAAGGCAGTGATTATGAAAGTTTTACAATGGGTGATTAGATGGCCTTTATCGGCCTAGGCTGTGATTAATGTATAATCTCTCCAACACAGCTTTCCGTGGTCATCTCACAGATTCCTGCTAGTAAAGAGAGGATGAAGAAAGTCCATTTTTGCTGAAGCCCGATAGATTATCGACTCATTATTGCCTGAACTTCCAGAGAGCCTACATTGTCCAAATTAGCCACCACTTCATCCCATGGACATATTTATCAATGTGGTTCTTTGGCAGGATTGCTTGAGACGCCTTCCCTAGAGAAGCAGCTTTCTCTGCTTGCTTTCTGTACCTTAAACCTGCCTTTTCATGACATAACTCTCTAAAATAGCCAGGCACCCAAAGAGATAGTGTACTATTCAGCCTAGTAGTGGTATTCATAGCCAAGTATGCAAAAGAACTAGCTGTCCCTGCCACATGGCTACATCAACAAGCTAAAGAAACATTCCAGACAGACACTATTACCTTCCAAAGAGGTAATTTAGGATTAGCATATTTATTTGCCTGTTTCTGCTAAAATATTCAGCAATGAACTAGCTGGAATCTGAGGATTCCATAAGTCGTCTCATGCATAAAATATTCTGATTCAGTAGGTAGGATAGTGGTCTTGAACATCCAAATTACTAGTAGACCCCTCAGTCTTGCTCCATAAGCAGCAGAAAGGGAAATGAAAAATCATCAAGTCCTTTTTTGGCCAAGTAAGCGTATCATTTGTGGAGACAATGCTTGGGTATGGAGAACCAGACATTGAACTTGGCCAGAGAAAGGTGCTTTGTAAATAGGTGCCAATTGTTGGCATTGGATTTATGACCCAGATATCTTAATCTGAGTGGACCCAAACCCTCATACCAACCAGGACTTCCTTTTATCCAATAATTGACAAATTTTATTGATACACAATGATAGTATACAAGAATAATACAGGCAAGGCAAACAAAATACACACCTCTCCTACCTCCCAATTCTAGATCTACCAGTCCTAGGGTTGTCACAGAGGGGAGGTACGTCTGGCCAGCACGCAAGCTTGACCCTGTGGTTTTCTTGGATGTCAGCAGCCTGGAGACCCACTCCCACCCATTCCCCCCACACTGAGGTGGGTGAGATGGGCTGGTGATATGCCCCCTGTCCATGGTAGCCTCATAATCCCACCTCAGGAACCCTTTGCTGCTCTTTTTGTATTCCTTCCTTTTGTAGTCTCTCTCTCCTCTGCTGACTCTCCATTTCTGGGCATCATTGATTGGTCTCCCTGTGGTCATCGTACTGTCCACATTCTGTTCTGTCAGCATATTCCTTTGTTCCAACAAACCCATCAAATGCACGCATCTTAATTTGATCATTTACCAGCATCTTAATTTGGACATGCCCCGGATGCCTCAAAACCAGAAATCACAAGGTCTCTGCAGCTAGTCACTGTGACCTGGCTCCAACATGGCAAACCTATCTTTTGTTATGGATTAGAGTGGTACATGTTTTCAATTTCCCAGCCTGTTTGTCTGCTGGCTTCAAATATGGTGGGCCTTGAAGCAAAAGTTGTCACAAATAGGCTTTTAGAAGCCAATTAACCCTTGTTACAATATCTACTCTACCTACAAGCCAATTCCCAAAAACAAATCTCTAAATATCATTTTCTAGCCAACACAGATCAACAGCTGCAAACTGTCATGGAGACTTGGACTCCTTTCATATTATGTTCCTCCAAACTATCTCTATATTCATTAAGCATAATTCTCTAAAAAAATCCCTCTTTTGTTGTAATGTAATTCCGCTTCATCAAAATTACTGGGCAATGGCCATTTTTCCCAAGGAGGCCAGGTTCTCCCTTCATCTTGCTCTCTGCTCTCAGAGTTGTTTAATCCTCCATCTTGTCCAGTAGCAGCTTCTATCAGCTGAACCAGCCACTGTTCTATCCTATGAGGCATTATTCTGGGATAGAGCCTAACCTCTGTTTTTTTACCTAAATTTCACAGACAGACAGCTCTGTTCTCTGCATTCTCTATCTTTTGAGAGACAGAACACAAAAGTGGGCTGCTTTTCCTCCTGCTATCACTATTTAACACTCATGCCCTGCACTGCTGAATCAGCTCCCATAGCAGAGGCCAGCTCATTATGTATTTAAAAAAAAAAAAAGTACCTCCCGTTTTTCCTCATGATACTTTCACTTGTATTTTTTCCACCCTGTTTGGCAGAAATGACTTCTATTCTCCAGCCTCGAGAATGCAAACTGAAGAGGAAAAACAAAAAGGGCTATGGATTCTACCTGCGGATCGAAAAAGACACTTTGGGACATCTCATCCGGAACGTGGACAAGGGCAGTCCAGCCGAAAAAGCTGGCTTGAAGGATGGAGACAGGATCCTGAGGGTCAATGGTGCATTTGTAGACAATGAAGAGCATGCACAGGTATGCATAATTTTCATTTGGGGGCCCTGCTGTACTCCAAGACTCCAGCCCCACTTTGGGTATTTGCTACAGCAATCCTTTGGAAATATAAAAGCTATACAGCTGTGCTCCCTGCTTTATTTTAGGGCTAGGAACAGATGTTGCATTTGCCCCTGGAGAAGTTCTGCCTGTGTTTCTCCCAAAACAGATATATCCCAGGATTGTCATGTGCACACATCACCTTATCAGGGTCTACTGAAAAGCTGCATGCATCGCTTCTCTTTTACAATTGAACCAATGATGCCATCCCAAGATAATTTTTCAGTTATCCTGATGTCCTGGGATAAATTGTTAGCATTTATCATCCTGGGAACCTTTTTAGAATTTATCCCCAGGACAACATCTGAATAACCACACTTTATCCCAGGATAAAATGGTTTGTCCTGGGACAAATCATAAAATAATAGAAAATTAGGGTTGGAAAGGACCTCAGAAGGCCATCTAGTCCCACTTTCTGCTCAAAGTAGGACCATCCCTCAACTAGATCATCCCAGCCAAAGCTTTCTCCAGCCAGGTTGTAAAAACTTCCAAGGATGGAGATTCCACCACCTATCTAGGTAACCTGTTCTAGTCTCTCTCTCCTAGTGAGAAAGTTTTTCCTCATATTGAACCTAAACTTCCCTTGCTGCAACTTGAGACCATTGCTCCTTGTTCTGTCATCTGCCACCACTAAGAACAGTCTAGCTCCATCCTTTTGGAACTGCTTTTCAGGTAATTGAAGGCTGCTATTAAATTCCCTCTCTGTCTTCTCTTCTGCAGGCTAAATAAGCCTACTTCCTTCAGCCTCTCCTCAGAAGTCATGTACTTCAGCCTCCTAACCATTTTCATTGACCTCCGCTGCCCAACATCTATTTGTAATCCTAGTGTCTCCTGGAACCTAAGCAGAGAAGGAAAGTCCTTGATGAAATGGCAAGGGTAGTAGAAGACCCATAGCTAGCACTCACTGTATCCCAATAAGATAGGAATTTAGATCAGTTATCTGGGCATTTGTTATGAGCACCTCAGCGCTCAACCTATCCATTGCAGGTGGCGGACCTGATTAGAAAGAGTGGGAATTCTGTTGTATTGCTTGTTCTGGATGAAGCATCTTATGAAAATGCTGAAAAAGAAAAACTGAACTTGGAAGAGTTGGGTAAGCAGCCAGCCCAGAAGCCACATGAGCAGCTGTCATCCCCAGTGATGAATGGAGTGGGCACCCCGGCTCCACGACCCCGTTTCTGCTACCTGGTGAAGGAGGGAAACAGCTATGGCTTCTCCTTGAAAACCACAGTGGGTGAGAATAATGGGTATAAAAGGGAGGGGGGGAGAGGTATGCCAGTACTTCTCATTTGCTGTGAGATGGGGAGAGGAGTTTGTTCTTCATAAGTCTATTCCTAGTTCCTGTCAATTTGTAGTAGACTTACTACAACCACTTCTACTAACCCTCCTCAGATGCCAGAAGAACCCTATAAGCCATTGCACTGTGTCCCACATACATCCTCTGAATTACCCTAGAATACAGCTAACAGAACGTTGAGAGAGAACAGAAGAAAAGCAGCTGGAAGTGACAGAAACCAAAAATCCACAGGTTGAAAAAAAGCCAAGAGCCCCTTTCAATCTAGACATGCTTTTACCTAGGAAGCAAGGACCTGAACAAAGAGATTTTGTTTTCCTTTTCAATCCCTTCAGCCTTTGCCTCTTCCAAAATATAAGCCAGTAGAATGAACATAATTGTCTACATCTGTATTGCATCTCTAGAAAATGCCAGAGTAGATGGAGAACAGTGGCACAATGCAAATGCTACACTGGAGTAACCCAAGGGTAAAAACTAGAAGTTTTCCAAACACAGAAAATTCAGAAATTTGGATAAACCACATTAAACAATGAGCAGCCTTCATCAACTCAAACTTTGAGAAAGACTCCATTCTCATTAGCACTACCAGCAACCAAACTACCCATTCAAACCACCATAATTGGCCCCTCAGGCACTCTGAACAGAGGCAAACAATAATTTTAACAATAACTAATAAATTAACTCCACTGTCTTCTGCAGAGGTGATCCCCCTAGGACAGGGAGGAGGCACACAGGTGAACCTGTGTGAATAAAAGCTTTGCTGCCATTAAAACTTTGAAGTAAATGGAGCCCCATGGTGTCCAAAGTTGTCCCTTCAGGTCTACTTTTCATTGGGATGGGATTTTCTTAGCTATCAGTGAAGGCAGCACATTCCAGTAACTTTCTTTGCATAATTATTCTTCAACCCATTTCAGGTAAGAAGGGGGTCTTCGTCATAGAGTTGTCCCCACAGGGACCAGCTATGAAGGCTGGAGTCCAAAATAACGACCGCCTGATTGAAATTAATGGAACAAATGTGGAAAATGACACACATGAAGAAGTGGTTGAAAAGGTATATTTATATGATTCCCCCTTCTTCCTTTTTTCAGACTAGTTACACAACCATGTACCTGAGTAATTGGGCTATAAGGTTCAAGCTGGTTTGAATGGCATGGTTTATGCGGGAGAGTGACTTTTATCCAGGCCCACCAATATGCCCCACATGGCTTAATCATTACTTACACCAGCATTTCCCACAGTTTTTCCAGTAATGACCCCACTTACAGATGAATAACTTGATGCAATCTTTACATGACCCAGTTAACATGGGGCAAAGCTGACTTTTACACAGGGGTGGCTGAGAGAGCTCCTCTGTCCACAATTACCTCCTGGTGAGAGCTAAACTGGGGCAAAATAACCCTGCATGAAAGAAAGCCAAGTTTCCTCAGCAACTTTCTCTTGCCACAGGGTAATCAATGGCAGAGGGACAGTTACCACAGAGCAGCTAAGTCATGGCAAGATCTCACTCCAGACCTCACCTACCTTCACCCTCACATGCACATGGGCTATAATTGCAGGCTTGAGGGAACTGGGGAATCTCTGGGGCTCATAAGCTCTACCCACAATGCCCACAAAGAAGTGTTTCTGTCAGCAAAACAGGGGGTCAAAGCAGCAGTGAGGCAATAGGAATAAGCCAAAATAGGCAAGGATGGAGAACATACGGAGAGAGAAACAGATCCAGAATGGTAAGACCTGAATGTATAATAGGCCTGGTGGACTCTATTCATTTCAACTACACTACATAGTATGGTTGCCTACAGATGTGCTCTGGGGTGAGGAGGGGCATTTTAATTAGAGTGGGTCCTGGAGAGCCACTCTAAAACACCTCACAATCACATGTAGTAAGTGTCCCATGTTTCAAAATGGCCACAGGGGCACTAAAACTAAAGCTCATTCAACAGGTTTTAGTTAAAGCTCCCCTGCAGCCATTTTGAAATGTGGGATGCTTAATACACATGACAGTGAGGCATGCTGGAGTATTCAAATGAATAAAATGCATTGGAGCAGACTTGAATTAAAACACATCAGAGAACATCTATAGGCCCCATAAGTGTGTTCATGTTGTAGAGTACAATCCCAAGTCCAAACTGTACAGTAACTTCCAGCCCATTCCTCAGGTAAAGAAGTCTGGGAACCACCTTATGTTTCTGCTGTCAGATGAAGAAACTGATCAGTATTACAGTACCAACCAGATGGTGCTGAAGAGAGATGCAGCCAGCCTGAAACTACTTCCCCTCAAACCTCGTGTTGTGGAGCTCAGGAAGGGAAATGATGGCTATGGATTCTACTTGAGGATGGAGCCAAATGGCAGCGGTAAGAATTAAGCCACCAGCCAGGCCACTGCATGAGCTGCAGCATTCATTTAGATAGCCTGCAGGACTTGTTCTCTCTTGTTCCCACAGCTAAGATAGCTGGGAGAGACGAGATCTGGCCAAGCTCCCCTCCACAGGCAGGCACATACCCAAGTTGGCAGGGGAACTTTCCATTTGGCTGACTAGCCTCCCACACCCACTACAGCCAAGCTCCCATTGGAGAAAGCTTCCCATTTTTAGAGATCAGCAGTGTGTCCAGTGTGATGACACATGGAGTCACACCCGAACCCCAGCTCCTCTGGGGCATGCTCAAGGGGCATCCTCAAAAACATGTCAGTGAAAGCCAAGTAGTGGTCAAGTGTAAGCAGACTTAACTCTCCCTGCATAATTTTGCAAGTAGGGAAGCCACAATGTCCAGGTGGTCTTCTTGGGGAGAAGTAAGAGAATTTAGACTCTCTGAAAGGAAAACAAAGAAGGCAATGAGTCAGAGAATGTGTTTTACCCTGAAGGCCTCATCAGAGAGTGAACCTTTATCACCCTGAGTCCCTTCTCACCATCCCAAGCAAATATCCTTCCAATTGAACGCCCTTTCGCCAATCATATAAAGTCTTCTTCGTGTACTGGTTTTGGGGCATAGGTCATTTCATTAAGGACATTGATGCCGGCAGCCCCGCAGCCAAGGCAGATCTAAAGGATGGCGACATCTTAGTGGCTGTCAATGGGGAGTCAGTGGAGGCCCTGGATCATGACGGCGTGGTACAAAGGATCAAGAAGTGCGGAGAAAAGACCACATTGCTGATAGTAAATAAGGAGACAGATGACATGTATAAACTGGTAAGGAAATGCAGGCGAAGGGTACTGCATGGATTTATATGTCAATACATAAAGTCCTGGGGAGAAAGGGATGGTCCATTGAAGCAGTGGTTTCATGCTAATGGAGGCACATTCTTGAATAAAAGCTGTTTTATTCAGACCCTCCTGAAGTATTCCTTATGGCCAGAGGCGACCCAAGCAGGACACAGGGCCTGGGGCAAGTCAGCCCACATGGGGCCCCGCACCTGCTCCAGACCCTGGACCTTTAGAAGTTGCCATTGGCAGTGGCAAGGGGTAGCAAGTGACTGGACACAGAGCCACCACTGCTCTGCCCCACTCTGCGGGGCCCCCCAGAGCACAGGGCCCAGGGCGGTCACCGCAATTCGTCCCCCGCTAGGGACAGCCCTGCTTATGGCAGAGGTCTGCAACTAAGTTCTTGCTTCAGGTCTCCCATGTCACACAGTAGATTTTGACCTCATGTCACTGAATATTCCAGTTTATTCTCTCATCCCAGATATTTATATGCACCATTACAACAATACTAGATTACAGTATGTCAGAGCAGAGATAACAAAATTAACACTGTAGCACTAATCACAGCAACAAAGCAGCTCTCTGCATGAATTAGAGAAATCCTGGTCTACACTTATGCCAACTTTGCAATTTTCCTCCAGTCACTTGGCAAGATTTTAGTAAGAGCATTGGTGCCGAGTATGTTGGAGCCCAAGGGCCCTGGCCCACCTCGGGAACAGGGCTGTCAGGGCCCAAACCTGAGGAAAATTACATAATATATTTCTATATTATTTTATGTTGTAAAAAATGGATTCAGTTATGTTGAGCATGCTAGACATAAGGTGATGTGCTTAGGAACAATGACTGAGGCCCTGAGATATTACCAGGGATCCAGGTTTTCCATTTGCTGAAGAAAAATGCAGATTTTATCCTTTAAAGAAGAAAGATATGGGAAGCCCTGGGTCTCCCCTTGCAGGCTGGCAAACTCCAAGCCTGCAAGGGGTGCTTGGGGCTGGGGGGAGCAGGAAGGGCAACTGGAGGCAGGGGGTGCCACATGCATGTGCACATGCATACGCACGTGGCAGCCAAGCAGTGGTGGAAAGCAACTCCTGCAGCTCCCTCCAGCTAAGTCTATGGGAGCAGATTGGGGGCGGGGGCAAAGGCAATGCATTGTGGAGGCAGGGGAACCCAGGTGATGCGGCAGGGGGGCATGTGCCCCCAAGATTTCTGCACCCACAGTGGGTCACAGCACACAGGGCTACAGCCATAGCCACCAACGTGAGGCATGGCAATGGCATGGAGTTGTGCCCCGACTGCTGCCAGGTAGGCAGGAGGTGCCTCACCTTGGTGGCCATGGCAGTGTGGCACTCCCTTTTGCACTAGCTCCCACCTGGAGCTGGTCCAGCCCAGCTGCAGCCCCACACCCTGCTGAGAGTGCAGAAATCTCAGAAGGCATATGCTCTGCCACCCCCCCCCCATATCGCCTGTGCCCCTTCCAGCCCCCCACACACATTGCCTGTGCTGACACTCCCCTTCCCCACACACCTACCCTGTTCCCCGCACACTGGGGAGCTGGGGCAGGGGGCAGCTGGTTGGGAGCAAGGGGCACCAGCCCACCCCTCCCCCCCAGCAAAAATAAAAAAGTTGGCATCTAAGAACAAGAGCATAAAGTCCAGGAGCAGGATTTATACCAACAGCTGTGTTTAAATATAACAAGATGTTTAATATGAGATACAACCTAAAGACAGATTTTGCAAAAGAAGTTTACATCAATATTGATTTTTCCCTTTGTTCTTTCAGGCTCAAATTTCTCCCTGTCTTTATTACCATGAGGTGCAAGATCCACCTCCAGCCAATACAGTAGAAAGGCTGGCCTCACCTGCTGAGCCACTGGTGAATCACAAACCCAAAATCTGTAAACTGGTGAAGGGCCCAAGCGGATTTGGCTTCTGTTTGAATGAAAGCAAGGATATGCCTGGGCAATTCTTCCAAGAGGTACTAACCATAGGCTTCAAGTCTAGGAGAATATGCAGCAGACCCAAGGAAGAAAAGTTTGGGCAACAAACATCTCTTCCCTTCTTTCCCTTACAGTGGCATTCCAGACAAGCCAGGCTAACCCACACATAGCAAGAAGGCAAAGTCTGTCCTATACACCTTTAGCTAAGTTAGGCCTTTGAAACCAGGATGGAGGGGCAAGACTCTGCATGATTACTGTCAGGAGGTTAAGATTTAGGATTGGAAGAAAAGGGGCCTAGGATTTATTGCCAGTTCATCCACAGATTTCTGGACTACCTTGCACGTTTTTGTCTTATTTCCTTCTTCTTCCTTAATACTCCTCTATCCCATAGACATACTCTATTTTCATAAATATTTCTCTTTAGATTTTTGAGAGCCATGGAATGCTTAAGAAGAAAAATGTATGTCAGTCAATTTTCCTGTTCCTCAGTTGTATATTTGGCACTAATCCTGTTCTCTGCTGCAACAAGAGAGTATTGAATACCACCACTCCACTCACTTCCCCTCATTGAAAGTCTTACAGTAAACCCCATCCTAAGGCAGATGATAAAATTAGACTGCTACAGTTTTAACTACAATAAGGTCTCTTTCCTTTCTCCTTCTCCAACTAAGTTGTGCTCCAGGATAACTGTCTCCAAAACCTACATTACCCTCCTGCATTGAAAGGTCTCGGAACTTGCATTCTCCTTTTCCCATACTGTATGTTAACATACCTTTTCCTGGTACTGAGCTAATATCACACACAGAACCTGTGTTTGCAGATCCAGAAAGGTGGGCCAGCTGACAAAGCAGGCCTGGAAGAGAATGACATTCTGGTGGAAGTGAATGGTGTGAACGTCCAGAATGAACCCTATGACAAGACGGCCACAAGAGTCCAGGATGGTGGTGACAAACTGACGCTGCTGGTGTGCACAAAAGCTGCCTATGAATACTTCAAATCTCAGAATATCCCTATCAGTGCCTCTATGGCAGATCCACTACCTGACACAAATGACCCTCCTGCTTATACAGAGAGTCCTCCAGCAGAACAAGAAAGGAACTCACCAGAACCAAGAGAGAGGGTAGGTAGTCCCAAATTACTGGATTAGCAAGGGGTAGAGAAAGTAACTCTTTCCAGTCACTGTGTGTATTTGACATGGGATCTATCAAGTCAAGCTGCATGTAAATTTACAAAAGCATACTTGCATTAATTATCAGGAAGTCTGAGACCAAATTATAGCAAGTTACTCTGTTCTTTCAGCACAAGTAAGACAGTTCAGTATCTATGTTGCAGGTCTAGGCCCCAGAACATGAGAGGTTATCAAGTTCCAAGTGATTCCTCCAATATTGTATTCTGGAGGGCAACTCTGGCCCTCAGGCACTCTTGCTTCAACCACAGAACTGAAGTAACAATGCTTAAACACAGTGAGCGTGGATCCTTTAGGAAAACTATTCCCATACTGTGCAAATTGTTGGGTAGATAAGGAATAAGTACTGAGTAAAATGTGATGAGGTTTGTCTAACAAAAAAGTCTTACCCACAAAGCTCATGAAAACTGTGCTGGCTACAAGAATTCGAAGTGCACCTGTGGTCAGAACAGCAACACCTTAAACAGTTGTTTAGATCCCTGTGCAGATTCAGAATCTTCTCTACTTATTTAACTGTGAAACATATTTTTGCTTCTTTTCATGCAGAAGTAACAATGGAGCTAGGAAAGAAGGAGCTAGATGCTATTCCTATTCACACACCACCACCAGAACTGTTAAGTTCTGACTCTGCAGATTCTTCCAGTGAGAGTCTCAGCACCTCAGCCTGGGTTTTCAGAGCTACAGCCAAACCTTTTTCCTTTTTGTAGGCAACCTTGACAGATTTGGTATGGAAGCCAGAAAAGAGCAAAGATCTAGTATGATAGGATTTAACAAATGGGTTACTTTTTTTTAAATACATTACTAAAATCATTCACTGACTATTTATGCCACAGCAGGCAGGCAAGAATACAGGATGGTGGTGACAGCTTGATACTGCTGATGTGCACAAAAGCTGCCCATGAATACTTCAAGTCTTAGACTATCCCTATCGCTGCCTCTATGGTAGACCACTGCACAACACAAATGACTCTCCTGTTTCTAGAAAGAGCCTTCCAGCAGAGCCAGAAAGGACCTCACCAGAATCAAAAGAGGGTGGGCAGTCCTGAGTTACTAGATATCCAAGGGGTAAGGATAGGTTCAAGTATAGGCAGATATAGGGTTCCCCCCTTTGCCATTGTGCATATTTCTTTCAACTAAAAACATTCAGAATGTTCTCCTTATTGCTATTCTACAGGCTGGCTCATCCTCCTCTTCACTATCAACTACCTCAGAGAACAAGGATGACGAGGATGACAACACGGAGTTGTGATAAGACAGACTGTACCAGACAAATCAGACAGATGCCTCTCAAATCTTGAAAAAAGTGCTCTTCTTCCATGCAGTCCTTGTTCTTTTATTGCCCAGAGCCAAACCATTCCATGGCACATCATCCTCGTGAGGAACAGCAAGCCAGACGCTCCTGTAACTCAACTCTCCCTGAAGGGAATCCTCTGCAGAACTCCTAGTCACTTAACAAATGCTGCAAATCATAGTTAATTGGCTTGCTGCACTGTGAAGTGGGCAGTTAGTTACTTACTTGTATTAGTGCTCTGTGAAGGCTTAAATGACTAATAAGGGACATAATTAAGTATATCATTGAAAGGGGAGGAAATGCGATTCACAAATCAATATGTATTTTAGCCTTTTAAGGACACGAAAGCTAACTGCAAAGGAATTGATCCATCATCTCCCATGAGAGAGACCTTTCCTACTAATCAAAGCGCATCAACTGAATCACTCACTCTGCCCATTACATCCCATGTTTACTGTAATACAGTCACTCCAACCCAGCAGATGTAATACATCATAAGCCAATATATTCGGTGCAGAGCACTCCTTTCCTTTGTGCTAATGAACTGTGGATGCTGTCTCTTTCACAACAATAAGTTAACTTAATCATATGCTCTTCAGAACCTCTGAGTACTATTTCCTTCTCTGCAGCTGCAAATGACAGCAGTTAGAACTATGTAAGTAATTCACAGCGTGTCCAGTTTTTGCCTGACTCTGTGCCAACACGCTGTCTCTAATGCAATGTGAGCACCACTGTAATGCTGATAGTGTCTGCTATGCTGTAAGTCTAAGACAATGCTGCAATAAATCGCTCAGAGTGGCTATTTCTCTCTCTCAGGTCTTACCCCTGCCATCTATGATGTACGTACCCAGAACAACTTCAAAATGAACAAGGCCTGGGAGAACAGCCTTTAGGAAGCTACAAGTTTAAATTATGTGACTTAAATTTACTGTAGTGAATGAATTAAGCCAACAAGGGATATAGACTGATGTAGAAGAATCCATGGGTCAGTGGGGAGCACTGAATTTATAATATAACAAACTAGACAGTGTTGTGATCTTTGACTTGAGTGAACAGTAACCTAAAACCTTGGTTCCATTTAAATTACAGGATAAAAAAACCTGAGGCCTGGATTCAGATTCATTAGATAGAAAACAAAGATACGAATCCAAATCCTAAGGAAGCTGGACACTACTGAAATATGTCTCCCTGGAATCTATCTCCTCCTTCTGCCAAGCAGAAACATACTCGGGTCCATGCTTAGCAGAGTCTTTGGGGAAGACACAAAACAACTGACATGCTAGTGTGAGGTATTACAAAAAAACAGATTTAATTCCACAGATTTAGACACTTGGCTCCAGAATCACCACCCTCCAATATTAAGTTGCCCACCAGATTAAGAATGGTTCATTTTAACATATTGTGTTTCCACAGTGCCCTCTTTGAAGATTTTATTCCATTCCTGATTGTAACAGGTTTCCCCTTCGGTCGATATCTCCTGAAGTCATGTAAGGCACCACTGTCACACGAGGGTCCTATTCCTTGACTCTCAGCTGTCCTCTACTTGTCTCTGCCTCTTCCGCATGTTCAAGCCATGACACCCTCACAGGATGAGCCACAGAGCTGAAGAAAGACAATCATGGAAGTTCAACGAGCGAGTCGCACTGTCTGAGCACAGAGGATGCTCTTCTTTTCTCTTATACCTGTTGGTACTACAGAGCTGCAGCCAACCAAGAGGTGAAGTACCAGAACAGTGGGTTGAGCCAGTACAGCCTCAGACTGCCATGTGCTTCTCTGGGGCCTGCTTGTGTGCCAAGTAGAGGAAGAGGATGCTGGAGAGCGCGCTAACCAGGAATATGACATCAAACCAGCGGTGATAGAAGTTGAACTGCAGCTCCCCCAAGACTTCCGTAATGATAGTGCGGTACTCTAGCGGCATGCTCATTCGGATCAGAAGCACTGAAGAAACAAAGTACATGCCCTGCAAAAAAGACCCAGGAAATGTGTCAGCTGAGTATCTCACAACTGGCTGCTCTTGATGAGATGGAACAATGTAGCAAAGGCTTGCTGACTGGTCTGCATACTCACCATGATCTGTGCCAACAGCAAAACAATAACGTTGGAAGACTTGCTGCTGGAGATGGCATAGAAGAACTGTAAAGAGGAAAAAAAGCAACTGGAAATAGGTTTCTTGGCACTGGGCAGGTCTGTGGTCCCGCGCATCAGAATGTGGAAGGAGTACACATTCCAATCTTTCCCCATCAGTGCTAAAAACCAGCACTGAAAGAAACATATACCATGCTTCCTGGAGGGTTATACACACTTTTTAAAAGGAGCAGGACCCCACCCGCAGAACAGCCAAGGGCTGAGCATTTAAGCACATCTCACTGAACAATTTACCAATGTTGTTCAGCCAGCCTGTATAGAGGCTCTAAAGAACCCCCCCCCCCCGAATACGTTCTAGCCCAGCCCCTCACCCCAGTCCAATTTGAAGACTAGAATAGCTGAGCCTCCCCACTGTGTGCAGACATGACTTATTTATCAGTGTACTAAAGAGTTAATTCTCTGCCAGTTTTACAGAAATGCCCTGTCATTTAGATGCAGCGATCCAGACCCTACACACGATTCCGTAGGCTGGACTAACAAATCCCACCTGCCACATCACACTTCCTTTCTTAAAATTTCCCACTCTTCTCAGAGGTAACACTAGGAATGAACGTAGACTGCACCCCTGGCATCAGTTAGGGCCATAACCACTAGACCTGATTCATGCAGGTAGTTAGCAGTAAAAGCTATGGCAACCAATGGATGATGTAGGCACACACTCATGATAAAACAGACTTTAAAACACTTATTAGTTGCTAGTTAGAACCCTAACATTTCTTGCATTGCTCTGTGCAAACAGGAGGCTCTTATACCATGTTCAGGGACTGGAATGGCTACAGATGGTCCTGTTAAGTTGTCCCATGTTAATAAGAAAAAGTTAGCCTTTGTTCCATCTCTATGAGCACTTTACCCACCAGACCCACTTCTAGCAAGAACCAATATCCCAGTCCTTTTCAGATCCTATTCTTCACTCCCTATATATAGATATCACAGGCCCTACGAGTCTAGAAAGTTTACATTGAGTTCTCCTTCACCAAGTTAGAAAAACACACGTCTCATGGACTACAATTACAAGACAGGCTTCTGGCCAGATGTACCTTTGTGAGTGTGATCAGTAAGCCCCTGATGGAGGTGACGATGATTATTCCGACAAGGATAAAGGAAATGTGCTGTGACCAGAATTTTACCTGTGGCAACAAAAACAAGAAATGGTTAAATCCCTAGAGCTATCCCTGCATACAATATGCATGGGTGTACAGCCAACAGGATCTCTCAATTCTCATATCCAGAGACTTGCTGCAGTCAGATTTACATACTTACACGTACTCGTATCACACAAATGTACCCATCTGTACTTAACATGTGCAATTACACCTACATGGTATATGCACAGATCTAACCTACGTGAATGAAGTAAATAGGGGAAGAAATAGATGCGGGGATCCTGAGGCAACTCTCGGAGACCATAAAAGCTAAAGAGGCGGTAGTCATGGGGGACCTAAACTACCCGGACATCTGCTGGGAGACGCAGACAGCAAGGTCCCATCGCTCACGCAGGTTTCTAACCTGTATACAGGACCTCCACCTGACACAGGAGGTGCATGGTCCCACTAGGGGGAATGCCATACTGGATCTGGTATTGGCAACAGGAGATGACATGATAGGGGACCTCCAGATCGGTAGCCATTTGGGAGACAGTGATCACCTTATAATAGAATTCAACATAAGACGGCGAGTGGGTAAGGTAATTAGTAGGGTGAAAGTGCTAGACTTTAGGAAAGCTGATCTCAATGCACTCAGGCGATTAGTCAAGGAAGCACTGCAGAGTAGGAGTTTTGAAGGGATGGGAGCCCAAGAAGGGTGGCTGTGCCTAAAGGAAACAATCCTTCGGGCACAAAGCAAGACAATCCCCGAGCGAGGCAAAAAAGGGAAAGGGGCCAGGAGGCTTCCCTGGCTGACCAGAGAAATTCAGGGCAGCCTAAGGGCCAAAAGGGGAGCACATAAAAAGTGGAAACAGGGTGAGATCACTAAAGATGAATATACCTCTTCTGCTCGTGCTTGTAGGGAGGCAGTTAGGCGGGCCAAAGCTACCATGGAGCTGAGGATGGCAACCCAAGTAAAAGACAACAAGAAATTGTTTTTTAGATATATTGGGAGTAAAAGGAAGGCCCAGGGAGGAATAGGACCACTGCTAAACGGGCAGAAACAATTGGTGACAGATAGGGGGGACAAGGCTGAACTCCTCAACGAGTTCTTTGCCTCAGTGTTCCTAAGTGAGGGGCACGACAAGTCTCTCACTGGGGTTGTAGAGAGGCAGCAGCAAGGCGCCAGACTTCCATACGTAGATCCTGAGGTGGTGCAGAATCATTTGGAAGAACTGGATGCCTTTAAATCGGCAGGCCCGGATGGGCTCCATCCGAGGGTGCTGAAGGCACTGGCCGACATCACTGCAGAGCCACTGGCAGGAATATTTGAATGCTCGTGGCGCACGGGCCAAGTCCCAGAGGACTGGAAAAGGGCTAACGTGGTCCCCATTTTCAAAAAAGGGAGGAAGGAGGACGCGCGCAACTATAGGCCAGTCAGTCTCACCTCCATCCTTGGTAAAGTCTTTGAAAAAATTATCAAGGCTCACATTTGTGAGAGCCCGGCAGGACAAATTATGCTGAGAGGAAACCAGCACGGGTTTGTGGCGGGCAGATCGTGCCTGACCAACCTAGTCTCTTTCTATGACCAGGTTACGAAACGCCTGGACACAGGAGGAGGGGTGGATGTCGTATACTTAGACTTCAGGAAGGCCTTCGATACGGTATCCCACCCCATACTGGTGAACAAGTTAAGAGGCTGTGGCGTGGATGACTACACAGTCCGGTGGGTGACGAATTGGCTAGAGGGTCGCACCCAAAGAGTCGTGGTGGATGGGTCGGTCTCGACCTGGAAGGGTGTGGGCAGTGGGGTCCCGCAGGGCTCGGTCCTTGGACCGATACTCTTTAATGTCTTCATCAGCGACTTGGACAAGGGAGTCAAATGTACTCTGTCCAAGTTTGCAGATGACACAAAGCTATGGGGAGAAGTGGACACGCCAGAGGGCAGGGAACAGCTGCAGGCAGACCTGGATAGGTTGGACAAGTGGGCAGAAAACAAGAGGATGCAGTTCAACAAGGAGAAATGCAAAGTGTTGCACCTAGGGAGGAAAAATGTCCAGCATACCTACTGCCTAGGAAATGACCTGCTTTGTGGAACGGAAGCGGAAAGGGATCTTGGAGTCCTAGTGGACTCCAAGATGAACATGAGCCGGCAGTGTGACGAAGCCATCAGAAAAGCCAATGGCACTTTATTGTGCATCAGCAGATGCATGACGAATAGGTCCAAGGAGGTGATACTTCCCCTCTATCGGGCGCTGGTCAGACCGCAGTTGGAGTACTGCGTGCAATTCTGGGCGCCACACTTCAAAAAGGATGCGGATAACCTGGAGAGGGTCCAGAGAAGGGTAGCTCGTATGGTCAAGGGCCTGCAGACCAAGCCCTACGAGGAGAGACTAGAGAAACTGGACCTTTTCAGCCTCTGCAAGAGAAGGTTGAGAGGCGACCTTGTGGCTGCCTATAAGTTCATCACGGGAGCACAGAAGGGAATTGGTGAGTATTTATTCACCAAGGCGCCCCCGGGGGTTACAAGAAACAATGGCCACAAGCTAGCAGAGAGCAGATTTAGACTAGACATTAGGAAGAACTTCTTCAGAGTTCGAGTGGCCAAGGTCTGGAACGGGCTCCCAAGGGAGGTGGTGCTCTCCCCTACCCTGGGGGTCTTCAAGAGGAGGTTAGATAGACATCTAGCTGGGGTCATCTAGACCCAGCACTCTTTCCTGCTTATGCAGGGGGTCGGACTCGATGATCTATTGAGGTCCCTTCCGACCCTAACATCTATGAATCTATAAATGTGAATACAAAGTGGTGCCTTACAGAAAAGTAAACACAAGAACACACACACACGATACGCATGTATATAAATGTGATTGCTTTGTAGACAAATGCAGTATATGAGACAAGGCCACTGAAGTGTTTCCATCAGTTCCCAAAAACAACATGAACCACTGCCCTCTTCTGGCTATAGCCTACAGAAGATACTGTTAATATTATGAGTGGTCTTGGTAGCATCTCTCATTAAGATTGCCCAAAGAGTCTCAGAAGCTCTGCCTTGCATATGCTTCTAACTGCCAATCAAAGAGTTTGGGCTGATATTTTCTATTCTTGGTCCCTGTGCATGTATAGTACTTGGCTACTGGTTTCATTTTTGCTTTTAAATCTCAACCCAAACAGTTCAGCTGTTTCCCAGTAAGGTTAGGGGAAAATGTGCTACTCTACTTGTGTGAAAATAATTCTGACCATCTTTTCTTAGGAAAGCACCAGTGCCCAAATTCTTTGAAGCAAGAGATATAAAATTTGGTAGCGAGAGGACTGTGCATTAAGGATGTACCTTTAGATGTCCTTACAAAAAATCCACCTACATTTGGCCTAGCTATTAGCCTTGGGGAGGGAGGGCGGGGCACAGAAATCACAGTGCACACATGCTGAAGCACTTCAAGACTGATGAGGTAAAGAGAATGAGCCTGGAGGTAAGTGGGCCTCAGCTATGAAAAGAGAAGACTGGGACAGGATGAGGCACTGCCACAGTTTTGGAGAAGAGGAGAAAAGCCTACATCTGACAGGGACCTTCCAGAACTGACATTCCTCCTACTGAGTCTCATCAGTCAGCTGCCTACCTCAAATGGTAAATGCTTGAGCTGAGCACAACTCCTGTGGGTATCTAAAAGATGCGTTTTTTCCTCAGTTAGCTATTTTAAAAAACCCAACCCCCTAGAAGACACACACATGCACGCACACCCTTATGCTGGGACAGCATTATTAAACTAGCAAAGCCAAGTGCTCAAAAGCTAGAAAATGCTTGTGCAACCTTAATCCAAATCCTTTATGCACATCCACATGACACTGTCTAATTACATGAAGGCATGCTGCTTTTTGCCCAGGATTACTATCTTCTTCAGTGCCCAATAAAGAACTGCTCCAAGGATGAATCAGGGCTGTGTAATGAAGGAAGCCACTGTCTGCAGGAACCCTGCCTCCATGGCAGTATTTGGAAGGTGTAGCCAATGAGGCAAAAGGCTGCAAGACAAAGGAGGTCTCATCTTAAGGTAGTTGAATGCTATCCCATGAGAACTAATGGGATTTCATCTATGCCTCTGTCCTGCCAGTCAAGTTCTTTATACTGAGCTTTTTACAGGTAACTGATAATTATGTTTCTCATTTTCTACACGTCTGACTAGAAACCTTAGGGTCTGATCTACAGTTCCCTTACAGCTGCACTGAAGTCAGAGGAAACTCTGTTTTCAACTGATTTGGGGCTATGTAATGCTAAGTAGACTGAAAAAAATCTGACCTGTCATCTCAGACTGATCACTCAAAATGATCACTCAAAATATTGGATGCTGTGTCTTCTCCTCCCTTTTGACACATCAGGAAACTGCCCCTTCTACAGCACCTGCTATTTAAATACTCTGCAAGCAGTTCATTTAGACTCAACAGCTCCTGTAAGGCAGGCTCGTTTCACAGATGGGGAAAATGAAATGAAGGAACTTGTACAATTGAACAGCAGGGCCAGAAATAAAATCCGAACTACCTGGCTCCCAGTTCTCAGTATAAGAAAGTCCTCTCTGCCAGTTAGTGAGAGGACCTATGGAAACAACTGCATTAAGAAAGTGCAGTCAGAACACAAACATCCCAATAGACAGGCTGGGGGAGAGAAGCCGGGACAAAGAAAACAGGAAGTCTGTCTCCCTAGTCCAGTAAAAGAAAACCATCAACAAATAAAGCTGACTACAAACTACACTAACCAAAAAAGCACAATACGAAGGGGACCCAACACAGCATTCTTTGTCACCCCATTTGAAGAGGTGATACTTTCCCTGGGGAAGCAAAAGAATTGAAACCTGTTATAATTATGCCTGACAAAAAAGAGTAACTTTGGATGGAGCACAATTTGAGACTAGTTACGGCAAAAGTACAAAGACAGTCATTCAGTTAAATACAAGAGAAAGGAGATACTGCACAGAATTCAAAGATTTATAAAACAGACTCAATATGGAAGACTTTGTAACAGCATACAAAAAAATGCCCATGTAGGGAACAGATTGGTTGATCAGGCTTTTGGTAAAAGAATATAGCCTTTCACTTCTAGGCCTATGCTCCAATTCAAACCCAGGTAGGTGGAACAGAGTGCAGATGGTATTTTAGTCAATATGAAAAATGCTGGTGTCATCTGTTCAGTCCCTGAAGAACCACTAAGCACATCAGAAAACTGTTTCCAGTTAGTGTCTCAGCAGAGACAGTAAAGAAAAGAAGGGGGAATAGAAGCTGAACTGCCCTGCTTCCCCTACAGGCTGTCCCTCAAGGTCAAGGCTGAAGTAGTTTGATGAGCAGCGTGGTGATCCGCTAACTTGCATTAGACCTGTTCTGTGGGCAAATAAATGGCAAATAATCCTCATTATGAACTTTGCTAGAAATGTGATTAAAAGTTGTGCTCTATGCAAATGATCTGACTACCGATCGCTTATAAGACAGGCTGATGACTATGGCTAGACAGAAGGAGGTAGTTAGCCATGTTAGTCTGAAGTCAGTCAGAAGACACAAGCTTTCATGAACCCAAGTTCACTTCATCAGATGCTGTAAAGATTACTCCGCTCTACACTGAACTTTCACACCCCCTGATGAAGTGAACTTGGGTTCATGAAAACTTGTGCTCAGATATGGGCACATCTATAGGTGCACTTTAATGCACATTAGCCTATTTTAAGAACATTAAAGCATAACAAAAAAACTGTGTGCTTTCACTAATGCGTATTAAAATAAGCTAATGCACCTTTTTCTAGTACCTCACAATGGAGATACTAAATTTAATGTACATTAACAGAAGCACATTAATGAACATGTAGATATGCCCTATATATCTTATTTAGTTAGTCTATAAAGGTGCATATCTACCCTGCCTTCTATGGACAGAGACAGACTATATCTGTTTCTAGCATGGGGACAGGTTGGAGTCAACATGTCATAAAAGGTACTTCAATAGGAAATACATGAAGGTCACTCTTTCCATCACAAAATTATGCTCATGTACTAACAAAAGCAAAGTTCCCACTACTTTTCCCACCCTCAAAATTGAAAAGGGACTACAATCTGTGACCCAGAACCCCCTCCATCCCTATGCCTTTCCCTCCACCCCAACTCACTCGATAGCAGGTTATGTTGTAACAGATAAAACAGGAATTACTAAGTGAATGAGGAATTTAAATGGCTCTCACATCAAACTGGATTCCTAGATAATTTACAGTGATCTCAATTCCTCTTGTGACTGGATCAGTCTTCCCAACTCGATCAAATACAATATTGATAGTTGCCTGAAGAAGAGAAATACGCATCACTGCAAGGGAACACGGCATACACACCACAGCTATGGGTGAGACATACATGCACATCTTTTCCTTCTTTTCTGCTGTATAGGACTATTCAGGGATTAAAATAAAGTTAACTGAAAACATACAAAATGCATGGGCCTTGCTGTTCTGATGCACTATAGAGTCAGATACATGCAAAGAGCTACCTCACACAGATATCAATCCCATTTGCAGACTCCAAAAGCAGGGAATAGAAAGAAAAACTGAAAGACTACTCTCGAGATGCAGGCCCAAAGCTGTGTGCAAAGTACAATCTAGGAGAGATACAACTCTCCAGGTAAGCTGCATCTAAGAACAACAATATAGGACTTTTACATACCATGAAGATTTTCCAGACACAATAGATGGAGAAAAAGTAGCCCAGAAAATTAAAGTATTTCCCCTGGAAAGTTCTGGAGTATTCTATTCTCTCCTGGAGAACGGGAAAAAAAAGATAATATTTCCATGTTCATCACAAGAAATTCTGTTCATACATTTTAAACCAGCATCATTAATACTCATGACTACCTTGTCCTTCCACAACAATTTCCAGTCAACAGTTTCCATCACCCTTATGTTAATATAGAAAGCTAAACACTCATGTGAGAGAGGTCAGTAAATAGTGTCTGTTCTTTCAAATGGGAAAATTAAGGTACTGAAAGGGTAAGTGGCTTACCAAAGGTGCCACACTGTTAATGGAATGACAGAGCTGGAGAGAGAACACGGGTCCTCTAGACTGGTAGTTCTGATTGCCACTAAACTGTGCCCCCTTCTTAAATTACAGCATTAACTCACGTTACAAATCAGCCTGAACTTTGGAAGAATCTGAGAACTCAGCCCTGAAGTACAGTGAGAAGCCAGGAGAGGCTGCACTATAGTGAGAGGCCAGGCTGCAAAAGAAGTCTAGGATAGGGCTTTACAGAGGAACTGCAGGCAAGCCCCTAAGCTTCCCCCTCTTTCCTCTCCTAGCACAAGCTCAAATCACTGCCTTCTAAGACAGGATACTGGAGCCAGGACATATTTGAGCTGGGGGAACACTGCCATCCAATTCCCTAGGTTTGTTTGTTTGTTTTCAAGCTTTCAGCTGTTTTCATCTTGGCGCACAGAATATGAATTCAGTTCCTCCCGCCTAATTCCATTTCTCCTCTCCCAAACTGTCATCCCTGTCAGCTTGTGTATCTGACATCTGGATGGTTTCCCTGCTCCATACCTTTGTTGCATGCAGGTCAGCAGTTTCCAGAAAGAGCTGCTGACTCAGCTCTTCCAAAGCATCCACTTCCTGCTGGATAAGGGACAGATCTGGCAAATCGTGCAAGTCAAGGGTAGCAACTTCTACAGAAGTTTAACACACATTTCCAAGGCTCCCTCCATTGCTCTGCTCCCTACAGAGACACAATCTCTCCTTATACCATGTGAAAAACACCTAGTATGAGACCAGTACTTGAGTGCCCTCTGCTACAGCATAGCTAGGCAATAGAACTCTTTTGAAACAGGATCTGCTTTGCAAATGGAGGGACAGCCATGACAAAATGGAACTGGGTCTCCCCCAAAAATGAATTGCTTTATTCTTTAAACATTCACACCCCCTGAACTCCCTTATGCCATTTTCCCACCTACAGGACTCCCACTGAGGGTTACAGATTGGATGGCTTCCCTACTCCCTGTGCCTCTGGCCTCCACATGGCTACAGAACCGTACCCATAGGGCTCTAAGGAAAGCTCCTTGCCTCTCCATTGAAGTATTTTTAACACTGGACACTTTAAAGCAGTCTAGGTAGTTTGGCAGAAATTACTGCCTCTCTGCAGCTCTAACCATTGACCAAGGTCCCTCTTTCTCTTTCCTCCCTGCAGGAACCCTTCCTACCCTGTTGTCATTCAATTATTTCCCCAGGCCTGCACATACCTGAGCAGGCATCTCACACTGCACAAGCTCCCTGGGGCAGAGCATATATGGGGGCCTGTGATTTGTGAAGTGCTGTATGGTGGGGGATGCACCAGCCTCCCCATCTGTTTTTTCCTATTCACATTTCCTTTCATCTCAGGAGGGCACTTTGCTGCAGCCCACAGTCTGGCACCAGCACACAGAGGAAGGATACTCTCACTGCCTGGGGCAGATGTTGTAACACTCTTGATCATGCCCCAGAAGCCAGTGGGCTTATTGTGCACCTCCCCTCTCTGGAACATTGTCCTGTGGGCCATTGCTATCCTGAAAAGAGAGAGAATTCAAGTCCTCACTAAAGGATGCCATGAAACTCATTCAGCACAGACTGATGCCCCTGCTTATGTGGAACCACCAATCCTGCTCCATAAGAGACATCCTACAGCTCCAGAATGGAGTCTGGTCCCTGTCAAACCAGCTGCTACTCTGTTCACTTGTCAACCAATGCATTATTTAGAAGTCCCTTTAAAAATTACAGAATGGATTTAAATGCAACTACAGAGTCACATGTGTTTTGAGCCATGTGGCCCACCAGCCTCCCTTCTCCCATAAGCTCCCCCTAACCTGTGACTTAACTGCTTCACAATCCCAAGGAAGACCACAAGGCTTGTCACATCCTGCTCTCCCACAATACGCTTCTCTGTCGTTGGACAAGTGCCCCCTCCCCAGTGCTGTCACAACTGGATGAAGCATAGCAGTACTCTTTGGTACTCAGTCATTACTGGGCTGTGTGACCAGCTTTAATGAAGCAGGCTCTCATCATGGTGATACAGAACTGGATGCTTTGTTGCCTTCAACCACTGGCACATGACCTCAAAAACAGGTTCAAATGCAAACATAGCTGCTGTGCATTATCCCTCATGTCCCCATCTATGCTGTGTTATAATCCCTACAAACGTTGTTGTCTCCAGTCTCATTGCTTCACACCTCTCTCCATTGAAACATGAGAACTACTTATCCACCCCTAAGCCGAAAGCTATTCATGGCACTGTTGATGCAATCCACCATTCAACTGTGCTTATGGGGCCCCTTTTTGTTATCTGCAGCAGCAGAGCCACATTTGGCATCCAGCCCTCTCCAAGATCATTGATAAGCAATGTAATCAAAATCACCCTTCATTCCCAACTCAAAGTACTGACCTTTGCAACCCCTAGCACTCCACAGAGGAGGAGCAACAGCCATGGACTTCCAATAACAGAGAGCTTATCGCTGTTTAATCCCTCTCAATGTATCCCCACTCCAACAAGAATAGCTTTTTTAACCTTGCTCCCCACCCCCGCAGAATCGTGGTCCCTATTTACAGCCCTATTTTATCCTTAAAGATTGCCAAACACCTTATCACCTGCACGCAAGACAGTGCTGCAATAAATGCAGTTACTTCTAGAGCAAAGTGCAGCAAATAGCCAAATAAACAACAGTATGGGCAGCAGGAGTAGATATAGCCTGAAACTGTGTCCACTTTTGGGCCCCCCACAACAGAAAGGATGTGGACAAATTGGAGAGTCCAGCAGAAGGCAAAGAAAATGGTTAGGGGGCTGGGGCATGTGACTTATGAGGAGAGGCTGAGGGAACTGGGCTTATTTAGTCTAGAGAAGAGAAGACTGAGAGGGGATTTAAGAGCAGCCTTCAACTACCTGAAGCAGGGTTCCAAAGAGGAGGGAGCTAGACTGTTCTCAGTGGTGGCAGATGACAGAACAAGGAACAATGGTCTTCAAGTTCCAGCAAGGGAAGTTTAGGTTAGATATTAGAAAGAATTTGTCACTGGGAAGGTCATAAAACACTAGAACAGGTTACCCAGAGAGGTGGTGGAAGCTCCATCCTCAGAGGTGTTTAAGGCCTGGCTGGACAAAGCCTTGGCTGGGATGATCTAGTTGGGGATAGTCCTGGTTTGAGCAGGGGGTTGGACTAGATGACCTCCTGAGGTCCCTTCCAGCCCTAATTTGCTACGATTCTATGAAACTGCATGGCACTTTTAAGAAATACCAGTATATTTAACATGCATACACAAACCAGCCAGGAACTCAAGAATCTAAGACCTCATGCTGAAAATCCCACGCAGAAATTGTATGGGGCTGAATGTATCGTCTAGATAAAAGAATGGCTGATCTGATCCTACGCAGATTTGATAATATGGTTTTAGAGAGTCTAGAAATTTCAAACCCAAGGCTTCTAATACTGTGCATTTGCATATAACTGCAGAAAACTTCTACCATGCTAAGAAGCTGAGACTGGTTCAGCCTTTGCTTTACTGCACGCAGGAAAATGAACAAAATGTTGGAGAACAATTCCCATGAAAAAACTAGTGGGAAAACTATTTTCAATGCTTCTCTAGCACCGAGGAGGAAGAGGCTGGGTATGAGTGCTGCTATGAGAGAAAAAACAGGAAATGTCATCTCTAGCAAAAGGAAAAATAAATCACTTCCCACCACCACACTGCCTGATAAGCCTGAGGGGCCATCAGGAAGACTTGGGTTTCCATGAATAATTCTGAAAGGTGGCAATCAAGCAGCTGACAGGATTGTAATAGTGGCCATACAAAGAAAAACATCACTCGTTCCTTTCCCACTTCTGCCCAGCAACACTGCACTCAGCTTTACAGAAGTCTGCAGTTGAAGCTCTACCTTTAGCTGCACATTTGTGTCTAAGTGATCCATCGCTTCTGTCAGGGAAAAACAAAACTTGAGCTCCCAAGACAGCTTTCCAAATTGCTAAGAGTCTGCAGCATTTTACATGAAAGGATACAGTTGAATGCAATCCCCAGGTGTTTAACACATAATAGATACCATTTCTTAATAGCATGGGAAACATGCTAAACCCTCTGGGTGCTGTTTGGCTACTGGAAGATAGGCAAGATCTGGCAGATACAAGTCCCAATAATCCCTGTATCTTAATCCTAACTACATGCCCCTCAGAGACCTGAGGTGATTTACACTGGAGGTCACAACAAACCACTAAGCACTATAACCCACAGAGACTTCACTTCTGTAGTGTGTGGACAGCTGGCAACCATCTTATAAAACTGTGGGCCCCTACTAAGTCACCTTGGGCTTGAAAGATTCCCTCATCACTTACTGCTTGCTATATCACTTTGCTCATCAGCTAAGACTTTAAACTTGTCTTTCTTCTCCCCACTTCAGAATGTAAAATTTAAATAAGCATCGGAAGGGGAACAGTTAAAGAAGATACATAAACTAAACGTTGCCCTGCAGCAGACGTGTTATGGCATCCATGCGCCCGGAGCCATATTCGGGGGTTTGCTTCCATCTCGTTGCTGTGTAATACTAGTGCCAAATAGCACTAGAGGGCTACAGATCATACCGCAGATCAAGTCCTTGATGATCTGCAGTGAGAATACATCCAAGCCTACACTATAAACTGTTGCTGGCATAGTAGTGCTGGTCAGGGCTGCGAGGAGGTACAATCTGTGAGCTGCAAAACTGTGCCAGCCAAAACCCTTGGTGGAGATACAGAGATACCATGCTTCTGCTCTTGTAGCTTTATTGTGCTCAGGGGGCATGGAACAAGCTATGCCAACAAAAGCAGTCTTGCCAATTTAAGCTGTAGTCACACTAGGAATACTCTGTCAGCGCAGTAAACTTTGCTGGTTATACCAGCAGAGCTTTCCAGACTGAGACCTGGCCCCAGACAGCAGTAAAACCTTCCCTACACTGGCCTGCCAACATGCCACAACTTTGACCAGGAAACAAAACATCTAGAGGACAAAGAGAGCTCAGTATCAAAGGAGCAGTTACACGGTTGAAACTGCTAATGAAAGGTCCAGTTGTAGTGGTTTTGGAGGATACAGATGCTCGGTCATTAGAAAACAGGCTGGAGCTAACCATGTATTTCATGCAAGCCAAACTGCAAAAGAGCAGCAATTTATTCAGTGCCACTTCAGAGGAAACAGAGACTGTTTAGGGCATAAACCTCCATGACAGAACAAAACAGATCATGCTATCAGGCCACTGAACCAGTGCAACAATGAAATAAACATTTCTAACCTGGTAAGATTAATTGTTTCAAGAAATCTCAGTGAGTTATGCAACTATTTCCAACCCTTCATAGAATCACACAACAGTAGAGCTGGAAGGGATCCCATGAGGTCATCTAGTCCAGCCTCCTGCTCAAAGGAGGGTCAACCCGGATAAAACCATCCTAGCAAAGTGTCTGTCCAACCTGCGCTTGAAAATTTCCAGGGATGGAGTCCACAGCTTCCCTAGGTAACCTGTTCCAATGCTTGACCACTCTCATAGTCAGAAAGTTCCTCCTCATCTCCATCCTAACATTCCCCTGCTGCAGCTTGAAGCCACAGATCCTAGTCCTCTTCCCCATGGCCCCAGAGAAAAGTCTATCTCCATCTGCTTTGTAATTGCCCTTCAGGTACTTGAAGACTATTATTAAATGTCCCCCGGCTCCACTAAGTTCTCTCTTCCCCAGACTAAACAGCCCTAGTTCTTTCAGCCTTTCCTTATAAGTAATGTTTCCCAGGCCTCTAATCATTTTTGTTGCTGACCAGGAATGTAGGTCTGACAGCTAAAAGCTTGATGGTACCAAGTTGATTTTATCCCCAAAAGATGTAAACCCGTGAGCTAAAACATCTTTCGTCCACAGCATTCTCCTCACCTCTTTTTCTTGCTGATGATCATATCCATGGTTTGAAGGAGACGGCGCTCCAGTGCAAGAATATCTGCATCTGTAACATTCCTGCAAGAGGCATGCAGCACCCCATTAGCCATGGTACTTCATTCCAGAGAGAATGGGAAGGACGTAGAGAATTAAATGGGAGAAACAAACAGGATCTGAACGACCCAATCGAGCAGAGCACATACCCGTGATGGAAGGGGTCCTGCAGTGCACACAGGAGAGCTAAGGGCAGTGTGCTTGAGTGGCTAGGGAAAGGAAAGGCACAAAGGCCAAGCCTAAAGGGCTGGTTCTGAGGAACCTGAAGGGCAAATCTCAAGAAGGAAAGTACAGAAAAAAATCCATGAGGCTGCTCTTACCTGAGAAAATAGGACATGTAAGTGTACGGACAGTTGACAGCACCGAACCCCGACAGCAGAGCCATGAGTGTCACTCCAATTACGCCCACCCGGCTGATGAGCTGCTCTATGGACAGGATCCCTGAGAGAGAGGAGACAGTATCAGTAACCAGCTGCTTTTCCTGTCCTGTTCAAGACATCAGTGCCCTCACAATGGAACATGCTCACTCACTCAATTACTTATCAGAGCTAATGGCCTTCACAGTCCAGGTGCTGAAGGTAATTAGAAGCAAGTGCAGGCAGCAGATGGGGAAGGAAGGAAACGAAGGAAACTCAGGAAGGCATGTGAATCTCTAAGGCTTAAAAACCAGACAGGAAACCCAAGCTAAGAAGGGACCCACAGAAGACTGGGAAGAGGCTCCCCCACTGCCCTTCTGGCCCACACTGGGGTCTCAGCAGTGCTCTTTGGTCTTATTACATTTTCTGTCCGATATGTCCCTTATACAAAACCCACTGCTACATCTAGCATACATAGCACCAGTGCAGTTACTCTCAGCGAAGGCACCACAAACTAACTAAACCATAGAAAGGGATTTGTGTTCTTGAGGTCTCCAGCAAAATACAGCCAGGGCTGTCCTGGGTTTTAGTCCAGTGGTTCTCAAACAGGGTGCTGCAATGCCCCAGAACCCTGTTATGTCCAGAAGCAATCCCTCCACATCCTATGCAATACACCCTTGCAGGACAGTAGGGTTGTGGCATGAGAGAAGCAGTGTATGCTGCTGCTACCTCTATCCATCTAGGGAATGAACAAAAGTTATTGGGGTGTTATCAAAGTGACATTTTGCATTAGCATTAAATTCATACTACAAAGTGTGCCTTCGGTGTAATAAAGCATTAAGTAGGGCTTGCATTACAACTAGGGTTGCTACCATACCAAGGGCAGATGTCCTGATTAAGTTACATTTGCCCTTCCCTGTCCTTCATCCAGCCCAAGCTTTCCTGGGACCCTGTGCCATGCACATCTAAATGCAAGCGACTCTTCTGGGGTGTAGAACCAAATATAGAGCAGCTGCCACACACAGCCTATTTGGAGTTTACGTGAGTGTGAAGCTGAGGTGGCTGAGAGCCAGGCCACATTTCATGCTTCAGGGAAGGGGAATAAATGATAAAACAAGGCCGAGGGGCTTAACAAAAGGAGACTAGGACCACAGAGTCATGCACAGCTACACAGAGGTTTACACCAGCTACAAGCTGGACAACAGCATGCTGGCCTCCTGCCTGACATGCTAGCAGGTACCAGCATTTAAAATGCAGAGGCTGTTTCAATGACATTTAAAGCAGGGTTTCTAAGTCTTTGTGGTTTCCATTTCTTGTAATCAGGGGGAGGTTGCAGACAGTGCTCATTTTATAAAGTGAGTGTGGCACCAATAAGAGTTTTAATGAGAAATGAATGTAAATGTACATTAAATGTGCTGCTAATTCAGCAGGGGGCGCTCTTCTCTCGGGAATCTCTCAAGCCAAGAGGCCCCTGGCATGAAAGGGCACCATGCTGCCAGAAGCGTGCCCATGTAAGAGATGTAAAAAATAATGAGGTACCAGACACCTGCAGCTGACAAAGGTTGTCTGGCACTTTGCACAAAGTTAAAGAGGATTAGCCCCAGGGCTCTGGCCAGATCCCACCAGTGTAGTTAATCTGCCAGCTGAAGAACTCTCTGCAGCTTGTGATGGATACTCAGCACTCTCCTCCAGCCTCTCTAGCTGTGTGCAGTGTTGTTCTGTGTTACTAATCCCTTGTTGTATTCCATCCCAGGGGAGGGAGGAAACACTTCATTGATGAGTGAACTTTCAGTGGTGATAATTGCTCAGAAGAATAAAAATGTTCGGGAATTAAAAATAACATGTGTCAATAGCCAAGGCATCAGACAAGCCTGTAAATTTCTCCCTTCTTATTTCCAATCTGAGTTGCCCAATACAGGAAAGATTGATCAATTAAGCCTTTAAATCTTGATTCTGCAGCTACCTCTATGCACAGAATTCTCTGCAGTTTCAAGGGGAGCTGGAGAATAATGTGGTAGCACAGAACAAATTTCAGGAATTCAGTTAAGACTGGTCAACTGGGGTCACTGATTCTGTCATTTTTCCCTTCTCTTTGGGTTTCCTTTAGGTAATACTTTTCAAAAGAGTGAAAGCAGGGGTCCCCTTGGATCAGATTCAGCCGTTTGAGTTCTGGAAAATACCCCCACGCCCCTCCAGTGCCTTAAAAACTGGAAAAAATATGTTAAGTTCTTCTGGATTCCAGATCCCCCTTCCTCCCTCCACTGAAAGCAGTTCAGTTCACAAGGCTGGCATGAGCCAGATAGCGTAAACAAGGAAGCAGTATATCCACCGAGGAGGTGGTGAAAGCAGCATGTGCATGAAGCTCACCGTGTTTTGGGCTGAGGATAGGAAACGGGTCTCCCAGTTTCCAGAAGAAGTACATGAACGTCAACCAAACGAGACAGGCAAAAAACAGCCTCTTTCTGTGCACTGAGAAAAAGGGGAGAGAAGGAAAAAAAAAAAAGCGATCATTATTATGAAGTTTCCCTGTCTAGGATTCATTCAGGGCAGCTGAATCACACCATTGGTACCAAACTATTGCATACAAGTGGGCAAAAATGGAGCCACCTAACCCAGATACTTCTAGGGCTTTAAGTCATAAGAACCCTGGCTAATTCCAAAGGGCTTATCACCTGCCAGACATGGTATGCAGTAAGGCACCAGCAGAAGGGGCTGTTCCACAGGGATGTAAAACCCACACCCTAGGACGTCACATGCTACTACAGGGCATGAGGAGAGGCAATGTCCCCACTCAGCTTTTCTAACCAGTGCAGAGAAAGAGCAAAGCCCCAGTTCTACCTTCCAATCACTTCTCCCTGGGGACAGGACAACAGCATGCTAAAAGGGAGTGGGCCATATACCTGAGGGAACTAAAAGAATGCAGCAATAGCCCTCTGCTGCAGGGGTTGGGATGCCAGGACAGAGGATTCAAGGACCCCAGTCCTATTTATAAACACATATGGAAAACGAGGAAAGAAATGTGACAAGCAGCAGGATCACTGCATGCCTATATGTGACCCAACACATAGGACTGTACATAATACTTCTCTTGAGTGCTAACCATCACAAGTGTTCTGCTAATTAAAAATAATACTTTTAAATAAAGATAATTTCCCCCAAGGAATTAAGCAATCTAGCTGGTATGAGCCAGTGGATAGAGGGAATACTCCAGCCCATCAGCGAGGAAGGCGGTGTAGGAATCCTACATTACAACTGACAATTCCAAAGAAATGTGACAAGGAAAGCAAGGGATTAATGAGCAGATCAAAATTCAGAAGGTAAAGAGGACATGAAGGGAGATGGAAGACAGGAAAGGCAAAATAAGAAAACACAGAAAGGAAGCATTAAGGATGGTAGAAATGCCAATTGTGTTGTAAGGGTGCAGCCAGCAGAGAGTGGTGCTCACTAAAAACTAACCAATTTCAAGGGTTTCTATGGTGGAAAGGAGGGAAAATTATATAGGTCCTGAGAAGTGGGACTAAGGCTGCACAGACGCATACAAATAACCTGGAAGAATTCTCCTAGGTTTGTTCTTCAGGTACAGAAACTTACCCAGGAGCACATGTATAGACATTTGAATGCTGAGGCCTGAAGACTGAAGAGCTTGCAGTGCTGACATTGTGCAGCCCTGTGCACACATTTCAGCATGCACCACACGCTCCTCTTGTCTGCCTGGTGACAGACTGGAGCAGTGAAGAAGCAGCAAAGTCCAGTGAGCAACACTGTCTCCTGGAGCTTTATGCAGGGGGTGTTCCTGAGAACTATGTTGTCTTCAGGAGAAGCCACAGCATGTACAGGTACTTGCACTCCCAAAAGATGAGAGAGCGAGTTTATTTATCCCTGGTTATTCTCAGGTTGTCTCTCTTGGAGCAGCCATTGCTACTCTGGGCAAAAAAAATCTGAGTATCTGTATGCTTGTGATTTCTCCAGGGACAGCAGTGGCTCCCCCAAGAGAAACTGAATGTCTGTATGACGCCCAAGTCAACATACAACAGACAATGCCCCCTGCCAGGGATTTCATATTTGTCCCTAGTCAGTATATTTAATAGGCTACTTCTACCCTAAAGCTGCAATATAATGGATAGCAATCAGCAGCAACTAGGGCTGGGGAAGAATGAGCATATGGAAGAGGAACCAGATACCAAGAGGCATCAGCCTGATGCCTCATCTGGACATGGTGGGAGAAAAAAGGCAAGGACTAGTTTACTAGGCTTCTGTATCTCGTCTGTTGTCCCACTTTGGGCTCTAAGGATTTATGGTTTACTTCAAACAGTTGTAAATTCCTAATAAGGTTACCACCAGGCACCAGATATCTCTAAGTTACCTCTAAGAGAAGGGGAAGGAACATGAAGAAAAACAACATATGGAAGAGAAGACTAATCTCCCAACCTCCTTACAAAGGGCTTGCAAATCCACAGGGGATGTCATGACTTGAATTTGGTGCTCTCTCTCTACTAGTCAGACTTAGAAAGAAGACTAAAAATCTAGCAAATGAACAGAGGGGGAAAGAACAGGAAATATTGTTAGGAGGGGAAAGAAAAAGAAAGGATTTATAGTTTGGGTGCAGTAGAAATAACTGGAAGAGCAGTGGCTGAAATCAAGCGGGAAGCAATAAATAATTACAGTAAAATCCCTATTCCTCTGCATGAGTGGGGAAAGGAGGGTGCTGGTAATCTAAAAATGCTGGTTACCTGAAGCACAGGGGTTTCTGACCAGACACAGACCCAGGAAATGTGGGGGTGGTGGTGGCCGGACATGGAGTACAGAGATGGCATTAGCCGCATGCAGAGCAGCAGCAGCTACAGAGTGCAGCGCGGAGCAGCGGCAGCACAGGGCAGCCCACGTGGAGCAGTAGCAGCAGTGCCGTTGCCGCATGCGAGTTTCCCACCCCCCCTCCACACCCTCCTCAGTGTCCAGCTGGTGGAACAGAAGGGGGGGGGGGGGGGGGGCGGGTGCAGCGGCCAGACGCAGAGTGGCAGTAGCCACCACATGCGAGCTTTCCCCTGCGTCCGGCCGGCCAGAAATTTCAGTTAACAGAGTATTCCAGCTAGTTAAATGCCGGATAACAGAGATTTTACTGTAGGTCTTATGAAAAGGGCTGGAATTTACTATGCTTGGATATACATTTATTTATATTTTATTTCTACAAGAAACACTGTGATATGCTGGATGCCCTGAGAATCTTCACGGAGACAGGCAAAGAGGAGTTCCCCACTCAGGACACTGTCAGAGCAGGAGAGGGTAATATCTTTCAAAGTCTGCCCATAAACTGTGCAAGCTTGCCACGATAAGACTGCATACTCACAAAGTCGGATGTTGCTCACAACAAAATACCCAATGTAAAAAGGCACCATGAAGACCAGGAGGAGCAAAATCACACAGAGATTCAGTTTCCAGTGAAAATACCGGGAGCTGAAAGGAACAAAAAGATTACTTAGTGCCTACTTGAAATGCAAAGGACTCCTCCTAAAGTTAAGATACAGCTCCAGCTACCCCTTGTGACTAAGCCATGCAGCTGAATAATGCTGGCTTAAAACAACAGTTTTCAGCCTGCCTAAGTGTGGTACTCTCCACAACTTCTTGAATTTGGCAGCACCCCTGGTTGAGAACCACTTTTGAGCTGCCTCTGCTTACCTCAGTGGTTCTCAACAGGGTATTGCCTCATCCTCCTTACCTATATTAGGATTTTATGATAAACCTAAAGCAGGAATGAGCAGACATAACTCATGACTTTTGTGCTCTAGGAAAAATTCCCCTGTGCCGCTGGGGTATGGGAGGAAGGAGGGTGGTCTTGCCTGCCGCCCCAAGTGTGCCCACACCCAGCTCCTCTGGCTGTGCAATGCAAATGGCGGCTCCAATACAACAGGACCCCTCTGAAAGGGCAGTGAAAAGGGTTGCAGCCAGAGCGCATGTTCTCGCCACAGTCTTTCCCAGTCTGACCCTGCATGCTCCTCAGGAACAGATGGGTGCATGATACCAGCTGGCCAGCGCTTCTCTGATTTCAGGAAGAGCTTGGGGGGGTTAGACTGGAAGAACTGCAGGAAGAGCAGCAGCTGCTTCTTGATCTGCCTCTGTAGCCAGATTATCCTGGCTGCGGCAGCACCCACGCCGCAACACCCCTGGAAGGAGCTTGCAGTAGCCTGGCTGAGAACCACTGGACTAAAACCCAGGACAGCCCTGGCTGTATCTTGCCGGAGACCTCAAGAACACAAATCCCTTTCTATGTACCTTAATGAAGAAGCAATAGGCTTTTGAATCACACACCCTGTGCCCATAGTGACAATACCATTAACTCCAGAATGCACTTAATTGTGCAAGGCAAAATTAGAGCCAAGCAAATACTTTACTTTCTGGTTCACCAATTGATACAAAAAAAAAAAAAAAAAAAAAAAAAAATCAGGAAAAAATTTTAGGTTCAGGTCAACCTGCATTTTGATGCTATGCTGACCAAATATTCATTTTCAGATGGGTTGTTTTCTTCTAATTAAATATAGATGCATTTTAAAAATTTTAAATTACATTCTAAGTTTCGTTCGTTCTCCCCACTCCCCTTGCAGAAATTATATGCCTAGTTCCCCATATATTCATTGTTTCGGTTGACCTAAAATTGTGGGGTTTGATGCATAAATTGTTTGACTGAAAAATTTCACCTAGCTTTAGGCGAAATGTCTTTGCATTTACTGTTGAACCAAAGTACAAGCACTAGTAACAATGGTTGTCATTTTTTTTCTGGGTATTGAAACTGTAGATGCTCTTGTATATACTGATGTCTCTGTGTATGATTCACAATAAGGAGAATAGTCCTTTTGATATTAGTGGCAGCAAATCTATAGGTTAATAATTCATTATGTGAGGTAACATTGCCTTTCATCAGGTTTGAATGTGCTGCCTTAAAATTTCTCTGAGTACTCTCTTCTCAGTAGGTAAGAATAAAAAGTTAAATAGGAGCATTGGAGTAGACTATTTTTCACTATTTTATGTCTTCTGGTATTCCTTTCTGAAGTAAACCTATGGAAGGTTCTCTTTATATGGAAGGTTTCCCTTCATGCTTTTAAGCTTTTCAGATGAAGCAAGGTGAAGACGTACCATTGATTTATAGAATACTATCATCTTATTGCAGTATAATTCTTTCTCCTTTGTTAACTTAACAGCTTATCACTGCATCAACCATCATGATGTATAGAGCAGCTCCTCCTTGTAGTAGCCCTCTTATTTGTCACATTGCAGGGTTCTGTGGGTGTTTCAGCATTGTTTCTTGTAGGTAGATGTGAGTGTTTGAGTTGGAAATTCAGGGGATTTCTTGAGTAAACAATTATTTGAAAATGAGAGGGACAGGACCCAATGGCTCAGGAGACCCCTTCCAGACTTATCTTCTTATGCTCCGACTGTCTCTTTAGCTGTTAATATTAACATCATTTAACATAACCTAAATTAATCCTCAAAATACTCCATGAGGAACAGTGTAAATATTAACCCTATTTTACAGACAGAGAAACTGAGGCAGGGAGGTAAAAGACTTGCCCTCAAGACCCAGAGTTTGCCAGGAGCAGAGATCACATGGGAACTGAGTAGCTTTTGCCTTCCAAACCCGCCTTTTCCATGAGAGGCGATAATTAACTCAAAACTAGTTCCAGAGCCCCTAGAAAACCCAGCACTGGCCATGTCCATATTTAGGAAGATTTGCCATGACAGCTCTCACACTCACCTGCTATTGAGCACCCCCAAGATCTCAAAGATGATGAGCTCAAACATGGTACAGGAGAAGGCAAAGGTCACAGAAAAGACCACCTGCACAACATATTGCCGCACCTGAAATGGAGCAAACAGGATACAAGTTACTTCCATCCTCATAGGCTGCTGTCCATGTACATATCAGACACAAACCATGAGCTGTCTTACTCAGCAGAGTCTATGACGTGGAGTGCCTGCCCTTGCCAAAATCGAAGATCAATCAGCAGCTGTTAGGAACTAGAAGGCTATACATCCATGTCATACAACAGCTGAGCACAGCATAATACAGAGGGCTGTTTATGGGGAACACATACTCCAGCATGCAGCAAAGATGAACCACTTAGATAAACATGGAGCACTGCTTGCAGTTTCAGCTGGCCCCAATTTTGAATTAGAGTAGTGGGAGGCAACTATAAAATTCTGCAGGGCTGCATTAGGCCTGCCCAAGTCATCCCTAGCCTACACAGTTCTCTCTTGTATCACCACAAGTTTTCCCTCTTGTCTGAATGTACCTTTCAGACCACAAATGAGGAGGAAAAATGTCCCTTTTAAATAACTGGAAAGTATAACTGTAAAAGCAAAAAAAGACAGAAAACTCAAAGGAAGGGGAAGTGCCTAAAAGTACCTTTTTCCTCATTTGATTCAAAGGCAACAGTATCACTTTGCCATATGCCAAATGACTGTTTGAATGAAAGGCCCCCTCCTCACCTCGTAGTCCTTGAAGAGCTGACGCATGAAGAACAGCCACCCAAATCCAAAGAAGAGCACCTACAAAGAGATGCAAATCAGTTGGCATTAGGAAGCAGTGTGCAAAATGGGAAGCCCAAACGCTTCTGGGGCACACCACATCTGTAAAAGGAAAAGAAAGGGGAAAAAGCACAGAAAGAACAGAGTCTGTTCTCAAAGCAGTCTCTCCAGGGAGGTCCAAGATGACATTACTATGGAAAGCAGGAGAGGATAAAGTGAGATGAAAAGCAGCTGACAGCATATGCTGCCTTACTTCACACCTAATAATACAAGACAGCAAGGGTAAGTAGGCAATATACTACATCAGTTATGGGGTGTGATCTTTCCCCATTCCTAACCAACACAGTTCTACCTGCAGAACTGGTAATGTAGTTCCATCAACATTTCAGGGCTGGATCTCAGCATCCCGAGGGCTCCTTGAAATCAGTCTTTCCTTCTGAATCTGAAAAAACTGGTCCCACATCAGTGCCAGGCAATGCCTTGAACATGCCTAGCCTTTGCAAACCTTGCAGTCACAGGGGCCATGAAACTGATTAGCTGCCATCAATTTCAGAGCTTCTAACAGACATCCCAAGATTTCACTCCCACTCTGTCCAAGATTTTGATCCCTTTAGCCTTAATGCGCTTCCTCAAAATGCTTTAGCAAAAGCAACTAGGTTAAATGCATTTAAGGCGAAAAGTGGTTTTGAAGGTAAGAAAGGGAGTTCCAGAAGAGTCATGGCAAAATAAGCAAAAGCAAGTCCTTAAGAAAGTTACAAGGGAAAAACTAGACTGGCAGGGTAAGCCAATAACATTTTGCCTCAGAAAACACCCATCACCAGTGATTCAAAACCCTTTAAAAATAAACCTTAGCGCAGTCTCAAGTACCCTCGTGGGAAGCAGATCAAGTATCATACCAATTTTAGAGATAAGCAAATTCAGAGAAACTGAGTTAAGGTGACTTAGCTAAAAATATCAGTTTCAGAAATTTTGTAACAATAAGGAGGGATGACCCCCGTTCCTACTTTATCCAAAGACCCACACCCACCTCCCAAAAGCTATCAAACTAAAAAAAAAGGAAGAATACAAGTAAAAAGACACTAAATAAAAACAGAGCATAGAAATTTCTTTTTAAAATGATGCTTTGATGTGAGAAATGAGGCAAGAAATCAATGGAGGTAAGAGAGGATAGCACCAATTGTGTCATTCTGAGAGCATGTTCCAGGCACATGATGTAGAAGGACATGAACTTCAGGGAGAACACAGAGGAAACTAACGCAGTAGAAACATAGCCGCGGTGAAGACAATTTCTTTCACTACTCTGGAGATAGAAGGATGAGATTTACAGACAGGAAGATCAAGCCCAAAATCTGGGTTAAGGAAGATCAGACAGTTTTGCCTTGGGGAGGAAAAAAAAAAACAGTCTGAATGAGGGACAGCGAATGATAGCAGCCAGACAAACTGGGGAAGGGAGCAATTCAAAAGCAATTGATAGCAAAAGGGTAAAAACGGCAAGACTTATGACCACCAGATTTAGGTTCAGGCCATTTGTCAAGAAAGCACAATGAAGGAGTGCGATCTGCATAAAATGATTCTAACCCTAAGGCTAGTAAAGAGCAGCTAAAGGAAATGAGAGCTATAAACTAGAAGTGCAAGTCTGTCATCTGACAGAAAAGATTAGTATTCATTTAATATCCCCAAAACTGCAGACACACAAGAGGACATACAATCCAAGGAGGTTACAATATCCACAAGCAGCTCTGACAAATAAAGGGTGGGAAGAAAGGCAAGAGTAATAATTTGGCACAAAGACACAGAGCAATTTAATTAACCAACCTGATGCCCCTGAAGGTGATGGGAAGACACAAAGCCTCCAGCACAAACAAAGAGACGGAAGTAATGATGAAAGGAGGAGCTGTCCAACTGGTGGTCTGTGGGCCAGATCTTTGCTATTGCCACTGGAGTTTTGGCCTCCTGCTTCCATCCTTGGGGGTGGGGCAGGACAGCAACTCAGGGGACCCCAGGGATCCTGTGCAATGTAGCACTGGGTCACCAGCATGGTACTGCAGGGTCATGCCTGCCACACAGTGCAGTGGAGGGACACGGTGTTGTGCAAAGGCACTCACTACACAGCACACCTTATGGCCTGAACAACACACAGCCCCCAGCCACTCCAAGGTTGGACAGTCCTGATGCAAGGTATGCAATCAGAAAACAAATGGCAGGGAGATACTTCCTCCAGAGTAGGTGATCAATACGGGGAGCGATGCTGAATTAAAAAAGCAGAGAATACCAACTCAGAGGCAAAGAACAGGGGGTGCCTGAACACAACCCTGACTCAGTGCCATGATGCAGTCCAAAGGCAGCCAGACAGTCGTCAGGGAGGCCATACTGGGAGGTGGCTGGGGTGGAAGGAAGCCTCCTGAATCCAAGGTCCTCAGCACATGTTACACTTTGAGTCACAGAGCAGGAGGGCTGGAAGCGACCTCCAGAGGCCATCTAGTCAAACCCCCTGTGTGCAGCAGGATCATCCTTATCCAACCCATCCCGGATAAATCCATCATCAAAACTCTACATCAGACTATCACCCACCCTGGTCTACCAACGGATTGTGTTTTAAGTGGTTACCTGAACATATGTTCACGCAACACAATCAAAACAAGGAAAGAAAGACAAAAAACAGAACAAGGAATAAGCCACAAGGTTATTCCCCAAATTAGGGGGAAGACCTTTGCAGCTGGTTCCTAGCACACCATTAACTGCACGTGTGGCCAGGGGGCACCTGCAGAGGGGGCTCCGAACCATGGAGCCCCCTCTGCAGAGGGAGGGGCGGGGGGGGGGTCAGTCACAGACAGGTCAGGCTGGGAGGCACCTCTGGTGGTCATCTAGTGCAGAGGTTCTCAACCTTCTTTCTACCAGGACCCATTTGTAAACATCGATGGCCAGTCCCAACTCAGTAAATAGTTTAAGTAGAAAACAGCCCCCTGGCCCTGCCGGTGCCCCTCACTCCTGACCCGCTGCCTCCTGCCGTCAGTCCCACCGTGCATGGGGCCAGGGGTGCGTGTGTGGGACATGAGGGGCACCAAGCAGCCCTTTGCAGGCTGGAGCTCTGGCAGCTGGCAAGGGAAAACCAGCAGTTTCCCACATTTTTCTCCTTTAAAGGACAATCCATTTTTAAAGTTTGTTCATAACCCTTTCACATAGTCTTGCTACCTGCTGTTGGGTTGTGACCCACGGGGCTGAGAAACGTTGCTGTAGGCCAACCCCCTGCCCAAGGCAGGATCAGCCCTACCCAAACCATCCCATACAACCACCCGATAAGCCAGGGCTAGGTAACCCCCAGCATGGGTGCCAGAGTGTGGCACGTGATGGCATTTTGCTTGGCACGTGCACCTTGGAGCAGATGGCAGGGAAGGGGCAGGGCTTGCACTGCCACAACAAGGATCGGGCCCCCTGCAGCTCCCCCGCCATCTGCCCCAGCACAATAAAATATCTTACAAGCCAAGTTTGCAGGCATTTTTGGCTGGCTGTCCAAAAACATGTCCGACCTCCGCTCTAAACTCTGCATTGCCATCAGCAATCCCTGGCACCCGAGGACGACCGCCTTCCACATCAGTCTTACCTGGAGGATGAAAAGCTCTACATAATCTCTATGCTAAACAACACCGGACCCTGCCACAGCACCCGACGCTGCGGCAGGTCAAAGGCAGCCAACATCCTGCTTGTACACAACGCAGCAGGACAAGAGGGAAGGCAGGCAGGCTCCTGCGGAGACAGAAGCACCTTCCCTCTACCCATGCTTCCTGCCGTGTGGGGAAGGGCACAAGCAGCGCCCTACGGCCATGACAGGCAGCAGTGTTCCTGCACCCATTCTTGGGTGGGAAGCGTTCATGCTTTGGACTGTAAATGGCACTACCAGTATCATGGCTCTAGGGAAGGTCCGGGAGCAAAGGGCAGTGAATCAGGCCTGGCCATTGATGTTGGGTGGCAAGAATATAGGACAGAGTCCTGAACAAACTTTAAAAGGGAGAAAAACGAGGGAAACCATGGCTTTCCCCTTGCCAGCTGCCAGAGCTCCAGCCTGTGAGGGGTTGCTTAGGGCTCCCAGGCAGGGAGCACTGGGTCAGGAGTGAGAGGCACTGGGTTGGGACTGGCCGTCGATGCTTCCAAGTGGGTCCTGGTCCAAAAAGGCTGCTAGTTAGTGACTAATTAGTACTAAGGACTACTTAGAGGCGAAGACTGCCCACCAGCCCGGGTCCCCCCCAGTTCCCGCGCTCTCCCCGCCGCTGTTCCAAGCCCCGCCCCGCCAGCCGGGGAGTGGAGGAGGGGGCGCACCTGCGACGTGACCATGATGCCGGAGTCCACGAGGAAGCTCATGGCGGTGCCACGGGGGGGCGGGGAGGGGAGGGTAGCGGCAACGGCGGCAGCTGTTCTCCGAGCGCGGCCCCGCCCCCTCCCCTGAGCCGCAGACACTTCCGGGTGGGCCCAGTGACGCGCTAGCCCCGCCCACCGAGCGGGGACGCGGCGCCGCAGGGAGAGCGCGGGCGGGCGTGGCCAGCGGGCAGGAGGAGGGGCTAGGAAAAGGGTGGGCGATTAGGTGAGGTCAGGAACAGGGGGTGGGGCGGGCACACCGGAGGGAGCTGGGGCGGGGCTAGAGAGAGGAGGTGGGGCGAGGTAGGGGCTAGAGCATGGGGGCCCGCAAGTGGCTGAGGAACCTGTGGTGGGGGGAAGGGAGTGGTCCGTCAGTGCGCACCAGCTGCAGCCCCCGCCACAGGAGCTGGAGAGGGCTGCTAGGACCCCCAGTTGGGGTGCTCTGCAGGCTGTGACCGCTCTAGCCCTGCGGGTAAAGGCCTGCTTGGGTGTGAGGCAGGCTGCTCACCACCGCACCACACATGGGTGGCAGGAGGCACGAAGGTGGGATCCAGCATTGCATCCCACTGCACCTTATTGCGGCCGTTATGCCGCCGGGCTCAGCCAGCACCAGCAAGGAGGAAGCTCAGCGGCAAGGAGCACCCCAGCAAGGGGTCACAGCTAGGGTTGCCCACTCAGAACCTATGCTGGGAGACTTTTTTTCCCCTATGTGACGCAATGTCATTAATTTCATTTTTTTTAAATATCCTGTTAACATCTCCCAAGTGGCCTTCAGTAGTCGGGGAGATGGATGCTGATTCAGGTAGACTCCCAGCCAATCCAGGAGGGTGGCAACCCTGGTCACAGCATGTGGTGGACCCCTGTGGCTGCAAGCTTTGTGGGCAGCTGGGGCTCTCAGCTGCCAGGGAGCAGCAGTGTGCCCTGATGTTAATCAGTGTGCCATTAATGGTCTGGTAAAACAAGCCACAAAGTTATTATGCATTTTTGTGGAATAACTTTGTGGCTTAGTCTTTGTTTTATCATTGATTGCTTTAATGCATACCTGGGTCACAATTTAAGACCTGATTAACTGGTGAATCATTCCATAAGTGTAATGTGTGGATGGGGCCTAGGAAGGTGCATCTCTACCCTGCCTTCAAACTAACATGGCTGACTACCTCTCATCTAAACATGCCAGTGCTGGGTCCCAGCTAGTGGCCACCTGTGCAAGGCTGGTGGGGCACATGGTGCTGACCCTACATTATTTCTCCTTCCTCAGTTCTGCTGCATCAGACTGACCCCACAACAAGCACTCCCCTAGTGTCATCTCTCCAGGCAGGTACTTGCTTTGGTGGCCAGGGGGCTACTGCTACGTGAGGGAGTGAGAAGACCAGTGGTCTGCAATATGGGATCTGGGACTGAAACATGGGCGCTGGGAACATGAGTGGAGACAATAGCTCTACCAACGCATGACCCAAGCTCTCTAAAGCCCTAGAAGCCCTAGTGTTAGGAGTAAGGTTAGGAGTCCTGGCACCAAAACGCTCCCCCTGTCTACACAGCTCCTGCTCTTTGATTGCATTGTGGGTGCCTTCAGGGCTTGCAGTCTCACTAGAGAGATCCACCATCCCAAACTTTCTAGGACAGTCTAGAACTTCATGGCTGTGTCCCTAGAGAGTCCCTGGAGCAGTAGTTTTACCCTGATCTTGAAATATTTGATCTCAAAGCTTCCCTAGTGTTCCAGCAGTGCCAAGAAGAGTCTTTCCAAGGGAGTGCAGCCAAGGGGGGATCCAGAGGAGGCCCAGTGACAAAGCTGCACCACTTCCCTTGGGTTGAGGCAGGAGCCTCCCAGGACTTTTTTAAGTCCCTAAGCAGGTGAAAACCCCCCTCCCTTCCCCTTGGTGCTCAGAGGCATATCCTCTCCCCTACTGCTCCCTGCCTGCCCCCTCCCCTACCTGTCGCTCCTGCTGTCCTGGGGGTGGGGGAAGCTCCAGAGCCACTTCCGCCTGCCCCAGCTGGGCCTGCACAGGGGCTGAGATGAACTGGAGACAGAGACAGATGTTACCCCTAGAAATGTCCCTATTTTCTAAAGTAAAATTTTAGCATCTAAAAATGTAACCAAGACAACAGTCCAGAGTACAGAGGCAGGGTTGGTTCTTCCCCCAAACAAATCAGGTTGCTCCTTTTCAGAAGAATTAAATTTCTGGCCCTTACAGAAATATCCTCTGAGTGGCCCACACATCATCCTACATAGACAGACCACATTTCCTACAGCAGCAAGGAATCATTTGCCACAGAAAAGCCCCTTCATTGCATGGATTGGGCATGTCTAAAAGATGTAGAGTGCCCATTGGAGAGGTGAATTTGGCCCCTGAAGCCCTGCAATAATAGCATAGTGGGGAATGAACTAAAAGGAAAGTCAGAGTTCAACCATAGTATTTCCTGGATCTTGTCAGCTTGTGATCCATCCCTCAACATTACAGTCAGGTGCTTGTTTGAATTTAATAGTATTTTATGTTTACTTATTTCTCAAAAAATATCTGCAACCCTTGCTAGACCCAGCCATCTATATTTGGAAATTGTAAATGTGTGTTAAAAAAAGAAGCAAGCATGGTAGTTTTAATTCAGTAAAGCACAGGAGCACTGACTGTTTGAAAATCAGGGACCTTTATTAATTACAACTCATTTCACTAAGAATATGATTCTCCATTTGGTTCTGTTGAATCACCAGGTTGGTCCCAAAGTCTCTTTCAATCTTTTGGGCTTCACTTTCATCACCAATCTTCTTGCTTTGATGTTTGTTACCTTGCTGATAGCATTGTGAAGAAGAAAAACATCACCTCTAACAGAGAAAAGAATTCAAGGAATAGAGTACTACAGAAGGATCTGGGGCCTTTCTCATAACTGCAGCTACTGCTGTCTGCTGTCATAACACTGAGGTCTGACTTCTCCAATTCCTTCTTCCTGTATCTACTTCTACTTAAAAGCTGATTCCAATTAAAGCCATGGGGATTGTTAGGTTTTAGTTGTGTTTTTGGGGGGGGGTTGGTTTGGTTTGGTTTGGTTTGGTTTGGTTTGGTTTGGGGCTGGATTTTTTTGTAAAAGTATTTTTAATAGTGGTTTTAATATAGGAGAATAACTCCAGGCAGAATTCACCATTAAAACATTCTACTTTTGTGCCTGTTTAAAAAAAAATCCTTGAAGTGTTTCTCCTTAATTGGAAATGACTGATCCCTGAGCAATGAAAAATACACACAGGGAACAAAACACTTTATATCAAAAGGCCTCAGATTCATACCTTCCCCACAGGAGCAGTCCTGTCGTGAAGGCTAAAAGAGGGTAAAAGAATATGTGAGACTTATTCCATATTTCTATTACTTGTACCATGCCACTGATATTCATGGTACTTCACAGTTATGTAACAAGACAAATTCTCAGCTCTGAGGGGCTTACACTCTCAGGTTGCAAACACATGACACACTTATTTTGGAGTAATTTGACTCTACTCTGGAATAAAATTAGAGTGGACATATGGTACAAAGCCTTACACACCAGTGTAAGTTATTCCGCTCCAGGGTAAATTTGCTCCTTGGGAAGTGAGGAACAACTGTATATTAGTGTAAGTTATACTAGTGTACTTGTTGTATATCCACTCCCCTAGTCAAGTTCATCCAGGGATAGCTTTTGCTCAGTATCTAGCTCCATCAGCTAGTGGTCAGGAACTGCAATAACACCCACCGGAGGCTGCAAGCTTGTAGTGTGTCCACTCCTTAGCGTTCAATAAATTTACTACAGAGTAAAATAGGGGTGAATCACTCCATAGTAAATGTGTCATGTGTCCACACCTCCACAGGCAGAATGCAGACAAGGATGGCAGGAATGAAAAGGGAGCAACATAAAGGAAAAGAAATGGTGGAGTTATTTTTGGCATGTTCCCTATTAGGTTCCATGTTTTACAGATAAAAAAAATAAAGATTGTGGGGGGTTTTTTTGATCAGTTTGTAATGGGAGATAACTTAAAGGACCTGACAGAAAAGCAGGAAGCTTACTGAGAGAAAGCTAACCCAAAGACATGTGCACTGCTGAAGATAATGGGAGATTTGCTACTGAGTCAGTGAGTATGTGATCAAAGCGTAAATGTACAGCCACGTTTTTCAGATAAGGTTACTTAAAGTTAGACAATTATGTCCCTATTTAGGTGCCTTCAGACATGGACTTAGTCCTCAGAGATGCTGATCACCCACATACCCTATTAATTTTGAGAATTTTGGATGCTTGGACCACTGTACATAAATATAGGCCTAAGCGGCCAAATGTATACATATTGGCTACACTGTAGATAAAAAAAAGATGGTGATAGACTCTTCTGAGTCTACATATAGCCATTCATTCTTCTCCAAGCAAGGAGTTAACCCATTTTGGGAACCTAAACCTTTCTTGGACACTTGGCATCTGAGACTACTGAGTAACTGCATAAGGTCATTTCAGAAAAGATCCTGTGGAAGTCCAAAAAGAACCAAATTAATCATCAGTTGCTGCAAAATGAGACACTCATAGGAGAGCCGTAACTAGGCTGCTTTGTTACAAGCACTAGAAGGCCACCAGCTCCATCTCTACAGGTGTTATTAGATGGATGACAGAAAAATTATCTGAAAATGTTGAGGGAAGAAAAAATGATAAATAAGCAAGAATAGCTCTTTATGGAAACACTACACAGCTATAAATCACCCGTGATAGTTGGTGCTTCTTTCCTAGAGGTGGCAATATTCTTACCTTAGCATTGGTTTTCCTTGACTATTATTCTTGGTTTTAAAATCTAAATAACTAAAGGTTACATAGAAAAAGAACTGGTGCAGTGGTAATTCACTGGTTCAGCATGTTCCATATGCCCTCTTTTGGCTGGACTACCGCAAGAATAAGAGCCCCTTACTGTTACCAAATAAAGTAACGGAAAGCTGAAGAACTGAAGACTCAGGTGTTTAACACAAAGGCTCCTGTTTCTGTCCCTGCTGATGCTCCCTGGTGTGGGGACTGTTACACAATTTGGGGAAAGGTGGTAGGTCACCATCAACACAAAGCAGGAAAACAGCAGAATGGACAACCTTGTGAATGCTGTCGTCATACAGAGTGTCTGCGAGGTGAGTGTTTGGAAACAGCAGGTATGTTTGCAGGGTTTTCCAGGACATAGTAATGATATCCAGGGTTAGCTGGCAGTTGGCCAGTCATATCCTTATCCAGCTCTTCCCGGGATCAGAATCTTTAAAGCTGGGAAGAATCAGAGATTACGTTGATGTCCAAACTCTTCTGAATGCAGTTGGTGCAGACTTAGTGAGGATATGCAGCTCAGTTCTCATCAGCAGTGGTTAGTTATGGACTCACATCAGATAAGCATCCAGAATATGTAGCCTTGTCCAAACTTATCTTTGCATCATGGTTGTAGTACATACTCTCAGCAGCTAGGCTTGAATCACTTTGAGAACTGCTCTGCTTTCACTAGTTCCATTTCTCATCTTTGCAAAAATCAAGGAGGCCACAGTGTAGCACATCCAGATTTAAAAAAATAATAATAATTTCTGAAGTCTGTCAGACCTCAAAAATATTGGGTTAGGTATGATCCACAAGTGATAAGAAAGCTCATGTTGGTTTGCCCTTTCCTACTTTGCACCTGTAACCTGACATTCAGCTGGTGAATTTAATTGCAACGCAATCTCAGTCCTCCCTGGCATCTTGATGCTCACCAGGTGAGCTGCTCTGGATCCTGACACCTATCTGATGAACAAATGTATATGACCCACAGTGCTTGCCTGTGACCTGATATCTGCTGGGTAGCTACCTACAATCTGATGCATCTGTATTCTTCCTTGTAACCTGCTGTTCATTTTACTATCCATTCGCCTTCAGTCTGGCACTCCCTTGAGCTGCAGAGAGACACTGTAGAAAAGCAGCCTTCAGAAATCTTTTCTATGCTGTGTTTCCATAGGCTAGTAATAGTCTCCATGCCATACATTTTGACAGTACAGATTTGCAAACCTGCCATTAGCCATTCCATGAATTCCCAAAGCAATACAGCCTTTGCTTTTGTGCTAACCAGAAAATTACCTGTTTTCCTTTGCCTGTGCAATTCTGGACCTAACAAATATAAATGGTTACAAGTCAAAGTCAATTCTCCCACTCATGCTTTCTAAAATAACCCTGAAATCCTCTTTCTTTTCAGCTATACTTAACTGAGGGTCAGCATTATCCTTATTCTAAGGGGCTGAATTTCTAATAAAGCGGATGGTAAAACCCTATTTGCATTAGGGCTGAGATCTGTACATGGATTTAGATGCCAAGTCCCCAGTGAAGCTTATGGCAGCAGTATGTCTAATCCCTTCAGTCATTTTGAGTATCTCAGCCTTGAAGGATAACTATATCTTTGTAGCTGGTGAAGCTCATTTGATGCAGTTACACTAAATATGGTTCTGTTTGTGTGGCAGCTTTTTTCTCATGTTACAAGCATAGGTCAATGTATTCTCACACCAGTGTCTACCATGCTGCCTAACTGGGTTTGTACCAATGCATTCTGGGAAAAACTTGGGAAGCTTCAGCAATGGTGACTATACCTGGAACACATCAGACAATGCATTCTGGTATGTCCTACCACACAGAGAGCTGAGAGGAAAGAGGACTAATCCAAATTGTTCACACAACAACACACAATGACAAGTTTTGCCTATACTGCCAAAATAGGAGCATGCCAAACCAGTTACAGGAAGAGATTTATATGCCAGGGCAGGTCTGTGGCAATAACAAAACTCTATTAGCTGCCATCATCACAAAAAGAGTATTAACCACATATTGCGCAAACATACAACCTAACCAGAGCCAAGTTAGAAGCTCATAGTGTTAAACGGGGACTAAGAAAAGGTAGTTCCATTCATTTTGTGGTGAAAATTGGTTCCAGTACCTGGATGGCTCCCCTGATATGCACCATTCATCTTCCTCCCCCCAGATCAGGAGTTTTGCTGCTACACACTGTTTTACTATGCCCAGCACCCTGGTTTCAGAAGAAGAGTTTAATCTATTTCTCCTGGATGTCCCTGCCTTTATAAAACAAAACTGAGCTCAGGCGGGGATTACTCTGTTGTGAGCCTGAAAAGCTGCTTTATACACAAACAGCAAACTGACATGTTTTCAGCATCGTGTAGCATGGCAGCTTTTTTAACATGAAACTGCATCGTCAGGAAATTAATGAGTATCGATAAAGACCAGGCTCTCCTCACTCAGGAAGCAGATTTCATGCTTCTGTAGACTTGAACTACAGACCCTTCCCAACCAATCTCCCCACTGACACTGAAGAACTGATCTGCTCATCTCAAGCTTAAGAGAAAGTATTAAGTCCTATCTCACTTACTGGAAATATTCATACAACAGAATATTTGTTGCAGATGCATATGTGGATGGCAGGGTTTTTTCCATCTTCCATAAATGATAATGCAGTTTTCCTTTAGGACTGCAACCTGCTGGATGCTTGCTTGGATCTGATTCAAACTGGGATTTAGTAGCACCAGCGATTGATATCACTGGGTTGGATCCTCAGCTGCTCCACTGAAGTTGTTAGAACTACACCAGTTTGTAGTAGCTGAAGATTTGGCTTGCCCAAGTTAACTGGGGTTCTGAAACCCACAGGCACACTACATCACTGACACCCACAGTACAATGTGGTGTTCTGTTCTGAATCTATTTCGCTTCTGGCCACAGCATCCTATTCTAACCAACCCAGAAGTTTTCTCATTGAATAGCAATGATACTGTGCATTTGGATAGTGCTTTCATCATATGATCCCTACACACTTTACAACAGAATTAGTGAAGCCTCACAACAACCCTGTGAGGTAGGTAGAAATTCCTATGCCCATTTTACAGATGGAAAAACAGAGACACAGGGAGATTTAGTGATTTCTCACCGCAAGTCAGTAGCAGAGTTGGAAATATAGCTAGGACTTTTATCCATGGTCCACTGCACTAGACACTGGAGAATACCAACTCCTTTGTCCTATTATAAGTCAAGACACTGCCTCCCTCTTCTACACCCACCTACTTTAGTGAACTTGACATTTGCAACCTATACTTCTTGCAAAAAACCATACAATTAGTCAGTAATTCCTTTGTAAGGAGAAGCAGGGGAGATTCCTAATCCCTTCCCCCTTAATTTATTTTTACAAGTTTGAAAAGTAACTTGTCCACTGTCACTCAGTGAATTAATGGCAGAGGTGAGGATAGAAATCAAGAGACCTGACTCCCAGTCACTTGTTCTGACTGCTAGGAACACTGTCTCTAATACATCATACATACTTGGAAATTACAATCTTTAAGAAATGCAATAGGGCAGTCTGAAGTTGGCTTGAGAAACCACACAAGCAGTTGGTTGGATGCCACAGGAAGAACAGTGTGGTTTATCATTGTACTATGGAAACTCATATGGAGAAAACTTAGTGGGGTACCATGAGCACCATGTCATGGCAGCCATGTCATGGGCTCACAATATGCCACAAATACACTTCACAGTGGATTTTGTCCACACATTACAGCAAAAAGTGATATATTCCACACCTTGGATCCAGAAGCTGGATTGAGTTGACAGCCAGATTCTGGACTCTGGGGTGCCTATAGACGTACTCGCTCCTGTTCTAATTACAACGCATTAGAGCAGACTCAATTAATTCAGTCTGCTGCATTCTAATTAGAACGCTCCAGTATCCCCTCGTGGTCACATATATTAAGCCCCCACGCATTTCAAAATGGCTATGGGGGTGCTTTAGCTAAACCTCGTCAAATGACATTTAGATAAAGCATCCTGCAGCCATTTTGATGTACGTGAGGGCTTAATACACATGATGGTGAGCTGTTTTAATTAGAGTGGCTGTCTGGAAACTGCTCTAATTAAAACACCTCCTGCCCACCCCCGAGCACATGTATAAACAGCCTGGTATGTTGGTGTGAAACCCACAATGATTTTGATAGTTGTGCTGTATGTACAGCAAAGACCAGAAATCAGCCCTAAAACATCTCAGATCAATAATAAGGTGGACAGTTATTTATATCCTTTCCAGTATCAAGCCATTAGAAGTATAAAATTAGACCTCATTAGGCCAGGCACCCAATCAGTCCACTATTCTGATATCTGGCAGCGCCAGATGCCTTGGGGAAAGGTGAAAGAAACCCCGTAATAAATACTTATTGACTTTCCTACCCACAGGGGAAGTGAGTTTCTTATTCCCTCTCAGTTAGTGGGTTCGCTTATGTCAGGAAACAGGAAGTCTTACATCCCTGCTTTAATAAAAAAAAGCATCAGAGCCTTTCAGATGGAACTGTGTATGTTCATACTATTCATGTGAAAGTTCAATCCCATTCTGAATTCTAGCAAAGTCTTGGCCCTAGTGGAGTCACATGGCAATGCTCCGCTCAGCCAGAAAAAAAGTGCTCTGCTCAGTTTCCTGTTTGTTGCTTTTTATTTTCATTGAATGCTCTTTTGTTCACGAATCATGAAATCAGGTAGGTGAATGGGAGCATCCAAATGATTTTTATCATATCAACCTTTACACTGCTCCATCATATTCCCCCTCTAAATTAAGCTCTCTCAACCTTAATAATCTTGCCTCAGATGGAAATCTCTCCCTGCCTCTGATGATCTCTGTCAGGAGAACAAAGGTTGGAAGCTCAGGCTGAAATTTTGGGAAACACAATCCCGAGAGGAGCAAAATAATTAATATTTAAAAATACATGGCACTGTTAAAGCATTAAGGAATTCTGACACAACATACACACTTTCTAGCGACCTATAGTAACCGCATCAACCATTAATAAAGTACAGCCACATCTGGGGTCGAATGCAGGCACCAGAGAACACGGCACAGGAATTCTACAAAAGAGTTTGAGACCGTGAGAAACAAAAAACATAGTATCCAACTAAAACTACTGGGGGGATTTAGTGCAGGAGAACAGAATACAGTTCACTGCATTGGAATTTAGCTAGGACATCAGGCCTGAGAGCTCGATCCAAAGCCCATTGGAGTGAATAAAAAGGGTTCTCACTGACTTCAATGGCTTTTGAGTCAGGTTTTTACAGCCCTGATCCTATGAAAGATTCCATAGGGCCTTTTTTGGCCAGCGGCAGGCTGAATTCTATGTCTCATACTAAAGAATTTTTTTGAGCTGGATTATATCCCACACGTGAAACAATGCAAATTGCCTACTGCAGAACAGAAAGAATTTGCTGAGTTGTTAGGGGCTGAGGTCTGAAAAGCAGAATGGATGAAAGTGCATACCTGCACTTTTTTTGGCATCGGGCTCAGTCTTTAGGGGAAAAATTGGTTAACTTCAAACTTGTGAACATGTCACAGTTCTGTCCCATCCAAGAGACACCATAGTGGCCCCCAAATTATCAATCCATAGATATTCTAAGCATTAGCAAGTGTGTACTGAGAAAGCAGTTGCTTGCTTTTCCTTTTTTAAGGGTAAAAAACAGACTCTGTTGGAGGTCTGTGGCATTTCTTTGGACCTGCTGGCACAGATATTTTTCTAATCCTGGCAGTGAACAGACATACTGATATTCCATTTTGAAAGAGTGGGGAACATACTGCTCAGAAGTGTAAATTAGCTGAACCAATGCAATTGCTTTGCCTTTCCACTCCTATACCAATATGAACAGGTTTAATGTTACATTGGTTTAGCTCCATTTATACCTGTATAGGAGTGGGTGTATGAAACAGTTACATCAGTTGAATGTGACCTCTGATAAATTGGTACAATTGCAAACTGGTATTGCTGTTTAGTCTGTCCACAACCAGTGATTCTTTGAAAGGCCTTGTTTTCTTCATTAGTGGCAGCTGCACTCCGCAGCTAAACAGATTGTTGAAAACCTCCTGCAAAGCAAGTGTCATATCAGGCAACCAACACAGCAGCATGTCTAAAGACTGTTGTTACATAATTAAACAAGAGGTCTGATTTTCAAAACTTGGCACCAAAATCAGGACCATCAATTTTACTTTTGGGTGGTTAAACAATCACTTGGCCACCTAAACCCACATTTTAGGCTCCTAAATGTCTATCAATGCATCCAGGAGTCTGTCTCTGAGATTTGCTGAGTGCCCATAACCCTCTGGGAGTTGCAGGAACTAAGCACTTTTCAGGATCAAGCCACAAATGCAGGACTGGGTGTCTTACCTTTTGTGTCATGCTCTTTAAGCTGTGGTTGTTCATTTACTTTCAAAGGCCTTCACAGAACTCCTTTTCTGCATCAATTTCGAGACCTCGGGTCACAACACTAAACAACAAATACCACTTTAATTTATTCTTTTCTCCTATTTGATACAGACTTGTGGCCAGACAACTCTATTGGGAACAAATAACCCATTTGTAGGCCTCTATTAAATTCTAATAGGGAGCTAAACCTTTCTAGCCACCAATGTCACTTAAAGAACACAAATGCTTGTAGGTGCTGCTAGAAAGATCTTTTTAAGTAGCCCAAACTTGCACTCACAAAGAAATGAGGGGCATTTTTGACCTCTCTTCCCTTTTGTGGGACAATATTCTGATATCTTAGTTTTATGATACTGAACCCAGGATCCATTTCTGAGAATTAAACAGGTACAATTATACGCCAGCAGTGAAGGGAAGGCCAAGGTCAGTAGGCCACTTGCTTAAACAAAATAAGGAACACAGAAAGAGAGCTGTGGATTGAGCTACTACAGTATTTAGCTAAAGAGACAGGCTCCCCACATCCTCGTGAAATGTGGGACACAACTCTCGGCAAGTACGCTGACAATGGAGACATTTTGCTTTTCCTCTTATTTGGGGTTTTAAAACGCTTCAGTGCCATGCATAGTAAAGCTACTGTAGGTAGCAAGCTGGGACTTACATGACAAGTAGGACACAGTTACCATGACAGCACCTTTCCAATTGAGAGTCTCAATAGGAAATAATTTTCAAGTGACCATTTTAGGACTTTGCTTAAAAACATTCAAGGACTTGGGGATTTCTTTCTTTTTTGTTTTGTTTCGGGGAGTGGTTTTTGTTCTCTTTTTTTTCTTGTTTTTGGCAGTTGTTTCGCACAGCCCACACCCTCATACAGTCAAATCATCTGACCTGGCCCGGCTGCTGGCTTTACTAAGCCTGCTGAGGGGTCTCATATCAGCTGCCAGTTCAGCAGGTGCTGACGGCTCCCGCTCTTCCAACCCCTTCACCTCTCCTTGCCCATCTCTTTTCAGCATCTCTTTTTCCTCTTCTTGCTCACCTCCTGCTTCCCTGCTGTCTTCCTGCTCTTTTGTTTGGGCATAGGATGGTAACCGCTCATCAAAGGCCCTGGATAGTTCTTCTAGAGGCCCCATACCAATCTTCTCGTTGAAGTCATTGAAGGAGGATGGAAGGTGGCTAGCTTCAATCCCCACTTCGGTTAGGGGGAAATAGTGGGACACTGGCTTTTCCTCCTCCAGCAGCTTGTAGCCCTTGACCTTCTGAATGGAAGTCACTGCGAGGGAATGTAGGGGTTTGTCTGAGATCTCCCCCAGTGGTGGCTCCTCTGGCTTCCAGAAAGCCAGCTGCACCCTTTTCATGAGCAAATGACTGATCTCCACGAGGTTGAGGAAGAGAGATAATGAGGCCACCGCCAGCATAAACATAATGAAGACTGTCTTCTCAGTGGGTCTGGATACAAAGCAGTCCACAAGGTTGGGACAGGGCCACCGGCCACAGCGGTAGAGGGGCAGAATTCGGAACCCATACAGGAAGTACTGGCCTACAATGAACCCAACCTCAAAGAGGGTTTTGAAAATGATGTGGCAGACATAGGTTCTCAATAACGTTCCTTCCAGTGGGAACTTCTTGCCCCCCCTCATTTGGACTGGAGCTAAGTTCAGCCTCTCGTTCTCCACCTCACCTAGCCGACGTCTCTCAGCTTCCTCCCTCTCTTTCTTCTTCTCCTTCATTCGTGCATGATGCACAGCGTGCCCAAAGTACACGAGTGAAGGTGTGGAGACAAAGATGATCTGAAGGACCCAGAGACGGATGTGGGAAATGGGGAAGGCTTCATCATAACAGACATTCTCACAACCGGGCTGTTGGGTGTTGCACACAAAGTCTGACTGTTCATCTCCCCAGACTAATTCGGCAGCTGTTCCCAGGATCAGGATTCGAAAGATGAAGAGTACTGTGAGCCAAACCCTCCCAATGACGGTGGATTGCTCATTCACCTGTTCTAAAATGTTCCCCAAGAAGCTCCAGTCACCCATCTCCTCCTGTCTAAGGGAAGAGAAAGTAAAGAGAATGACCATAAATTTTATTAAATCAAAATCAATTGGGGGATTTACCTCCTGAGATCTAATGTGCTGATGATACCTTTAAGTTACATGTATTTCCCCAGTATAGACTGTTTCAAGAAAATATGTTTTTGCCCATTTATTAGACATTCATTAAATGGGGGTGGACTGAGAAGCCAGGGAAATCTCCTCACTATACTTTTTCTTCCTTGGCTGTAAATGCTCAATAACTTCTCAGCTATGTATAGTTGACCCTAGCTGAGAACGCATTTCTGTTGGTCTTTGCATGATCAATTGTATGTACATGAATACCATTTAATGCTGTATATAAATACGTGATAGTAATGAGATATAAAGGCTTGATCAGCCCGGGATTTGGGAAGACTTCACTGTTTGCTAATGGTAAGAGTACAAGGGAATCAAACAGGTCCTCTCAAATTAGTGTCCCTATCATTTTAAGTTATATGCATCTTGAATTCTGTACAGACTACACCAGTAACATCAAATATATTTAGACATCTATGAAACTGCTTTTTAAAATAGTAGTGGGACAATTTTTTGCATCCTTCTAAAAGCTTCGGTCACCCTGGTTTAAGTTCAGAGCCATAGAAGTGAGTCAAGGCAGTATATTTCTATGTAAAAAAAAGTCACAGCTTGACTCAGGTTCCTCCAGTCAGTGCTGTGTACACTTGCTGGGAAGCCAGAATATCCCTTTTTCAGTGCTTCCATTTATCGCCCTGCAGGCATGAATTTTAAAGCTGTGACATATTCACGTACGAATCCAGCTCAGCCTAGGCTTCTTACAAAAAAATCCCAGGGAGATTGATTAATTGAAGATTGTGAGTTAGGCAGTAGAAGATGCCTCAGAAGTTTATTGATCACATTTATCACATGGATACCATCTCCACACTAGTGAACAGATTGAGGGGAGGCAGAAATATAGATAGCTTAGACTCCTCTGTACTCCAGGAATTTCACAAATGTTAAATGAAGTACATTGCCATAACAGTTTGGAGTCACTACCCTGGTCTTTGTACTAAATGGACATTTTAGTCTACATCTTTATGTTAAAAACTAGGCAATGTGATATAGTTCTCCAGTTAACACACACACCCTCACGTCCCATGTAGCAGATAGGTAAACTGCAGGGTCAGGTCACAGATAATGAAAATATCATAGCAAATTGCTACTTTTCTAGCTATTATAGTCATATAGAGAAGCATGCAAGGGCTCATGTTAACAAATAAAATGGAAGATTGGCTAAACTCATTTAAATACTCATTTTCGAGAAATTCACATATATTTACTGATTAGCAAACCAAATAGTTACCCATCACAACAACACAATAAAAATAACTACCTTATACACATAATGTAAACAAAATTCCCCATTCACTGTAGTGAACATAATCCCTGTAATTCTGTGTAATTATCTAATAGTGATGCCCTTTAACCACATCAACTTCAGCTGGGACAAGTGACACCTTTACACATGATAAATCTTCTTATTTTATAAGCAGCTCAGTGTAACAGAGAAAGAAAAACAGTTTCTGTCTAATTTCTTCTATAATCTTACTTGCATCCTGTAACAGGGATAAACCTACTTGGGAACTTCTCTGAACTAGTCAGAGAGAAGTCTGCTTTGACCATCTCTTACTTAAAGTGGCTTTGTAAAAGAACTGGTTCTTATGATGTGGTATTTGCTCTTCTGAGCACAGACCTGCAGTCATCCATAAAAATTTGACTGTGCAAAGGATGAGAAAAATATATTGCAAGGAGCAACCCTGCATTGGCAGGAGGTGAACAATAGCACCAAATCTAACTTGTAGTATTCTACCAATGGCTCACCAAGTCCTCAACACCCAATAGGCTCCAGTGCAGTGGTCGGCAACGTTTTAGGGCAGAGTGCTGAAAACACCCACAGCCTCAATCTGTAAGATGTTGGCATGCCAAGACCAGACAGTGGGGGAGCTGCAAGGGGGCCAATCCTTATGGCAGCGCAGCCCCAGCCCGTTCCTCACCATCCGTCCTGAGGTGCGCATACCAAGCAAAATGCTTTTGCATGCCACACGCTGGCACCCATGCCAAGGGTTGCCTACCCCTGCTCCAGTGCATTCAATTTGGACTGTGACTTTTAAAGTCAATAATCCTAGGATGGGATTTTCAAAAGTGTCTGAGTGAAGGAGGTGCACAAGTCTGTCTGAAAATCTACGGTGCTCCTCCCTCACTTAGTTCCCTTTGAAAATCTCACCCTTATACTTCAAATGTCATGATCCGATCAAGATTAAAGTAAAAAAGAAAGCATATATAGGTGAAAGGCCATTGAGCAAACAACTTGCCACAGTGAAAGGCTCCACCGAAGAAATGTATCCCCCTTCTCTCTTGGCACTCTGCAGTGAAGAGTGAACTTTTGTCTCTCTTCTTCCCTACCCTAAAAGTCCCAACCGTGTCGCACGACTGAGCAGATATGACTGGATTGGCTCTGATAGGTGGATTTTAGTTGCCCTGCAATATTTAAGCTCTGAGCCAGACGGCTTTATGGAGTGAGTGACATTTAGTGACATGGAAAACAATAGAGGAAAAAGGGGGAGAGAGACAGAGAAGATGCATTGATCATGAAAGGGGAGGGAGCAAGAGGTAGGCAACAGGCAGTGAAATTTAGCACGTGCATAAAAGAGGTTTGCACAGTTAAGCAAGGGGTAAAGCATCCCCACTGGTCTGCTCTGGTTTGGTACAGGTATGCATCCACTTTTGCACACTATTCTGTTTAAATATCTTGGGACCATTGGTGAAGAAGTACCACCCTTCTTGTGATGACATATCTGATTAAATGAAAATGACCTCTCTCTCTTCACTACCATGTACCCAGCGTTGGCAATTGACTTCCAACACAAATGCCTAGAGCAAGGGTGGGCAAAATACAGCCCACGGGCTGGATCTAGCTCACCATCTGATTAGATCTGGCCCATGGAGGGCACCCGCCAATTGATTGGATCCAGCCTGTGGCTGCCCCCATGGCGCTTCTCATGGGTTTCCAGGCAGGGCTCCTCCCTGTGCAGCTCTTCCTGCCTCCAGCAGCTCCTTCTCCTCCTCCTGGCCCTGCTGCACTGCTCTGGGTGTGGGGGGCAAACTGCAGCTAGGTAGCTCCTTCCCCAACACACAGGCTTCCAGCCACCATCTACCTTTTCCACCCGCCCACCTAGCATGATAAGCAGCCACCTGCATATGGTTACCTGGCTGCAACTCCTCCCCCTCCCACCCAAAGGAGGAGGAGGAGCTGCTGGAAGTGTGGGGAGATGAGCAGGACCCAGGTGGCTGCAGCCGCACCAGGAGCAGTCTCTCTGGGCAGCTGTGCATGCTGGCCAGGCTGGAGGGCACAGGTGGGAGTGTGGCGCTGGCTGAACCAGGCATGGCTCAGCCCTATGTGGAGTGCCAGAGGGGCAGCAGTGGACCGCACTGTCTAGGCAAACTCTGCTGCATATGATCCCTGCTCCCCATCCCTTCCCCCACCCTGGGCAACTCCCAGGACCTAGCACACAGGCAGCCCCCTACACACACATGCACCCCCCCACACACACCCTTCACCCCCACACACCCACCCCACATCCCCCCACACACATACCACCACGCACATACCCCCAACACACACAATATGCAAGAGTAAGCCTATTTTGAGCTATTATGGTACTTAAAAATAAGTCAGGACAAAAATTATAGTTTTAAATAAAATTAAAATATGTTATAGTAGATGTTTGATTTGTAGTATATGTTTTGTTTGTTTTTTTATCTATAATTTGTTAAGATGATATCTTCTAAAAGATTTTGCGTGTGCAGCCCTCGACAGCTCACCAAAACTCATTAAGTGGCCCTCTGGCCAAAATAATTGCCCACCTCAGCCTAGAGGATGCTTTTGCTGATGCATCACAAAATGTTTTAGGACAGATTTTAAGTCGTTTGCAAACACATATAAAAAAAATACACAGAGGACTAGATCCTCAAGTGGTATCAATCAGCATAGGTCTACTGACATGAACAGATCAATACCAGTATACACTATCTGGGGTTCTGGTCCTCAGTGTATTCATATTTTTCAAACGACCCTTTCCTTCCAACACTACACCTAGAACAAGATAAATGAAAGTACTTTGTTAATGAATGCAATCAGATCCCAATAGGCCAGCAGACAGGAAGCCAATCACTGCAACCACTGGTATATTCAAGAGAGTCAAGGCCCCATAACCACTTACATGTCCATAAACAAAATTTAGCCCACTGTGAGCATGGCTAGAAATAGAAGTCAGAGAATGTCACTTCCAGTATTTCCATCTGAATGGCTTTGAACACTTCCTTGGTACAGAATGTTAAAGATGGCGGTATTTTAGGGCATAGAATTATGGGAAGCTGCCTTCACTATGCAGTGATACAGACACGGTGCTAATATGGTCCTCAGCAGCAGTTGATATGCAGCTTTCCTCTTTTATGGTGAATCCCTACCAACCCTCCCCCCCACCCTTGCCTCCCAGAACAGACAGTAGCTGGTGTGGAACCCTAAACCAGTATCTTGTCTTAGAAATGGAATCTTTAAGTAGATTTTTGGTCTCACTGCATGCTTTCAAGGTTATAGGGTGGCAAAAGAGAGTAAAGTGAGAGCCCATCAACCCTCTGAAAAAAGATTGCAAACTTTAGACCCCCATTGGTTATTTGTCAAAGGGGTAAATAGCGCATGAACCCAAACTGACAGCCCAGGTCCGAGAAGTTCTGGGAGAAGCAGAGCAGGGTCCACAAGCACTGAGTCCTACCCATAAACAGGATGAACCAGTCACCAAGGCGCACTCACTTCCAAATATCACAGTTACCTTGCAGCTCAGGTTTCACTCTAGGTTTGACCTGGCTGCAGACTTGGGAGTTTCCTTCTTATCCTTCTTGTATCTACATTTCCTAAGGTCAAAGTACTTTCTAATTAGACTGGAGAAAGACATTTTCCCAGTGTCTAAGCCAGTGGGAGCCAACCTTTTTTGGCAGGCATGCCACAAATTAGCCCTGCACCCTCCCCATTGCCACTTCAATCCCTTTCGCAGCCTGATCTGCTGCTCTGCTTTGTGTCTGTGCTCCCTGCCCAATTTGCTTTGTGCTCCCTGCCTTATCTACTGCTGTGCTGCCTATCCCCTCCCTGATCTATGCCATTTGTGTCATAGGCTGGCCACCCCGGGGTAAAGCTATTCAGCAACCGCAGTATCCAAGGTCCTAATCCTGAATGTGTGTTACCATCCTTCTGCCTGGTATGAGGCCAGACCTCTAGTTCAAGTTGGAATAAGTTATTATGAATCCCTTGTATGTAGACACTCCATGGGATTCTGAAAGAAAAGCTTGCAGGCAACACTGGGCCTCCCGTTTACGGAGGCCACTTTGCACCAGTGAAGGGCAGGAAGATGCCCTTAACAAGCTGCACTTGGCCCCTGGGAAATGCCTCTAGCATTACGATGGGCAAGGGATGGAGCAGTGCAGTGAGGAGGAGACTTCATGGGGTAGCACTCTATTATACCTGACCTCCCAAGTGGTTATTCCCAGTGTAAACAACCCCTGGCACACATGCCAGAGTGTGGCATGTGAAGCCATTTTGCTCAGCCCGACACAGTTGGCTCAGGCTGCTGCGACCACAAACCGCAGGCTGCTCATAGCAGGCAGCGTGGAAGCTGCAAGCAGCTGCACTGAGGTCTGTGGAGCTGCAGCCCAGCTCATTTCTGGCAGTGGGTGCACGTGTGACTGTGCAGACAGCAGGGAAGGGACCGAGGCTGCACCACCACAACAAGGAACGGGCCTCTCGCAGCTCACCTGCCATCCATTCCTGGCATGCCAACATCTTGACTGCAGGGTTTTTTGGCATTCTGCCCAAAAACAATGCTGACTTCTAGGCTATTCCAACGGTGCAGGTGAAATGAGGAAGCTGAAACTAATGGCCTATGGCAACCCTGTCCCCAGGAAACACAAACCCCAGGTCAGGGATCTGCAGTTTAGAAGGCACAGTATTAGCCGGTATTATTAGCCAGTATTTTCAAACAAACGAACCTACAGCCAAGGTCTTCAGTTTGTATTTTGGGTCTAGGCTTGGTGACTTTCCGAGGTGCTGTGCACGTGCAGCTCCCACTGTAATAAAGTCAGCAGTTAACAGCTTAGCAGCTGCAGCTGGAGCCAGAAGTGAAACAGCTCAGCTCTGCACTCTGGGCACTGGCAGTGCTAGGGGCAGTGCCAGCAGTGGTGGTACAGCCAGCTGTGTCAACATAGCCATAGCTGTGCCAGCTATGGCTCTTTTTTGTGCCCCACCCCGCTCTCAGTTAGGCTACTAGCTACAGCAACCAGGGTGGGTAGGAACTGCAGCTGTGCTTTGGCTGTTTAAAGCAGCTGACTTCATTTCTAGTGAGATCCAATGGCACTCCAAGTTATTCTTATCCCTACAGAAATGGAAGCCTTTCCTGTGACCCCTAACCAAGAAAGGGAGTTAGTTCTCTTTCTTACTAGTTTCTTGTCCTTTGGCCACTTTGTAAGGTTGTGCACTGGGCTCTGCTGTTTTACAGCAACACAGAGAAAGATGAGTCTCTGCTGCAGCCTAACCTTCTCATCAGACTGCAAGGTCACTTGGGGAATATGAGATTTGCAATTCCAAGAGGATTTCCAGGACAGACATGATGTCAGGGCAAGGCAGGGCTACTCTATTGAACAGCTCAGTTCATGCATGAGGGCAGATTGTGCCAATTACGCAGACCACAACCCTGGATAACTCGGCTGCTCCCTATAACAAAGTTATCTTCTCCTGATCTGCTTAGCTACGAAGTGGAGTGATCTTCCTGTTCTTGTGCTGAACATGCAAATCTTATCACCAAAGATGAACACCAGGCAGTCACATTCAGATGCCCTGCAAGAAATGGCAGGCCAAATCCTGCTCTCAGTTACACCAGAGAAAATCCTGACTGACTGGCTTGAAATATGCCTGGCAGTCTAACCTAGTGAAGGGAGCAGGTAGCTATGCATTCTAGTCTCGAATCTGCCTCCTACTGGTCTCAGGAATGTTTTGTACATGTGTAGAAATAACTCTCAGGCTTTGCAAAATGCCTCTGAGGTACATAGCATTCCCTCTTTTTTACATATGAAGAATGGAAGCCAAAGCTCTGACTTTCCTAATTTCCCCCAGTAAGCCAGTGTCAGTCACAAGAGTTCAGTCTACACAATACCTGAGTTGCTTAGTACCCAGGGCAGGGCGGCAGGGGGAATCCCAAGCACACAGGGAAGAAGGGATTGGGAGGAGGAGCAAGAAGGCAGGGAAGAAAGGTGAAGTGTCCTGATGTGAGGAAAAGGGAAGGGGCCAAAGGAACAGAGCTGGGGCACTGTTATGCTAGGCAGGTCCTTGAAACTGAGGGTGAACTGATGTTCAGCTGAAAGAATGAAACAAAACAGAAGCAACAAAAAAGACATGCCAGGCCAAAGTGTCCCTGAACTCTCTGGGATGTTTTTCTATCTCTGTTTAACTTAAAGTGAAACTTTACTCTGCAAAGGGACTGCAAAAAATGTCACTGGGGAATTCTAGATTAGTCAGCCTAAGTTTGATACCTGAAATAATTCTGGAATTAAACACAGTGTACAAGCACTCAGGGGATAGTAAGGTGACAAGAAACAGCCAACATGGGTTGACAGGAACAGATCTGCCAAACCAATTTAACTTCCTTCTTTGACTGGGTGAAATTGACCCTATGGGTAAGGGGAAAAGTAGTCGATGTGATGTATCTTGACATAAATGAGGGTTCTAACACTGTTCCCTAAGACATTTTCATAAGCAAACTAAAGATATATGATCTAGATCACCATTCAGTGGGTGCACACCAGGTTTCACACACACACATGGTTTGTGGTCAAATTGGGAGGACATTTCAAGTGGGCTCCAACAGGGGCCTGTCCTGGATCAGTTCTGTTTAATATTTTTCATTAATAGCTTGAATAATAGAATAGAAAGTACAATGATCCAATTTGCAGATGACACCAAGCCAAGGAGAATACAAGCACTTTGAAGGACAGGATTAGAATTCAAAAGGATCTTGACAAATTGGAAATATGATGTGAAAGCAACTGAATAACATTTAATCAGAGATGGATTCATCAAATGCACAAATACTAATACAGAAATGGAGAATAACTGTACTGCCAAAAAGGATGTGGGGTGACAGTGGGCCATAAACTGAACACAAGTCAACAATATGATGCTGTTGCAAAGCAAGCAAATCTCATTCTGGGATATGTTAGCAGGAGCGTCATATGTAAGACACAGGCTGTATCTATATGAGACGCTGACTGTGCAGTCGTTACTAAGCAGTCATTTAATACTTGTTTATACTAAATGACAAGTACTAATACAAGTACTAAATAACTGTGCAGTAACCGGAGTTACTCATAGTAGCATCACTGAACAGCTTTTTTGTGACGTTGACTGTGCAGTAGCTCATTACAACTACGCAGTAGCATCATGTCATGTTTCCTGCATGCAACTCTACTGCGCAGTAGTAATGAGCTACTGCATAGTCAGCATCTCTTGTAGACTCAGCCACAAGAAATCTTTCTGTTCCACTCAGTGTTGGTGAGACTGGGCTCCACACTTAAAGAAAGATGAGGGCAGACTGGAGGGACTCCAGAGGAGAACACATACAAGAGTTTTGCAGGGGCAAAGTAATCCATGAGAAAGGACTGAAACTAAAGAACCTGGTGTCTGTTCTCTAGAAGAGTGAGAGAGGACACAGTAACTAGTTTTCAATATGTAAAAAGTTACCAAAAGTGTACATAGGCAGACAATGTTCTTTGGGTAAATCTGGTATCTTTTATTGGACAAACTCAAATAGTTGGAAAAATTCTTCTTAGCAAGCTTTCAGGCACAAACGACCTTTCTCAGGCTGAGGAAGTGGGGTGTTTGTGCCCAAAAGCTTGCTAAGAAAAATTTTTCCAACTATTTGAGCTGGTCTAATAAAAGATATTGGATTTACCCAAAGAACCTTGTCTGTCTGTGTCCTTAGACCAACATGGCTACAACCTACAACCCCAAAAGTGGACAGTAATTAATTATTCTCCATGTCCACTAGTCATAAGACAAAATGTCATCATCTTACTTTCCAGCAAAGAATATGTAGGTTAGATATTGGGGAAATGTCCTAATTATAAGAATAATTAAGCACTGAAACAGGCAACTTGGGAAGCTATGGATTCCCCTTTATGGAAGGATTTTAAGAACAGGTTAGGCAAAGAGTTGTTGGGGATAATCTAGGTATACCTGATCCTGCCTCAGGGATCCTAGAGGGATAGACTAGAGACCCCTTCCAGCCCAAGATTACTATGATTTCATGTGCTTTGTCTCCCCACAATTTCCACCTAAATATGTTTAGCTGCAGTATGTTCAGTTAAGAACCAAGTTTTCTTAATTGCCAGTTTAAAAAGTCAGCCTAGACTTTGAATCCAAGGGAAAACTTTTTGGCTCATGTATCAGTCAAAAAAATATTAATTTCACAAATGGCCTGTAGTTAACAATCCTATTTATGACATAAGAGCCAGGGACAGCTGCAGTTCACTTTCCCATGCTGGGCTGATGCAGCAAAGCTAACTGGAATAAATATTTATTTTTGTTATTATTAGTGTGACCAGTGAGACCATACAAGAAAAACAAGAAGTTCCAAGAATCAAGACAGGTAGGCATTCACCCTATGTCCAAAATGTTCAAAATAAAGAAATAATAAGAGCCTTTTGGCTAGTTATTTAGGAAGCAGTTAAGCTTTCACCTTTTCCTTCCATGTTGCTTTCAATAGGACAGTAGAAAGAAGGCTCGCCTTCCTTTCCCAAGCAAAATTGCTCCAGTACAGTGGTCCTCAACCTTTTTTTAGACTCAAGTATCCCTCCTTTGACTCAAGGCTCTTCTCATTAGACTTGAAGCACACCTCTATAACTTTTGTGTATTGAGAGTCACCCCATTTCAACAGCTAATGTGTTACTTCCTTGCAGAGAGGCTGGGCAATAGGGTAGGGGAACAGCCAAGCAGGGAGAAACTGAGCCTGCCCTTATTTGCTTATCTTCTCACACGTGGAGCCTGAACCCTCATCTTATCTGCTTATCTCCTCACTCCTCCTGCATCCCCGCATAAAGGATCTCACATCACCCTGGTTAAGAATCACTACTCTAGCAGTACCAGCAAAGCAAAACCTAGGGGCTGATATTTCACAAAGTCTTTTAGAAGTCATCAGTCTAAACCCACCAGAGGGCGATATTTTCTCACTCTTGCACTGCCTGATACAGCAAGGAAAGGTGGTCCACTGTGTTAGTATGAAGTCAGGGCAAAGGCAGGGTAAGGTGCCACGTTATATACTAACTTGCTCAGAGAGGCATGAGCTTTTTCAGGCTTTATCATAGCAACATCTCTTACTTCTTCAGAGTAAAATATGCTGCTGTAAACAGGAAAACAATATGATACAATATGCTTATGCTGTTATGTTTTATCATAACAGCATAAGCATTTTTTTCCTAATTTTTTTCCTAATTTTTTCCTATTTCCTAATTTCTGCCCCCCCCCTCCCCCCATTCATATACTTCTCAGGTTCCTCCTTCTGCAGTAACAAATCTAAGACCAGCTCTCTAATAGAAACTTTTGCCAACAGCATAATATAGATTATTAGTATGATTGTTTTATAGCATTCCCAGACCAGCAAAAGACTGGTATGGATGAAGTTTTTCTGGCATATAATAAGCAGTTGTACCCATATAGCTTATTTCACTTAGGGAGCTGGATTCAGTTATGTTGGCAAAATCACTCCTCTGCTAATGTCTGAGTTAGGAGCTGTCCTAGGATAGATATATCAGCAAAGGTTTTCTGATGAAGATTGGGCCTAAGCGTATAATGCACGGGGTGCATACACGTGTGCTTTAATGCACAGTAGCCTATTTTACTGTGCATTAAAGCATCATGTAAAAAACTGTGCAATTATGTTAATGCTCAGTAAAATAGGCTACTGCTCATTGTGTCACTTAAAAGCTGAGCATTCATTAGTGCATATTAAGGTAGCCTAATGCACATTTTTTTAGCACCTCACATTGGTGATACTAAATTTAATGCACATTAGAAAAAGTGCCTTAATGCACATGTAGACATGCCCACTCTTCACTAACACTATAGTGGTGAGGAGCAACTCCACTGCAGAAGATGGAATTCTTCTAGTAGAAAGCGTGTGTAAGCAAGAACAGAATAAACCTCAGATATATCTTGAACTGTTTGGTAGCTCATACACTGAGCTGCAGGGAACCCAGCACCTTGGAGATGCCGCCATATCAGATGGTTGTCTTCATATGGATTTAGCTAACTAGCTTTCAAATGCTGGCCTAATTCTTTAACCTAGAGGGAGGCCAAGTGCAGGATCTGTGCTGTCACTAAGAGCCTCTATATTTTATCCTACTTATTTTCTTCATTGATGGAGCACTGTAACAAAACCTGACTGAATGCAACTGAAAAGTGGTCAAGAGAGACCTGTGGATTTCCCAGAAATGCAACTCTGCGTGGCTAAACCAGAAAGGACCACTGCTATGTTAGCCTGGTTAGAAATTTTACTCTCAGAGGATCATCAGGTAAAGGGCTAAGGAAAAAACCAACAGATTGCTAAGGCACATGAACAGCAATGTGCACTGTGCTCAGAGATGACAACTGGGTTCTATTTTAGGCCTTGACTAGATGTGATTTTGTGCAGGTAATTTTACCACTTACTGCAGGTCTTGCAACCTGCCATATTCAGGAGTGACGCAGTAGAAGGTGCAAGTTAAACATTATCAAAGGATACAAGGTATCTAGGAGTAGCAAGGCATAACTCACACATCAAGAAGCCTGGAAAAGATGGAGAAGCCTACCTGTATGCACCACTTTTCCACCCTCTTTTTCCATATCCCCTTTGAATTCAGAGGTGAAATGTAAGGGTATAAGTTATGTGGTACTGAATAATGTTGGAATGGGTGTCTGCACAAATGTATGCTACGCTCTGAAAGCACCCACTGACTTAGACCTTTTTCTGAGTATGCCTCTTAGACTATTGTCTTGTAACACCACTGAGATCCTCTCAGAAGAGCTGGATTAGCTACTACTATGGGTGATGAAACAGTATATGTGACTGCTTTGGGGAAAATGTTGCTTACTGCCATTGTAACCTCTATAAAGTGTGCCAGAGGAATACTTGTGATAATCTCTCAGTTAAATAAAGGATAATAACATATCCTTATATCTTCTTGTGGGGGAGGGGAGTCGTGGCTATGCTTCATCAAGATTTGCAAAATGCTTTGAGATCTTCAGATGGAAAGTGTTAGGGAAGGACAAAGGACTGAAGGGATCAGAACTAGCCCTAGAAACTTCCTGGGAACTTCCCATGGTTACTCAGTCACCCTCTGCCCTGGGACATGCCAGTCATGAGGGCTCTTTCCTCCTCTCTTCTTCCATCTCTTCCTGTCCTCTCCTCTTCCATCTCTTGCCCTTTCCACACCTTCCCTTTCTCTCTTTTTCCACACCTATCTTCTCCTTCTCTTAACACCCTATCAATATCTAAAAGCTGAGTGGCAAGATCAGAAGAGTGTTATCACCCCTCCAGCACCTCCCAATCCCTATCCTCTTCTTATTCATTTGCCTTCCACAACAAAGTTGCATAGTGACAGAGAGCTGCACACAGGCAAGTGCATCCCAGCTGTGATACAAATGACAGATGGAGATAGTGAGGGTAGTCTCTGAGGGACCATCACTTGAAGCAGTCCCTGTTTTATTGGTCCTGATGAAAGCAGATACCTGCCTTGCACTGTGAGACTCTGGCTGAACCCAGCTTCCCATTTCTCACAGCAGAGTAACTTCCCAGTAGCTTGGCTGGCTCCCTCTGGGGAGGACATCCGTGGGGACAGTTCCTGTTTCCCTGCCCTTCCCACCACTTGCCTTCCTGAGCCTGATATGATTGTTTCTCTGGGCATAGTGCAAAGATGCCAGCAAGGAACGGAAGCTGCTCATGCTGCAGCAATTTATTAAAAAGAAAAGGTTATTCAACTTGGAAGCTGTTGAGACTGTGGGTCCCTTTTCCTGATAGAGGAGATAACCCACTCACAGACAATTCATCTATCCAAAGGGGCCGAGGACCTCTTGGAGCCCTGGAACAACCTCCTCTTATGAGAATGCAGTAATGTGACCGACACCACCTCTGCTGAGATTCTATTAGAGCTAGCCGAAAAGCAGCATTTCTGGATCACAGGGAATGTCAGTGGTTTCCTCTTTTTTCTCAATATTTCTGGCAAAACAGAAGCTCCCCGGCCCCTGTAGCTACTCAGTGAAACTGACAGTCTTGTCAGGTTCATTGAGCAGCTGTAAGGACCTTCACTGGTCCAGGCTATTCAGCAGATCTCTAGAGTTCTTTGGAGTGGGCTGCTCTAGAGCAAATTATTTGGGGCAGGACTATCTGCTACTCTCTGTTTATACAGTATATAGCTTAATGGGGCCATACTGTTGTTTGACCTGCAAACGCTAGCAGAATATGCATTATCACTGATAGTAGCTCGTTGGGGCATGCACCAAAACAAGCTTGTGTCACTCTCCAGTGCATGGAGCTCTGAAAAGAGAATGTGAATCCTAGTACTAATGTTAGCCAGCGGAGATTTTCCTTTAGCCCAAAGAACAAAATGTTCAGCCTTCTATTTTCCATGTGGTACATCACCTTGGGTAACCACCACAGTAGGTGCACATACAGTTGCCACATCCTCTCGGATAACACCTGCTCTTTTAGAAATCTGCACGATCCCTTTCCATTTTAAACTCAGCTAAGCTTAGCCTGAATGGGAGACTGCTAATATAAGAAATATGAAATCTGCCAGGATGATTCATATTATTGCAATGTTAAAATCAATGGTTATAACCTACTTAGGAAAGAGGCAGTAAGCAAAAAGGGAGTGGAAATGGCACTCAAGTCAAAAATGGAATGACCTGTTTCTTACTTAAAGACCACCTAGAAGAAAATGATCTGGCTTGGGATCAATGATCTAGCAAATAAATCACAAGAAGGAAGGGGAAGTATTCTGTTCACCAAATCACAGTAGAGCATACAATGATCAGTTACTAAAGCAGCTATCTATGATATGTTGGAACAAAAGCTGTGTACATTCTTGGAATTTCTAAATATGATAGCTGAGCATTTCATAACTCAAAGAGCACTGCATCCAACCTGGAAAAAATCTATATTATACCTCACCTTAACAGATAGAGTAAGTCATTGCAGAGCTAAAAAAGAGTGGTAGTTTAGGTACAACTGATCATAACATGGTCACACTGGTTATGTGCAAGCAGAATAAAGTCCAAACCTAATCCCTACGCTTGGTGCTTTAAAAGGGTCACTTTCACAAAACTGCAAACACTCATAAGCAAAATAATCTGGTAGAAAAACTATAAACAGAAACATGAGAATAGTAGTTGGGAACTGCTCAAAGACATTTTACCAAATCCCCCAAAAGACTCAATCCCACACCCAAGAAAAGAGGTTTCTTTGGTTAAGAAACCTGGTTCAGAAAGGAAGATGAAGGTCATCACAAAAAATTAGAACACCACTTATAATAAATAGAAGAAAGAGGAAATTGATGGTAACAACCATAAATTTAAAGTTAAGTATTACAGAAACCTGATAAAAAAAACAAAAGGAAACAAAGGGAAAATTATGGCTGGAAGAGCTAAGGGAAACAAGATTTTTTATGCTATATTATGAACAAAAATAATCCTAATAATGGTATTAATCCATTCCTAGATTGAGACAATGGAACTGGAAGCAATTATGCAAAAAAAGGAAGAAGTGTTCAATAAATACTTCTGTTGAATATTTGGGATAAATACAGGTGATCCTGTCATATCATAGATAATGATGAAACAATTTTTGTTCCAATGCTTATTTCAGGATTATGTCAAAAAGCAGCTACTACATTTAGACATTTTTTAAACTAGGTAACTTGCATCCAAAAAAATTACAAATACTGACCAAGGCACTGTCTAGGCTATGAATATTGATTTTTACAAACTATTTCAAGACCTGGGAAGTTTCAGAAGCCTGAAAAGACCTACTGTTGTGCCAGTATTTAAAAAGGGTAAACAGAGCAACCCAGGTAATTATAGACCTGTCAGCCTAACATCAATCCTGAGCAAAACAATAGAGTGGCTGATATGGGATTCAATTAAACAAGAATTAAAGGAGGGGAATATAATTAATGCCAATCCACATGGGTTTAAAATTGATCTTGTTAAGATAACTAGATAGGTTTTTTTATGAGGAGATTACAAGCTAAATTGTTAGCAGTAATTGTGTTGATAATATACTTATACTTTTACAAAGCCTCTGAGCTGATACTGTACACTATTTTGACAAAGAAACTAGAATGATACAAAAATAACATGGCATTCATTAAATAGATTACAGAATGGATAACTGATCTATCTCAAAATATAACCAGGAAATCATCACTTAGCATTTTCTGGTGGAGTCCAACAGAGGCCCTACACAATTCACCGTTTAATGTTTTTATCTGTAGTCTAGAAGAAGATCTAAAACCTTCACAAATAATGTTTGTAGATGACCCTAAGATTAGCAAATAGCAAATAATGGAGAGGGCAGTCACCGATCAAAGTGATTTGGAATACTAAACTGGACAGAATCAAATAGCATGCATTTAATGTGTTGAAAAGTAAAGTCATACATTTAGGAGGAAAAAAAAGCAGGTCTTCCCTTCAGGATGGTGGTCTCTACCCTAGGAGGCAAAGATTCTAACAAAGATGTAAGATGTGAGATCAGGATGGATAATACAAGGGCATTGCTGTTGCCAAAAGAACCAATACAATCCTCAGCTGTATAAGCAAGGAATCCTGAATAAGACCTAGGAAGTCATATTGTCTCTGTATCCAACATCTTATTCTCTGACTGATCTTCACAACTGCTCATTGCCCAAACTTTCCATCATCCTGTCCTTTCTTATTGCCGCAACACCTGTGACACTGAAAAGCAGTGGTACCTCAAATAGCACATAATAAAGCTGACACCATATCTCATCTCCTAGTTGGGGTAAAAAACTTAATTCTCAGCACCACCTTTCCCCTCATTATTAGAAACCTTAGAACTTTGCCCATGTTTCCACTGTGTAATTTTTAAAGGCTTAGTTCTGTGCAGCTCCATTCAAGTTTCCTGAAACCATCTGTGATCAGCAAGGATTCTGGATAAGCAATGCCATTAGTGCTGATATGCACAAATCATCAGTTGGCCCTTACCTATAGACTTCAGAAGCCTGTCCACTCTTAGAATGATATATCACACTGTGGCTCCAGGAAGGCAGCACGCCCTCCTTTTGTCCATGTATGAGTTGGTTTGAAAGGGTCATGGCCAGCACCATAAGGAAAGGGATGTGTAAGGAAAGTAAAAGTTTAGACATATAACATAAGTGAACTCAGCAAAGGAAACCAGGAGCAGCAACCAAAGTAATAACTAGACATTGACAGAACACAACCAAAGGTGGCTCACTGAGAACTATAGCAGAATACCTGGTTTCTACAGCTTCAATCAAGAAGGGTCCCCTAGAGAGACATGCAGATAGTGATCAGATCAAAGTCTGTTGGAAACTGGAACTTGTACGGTCCACAGAAGGTATTTTGGTACTCAAAACAAAGGTAGGTATTCCATGCATATTAAATGCAAATCTCAGCTCCTGGCAAATAACCAACACTTATCCAAGTGATGTCACACATGTTGGTTTCCAGATGCTTGTCCCACATAAAGATGTTACGCGTACCCTACCAGGTTTGAAACTTAGCTAGAAATACATATTGGGGTTGATTTTTGGAAGTAACAAGTTCAGGCTTCCCTCCTCCCCTACATCCTGGCAGAGTCACTGGTAGAAAAACAACACCAAGGAATGGAGTTACTTCTTAATCTATAAATTCATCAGGTGTTGTTCATCATTTTGAACTTATTACCTGACCTGCACAAGAGGGGAATCCTAGGAGCACTACAAAATGCATAGTACTAGAAAAGCAAATGCTTATGAGGGAGTAAAAGGTGTTCCTGACCTTCCTCCCATGAATGGACTGTGGATTAAAGATATATTGGTCATACCATGGGTGTTACAGTGAAAGCAAGATAGCTTGAGGGAGTCAAGAAAAATCTTCTGTATGAAATTACCAACCAAGACAAGCAAAGTACCCTGTCTCATAGTGCAACAATACAGGAGGATTCAGACTGGAATTTTTGAAAGCACTCAGCATAGGCATAATTCTACTTTGAAAGCATTGGTAAAACTCCCACTGCCTTCAAGGGGAGGAATGTTAAGCCAAACGTGAGTGCCTTTGAAAAACCATCATCGATGAAATTGAAAGGCAATACATGTAATATTGACAAAAGTGAATGCATTTCTCACAAAACATGTGAACACACTGCCACAAGTCTGTTCTGAGTCTAAGATCATAGCAGCTATATGGGGATAGTGAAAATAACCAGTAATGATAAGGGAAAATGCACTTCCTTAGAAGGGTGTATATCTAAAGGGTGGAGCCTGCTGTACTGAGCATTCCTCCTGAGTCACTACCTCAGTTATGTTACACAGCAATAAAGCTTAGATAAGAAAACAGTCAGCAGCATGAAATGTAGCTTGAAAGGGACAGATTGGGGTGGAGCGGAGGTCCATGTTTCTGTTCCTGACAGTGTTATTCACTTGCGATACCAAAAACCAGATAAACACCTCCATGGCACAGGTTATCAAGGAACAAAGAGATTTCCATTAGCATCGGGAAATGCACAGCAGGAACAGGAGTGTGACATAACTCTGGCAGGAGTCATCAAAGCTGAAAGCTACGAGGACTGGATAGGGTCCCTGATGGCCAGATTGTGTGAACACGGCTGGTCTGTCCATGTGCTGGCTTCTAGTGATAACATTGTGTGCTAGACTGGCACACAGTCCACTTGGAATCATAACTGGAAAGGCTTCATGCTCAGACCCAACGTTTGCATTCAGATCCCAGTTTGCTCATAGGCCCAAAGTGCTATTGCATCTCTTGCCTGAACTCCTCCCCTTAATTTCCCTATCCCACTCCCAAGGGGGCACTTTGGCTCTCTTCCACCATGTTGGCACTGGATTTGTATACAAGTACCCATTGTGTTTTCTTGGGAAATTATATTAAAGAAGGTGATTGCATTTGCTACCATGAAAGGCCCAGATCCTCAGCTGATGTTTATCAACCAAATTCCACAGGCCTTGATGTAAGTCCATTTACAGCAGCGACAGATCTAGCTCATGACTGCAAAACTCTTTTCATCTCTTCCAATCTGTTTTCTGATATATATAACTTCCAAGAACACAGCTCTTTGAGGCTTATATCTTTTTCAAACTTGACCTCTGCCGAAGTTGAAGTTTGTGGGAAAGATTTAAGCAAAAATCCATTAGTCATTCTTGAGTTACAGAAATTCAAGTTTAAAAAAAAAAAAATCTTCCACTGAGCATGCTCAGTGAGCATCTAGTACAACATATGGCTGAGAAAGCCTCACTCATTTCAAGCCAACATCAGCAAGTAGCTGGAACACTGATCTGCAGCTCAGATGACTTCAGTCCAGAGCACAGATTACAAGGCCAGAGTGGGCCAGAGCAATAATTTATTTTGGTCTTTTGCATAATGTGGGCCATAGGACACACCTAAATGCATCCCTTCAAATTAGAAGCTAGGACTGGCAGTCCATAGTTGCACAGTACCTTCCACAATGGATCTTCTCTGTCCTATTGTAACAATGGTCTTCTGGCCTGACCAGGACAGATACAAGAGTTAGAGCTCTCATGTTGCTGATGTGAATATTTGCATGAGAGAGATGGGCATGTCTACACCAGACGCTACTGCGCAGTAGCAATGAGCTACTGCGCAGTAGTTCATTGCTACAGTGCAGTAGCATTGTCAGGAGCATTGGGAAAAAAACGTGCGGTGATGGTACTGAGTAACACCGGTTACTGCTCAGTAATTTAGTACTTGCTTCTGCAACCTGCATAAGGCTGCTTATGCAAGTACTAAATGACTACACAGAAACAATTGCACAGCCCGCTGCTCATGTAGACATAGCTACTGTGAATGTGTCGGAGAAACATATACCCCAAAATAACTCTGGTCAAAGAGTTTCCAATCTAAGATCCTGATGCTGCAAAGACTTATGCGCACACTTTACTTTACCTTTACCTGGGGCCACTCATAGTACATATGATTAAGCATATGTTTCAGTCTGCAGCATTTGTGCCTAAAAAAGACAAGCAGAAGGCAAAGGGAGCAACACAGTGAGAGAATCAGATACCTATAATTGCAAATCCAGAACTGCATCTACATTTTTTTCAATTTTGTGATTGCAAAAAACCCATAAATACTGGGTTAGAATTCTTGGCTCCTAATTGATCAACACTGAACAAAATATAGACTTTCAAAATTATGAGTTAGCAAAAATATGGGTTTCTATCCCCAATGTGGAAGAAGTACAGCTAAAAATATTGCAGTACACTTCACTACAAACTATATCCCACAATGGGTGGAAGGCAACATGATTACCTGTAGCTACAAAACAATCCCTGATTGTTCAGATTAATAGTGGACAAAGTTAGAATTTAATCTCAGCAAACAAGAGCACTCAGGAAATTATGTGCACAAGGGGTTCTGCACCAGGGGCAGGGTCACAAAAAGGAATGAGCTCCTGAGCTCCTGAAACTTTTTCCAGCTGCAGCATGGGGTCAGAGAGGGTGCATCTACACGAGACACTAATAGCACAGTAGCCTAGTAATAATACTGCACAGTAGTGTGTCACAGCACAAACAGCACAGTATTATTAGGCTACTGCACAGTAGCATCACTTAAAAAGTGTTCACCAGTGCTACTGTGCAGTAACTCTGGTTACTGCACATTTATTTAGTGCTTGATTATACAAGCATTATTAAATTAAATGCACAGTAACCACTGCACATTAATGAACATGTAATCATGCCAAGTATGAAAGAAGATGGGAAGAGCTGGTTTATCCTAATTAATCAAAAGTTCTGTGACTATAAGCCTTATGGGGAAAGGCTTTCTCCTAACAAGATTGCCAGTACTTCCCCTGTTTGAGCTAGAAGTAGCAAGAAAACAACCTGTCTCCCAGAAGGTTAGGTTTGAATGTTGAATGACAGGTTAAGAGGGCAGGCAGCTCCCATGTCATCCAAACTGGTTCACCTGCCCCTAGGTCAGATCACATACCACAGAAGGAGCCAGCGTATCTAAGACCACACTCTGGTTTGGCATTTCTAACAGGTGGCGATTTCAACTGCTGTATTAAGTGGGGTTACATGGTGTAACAGTAGCCACTGGAGTCAGTAGATAGCAACCCCTACCATGTGACCAGTAACAGTGGCTCAACTCATTGGGGCCAGACAGTAAAGAGCGATGACTTTGGCAGCACTCCTGTGTCTCCACACATTTAAGCTATGTTTGCACTGCTGCCAGAAGTGTGGTTGCAGCATATTTGGGTATAGACCCACCCAAATTTGCTTTAATGTCACTAGCTCATGTCCTAAAACCTATGTTGGCTGTGACTTTGCTACTCCTAAAATCCCAGGGTTCTGGGCAAGTTTTATAAGCCTGTGCCACTCCTTTGCCATCACAACTTCACTGCTCATGGGACCAAAGCTAACTCAACCAACACCAGCTCAGGTGTGCCCATACAGTCTCTACTCAAACCTCTGACTGCATGGTTGAAATGGCCTGAGCTGTTGAACATCCTATAATGTGCTAGGGCATCTGGAAGCATAACAGCCTACAGACCCATTTAAAAAACATCCGGGCTATAACTATTTTGTAGAAACATGAACCCCACAATGAAAGATCCACCCTAGAGGACCTGTACCAGGGTAGGGAATTAGAGACACAATCATACCTGTAATTGCCATGGAGTTTTGCTCTTATTCAGTTTGGTGGGCCTTTTCATAGCAGCACTTTGAGACACTCTTTGTACCATAAATGCTGCAAGCAAGGTACACAGCCTTCATATCTACCATACCCCAGATTCAGCATTTCTGGGATGTGTTTAATGGCTGGCACTTTCGGTGAATGTGGTTTGCTGCTATCTGAAGGAACGTCTGTACCCATTTGCTTCTTCCCTTCTAGCTGTCTCTCCTCCATTTCATCCTCTTTCCATCCTCCTTGTTCCCACACTCCCACCTTCTTCTCTTTCTGCCGCTCTTCATTTCTGTCCCCCATTCCTTTTCTAGGTGTTACCCCAAACATCCATCTCATGAAACATCCATCTCATGATGTTCATTCTCTTGGATCAATCTCACCAGCAGCGCCAGACTTCCAGCCCCCCTCTAGCTGGTGCCACATGAATGCACATTTCAGTAAAATTAGACTTCAGGGACAAATGGATGTCTCCCCATTACTGCCAGATGCTTGTTGCTCAACACTGTGATGGGACTAGATATAGCTTGATGTCCACAAAGACCTCTGGAATCTGAAATGTGTTCTTCTTCCATTTTCAGGGCAAACAGCTGAAGAGATGAGGAATTCTTCCTCCCCCACAACAATCTCTTCTCTCACCCTCACAAAAATCCTGGCCCTATGGATATCAACCTTACCTCTAGACCTTACAGCTCAGCAAATGCACTATCATATAGCCCAGTGTTTACACAGGCCATGCAATCTGAGCTGCCATCTATATCTGAGGGGATGATTAATGTCTAAGGGGACTTGGGAGCCGACCTTCCTCACAGCCACAGGGCATTTTTGGAAGGAAAGGCTGAGTCAGAAAGGCTTGTTAAACCCTTTGATCATCTAAACCTCTACTTACCAAATGCCTATCAGCACCCTATCTATAAACTCAGTAATCCTCAGTTATGGGATCCCTCCTTGCTATAGTAGCAGTTGTTATAGGCTCATTCATTTATTCCTAATTCCAGCTATCCTCCCTGCTACACTATGGGTGCATTTACATATCATGCTATGTCACCATAGTGACACTCTATGTTGCCGTAGAGTGTCACTACGGCGACATTGGTTGACGTGGGCCTACACGTGACTGGCAGCTACTTTGCTGTAGCGGCACGCTCCCCCATTTTAGCACACTGCTACAACGAAGTAGCAGCGAAAACTAACCGTATGCCATGTGCATGGCACAGTAACAACATCACCATAGGGCAACGTGTAAATGCACCCTACCACACCTTCAATAGTTCCAGTTATTTGTTCCCCAGTAACACTCACCTCCATCCTGTGGTAATACAGTACTGTCTCTACTTACTATCCTCCTCCCCATACTACCAGTACATCCCAATTCATATGGGTGAGCAGCATTCACAGGTTCAGACCACCATTTTGAAACACATCACTTGTCAACCCTTAGTTGCTACCAATAGTAGAAATCATCTCACAGTGGTCCATCCTCTCTCATGAGTCCCTGGATTCTCCTCCCAGCAACCATATACATATTGAAAGCCACACAAACAATTCCTCTGACCCAGACCTCCCTCAGGAAGTCCAGCTTATGACTTCTTGCTTTGGCAGACAACCCATTCATGCCTGGCATTTCAGTTTGTCTTGTGGCCGAAGTATTCCCTCTGGAGCTTGTGTGAGGCTATCATAGATTCATAGATTCATAGATGTTAGGGTCGGAAGGGACCTCAATAGATCATCGAGTCCGACCCCCTGCAGAAGCAGGAAAGAGTGCTGGGTCTAGATGACCCCAGCTAGATGCTCATCTAACCTCCTCTTGAAGACCCCCAGGGTAGGGGAGAGCACCACCTCCCTTGGGAGCCCGTTCCAGACCTTGGCCACTCGAACTGTGAAGAAGTTCTTCCTAATGTCCAATCTAAATCTGCTCTCTGCTAGCTTGCGGCCATTGTTTCTTGTAACCCCCGGGGGCGCCTTGGTGAATAAATACTCACCAATTCCCTTCTGTGCCCCTGTGATGAACTTAAAGGCAGCCACAAGGTCGCCTCTCAACCTTCTCTTGCAGAGGCTGAAAAGGTCCAGTTTCTCTAGTCTCTCCTCGTAGGGCTTGGTCTGCAGGCCCTTGACCATATGAGTTGCCCTTCTCTGGACCCTCTCCAGGTTATCCGCATCCCTCTTGAATTGCGGTGCCCAGAATTGCACGCAGTACTCCAACTGCAGTCTGACCAGCGCCCGATAGAGGGGAAGTATCACCTCCCTGGACCTATTCGTCATGCATCTGCTGATGCACAATAAAGTGCCATTGGCTTTTCTGATGGCTTCGTCACACTGCCGGCTCATGTTCATCTTGGAGTCCACTAGGACTCCAAGATCCCTTTCCACCTCTGTGCCACCCAGCAGGTCATTCACTAGGCTGTAGGTGTGCTGGACATTTTTCCTCCCTAGGTGCAGCACTTTGCATTTCTCCTTGTTGAACTGCATCCTGTTGTTTTCTGCCCACTTGTCCAACCTATCCAGGTCTGCCTGCAGCTGTTCCCTGCCCTCCGGCGTGTCCACTTCTCCCCATAGCTTTGTGTCATCTGCAAACTTGGACAGAGTACATTTGACTCCCTCGTCCAAGTCGCTGATGAAGACATTAAAGAGTATCGGTCCAAGGACCGAGCCCTGCGGGACCCCACTGCCCACACCCTTCCAGGTCGAGACCGACCCATCCACCACGACTCTTTGGGTGCAACCCTCTAGCCAATTCGCCACCCACCGGACTGTGTAGTCATCCACATCACAGCCTCTTAACTTGTTCACCAGTATGGGGTGGGATACCGTATCGAAGGCCTTCCTGAAGTCTAAGTATATGACATCCACCCCTCCTCCTGTGTCCAGGCGTTTTGTAACCTGGTCATAGAAAGAGACTAGATTGGTCAGGCACGATCTGCCCGCCACAAACCCGTGCTGGTTTCCCCTCAGCATAATTTGCCCTGCCAGGCTCTCACAAATGTGAGCCTTGATAATTTTTTCAAAGACTTTACCAAGGATGGAGGTGAGACTGACTGGCCTATAGTTGCCCGGGTCCTCCTTCCTCCCCTTTTTGAAAATGGGGACCACGTTAGCCCTTTTCCAGTCCTCCGGGACTTGGCCCGTGTGCCACGAGCGTTCGAATATTCCCGCCAGTGGCTCTGCAATGATGTCAGCCAGTGCCTTCAGCACCCTCGGATGGAGCTCATCCGGGCCTGCCGACTTAAAGGCATCCAGTTCTTCCAAGTGACTCTGCACCATCTCAGGATCTACGTATGGAAGTCCGGCGCCTTGCTGCTGCCTCTCTACAACCCCAGTGAGAGACTTGTCGCGCCCCTCACTTAGGAACACTGAGGCAAAGAACTCGTTGAGGAGTTCAGCCTTGTCCCCCCTGTCTGTCACCAATTGTTTCTGCCCATTTAGCAGTGATCCTATTCCTCCCTGGGCCTTCCTTTTACTCCCAATATATCTAAAAAACAATTTCTTGTTGTCTTTTACTTGGGTTGCCATCCTCAGCTCCATGGTAGCTTTGGCCCGCCTAACTGCCTCCCTACAAGCACGAGCAGAGGAGGTATATTCATCTTTAGTGATCTCACCCTGTTTCCACTTTTTATGTGCTCCCCTTTTGGCCCTTAGGCTGCCCTGGATTTCTCTGGTCAGCCATGGAAGCCTCCTGGCCCCTTTCCCTTTTTTGCCTCGCTCGGGGATCGTCTTGCTTTGTGCCCGAAGGATCGTTTCCTTAAGGCACAGCCACCCTTCTTGGGCTCCCATCCCTTCAAAACTCCTACTCTGCAGTGCGTCCTTGACTAATCGCCTGAGTGCATTGAGATCAGCTTTCCTAAAGTCTAGCACTTTCACCCTACTAGTTACCTTACCCACTCGACGTCTTATGTTGAATTCTATTATTAGGTGATCTCTGTCTCCCAAATGGCTACCGATCTGGAGGTCCCCTATCATGTCATCCCCTGTTGCCAATACCAGATCCAGTATGGAATTCCCCCTAGTGGGACCATGCACCTCCTGTGTCAGGTGGAGGTCCTGTACACAGGTTAGAAACCTGCGTGAGCGATGGGACCTTGCTGTCTGTGTCTCCCAGCAGATGTCCGGGTAGTTTAGGTCCCCCATGACTACCGCCTCTTTAGCTTTTATGGTCTCCGAGAGTTGCCTCAGGATCCCCGCATCTATTTCTTCCCCTTGGTGTGGGGGTCTGTAGCAGACCCCTACCACCAAATCCCTTTCTCCTTGCCCCCCATGTAGCCTAACCCACAATCCTTCTACTTCCTTAACCTTGGATTCTGTCTTGATGAGGGTTGATGTATATTGCTCACTGACATAAAGTGCAACCCCCCCCCCCTTTCTTCCCCGACCTGTCCTTTCTGTACAATCTATAGCCCTCAATATGTACCGCCCAGTCATGGGATGAATCCCACCAGGTCTCTGTTAGCCCCACTAAGTCATAGGTGTTTAGTGCAAGCAGGAGCACTAGTTCATCCTGCTTGTTCCCCATGCTCCTAGCATTAGTATATAGGCACTTGAGCCCTGAGACTGGTGCCTTTGCTGCCCCCCCGCTCCGAGTCCCAAGGGGCCCTTTGTTTCTTACCCTCTCGTTTCTTACCTGTTCTGTAGTGCTGGTTTCCCCATGGATTTCAGGTTTCCAATGTTCTCCTTCTTCAGGCTGGGCTGTCCTTGTAGATGCCACATGGTTTGGTGGTCCACAGCTTCCCCTGCCCTCGTACTCCCCTCCCCCCGACGAGCCTAGTTTAAAGCCCGCCAGAGGAGATCCGCCAACCTAGTAGAAAACACACACTTACCTTTGGGGGACAGGTGAAGCCCATCCCAGCTGAGCATGTCCCTCATCGTGATGTGTGGGTCATTGTCCAGGAAGCCGAAGCCTGCCTCGAGACACCACTGCCGAAGCCGCCAGTTGGTTTCTCGGATGCAGTTCTCCTGCCGTCTTCCTCGTCCGGTCACTGGTAGGATGGAAGAGAAAACCACCTGTGCACCGAACTCCTTCAGCACGCTGCCCAGAGCACTGTAGTCCGCCATCAGGTGATCAGGGGTTCTCCTGGCCACATCATTAGTACCCACATGGACTAGGACCATGGGGTAGTAATCGGTGGGTTTGATCCTGGCCTGGATTACCTCCGTCACATCCCGAATCTTTGCTCCAGGGAGGCAGCATACCTCTCGTGCCGAGGGGTCCTGGCGACAGATGGGTCCTTCCATACCTCTCAGGATGGAGTCGCCTATGACGAGCACTCGTCGCCTCCTCCTCTGGGTCCTCCTGGATCTCTTGATCTGTTCGGAGTGTGAAGAACGTGGTGTTTCTTCCTGCCCAAGGGTTTCCTCCTCCCTTTCCATCTCCTGCAAGGTCACCAGGGCCTCATACCTGTTCACCAGTCGGACTGGAGAAGCTGGTACCGGTTCTCTGCGAGCTGCTCCGGTTCTGGCTGTGACCGTCTGCCACTCTGCTGTGGAGGGCATTCCCCGGGCTGCTTCTTCCTTCGGTGCCTGGGCCTGCAGGGAAAGGAAATAACTGTCAATTTCATCCTCCGCCTCCCTGATACCCCTCAGCCTGCTAACCTCCTCCCGGAGCTCCCTCACCTGCGCCTCCAGAGCCCTAAGACGGGCACCTGCCGGACAGGTGTGGAGGCCCCCAATCTCTGCCCCCCCCCGGCCCTGCTGGGGATCCCCCACAGTTCCAAATGAACTACAATGCCTTAAAGAAGCCAACTAGTCAGAAATGCTAAGAAAAGTGATGCGACTTGAGTCCTGCCCCTCTCAGGGATGTGGTGCCTATCTCCAGGCTGCAGAGAGGTGTCTAGCTCTACTCACAATTCACAGCCCTGCACTCTAGTGTGAGAGCAGGCACTGAAGCCACCTTTTCTCAAAGTATATGTCAAGTAGTGGTGGTGGCAGAGGTCATGTCCCCCCTTTACTTCAACCATCATTGCAGCAGAGGATGGAACCTAGGACCCACCTCAGCCAGATATCCACCTTAATCACTAGGATATTCTCATACACTCTCTCTTTCTCTGATGCAAAGAATATTCTATTACTAAAGACAAAATGGAACAGGTTCAACAGGAAGAATTCAAAAAGTCCCTGCCCTACAATACTGCATGGCAGCACCCTTCAGAGGGATGGGAGAGGTCAATGAAGCCAGTGAAATCTCTCCATAAAAGGAGGGTACAGAACTTAGATACTTCACCTTCTGGTCCTGACATGTCAAGCTAAACAGGGTCAGCTCCAGCTGTGCTTTCTATCCAATATGCTTGGAGAACACATGTGGATCTGGCCCTGCAGGTGAGACAGGAGGAGGAATGTATGGTCTGTAGAAACCAACAGGCCAAGATGTAAGGTAAGTCCCACACTGTTCGGGATTCAGGCATCACTTGACGTGATTTGAAGCAGACCTTTAGGCACTGAGGCAACTTTACTTACTGAAACTTTAGACTTCTATGGACTTTACACACCTCAAGTATTAGGCAGCAGCTGATCAAAGGTTTTGAGGATCTACATTTTGGATTTAGATGCTCACAACATCAGGGCAGTAGAATTTGAATGCCTAAGCCCTTTGGTGGATCTCACTATTCATGAACTAAGAGGGAGTTTTAAGTGGAGCATGGGGGAAGGGATGAAGATGAAAATGGAAAAGTACAAACAGAGGAACTGTAGTGAGCTCAGGAGAACTGTCCCTAGCAGAAAAGGAAATAGGAGGCACTAAGGAATAAGATATAGCCATGGAATGGGTCATACAGAGTTTATGAAATGGAGCTGAGGGTTTTGAAACTGATGCAGAAGACAACAGAAAGCTATTGAAGGGGTTTGAAGAAGGAAGAATGACATGACAAGAGCAGCAGGACTTGAGATGGAGTGTAGAAAGGTCAGGTGAGCAGTTGGACTACCAAGGGAAAGGTTTAGAAGCGTTGAAGAAATATGCCTAAAGAATAGATGAGGTTTTGACTGATGAAGATAAAGAGGCAATGTCAGATTTTGGAGATGACACAGAGAAAGTTTGAATGGGATTTGGGCAGGGTAGATCAGGGCAGGGCTGGGGTATGATGCCATATTTTGTAAACCTGGCTATTACAATGGAACATGGTGGAAATCTGATGGAGGTGGGGAAGGGAAGATTTGTGAAGAACCCCAGTTTTCACCATACTGATCTTAAGATGTTGGCAGGACACTGTGCAGGAGAAGCTAGTGGAGATGGGTGGCCAGTAGGGTGCAAGACTGGAGAGAGGAGAAAAGGTCAGGGCTAATCTGAAAGACATTGGATTGGAGAGCAGCAACCATCAGGAGAGATGCTGAGGGTGTGAAAAGACAAACAGGAATAAAACTATATGTTGGAAAGGCCCAAGGGTGAAACTGAAGGGAGAAAACAGTATTGGAAGCAGAACAAAGATCAAAGACAAGGAGAAACATGAGAGCCTCTTAAATCTGACCTGGTGAGAGGCGTTTTGGGATACTGTAGGTGACGCCATACTGCAGGGGACCCAAGGGAGAATTAGAGGATAAGAAGCAGGGCAGCAAGAACAGACAGCACACACTGGGATCCTGAGCAATCTTCATTTTTTGTAAGGTCTGCAGGGCATGGCTCTTATCTGATCTACATTCAATACAGTGATGTCTACATGTATGGTGCTATTCAGGGTTTGAATTACAGGGAAGCTAAGTGGGAGAGGCAGGCTGAGCCATAAGAGATGAGAGCCCCCCTGTAAGATTTGAAAATCATAACCGGGAGGGGGGGGGGCTCTGATTTTATTAGGGCATTGTGTGGCGCAGCCCAATTATTTTTTGCAGACCCCATCCCCCAAGAGTCAAAGTGTAATTCAAACCCTGGTGCTATTTAAACTACTTGGAATCATAAACAGTAAGTGGATAAGACAGTGCAGAGTTGGCATGGAGTTCAGTAAGAAAAACAGATGCAGATAGTATTATTTGAACTAGATGGAAAATTTAAGTACTGATTTAACAAAATTAAAAGATTTCATACAGATTTAACTGAAATTTTCAGTGTAAAATTGTTATAATATTGCATTTCTATAAGGTCATAGCATGTTGTTTTGACTCTGTTGTTTAGACACAACTAAACTACACTACTTGAAATGCTGAAGTGGCTAGGAAGTGCTTTGATATCATAAAAATCAAAAGTCTTTGACTTCTTTGCAGCAAACTCTTGAAATAAGGTATTTTCAATATTCCCAAGATCATTATTTCAGAAATTTTGTTTAGCAGAATGCTTAAAAAATGACTTTTGGTCACTTATTTGGGAAAAAATGACTTGTCTAAATGTCAGAATTTCCCTGAAAATGGAAATTTGGATTTCTACCAGCTCTAATTATTGTGTAACATGTAGCCAAGTATTTCCTTTAGTGTCTAGGCTTTGCACAGAGGTTTATGATCCTGATGCTGCTATGAAGCTAATGAACCTACTCCTTCAATTCTGTGGAGGTTTGTGCTTTTAAGAACAAGCACTCTGCTTCCAAATCCCTGCAAAAGCCTGATTGAGAGATATCAGTATAAGTGGCATTCTGCATAAAAGAACTGAATTGCTGTGAACCCAGCCAGAAAGGCTGGGTAACAATGACATATTTAAAACGAAAAAATATTTTGGGGCTTGGGCACACAATATGTTTAATCCAGGATAACTTGTCTTTATAAAAATGTAGAGTGGATATATAATGTACAGCCCCGCACAATACTGTAATTCACTGCACCCCTTTGGAAAGTGATAAGTTACTGGTTGCATCAGAATACCAGACACATGTCTACTCTCCTAGTTTATTTCATTCGGGGATAACCTTTTGCTCAGTACCTCCCTGTCATCTAATGGTCAGGTACCATAATAGTGCCTACTGCGGGCAGTTGGCTTGGGAGAACTAGTCATATGTCCCCTCTATGACAGCACATTTACTGGCAAGTGAAATTGGGATCAAATTAGCCCATAGTGGCCATGTCTACACAAGATATTTTACTGCACAGTAGACTAATGTACTGCACAGTAAAGCATCATTGTCTACATATGCAGGTGCTTGCTGTGCAGTAAATTAGTAAAACTGAGCAGTAACTTTACTACCTGCATATGCACACAATTACTACCAGGTGTGCCTATACATGCAATGAATGCTACCTAGTCTACACACGTATGCAGGTAGTAAATTTACTGCACAGTAAAGCCAAATAGCATTAATTGCACATGTAGATGCACGCACTAGTAATTGTGTTCTGTGTCCAAACACTTAGGGGCACAAAGTTAAAGTTCCAAAGACACACCCAGCTTCTCAAAACCTTAAAAATTACAGAAATAAGAAGTTCTAGGAAAATTTGAACATTTTCTTCCACTTCCCTATTACCTGCAGCTCTAATCAATAATACATCTCAAGACTCTCTACAGCTTGCATTCCCATCTTCAATAGCTACCAGAAAACAATGTATACCTCAACCTCATCAAACTTCCCCTCAAACACTGAACCTTTATCACAGTCTCCTGGGCCTTTCTACAGTCTTATTACCAGCCCAGTCCATCTGGTATTCCATGCATTTGGAAAGCTCTTCTGCCATAATACTGACCCAGGTGATAGCTATTTCCTTGTTACCATGAGTAGATCGGGGTCCCATCCTGGTGGCTGTCTGAAGCCAGTTCAGTCTCTTGTACACTGAAGCATTCTCAGTAGGCTCGGTCAGGAGATTATGCCTAGCATGGTATTTTATCAGAACCACTACGAGGTGACTGCAGATATGATAAGGAAGCGTTAAAAGTCAACGAGGTGCCACTGACAAGGACTGCAGTTGTGCTCACGCATCCCCACCAGTCATGTGTGTCCTGATGCTGTGCAGTCCAGTGCTGCTCTTGCCAGCTGCTGCTCACCCTTCTGTATGCAACCCAGCTCTTGCCAGCTCATTTCCAATAGGACTACAGCAGCAGCAACAGCAACAACCTCTGCTCTAGGCCTCCGAGGGATGAGATCCTGGCGGGGTCACATTCCATGGTAAGTAGAAAGGAGACTTTTAATTTCTCAGACAAAACAGGATCATCATTGCCTTTGTTTTTCCTCCTAAAAACTGCCATCTGAATGACTGACTGGGTGCCTCAGTGACAGCTGTCCCAGCTGACCTGAACCTGGAGCTGTGTGAAGCTGAGTGTCCCCTCAGATAGGATGCTTCTCATTCCACTCGCAAAGATTAGTACCAATTGACTCACTTCTGGGGTACTTCCTTCACCCCTGTGATTCTAGGATGGCACTGTATTTAAGATCCTTCCCAGCCTATCCACATCCATGTCCAGCTAGTGTTCAGAGAAGCCTGATAAAAGTTCTTGTAATTAACTTACCAGAATTGCATGGGTCTCACCATCATCCCCTGCTGGACTGACACTGCATCTCAAAGGCTCCATCAGGTAACGTAGACTCCTCTTATTCCAATATTATTTCTGTGCTTTTGAAACAGGTTGATCTGGGCTCTCTCTATCCTTGCTGTCAGCAAACAGCTCATATGGCCTGTGTGCTGTATGGTGGCAGCAGCAAAGTCCTATGTGACCACAGATTTGTTACCCTGCTTTAGTAAAACTGCACCTTGGAAGCTCAATGATCATTTTTTTCCACCTAGGTACAGACAGCAGCTTAGCACAGCCCTTACTCTTAGCTCAGCCTGGGAAGAGGCTTTCCACTTTCTACCCTGATGGAAACCCCATTGAGAGCCCCATGTGGATTGCATTCTGTGTATGTGTATGAGAGAGAGTGAGACATACAGACAGACCAACAGTTTGCAATGTCTATAATGCAACTTTATTCTAGGAATACCCAAGAGCAGCATCAGCCTGTGGCCTTCCCCAAATCCCCTAGTCAGACTGTGAAGGGAGCATGTGCAATGATGTTATAAAAGATACCAGGCTACTTTAAGTTGTGCAGGTGCCATCTGAGCACGATCTGAAAAGCCTACAATTTTTATGCATATTTGTTTTCTCCCAAACCTAGCAAAGGCACTAGTCCTAAATGCAGATCATATCCCTGCCCATTTGCCCACTGCCAACTTCATCCATTTTTCCTGGAGCCTTAAATGAAAAAGATATCATCACACCAAAAGCAGGCGGGGGGGGGGCGGGGGGCTTCAGGGCACGGAGGGACTGCTAAACATGGCACAGAAGATGGCAGATGGGTGGATCAGAGGCAGAAGGCTGATTGGTGAGACTGCACCTGTCTATTCTTCACCCTCTCTCTGGCTCAGAGGCCATTGCAACAGCCTTTACAGTTGTGATCCTGGCATGCACCTAGCGTCCTCCTGAGCAGGACTTCAGCAGGCTGCAAATAAAGGATTTGCAAGCCACCTCCCCTTTGTCCTTTCACAGGTGCCTATATGAACCTCTCCCTGTTTCTCTCTCTCTCTCCACCCAAATACATTGACAAGCATGAGCTAAGGGAACAGAGACCAGTCACTGACCAAACAACCAACCCAGCCAACCCACAAAACTTCACTTACAGCTTTACATTGCCAGTAATTATCATTTATGTTCCCTGCAACAGGCATTTGCCATGCTAATTTCCTCCCACCTTTGATGTTAGAACTAGCTAATCACAGAGCTTGGACCGGGGAGGGAAGAGGATCATGAATAGGGCATTTGTATGGTAGAATGTTTTTATGCTTCCCCAGCTACTCCTGCAGGATGGTGTTCAAAACATGGCCAGCAGCAGTGGGCCACGTGCAGAGGCAAGCTTCTACTATGCCATGCTTTTGCCTCTGCAATACTAACTAGACATCATCCCTACCCTGAGGGTCCTCACTAAGACCCTCTTTCTGAGTATCTCTAGGGAGTAAAGTGCCACAAGGTTGGCTGTGGTGGTATACAGAGGGCACATCTACACATTCAGTAATGCACCATAGTTACTGTGCATTAAATTTAGTACTTGTATTATCAAGTACTAAATTAATGCACAGTAATGGGCATTGCTCTGCAGTAGCACCAGTGCATGCCATTTTAATGACACTACTGTGCAGTAGCCAAATAATACTACACAGTAGCATGTTAGCACTGTTTCTGCTGTGATGCACTATTGCACAGTATTATGAGGCTACTGTGCAGTTAGCATCCTGTGTAGATGTGACCAGAATGTATAACTGAATGAGAAGAGGGTGCATAAGCCAACACATCACAAAGGCCTCACAGGAAGTTGAAGGTGAACATAGGGAGGGGCTATGCAGCTCCAAAGGAAAGCAAGGTCAGGTCATCACTGGTTGACCTAGCCAAGTAATTAGTCTAGCAAATCAGCTCTATTACTTGTTAAAATTGGGAACCATAGGTCTCTGAGCTTCCCCAGTTTGCCTATCCTGTAGCTATTTTTGTATTCTGCCTAGCAACACAATAGCTGAGCACCTACACCCTAGGTTTTAGCCCAAGTGCTCCCCTTTCCAGGTATCAGCTTCTCAAGTCTCTCTGTGATAGGTCTGTGTGACCCTCAAGACAGTTTGGAGCTTTGGCTGGATTTGGACACGTACCCAGAATCCCAAACATTCCTCTGAATTCACTCTAGCTTTTTGTTCTGGGAACCAGCCTGAGAACAGGCTGCTTTACTACTGTTTCCTGGTTTTGTCTGAAACAGACACATCTCAAATGTAGCCTCTCTGAGGTTATCTGCTCCCAGCCCTAAACAGGACCAGAAAGAACATAAGCCTGGAATATTTTCCCCCAAAATGAGTACAAGCAGTGAATCTAATTTATGTCAAGTCTCAGAAAGTTCAAATTCAGGTTGGGGTGAAGATTAGGTCAGTTTTTATCTTGCATCTACACACCCAAGCTCAGTTCATAAAACGTGTTCCAATTCTCAGCTCCAAGGGTTTCTGCCTTCACAGGGCCAGAATTTCCCTATGCATGGACTTGAAGGGTGCATCTACACATGCATTAATGTATTTATTTAATGTGCATTAAATCTAGTACCTCCATTGTGATGCACTAGGAAAGTGCACACTAGTACCTCCACTGTGATGTACCTCCATTATGTACTAGGAAAATGCGCATTAGTCTACATTAATGCATATTAACTAAAGAACACGAGGCATTTATTCATATACTTTTTTTTGCAGCAACGTACCAGAGATCCATTGCTTCAGAGAAAATGTGATTAATTGAGTCTGCTCCGCACGCGAGCTGCGGTGAACTGCACTGTGCCGTGTGTAGTTGTATAAATGGATGCAAATGCAAATGCAAAATGCACTTCAGGGTGCAGAAAATGGCAGTGGTGTACTTTTGAACTAAAGCACCTAAAGCTGTTTTAGTTCAAAAGTATGCCGCAGCCATTTTCTCAGTGCTGACGTGCATTTTTCTGCTTATACAACTGCATGAGTCATAGCACCGGGCAATTTTCAAAGCACCCAATGCTGCAACGCATGCATGTGTAAAAATGCCCACAGTTTTTAAGTGATAGTTAATGCACATTATCCTATTTTAATGTGCTTTAGCAAAAGTACACAGTTTTTAAGTGATACTTTAATGTGCATTAAAATAGGTTAATGCGCATTAAAGCACATGTGCACATGCACCATTAATTTTCAGCAAAGCAAAGGAGCCGTGGATTAGCCAAATGCCTGAAGCTCCTTCCACTGAAGCAGGTAGCCTGCTGTGGATGCTTTCAACTCCCTTTTGCAGACTTTTGTATAAAGCTCCAGAGTTTACTCAGGTGCAGTAACTGCACATGTAAATGTGCCCATCAAGGACTAAATTAGACCCTGGCCAGTTCTCAGGGTTGAGGAGCTTTAAAGATGGGGTAAAGCTGGCAGACTCCCCCTTTGGCTATAGTACTGAGTGCAGCTAAGCCAGATTCAAGAAACCAAGCCAAAGTATCTTGCTTAGTTTGCTTAAATTGAGTATTAATTTTGTCAGTTCTCCAAAAGTCTGTTGGGAACCAAGTTGTCCTAGTGCCCTCCTGGGGCTCCAGGTCTCTTGGAAACATTTTTCCATGGACAAATTTGCTACTATTTCATATCCACATTCCTGTCTTTCCCTCTGACCATTTTACATCAGCCCACATGGAAACAGAAGGGTGGAAGACTAGGTTTTTCTCTCCATGAGGTCATAAGAAAGTGTTAGAGTGATGTTGTAGCCAGAATAGTCCAGGAATGATACAAAAGGCAAGGATCTCATAAGAGTTCATAAGAAAGAAAAGAAAGAGCAAAGTCTGGTAGGTTCATGTGGTCTGATGAATCCCTCTCAAACCAGTCCCAGTTTGTCCGAACTGTGGTAAATCGTACTGAGTTTAAAGCCCTGGCTAATAAACCACAGCTTTCCTTCACTGGTAGACACTAGAAGCAGAGATACAGACAGCCAAAATGTGATAGGGGGAGGGGACAGGCAAAGAGACTAGTTCCTGTGTGTTTTCTTGCCTTAAAGATAAAAATTAACATCAATCAAATGAAAAACAGGCAACAATGCAGGAGCCTTAAAGAGGCCCAAGCTGCTACCTGACTCAGCGTCTAGGCAGGATATTGATTAGAGAGGCTATTCTTTATTGCTCAACTATTGTTTAACACTGGCCTGCTTCATGACAACACCAGGCGTGGGAATACAGCAGCTTTGGTGTTAAAAAGTGCTTTCATCACCATGTCAAGTGTAAGGGTCTCTGTACCCATGGGAACAGAAAACGATGGGACTGATAAGGAGAGAGAGTCATTGGAGCAGACAGCCTCATTGTGGGAATGGCATGTGCATCTGATGCCGAACAAACACCTCCTACATACTTTACACAATTTAGTTCATCAGCTGTCTAACATCCCCTAACGAGCTGTGTTTTCATCTTCCAACCAGTCAGGCAAACTTGGTTAATGATCTTCCAGAAAAGAGCCCAGAACTGAAAAGTTGCTGTATGCTAATAATGTCTGAACTTCTCTTCAGAAGGAACAGCTAAATATGGATATCTCTGCACCACAACTGCTGCTGTGACTGCTTCTGTAAAAACAACTGAGCTTGCCTTCAACTATGCAGCTCAGATACTGCTAGCAGTGGCAAAAGAGCGTCAGCATAGACTGAACACTCAAGTACTTACTGAGCATCTCAGCCCATGTTAAGCTCCATGGTGTTATGGTTACACTAGTAGTCCCCAAGCTATCTAGTTTAAAGCTAACTCAGGTATGTCTACACAAGCTGCAACACCTGCAGTCTAGAGATTTTTTTTCATAGATTTCATAGACATTAGGGCTGGAAGGGACCTCGGAAGATCGAGTCCAGCCCCCTGTCCCAGAGGCAGGAAGTCAGCTAGAGTCAAAGGATCCCAGCAAGATAGGCCTCCAAATGTTTCTTAAAAGAGTCCTGGGTAGGTGCATGCATCACTTCTGTAGGGAGTCTATTCCAGGCCCTGAGGGCTCGGACAGTAAAGAAGTTTGTCCTTATGTCCAGCCTAAAACGGTCTTGGAGGAGTTTGTGACCGTTGGACCTTGTCATCCCTTGGGGCACTCTGGTGAACAGATGTTCCCCCAGATCCTGATGCTTGCCCCTTATATACTTATAGGCTACCACCAGGTCACTCCTGAGCCTACGCTTTTCCAGGCTGAAGAGTCCCATGGCTCTCAGCCTCTCTTCATAAGGCCTGTTTTCATGCCCTCTGATCATGCATGTGGCTCTCCTCTGGACTCTGGAGATGCATGCTTCCTTTCCTGGTCACATGCATTTAGACATTATTGCCACCAGGCAAGCTGCCCATGTGCAGCTTAGGGGCTAGAACATATGGCCTTCTCACTAAAACACAGACCTCAGACAAATGATCTAGAAGAGAATCACCATTTGCTCTCAATATAAATAAAACTTCTGTCCACTTTATCAGTGGCCACCCACTAGTATAAGAGAGTCTCACAGACTTGCATGGGTGTAATTTAATCTACTAGAGGGCAAAGCTGCCACATGTAAAACAGCAAGAATTTTGAGCAACAAAAATCTCTCTGGTTGCTCTTGGGGAGTAGATTCATATGGCTAGTTATGATGTTTATACAACTACTTTTTCTCCACTTCCATTAGATTCCCATAAACTTCCCCTCGGTTGTATATTGAGGTCCTTTGTTCTTTTCTAACTTTAAAAAAGTGAACAGAAAAAAATCCCATAGTAAGCGACCAGAAAAAATTGAGTGCACAAATTCACTTTAGGAAACCCAGAATGTATTATCAGAATGCAGCCTCACAATCATAGGATATATTTTGAGCATACCCAAAATATTTCACCAGGATCTAAAAATGTTCTCCATAATCATGCATCACACTTTTCTGTGCAAGGCTTTGTAAAACATGAGACAGAGACAATGAATGAGCCAACCTTTTCTGAGACCTATCATGCTTTACATTCATTTCATCCAAGGATTTCTCTCTGAGCCTTCTTTTAATCCCAGTCAGGATTCAGCTACATGTGGTTCTCCAGTTTTCAGAAACTAAAAAACCAAATAAATAGTTATTTGAACTTTTGGCCAAAGGCAGCTTGATCCTACAGCATGCAAGTTAATGACAATAGGCCCAGAAAAATCTTCCTGACAAATATCCACTCTACTTGGGATACAAAAAATGTTCTTCCTTTACCGCTACTATATACACCACACTAAATCTGGTTCCTATAGAGTATCTGCACCAGTCTGGGAGTCTTAATTATGATGTCAGCTCCCTTATATTATCATTCATTCCTTGGGACAGTCATATTTCCCAAACTCTGTCACTTTATCCATAGTTTCAGAGGCCAAAAAGGCAGGCACATATAAGTACAACAGGATGCAGTTTGAGGGCCTGGTCTTGCTATTCCTGGCATTTTCAGTAGCATTCTTTCTCATTCTTCATGCTTCCTAACAGACCTTGCTTTTCAGACTACCAATGTGCACTGAGCAGTTGTTCATGGATTCAGATAAGAAATAGTCTGGTCTCTTTATAACACAGGCCAAACAACTTCACCACAGATTTTGCACTGATTCTATGGCTTGTATGTGAGCTATAGCATATCTTTTATCAGGAAGCTGTCTGGCTGTAATGATACCTACTAGAACTTTCTCATGTCAGGTGAAGATAACTTTAGAAGCTAAAGTGCATTACTACTTCAAATTATTCCTTCCAGCATGTTGTACTTCCTACTTCTATGCTGGATTATATCTTCAGTCCACGTCAGGGGTATGACTGGGATGTAGGCAGTCAAGACTCAACCCTAAGGGATCACAGCCCAGGGGATCAACCTTCAGACAAGGTCAGGGAAGCAAAGGTCCAGACTAGAGCCAGGGATCAAGATCAGATGAGTCCTCCTCCGATGCCCCCAAATCTTGATCAACCAGGGATTTTAATAACTCTGTTTTTAGTTGTTGTTTCAAGAAATGTTACAAGTATAGGATTAGGTCTTGGCTAATTGCTCTGTAATTCCAAGATTACTCTGGCCAGACAAGCTGTGGTGCTACATATTGCACATTCGGTTGTTCTCCATGCTGCAAAGGAGCAGTGCATGAGGGGGAGAGAGGTTGTTTTTTTGTTTTTTGCACGCAAAAAAAAGTTGCAAAAAAAATGCAAAGCAGCACACATGGGACCAGCATGCACCATTCAACACCAGAGCCTACTGGAGCCACACTCTAGCTGCCGGCCAGGCTCTGCACGGCAGGATCACTGCTGCTGCAGCCCTGGGAGGCCCCCAGGACCCCAGGTAAGGCTGCTGGGGCCAGCACACTGCTGGCCCCAGCCTCCCCTACCCCACCCAGGGTAACCTGTCACATGTCAGAGGACGTGTGGCCAGGCACTTCCTAGGGATGCTTAGCAGCAGCACATGGTGCACCACTACTAGTTGTCCCCAGGGAACCAAACATGCATACATGTGTGGTCATGGCCCTTGTGACTTTTTCAAAAATGAATGCAACCACCTGGTCTTGTATACCATCTGGTCTTCCAGTATATTAGCTCATTTTAATGAAAGATTGGATAGTTTTGTTCAGGCACTTCATTCTGAAGTTGCTTCAGTACTCTTTGGTCTACCCCACCTGCTTCTGGTGACATTCTCTTCTTTACCTTATCAATTTCTTCTGACATTTTTTTGTAGCACTTTCTTATCTTGGAGTCCAGCGCTGAAAATAGTAGGGGGGTCCAATCCTGAACCTTCAACTTCCCAATGAAACCTGCTTTGCACTTCACTGAGAGTGCTGAGAATCCTTGAAGCCAGCTTCAACAAGTACCCAAGGAGCCCACTGAATGCTTTCATGGCAGAAGGGCTAGCCTATGTAGGTCTACTTCATCCTGCCTTAGCCCCAGCATCAGAAAGAAGTGACAAGGATTTCAGAGTAGGGGCAAAGTACTGCTGTGATTTGGCAGATTTTAGCAATACAAGAGCTCCTTGAGGTTGTTGGAGCCAGCTGTAATTTAGGATAGCCCTGAGGCTGTTCTAAGTAACGCCAAGAGCCAAAGGGGCCAGTAGTAGCCCCAGAGATTAGAGGGATTCTCTGCAAAGTCTTTATTCTTCCTGACTGCAATTTAAAACCTGTTACAAATGAGAGTACCTCCTGTGCACTGGAGACTGAATCTGATTCATACTGGAAAATGCCACCTGCATTTTCTTAGTATATGATGTAGCTCTTTAGAGGTGTTCCTTATACTAAGCTCCAAGGAAATTTGCTGGCGGAGAGAAGGGTCACAAGGACCTGGATGGAGGAGAAGAAGGGAGAAGGATCATCCAGGTTCTGAGGAGATTGAAAGAAGAGTTGTGCAGCCTAGACTGGAAGCGAAAAGACTTACAGACCATTTGATGGAAGTGAGAAGAAAGACCTCACAAGAACAGGTGACTCATGAGGGCCTCATAGGGTGGACAGCCCTGTAGGAATTATATAAACATTGTATAATTCCTCCAGGAATTATATAAACATTGTAAAATCTGACTGCTGGACACTTCTCCAATGCACTGTAGACATTCAAGGACACATCTCCGACACAATGTAATTACAGTATGAAGCATGCTAATTAGTGCACTCCAGAAGCCTCTGCATGTCATTCAGTGTTCCCACACTTCAAAATGTCAGCAAGAGCACTTTAACTAAAGCTTCTCAAATGAGCTTTAGTTAAAGCACCCCTACCACCACTCTGAAGCACAGAATGCTGAATACATGAGACACTGCGGGCGCTTTAACTAAAGCAGCTCTTGGAGCCGCTCTAATTAAAGTCCACCCTCAGCCCTGGAACACGTGTAAAGATGCCCCTGGAGATCCTGGTGAAGGCCCCATCTTTCATCCTTTGAGTTACAGCAATAGTAGCCATAACAACTACCCTCTGAGCCACATCTCAACATGGTTTCCAAAAGTCTTGGAATTGCAGGAAATACCAATTTCTGACCCCAGAAATTATCTCAGTACTTCCCTTTCCACAGAATCCAGGACCCTTAAAATGTTTTTCCCAGAAAGCCCCAGCCTGCAGCCATCTATCCTCCCTCTAAAATGCAGATCTCACTGACTACCACCATAAAATTATTGATGCTAGAAATGCTGAATCATGAATATGAGGTTATTTATGAAACCTTTACCAGATTTTACTTAATGATGCTATAACATGTCACACGGCACATTGCAAAGTTGCTTTCTCTTCTGCTCTGTTAAACCGTTACCACCCATGCAATAGGAAACGAAATCTTTGACCTGTGATAATGGACAGAGTTCACATTTTTACATAAACTCGGCAATCTGGGACAATTTTGCCTGGCTTTGAACCATTTCTATTCATATTCTTCATTGTTCTTTCCATAGTCACATCCCATGGTATTCCTGCTTTGGTGACAGCACTCACACATACTGAGTGCCTTGTTCCAGAACAAGTCTCCAGTTCCTTTTGATCTGAGAAGAACCAGCTGATTGTTTTTCCTTCATGATGGCCTGGCTAATTATGTGAAATCCTAGTGTCATCCACATGGGTATCACATGCAAGAATAGTCTATCACATTAGCATGTACTGCTAGTGCCCTCTCTTTCTCACAGACAGAGCCACAAATCATCCATCAAGCCCTGGAAAGAGTTTTTCCCAGAATTTAAGGCAGTCCTTACCACTTCTGATGTCCCATTTAGCTGACATCTCCTTTTGGGCTTTTTTTGGCAATTTTGTTGCTTTATGTTTTTTCCAGTAAATTTATACTTTTCCACAGGCCCCTCTTAAGGAGGCTAATTCTGTATTTGTAGCTGAAATGGAAAGTTTTCACTAAAATTAAAAAGAAAAGTTCTTGGCCACAAAACTTTTTTTAAAAACAAATTCTGAACTTCAGAACTTCAAAAAAACCCTCCAGCCCCCTCTCTAACTGATATCAATAACTCCCCAGGTGTCAGCACCAAATTTCTGTAGGAGTCCATATGTGAAATTTAACCTAGAAAGGATCTGAACCACTATCTGCCTGTTTTGGTGTCATGAGCTGGTGTAAGATGAGAGACATGAAAAAAACAGCAACTCACGGTGTGAACATGTGGGTACTGCTTATAAGATTTGTATAAGTTTTATCCTGAGATGTTCTAGATCACTTGATTACACTTTATCTTCACTCCATTGTGCCTTGCAAAGAACAACCAAAAATGCAAAAAGGAAACAGAGAGAATAAAGTTCTGGATTTATGTAGAACTCTTAACACTTGTGATTCAACCATAAGACAGATCATGACAAATGAATGACTACTGGGTAGAATATGAATAAAATATGATGAACAATTGTTGACTAGCTTGGGAAGTGCCTGTGTTGTACAGTGGGCAATATACTGCTGATTTGTTCAATGAATTTCCCAACCTGTTACCCCTCTTTTAGGAGGGTGACCTTACCCAAGGAGAAGTAAATTGACTTCCTTTGTAGTTTCTCAGTGTGGCTATTTACATTGCCTCAGGTGGTTGCTGCTGAGAAATGATGGCAGTCATTTCCTTCCCTTTATACATGAATGTGATTAGCTCCCACACCTGTTTCCTTTGCACACTGCAAGTTCTTATTTGCAATGCTGGATTGGGGTGCCATCAAAAATGAACAGCAACATGCCTTTTTCTAGTGAAAAACACAGTGCCTAGGAACACAAGTAAGGATGGGTAAAGTATTTCACACAAAGTATGCACAGACCCAAACCTGGGTTCATTCAAAAAGTGGAACTGGATACAAACCTCTTCAAAGCTTTAACCTTTTTCTTGGTGGCTGTTAGGGCAAATAGGAGGTGCTAGGCTGACAGGTATGGATGCTGATGTCCTCTCATGATTCACAACGCAGGTACAGTACAAACAGCAAGAGTACAGACTTCCTTCACATGGCCCCACTGCTTTCAGTCTGATCTGGAAGGACCATCTCTAGGGTTGAGAGGGTAGTTCTACAGATTCTGAAGTGCCAGATCCCTTTGGAAGACACCAGACTATGATCCAAGAGATGCAGAAATGGTAGGTTAGGCTATTGCAACAGCTATTGAAAATGTGGAGTAAGCTGCTGAAACTTGCCTACTAAAGGAGCTGCAACCACATATGCTGGGCATGTGTGTGCATGTGCATGTGCACATATAGATGCACATGTGTGCACACATTCAAAAAGGTGTGTGACCTCCCAAAATAAACTGCAACATTCTATTTTGCTATTGGCCAGAGATGCCCTCGTGCCATTCAGTGTTGTAATCACATGCTTTACCATTCCCAAGAGCATACTGTCACTATGTTTTTCACTTAGATGAGATTAAACTAAGCAGCTGGCCATCAGCCTCGGTGTCCCTAGAGACATCAGGTAATGGAAGAGAAAAACCTAGACCTCTGTACTTAAACCCATTCCATGTTAACAGAAATTGAAAGTCTTCATCTGAAAACCCAAGTGACTCATACAAAATGAAATCTGGGTCCAGTTCCCAGACCTATTACCAAGAAAAGTCCTCCACATGTCAGAGAGAAGTCTGCAAGGCCAAGGATAAATTCAGTTGTGCAGAGTTAACACCCTCTTATTCCTGGAGGCAGACATTCAAGGTTATGACACATTGACCCCACAGAACAGGACAAGGTAGCATCACCCTTTCCCTTACAATAAATTGTTCTGTTGCGAGAAGATGACCTTCGACGCTAGAGCTGTCATCAGCGCTAAAATCATGAAAAGAAATAGTGTAAAATAAGATTCATTGCTCATTAATTTGTGCAATTAATTAAACAAGTTCCTAATTTTATCCACTGGGACATAAGATGCCTCAAGCCAATCTCTGAAGACAGCAGTTAGGCTCTGAACAATGGGCTCTCTTTCTGAGGAAGTCTCTGTAATTCAGAACAACTGCATTTAAATGTACTGCAGCCATTCAAATACATTTAGCAGTGCGGATATTTTTCTTCAGACCTTCTTTTTCCTTGGACGTTCCCTGCTAGGCAAGGCTTCAGGGCTCTCAGTCTGCAGACAGCACAGTCTTCAGCATTCTCCATCTCCCAAGAACAGGTACTGAGAAGCAGGCCACAGGTCCTTTTTCCATACAGCAAAGAAAATGTTTTGTGATGAGGCAATGTACCTCCAAGGCCTGTATGTCTTCCTTCTTCGCAGTCCTCATCTGGATTGTTCACCTCTTCCCTTCTGAAGTTGTCAGCACTGGCAATATTACCATACTTCTGGCACCATCCTCCTACAGAAGCTCCTGCTTTGGAAGTAGGTGGCTCTGCAGCACTGCAGCTATCTGTGTACCTCGCCAGAGAGCAGGCAGGTGGCCTCATGAAGTCTCCTGCAGATGGCAGCTCTCCGGGTCCAAGAGCCATAATACATTTGATCATCTGACAACATCTGCTGTCTCAGCCGTTTCCAAGTAACCTCGTCTGAAGCCAGCCATGGTCTCTCGGCCTACACAGTGGGCGCTTCTTATCTGTCTATATCTGCTTTGGTTCGTCTGTAAGAGGCAAATCCACCCTGCCTTCTCTGAAGACGTCTGCCTGCATCACAACTGACCTACAAATGGGCCACCATTTGCGCACATTAGTCATTTTATCCACATGAGTAGCCCCATCAAAGTCAGAGGAATCACATAAAGCTACTCACATGCCCAAGTCTGGGCTGACCTCGAGCCTAAGGGATTATTAAGAGACTACATGCTGGTGTGATGCTCATATAAAGGATCTAGTGTCATAAACTTAGGATGACAGTATTACTTGCCACAAAGCCATGAACACATTACATAGGCCATTCTAAACAAGTGCAAATAAAACATTCAGATCAACACACATCATGTGTTTTGCTTGGGGCACACTTTAGAACACAGGCCCTTTAGAAACAGTTTTTGTATAGCTAATATCTGCCATACATGCTGCCAACAGAGCAGGCTGCCTTACAGTCACATTCAGCAGAGCACTTAAAGAGGTGCTTAACTTTAAACTTGCATTAGTTTCACTAAAATCAAGGGAAACAGAGCATGTGCTGAAAGTTCAGTTTATGCCCAAAAGGTTTTGCTGATCAGGGACATTGTTCTGAACTGGAGTCTCAGTCACCAGGTGAAGCTATGAGTGACAGAAATGGTTAAGACACAAGTTTTAAATTTCTAAGAAATATGCACAGGAGACGATCTTTTGTATATCAGACTGTCCCAGTCTGAGGATCTTCCAGAGATCATGTAATCCCAGCTCTGCTATAAAATATAGCATGGGATTCTAACCTTGCTGGATTACAAGATAAAGGACAAGATCTTGAAGCTATTACTGATTCAGAATTGAATATTGTCCTAGGCTTCAGAGAATAGTGATATTTTAAATCTCTGCTTTTAATACCGTCACACTAACTGGAGAGGAGGAGGAGACTTTTTGTGGTGGCCTCTTTTGTGTCTTGTTTTAAAAGTGATTGTTGAGCTGCTCAGAGAATTGTGGCATGTGAGAATTTTGATGCTGTGTGTGGTTGGCACCCTTCAGAAAGAGGCTTTTAGGAGATCAATCCTGCATCGTTGAAGTGGAAGGTAAGTTTCATCACTGTGTTCAGTAGCAACAGGAGAATACCCCAGGGAAGCAGATAGCAATAGAAACAAGTGATACAGCTCTGTGTTAAACAGAGTTTGTAAGTGCTTATTGCTTGACTGCTTTATTCTTTTCTTTTTTTTCTTTGTAAATGACAGCCCTACTCGGCCTGAATGTCTTACATTTGAAGGTTCAGTACCTGGGCTTTCCACACCAGTTGTACACTAGCATTGCTCCAGTGATTTAATGGACTCAAAACACTATTAAATTGATGCATTTGTCTCTAAGTTATGTGAATATTTTTATAGGCCGGGGCTAGAACCCTAAAGCACATATCAGGAGGCCTTGATTCAATTCCTGGCTCTGTCACTGGCCTGGTGTATATTTTTTTAATCTTTTGCATAGCTCAAAATGACCAAAGAAATCTTCCTTCTGAGCTTCTAAATAACATTTCCACCAGAAAGATTTTTTTTAGGACAGTTATAAAATCCCTGGATGGGTATTCTTTTTATAATGAAAATCCCACCGTGGCCATTGCTACAGTAGGTGCCCTGAGTTGCCCACTCTAAAATCCTACTTGCACTTTTCCCAGACTAGAAATCTGTTCCCCTGAATCATTATTCACAAAGGCACAAACAGGAATAAAGTTGCGAGTCTTGGAGTTAGCCCTTTAAAACAAATTGCCTTGCCATCATTTTAATAAGTTTGACAAGTTGGTCCCAGGCCCTCAGGAGGAAACTAATAAACATTTAGTTGCTTTGCTATTGTTTTCCTAAAACAATTTGACTTCCTTTCTGATAGCCTCAAATTCCTTCATTAAAAATAGAGTAGCTGGGAGCCAGAGAAAGAGTTGAACTGGAGCCAAGTTGCTGCTTACAATGCAGCCTGCGTAAGATCACATTTTTATCCCAATCCATGAAGCCTCTTTAAAAGAATAGTAGGCAGACAGCTGCCAGTGCATGTCAGGCACAGCAAAGGAGCTGGGATCCCCCAGCCTCTTGCCTTCAAGCTTAGGGAATCTCCAGCCAGTCAGCTACTGTCAGACTGCAAGAGGCTGAGTGCCAGGAGCCACCTGAGGTCTGCCTACCCTGTTTAAAGGGTCTTCCCTCAGACAAGGATCCCTGCTGGGTGCTCAGCATCAGCAGAGAGGTGGGTTCCAGCATGCTTTAGAGTTTGGGCCAAAGTTAAGTTTCAGTCACCTCCACCCACCTTACTCTGTGCTTCTCCCTCTACCTGTCCAGAACCAGCAGAAAGAGGTAATGGTTTATACTTTATTTTCTTCTTACATTAAAAAATGGAGATTATGTATGTGTGTGGGATGGTCACTGATTTAACACAAGTTCATAGATGTATAAGAAAGGAAAAGCTGTCTGGTGCTAGAGCAGGGGTAGGCAGTGAGGCTTCCTGGGTTCAGCTCTTGACTTCGCAGAGCACTTGCTGAGGCCCTGGGCTAATCACTTAACCTCTCCCTGACTGAGTCCCCCCTTTATGAAATAGGGCTGGTACTCACCTCCCTCAACAGATTAGACTCCTGTGTGCTGAGAGGTGCTCTGGAGGTGAAAGGTGGGTCTAGTAAGAGTAAGATTAGATGAGACTGTGCAGCAGACTGTTACAGTTAACAGCAGGCTGGAAGCTGACTGTGTATTTCAGAGATGTTCACTTCTTCTGAATCAAAAGAATGAATGATCTCTTCGTTTTCTACTGATTAAACAGTTTCTGAATTTGAATGAGAAATTGTGGCTTTTAAGAAGAACTGGGTTTAGTCTAGAGAAGACTGAGGGAGGATTTAATAGCAGCCTGCAACTACCTGAAGGATGGTTTCAGAGAGGATGGGGCTAAACTGTTCTCAGTGGCGGCAGATGATAGAACAAGGAGCAAAGGTTTCAAGTTGCAGCAAGGGAAGTTTAGGTCAGAAATTAGGAAAAGCTTTCTCTCTAGGAGGATAGTAAAGCACTGGAACAGGTTGCCCAGAGAGGTGGTAGAATCTCCATCTTTTGAGGTCCTTAAGACCCGGCTAGACAAAGCCTTGGCTGGGATGATCTAGTTGAGGCTGGTCCTGCTTTGAGCAGGGGATTGGACGAGATGACCTCCTGAGGACCTTTCCATCCCCAACTTTCTATGATTCCATGATACAATGGCAGACAAGGTTATTTGCGTAAATGTGATATCTTTTATTAGACCAACTAAATAGTTGGAAAAGGTGTTCTTTGCAACCTTTTGGACACAAACACCCTTCTTCAGGTATTGGAGAGAGTCTATGACTATGACATTCTTCTGTCTCACCTTTTTTGATAAGCCTGTGCTAAATTGAAACTCTGGGATGGGCAGAAGTTAGGGTAAAAATTAAATCATTTCATATTTTTCTACAAATGAAATACATGGTAGTGTATAAAACAGCTCACCTGACTCCTAAGAATTTATCATAACACCCTGTCCCTGTACCCAAGGGCCCAGTCTAGCCCTGGAAATTAGACTTCTGGGATGAAGATGTCCCCACAACATTACCTTCCTCAGAGGTCCAGAATCTAAGCAATGTCTACATTGGGGAATTTTAGACAAATATTTTCACCTGTTTAATAGCTCAGGTAGCACTGGCAGGAGTTTAGCCACCTCTTCAATAGTTTCCTGCCTTTTGGTCACATTGAGGAGCAGGTTCCTGGGGTGATGATGGCAGTAATAGCCCGGATTCTAGCCTGACTAGTAGAATTCTTTTCTCTGTAATGTCCTAGTTCATCAAGGCTGAAGAGAAGGGACACAGTCCCTTGGCATAACAACCCCCTGACTTCCCTGAAAACTGCAGTAAGCTTAAGGAATCACATGCTTTCCTCTGGGACAACCTTTCAAAGCCACCAGTGTATCAAGGGAGCATTTATCACTGCATGAATCATCCTTCCTAGTAGAGCAAAACACTCCAGGAACATTTACTTTATGTGAAGAAGCCCCTTCAAATACATGAGTCTCAGGAAGCTGTTCTTGAGAAGTTCTCAGGAACTGTGCATTTGCAAGAATTTTCTAAGGGTACCAGTTTTTTATTGCTTAGATAATTTTATTTTAATTTGATGGTACAGAATAAATATGGATCAGTTCTAAAAGGTCATTGTGCTGATAACCTACTCAGAATTTCTCTCTGCCATTATGCGGGAGATTTGGCAGCTTGGATAAGGCAGTGATAGGAACTAAGGAAACAAGGTGGGAATGGACCTCCTGGGTCATGGGATTCAGCCCCTGTTATGGCAGGCAACCATGCCATTTAATCCCTTTCATAAATTCATTCAGCTCCATTTTAAAACTACTCAGGTGTCTGCCACTGCACCTCCTATTGGAAAGCTATATCCAAACTTCACTCAGATGCCTAGAAACTTTCTCCTGATTTCTCGTCTAAATGTATTTATAACCAGCTTACATTCATCTGTTCATTGCCAACATTGTCCTTTAGCTTAAATGGTGTTTCTTTGCTGTGGTGTGCATTCCCTTGCTGTACTCCTAGTACGTTCTTATCCCTGAAAAGCAGAGTAAATGAGCTTGCACTGAATTCCTAGTTACTGTGGTTAAACTGCTACTGGTACCTAAGCTACATAGTTAAAAACTAGCCTGGATGCTCCTGCACAGCACTGCAGTCACTCCTCTGACTCAGTTACACATATCCTTTGTCTCCTCTCATACAACAGGCTCCTCATATTCTTGATCACTGTAGTAGTGATCCATACCTTCTCCATACCTGTTCCACTTTTAATTCATCTTCCTGGAGCAAGGGGACCTGAACTGTAGACATTGCTAGCGATAGGTTTTCACCAGTGCCTTGTACAGAGGCATTAAAAATTCCCTCTCTCTACTGTCTCCTTGGACTGCATTTGCCTCATTCACTGCTGTATTGCATGTGTAGCTCATAGTCGTTGTGACCTGGAATCTTCTGCAGAGACAATGCTTCCTTACTTTATGTCATCAGCAAATTTCATCACCACACTCTCCACATTGTGGCCAGGTACAGACATTATGGGCATTTTTACAAAGTCATTAATGAAAAGCATCAAGCAAGAGCAGCCCCAAAATTGACCTTCGAACAACTTCAGTGATAACTTCCCTCCAGCCTGATACTACTTCTTTCAAGCCTACCCATTGTTGTTTTCCCTCTGGCCAGCTCATTCTAACTGATACAGCAAAGCAACTGAGGAATCTGAATAGGACAGGATCAGTCCCTTAGTATATATGATATGTATGTATATTAGAAAAAGCCTCAGTGTGCAGAGAACCAGATCTTATCCAGGATTACAGGTAATCTCCAAAGGAACAAAAGGGCATCCTCTGGAAACAGCCTTAGAGTAAAGTAAAGAAATAACCAAGGAAAAGGGGATCACATCTGACTGTACAGCAAGGATCCTACAGAGGCAAGGAGGGTATGTTACATTTCAGGCAGACTACACATATAACAGCAGCACTTTACGCCTCAATAGCAAATGGAAATCACTTTACAAGCATTAACTAACCAATTCTAAAACCATCTCTCAGGTCAGGCCATACTATTATCATGCTTTTACAGATAGGCCATTATGAAAAAATCCTATGGTATTTCATGAGGATAAAAGCAAAAGACTATGAAAATAAGGATCTAGGGAAATAACTCCAAAAACCCCCTAAATAATTTAATAGGGAATGGCTCTTTGTACTTTCTTTCTTTGATGTTTTTTAACCTGTATAATAGAATTCCATAGCAGGTACGTAACTGTCTATTAAGCCCCATAGAATGGTTCAAGCAACTTTTTATATTTTATAATATTACATGACATAGGATTTTTCTGCAAAGAAGAAAATAAAGGGCAAAATAGCAAAGGGCTTGTCTATCCAGCAAAGTTGGCACAAAATACCTAGGAATACCTGTAAAAGTACAGGTCATTAGCCATACTGTACCAATCCCCAGGTGGACACATTTAGTGCACACTTAAGTGAAAGATAGGTTGCTTCACTTTCAAAGAGGAGTGAGGTATACATAAAGGTTCTCTTAGTGCCACTAAACACTGTCCACATGGGAAATCGGTGTGGAGTAACTCACACCATAGCTCACTACACGCTATCTTTCCTGGAGAAATAAGCCATAGGTTTGCTGACCAAGGAAATGCAGCACATCAGTATCAGAGCAGAAATTAGTCTTTTGTTCTTAGCCCTGTGCTCAGTTTACATGAGCCCCTTTGCTGCTTGATGTAGGGTTTGCAGCAAATGTTTATTCCGGATGGGAATGAACTATGGCTACAAGCAGGATCACTGGAGTGCAGGAAAACAGGAGAGCATACAGAATGCATGGTATAAAAGGTCTCCAGAGGAGGGTTTGCTTTTGTCAGTCTCAGATCACACTTCTATCAGATTTGCTTTCTGACATCAGGTTTGGGCCCAATGGACTGCAGTCTGAACTCTCATTCTCATCACTGAGGCCAAGAACATCATAGGAATGAAAAATAGGATTTGATGTGGATGTTGATAATAAGAACATCTGACATGAGATAAGACTTAAACATTCTTAGAAAGGGCACAGTTCTTCATGCTAGAGCATTGGATACCTCCAAATATAGGCATATTTTTCTGCAAGGGGGTTTCTCCCACCTTTCGCTGAAACGTCGGGTAATGGTCACTCTCTGAGATAGGATTCAGGAGCAAATAGACCCTGAATCTGATCTGTTATGACTGTTCCTCTGTTCCAAATAGTATGTGCTGCATTTGGGGTTAATTTTAATATTTGGAGCCACATATGTATTTATATTTAGAATGTTTACTTCATTTTTTTGTACAAGAGATTCTTGGCAAAATAAAAGACTCCTGTATGGCATAAACTCTGCTTTGATTGGTTGGCCTTTTAAAATGCCACCCAGGTTTCTCTTTGGTGCACCATGTGGAAAATTCCCTAGTCCCTGGTTAGGATAAGCAAAGGGCTAGCCTAAGCATTTTGCATTTAGAGAAAGGCTCAAAACATGGCTTGTTGTCTTAAGGAGATGGTGTGTGAAACACACTTATTGGCAATTGGAAAGGGCAAAGTGAGGCTAGCAATTGGTGCCACCCCCCTGCAAAGGGGAAGAGGAAATATAGGTAGAGACCAGGAAGGGAGAAAACAAACAGAATTATTATCTAAAAAGAGAGAAAGATGGGTAACTAGGCATGAGAGAGACACTGGGGACGACATTAAGAGAAAAAGAAGGTGGGGGTGAGTGGGGAGGAGAAAGAAAAAAAAAGAGTGAGAGGGAGAGCCACAGAAAGGGAGTAGGTGGAAAAGAGGGGGGAAAGGCAGAGAGAAAGTAGGAGAAGACAGGGAGAGAAAGTGGGTGGAGAAAGAGGGGGGGATAGAGAGACAGACTAAAAGAGCAAAATACAAGCAGCTGAAAAGAAGAACCACAAGGCCAAGTTAAGTAAGAAAGGAGCCCCAGCAAGGAAGAAGAGACCATAGAAGAGCTGTCAAAACCAGGTAAGTAAAATGTCATCTAGAAAAAAAATAATAGAGTTCGGAAGTGTCACTGGGAGGCCAGGTTTCTAAAATCAAGGACAAATGTGGGGCAGGGGAGAGATAAGAATTGTCAAAAAGGAATAAGCTTGGAAGTATATGTTCTTCTAATATGGACAGCTCTGAACATCCTAAAAATGTAACTCCTTCCATTCTAAACAGCTACAGAAATTACAGAGGGACCCACCTGAATTGAACTGGGACCCCAGAAAATCTGAAACTTAATAGAGAAGGAGAAAGAAAACTCCTTAGAATATGATGTACAGACGGCAGATGTGGTTAGAGCAACCCTCCGCTTGCAGGGAAGCTGTTCTAGGGTAAGGAGTGCAGGGAAGTACTTATTACAAGAAGCTGTTCATGTGCAACTGCTTCACAAAGTACCTTGGGAACAGCTTATTTTAAGGCATGCAGGAGGGTTTTAAAATTTTCCAGCTTCATTTTCTTGAGGATGTCATATCCCGGTGCCAAACTGTGAAATGGGGACTGAGAAGGTTATTTGACATTCCTAGAGAGAGCAATGGAAATATACAGTACTGCTTGGCTGAAGTGTCTTTAGCAAATGTGTTGCGTGCGAAGTTCACTCAGGGCTATGTTCCCTTTGTTCTGTGAACTTCCTTTGGGTTCAGCTCCTGATCTAAACAAACCCCTTTAATACCCAATAACCTCAAAAATCCAACGAGAAGAACGTCTTCCACCTGTACTAATGGCTTCTTTCTTAATCCTATTTCCCCTACACACCCTTCAGGCTTTTTAAATTTTATCTTTGAAATAAGAATTAATCTACATTCGAATATGTAATAGTGTTGGTATTATGGTGACAGTTTCCATGGTATAATCAGCTTGAAAATCTGGTGTCTTTATCCTTCTGTCAAGCTATTAAAATGCTTCCAGGGCTCAGAAGTGGGAGATGGAGCCTTTCGTCTCTTGATTGTCAGTTCAAATCCAGTCCAAAGTGTGTAGTGACACCTCAGATCCATCAAGGAGGGCTTGTACTGATGCCTGTCATTGCAGCATCCAAGCTCCTTCCAAATAAAATCAATAGCAGTAGCCAAGTCCCTAGTAGACATCATGTCATTCTGATGTCAATTCAATGGCCAAGGTAAATTGTGACTAGATATCTCAGTCCAATTGACAGGAGACGGGAATCCACATAAGAACTAAATCAACAGCCTTGTTGCCAACCTGAGAAGAGAAGCCCATAGACTGATTAGGACAAAGCAGCTGAGTTCCTGTCTCACAGAGAGGGGACTGCAGAGTTTTAAAGCTCAAATATGAACTGCACTGGGGGGACAGTATGTATGCACTTCTATGGCTTATCTTGCCCCTTATCCATGAATAAAGATATTCATATGTGTACTTATGCACACTTGCATGTGTATGTGTGCGCATAAACAAGGGCTAAACCGTTACTGTAAAATCCCACACAATTGCTACATTTTCAGTGTAAGCCAAATAGCACTATATTTACTCTTTTTTTCCCTGAAAGTCTCAGCTCTGAGGAGGGAGCACAACACTTTTGTTTTTCTGTCCACTGAGAGAGATATCCTAGTTTGAGAGAATTCCTGAGAGTTCAGAGTTCAAAATGCTGGTTCGCCTCTTTTTGAAGCACTGGTCACATGGGAACTATGCTAAGTATTCCTGCTGCTATAAGCATTGGATATTATTTTTTCCCTTACATTATATTTTATCCCAATACATTGGGAGCTGGAATTCCAGGGCTTTACTAGAAGGAATTCAAAGCTTGTCAGAAAATGCAGGACTTCCTGCCCAAAACCCTTTTCTCTTTTTGACCTTCAGACAGATTTCACACATTTCTGCACATTTATTCTGGTTTTCTGACTTATCTCACGATGTTGAAAATAGACTAGAAGGACTGAGCAATCAGCACTCCAGCCTGATCGTTAGGGAGCACATTTCAGAGAATATGTTGCACGCCATGGGTATTACTGTTTGAGGCACAAGGAAAGAGTCTTCAAATTAGAAATGGCCCCCACGAGGTAGTGGAGAAGCTTCAGTCTTTGGGATCAGAATACATAAAGAGGCAAGGAAATCAATTTTCTGGCCACTGCTAGAAAACAGAAGATCTATATGAAGAACACTCCACACTCCAGGCCTTTCCTGAAATATCCACACAAGGAATAGACAGACAGACAGATTTGTCTATTATCTGTAAAGGAACAAAGGATCAGCCTCTCTGAACAGAGACATTAAAAAGTAGCTACACCGGTGGTTTCTTTCATTGACGGTGCAATTACTAGCATGCCTGGAGAGTTGGACAGCGTAACATTTTTTCATGTGAAACCTTTTTTCCCTCAAAAAGGAAAAGAGTGCCCTATATTAAGTGCACTGTATGGACCTGCTGAGGGGTTGAATCAGGGTTGTGCAGTAAAGGTGGCTCTTATCTGTGGAACCCCTGCTCCTTTTGTTACAAAAGTTGGGAGGCGTGTAGTGAAAGCTAGGGGAGCACAAGAGGAAGAAAAGAGTCCCAAGTTTAAGGCAACTGAATGCCACTCTGGAAAAACGTGAACCTGTCCCCACCACAGACCCCGTATGTCTGTCACATAAACTAAACTTTTCAAAGACATCCTCTAGGCATGTTTTCCTTATTTTCTGGTTCTACAACTTGAGCCCCTGGAGCTTGGTTTGTGCTCATGCCAAGCATTCACAGCTGCAGCTGAAGTCAGCGGAAGCTCTCCTTTGAGCATGCTATGCGTTTTACAGCGCTGTGTTACTACCCTGGGCATCTCACACTTAATGGTCACCTTTGATACTCATCTCTCTCAGCCTCATTTCTCTGTTTGTAAAATTGAGTGGTATTGTAAAATATCACCCACTCACCTTGCAGGGAAGTTTCTAGAAACACGTCTAAAGTTGTTGGGTACCGTAATGAAGAAAGTCATAGAAAAGCCAATGAAGGAATTAATAATTCTGTCATCAGAGTTAGGTTTGAGTAGTGTGCAGTAAATAACCCATGTGTCTACACGATGAACAATGAGGAGAAAGGCAATACTGGATAGCTCTTCATTAAGTGAGTAACATGATTCCTGTGTGCTGGATGAGGAAGAAGTGCTATATGATTAAGTATTGCCTCATACTGTATATATGCAAAGTGGCCAACCATTTAGTTAAGATCTTTTAAATTAAGACTGCACAGAAAATCTAGATTTTGGCATTTCCTCACTTTTGAGTATGTGACCCTTAATTAATAAAGCTCTTTTAAAATAGGGAATGTGTGTATGCATGTGCACGTGTGCAATAAACCAATTTTGTTCTGCTCAGAAACAGAGCCACAACTGCTGCCATCATTTATGTTGAGAAATATGGATGAGGACTGATGAGACTTCTAGAGATTGTGTAAAAGAAGAAGCAGGATTTTGTGAGGCTCCAGTGTTAGGTGAGAAAGACAATAACAGTTGAAAGTGACCCCCTGTGTTACAAGTCCGGCCATCATGGGAAATGGTGTGGCAGTTGATAATGCTAGAGAATTTGGGAGCAGGTGATTGTTTAGAAAGACAGATTTCAGCTGTGGACATGTTTAATTTAAGGAGGTAGAGAGAATTCCAGGAAGAAGGAAGAGAGATCTGCTGTTACCCCCAAAAGTCCCTTGAAGCCTACTACTTCCACTGAGCATGGGCAGTTTAGATTAAATTCTCCCAGCCATCTGAGTTTGCTTTTTGTCCACTTCATTTATTTCTTGCCTATGATCCTAAATGCCATAATAACTTCAACTTTAGTTATTTTTGCCATTGTACTACTACCTCTCAATTCAGTGCCTGCTACAAATGTAATTTTTACTAGTTAACTTTTCTTTGAGATCACTGAAAGAGATAGTAAGTAAAACAGTGATCTCTGAAGCACGGCACTGGACATGAACACACACACGCGCGCACACACACTGGTTAGTTATCGTTCCCCTCAATTTATGGTCCTTCAGCTAATTTTCAGTCTCTGTCTGTGTGTTTGCCTCAAAAATGCAAAAGCATGTATGATGCTGTATCAAACACTTTGCTTAGCCAACTAGCATCCAGTTTTATTGAATTTACTGCATTCCTTTTGCCCACCAAGAGCCCAGAGTATCACAAGGGAATCAGAAGGGACTCATTACATGCTAAGGGCAAGTCTCGCCAGGTACAGACATTACACTTTAAGTGTATGGGTATAAGTGATCAGAAACTGATCTATATCCATGACAGACCAGAAGTTCAGTGCACATAGACTGGTTTAAAAATGGCAGAACCCAGTCCAAGATTTGCCACCATCCCCCACCAAAAGGCAAATGTGTGTTCGGTTTGCTACTGATCTAAACCAGCCTTTCTCAACCTTTTAAGTAGCAAGTACCCCCTCAGTTCTGAAAATTTTAATAAGTACCCTAACACTCAATTTTCCAGGGGATTTTATATTTACAGACTAATGTGTGCCATATGTTGGAAGAAGGACTGTGTATATAAGGCAGTGATATGACAGATGTCTGATCTGGTGTGGGTAGGGTTGCCACCTTTTATACCAGGGGTGCACAACTCAAGTATGTACTTGAGCTAGAGGTGATGTTGCCCTAACCTAGGAGTGCTGAACCACATTATTACTGGGGGATTTATTTATTAGCTGAACCAAATTATTACTGGGGAATTTACCAGATTTGTTGCCATAGTTTTGAGAGGAAAAGGGAGCAAAAGAGAGAGAGCATTGGGGTACCCACGTACCCCCTACCTGTGTCTTGCGTACCCCCCACAGGTTTAGAAACTATGATCTAAACTATGCTGCTTTCAGAAAACCACATCAATTAGATTGATTCTGCCTCTGGCTTATTTAAATGTCTATACCTAGCCATTTTTCTTAGTTAAAGTTTAGGTGTCAATGAAGTGTGAGATGCCTAGGATATATACGTTGCATTATACAGCGCTTTATACGCTCAAAAAAGAGATCCGAATGACTTCAGCTGCAGCTGTGAGTACTTAATGGGATGGGCCACATTCATGCCTAATGTAACACCACTGAATTTAAAGTCCCTTCTAGCCTCAGAGCCTAGAAATTCATGTAGCTACACCAGGGCTGACTTTGGCCCCCAAATATTTAGCTATGTTAATGCATAATTCTACATTGTGCACACTTCTACACAATGCATACTGATCAAGAAAACAAAGCAGCAGGTTTCGTACACAGACCAACAATAAGAATGCTTAGAACTATTTAATTCAGCAGCTAGAAGAGTCTGAAACTTCCACCATCTCTTCAGATGAAAATACTCAGCACAATAGTGGCTCGTGTGTGCAACACATCCCTGATGTATTCACTTGAAGGTGTTGAGTGATGTCCGTGTGTCTGTTTCTCTGTGTGCATCTGCATGGGTGTATGTGTCCAAGAGGTGACAGCTAATTCAAATCCCTTATCTTCTCTCTCACTCTTTTTGTGAACTCTGAGATTTTCCACATTTGGAGTGCAGAGGGAAAAGACACTTCATCATAGAAGGAATAACAAGCTGTCTGTGATTCCAAGAGGGCCCAAGGGTCCAGATATCAGTGTGAACCTTGCACAAATCTCTCTGAACTGAGGAGGGGGACTAGGAGTGAAGAGGCATCTGGCTTACATAAGCACAGCCAAAGGCTATGGTTTGAGACAGGATGTGTTAAAGTAGAGCTCTGTCACTGCAATGACAACTGAGAGGGAGCACAGTCTAGAGCTCAGGATGCTGGTTTGAGACTTGGGACTCCTGGGTTCTGTCACCAGCCCTGCTGCTCATCAATGTGACCTTGAACAAGTCAGTTATCTTTCCCATACATTCTGCAGGGAGCGGGGCGGCTTCCCCATTGCTTACAAAACACTTTGAGTTCCACAGATGAGAGGCACTGTGAGTAAACCTATGTATCTGAGCTTTCTTGGACTAAGACAGGATCCACATAGGGTGCGTTTACATGTGCACTTTAATGCACAGTAGCCTATTTTATTGTGCATTAAAGCAGTCTGTAATACAACATGCTTTTACACTAATGTGCAGTAAATCAGGTTACTGCACATTAAGTGTCATCTAAAAAGCATGCGCTAACACTACTGCACATTAGAGCATCCTAATGCACATTAATTTAGTACCTCACATTGGAGTTACTAAATTTAATGAGTATTAGAAAAAAGCTCATTGATGTACATGTAGATGCACCCAGAGAGACTCAAAAGAGCTCTCCCTAACTCTGAAAGGCCTAGACAGGCAATTAGCACTTCTACACCCCACGAAAAACCTGGGTCTTGTTTCCTTTCCTGGTCCTCTGTACTGCACAGCCAACACAAAGAAACCAGTGAGTCCAGATAAAACTAAACAGCTGATAATTTCCTCCCTGTGTGGAGCCAGTGCAACTGGCTCTTCTGCCAAACACCCTTCCCTCCCCGGCGCAAGTTGCACGTTGGAGGAGGCAAGAGATCCATGCTGCTGATTCTTGCTATGGGCACAATGAGCTGGCATAAAGTCAGAGAAGGTTTTAGGCAAAGGCCAGCCCACAGAAACAGGGAGTTATAGCAGGACCCATGGAAACTACCACCCCAGCTGATCCAATGAATGTCAAATCAGGGAGAAAATCAACCGGTTAATGTATCTATTGCTAATTAACAGGCTTGCAGTGTACAAATAAATATTTCTCTCTGAGCTTCTTTGAATGCACCTAGTCTCTAGGACATGCCAAGGGGAGAAGAAAGTTGGGGAGGAGAGAACGCAGAAGCACTGCTATAATCAGGCTTTCCACTTTATTTTTGAAACATCCCAGAGAGCTGGCATCCTCCTGTCACTTTCTTGTGGGAAAAGTTCGTGTGAAGTGGTTTGCTTTGCTATTTATATCACTGCTGCTGATATTCTAACCAGTCCTCAGAGGAGAGGGAACTGGTGAATTTCTGACAACAGGAGGGCAGAGAGGGGAGGGAAGGCTGGTGGGAAGAAGAGGATTGGGAAGCATGGGTACTCATCCAGGCAGAACAGCCCCACCCACCTCATCGGTGTGACTCGCCTAACCATTCTCTGAAGCCTTCTCTTGACGGTCAAGGTCAGTAGATTATCCAGAGCAAGAAGTAACGGTTCATGTATTGGCTAAATCCTGCCTGTCTGTTATTCTCATCATAAAGGGGATAGGAGAAGGAAACACAAATTATGACAGATACAGGTACTTTGTACTCACATCAGTGTAGTGTCTTTACAGGTGCTATCTTTGATGAGGTATTGTATCTTGGAATTCTTTGGTCGCAAGGCAAAAAGTTGGTTGACTTCTGTGTATAGTCTGGCTGTTTGATATTTGAGTTTTTTGTTAAGTTAATATTGTTCCAGGTAATTGGAAAAGCTAGCATGGCCATCTTGATGGGTTTGTGTCATGTAAGGCTGGTCTTTGTCACATACACCTTCTCTGTTAAATTTCCACTGTTGCCAAGACCTCGTGACTACACATAGCCATTTCATTTATCTAAAATAATGTTAATTGCTTAAGAGATTTTAACAGGGTGGCAGAGTCTGTGTACATGGAGAATTAATTTGTGGAGTCATGCTAATATCAGGTGCCTGGCCCCTGCAAAATGTATGCTGAGTCATAGGAGGGTCAGATCAAATCTGTCCAGTGAGCTCTAACCTAGGAGTACAAAAGGGTTTAGTCCATCCACTCATTCACAGAAAAAAGGCCCTAGGGCCCAAGATACAGAAGTATGATAGGGAAAAAAACAAGGAAATCCTAGTTTGGGGTTAAAGCTTACGTCACAGTTTCTCAAGTAGGGAGTACAGCAACAGATGTCAGATTGTGATTAGATGGGAAGCACGTCCTGAAACATTTTTTTTCTGTAGTACTAGTACTAAGAGGTCATCACTTGGAAACATTTCTGAACTTTGACTGAAGTTTTAAGAACAGCTCACTAATAACTAAAAATGAGGTAAAAAAATTCTCCAGTATTGAAGTCTTACTATACCTTGTCCAAGTTAGAGAAATCCACTGTGCTAGATGTGAATTAAATATAAAATATGCTATTAATAGAATATGAGGCTGACATTTAAATGCATGAAAAACCCAGAAAATAAAAATTGCAAGATCTCTCTGTGCAACATTAATTTAACAGCCTTATATATGTATTTTCCATTACAAGTTTAACTGTTTAAATGCATCCCAAACTCCTTTTCTCTAGGAAGAAAGGTGTTTTCTTAACTCAAGGTAACTTATTTGGGGTGAAATCCTAATGAAGACAAGGCCGTATGTCCTTTTCACATGAAGTGGCAGGTCAAGGCAAACTCTAGGCTCCATTATAGGTCATGTCTATACTGTCTCTGAACGTATGGGAGCGCAGCCATCAAAACATGCTCCACGTTTACTCCTGTTCTGTGCCTGCCACATGCCAAACAATGTAGAGTAGCTGCCATTAGGATAATATTGGCTGTGCTTCTGTAAGGACTCCAGGACAAAGCTGAACATGTCCTTTACATGCCCCAAACTGCTAGTTAACGGGAAGGTGTTTTGACACCATGATCCCAGGCCATCATGGCAACTGCTGGGTTAAAGTCTTTCTATTGTAACACAGGACACTGGAAATCCATGCCTAACCAAGCAAGGCATACAAGAAGTCAACTCATGTCAACCAGAGATAATGAAGTACAATGGCATCAGTTAGACATCTGCTTTAGTCTTTTAGAGGCAGAAGCCTTGAGGAACACATGCAAGCAGCAGATACTCATCTGAAACCAACTTCCTAGGGAAGTGGTCCTCGCCCCTACCTTGGGTAAATTCAAAAAGAGGTTAGATGATCACCTGTCCGGGGTCTTGTGAACCCAGCATTCATTCCTGCCTGTGGCAGGGGGTCAGGCTAGATGATCTGTTCAGGTCCCTCCTGACCCTAGCTACTGTGAAACTATGAAAAGATAAGGAAAAAGAGTATTACCAAACCTCTGTTCCTTTTGGCCAGTGGAAAATATCTCACACATACAACTCTGCCACACCACACATAGAGCATTGGTTCATGAAGTATTTATTATCAGGAGGTAACAGGGTAGTTAGCATGTCATTCCCAATGGAGTCACCACACACCTTCCGAGAAAAACAATGGAATACTGTATAGTGATTATATATAAATAACTCATAACACCAACATGCCTGCCTTGGCTTCTCCGGATATAGGAGAATCAATAGGCAATCTCCCCACAATATTGAAACGGCAAATATACCAAAATCAGGAAATTCAGACAATGGGATAAAATTCCAGCTGCACCATGTTTACATGAAGAGGAAGGGGGGAGTGAAAGAGGTTACTCTAAGTCATGTTTCCGGTCCCCTAAGGCTGAGCTGACGGGGGGCTGAAACAGCCCCTCAAATAATTTACAGCAGGGGTGGCCAATCTGTAACACACATGCCACAAGTGGCATGGGCAGCCTCTGTGTGTGCCACATGGCAGATTGGGGAGGGGACAAGCAGCACAGCAGCAGATAGGGCAGGGAGCAGAAAGCAGAGCAGCAGTTCAGGCAGGGAACACAGGGCAGGAAACAGAGCAGCAGCTTGGTCAGGAAGCACAGGACAGGGAGCAAAAAGAAGAACAACAGACCAAGTAAGGGAGAGGGATCCAAGTGGTACCCGGGGAGGACGTGGGGCTAGTTTGTGACACATTTGCCAAAAGGTTGGCCCCCGCTGACTCAGAGCAACACGAGGGCTGCTCTGATTGTAAGGTCTACAGTAGTCTCATAGAACCAGCTGTATCTTCTAAGGATCGACAACCTTATTCATTGTCTTTTCCCACCTCGTGACATACTGCCAACATGGAATGGAAGGAAGTGAATGGCCTCCTAGCATCTCCTTTTGCCAGGGGGAATTCTCAGCTGTCTTGTTAAGGCAATCTTTGGCAGCACAAAGTAGCCAGAGCCAAGTCTGAGGATTAGGTCTGTGATATTCCCACGTGGATTGTAACAGGGTGACATTGTACATGTCCATAACAGCATTTGTAGTGCTGCTTTGAACTATCCCTGTTATATAACAGGGGGATAATTTTCATTTTCATTTTGTAATTTTCATTGCATCGTGGTTCCTACATTTCCTGCATTGTGGTTCCTACAACAATCATATCTTTGTGTTCTCCTACCTTTTCATGCACAAAATCTCTAGCACATTGCTGCACTAAATGCTCAACATTTAACACTGCCTGCTCCACAGGCTTCTTTGTGCAGGGATTGCCAACCTGTAGACATGACAAAGGAGGATTAGGAAAGGGAGTCACATTCTTGCTCCTCTGTGGCTTCAGCAGTTTTCTCATCTAGTGGTATTTATTGTGTTGCAAGTATCACTGTTATTCTTAAGTCTTCCATTCATTTGTTAAGAGCCCATAAGATACTATGCCTTTGAAAGGGGTGAGTTAGAGGGATTGCTATTTTATAACAGCTGTGTACTTGTACAGCATCTCTGCCTTTGGATCACAATGTGAATAGGGAGAATAGTAGCCTCCCAGGGCGCACCCAGGTGAGAGTGCACATGAAGTTTGTGGCACCTCAAACCTGTTGCTGCGACCTGTTTAAGACACTGCAAACTGCACACAGCACATGTGCAACCATACACCATGCTGCAAGCCTGCAGTGTGGCACCAAAATTTGATACCAGGAACTCCTAGTATAAAAAAAAAAAACTGCCAAAAAAGTATCACAGCTGACAGTCCTGAAGCATGTGCCAGAGCAATTGGAGGCTGGGTACTCCAGGGTGGTGCTCTGGCTGTTGTCAAGAGCATCTCCCCTCCTCTACATCTGCCCTGGTTCGTCTAGCATGCTGGGAGCTGGAAGAAGCAGGGAATGGGCAGTTTGCCCAAAGTGCAGCATTTTGCCTCACACCACAGCACATGTGCGGGGGTGTGCATGGTGGCAAAAAGTAATGGCACAAATTTGTGCCACTACTTTTTGTGCCAGTACAAGCACACACCCCTGCAGGTGGGGACATGGCCCCAGTGTCCCTATAACAAAAGTACAGTGACTATAAGTGGACCAAATTGACCTGCTTTATTCCAGAAGCTACACTAAGGATGATTTAAACCCATTATTTCCACTCTAGTAATCACAAGAGCTGAGGCATGGAGAAGTTAAGTAAATTGACCAAAGCAAGCCTGTAGCATAGTCTGGAATAGATGAGAACTAAGAGTTCCTGTCTTAACCCTGTACTTTGAGTCCAAGACCATCGTGCTTCCCTCTCATTTTGGCATTTTACTAATCTTTCTAGATAGGTTTATTTCTTTTGGTGGATATCTCAGGGGAAGGTCTGTTTTCACTTGGTTACTGAATATTGGCAGCTTAAATACAGCAGGGGCCAATACTTCAATTTTCTGGAAAACGAGGATGCTGGTACAAGCATCAAAGATCAGAATTTGATTTGCAAGACCAAAAAAGGACTGGAGATCATTGCTGCCCCAGGAAGCACAGGGCAGGGAGCCTTGATTTGGTTATGATTTGTGACCAAAATGGTCAGAATTGGCTACTCACAACAAAAACAAAATGAAACCGTGTAGCTGGCTAAGTATTTTCTGCACATTGCTTTTAATAGTAGCATTCAATTTGGAAAGGAAGCCCAGCAGGATAAGATGAAGTAGCAAGCATTTTAAACTTCCTGCATCTCTGCTCCCCGATGAATACATTTTACAGGACAGCACAGACATATAAAAGAGAAAGCATAAGGGTACCAGCAAGCTCTGGCTTTATTCTGATCTCTCCTCCCAAAGGATCGGTAAATTTGGGGGATCACAGGTAAGTACTTTTGCCATTTATACAGATGAAGGAGTACCACCTTAGGGTGTACATCTCTCAGAGAACAGATTTAAGCTCAGGCCACAGACTTCAGTCTTTCTGAAAAAAGATTAGGGCGATGTAAAGATTTTATTTAAGGAAAATAAGATGAAAGTCTAGTACATCCTCAAAGATTTTAGCAGTCCACTAACAAGTCTATATCAGAGCTTTTCAAATAATTCATTTGTCAGTCTAGTGGTCAAACTAAGAAAAAAAAAGTAAGAGAAAATATTTGGGGTTGATGTTTGGGTTGGGTTTAAACCATTTCTTTAAAACATTTTGTAAATACAAAAATAATTTTGGACCAAATCAAACATTTTCTTCAATCCCAAACAAACCATTTTATATCCTGAGGTTTTCAAAGAAACTAGATCAGCAAAGCTCAGGGAAGGGGAACCCTCACCCAGTGATTAGATCAGTGTCCAGTCCAAAGCCCCACGCTGCCCAATTCAGAGTAGGCAGCTGAACCAAGATCTTACAGCTGTTAGGAGATTGCTTTAACCACTAGATTACTGGGCACACTGTCATTGGCCTTGCTTCTGTTGATGCAGTCCCTCTTTGAATAAAACACTTAAGTGTTTATTTGGCCCCAAAGACAGAGAATGACTCTATAACTGGGTGCCTAGGCACTCACCTGGAAGAGGAGATACCTGGCTTCTAATCACTACTGCACTGCACTGTGGGTTGTTTTCAATCTAGACCAGCTCCGCTAGGCGAGACTGCAAGATCCCCCATTCCAGAATAACCTAATACCCTATTGACTGCTGGTTAGGTTGCTCAATGTGGGAAACTTCTGATCAAATCACAGCTGTGAATCAGTTAGAGAGGATATGGGCTTTCTACATTGCAGGTGAGGGTCCTAACTACTAGGACAGGAGCCTATATCCTTTCCCCAATGGCACCTAAGTCCCCTCAATTCTTTTAATTTTTGCTTCAGTCAAACCCTTTACAGAATTCAACCTAAATTTTCAAATTGTTTTGACTCAACTGAATTAAATTTTTGCTTGAATAAAACTTCACCCTGCCCTACTCTGTGCCTGCTATGCTAATTTATACTTTAAAACCAGAAGAGATCTAGAAATTCATCTAGCCACATGCTCTGTCTTAAGAGGTGATCCCCAGAACTAGATGCTCCAAAGAAGGGCATAACCCTGCCACCGTGATACAGAGAAGTAAAAGTGTGAGCAATTTCTCTGAAAGGGCTTTTTGAGTGAATACATCAACAGCTGAATCCTCAGAGACTTTTTCCTTGGTAAGTTTTTCAAATGCAACATTTTCTCTCTCATCACCACCTTGCTCAGACCCTCTCTCTCTCTCTCCGTCATTCTCTCCACAGAGGCTATTCTCCCAGGAAGCAGAAATGGGTGACTGGAGTTTCCTGGGAGAGTTCCTTGAGGAGGTCCACAAACACTCCACAGTGGTGGGGAAAGTCTGGCTGACAGTGCTCTTCATCTTCCGGATGCTGGTGCTTGGCACAGCAGCAGAGTCCTCCTGGGGAGACGAGCAGTCCGACTTCATGTGTGACACCCAGCAGCCCGGTTGTGAGAATGTCTGCTACGACAAGGCTTTTCCCATCTCCCATGTCAGGTACTGGGTTCTTCAGATCATCTTTGTCTCTACCCCATCACTGCTGTACATGGGCCATGCAATGCACAAGGTGCGCATGGAAGAGAAAAGAAAAATTAAGGAGGCAGAACTGAGGAGGAAGGAGATAAAAAGCGGTGGTGACTCATACCACCAAAAGGAATATCCCATAGCAGAGAAAGTTGAGTTTGTCTATCAAGAGGAATCAAGTGGAAGAATATTACTCAGAGGCAACCTGCTGAACACCTACGTCTACAGCATTTTGATCCGCACCGCTATGGAAGTGGCCTTCATTGTCGGACAATACATCCTGTATGGGATCTTCTTGGAGACCCTGTACATCTGTCAACGGGCACCATGCCCCCACCCCGTGAACTGCTATGTCTCACGGCCCACAGAGAAGAATGTCTTCATCGTCTTTATGCTTGCTGTAGCAGTGCTGTCACTGTTATTGAGTGTAGCTGAGCTCTACCACCTGGGTTGGAAAAAAGCAAAAGAGAAGTGTGTTAGATCATACAAACCCAGTCCCAGTATGGTCAGCGTCAAGCCAGAGACTGCACCACAAGTGGACATGGCCCAAAGCTGCACTCCTCCTCCAGATTTTAGTCAGTGCTTGGCAAACCCCAATGGGAAATTCATCAGCCCTTTCAGCAACAAAATGGCCTCTCAGCAGAATACAGCCAACTTTGCCACTGAAAGGGTCCATAGCCAAGATGATGCAGTCCGGGAAGAGCAATTTATTCAGATCACCTATGCACAGAGTCCTGAAGTAGCCAATGAATCTTCTCCTCATCTGCTTGCCAATGGCTACTTCAATGAGAAACGCCGGCTCAGCAAGACCAGCCGCACCAGCAGCAAGGCTAGGTCAGACGACCTGTCAGTGTGACTGGTCTCCAGGTGCGGCAAGGAGGGAGAGGATGTCTCAGTGCTAAGCCAAACTTCTGCAGTGGGGCTTCTAAATGCTTGCCATTCTTCTCTCTCTTTTATTGCTCTCTGCCATTTTTGTGAATGGCTTTGCCATACTCCAAACAGCATTTCTTCTGCCTTGCAGCTCAGGTGACTGTGCTTTACCCGGCAGGGGGTACACTGGCAACTCACCACGATCCTGCAGACCACACCTAATTTGCAACCAAAAAAAAGCAGCAGGTCATAGCCACCCACAGGGATTACAGGACCTGCCCTTAGCCCTTCAAAACATTTTCTGCCAGAGCCTGTCTGTTTCTGAGGTTGTCCCTCTGCCTTAAATATGAGACTGGCCACAGGCTGTAATACTGAACACAAGAGTCATACATTGTCCGGATAATCCCATTTTGGGGGCTACATCAGGTTTGCAAGCACAACGAGCTGTAGCTTCTCTCCCCTGAGGAGAAACCAGAAAGAATACACTAGAAATAATTCTTTATATTTAGCTTCTCTCTCTCTCCCTCATCTGCCTGGACTGAGATGCGTTATACCAACTTGCCTTACTTATACTATGAATTTTACTTGAATTTTTGAAACTATGTATATAACTCCTTCTTGTAGAACTGTCTGTTTTCTCCACAAAATCAAAGTGCCTCAGTGTCCAGCAATGGAAATATCCTCATGATTCCAGGGTCAGACCAGAGGATGGACCCTAATATCCCTGGATACAACCCAGACGACCATTAAAGTGGGCTGAAGGAACTTTCCTAAGACACTCCGTTAGATCAGTTGCAAAAGAAAGGTCCCCCTAACAAACACAAATGGATTTTCCGTGGAAGCAAATGTCACTGCTAAAAAAAAAAGTAAAGAATAGCATGTGGGAGGATAGCTGTGATTTTTTTTTCCTCTTTAACAAGACTTCTAAACCAGCCACACACTGCTGTGATGCCTCCCTGGAGAATGACATCCTCTGTTTATCTGCAGAAGGGCTGCAACCTGGATGGCAATTGTACTAGCCTTGTCATTGCACTTCGACCTTACTGTGAAGGGACTTTGATTACAAGAATATTGTCTAGTCTCCATGACTTGTCCGGGTCTTGGCTGTTCTGCTGGGCCTGCCCATCAGGGCTGTTAAAATACTGAGTCTTCTGTCAGGCACTAGTTCATTAAGAAATAGACAAGCACTTCGCTGCTTTTCACTCTGCGAGTGATCTTGAGCAGTCATCAGCTCATAATTCTTGGGACCCCAAAGTGAAGCTGTTTGAGAATACTCTTGGGTTGGTCCTTTTCCACGACCCCCACCTCACCATACTTGATTCTATTACTCACCACATAACTGAAACAAGGGGGTTAAGTTTACATTTCAGGTTCAACCTGCTCCCTCTCTTTTACCCTGCTTTGCCCTTTCAGAGATGGGCAGCTGCTTCTGAATGAGTGGGCTGGGTGTATATGAGCTGAGAATGGTTTCACTGGGAATTCTGCTCGTCCCTCCAACGTTTGCTGTTGAGAGCATGGTGATTCCTTGCTTCTAATGAGGAGTTTGATTTGGTACAATTTCCTGCACACACACACAAACACACACACACGTGCACACACAGGGAAAACAATTTAACTTTTTTTTTGTATGTCTACAGTGCTTTATGTGCATGGATTGTTGAGCCCAAAGCTGTGTGTCATCCTTAACAAGAGATTCTGAACTGTGCCTGTTTTGTCCTAATAAAGTTCTAACTCTGTCTCCTCTTGTTTGAGTCTCTCCTTTCAAACGGCCAAGAATGAGCAAAACAAGCAAGCATGAGTGGCAAGCATTTATGGGAATCCATCCTGATCTCTGTCCAGCTAGAATTACACAGCTTCCAAATGTTACCAGTGTCCTAAAATTTGACCGAGGGAAAGGGTGGGCAGACAGTAGGAAAAATCTAGGGTTAACAATAAATGTTAGAAAACAGCTGGTTTACAGACTGGTAGAGTAAAGCGAGCAGCCTGACCCCAGCCCCTTTAGTTTATCTGAAAAGATAGGCAATACAAAAACAGCACTGGTTCTAGTTTTAGAAGCCTGCCCTTATGGTCCAAGTTCTGACACTCTTCTGTGTCTAACAGGCCCACTTGAAAAGTGAGGCTCCACCCATAGGGAGAAAGGGTGGCAAAGCTTGGTCCTTACTGCTCAACTGTGCTTCGCACAAAATCAGTGGAATAGGAGCAGTCCTTTGAAAGGCTCTTCAAGACATCTAATCTTGGGAGGACTTAAGCACTAACAATTATCCCAGCCTACAAAGAGAAGTTGTAGGAGTTCATCTTTTCCCAAGATCAGGTTGTACAACCCAAACTCCCTCAACTCCACTGTCCAGAGAGGTATGGGAAGGAGAAAATGGAGCTGACTGAAAGGCTCTCATCCTTCCCTCAGCTCCAGCTTCTTGGCCACCAGCTTCTTTTTCCTCCCTGCTCACTTGTCCAACACAAAAGTGCTCCTCCCACTTTTTTCCCACTACATCATCTCCCAGGCCCATGGGACTTTGCAGGTTGGAAGGTAGAAGAGGGGCAAAGGGAGGGAGGGAAGGGGAAGTGGTAGAAAGATGCTGGGTCCCAAGAAAGAAATGTAGAGACACCAGAAATACCGGTACTCAAGCTGGAATCTGATGAGGACAATTGGGCTAGGGCCAAATCATGGTGAAAATGGTATGGACCCTTCAAAGCCACAAATAACCAGCAGAAAGATGGCATCTTCAGCAGCACCACAAAGAAGGAGGAGCTCTTGCAGCCCCAGTTCTCAAAGCACTGTGCGCACACTTCTGAGTGTGGCTGTCTCAGGTATGCATCCCAGCTGATAGGTGTGTGTGTATGTGGAGGGAAGGCGGGAGGTCCCAGGCCTAAGGAAGGAGCAGGCAAAAGTGCATGACATGCCCAAGCACTTGTCTCTCTGAGCTTGGGCCACTTCACTAAAACACCCTTCCTTTGGTTTTTTGCAGAGGGCATCAATCTAGGTTATAAGCCTGACTAGTCTTATTTTAGGAAAAGAAATGGATCCAAACAGGGGTGCAGCAGGCTAGCTCTGTGCCCAGGGCAGCCATGACACACTGGGCAACATAGACTGCTGCTATGCTGATTACAGCAACTATTTTTGTGCACCCTACTCAGTGGGTGCCCAAGGCTACTGCCTTGGTTGCCTTCCCCCCCCCCCCCCCCAATCAATTATACTACTGGGTCCAAATGATAAAAGACCCATCCTAATCATAATCAAGTACAGAGTACTTGGTTTGGTCAGGGGATGGAGGGGTATTCCAATCAGAGATAGGGGGGAAACTAAGATGCTGATCTCTGGTTCACATCTCAACTTTCCTAAACAGAGGAAGATGGTCACCTGTGGGGTTTTGGCTCGCATGCATCTCTCAGGCCAAGTCATAGCCCCACAGCAGTATAATGGTACCAGCTGTCCACTCCCAAGACAATATGTGCACCAGAGTGAAGTTCTCAGCTTCTCCCATTCTTTTCTGGATGTTTCTGTTTCCTGGATATAACAAGTGGAGGATGTTTGATGGATGGATGTTTGCATCTGCTGACAGCCTGTATGCTTATGATTACTGGAATCCATTGTCCAGGCCACCTGTCTAATCATACCACAACGGGAGTGGTTAGTTCTTACTTCCAGTGAACAGGGGAGCAAGTGCTGTCATTTCAGGCAGACAGCATATATAGAGGATGGCTGGATCTGTGACATTAAGACTGTGATCTAGATTAGAAATACTTATAAAATTTAACCTTAAGGCTGGTGTTCATTCCAACTTGTGTGTTAAAAAGGCAAGGCACAAAATTTGCTTTACAAAAAGACTCTGAAAAAAAGAAGCCTCCAATTGGGTTTAGCTCCATATTCTGAGCACTTCGAATTGTGGAGCATGAGTGGTAGCTGCTTAATTAGTTTCATAATACCAGGGCTCCTCACCCTCCATGGCATTTTAGACCAGAGGAGCATCTTCTCCTGTAGCTCACAGGTCAGACACAGGGGTTGTCTGAACATCCCAGCACTTGTCTTGCTTCCACAATATTTTGCTTATAATCTGTGGAGCCTGAGCTAGGAGAGCAGAGCAAGCAAAGTCTAGCCAGGCTCTTCATGCAAAAGTATTTTATCCTATAAAAATAAAATTTATATTTAAAAAATCCCTAATGCCAAAACTAATAAAGCAGGGATACCCAGAATAATTCATGACGACAGCCTTCTCCCCTCCTTCCAAACAGCATACTGGGACAGTTCAGTTTAGAAGGGGGGAAACAAAAGTGGACCCGAGGTATACAAAATAGTGAATGATCCAGAGACAATAAGTGTGCCCGTTTCCTACAGGGAGAGCAAGGAGACATTTAATAAATTGACAAACAACGTGTTTAAGATTGTAAAGAGAGAAAAAAAATGCACAAAACACAATTTATCCATGGGACTTGCTGCCACAAAGTGTCATTGAGGCAAAAGATGAGTATGAAATACAAAGGAGCAGGCCTTCATATGAATGGAGAGATCAGCCAGTTACATTGTGCAAACTAGAGAGGATAAGGAATATAAAAACCTCAGGCTTCAAGGTGCAAGCCAATTACTGAGGGCACAATTTTTGAACCAGCTTAGCACTCACAACACAGAACAATGAAAGCTGTAAGCACTCATGAACTGTGATAGATCCAACTTGTCTGGGTTTCCTATATGAGTTCCATGACTGCCCATGAGAGGGTTTTTCTCACTCCTTTCTGAAAAGCACCCCATGCTAGCACTGCTGGAGGCAGGATTACAAATTAAATGGGCCCTGAATCTGATCTAGAATGGCAAATCATGTGTTCCTCTGGGAAGAGTTGGGCATCCACCAGGCACTGTGGATAATTATTTAGGTGTTTTAGGTTTTCTAAGATAATAACTACATTTTCCTTGATTAACTGACACCTATATCACCAAGAGAATTCAAGCTCTTTCTGGGGCTATAGGAATTTCATGTCTGGATGTGATTAAACACTTCCTGAAAGCCATGGTTATAGCAGTCATGGTAAATAGGATGAAGGTAAAGAGGATAAAGCTGAGCTTTCTCGTCAATAGAAATGTGCAAATATATACTTTTATTCCAATGAGTATTTGTTCACATTTTTAAGTGAATTTAAAACACGCTTATGTCCCTTTTCTGGTTACCACACATGTAAGGGTCTATCTAACTTACAAAAATATTTGAGGAAAGGGAATTTCAGCCCCAAGAAGAGGCATTCTCTAAACCCTAATATTAAATTAATATATGCAAATATTCAGTCTAGATTTCTATGGCTATCCTAGTACCAAGAAACAATACCATGTGACCTATTTCACCAATCACAACTGAGCAACATAGCTAAAATTATGAATATTTTTAAGTTCAGTTGTTGATTACACTGGATGCATCTACATGTTCATTAATGCTCCTTTGCTACTGCACATTAAATTTAGTACCTCTAACATGAGATACTACATAAAGGGGCAGTAGCTGTGCTAATGCACAGTAGCAAAGGCAAACAGTATTTTTGTGATGCTTAATGTGTAGTAGGCTAATTCTATTGTGCATTAGCATGGTTTTTGCCATGACATGCTAATGCACAGTAGAATAGTCTACTGCACATTATGGCATCTTGTGTAGACATGCCCACTTGAACAGCAAATACACTGGAACAGCAGTGGGAATTAAGATTCACCTACAAAGACCATATTTTCTTGCATGCAACATACTCTCAGAGTATACTATGCACCTTGTCCTTGGAAGGCAGAATGAAGAAAAAAAGATCTTTCCTTTTAGTAACTAAATAGCAGCAGATAAGGAGCACAGCCTGCTCATTATTTTTCTCCCTGTTGCAAACAGATTTTACTTGGCTTAATGAGCAGAAACTGTTTGTACTATATTTCTCACTTATAATGTTCACTAAAATTTTCAGTTGCTGGTTTTTGGAGGACAAGTGCATGTTGCATGCAAGAAAATATGACATTCTACTTGCAGCAAAAGGGGCAACTTATAAAAGTAATTATTGTTCACTCAGCCTTATTTACTAATCTAGATGGTCACCACAAATCCCCAAATCAAAGGTCAGCAACCTACAGCCCATGAACCAGGTCTAGCCTGCAAAGACATTTTATTCACCCTGCTCAATATTCTAAAAATGATACTGTCATAAGGGTGGCAGCTGTTAGATATCAGACCACTCACTATAAGTGCAGACAAAAATGACAATTGTCACCTGATCTGGCCCCTGAAAGTGCTCTACAGCCACGAACAAACAAGTGTATGGCTGCAGAGTGCTTTAAAAGGGCCAAACCCCATGAAAATCTGAACCCTCATTAAATGAGTGTTTAGATAAAGGTGCTCCAAAGCAGAGTGCTCTCAATAACTTGTATCTTCATGCTCTGGTAGAAGGGCTGAGCTGCCCTGCTCCTGGCACTATTTTCAGAAAGGGGGGAAGAAAAGAGAGTAGAGGGAGCTTATTCTGTGTGCTGCTCAGCTGGTGCTAGAAGGTGGTGGATTGGAGTCCCTCCAAAGTGGATCACCACTGGCTGAGCAACCCCCAGAATGAGTTCTCTCTGCTCATTTCTCCCGTCCCATTCTGAAAACAGTGTTGGGGCTGGGGTGGTGGGGGAGGGACATTGCTAGGAGAGAGCTGCTGCAGGCTGGATCCAGGCAGATCTGGACAGGTTGTAAAAATGGGCAGAATGAAATAGGATGCAGTTCAACAAAGACAAGTGCAAAGGGCTGCACCTGGGCAAAAAGTACCACCAACACACTTACAGGCTGGGGATGACCTTCTCAGCAGCACAAAAGGATCTTGGAGTTATAGTTGACTACAAGATGAACATGAGTCATCAATGTGATGAAGTGATCAACAAAGCTAACTGTCCTTTATCATGCATGATGATGCAGATGCATGACGAACAAGTCCGGGGGGGTGATGCTTCCCCTCCATGCGGCACTGGTCAGGCCACAGTTGGAGTACTGCATCCAGTCTTGGGTGCCACACTTCAAGAGGAAGGGATGCAGAGAATCTTGAGAGGGTTCAGAGGAGGGCCTGCAGGCAAGGTCCTATGAGGAGAGACTGAGGGACCTAAATCTTTTCAGCCTTCGCAAGAGAAGGCTGAGGGGTGATCTTGTGACCACCTACAAATTCATCAGGGGGCAGCAGCAGCAAGGAAGAAGAGATGCTCTGTTTACCAGGGCATCCCCTGGAGTAACTAGGAACAAGGGCCACAAATTGATGGACAGCAGATTTAGGTTGATCATCAGAAAGAACTTCACAGTAAGGGTTGCCAGAATCTGGAATGGCCTTCCAAGGAAGGTAGTGCTCTCCCCTACCTTGGGGGTCTTCAAGAGGAGACTGGACAAGCACCTAGCTGGGGTCATCTAACTCTCTCCTGCCCAGGGTAGAGGGATGACCTACTGCGGTCCCTCCCAACCCTAACATCTATGAATCTATGAATTTGGCCCACTGTTAGTGAAAGACTGCTGACCCCTGTCCTTAATCCATTGATAGCTTCCATGGACAGGTTACAGTAAAAGAGACTACAACCCCCTTTCTTTCTTAGCTGGTCTGATGAGAGGTCTTACTCCTGCTTTAATGTCCTTTAGTCACTGCTCACCTGGTCTTTCTGGGTTATGTCTACCTTAGGAGCATTTTATTATTTAAAATATCAATACATTTTACCAGTAGTTGCACCTACTTAAAATTTCACAATACAGGCCCTAAAATGTTGCTCTGAACCAAGCAAAAAGAGGAAATCAAAGAGGAAAAAAAACCCCAACCATTCCTCGGCTTATTTCTACAAGAACTATATTACAAATGGAAAGAAAATAACTTTCCAAAGGAGATGAAAAGGTGGCAAGATCACTGTGATAATATGTATAAAATAGGAAATCCTTTCCCCTTCAATCAGGAGACCGTACTGTTCTATATCTCATTCTGTGGAGATATCTGTGCTAGCTTTACACTCAAAGTTGGGGTACACTCAAAGAAATGGACCTTTCAAAAAAAAAAATAGGTGCCAAACAGTAACAAGCCTTTGAAGATCTGTGATTTTTTTGAAGACTCATATCTTAACTAAACATGGGTGGTTTTTCACAAGAGTGAAAGGTAGGTCTCTAACAAAAGGCAAAAGCAAGGGGGCACCAGAACTTGTTGATAAAACAGGTATTCATTTTTTTTGTATGTTTTCATGTATTTTTCCCTAATCTACTTTCCAGAAATATTATTGCTGAAATTCTATAAATAATTGAGTTTAGGGCAGACACCTCATATAGAAATTGTCATGAAAAAAACTTGGCAAACGTTATCTAAATCCTAATGCGATGGGAGATGGCATAGGATAGAGAACTATGAAATGGGAGCAAACTGCATTTGAAAGGAATCCCATTCGTAAGGCAAGCCTATTGCCAGACAAAGTATATTTATTTCTGTGCTTGGGAAAAATCACATGCTCTCTAATAGGGGTCCTATTCAATTCAGATTCGAATTCAGCCCAAATCAGGGACAGTGATTCAATTCGTTGATTCAGATCACTGTCCCTGATTCGATTTGGCCGAATCCTAATCTGAAGATTCGATACTGATTAGGAGAATCAGCGATTCAGACAAAGACACAACTTTAAATGTTTTTCCTACATACCTCAAGGTACCAGCATGGCTTGTAATCACTGTGATGCTGGGGCACATGGAGCATCCCACAGGAGTGCAGGGGCCCCTCCACATGTGCAGCGGTGAACCCAGAAGTGGACCAGAAGTACTTCTGGTCCACTTCCGGATCCACCTGGGAGTGCGCCGGGGGGGCACGCCCCCCCCTCCCCGCTCGACGATCAGCTGTGGGGTGCCCTCCCCAGACACAGGAGGCACCAGTTGCCGAGCCAGGGGGAACCAGGGGATGACCCCAGGCTTTCTGGGGGAAGCACATCCACCCCATGCTGCCGAGCACACTGGGGAGCCCCCATGCTTCTGTGGGATGCTCCATCCACCCCAGCATCACAGTGTTCACAAGCTGCCTGGTACCTAGATGTTTGTAAGAAAACATTTAAAGTTGTGTCTGGCTGAATCACCTAATCTTTTCAAATCTCTCCAAATCGATTTGGAGGGTTCTGATTCGATTTGAAGAGATTAAAGGGTCCTCTGATTCGATTCAGAATCAGGGATTTGACCACCGAATCAGGCCGAATCTTCACCAAATTGAATCAGGGACTGAAGCTTTGCACACCCCTACTCTCTAACAAGAAAGATTTCTTTCACCCAGAAGGCAGCACCTCTTTTCCTTACCCACAGGCTACACAGAGACAGGAATCTCAGAGCACAGAAGCCTGTCTGGGAAAAAATTAAGGTAAAAAGTAGGTGGCTTGAGGAAAGTGGAGAAGTTAAATAACTCTCAGGCTATGAAGCGTATCTCCAAGTATTTTCATCAATGCCTAAATGTCTAGTTCTCCTTTGCAATAAAACTCCAGATTCCACAGCACTGGTATATTCCCTGTATGTACATCTTTCTTAGATATACACAAGGGGATTATGCATCAGGTGAAACCAACTTTCATGGGGTTCAGCTCATCCCACACGATAACCAAAAGGGCTGGGGTCCAATAGGAAGCTGTTAGGGATTCTATATTGATATGGATTCCCTAAATAAATCTATAACTATTCAGACCCAAAGGCTCTGAAACTTCAGTCCACAGCCATGAGTTGGATTTCCTCATGCATGCTTGATACATGCCTAATCCAAAAGTTCATGCCAATGATACAAAAATAGCATATATATTTATTAGATTTATATAACAACCTTTCCAAAAAAGCTCAGGAAGCCTTTAAGAGCACAAACACCTCCACTGAATATTAGGAATATATGCAAAGGATGTCAGAACAAAATCCTCCCTTTTATCACAGAGTCATTGCCCCAGGCCAACACTCTTCTCTTTTGCATGCAATGGCTTTTACTAAAACTTGCTGTAGTCTCTAGCTTCTACCCTTAAAAGGAATCAGAATAGCAGGGAGTCAGTCAGCTCAAGTTCAGAAAGGTGCTTGCTTGTTTTGTTTAGTTCTTTTTTAAGCAGATGCTGTGCCAGCTGCTTACTTCTGGGGGAAAAAAATCCTGGGAGTTGGAGTTAAACATGAAAAACACCCTTAAGAAAATCAGTCTGATAGATGCCAGGCTAAGGCCAAGATCTAAAAAAGTAAAAAAGAAGGGGGCATAAAGTTAGGCTGCTAAATGCATATTCAAGTACTCAACTTGTGACTGAATAGGAGCTCCTGAGTCCTTGGTGTGCTTAAAAATCAGACCTTTGACTTACATGTCACAAAGTGGATTTAGTAGAACGATAATTACCTGATTTTGTCTATCTTTATCCAACTATAATGAATAGTAATTCCCATTCAAAACCACAGTACACACGGATAACAATATTTTCTTTCTGATTGCAGATGCAAGATCTGTGAGATTTATGAATCCTGAAAGCACTCAAATTAGTAAGCAAGACCATTTCTAGCCCTAGAAACTCACAGGACACAAATCCTAAAGACAACATGATCTACAGAAATATGTGCTTCTCAGAGTTCTGCTCCAGGCCTGCCATGTGATTTCTGGACATATTTTTTAGAAGCAGAAGGGCTTGAAATCCATATTTAGGCACCTAAATATGTGGCCTGCTTTTCAAAGTGCCAAGTGAGAAAAAAATAATGTGAAGGTATGAAGTGCTCACGTTGAAAAATTAGGCCATTGGTTTAGGTGCCTATTAATAGGCTCCTACCTTTGAAAATTAGATTTTTTTTTAAATCTGGATCTTCATTTATTTTCTCTCTCAGTTTCTTCACTTGTAAAACATCATATGCATTCACTTCTCATGGATGCTGTGAGCTTTACTTTGTTACTTCATTATTTGAAAAGTGGCTTGAGAATACGTAGTATAATATAATTGCCCAGTGACATTCTTCCAATAAAACTGCCCAATTCCACCCTGGCCTTTCTGCTATGTCAGATCCCAGTGCCACAAAGCATTGTGTATGTGCATACAGGATGGTACTAGCACGTCCCCCATTTCATACCATTATATAGCAGCTTAAAATTCTTCTAGTCTTTTTTGCTGAAAGGTCACAGTGAAAACTGAAGTTTAATCTCTCATCTTTGTCTTTTAGGTGTTACATTTTCTCTTATTTACCTTCCTACTGAATGCCTGGGTTTTAGAATTTTTTTCCCAAATAACGCATTTATATCTCCCCAGAATCATTCTTCTTCAGGTCTCTCATTTATCCTGGTTCCCTTTTTCTTTATTTCTGATATTTCCCAGATTTCTTACTTGAAAACTTTATGTACTCAAATATAAGATGACCCCCACCCAGTAGCAGACAACTGTTGATCCTCTGGATCATGGTGTGCATATAAGAGGACTAGTCAGGTGCCTGATGAATCTGCTTGTATGGAGTCCTGTGACTATCACACCAATCTCCAACACATATACCTAGTCAAGAGTATGGATGAGTGGAAGCTGCCCAAGACTTACCATTCCCCCTTTAGACCCATTAAGACAGAATCCAAAGGCCAGACTGAGTCCATACTGTCATGACCCAATGATTGTGTGCGCGCTTCGGCACTGCAGAATTATTTCCCACCACGTGGAGCTTTCTTTGCACGGTGCAATTCTCAGCTGCAGAGAGAGAACCCCAGTGCAAAGGAGTTCCCGCCACCCGTATGTAAATTTGTTTCCCACTATTGGCTGTTTCTAAATTATTCCCACGTGGCGGCTAGCGATTGGCTTGCTAGTCGTATAAGAGGTTTGAGCAGTTTCCGCCCAAGTTGTAGAGGACTCCACAACCATCTCATGGGGACTCTGAGCGTGCGGCAGAGTAATAGAAACTTTGTGTGTGTCCCAGAGGAGTTCGGCAGCCTGATCAACCACCAATCTCTTCCCGTCTCGTTCGTTAAATTCTTAAGACGTATCTACGGTTTTTGCGCACTCGTCAAGGGTATCCAGAGCTCTGTCGTGTTTGTTTTTGCGGAGCCTAGCAAACTCCGTGCGTGTGTCTTCGGTGGAGCCTAGCAAACTCCACTTGTGTTTGTCTGTAACTGCAACTCAAGAAAGTTTTTCCTGCCTGCACCGCGACCACCTATGGTGTAAGTAAAACAATCTTTAATTAACCGCTACGAGTCCGTGCCTAATTCTAGTCCGTCGTGCAAAAGTACCCGCCCTACTGTTGCGGGCTCCCGACCACAGCCCGCCGCGTGCCCCCGAAAGCCTCAGACCGCTCCCGGCTCGCACACATACATTCAGTGCCTAGATAGCTGTAGCTTTTGCCAGAGAGTGACAGATTAGGGCGAGGGGAGTGATGGTGGCCATGTGGAGGCCAGGGGAGGGTGGCTGCAGCCACTGCCTGAGGGCACAGGGCTCCTAGCTCTGACCCCAGGCAGGGTGGGAGGAGCCACGGCAACTGCTCCCAGGGTGGGCCTTACTCCAGTCCCTTCCTCCCTCACTGCCGCAGGAACGTATTATTATTTTCTAGGGCTGTGCAAAGCTTCAGGTGGTGATTCGATTCGGAGGAGATTCGGTATGCTTGCCCCCCAACAACTTCTTCCCCCTTCAACCTCTTCCCCTGCTCCTTTACTATCAGGCCTTGCTCTCCCTGAGCACGAGTAAGAGGCAAATTTGAAAACACTGACCCTGAAATAAACATGTCTATAGGAATTTGTATATAGTACCCATAGACTTAGTTCATCCAGAATTGAAGCATTTTTTACTTCCTTGAAAATTTTGCAGGTTTTAGCACACGTGCTCCATACACATACTTTTGTTTCTAAAACTATATATATATATATATATATATATATATATATATATATATGGATAGATATACATTTATACACACACAAATTACAAACACTATATATATACATCTAACAGCCCATCCCCAAAACCAATATAAAACAACCCACACAGTCTCATAATTTAACTTTTTATACTTCTATACCCTAAAGCAGGGGTTGGCAACCCCCGGCACATGTGCTGAGCATGGCACGTGAGGCCATTTTGCTCGGCATGCCATGGCCAGCCCCGGCTCTGGATAGCTGCTGCCAGCGACAGAGCCCGGGCTGCTCCCAGCAGGGCTTGCAGCGTTCCAGCTGCCTGCTGGGAGCAGCATGGGCTCCCAGCTGGCAACAGCTACCCAGAGCCAGGGCAGGCTGCAGTTGGGAGGCTCCAAACAGCTGCGCCAGGCTCCAGAAGCCTGCCATCACCTCTGTGCCAGGAGCAGAGGAAGAGACCGGAGCTGCGCTGCCTCAGGCCCTTCCCCCACCGCCCGCCCTGAGGTGCACCTGCACACACCAGTAGGGAGCTGATGCCGGAGCCCGGCACAGCTGTTTGGAGCCTCCCGGGTAGCTAACCTCTGGGTAGCTGTTGCCAGTTGGGAGCCCAGGATGCTCTCAGCAGGCAGCTGGGATGCTGCAAGCCCTGCCCTTACTCACAAAAAGGCAGCTTATAAGAAGTGGAAACTTGAAGAACACGAAGCTAGGTGGAGTAGTAGATATGCAGGAGGGTGGGACTAGGATTCAGAGAGACTCAGAGAAATTGGAGGATTAGACCAAAAGGAATCTCATGAAGTTCAATAAGGACAAGTGCAAAGTCCTGAATTTAGGACTGAACAATCCCATGCACCAGTGTGCGCTGGGGACTGACTGGCTAAGCAGCAACTCCTCAAAAAAGGACTTGGGGGTTACAGTGGACAATAAACTGAATATGAGTGGATAGTGTGCCCTTGTTAGGAAAAAGGCTAACAACATACTGAGCTACATTAGCAAGAGCATTGCCAACAGATTGAGGGAAGTGATTATTTCCCTCTACTCTACATTGGTGAGGCCACATCTGAAGTACTGTGTCCAGTTTTGGGACCCCCACTACAGAAAGAATGCAGGCCCATCTTGGACCAGCCTGTACATAACAGTTTTGTAAGTGACCTGGAAACATATCTTTGTTACACTGAAGAATCTTTGTATTCTTTCCCATACCTCTTTTGTATAGGTACAGTACCCGAAAGCATGCCCCACTGACTGCTTGTCTCTACACCGCTCTCAAGCACTTTGGTGTCTTTGCCATTCTCCATTTGTATTGCACTCCCCTCACCAGTGGATCTTCCTTGAGGCCATCCATAGCACCTCCGAGTGATTCCCTTCTAAATCTTTCCCCAGCACTGATTTCCACATCTTCTTTAACTGGCTGTCATATTCCCTACCTCTGTGATTTTATCCTTCTCTCTTATGATTTTCAGCATCTTCCCCCTCTCCTTCAAGGCCTCAAGGTCCAGATTTGCTTAATTGCCCCTTAACTAAAATCTGGCTTCTTAGTTTGCTATACAACAATTTGATCCATTTGATTGTTTTCTCCAGGAAACCCATCTTGTTAAGGACTGCAGATAGAAACTTATGTTCTATCCTATTGTAGGCCTTTTCTAGATTTAAGTTTGCTATCACTGTGTTCAACTTCCTGTCTTGAATAAAGGACAATACATCTCTTATCAACCGCAGTGTCTGTGATAATCTTCTTCCTGCCATGTCAGCCTGCCTGCCTGCCAGCACATGTCTGTTCTTCACTTACAATGGACTTAATGAGATTTCTTTGTATGTAAATATAAGAGGAGTTTTTGTCCCCATGTTATTTAGGGGAAAAAACCTTGTCATGTCTTTGAGCAAATATGGTGTGTGGAAATTTAATTGGCATGCTGGTTTTGCCCCTTTCTAAATAGATTGGGACAATATTAAATTTTTAAAAAAGCAATAATACACTTTGTAGATATGCAATGGATTTCCTCAATCCAAACAGCATACACACTCCCAGGACAATGTTGTAGCTAACAGATCTAATAAGATTATTGGATGTATAAGCAAAGTAATGTCAAATGGAAGTGGAAGTATTATTTCCTCTGTACATGGCACTCATGTGTTCCAAGGCCTGGTGCTGTCACTTGTGCAAGGTTATGAACAAATTAGAGAGCTCTACAAAGGGCTACAAGAATGATTAGTCTTCTGCAAAATACATCTTACAGAGAAAGAACAGAGATTCAATCTATTCATTTATGCAACAGACGGTTAAGAGGTGAGTTGGTATTGATATACAAGCAGTTACATGGGGAAGAGAACTCTAGCAATAGGAGGCTCTTCAGTTTGACAGAAAAAGGCACACCAAAAGCCCAGTTTTAAAGAGTGATAGTAATTAATCCAACACATTTATCAAGGGATGGGATATATTTTCTTTCTTACACGCTTCAAATCAAGATGTGTCTCTTAGAAAGATATGTCAGTTCTAACAGAAATTCTAGGATCAAATCACAGGGTGTGGTTTGTCCCCTACACCATACATACCAGTTTAGGTCCCTCTTGCCCTTTAAAATCCTGACAAATTTAGTTGATGCGCTGTAGTTCTCCTTTCAGTTTTCAATCCATTTAATAACTTTCATTAGCAAAATACTTAAAATTAATGTAACTGGGAATAAGAATACAGGTGATAAAATCTTTCCTAAAAAGATCCATCATATCACTCTCATCCATTCATTTTATTTTCTCATCATGTTACAATCAAGTATGATTGGGAATTTTTCTTTCTTGAAAAATATTCTCCTAGTTCCTTGCCATGATCTCATTCCCCTTCTGGAGCTTGTGATATTATTTTCTCCACATTTATTCTAGTATTTGACTAGAAATAGAAAATAGACTTTCCAGACTCTTTCTCAGAATGGTTTTACTATTCTGAAGATTGATACCATATGTAATTTCTTTCCGGTCTTTAAGTATCTTTCATGAAAGACACTTAAACATATCTAATGGTTTTAAACAACAATTTACTATAAGATGACAACACACACAATACTTGAAGAATATCAATACTGTAAGAATATCATTGCCTGGGCCACTTTAAACTATCTCTGCCTCTTAAAGACTCTCAGTCAGGATCATTAAATGACTCTGAGTTAAGGAAACAAAAACTGGAAGCAGTGTGACTTTGGAGAGCACTGATTAATACAATACCTGGGCTAAGTGGTGGTGAACAGTGATAGGAAGGATAAGACAGTGGATATATCACAAGTCCAGAACCTAGAAGAGTGGGTTTCAAGTCTCTGCTCTGCCAGATTTCCTGTGTGACTTTAGGCTCTCTCTGCCCAAGTTCCTCATCTGTAAAATGGAGATAACAGCACTTTCCTACCGCATAGGGTGAAAACTGAGTTGAAGATTGAGAGCCACTCAGCAACTACCGTAATGTGGGCTGTGTAATTTCCTATCAAAGGTAGGAAAGTAAAAAGCAAGACAAACACAAAACTACAGAAGCCTTCATACACATCAGAACAGCAATGATGGGTGATGACAGAGGAAGAGTGTTTTGGATGGGATGACAGTTCTGACCCTGTATTTGGCATTACTATAAAAAAACCATGGACAGTACTGTTGTAAGGCATACTATACACATACAAAAGCAACACATTATTATTTAGCTTTCTTCCTCAGAGGACTTTACAGACATGAGGAGATTTTGTACTGAGAACCTTACTGGCAGGGAGGAAAAAGAGAGGATTATCTCCATTTCACTAATATGATTCCAAGTCACACAGAGTGACCAATTTAAGGTCAGAAAGCCAGTCTGCATGAGATCATGACTTCGAGCTCAGGAGTTCATGGCTCCCAAGTGCTCAGTCCATACCTCTCATCCTGGTTTAGGGCCTGATTCAAAGCATTTTGAAGTCTAGGGAAAGAATCTCATTGACTTCTTCATATTAGGCTCTTTTTTGCCTTCATTTGTACTAGAGCCAGTTCAGAAATATCTTTCAAAACCCTCAAATAAATTTTCTGGCCGAGTTAGTAGAGCAGAAGCCAGGCTTCCTGTGTTCAGGGCCGGCTTAACCCTTTAGTAGGCCATAGGTAAACAAACTTGTGGGCCCCTACTTAATACTGTATATTTATATTACTTTTTCACTCAATTGTAATATGTAAATTAGCACAACTGGGCCCCTTCTTCACTTAGGACCCTAGGCAAGGGCCTCGTTTGCCTTAATCCAGCCCTGCCTGCATTCTGCTCCCAGCTCTGCTATTGATTCATTTCATCATTCAATCGCTCTGCATCTACATTTCCTTCTGTGTAAACTGGAAATAAGAATAGCTATCCCAGGATTAATGCACCTGACTTACCTCACTATGGAACCTAGGCAATCCTAAACCTGGCTAATACTCAGTGGGCGTGTTTACATGTGTACTTTAATGTGCATTAGCTTATTTTAATGCACATTGAAGCATCACGAAAAACTGCTCTTTACCTAACGTGTGTTAAAATAGGTTAATGTGCATTTTTCTAGTAATTCACAATGGAAGTAGTAGATTTAATGTGCATTACCTGAAGCACATTAATGAACATGTAGATGCACCCAGTTGGAAGAATCCTAGGTCCTGTAGATACAAACCAAAAGGTGATAACAGATAACTAGACCATGGGCCAAATGTGTGACAAGACTCTGGTTCCATCATCACTGATTAGCTGACAGATGGGAATAAAAGGAAGGAAGAAACTAGAAATAACAAACCCACAAGGCTTCACAAGAACAGTATACATTTTGCATTACCTTTTTGTTTACATTTGCCAACTACTGTATGCACTGGGTCCTCCCCCTTACTTTTGAACTTTAAGGCATTTAACACAAAACTCTGCAGCTGACATTGTATTCGTTACATGGGTAACTGAGGGCCAATATCAGTGCTAACTCAGTTATGGTTGTTCTACTTATAGCTATCCTAGACAGCAGATCCTTTTTTTTACACTGGCCATGGGTCTAGCCCCAATTCCAATGCTGACTATTACTGTCAACTGATAAACAAACTTGCTCCCACACTTTAGATGATTGAGAGAGGCCTGTTTTTCAGATGATGGAGGATCAGCACTTTCTGAAAACCAGGTCCTCAAAATCATTCCCTTTGGGAAATCTTGATCATGTAATACAAAGATTATATATATAGTCCAAATTTGCCAAACAGCCAAGTGATTATATAAAATGTTAGGTCAACAAAATTGATGTTCATGAAAGATTAGGAAAATACTAAATAAAACCTGGGTATTCCTACATTAACTCATAATAGAATTAGGAGTTAACACCTCTGAAAACAAAGATTTATAATGGAAACTCTGAGCAGCCCTTAACTTTAGCAGAGCTGCCAGGCACCACTATAATCCGTAGCATCTTTCAAACCTGTTGGAAGCCTTTAAATGGGGTTAAAAATAAATGCAGAGATGGAGAAATATATAGATTGTTAAGGAAAGAACAGGTGCTCCTTGCAAATGTAAAAAAAGATAAGCCATGTACACATGGGTCTGTCCTCTTAAAGCAACCTCTAACAACCAGGCAGATTTCACAAGCCACAAAAGCACCACATTCACTGCTTTCCTTTGGGATTAGCCAGGTCTGCAAACCATGATCATCTCTCCCCTGTGTACTGAAGTTCTCTTCTGGCAGTGCCTGAGGACTCCCAAGCCTTTTTACCTAATATATTCGCACAATTCCACCCCCTGACCTCCTGGGGATTACTGTATTGCTGAAAATAACACACATGGGACAGCTGGAGTGGACAGATATGTCTTGAATGTAAATGCTATGAGACAAGACTCACATCCTCACTTTTGCTCTCACTGCCTGGTTTGGTCCCCATCCACATCCAATATAAAATCACAGAATCAAAGAAAATCAGGGCTGGAAGGGACTTCAGCCTAGTCCAAACCCCTGCTCAAAGTGGGACCATCCCCAACTATCCCCAACTATAGAGGCGACTCATTAAAAAATAAAATATTTAAGAGTACTATGGGTAATTCAAGGGATTCAAGAGCTATTGGACATCCTATCTGAGTATGCTGAAACCTAGCCTGTTCCACCAATGGCAATGAGAACAATGTTCTAATCAACAAGAGACCCACAAAGATTTAGCCAGGGCAGAATCAAAAGGAAGGATAATGCTTTGTCCCATGTTCTGTGTTACCACACAACATCACTTCTTCTTGACGCATAATGGAGTTGGAAAGGAGGCTGCATCACACACTATCATTATTTTTCAGAAGCTTCTGTCAGTTTATGAAATTATAACTCAGGTATGATACCTGGACCACTCAGTAATGCTCAGCATTATTGTTTCCTGCAGCCTTTCTTTCCTCTAGGATGGAGGAGTAGTTACAATAATTGACCCATGTATAATCACCTTTCATTTCAAACCAGTCTCGAATAATATAGTCAATGAGGACCCAGAGGCTCAAAACGTAAAACAGTTCAGTACAGCCACAGGAAAGTACATTTGCTAAAACAAATCAGAGCACTAGCCCATCCACTGCAGCATGCTGCTGACTGCAGTAGGAACCTTATGTTCTGGTGAAAGATGCAAAGTGTTCACAGTTGGTAGACACAGACATTAGTCCTACTGCATATTAAGTGCCCATAAAGTGCTCTAAAGCTATAACTGAACTGAATGTTCAAGGCTCTTAGAGCGCTTTAAAATTAGCAGATCATGCTGTAAGTTAACTCTCAATGGATTTGGTATTAGACTAAAGTGCTTTCTGTTAGAGCACTTTTTTGAATGCCTCTACCACATCTATCACACATCTTGTTAGGTCATATTCCACTGCCATCCCAGGTGGCAAAGTGCAGGGCTGCACTCTAGCCTTGGGCAGAGCTCATTTGCTCTGCCTGAATACCAGGCCAGCCCCTCCCCAGGAAGGTTGATTTCCATCTACTTGGGCACCTGCAAGTGGCTGCTCATCACACTGTGTGGGTGGAATGGGTGAAAGGCAGCTAGGAGCTGGAACCCTGTGCCTCCCAGCAGGAGCTGCCCACCTGCAGCTTCCCCCCCACCTGACTAGTTACGTTGTGCCTGGCACACATAACTATGGCTGCTGCCACTTCCCTGCACTACCTGCTGTCCAGAGCAGTGCAGCAGGGACAGCAGGAAGAGGAGCTGCTGGAGGCGAGAGGAGCTCAGCAGTACCCAGGTGGCTGCGGCAGCAGCAAAGCAGCCCCACTGGGAAGTTGCGCATCAGGGGTTGGGATGGTACAGTCGGTGGGTGCAGGCCAGAGCATGGCGCAGGTTGCCCCGAGTGGGAGTGGGAGTGGGCAGGGCTTGGCCCCATGCGGTGCACCAGGGGGGCAGCTATGGACCAGATACAATCAACTGGTAAGCTGGGATACAATCAACCCACAAGCTGTATTTTGCCCACCCCTCTTCTTGTACTCCAAAAATCTAAGCCTTTATTTATCAAAAAATAAAACACAGTGATGTTTGTGTCAATGTTGGTGATAAAAGAATAGAGATCACCAGCTGTCAGAGTATGTACCCAGAAAACAAGATATTGAGAAAATTCGCACAACCTACTGTAAGAGGCATATTATGCTTGTGCCCAAAGTTGGCAGGGCAAAGCTCTTTCCAGTTCATTCCTAGAGGATCATAGAAGTTAGAAATGGAAACATTCTTTCCATCGCCAGAAATGACTCGCTTGCAAACAGACGACAATAGACAGACTAAATACTGTAGATTAGGTCTGTCTATTGCTAACCGCAGGATGCACTATAGCATACTTAACCAGTTTAGAAATGCACTTGTGTTCTGTATGGATAAAATACAGATGATGGGCTTAAATTTGCTACCTTATAGCAATCTCTGCTCTAATGGTTGGACACTTTAGAAAAGAAGGATATTGTTACCAGAACAGTGGTTAGGAATGGGAGCTTCTTTTGGGTGCAGTATAAGACACCTGTAGTTTTGACTGCTGAAGATTGCACATTCTTTCCCCAGTACTATGTGCATGATGAACTGGCAACCTTGGTGCCCATGCAGCTATGCAACCCTGGATAATTTCAACAGGAAAGTAGGAAAAGTTGTGCAGCTCTTACCAAGTGTAAGAAACTAGCTGACCACAGACAGCTATCTTCAGGAAAATTTGGAGAAACAGTATCCAAGGGACAGGAAATCATTTTCATCATTTGTGCTATTCATCTGCATATTGCAATTTATTCATCACAAAGAATAAGAACAGAGTGATCTGTGTCTACTTTTCCCTTTTTCATTTTACCTGCAGGTTCTCCTGCCCTAGCAGGATGCTGTTGATGGCTTTAGGTTCTCAGTATGGTAGGGGAACTTAGCTATCAGTCCCTGTTCTAAGCAAACCTGCACCCATCTCTTCTATAAGACTATTAATGAAAGAATACAGTGGGGTCTGTAAACCCTCTTTTTCACCTTTTTTAAAGCCAAGTCTAATTTAGGGACCATAATTACTGAACAATACATTTAGTACAGATGCTGCTAGCCAGCCACATCTCTGATATAACTGTATTTACACAAAGAATGACTATCACCATTTGTCTAGGGGGAGGGGATTCCCCTAACCAACTCACGCCAAGGAGAAATATAGAAGGCAAGGTTCAATCTCTGAATATAAGACTTGCAGTTTTAACTATATTTAAATTCAGAATTATGATTTAAAATAATCAGAAAAGTTGGATTTGTTCTCAAAGCAAAGAACACATGGAGTCTAATAACAAATCAGCCACACACTGATGTGTGACCTTGGGCAAACCATTTGGACTTTCCGTGCCTCAGTCTCCACTTCAGTGGGATAAAAAAATTAATACCAACCCCCAGGAACCCCAGGAAATGAGGGGTGCTGCAATGCTGAATTACTCAATATGTAAAAGTCTGATTGAAATATAAAAGCATGCATTAATTAAGGAGGTATAAGTCTTTGCCATCCTGTTAAGTTTCAGCCAGAAGGAAGTTCGGAAGCTGCCTTCAGAGGCAAGTTTGCTTGAAATATGTCTATCTATTGTAGTAAATTTAATTTATCCTTGTAAAACAAATCACAACAAGGCTGACAGTTTTAAATGACATCTTTCCCTTTGTCTGGTTACATTAGTAGATGAAGAGGAAAAAATAACGGGTCCTTGGAAAATGTTTTCTCCAAAGACAGTGCATCTTAGAATAAATTTCTGCACAGTTGGACAAAGGAAAAAAAGGGCAACACCATTTGCTAAAATACCAACAGCCGTCTGCTATTCTGGGGAGCACTCCTCTAATTGCACACACCTGCCGTGGCACGTTATATTTTAAAATATATGCTTAACACTAAGGCTGCAAAGTAGCAAGGGTCAAACCCCCTCCCCATAGCAGCAATGTTCCACAATCCCCCTCCCCACGTATGTACATGCTGTGGAATATCTGCCAGGGAAATATTAGAGCACACAGGAACACAAATCAAAATTACCATAAAGCCAAAAAGTCGTGGGCTTCTTTCTGGGTTTTTCCTTTCTTTGTTTATATTTCATTATCCTATTCTCTCTCCCTTGTTGTTTCTCTCATTCTGTTGCTATTTCCTTTTCAACTACTGTCTCACTTCGCTAATTTTCTCTCTGAAAGTTTAAAACTCTTCCCTTCAGTGCAAGTTTGGAGCAGCTTTTTTCTCTTTGTCTCCTCTTTGTTAGTTCAGCTTCTTTCCCCTCTCTTTCACTTTGTTTTTGTCTCTACCCTGTTTCACATATGGCATACTAGGTAATAAGCTAAGGACCCTATGCTTGTTAAAATGAACTAGCTCTTCATTAAGAGCAGAGGCGATGCGTTGGAGGTGCACTGGTGCACCCCCTGACAGCCAGCTTTCCCTGCTTAGGTGATGCACAGGGGGGCAGGTAGGAGCACTGGTGCCCCCCTGAGAGTGCTGGCCGGGTAGTGGGGGTGCCAGAAGAAGCTCATCCTTCCCTCAAGATCTACATATGTTCCTACAAACTACGTTTCCCTGGTGCTGCTCTCAGGGGGCCCAAATCCTTCTGATCAAGGCAGTGTCCACTGGCGCTCTTGACACTTTTGAGGGTTGGTGGGTGCTGTCTGGGTGCTCTGCTCAGTGTCCTCAGCTGGTGCACCTTTTGACCCTGTGACCCACATGCATGCCCTTTTGTCATCTGTTGTCCCCCAGAATCTGTTACTCCTGTCCCCAGGGGCCTCCCCACTTGGTGGTGGCTGAGCCGTTATTTGGTGGGCTGAGCCCATGGCTGAAGGGATCAAATAGGCCTACAAACTATATCCAGTTCTGCTTATTCCCCACTATCTCCCCTGCTCTCCACCACATGCCAATCCTGCTGGCTTTCTAAGGCCATTATGTATCACCAGCCTGCTTTACTTCTTCAGTCCTTCCTATTTGCTTGAGTCAAATGGCCAGGTCAGACAGCCAGGTGTTTATGGCTGCCTGTGCTGGATTTAGGCTTAAGCTACATTTTAGGGCTTCACAATATGAGGGGCCTCTAAAAAAGAAAAAAAAAACTGATTCAATATCAAGTTGTATAATAATCAGTTGGTAAATAAAGGAAATAATGGAGATATGAGAAAATCACTCTGTAAATATGGACATTTTCATTCTAATATGACAAAAATATACATACATTATTTTTATCATATGGGACCTCTTAAGATGGACATAGTTTAGGGCCTCAGCATGTCATAATCCAGCACCGATGGCTGCCCACTCCCTTATGAAAAAGAGGGCAGAGCGCTGCTCTGACATTTACCAGTTTCCCGGATTTGTCAGTCTGGTTTGAAAACAGCAAGGAGCTGATGCTGAAGGATCATTTTGTGATTATGACACTGGATTGGCCCTCAAGATATGGGTACAGTTCCTAGCTACTCCACTTGGCTTAAAACAAAACACCCAATTTCTCTTGGATAATAGTAATGGTACTCAGAGGACTGTCATGAAAATGTATTTAATTATTACCTGATTGTCAAGTGCTGAGTTGTTAGAACGACATGGGCCATATATGGAGATTGGTATGAAGCAACTGCATCAAACAGCTCTGCAGTCTACTTCAAAAATGGACAAAAAGAGACACTGAAATCTTTCCTGAAATCAGCACACCTCAAATCTTACTTTCGTAGGAATACAGATGAAATTAAAGAATGGAAAAGCCCTAATGCAAGAAGCTCCCAGTTTCAGGCAGGAGCTGGCAGACCTGCAAGTTTTACACCAAATGTAAAAAGGAACTTTAGGAGTACAAGCAAGAAATAGCCCATGTCATCCTCTTCCTGTTGACATCAGATTCTCCTCAAAGAACAGAATGTTTTTGCTTTGAATGCTGATGAAATGTATGAGGAACTTTTCACTTCTCGCAACAAAAACATCACGTGATGATGAGAACCTGAAGAAATGGACCTCATGCTGAGTTGAGGCAATCTTAAGTCAGTAGTTCTCTTGCAGGCCTCCCTTAGTGCTGTTGAACATGCATCGGAGGCCCCTCGCCACTGATGGCCTTTCTCCAATTCAAAATTATTGCACTGTGTCCAAATGACACATTCAGCCCCTTCTAAACCTTCATAGGATGTTCCAGGCATTCCATAAAAAGAGCCCTCTTGATCTGGGGGGAAATTAGAAAAAAATCGGGAAAGAAAAATGGGGCACACGCCAAATCCCTGGCATTCAGCTGGCAGACCAATCAGCTTCAAACAAGCCTGCTGAAGATCAGAGCTTGTTGGTGGCACCCACTAACACCTTCCAGCCTAACAAAATCCCATTTTAGCTCTGCCTGGTGTCCCAGTAGACCTGGGAAGGAACATGTACACAGAGCCCATATAATGGGGAAAAAGGGTGACCTTTGCAGGGGGAAGATGGAAAGGGGGGAGGGTGCACAGGGGCCCTGCCATGAGGGAAGATGGATATACAGAGTCTGTACCATGAGGAAGAAGCATGGGACCCTGTCATGGAGAATGGGGGCAGCAGCAAACAGCTGCCTATACATGTGCTCAGGGGTGGGGGGAGGAGGTGTTTTAATTAGGACAGTTCCCAGGCAGCTGCTCTAATTAAAATGGCTCACCATCATGTGTATTAAGCATCTGCACATTTTTAAGTGGTCGTGGGATGCTTTATCTAAAGCTCATTCAATGAGGTTTAAAGCATCCCCACAGCCATTTTAAAATGGGGGGGGGGGGTTAACACATGTGACAGCGAGGTGTCAATGGAGCGTTCTAATTAGGATGTGAACGAGCAAGTGTATAGGGGTCTCTGGTGCACTGGAGGAGTGGGAAGTTTAGTCTAGAGAAGCAACAAAATGCTTATTGCTTGGTGTAAAAAAAAAATTTATTAAGCTAAAGGGAAAGCTCAGTCATATGTCTCTCTGAAGTGTTAGGCTCATCTACCCCATGGGACCGCTGCTGCTCCCGCTTTCAACAAGACAGAAGAACTCCCTGATGGGCCTGGAGCTCTTTTGGGAGTTTTCCTGCCAGTGACACATGCTGGCCTTCTACTGACAGGAGTTACATCCACACAGGAGATTTGGCCAGCAAGGCTGCATCATCTTTATGATCTCTTCAGAACCCTGGCCAGCACAGGAGAACTTGCTTATGAAAACTAAGCCTTAAGACAAAAGTTTCACCAGGATCAATGAGAAATTAAATGGGTGCGATTCAGAACTAAAACCACTTGGCAAAACAAAAGGGAAGGGGAACATTAATAAACATGCATGGTCCTTGGCACCATTACTTATTTGTTACCATATCTTGCATTGCTGTAATACTGATTAGTATGAAAAAAACCCATCCTCCCTCTCCGAAGCTACGTTGCAAAACATCCTGAAAGCAGGGGAGTTTGCAGAGCTAAGTTTTTTCACATTCCCGAAGTGCAGGCTTTAAGAACGCCAAAAATCAACCTTGCACCTGCTGCAGCCCCTCAGCACGGGCGAGGGGAGACCAAAGGGGAGTCCCCCACTGCAACAGCTGGGGGCAGCTTGCCTCGGGATTCCCCCTGCCCCAGTAAACCAGACACTTCACGCATACACTGTAGCTTGGCTTGACATGACTACGACCCCCCACCCCCGCACCGACACGTCCCTGTCGCAGCCTGACTAGAGGGAGAAGGGAAGGCGCGCTTAGAACCATGCACTGCAGCCCCGCCCACCCTCATACGTCATAGACCACCCGTCCGAGGCGCATGCGCCGACCCAACTTCGTTTGCTGGCACTTTACCCCATGGAATGCATCCGGAACACTGCTCTCCTCCCCCTTCCCCCCGCGGCATCTTCTGGGAATTGTAGTCCCGGAGCCACTAGGGGGGAGGACTACATTTCCCGCCAGCCGACTTCCTGCCCCACGGAATGCGATCGTGGGCTTGCGCGGCAGCGGCATTGGGCGGTCTGGCCTGCTCGGTGGCCGCGCGGGGGCCGGGGGCCGAGCGGGGCGGCCCGGGGCCGGACCTGCGGCTGGTGCGGGTGCAGGTGGTGTTCCGGCACGGCGCTCGCACGCCGCTGAAGCCCATCCCCGGCGGGCGGCAGGTGAGAGCCCCCCCACCCGCCCGCCCGCCCGCCCCTCTCCCGACACTGGCGCTGGAACGCCGGCCGCGTTCTAGAACCCCGGGGCAGCGCCTGCAGCCCGCCGCGTTCGGCGCCGGAACGCTCCGCGCGCCGCAGCCCCCGCCTGGCCTGCGGGCCGCTTCCCAGCCCAGCGCCGAGGCGGAGGGCTGCGCGAGAGCTTCTGGTCCAGTTCAGCCTCCCTTGCTGCAGCTGGAGACCGTTGCTGCTGCTCCTGTCGTCTGCTGCCACTGAGAACAGCCCTACTCCATCCTCTTTGACACCCCCAGGGAGTTGCATAGACTCATAGAAAGGGTTGCAAGAGACCTCAGGAGATCATCTAGTCCAACCCCTTGTTACGCCACCCTGGTTGCATAGTCCCAGCTCCTTTCTCAAAGCGAATTAATTACATAACTAAAGGTTGTGAGGAAAGATTAGCCTTGAAATAAGGAACCAGGAATAAGGAGCTTCCTAAAGAAAAGCCCGTGGGCTGCAGCCAACTTTCCTTGGGGCCCCCTGCTACACATTGCATACATTCCACAATTCACTGGTGAATCGCGCAATGAGTTTAGACTGCCACACGTGCAGAGTAACTTGCACAACCAACTGGTGAATCACACGATAAGTTGAGACAAAATAATTGGTATACAATTAACGGGTGAATTGCACAAGAAATTTTCACCAGCCATGCATGTAATGATCGCACCATAATAACAACTGTTGAGCTGTAAAAAGAGCCAAGCAGCTACAAAGTGAATGCTTGAAAATGTGTAACAACTGGAGAGCTAGTTTCTATCTAGTTTTTAATTTGAACGTGTGGCAGGACCCCTACAGACTGGGAATGCTACAGAGAAAGTGTTTACCCAGACACTCCCATCCCCTGCTGCCTGGCAAAGGGAAGAAGCAGGGACCCATTGCTTGAGAGTAGCAGGGTGGTTCACGCATTGCTGATTAAACTGTCTGGCCTTCTGGCTTCAACTTGGATAGCGTTCATTCTTCTGTTTTGAGTGACCTCCAGGACATTTCTTCCCCAACACTTTGTGCCCACCCAGATTGCCATGTTCCTTGAAGGCCACTGCCATGTTTTGTTTTTATTTCTTTCCAGGAAGAAGTTTCTGTGCACTTTGGTCACTTGCCAATAATGCCAGGAAGGATAAAGCATGGACTTTGGATGTAAAAAAAAAAAAAAAAAAAATCAAACAATACTATAGCTTGTGAATGTGGCCAGTTGCCTGACTTTGGGAACCTGTATTTGCAAGGTTCCAAATGCCAGTCCTTTGATATGATGTTGAGATCCTGTCAGAACCTGCCTGTTTTGATGCCAAGTCTTGTGGTTTTTTTATTGTCTCCATAGCTTAGATAATGCATAGAACTGTTGGGAAAAGAAAAAAAATCCTCGTCTGGTTTAGATCTGATGATATCATTGATGTTTGAGAACTGTTTGCATGCTAGTGCATGACTGGTTGAATGTGAATCTAGATATGGTTCTGAACGTGATCTCAAATGTCCCCAAACTCAAGCCTACAGAATATGGTAAGGCAAAGGCTTCAAACATATGAAGTTAAAAGTACAGTAAAACCTTGCTCATTTGGTCTGACACCAGGAAGTCCCTTTAAAAAAGCATTTAATTATTTTCATTAGTGAAGAGAATGCATCTACTTCATTACAATGTCCTCTCTTCATTTATTGAGTTAAAATTGAACTTACATACCATAGTATGCCAGTAAACATACTTCCCTGTAGTGCCTAAAATGATGGAGTAGGATTGGAGTGGTGGTATAGCCATGATGACCCAGGAAATGTGTGAGAAGGAAGGTTTTTTTCATGCTGTCTTCTTGAACCAGCTGTGTAGGTGGGAGAGATATTAGACAAGCCTTTGGGTATAAAGTGGCCTTCATCAGGCACTTTCTGCCCAAAAGCTTGTCTAAAATTACAAAGTCTTGGTAAAGTGAAGCTTTACTGTGGGAGTCAGCTCTTCAGTCCTTGCTGAAAAGAAAGGTTCATACATTTATTCAGAAATGTGGGAGTCAGGAAATTGCAACTGAGCAAGGCTTTAAGATCATAATTTAAAATGGAGCTAGTATCGAGTATCCAAACACGTTCTTGGACACATTGTGTTGCGTGGGTGCATATAGCCAAACGCAGAGCTGGATCATTTGCTGTTGTGTAACTTACTAAAATATTTACTGCTTTCTAATAGCATACAATCACTTTTACATGTTTGGAAACTGTTACAAAACAGTGTTTAGTGTTTAGCACAAACAAATTTGTCTTTGTCACCCTTCACTCAAAAATGTTGTTGCATGTGCAGAAATTCAGCTACAATGCTGCATTATTCTAAGGGTTGTATAATTGCATGTCATTATGTAAAAGATCTTTTTAAGTTCAGAAAAATGCTTTTAGTCGCAGTGTTTGCCAAATACTGGTAGAATCAGATTTTCTTATTTTCTTACAAAATTGCAATCAGGATGCACACAAGCGCTCTTTCCTGCCCAGGGCAGGGGGTCAGACTCGATGATCTACAAAGGTCCCTTCCGACCCTAAAGATCTATTAAATCTATTAATGCACTGTCAATACACAGCTATTGGCATTGTTTTGTTTGTTTTTTATAGTGGTTGGACAAATATAGGGCTTGAAGTGAATAAAGGACCAAGTAAAGGGTTGGGACTTAAGTTTTAAAAGGCTTTTTTTCCTCGATCTATCTGGAAGCCAGTTTTTTATTGGCTGTGTCACTAGAGAACTTTTCAATAGGACAGTAAGGGTAAGAATGGGAGTTAGCAATAACAGCTGGATGGATCCAGCTCCCTGCCCTCCTCCCCCTCCCTTTCAATGTTGTACTGAATAAAACAGAAAATGCTGTTGTACTTGTGAGTAATTGGTCTGTGGGGATCCTTCAGACTGCAAAGTGTGCGTGCTTCCTTTGGAGTAGTTGGAAAATGCATGGCAGCAGCAGTCAAGACCACCTCTCAAGTTCCCCACCAATACAGACACAAAATAGGGGTGTATTTGACACTTAAGCAAGTGCTGTCTAAGGCAAACAGATCTGTTCCAAAGCAGGCTGCTCCAACTGAGCCATCCCCCTGACTTGAGCATCACTGCAATTCACCATGTCCTTTATGGACTCCAGCTGAGGTTCTCAGTTCCAGGGCAGTAGCTCTATCCTTTAGCTAAAGAAGTTTGATTTGGTATGAGTCATAGTAGCAATTATCTCCTAATGCTGCTTCTGCTGTGAGATGGGGCATGGCCAGTGTCTCAATACAGGCCTTTGTTCTGGACTGAGAAGTCTTAGTGCTGTATGTTTCCAGAGGCCATGTTCTGTGGTGGGAGATCGTGGAGTCCTGTTGTCTCCTGTTTGTTCCTGTCATAAGCAGACTGCACACTGTGTTCCCATGTGCTTCTCTTGGTCTGATGCAATTCACTTTCCATTTCTCTTGCTTTTTGCTATAGGTGGAATGGCATCCTACCCTGTTGGAAGTCCCTGCTCAAACTCAGTTTGATTATACAGTAACTGACCTCAATGGTGGCCCAAGACCCCATTCCCATTTTGAAGATCAATATAAAAAAACTGTGCTGAAGGTGAGGGACTCTTTCCTGTTATCTAGACGTTCCCTTGCAACTTGCTTATTTCCACATCTTGAATACAACCCCACCATTTCTCTCCCCAGGGTGGTGTGATTGCAGGGCAGCTGACGAGGGTTGGGATGCAGCAGATGTTTGCACTGGGGGAGAGGCTAAGGAGAAGCTACGTAGAGGAACTCAACTTCCTGTCCTCAGCATACAAGCCTTCCGAGGTGTTGTGAGTCTCTGACGTTTTTGTTCCAAGTCCTCAGCTACCCCTGCTCTTCCTTATTGAAGGAAGGCCTCAGTCCTGCATGGGCTTCTCCTGCCTGCATGTAGCAGATTCTTTACAGGGAGCTATGGCTGACCCTTCCCACCTGTACTATCTGGCTTGTACAATTTGGTATGAAGAGTCACTAGTGATTTCAACCATTAAAGTCCCCAGCAATGTCATTGATGACAGTGGGCACTAGAAGCAACTATTTCATGGTGGGGTTCTGCAGATTCCATTCCATGGATACAGCCTGAGAACATAACACAAGTGCCATGTTGTGTCCTACTACAGGTCCAGGTAGCCCAGTACCTCGTATCTCCCAGTAGCAGAATGGATGCTAAGGGAAAAGAGTATATAAGGAGGACCACACTGATTGTCCCTTTCTTTTCATCCCTTAGAGCTTGCAGTACTTAGAGGTCTAGGAAATTTTAAGTAGAAGGTTGCCACCCTCCTTACAGGAAGGAGATGCATGCCATTTCACCAGTTGTCTTCTCTTTTTTAGTGTCCGTTCCACCAATATAATTCGGAATCTGGAGTCCACGCGCTGTCTGCTGGCTGGGCTGTTCCAACAGCAGAGAGAAGGTGAGAGGGAGGATTGTATCTGATTTGCTTCCCATTCTCATGCTCCATAGGCCCTGGACACTGTCTTGTCTCACACCTCATCATGTTCTAGGCTTGTTGTTCCTCCACCACTTCTGCTGCCTATTGATCCCATCTCAGGTGTCTTCTGACTGCTGCCTTTTCTGTCTGTTTGCCTTTTGCACCATCTCCTCAGCTTTGTTCAGGTGTGCAGGCTTTGTCTCTTGCCACCAGTGCTGCAAACTCAATGTGAATGAGGAGCAGCATCAGAAACAGATGATGAAAAACAGGAAAAGTGGCAGGTCAAAAGCAGACCCCACCCTGTTGTGCCAATCACACAGTGTACTCACTATCATGAGCACTAATTCGTTCCCCAAGAGAGCATCTCCTTTCTGCTTTCAGAGCATTTTGCTCCAGAGAATGACCGCAAAAGTGACTCTGCAGTTCATCGCTCCAGAAGGAATGCAGGAAGGGGCAGATGCTAAAGCAAGCAAGCAACAGCCATAGGAAATTCAGGCAGTAGGACTGACCCCAGATTTCAAGAACAAGAAAACTCCCTGGGGTAGGGATTATCATGTACTAAGTGTATGGGGCTTAACATGATGGATTTTGCCTATAGATGATGCCACAAAACTGACAAAAAACAAAACCTGGCATAGCTGGGTATGAGGACAGTGATTCTGGCACCAAAGAAGTGCCTCCAGTTGCCTTCCATAAGGATTATAGGACTGGGTCGCAGGGCCATGACAGTAACTAAAATAGTACAAGCCATACCTCATGCTGTGCGTGGGATTATAAAAGCTTCTTTTTGTTTGATTCTACAGGACCCATCACAATTGTCACAGATGAAGCAAACACCGAAATCCTATACCCCAATTATCAGAATTGCCAACGCCTGAAACACTTGAGCAGGTGAATTGCCATTCACACCTTCCCCTTTGATGTCACTATAGTGTCATAGCCTGGTAATACTTTAAAGTATCATGTTTTCATTCACTGAACTCTTCCTAGAGCAGCGGTGTACTCTGGATAGAATTAGATGCGATGTCAAAAGTAACGTGACATTGCTCAAAAAATACCACTTGACAGCATGAAGAACATCTGAGCATTTCTTGAAATATTAGTTTAATCCAGAACAGTCACATATGCACTACTTGTAAAGTTACTGCATTTCTTATGCCATGTAGTGATGCAAGTTTGTCTTAATTATGCCATTCAATACCTAACATGCTTGGATTTCTTTTATATTTGCCCTTCCTTGTTTTGTAATCATTACAACATCCCTTTCATATTTATACCTTTAATTAATAAATACTCAGCCTCAAAATTACCAAATTAAATAAAAATCTATTTCTCTAAAACAAAATCTGGGTTGGAAGAACATTAAGGTGGCAAAGTTCAAGCACTCAACTTAGTAAAGGGTAGAACTGATATCACCTCCACTGTCTCATTCCGTCTCTGGCATGTGGGCTGAGATGTGTGTTGGAGTGCACATCGCAGCCCTGTAGAAGTGATCAGAAGTCACATGCACAGACAGAATTCTTACTGTGGCTCCCCTCAATAATCTAGGATATAGAAAGGATGTAGAAAAGAAGAGTTTGGTGGCTGAATGAGGCAAACTATGATGCCACGTGCACATCATCACTGACATTTACAGCATTAACAACCAAATGCCCAACAAATTCTATCTGCACGTGCAAATAGCAATTTCATGAGGTAGAGGGATATAGCTGAGTTGGTGAACACTCCTTCCCTAACTCCAAGGCTACCCCCCCTGACAAAAATTTAGACACCTGAGATTTGAAGCCAGAACTAGCACTGTTCAAGAGGGTGAGAGTGGGGAAGTTTCTGTTTGCATGTATTTAACATTCCTCCTGAGGCAGAGGCTAGCATGGAAATGTTCAGCCCAAGTGGTTGACATTTAACAGAGTTAAAAGCAATTGAAAAGAGGGTCCTACGATAGAAAATGGTATCACTGTGCATTTCTTTGATAGCACAAAAATGTAGAATCGGTTCAAAACATCTGTTCTTTCCTTGTGAAGCAAGTTGCATTCCTTGAAAGCACAAGTGGGCTGAGGTCCCATACAACAGCCTATTCACAGATGTGGAATTGCTGCTTAGGGTATCCTGCTTTGAGTGAGACATGAGTGTTTCAAAAGATTACTTCTTTTCAATAAGCCTCCCCACACTTCAAATTCTGATGACACAGCCAGACTTGGCATCAGAACAGACGCTTAGAATCTGTTGCTTCTCACAGTGGAGCTCCAAACACTGAGATACCCTCCAGCACTGGGGAGGTTCCACTGTCTCCATCCTCCCACTGCTGGGGGGACAATCCCCAGTGGAAGTGTGGGCAGATTCTCCTCTTGTGCTTGCCAGGGTGTCTAAGAACCTATGTCAAAATCTGCTTTTGTTTTTTGGCTTTGGACAGAGATAAAATGGGCAGTGTCTTGTGGCAGCCAGGCATTTCTGATGATCTGAAGACCATTAAAAAGAAGATGGGTATTGACACTGATAAGCAGGTGGATTTTTTCCTTCTACTTGACAACATCTTTGCTGAACAGGTGAGATGGGGCATACACACAGCTGCAGCCTAATAAGTTATAACAAACTGCCTGCAATATTTCCTCATTGAGGCTCCCAATCCTTCAGGATGACCTATGCAGACAGTTCCCTGGGCTAGAGCAAAACTCCACTGAAGTCAGTGGCATTTCACAGGCATCTGTCTGTGAATCCCAGTAGGCTAAAGCAAGTTCTTAAGGAAGCAGCAGATTGGAGGAATGTTGTCTGAACAAAGGGCCTGATTCTGTTCAGTGCTGAGGACACTTTCCTTTCCATGGTATCAGTGGAGGCTGGAGGTATCTACTTAAATAATAGACATTTTATTAAATGGCAAGGTCTCCCTCCTGCATTTGGTTTATGAAGCTCAGTTGTTAACTCACAGTTACTCCCACAGTGGTCCTCTCCCAGGGCTCCCTCTACAGGCATAACACAGCTTTGCAGCAATCCAGCCACTGGTCTGAAGCATCCACATGAAGGAGATTTAGCCTTCTGGTTGGGTCCATAGAAATTCCCCCTTTTGAGGGTCAGTAGCAATCCAGAAGGCAAATGAAAGACAAATGAAATCACTCGGCATTTTGGTAGGAATCATTTTCTTCAGAGAAACCTTGTAGGTCAAAACCCCAGCTGGGCTCCAAGGTGAGTGTATGTCAGTAGCTCTAAAGCTACTGACTTAGTAGTCAAGGCCCTTCCTTTCTGTAGGGAGAGGGACAACAGAGGCATCTAAGAAGTTCCTGCCTTCATCCAAACCCCTTTCTCTATCTGGTCTACCACCAGTTGGGTGACACGTCTCCTTTTGAGCTTCTTCTCTCTGACATCTCTTACAGGTGTGGTGAAGTAGAACTGATTGACCCCATTAACCCTGTGGTGACAAGTATAGGGTTTGTGTAAATGCCTTCCCCATCACAATACATATTTGCAAAGTGTTTATATGATCAACAGCTACAGACCCCTTTCCACCCTGCTTCTCTCACGGTGCACATGGTCCAGATCTAGTCCCTTTCCAGCGGTTGCTTTGGTTAACTTGTGTAAGAACAGGTTATGTGGATAACCTTGAGAAGGTCCAGAGGAGGGCTGTAGGTATGGTTATGGGCCTGTAGGTAAGATTCTACAAGGAGAGATTGAGGGACCTGAATCTCTTCAGCCTCAGCAAAAGGAGGCTGAGAGGGGATCTTGCAGCCATCTGCAAATTCATCAGGGAGGGTAGCAAGGAATAGGGGACACACTGTTTACCAGGTCGCCCCTTGGGGTTATTAAGAACAACAGCCATAAACTGACAGAGAGCAGATATAGATTAGACATTAGGAAAAAAAGTCTTTACAGTAAGGGCTGCCAAAATCTGGATTGGGCTTCCAAGGGAGGTGGTGTTCTTCCCTACCTTGGAGATCTTTAAGAGTAGATTAAACAAGCACCTAGCTGAGGTCATCTGACTCCAGCACTTTTTCCTGCCTAAGGGCAGAGTGTCAGACTCAATGATCTACAAAGGTCCCTTCCGACCCTAAAAATCTATTAAATCTATGAACAGTCTTCATCCTAGCCTTCCTCTTGAGTTTGGCAGCCCCTGGTTTTCCTGCAGGACTCCTATTCTCTGTTTCAGTTTCCTCTACCTGGGAGAAGGGGAGGAGCTCAAAGCCTTTTTTGATAATCCTATCATAAATTGACGGATTAGGACCCCCCCCCCCCGCTCCGGCTGTCAACATCTCCATCCCATGGCAATAAAATGAAGTATTTTTGTTTATACCCTCAGGCACAAATGTGTGTCTTCCATTTGTATAAGCACAGCTCTTCTGTCAAATAACCTACAAATGCTAAACTACCAAAGACGAGTAATCGGTCACCAGTATAGGTTCACAAAGGATGTTTCTGGTGCAGAACCAATAAATGCCCAGATTTAGATATGGTGTGCATATATCATCTGTACCTGGTCTCCATAGCTGGCTCCTTACCAGGGCAGACCTAATGGCTGCATGCTGTTTGTTTTACCTTGCCTGTTTTTCCAGGTGCACGACTTGCCCAGCTGCCCTGTGCTGAAGAGCTTCCTGCACATGATCGAGCAGCGATCTATTGACTCTTTCCTTTACATTATGGCATATGCTTCCAGGTGGTATTTTCTACTCCTGCCTCCAGTCTTGGGACAGTCCTGAGTAAAAGGAGCTTGGGGGAAGGTTCCAGCAAGGGAGGCTGAAGCAAATGAGCATGTACCCCTTTTATAGAACATAATTCCAGATGCATCAAATCTAAACCCCAGTAAGCAAATAGCTATCCTGGTGATGCATCATTTGTTACACACAGCAGGCCTGTGATTAGACCATGAATACTAGGGGAAAAATAGAGAGCAACTTCTAGGCTTGCAAAACACGACAAAAGGAAGCCAGTGCTACACATAGCAAATAAAGTTCCTCCTGATGGTGTGTGGAAGTGGCTTTGCTACTGCTTTAGCACCTGTGACAGTGAACTGCAACTCTTCCTTTAAAAGCAGGCTTGGAGTTGCTATGCTTTCCAGTACTGGCGATGCTTTTGCCTTCTATTAGTTCAGTAGCCAGTAATATTTTCCTGGATCATTAATTACACTGTTTTGGGCTTCCCTGCCATCCTCCCTCTAGTTACATAGAAAAGACTGCATGTCAAAACCCAGTGTAACACTTCCCAGATAGTACTTAACAAAGCAAGAACTTTGACCAGATGTTGCTTTATTGAAATCAAAATGGGAGGGGAGGGAAGAATGTTAAGTAAAGATATCATTAGAAAGGTTTGTCAGAGAGCATCCCAATTCCCCCCCTCCCCCCCCCCTTCCACGTCAGTGCACTCATTTGGGAGATGCAGCCTCAAGTACCTGGCCATCCCCCAGGGAGTACTCTAACCCCTAGGTTATTGGCTGTTCTATGATAGGCATCTCTCTTGCTTGTGATATTTCCCTCTCCCAGCCCTCCCCTCCTAACCCCCCCCCCCCCCAAAAAAAAAATCAGGTCTCAGATTTGTCCCAGATAGGAACAAAGAGCAGATCTTGAAACCCCAGTACTTATTGCAAGGTGTGACTGTTCTCTAGCCAGCTTCAGTCATATCCCTTCAGCTGAAATCTGTATATTCAGAAAAGAAATGGGGAAGTGAAATAAAGTATAAATCATCAAGAGTTCTCACTTTTTCTCTTTGCAAGGCCCAAATCTTGAGAGACTTGTCTTCTTGACATCTCTCCTCCCACTCACAATCAGGAATCTTTACACACGCTTTCCTCCAAGATGCACTTGCATAAACATCTTTGGCATCTAAGCAATTGCTTTAATGGAAAGTTAACAGTAGGAATTGTATTTAATGGTTCTTGGTTGCATTTCATATACTTTATCACCTAGTAATAAGAGAACAAGTCCCCAGGTCTCAATAGCAATTGTCTAAACCTGAACAAAATAGGAACTTACTTTCAAATTCTGTCTCTTCTAGGGAAGTTCTTCAAATGGCTGTTGGTCCCCTTCTTTATGCACTCCAAAAAAATATGCTGGAAGCAGTGGCTTCACCATCTTCAGCTACAACAGCCAGGTACAGAACAAAATTGTTTCTCTGTCCACGATGAATTCCAACTGGCTGCCCATGAAGAACTGTTTCAAATAGCAATTGAATGAACAAGTAGGGAAAAGCTAGATGTGGCAGTTAAATGCTAATCCAGCTGTTAGCCAAAGGTAAATGAGTGATACCTAGAGATCTCTGGAGAAATAAATGTAGCTAACATTTACTTTAGCATTTTTCTCCCCATCAGAAAGTTCATTCTCTATGCTTCTCATGATGTTACCCTCATCCCTCTCTTGATGGCACTGGGAATCTTCGATCACAAATGGCCCCCGTATGCCTCAGATGTGACAATAGAACTGTATCAGCACCAGCATTCCAAAGAGTGGTTTGTACGCCTGTCTTACTGCGGACAGGTAAAGGACCTTTTTGGCATCTCTCTAATGCAAGCACTAGATATTGGGCCTCCCTCTCAGATTTGCCTAGATATGCAGCCCACTAGGCTGTGGAGCGAGTTTGGCTTGGTAGCATGGACACAGGACAGGTAGTCAGGCTCTTGATCCTCTTCCTGACTAGCCCAGTTCTGTGCAGACTTTGGATAAGGGTCTTTGGTTTCAGCTTTTCCAATTTTCCCTTAGGCCAGTTGCTTGTTTAGTTCATGGGGGGAGGAAGATTTTCAAAGTGCTTTAGGATTATCCACCAGGAGCTTTGGCCAAGCAAACGTTGCTTTAAAAACATAAATAAATAGAAGAGCAGACATACAAATGGTCTCTTTGCAGGAGCAAGTAGTGAAAGGATGCAAGACAGGTCTGTGTCCACTGGAAGAATTTCTAAACGCTGTCTCACACTACATCCTGAGTCCAGAGGAGTACAGTACCCTTTGTTCCCAGATGGAGAAGAAACAGCAGACTGTCTCATAATGAGCATTTTAGATTAAATTCAGTGTATTGCCTAAACTTTTTGTTCTTGAATTCTTTCACCTCTCCAATCGAAAAAGTCCCTCTGGCGACGATTAGACCAATTTATATCAGTCACAGGATTCTACAGGTATGCATCGCTGGTAACAACAGTATCGGAAGACACAAGACGTAGCGGAGTTAACAGAATCTCTCTAAATTTCTGTGTTAAGTACTGCCTCTCAAAGTAGGAGCTGGACATAAAAGCACAGGGAAGGAGGCTGAGGATCACTGAAAAACCAAAGCTTTACGCTGACTTGCAGCTGTAACGATAACAACAGAAAAATGCAGCTCCATCACCCCTAACAGCAGTGATAGAAGCATATCTCAACAGCCAGCCTACTGTCAGAGAAGCTTCTCCACTGTACCTTGGTGGTGATTCCAAAGAGCGCCACGTTAGCTACTGTTCCCTTCCACACCAGTGAAGTTGCTCTGCATAGAGAAGCCCACCCCACAGGTACACACATGCTGCTTGGAACTTGTGCATAGACCTCACCCTGTTCTAAGGGGATAGACGCTCCCACTTTCTTTTGCCCTGTCACGGTAGATCTGGAAATTCTTCTGCTTTGAGTATGCAAATAAACAGAGGGAACCAAGAACAAATATTGGAGCAGATCATCACAGCACAAAGCACACCAGAACCACTGGCCAAGTTTCTAGGTGAACTCTTCAGCTTCAAACAATAGTTTGCTGTTTAAGCTTATGAGTCCAGATTTCACAAAGCCAGGCTGGGTCACATCTGGCTTATAGTTAACCAGAGAGCACTAAAGCAGTGTTTTTCAACCTTTTTCATTTGTGAACCCCTAAAAAATTTCAAATGAAGATATGGGCCCCTTTGAATCATGTGGGTATTCACATACTTTTAATTGATCCTCGTCATCTTTCACAGACCCCTTTCACAGACCCCTTAGACAAAGTCTGTGGACCCCCAGGGGTCCGCAGACCACAGGTTGAAAACCACTGCTCTACAGCATACCAAGTGTTCCTGAAAGTGCTGTTGGTTTAGGTGGCAACACTTTTCTCTGCTGTAGTAAATAGTAAGGAGCACTATATTTCCAGAGGTGCTACTCTCAACTTAATGTGCAAGTCATAAGTCCTGATTGCTTTTGGCTGCCCATGTTTCCATGGTACCGTGTGATGCCCTGAATTGCTTTAGGAGGAAAGGGCTGCTTGGGGTCTGTCTACGTAAATAGCTCTGCAGTTTGCTGTGTACTGCAATCCTTTTCCAGATTGCCGGGCTGCTGCTATAATTCATGCAGTGCCAGGTACATATAAACTGAAAGTGCTCTTAATTAGAAGTGTGGGCTGCATTTGCCTCTCCCCTTTCTTTAGACAACCCCCATGTACCACTGTTACATATTGACAAAATGCATAATGGAAGGCATAATTTGCATGCTTAAATACAGAGTCTAAAGTTCACTGCATGCAATAACAGTCAGAAAAACCAAAAGCAAACAAAAAAATCATCATTCTCCATCAAGTTCTTTAAGCATCCTGAAAATAAGTGTCACTGCAGGTGTCACCTGAGCAGCTTGGGTAGGACATGGCACAGGTGCTCAGGGAAGAGCAATGGAAGCAATTAAAATGTAAAAAATGCCTTATTTATGAAGAGATTGGAAAGATCTGGCTTGCTTAGAAAGGAGAGGTAAGGGTCATCATCACAGGTGGTCTGGTGCAATGATTAATGGTATGCCTAAGGTAAAACAGGAATTATTTTTCTCATACTACAAGAACAGAACAGCATCCAGTGAAAGGGAACAGCAGCAAGAATTAAAACACTCTGCAACTAAGTAGTGTGGCACAGATACCCCAAGCTCCAATCTGCTCAGAAGAAGCTGCTCTCACATTTTAGTCATTACCAGTGACTAGCAGCAATAGTTCCTACTACACAACTTGGAGGCAATGTGGTGAGAGCACATTAAAGTTCAAATACACTGTGGGCTGGGGTCATTTTTCAGGAGCTATTAAGAGTAATCTTGTGTGTACATGGTTTCTGGCACACTAGGACACCGATTCTGACATCCAGACACTTCTGCAATGGAAAAAAATATATAACTCCTTTTTCTGAGGGCAGATCAGTGTCATTTAAAAACACTGACCACCACCTATCCTGGAGAAAGTCATTAAGACTTGATGATAATGGTAAGTTTTACATGAGGGAACTTGAGCTGCTAACTGATGTTAGTCAATCCAGGCTTTGAGAACAGATGTTGTAGCTGAAACAGCCAAAGTTTAGACATGTTCCCAGCTCTTGCAGGGAGAATTCCTGTTCTCTAGAATCTTGAGAAAGAGTTGATGGCCATAGAGGTGCATCATGTTCTTATAAGCAGCTCAGCCAGTTCACATTTCAGCTATTTCACATTTCCCTTACATAACACTTACCATTCCCAACAAAACAGCTGACATAAGAACATGATGCACCTCTTTCTCAAGGTTCTAAACTGAGAACGAGGATTCTCTGCAAGAGCATGGAGCATGTCTAAACGTGGCCATTTCAGCTACACAAAACATCCATTCTCAAAGTCTGGGTTGACTAACATGTATTAGCAGTGAAAGTTCAACCTCAGGCTCCCTGATAAGCTGAAACTTGAGCTGCTAAACCCTGAAAACCCAAGTTAGTCTTCACTGCTATTTTAAACCCAAGTTAGTTGCGCTAGCCAGCACAACAGCTTAACATAACCTGTTTATTTGAAGTATAGCTATACCCCTACAGACTATGCAATGGACATCCTAGTATAAACAAAAAGCAACTAATGCAACTGAATCCCATGCAATTAGCTCAGCAGCTTCTGCTACACTGTTTTCCTTTCATGAGATACAAATTTTATTTAAGATGTCCAGTCCACCTCCCCCTGAAAGTGGCATCAGGTTTTTAAATAAACATCTTCCAATCTTAAGGAGAAACAATTCTGGGAAGTAAAGTTCTGATGTCAGTTTAAATCTTGAACAATATAGTAAAAAACACTAAGAGTTGCTTCTCACCAAGAACTGGTTCTTACACCAAGCCACTGCTGGTGAACCTGGCCTACAAAGTGGTGCTCAAATGTTGGCCATTGGAAGAGTAAGTGGCTGGTGAATCGGTTGCATTTGGCAGGAGCCCTGCCATAGAAAGTATTAGTAGATCTTTTTTAAAGACACTCCAGCTGTTTAACATGCAGTGAGCTACACAAGGTGATGAACTGTCACATTTCTTAACACTACAGTTAGTTACACAAATACTTCGAAATTATCTAAACTGGACGGCTTGAAACCTGTGGGATCTTCTCAAGTAAAACTTCCTTATTGGGAAGAGAATGAAGAGAATAGACAGTTAGCCATGAAAGATGGGTGGGGTGGAAGTTGGGGGTTTTTTATTTGAATAGTAGCTGCTATTGAATTGATGGAGTAGATCACAGTATGCTACTAAGCCAGAGATGTATCCAGCTTTAACCATCATTGTTCCAGGAATACCAAACAAGTTCAGAGCAGTAGGATATAGTGTAATTAATTGTTTGCTGGTATTACATGGCAAGGAACATTTAGGTTGGACTTGAAGGTATTAAAAATTGTGGAGTGTTGTAGAAACTAGAAGCCAGGCATGCCTTTTTATCCTGTTAGAAAAAGAGAACAAGCCCAATCTTGATAAAATTAACACAAGCAGCACCAATAAATGAAGTTGTTTACAGCATATTTGGGGTATGTAGTCCTGAGTGCCTGAGCAGTTCACAACAGATGCTAAACCAAAGAGGTCTAGTTTTTCTATCAAATTAGAAGCACAGATGTGGGTATCTAAATTCATGCCCAACCATGAGGCTCACACACAGATGCTTCTCAGGCAGTGACCCATCTCACTACCTTTCAAGATCCCACACAAAATCAGATCCCAGAAGTCTGAGAAATGTGGCAAGTCTTCTTCTGAAATGTCAGTCTTTAAAGGTGTCATCCTGTCCTGCCTTTTCTCTGAAAAGTTACTTACTGAATACTATTAGAAGCCCATCATTAAACTAGCAAAACTAGCTAGTTAGTTAATCAATCCTCATTTGCACTGCTTTTGAATTCTATAGCATGACCCATGACCCCAGGGTCTTGTTTTGGCATCTGGTAAGAACTGCTGATTCACTTTACAGATGAAGTGTTCTTGATGCCGAAGTGTACCACTTCCGACAGATTCCAAGAATTTCAACTTTCTGATTTTGCACAAGTTACCTTTAGTTTCCAATGCACCATCTGCTGGCTTCCATTTGTGTCTTTTTACATTTGAGCTGCAGCACAGCCATTTGGCATGGGAACATATGAACGCCAGAATGACTTTTCCCATTTCACTAGAGAGGAAGAGCAGCCAAGCTACTTCATTCTTTCAAACAAACAACACAGGAGGGGGATTTGAAAAATTTTTTTTTTTAAATGGGACTGAATACAAAAACTAAAAGTGGGTCCCTCTTTACCATCTTCAACTGCACCTTAATAACCAGAGCTGAGTCAGGGGGACCACTGATTACGAGGTGGAGAGAACAGAACCAGATGTACAGATCCCAAAGCAAACATGCAAGGCTGGCATCAAGAAAATCCCTTCATTTGTAAAGTGAACCTAGAATGGAACCATTGAGAGAAACAAGAAAGCCCAGTCTGCATTCCAAAGATCTTTTCTCTCACTTGAGCATAGGAGTCCAATTTTGCAAAGGGGAATAACTCTTCCAAAGGCAGAGGATTTTCCCCAATGTAAAAAAACTTATGTTAGTAAGATGACAACCAGGTCCTGAAATTTTGCAGTTTTGAAACCTGTATTTTTTTTAACCCTCAATATGCAAATCTTTAATACATGCAGATTTTCTCCAGTTCTGTCACCCCTTTCTGACTATTCTTCAACTACTACGAACCCCACCAAGGTCAGCTTTGAAGCTGTGTATTCTCTCTGATCCCCCACCCCAGCTACAGCGGATCACCCTGACTTCTCGAAGGTTCATCTATTCAAGTTGTATCAATGGGGACAGCAGCACTGTGGAAGATTGTAAACAAACTCCAGGGTATTTCTAAATGAAACAAAAAGGTTACTTTATTCAACAATATAAAAATAAGATTCAGAAGTCATATTGCAAGAGTGTTAACACTTAAAAAGTTTGCACTATGACACTTTCCATGCAAGTTCCTCAAAGGGATGCTATACAGCCATTTAAAAATGGTACTTTGCATTGTATTAACAAAATTCAAGGTGTCACTGGTAGCTCTCACTTAAACCTTGACAAACCTAAGCTGCAAGCACCCTGCTCTCTCTGCTAGAGGGAGCCATCACAACATATACTATATTTTGTCAACAGAACCATTCCCACCAGAAACAGTTTCAAATTTAGTGACAGCACAAAGGTGAATTTTGAAAGAGCCAATATACTTTCAGGGATGCGTGCATGCAAAGGTACACATGTTCACTTATTCTGTTACATCCACAGTATTAAGTGACTAAAAATCAGTGAACTGCTATGGACAGCAATTTTTTTCCAGCACATTAAGAGTCACTTAACTTTCAAAAAATTTGGTTAACAAGTCAAAAGCCATTTGTCCTCCACAGCAAATTACAAGTTTTGACAAACTAACCCTTAACTACTTATTGAAATAGTTTTGACACAATGGTAGCAGGAAGAAGGAACAAATTAAAACTGTTACTGAACTAGCAATGTTGAAGGAGCAGACACAAAACACCATGTGTTTCAAGCAAGGAGCCACGGAACAATGTTGTATCTTTAAGGTCCTCTGCACAACACATCTCAGTCTCCAGAGCTCTGTGAATGAAGCCAAACTCATAATCGGTATTTTAGTATGTCGTCTTCCCCCCCACCCCACCCATGCATGCAACTGTAAACTGATTGTTGAAATTCTCAGGAGGAGGTTTGACAAAACAGACAGCGGATTAAGGAGCGATCAATGAAACAGCAGCAAGGCAACAATTTACGCAGCAGGGTTGTCTAGATAAAAAATCTGTTCACTGAGGATTTATCTATTACCTTTGTCATTTAAGCTCACTTGTTCCCCCTTTACCTCAGCCTCTAACCCATAAGTCAGAGACCTCAACTCACTCAGGGCCACTCAGCGTGACAAAGAAACCGTGTATTGTGCTTCATTTAGAAAGGTTGGCAGTGAAGACAGAGAGAGAACCTGCCAGTCATGCCTTCATACTGTTGCAACAGATTGGAGATAGCTGCCTTTGATTGCAGCAAGAACCACTGTCCCAGAAGGCCCTCAAATGCTGAAGGAGGCTGTGGACAGCATCTCTAGGATCTGCCCCTTTGAAGGAAGGGCTAAACTCCAAGAAAAACAAGTTCTACTCAGTCCAGGGGGAAGTGTACAGAGGAAGTGACTTGAGAGTCACCTACAAAGCAGCTCCAAAAACTTACAAAAGCAAGTCCCATCTAACCTCAAGCATGATTGCAGTCATAAAGTGGATCAAGCAACGTGATGGCCAGTCACCTGAAGTACACAGGACACTGCTGGATTGGATAAAAAAGACAGTTCATTTTTGTAAGAAACAATATATTTTATTTTTCTGACACCACAGCCCTGGCGAGTGGTTTTGTACCAAATTTAATGGAGGTTACACAGAACGTTTTACGCTGGGGAGGAAAAAAAAATAACCACAAAAAAAATCCTGGATAACTTTTAGTGTCTGTTCCACTCCCACATTAATAAAATCACTTGGGGTTTCTAAGAAAAGGAGAATAGGAAACAGTGAGAGAGACTACTGTAGGATGTAACAGCGTCCAAGTCCAGCCCCTTCCTGAAAGTGGGAAAACTGCCCACAAGGAGAGGCTCTCCTAGATTTACTCCCCAAATAACACAATGTATTGCAGCTGCCATAGGAGGAGACAGACGGGGACGGAGAGAGAAGCCTATTTAATAAGGAGTGGGAGGGAGAGACAGAAGGTGCTGGACAGCACTCCATAATTTGAAAAATATGTCCTTAACTTATTATTTATTTCTCTTAAAAGATTCCCCTCACTGAACTTAAGTTCCTTTTTGTGCTTTTCATTAATACTCTGCTCTGAGGTCGTAGTTTGGTTTTCTATACATTGGAGTTGAAGGAAAATAGTCCGAAGTTCTGAAGATGGATTCTCCACCTAAAGTAAACAGCCTAGAATCCCATTCTCCTCTCACCCCAAAGACTAAAGTCTCTGCTAAAATCCCTTTTACAATATAGTACAGTACACAAAAAAACCCCAAAAAAATAACCAAGAGTCCTGGGAGAAGCCAGTCCGAAGGACGTAAACATACAGAGAATGGTGCAACTTGTGACAAATGGCAATTCTCAAAATACAGCTACAGATTCTCAAAGCAGGTGCCATCACGGGATACCCAAGTCCACAAAAATAATTTTTAAAAAATAAATCTTAAAAAAAAAACAACCTGTTAAAATGAATATTTTTTTTCAGGTAATTCCATACATTCGAAATTTCCCAAAGTGTCCTCTGGTCTCTTTTCACCTATTGCATGGCCAAACTGTACTCCTGAAGCTCCCAAGAAAGCCCTCAGGATGTGGAATCTCATCTTGACAAGGATGTGAACATCCAGTCTTAGGGTAGCAGCTTAAAACATCATGTTCCCTGGATTTCCAGGGCCTTGGCTAAATCCTCCCATTCCAACATCAGCAGCCATACCTCGGGGTCTCATCTGGGGGGGAATCATGATGTTCTGTTGGGGTCCCATCATGCCCTGCATTGACATCATCATGCCAGGTGAGCCTACAGGGCCTGGATGACTATATAACCCAGCAGGGGCTCGGTCCTTGCCTGGAATCATGCCCACTGCAGCCACTGGATTACTCATGAGTGTGGGCTGGCCAGGCATCGCCGTTTGTGCTGGTGACATCATCCGATGATGAGGTCCCATCATCCCTTGCTGTAGAAAGGCAGGCGGTCTCATTGGGTTATGGCCTGGCATGGACGGAGCTGTTCCAAGGGGGATGTCAGAAGTTCCCACTGGCCCTGGACCTCCCATGCCAGGTAACGTTAGTCCCATTCTTGGAGTCTGCTCTCCTATCATTCCCTGCATGTGTGAGAATCCAGGCCCGGGGCCCTGAGGCTGCTTGCGACCTGGACCTTCCCCGCGAGGGAAATACTGCAGCGTCTGGCTAGGCTTCTCTGATGGAATAATCCGGGACAGGTCAAATTCTGGTATTCCAGTGGCTCCAGGGCGGATCACCTCCTGCAGCTCTGGATCAGTGAAAACCGAAGGCATGTTGTTTCCAAGAACCGTGAAGGAGTCTGGACCACCAGGGCCTCCTGTCTTGCAAAGTGCTGGATCTGTTGAACTTTGGGGCAGGTTGGTGGGACGCCCAAGAGGTCCTTCTCCGTGGAAGCCCATTCCAGTTGGGAAGTTGCCTTGCCCTCCACTAGGGCCATTGTGTGGGAATGGCACCTGCTGTGGAGGGGACTGTACTGGAGGAAACCCCTGCGGGAAGCCCAGGCGTCCTTGAGGTACCATTGGAGGATCTTGGGAACTGTGCCCCATCATCGGATTGTGTGACATCAAGCCAGGTCCCACAGGGACCCCATGAGGAGGTATACTGGGTCCCATTGCATTTGGAGAGGGCATCTGGTTATTATGGGAAAGAGGTTGGGTCATTCCCATTGGGCTAAGGGTTGGCATCGGACCCACTGAGTTCGGACCTGAAATTCGAGGATTCTGAGAGTTAATGCCCATTCCTAAAGGAAAAACACACAAAACAAGAGGAAAAAACAAACATTTAGAGCCAAGATAGTAAATAAAGATACAAGAACTTTCTGTAATATTCCTAGTCACAGTTTAAACAAACAAACAAACAAACAAACAACGCAAAAAAACACAGGGCTAGAGAAAATACCAGAATAGCAACATTGCTAAATGCAAATTTATTTAACTTAAAAATACAGAATGGCCATAAGAATCACTAAGTCTCCCCTCACACACACAGCACCCCATCATTTTGATAGAACCCTGCTCTCAAAGTAGAATCTAAATCCAATTTATTCCTTCAGTTTTGTCAAAGCTGCCAATAAAGGGTCAATCGGTGACAAATGGGTGTAATACGTTTGTCAACATACACAGGTATTTGTCCACTGAAAGTTGACCGAACATCCCTTTCCAGACATACAAGATAGACAGTTGTCTTACCATAATTAAAGCTAACTGAATAATATTGGTCATGTGTATTATTACTGTTTATTATGAGTAGATCATACATGCTTAAAGTTGTCATCAAATATCTATTCAACTGGTCAATTCTTCCTTAGATACTTCATCACCTCTAATCATTGTTTTCCCAGGCTGATGGTGAACCAGTGACAAACAGGTGAACTCTCCATATATCCACTACCAGTTCATTACCTTGTCCTGGGATATTCAGTCAGCATCTTTTTCAATTTAGCTTGCTGGGTGCTTTTTAAATTTAAAAAAACCCCACTTTAACATTATACCTGAGTGTATTCTTGACCAGTAAGCGGCAAGATCACAACTATAAATACATTCATCCATTATACAACAAGTCTACAACCCCAGGGGACAAAAAGTTCCTCCCCTTCTTCCCTAATCCCTGTGCAAGGAACAGAATAGCTTTCCCTTGCTCTGGCAGTCCAGACAGTCACCACACTGCATTCCTTGTGCAAGAAGGTGCATGTCCTTGGGAACCACTCCAACCTTTTCTTCTCTAATAGCAGCTGTATACGGAAAACAGAGGAAGAGGAAGAATAGATGGTCCTGTGTCTATGGAAATTGATGGAACTTCTTTAATACAGGGTAAAGCCAGCAGAACAGTCTTTTCCCAGCTAGCATACTGTAGGTACGTCAACACATTCATTAAATGCAGTGCCTACTGCACATTAAATTTAGTACTTGCAGAAGGAAATACTAAATAAATGCGCAGTAGGCTTCCCTACATTACATTAACACAATCGAATACCTTTTCCGTGACAGTTAATGTGCAATAGACTAATACTGCTGCACATTAGCATAATAGCACAGTTTTTGATGTGATGCTGTAAAGCGCAGACAATCAGTCTATTGCATATTAAGTGTCTCATGCAGGCACGCCCTGGATGTCTAATCCCAGAAACTTCTTCACACCAGCTGTCCTCATTAAACATAGGTACTCCCACTGATTTAAGTACCTACCTCACCACAGAAAAGGTTTATAGACACTGTTGGAATATATTATGCAAAGAAAAAAAATCTGGTTGCGAGAAGAGAATTCCAGTAACTCGTCTGTGAATTTACTCTTCCTCCTCAAAAACATTTCATGGTGACACTCTTCAAAGCAACCTGTATTAATTGTCCTTCCCACCTGGTGCAGCTTCTAAGAACGCTCCCCTATGCTACCTGACAGCATCTGCTTATGCTGCTTACCTGGTACATTGTTCATCGATGGCAAGTTTGGGGAACGTGCTGGAGGGGAGTCATCATCTGAGCTGGCCACAGTCTTGATGGCATCGTGGTAAAGTGGCGTAGAGCTGGGCATGGCAAACTTGGACATCCTGGACATCATGATAGAGAGGGGATTCTGGGAGAGGGTGGGTTCAGGAGGCATTGTATAGGGGCTGCTAGAGGGAAGATTTCCAGGGAGTGTCACAGGAGCAGACTGGCTGACAGTGGAAGGAGGTGGACCACCTGAAAAACAAACAAACAAAACAGATCTAGTCATTTTTCTTTGGAATAATTTGTTTGCTGCTTTGTTTTTTTAATTCCTCTCCTGGACTCTCATTAAGTACAATAAACCCAATGGCTTTCAAGAAAGGTACCAGTATGGTCAGATCTAATCTGAAATTCGCACTGATTCTCATCTAGGAGATCTCTCCAAGGATGGTGCCTTGCACACACTACAAGAAAAAAATCCAGAAGTTAACTAGTTGAAAAATGTTCCCAAATGCCAGCTGCAATTCCTAGTTCAATTCTTTTCCCTTTACTTCAGGATATGCCCCAAGTGTAAGCAAAGACAGCGACCAAGAGACAGAGTTAGTGGTCAGCGCAGCGCAGCCATTCTTGCAGATTTCTGGACAGTCATTAGATGCTAAAAGTAAAAATTTCCTATTTTGATTTAAGCTTCATTCTTTCACATAAAAGCTCATTTCAGTGAGAGTCCCAAGGAGTTTATCTGCGCTTATTAGTTTCATACAATCCCCTCCCTCCGTCAAAAACCAGAAACAATTTTATGCCTTTCTCAACTCCATGTCCCTTCACCAACACACTTCCATCTGCCTGGGTCAGTTTTGAAGCATGAGGGCCTAATTAAAATAAATGTTATGACACATGCAAAATGCACCACAAAACAGAAACAAGGAAAAAACATGCAAAAACATGCACCATCATAGGAAGTCTGCTCTTGGATAAGGTCCCAAGGCACAAAGCATGGACACAGACTAATGCTTGACTCAGCTTCCGTTATCTGAACCGAAAACATGATGCAAACTGAACAGCCAGCCTCAGAAACCACTACCAGCAAACACTCCAGATTCCACCCCGCCACCCCATCCCCATGACGTATATGGCAGACAAACAACTCTGAAAAGGAGGACTAAATGACTTATCTGAAGAAGTCTATGGTTGCCACAGAAGTACTCAATGTGCACATTTCAGAGTCACAAGCACAATCAATTTTCTAAAGCAGGAAATATGCCTGTGGTTCTCTCTCTTGGTGCATTTATCACCCTGAGACGCTAGAGGGCAGCGTAACCAAGCATCATACATACTCCTCTTCCCAACTCCTGCAGTCAGATTTCACAAACCGAAAAGCTCCAGAGGGCTGGTTCTACTGAAAAGCTCTAGAGGGCTGGTTCCACGCTGATGCTGCGACTGCTGCTGCACAGAAACCCTGCACACTAAGGACCTGCTTATCTGGAAGCTTACCAAAGGAATAGACCCAGGTACCAATAAGCTTTGAATATAGAGGAGAGAGATGGGACTGGTGCTGCAGAGAGGCAAGACAGACCACAAATTTAAACACATCTACGGATCTTCTGCTAAAGTTCTTTGAGGTAAGAAAGGTATCCAGGTTGTAGCCATATTGGTCTAGAGGCAAAAGGCATCAGAACTCAGGGTAAAGGTGATACCTTTTATTAGACCAACTAGATTTTTGCAAAGATGTCAGCACTTAGCACAGGAGGGACACCAGCCTGGGATGAGGTCTCCTATATGCTATGCTAATCAGCTGAAGACATACAACAAGGGATGTGGAGCGTCTACCTATCACCTCCTTAGCTATCTACAAAACAAGTCAAAATCTAGTTTCAGGTCAGCAAAACTCCTCCCAGAAGGCTGCGTCAGGGGAACCTAGAAAACCTTTACAATCCTTGTACCTGGAAAGACAGCTCATAGGGTCCACGTGTATTAAAAGGTACTTCTTGCTTCCTCGTTCTCCCAACAAACCCCTTTATTTCAAACTGCTGCTGTGATTTAAAATGGCAACATTTCTCCAGAATGCCACAGTGATTCAGAAACTAGTGGCAGGTTGGCAAAGAGAAACTGCTGAAAGCTCTTCTGTTAAAAATGATCTCTCCTCTCCCCATACCCTACATCTCCCTCACCCTTTCCTCCAGACTGGTAAAAATGCCCAAGCCTCATCTTTAGGACAAGCGCAGCCTAAGTACATTCACAGCATGCAAGTGGAGAGAGAAAGAGGCAACGTACTGCAGTGCTTGCTCGAAGTTCCACTCATGCACCCACCCATTTCATTCTGAGCCTAGAAATAGCCTCCTTCAAGTTGGCAAAGACAATTGCCTAGGCAGAGAAAGCTCATCTCCAACCACCACATACGTGTACATTAGGAAATTTCTGCAAATCCCCCAGTCTCTTTCTTTACACTTCAAGCTGACATCAATATAAACACAAAATCTGCATTTGGATGAAACAAAAAGCACTGACCTGACTCCACATTGCCCAGCATGGCTGGGGACGACATGGTGAGAGATGCTTTGTGGTTTGGGGGGATCCCAGGGCTTTGCAGTGGGGGCTTTGGAGAAGAAGTCCAGCCTGGAGAAGGTGCAGGAAGGGACGGAGACTTGAGGTGGACAGGTGAAGCAGCAGCAGATCCCAGAACGGGGGGAGACTTAATAGAAGCAGCAGCTGCTGCTGCCGTTGGGCCTGCAAGCATTCCCGCCAGCTGGGATGGAGTCTGAGGTGACTTGAGGTTCCCCGAGGGAGAACCCATCATGGGAGACTGAACCTGGCGCATGGTAGGAGACTTTAGAGGGTTGATGCTAGGCGAATGCACCTGACTGGCTGCAGAGATATCCAAGGGCTTGCGTCCTAGGCTGCGTTGAGCTGGGGGAGCTGTGTTGAGGCTATTAGGGTTACTGGTGGGGTTGAGAGGTAGTGGCGGCATGTGGCTGAGCCGGTTGTTAGTCCTTTGGTCAGGCCCCATCTGCTCTCTGAGATTTCGAAGGCCAACTCCTGGGCCCTGAGACATGGGAAGGAAAGGCCTGGGACCCATGCCATACTCCTGTTGGGGATGCTCTCCAAATGGCAAGGGCATCATTTTCTGTTGAGAGGGGAGCATCTCCGAGACACCCGGACGCAGTTTCATCATCTCCTCTGGCCCCACTCCAGCCTCCCTCATCTTCTGAGGTACCATGGGTGGGTTGGAGCCCATGTTAACATTCATATTCATGTCCCCTTTCATGCTGCCAGGGCCCATTCCAAACTCCAGCTCCCTACCAGGGCCCATCTGAGGAGGAATCCCTTTTGGGAAGTCCCCCCTGGAGGGGCTCATAGGCCCTTCAACTGGCATGCGAGGGAAAATGGGGTTATTCCCAGGCTCCATGTGTCTCTGTGCAGGAATCATCCGATTCATCTCCATGCCAGGCCTAATGCCTTCCATGTTCAAGCCAGGAGGAAGGCCCAATTGTTTCTCTGCCAACTGCTGCTGATAGATCTCCTCTGGCAGGCCCTGGGGATTTGGGAATCTCTCCCCTCGGCCAGGGCCACTGAAGACACCCTGGCCTGGAGGAAAGTTTCGGCCATCTGGGATTTTTGGCACATCTTCTGGCCAACTGACTCCTGAAAGCCCAGGCCTGGATGTGGGGTTGGGGACATTGGGGCCTTCCACGTCAGGATTGATCATTCCTGCAAACCCAGGCAGGCGCATCTGGCTTCCAGGCATGTTGGGGTGAGGGGCCATGCCCCTAGGGGGCAGAGAATGAGATATATTCATACCCTCAGCAAAGGGCTCTGGACCTCCAGGTCCCCAGCCCTCCCCAGGGGTTATCTGGTAAGGAGGAGGAGGACCTCGCACCACCCCTCGAGGCCCATGCTGGTGGACCATCATGTCCTGCAGGGAACACTGCTGCACAACCACCTGCTCCTGCTTCCTCCTTTTCTCCTCATAGAACTCCTGCTGCAGCTTCAGCCAAGCCACTTGCTCAGGTGTCATGTGATCCAGGTGGTCTGGTCCAATAGGTCCAGACTGGGAGTTCATGGGCGGTGGCCCCAGGTCATCCGGTGAGAAGGGCATCTCCCTGTGTCCTTGAGGGCCAAATGGAGCCCCGCCATCTGTCCGAGGCCCAGGCCCTTTGCCTAAACTTTGGGACTGAGCCATCATGGCCTGAATTGGCCCTTCAGGTTTCTTCTGGGGACCATCCAGCACCCCTGGATTTTGGGGAGGCCCCCCACTTGGCCCTCCAGTGAATTCCTTCTCATCAGGGAAAAGCATACGCTGTATATCTCTCAGAGTCTGCAGCGAGCGCTCTCGATGTTCTAGCTGCTCTTGAGACAGTCCATCTGGATTCTCACCCAAGCTAGATGGGTCCCCACCAGATACCTGCTGGGTTGGACCTTTGGGATCAGCAGCAGAGCTGTTGCTCCCCTGGGAGACTGGGCTGACTGCTCGATTATTGGGGGTTGAACTCTGCCCAAATCCCTCAGTCTGCAATGGGGTAGAGTTAGCAGGGCTGCCCACTGACATTACTTTGCTTTCTACTCCAGGGCTGTCCTGATCAATGGGGCATGATGAGGGGGCAGTGGATTTGGATGCTGGTGCCAAAGCAGGTGGGGTCGTCTGTATCTTGGCATTCTGGGGAGGATTCTGGTCCTGCGAGGCAGCGGGTTGAGGCTGAGGCTGTGGCTGCGGCAGGGGCTTGGTTTCATTCCGAAGTGCCGTGACTGGGGTGTTCTGAAAGCGAGAGCAGTGCATTTCACTGCAAGAACTGACCATGTGCAAACACAACTGTTCATTTTGCTCAAATATCACCCAAAGATATGAATTATGACATTTACACCCCATTCCTGTACCTGCTGGATGAGTCCAGAGGCAGGAAAATACCAACCCATAATGCTAATGCATCCCCTCCCTCCATCCCCCAAACAAACACAAACAAAAAACCTAGACTACGGATGCCTCAAACCATTCCTCGCCTCCCACCCCGCAAAAGGAAGAACAACATTCTCTCCCATCTAGAACATGCATTTTAAAACATAAATAATCTTTCCCCCAACACATACAATAGTAGCCACACAGTCCTATGAAGAGGCACCTTACCAGGGGGACAGCATTTCTCTCTGCTTTGCTGTTTGAGATGTTTTGGATATGAAAGGATACGATGGTTTCTGCCTGTCCCTTCAACACAGCTTCTGCAGCCCTGCAGACAGACACACACAGGTGAGGCTAAAGACTGATAGCTTTCTTTCTTAAATCCCTTTCACCTTCAGCTACCAGAAAGGATAAAAGAAAACTGCCATGCTAATTTTGAACTTTTTTGTGTAGGGAGGAGAAATAAAAGTAGTAAAGGCTCAGTGTTTATAGTCTTAGTAATTACTATTTTGAGTTCACATTACCAGGTAACTCACTCCTACACCCATCCACTGCAGAGGCCATGAAACAGGCTTCTCTGTCAGCACATGCCAAAAATTAGGTTTGGAGGAAGAAACAATCATCATTTAGCAGATGTTAATGCCCTTCCCCTGACCCCCCGATGTCATATCTGCAAGTGTTTTCTAGCCCCACAGAGAACTTAAAGGAAGAAACATGCTTTGACTTGCATGTGATGGAATAAGCAAGCCACACTCACCAAGGATATTCAACCATTTACTCACTTATTGGCCATCTCTGTAGAAAAGACATAAACCACTTTGGATGGAGTCTTCTGCCCACTAGCTGGCTCTGAAGTGGCAGTCAGGCCATGGGAGGGGGTGGAAGACCTTGGGGCTGAAGCATTTGCAGGAGTCATAGAGTGCGGTGTATGCTGGGAATCCTGGGACTTCACGTGGTCAGCAGAGTTGCAGTCTGGAAGGAAAGAAGAGGTGGTGAAACAGGAAATCTTCAGTTGGGAAGCTGGCAGGAAGCTTGTCGCCCTCCCCAGCTTTGATGCTCAGCTGGCATCATGCCACCATTCTTATGAGTCCATACTCCTCTCCCAGCCAGTACTAACAGACTCTTTGCCTACACCATGCTTCCTCCTGCCTACAATGAGCAGGTCTGCTGGCATGATGTTCATGCTGCTTAGATCTTAGCTGAAGCTCTCAGGTGCTGACTGCCTAACAAATAAGCAGGCAAGCAAATAAAAATTTAAATCCTTCTTAATCTGTGTGGAAACACTTTTATACAAGACCCTTCTTTCTTGCTATTCATGCCACCTGAATGCTAGCCTGCTGTACTGTCAGACTGCCCACACAGCTTCTAGCTCATGCCAGCCAAAAACAAAACCACCTCACACACAAACACATCTGTCTCTTGTCACTTTGTCAAGTCCTCTAGAAGACACACATGCAAATCCTGTAAGGCCCAATATCATGTAGCACTTTGAAAAACTGTGCAGTTTTGAACCAGCTTTCATGTGAGGACTCAAAAGCACTTTACAGACAATTAAATGTCATATCCCTCCCAGAAAGACCAGGGAAACGTTTGTTGTACTCTACATCAGAAGCGCCAAGGTGCAATGAGGCCCAGCCTCACTTAAAGGATCAATGGCAGAAACAAGCCTAGCTCCTGCCACCCAGTATAACTTATCCACCCCCATTCACAAAACTGGCTCATATCCAAGCAGTGTACTGCTTACCACCCTCCCCCTCCACCCAAAACAGAATGGTTCCTGGGAAGCCAACGGACAGAGCAGGATGGAAAGAGGCCAGCAACTTTTATTCATATTTCCCAAATCTCTAAGGAACCAACTTCCCACCTGACCAGGGCTGCACTTCAGTTGAACACAGAACAACTGCAGAAATCCTTCCCTCCCCTACCCACTCCCATCTCAACTTTTAGATGCTGTGGGCTTGGACACAAAAGGTGTGGGCAGTTCTAGCAGTTTAAAATCATGCTAGTTTACATTGGTTCATGATAACCTGCTATAATTGTTTCATCTGCCCATTTCTCTGCTGACGGAAGTGGAGCTAAACCATTGTAAATTTAAACCTGTTTTATTTAACGAACACATGCTCCTAAGCATCAAGTCCCCCCTCCTCCCCCTTTTCAAATGGTATATCATTATGTTCATCCATAGCCACAGACAGGCAGACCTCTCAGGTAGAAAAATGCTTTGCTAATACTTGCTAGGCAACTGATCATCTCATAGGTGGCTCTCATGCCAATGGTTACATGCATGCACCTCCTCTGCCAGACATACCTTTGATTTCAGAATCGTCGTTCGGAGTGCCAGCATCTCTCTGTTCAAAGGAATCTGCTGAAATGCTTCTCTCTCTCTTCCCCTTCCCCTTGGCACCATTTCCAGCCCCATTCTTCAGCCCCATGCTTCCCCCTGGGCCAGGGTGCACTTTGGGGGGGTGACCTCCACTTTTAGGGTCACAGGGAGAGGGCTGGGACTGGCTAGTCGAGCCCCCCTGCTTGCCCTGGTTGGAAAATTTGGAATCCAGCTGGGGGTTGCCAGATGGGGACATCACTGTGGGGGGACGGACCATCACCTCCTGCTTTGATTTGGGGCTACTGAAAAAGAAAAGAAAAGCCGGGGGGGGGGAGAGGGGGCAGAGGAAAGAGAGATCAGACTACAGATTAACATTATCACTAACATGCAATTGGTCCAGCTATCACCCACAAAAATCCTCATCTCTCGCATCAGACAACAGACTCATCCAATTCAGTTGGAAAACAGGATAAAGAGATGCTGTGGCAGTAGCCCTTGCCTCCTTTTACCACACAGCTGCTGCTGAGTAAGAAACGCCTCCATATTTAGTGTTATCCAGCTTCACTTTCTAACATGCCTCGGAAGGGTTATCCAAACCAGGATCTCCCTTCTCAAGGAGCCACAAGAAACAGCAGTGGGCCTGCCAGATCTCAGAAACTGCTCAGTCACATGAGGAACCACCTCTGGGGCTTCTGTCAATAAAGACAACGGTTTCTATGTACACAGAGAAGCTACTCGCACCAAGACCAGCTCAAAGAGTAAACAAACAGGGCACCATAAAGTTCACCATGCTAGAGCCGGACCCAAATGACATAATAGAGCTAGGATCACAGAAGAGAGACACCCACCACAAGGCAGTCCAAGAGAAGGCAACAGAAAGTCAGCATGATTTCAGTGCTTGTCAGGGCAACTTGCCAGGAAAACACAAACCACTGACTATGAAAACTATTAAGCCAGCTACAACCTGCCTTTGAACACGGAAAGAGGAGCAAGCTGTCTCTACAAAAACCCCTGGCAAAATGGGGTGGAGAAAGCTTCATTAGTTTGTCAAGATATTCAGGACAACCTTTTACCCACCTTCTATTCCATTAAACAGACTACATCTTAAAACTATATTTTCTCCTTGGATTTCCTGCATGCACAGTCCTGCCTTCCTCCCAACCCTTTCTTTTGCCAGTGTCACCTCCCCTTCTTCCACAAGGATCTTCTGGGAAGCCAATTTGTCTCTGCAACCAATGCTTCAAAAGGCAGTGACTATAATAGCCTCACAATCCTCACTTCAGTTGCACAGACAGCTGCTTCAGAGGCACTTCACCCAAGTTACTCCCAGCTCTTCCTGACTAGAGGATGCTGTCAAGCAAACTACACTGCATGTCCTGCACAGCACTGGCCTTCAAGGCTTCCCCCTTTCCAAACTAGTAGAGGACAGTGTCTAAGCTGCTGCAAGAGCAGGTGGATATATGCAATTTGGGTAATTTGAATCAGTCCCATGCTGCTCCTAGCAGTAGGTCACTGCAAGCATTGTGCGCAGAAGTGTAAGCACGCAGGTCTTGTGCTATGCAGTTATCTCATTGTGGAACTGAAGGTGAGAAGGAGAACAGGACAGGAAGAAGCAGGATAACCATTTTTGCACAATCATTTGGTCACCTGCTTGTGGTAGAGCATGTGGGGGTTAGAGCAGCATTTTCTCAACCTGTAGGTCACAACCCAAAAGTGGGTCACAAGAGTCACGAGCAGAGGATCATGAACACGAACAAACTTAAACATGGATAAACAAACTTTAAAATGGATTCTCCTTTAAAGGAGAAAATTGTGGGAAACCGTAGCTATTCCCTCACAGGCTGGCAGAGCTCCAACCAGCAAGGGGCTGCTTGGGACCCTGCATGCCCCATACACACACCCCCTACCCCTTACACCCACCCCCTTCCCCACACACTGGGGGGCTCAGGCCTGGGGATGGGGGGGCACTGGGTTGAGACTGGCAGTCCATGTTTACAAATGGGTCCGGGTACAAAAAAGGTTGAGAACCACCAAGGCAGACGACATGTGGTACCCGATTGTGCGGGGTATGGATCTACCTCTGAACAGAGAGGGAAACAGGAAGTACCTCTGAACTTAGAGCTGCTTAATAGGATGAGATTCTGCAGGCAGGGCATAAAATGGGGGGAGAGGCAAACAGTTTGTCTTGCTACAGTCTACAGCAAATGCTGCAGCAGAGCAGTGCCTCTCCCAGCCCCAAGCAGTTGGCTGCGGGTTCTTACCTCTGTGCGTTTCCTGACGGGGAGTTCCTCACTTTGGGGTTACTGGAATGCATTGACAGAAGTCCTGAGCACAGTCACACACACAGATGGGCTCTCGTCAAGTTCCTCTGGGGAGCCGGCTGCCACGGGCAGCTTTGCAGCACTTTCTGCCACACACGTCTCTCAGTGCTGTCCGTCTGCTTGCCTTTTTCCTTTTTGTTCCTCTCTGCTTTTGCGCGGGGCACTTCCCTCCTGCCGCTCCAACATTCTCCAGATGCGTGCCTCCTGCCGCTGAGGGGAAGTCTCGCATCTCCAGGGCCGCGCTGTGTCCGACCGCCCCCCCACAGGAAGAAAACAGAAGACAGGTAAGGGACAGGAATTAACCGCCCCTATTAGTAAAGGGAAAACAACTGCCACCCCCTGGTCTGGGAAGGCAAGGGAAAGGAGTTTGCAACCATAGAAGACTGTGGCTGGTTCCAAGCAGGAGAAAGCTCTGGCCAGGTATTATGCTCAGAGGTGATGAGGCAATTCTCCTTCCTCCCAAAATTACATGGGATTCAACACAGCAGGGAAGAGAGAAATTAGGGGCTTTTTTTGTATTTGCAGTCTGAACGTATGATTCATTTGAGCAGACCCCACACAGAATTAAGACGGGGCCTGCCCCTGGTCCAAACAGCCACCGCCACCGCTAGCTGCTCAGAAGAACATGAACTTTTTTTCCTCCCCTCTTGCACAACATAGTTAAGTAGTGCTGCACAGTGCACAGGACACCAAAAGAAAGTGCCTTCCTGACCACCTGTGAATAACTAGTTGTGTTCAGGAAGCGTAAGACTCGATTAGCCTGAATCACTCTATTAGAAAGGCCAACAGGCCATTCAAAGGCTGCCCATCTGAACTCATTCAGCAACACTGTGCAAGCTACTGAGATTCTTATTCAACATGAGCATTTTCCAGTATCTTTCTGAAAAGAAGCAACATGCGTGATGCTGGCAGTAAGGAACACAGAGCTGCTTCCGTGTTCACAGAGGAGCAAACTACTGAACACAAATGTTTTTGTCCTTCAGGCTAAAATTGTTTTGGAACAAATTTCTGTCTCGTATTGTTAACGTATTAAGCATTACTAGTTAAATATTATTCAAGTGTAAATATTCCCCATATTCCTTCTCAGCATTAAAGAAGCATGCACCAACTGAAACAAAATAACTCTAATCTGGCCAGCAGGGTCTTCTGCGTTGAGGGAAGAAGTATTTTAAGGGTATTTAGGGTGCACAAATTGATTTGTGTGTTGATTTGGAAGATCAGATTAGAAACATCAGCCACTATTCGGTTACTGAAACTGGGGAAGAGACTTGCTGCCAAATCTATGATATTGGACTCTAGCTCCCAAGCTCCTAACACCAGTCTTGTGGTGATATGTCACACATATGTAGTAATGTCATGTGATGCAGCATCAATCCAATGTTATTCTCTGGACCTTTACAACTCCAAAGATTCTCCCCTCTGTTATCTCCCTGGCTTTCTGGAGGAACACTGATGACTCCAGGCCATTTGCTCAATATTCTCACCTTCACAAGATTTGAGTACAAGGCAGAGCCGGGGAACAGACAGCTGCTGAACTCCAACTCTGTCCCTGACTAAGGGTCACAGCCACTGCCCCTCTTTGTGTCTGCTCACCTACTGCTGCCTGCTCCACAGCAGCCTCTGCCTCCACCCAACCACCTCTAACCTTTAGTCATGACTCTGGTCCCATTCTGGCCTGGGGCATGAAGCACATGGTAGGTCCAGCCTCAGACCCAGCCTAGCCATAAAGCAGCAGCTGCAATAGCAGCAGCAGCTCTGACCCCAGGACACTGGCCTGCTGCCACTGCTGCTAAGTGGCCAGGCAGGAGCTATTATGCGCTCCACCTCCTGGGCCAGATTGGGGCTGGAGTCATGACTAATTGTAAGCATCTGTGGGTGGAGAAAAAAGGACAGAAGTAGGTGAGTGGTCAAGGCGGTTGGAGGGGGTGGGGGGGGGAAGCAGCGCAAGGGTCAGACTGCTTGCCCCTCCAACCGTTCTTCCTACTGTCACAGTGGGGGAAACAAATTTAAGATAACTCCCCGATAATTAGATTCTAATCAACCAATGTGATGCCGTGGCTGGCAGAGCAAACCAAACTCTTGCATGCATCCATCCACTGATGCATCTTGAGCAAAACCAGGGATGTCATCCTCCCACTTTACTCAGCCTTAGTAAGGCTGCAGCTGGAGTACTGTGTCCAGTTTTGGGCCCCCCACTTCAGAAGGGATGTGGATAAGCTCGAGAGAGTCCAGAGGACAGCCACCTGTATGATCAAAGGCCAAGAGAGCAAGCCTTAAGAGGAAGGGTTGAGGGACATGGGACTCTTCAGCCTGGGGAAGAGAAGGCTCAGGGGGCACTTGGTGGCAGCCTATAAGTATATAATGGGGGTGCATCAGGATCTGGAAGAACAGCTGTTCACCAGGGTTCCCCCAAGGGATAGCTAGGTCTAGAAGGCCACAAACTTCTAGAAGTCCGATTTAGACTCGATACAAGGAAAAACTTCTTTACAGTCCGAGTGTCCAAGGTCTGGAACAGACTCCCTGCCCCAAGGTGGTGCAAGCACCTACTCTGGACTCATTCAAAAGGCATTTGGATGTTTATCTTCCTAGGATCATCTGATCCCTCTAGACTTCCTGCCTCTGGCAGGGGGGCTGGACTTCATAATCTCACAAGGTCCCTTCCAGCTCTTAATGTCTATGAAATCTATGAAATCATTGGAGGGTTGTCTTAAATTCAAATTCATTTCAGATTTGAGTATCTCCAGAACCCCAAGCTGACTCTCAATGGTTTTGAGAACAATGTTGTGTCATATTCTTACTGTTATTTCTAATATATTAAAAAGGGTGCCTGGTGCTTTACCTATGTATAGAAAGATAAGAGGTACAATTTTTCAAAAGCACCTCAGTCCCACTATTTTTTACTGCAACCTGCTGCAATCATAAGTGTATGATGATGCACGCTTTCCCTGGACTCTGGTTTTATTCAGTGCAAAGGATGGACATGGAAAGGGACAGAATTCAGACTGCACAAATAAACCCAAGTCTGACATTTCCTAAATTCAAGTGCTCAAATGCTTTACTTGGCAACATAGAACATTCCTTCAACATTGTCTTTTGTATGCAATACCCTCACACACCCTGTCCTTCAGTACACAAAAACTGGAACTTTGCAGGACTGAGTTGCAAGAAAAGAACCAAATGAAGAATTAAAACTTTATTTAATTTTAATTATTTAATTTAATTGATGATTGACCTGACAATCACTGTACTCTTCCTTTGCCCCCACTCTATATACTGGAATTGTATGGGACTGTGGGGCTTGACATAGAAAACATCACAATCTTTATGTGTGGGGTTTGAATACATTTAGGTATAGAATTTTGGTGTCCACTAGGATAAAGCCCCCCACCTTCCCCCCTAATCTTTCAACTGTCCAAGCTCTCCACACACGCTCTCATCTAGGTTACCATGGGCCATCAGGGAAAGTAAACTCCAGTTCACAGGGCTGGAGTCTCTCTGCCTTAGACGAGTCAGCCATCCACCCACAGCACTATTCTTGTTTTTATATTAGAATCTGGAGCCACTGCCAGTGGGTGGCCAAACCATGTTTTAAACTGTTTGAACAAACAGCATCTCAAAGACTGTCATATATAGCACCTAAGCTTTTGTGGATCTTGTAGATTGCAGCACTTCCTGCGAGCAACTCACCAAGACCCCTGGTGTCACGACACTGCAGTGCTCATCATGGAGGGGATGAGTTCAGAACCCTTCTCACACAAGCAGAGATCACCTGAAGAAATAGGAGAGGAAGAGTTACATCAAAAGGAATTCACAGCAAGGCCAAACCCTGAGGCCCCTCCTTCAAATGTATCATCCACAGAAAAGAGACCAAAACTTGCTCTAACTGACAATGAAAGAGAGGGCCTCAGCTCCAACTCAGCAAAGATTTGTTCATGTTAAGATAGCCTCAGTGAGGTTTCAACTTGTATGAGTAGGTCTGCTGTAAATAAATACAACTAGGAATAGCAGAGGTCTTTTTCAGCACTCCCCCAATTCATTGTGAACCCATCCATGTTCTCAAGTGTTGGACCGATGCTGACACAAGTAATTTCCCTATCTCCTGCATCCACCTGCCCTCAGGAGTTCACGTTTCCCTTACACCTGTGCCAAACCCTGCTCCTTGCAAACACAGGCCAGACAGCTTGCTTAGAGTTGCATAACAATTTTCAATCAGAACAGTGGACTGGAAAGCAAACACATTATCTATCATCTCCACTTCATAGCATCACACCACACTAAAAGGAGATGCATGTGACATGCTGTATTTGTAGTAAAATAAACAAAGAGTCCTAGATGCTGTCTTGCTTATCCCAACTCATGCCCTGTTACTTCCCACCTAGCCACAGAGTTCATCCATCAACCCTATTCGAAGGGCTGGGAAAAAGTTACAGCAGTATGCATTCAGTTCACAGACAAAAAATGTAAGAAGCAGACAAGATGGTTAAAAAATGAAGCTAGGATTTGTAAACACAATTCTGTGGCATGTTGTGTGTCAATACAGAGAGACACAACTCCTGTTACAGGGCTGTATCCTCACCCAATCTACTCTGACCCAACAAGGCAGGGTGGATGTAAAGTACTAGAGATCCAGTGGACCCAGGGCTATTTAAATAGAGGATGGTTAAAGCACAATTGCAAATCAAGAGGATTTGCTGTTTGCTCCCACAGCTACCACCAGTTTCCTGCATGACCCTGATCAGCTCTCATCATAACTCACCTGGGAGAAGCCAGGAGGCATTTCAAGGCTTAACTCATTAAGAATTGTGTAACACTTCACACTTCTACCAGTCCTTCCCTCCATCTTCTCCAGGTATCAACAGCAACACCCAGTCATCTAATCTAATCTGATGAAACTATCTAATCCCAGAACAATGGAGCTGCATCCTCCACCCAATCAAACAATAAAACCATCAACATAATACAAGGGCACTGATTTAATTAGGTAACAAACAGGCACCTCCTGCAACAAAACACTTAATGCAGTAAAACCTAATCATAGCCACAGACTCCCCTTTCCCCAACCCTGTGGCTGACATCAGCCGTTATGGCTTCCACAGAAAGATACCATGTCTACGTCCACAGTGACACGTTGACATTTCTACCTAACACAGCCTAAAGCAGCCATACAACATGGTCCGAATTTACCTTTTCACTTGAGGAACAGCATGTTCTGGGATAAGAGAGAACCTCTCAAGGGAAACAGTCAGAGCTCAGCTACCCAAGACATCAGAGCCTCCACTTGACAAGACACTGGCAACATGATTTAGGACCGGACAAGGGAGGGACTGATCAGATGTGACCCTTTTCTAGCTTAGACGAATTAGTGATCCATGCTACTGCAGCACAACCAGCAGTAAAATCACCTTTCCTACATCATTCTTTTCTCACAGAATCCAATGAAGCTTTAACAGCAAAGGGTGGCCATGTCCTGTCAAACGCCTAGGATCAGGTGGACGCTCCAGCTCTACTAACTTTAGCGTTTTTTCCTCCTCTTTGAATGGGCAACTGTGGAAAGATGAAGCAAGCATACCAGGTAGATAAAAGTAGCAAACTTGAGGCCTTGCTGTGACTAGTCATTAAAGGGAACGACTCGCTGTCTGGATAAAAAAAGAGTCCCTTTCATTTACTTTGCAAGCCTCAACCTCTCCTGGACTCATAAAGCCACCCCCACCTTTTGTGGCAAGTACCAGCAGCAGAAAAGAAAAAAGAGGCAGAGACCACTTGCTGCAGGAAAGCACAATGATTTTCAATGCAGACTGGTCCAACACCCTGAATGCAGGTAGCAGCAGCTGGAATGGAAAAGACTGGTGGCAGAGTGCTTTGAGTACAACAGGAAGAGCAGGAACAGGACCAACCAAACGCAGCAGAGGTAGCTGTTGGAGCAACTGCTTATGCTGATGACCAGCCAGCTGCAGCCCTCAGCATGTGCATCCTCATCAGTGAACTCTTCCAGCTACCACCAAGGTGGAGAGGGTGATGAGTCAGCTGGTGCCTTTCTGAAATGGAAATGTGCCTGGGCAGATGTATCCTGTTCACTCTACCCTCATACAACCACGGACGGAAGAACAGTTACACTGGTGCAATGCAATCCCATCACTGGTGCCGTTAGTTTTCCTCTGCACAAAATGTTCACTTTTACTAACCTTTACGTAGTTTTTCACAGGGACAACTGGAGTCACTGCATTAGTTTTTAATAAACTATTGGTTAACAGAGCATCCACTTGCATACAAAATTGGTGCAAGTATGATGAGGAAACATGGACAAGGTAGAAAGTTTTATTCAAAGCTTTTATCCCACTGTTAGACTAGCTGCTCTAGAACCTACCCTTAATGAAAGCTCTCCCCGTTATTCTTATGTTTGTGCAGTGCACAGCATGCCACAACAGTACCAGCAGTACTGGATATATCACCATCCACATGGGCTTCTGTAGGACATCATCCTGCCTTCAGTCAGCAAGGTATTCCTAAACCAGAGAGGGCTTCAAAACACTAAGGCAGAAAATAGGTTCCCCCCCACCACCCAAAAAAGTGGGAAAATTGTCAATATTTATTTTAATCCAGGAGGAATAAAGTTCCTTCTTGTCCAAGCAACAGCTCACTAGCTCTCCTGATCATCACCCTTGACATCATGCACCACACATTTAGTCAGCAGCCTCACTCTCTTGTTGATCAAAGCCTACAAAAATGATCAAGCAGCATCCTCCCCTGCTGATAATTTCACATACTCCTTGAGGCAGAGGAAACCTCCCTCTCTCAAATAAACTATCATTCTGTGTACTTTAGTAATGGCAACTATCCACAAGTTAACCATAGCCATGAGTCACCTCATGAAGCCGCTCCCACAGCCAAGCCAGCACTTGGTACAACTCCAAACCAGTTAGCAGCCACCTTGTTTGGCCTCCATTACCTGTGTATCCTGATGCTGAAGGGCGGGGGCGAACTTGTTACTGAGCCTCCTGAAGGTGGCCATCTAGAAGTTTTGGAACCACTGCTGGTCAGTCCAGGTCTGCATGATGGCAGGATCCTATCAGTCTGTACTGTGGGTCCTGCACCAACCGTTAGGTGCCACAATCAGCCTCCATACCACCATGTCAGCATGGAGCCTGTACAACCACTTTGCTGAAACCTGTCATGGTGTTGTAATGGCTGCACAACTATGTGGGTATGCCTTGCACTTGGCTCAGCAGTGTGGATACTCCCAAGCAAGCCTGGCTAAGCTGCTGGGAAGATACTGGGTCTCTTTCACATTTCTCCCCTACCCCCTGCTTAAAGACTTAAGCCAGGGGACAAGCCTTCCCAAAAGCCCACACACACAGGAGAGCTAGCTATGGGAAGCCCTACCACTACCCCTCTCCCTAAGCAAAGCAATTTCAGAAAAGTTATCGATGCAACATAAAGCAAGCCTAGAAACACTGAGAAATGGTTATGTAATGGCATTTATAATGGCTACAACTCCCAATCCCCTACAAGGCTACCCTCACTGTCTATTTCCTCTTCTTTCCCCATACCCCAGCCATTTGTGCAAACTGTCCCATTTTCATACTTCCACAGCAGACACTAAAAATGCTTTCTGTTTTGCAACCGGTCTTAGAGAGCAAAGCCACGGATTTGTTCAAGTTCCATCTTCTACTGTACATAGGGAAGGTATTGGTGACACTGTTCAGCACAGCAGGAGAGATGAGGATGGCATAGGAAGGTCAGCACAACCACCACAGTTTGAAATCTGAGTTCTTTTTTGTGCTGCTAGATACAAGAGATCTCCATCCTGCCCAAAAGACACTGTAATCAAAGACCCCCATCTCTCAACCTCATATGAACAGAGACCCATTTATTTCATTCCGTCTTCTCAAAGCACAGGGATTTGCCCGCATATATCTGCAAAATTTGAGCCTAATTTTTGATGCAATGAAACAAGTGAGGATAATATACATGAGGGAGAGGAGCAAAGTAAAGAAGGGCTAAGGTGTGAGCAATAAAACTGTGCAATTACTCCATTTAACTGGCATGCACTGCTTGATTTTTCAGGTTCGGTTTTCCTATTTTATTATAGCTACCCCATGCATTAAATGTGCTTCTCGAATCTCATGACAGCATTTTAGGCATTGCCCATGATTAAAATCCCCCCCCCCCCCCCGTCATTAAAAATAAAAAAATAACAAAAAATGTGTGTGTTTGACAAACAGGAAAGAATGATCCCAGCTAGACAGTGCCATTTTCATGGGTCTTTCATAACAGCAGAGACGACAGACATTTGAAGACTCAAGGAAGCCACAAAACCTGGCAAGGCAATTCAAGGATATGTAGATTTTCTGAAGGTACTTTCGTGCTGAAATTATTATGCTGGAGGGACACTGTCCCTTTTATTTGTACATGCAATGTTATTTGCATAGCTCTATTACCCGTCTACCACGCTCCCTCTCAGCAAACTCCAGAGCAGTTTAACTACTCCAGAAGGTGCCTTGGAAAGCAAACTAAGATACAAATGGTCACTGTCTTTCTATACTAACGCTACCAATGCTAGTATCTTACATTGTTATTAATGCTATTAGGAAGTCAAAAGGTAGACATATTCCTTCTTAAAACTCCAACCTTCATGTAGCATGATGTGGTTTCTAACACCAGTTCAGCTGCATCTACAATAATTAAGCTGGTAGTGACTACTGTATGTTGAGGCTTAAGTATTAAAGGGGAAGCAACACCAGGCCTAAAATGCTAGCACAAGTCTGTCTCCCCATGAGCTCCAAGTGTTGCTAGGACTGATTGAGCTGAAACAGCGTTAGCAACAGAGGGAACTTTTGCAAAAGTTTTCCCAAGTCCAGATAGGGCCCCTGTGATTTAATAAATTACATCAGCAGCTTCACTAAACTAATAGCAGTCAGCGCTGTGCATAGGTGGCCAGGACGTAATCCTAGTCTCTGAGGAGTACCTTTTCCAGAGTTCAGAGCTCAACAAATGTGGCCTATCCTGGCTCCTACTGCATTCAAACTCCACCTCCTTCACAATGAGGCAAATCACATGTTTAAAGCCAGTGGCCCTCTCTCTTCCCAAAAGAAGGAAGTCATTCATCAGGATAAAAGATTTAACAGTTTGGTCCAAACTACAGCACAGATCAGAACCACACAGGAAAGAGAAACACCAGTTCAAACCCAAAACACTGTTTGAAAGTTAGGGGGAATATAACTGAACAGAGCAGTGCTTCTCCGCCTTTTTAGACTCAAGGCACCCCTCAGAAAATGGCCTCTTTTAGTTTTCACCTGTTTTTTTTTACTGGAGAAAAACGCTAAAGCAATTCTTCTGTTGTAAAGAACTCAGAAAGACTGCAACAGGGAAGAATGTTTTTAACACTACAGCTTCCTATTGGAAACCTCTGGGTTTCTCTTCTTGTGAATCATGTCTGCACACCTAACAGTGCATTGTATTGCATGGCAGCCTTGAAAAGACCTCAAGGCACCCTGGTTGAGACTCACTGGGACAGAAGATGCATGTAGGGGGAGGGGTGCAGAGGATCAGTGGGGACTGAAAAGAAGCCATTTTGCCACCCTGCATACCAAAAAATGGAAGAAAAGAGGCATGTATGGCCCAGCATGGAAGGAGGCAAGTGCTTTTTCTATTCATTTTGCCAGTGCTTGCGAGGTTGCTACAGAATGAATGCACAGGATGCATAGAAGGTCTTCAGGCACAATGTTTTTGGGCTGTGATCTTGTCAGTGCTCCTAAGCTAAGCAGGACTGGGGGGGGGGGGGAACATGGACAGACCTCTACAGAGAACCTCAATTTGGCAGTGAGCAGTAATGACAATTCATACTGAATGTCTCCACCAGCATGCTGCAAGAATTGCATGCCACATCCTTGAGAACTGGTGGAGGCAGCCTCCCCAAGCCACCTTCCTCTACAAGCACCTCTGCTTAGATCTCCAGTAAGATTTTCTAGGCCCATTTCGCTAGCCTCATCAAAAAAGTGTTTCCCTAGAGGTGGATGCCTTCTAGTACTCCCATCTTCATAGCTCACCCACCTCTCTCACAGACCAGATTTACCTCTGCTCCTCCCACTTCCACTGATCCTTTACAGGTTTTTTTTAAATTTTGTTTTTAACGTTACTGCACTACAAATCTGACAGTCCTACTGGGGCAGTTAAAGCTCCGATACATTCATTCTCTGTGACGTATGATAGCTGAGTAGGGAGATATATTCTTGGTAGCCTTAACTTCTCACTTCTTTGCTTTTTATATTCAGCTAAGTATGCTATGTTTATAGCAACTTTAACTGACACAAGGCAGTGTTTCTGTATATTGGTTTCCTATGTTTTTCAGAGAGGATCTTCAACACAGCAGTGTCTCCTTTCAATGAGGACAGGGACTTCAAAGAGCTGACTGGCAAACAGAGCTTGTATGCAGTACTCCAAGACACTATGTGTGTATCAAAGTTGTTAAGAAGGAAAAATTGACATTAGAAATAGTATCTGGGCATGTAATTTAAAAAGATATTGAATAAATGTTTTTATTTTCACTTGAAATTAAGCCATCCGATCATTTAGGTTACTGGGATAGATACCATCCAAACTCCTTAACTCATACATTTTACAAGGTCCTTTAATGTATAAAGTGGGTAAAGACTTCTGTTGCTGTGAAATTTTCCTTTACTCAAAGGGGTACAACATAAGATGTACATGTTTAATACTCTAAGCTAACTACGCATGTATAGTTAACGCCTAGTGTACTTGAAAATATCCGCAGTACTGTATAAACAGAATACCCACTTCAAGGACTTGCAGCTGTCAAATCCAAACTAGTTTTCACTGGAACACTGCTCCGTGGTGGCTATTTGCCTGACCATTTCAACTGTCTATATCCAACAAGAAAGCCGTCAGATTTTTTGAGACAGGAAAGTATTTTTTTCTGCTCAAAAGGCATTAAATTACTTTGTCCAAAAATATTTTTTCCTTTCTATATCAAAAAGTGAGGAACCCAGAAAATTTCAACCAAACAGGTGATGGTTCTAAAAAGCAGTAAGTTACTCCAGAGATCAGGTCGCCTAAACTTTTCATTCACAATAACACTAACTATAGGCTCCACCTATAAAGTTCTATTTTTTCCAATGAGGTCATACAAACATTCCTAATTCACCCGCAATACACACTTTCACAATACACACAATATACAATTTCCCAAGGTTAGATAGCAAACTGTGTAAGAACTCTGGTCACCCAAGTGCAATACTGCCCATCAAAAGGACCCCACACGCAACTCCTTTACAGAGCTTTTTATTTCAATTTGGTGTTAAGAAGAAAATACAGATCATTACAACTCAAGACTCTAACTTGTAGAACCCCATGCACATGAGAAAGGTGAAAAAGGAAAATGTGTTGCTCTGCTTCTCACTAAACACTAACTAGGCACATTGATTTAAAGCTATCTGAAGGGGATACTGTGGTCTAGTCTACTGGATAAATCAAGGCCATACTAAGTCAAAGATCAGGATTCTGTTGCCAACAATGCAGCCCTTTTCCCGAATGCCCCTAGCCAGCCTCTGGGTTGCAATTTCTCTGTTTGTAATATAAGGGAAAATACTTGGACTCCTCAGCTGAGCTTGAGCAAGTCACTGAGAGAAAAGCATTAGGACCTGCTGGGTAAACAGATGGCAGAGTGCTTAGGACTGCCTGGTTCCATCTAAAACACATTCCCCCCAGCAGGTAATGGGGGCATTTTGGTGGCAGAAACAGAAACTTTTATAAGGGGCCTACCATTCCCTGAAACATGGAAATGCTCAGAACAATCCAAAGTTTAAGTCTTAAGATCAAGCTGAGTGCTTAACTACATCTGCATTACAGCCGATCTGAAATACACGCATGCAACTACTCCCTCAATTCAATATGCAGTTACTATAGTACAATTAAGTCTACTTTCCCATTGAACGTCACTAAGGGTTTAAAACTGTATTGTTCCGAAAAACTGAGCACCTAATTTTCACTGACTCTGCAAAGGTAACTGTCCTCAAAGGAGGACTTTTCTCCACCAAATTTCAGCCCCACATGAAAACAAAAAATGTTTAAAGTGCATCCTTCTATTTTCCTTGTTCTCAAAAGCAACTGATTGTTTCTGTCCAAACTCAAGTCAAGCAAACCACTCCACCTTCGGGGGCTGAGGTGACACAAGCACTAAGGTTGACAGCCCAGAGGTTGCAAGTTTGAGGCCATAGCAGAGGTGCTCATAGCACAGCCTGGCAGATTTTAACAAATCTGCAAATTCTGCTAAATACCTTGTCCTAAGGACATGAAAAAGGAAACAAAATTCCACTCTCCATATTCTTCCCCTTCGCCCCCCAACATGAAGAAAGAAACAAAGCCTGCAAATTTTCAGTTTTCACAATTCAGTTTTAGAAAGTCATGTTTGTCTAAAAACAGAGGCCTTACAAGAAAAAAATTTAGGCAATATATAGTTATTATGCACTCTACAACTATAATCGTCTGTAAGCTTGCTACATATTTTGAGGACCTTCTGCAATGGGCAGTGCTGCACATCGTAAACAGTGTTTCAAAAGCTGACTTCTTTATTGAGTAGGAAGCAGAACATCCCACACAGGTGGATGGAGAGCAGGTTAAGAATACACATGGGAGTAATTTACTTGAAACCCCTAAATGAACCTAAGAAATGCCATACTAGATCGGACTAGCAGTCCAGAACCCCATCTCCATGTACAGCCTGGGCCAGATGTTTCAGAATAAAGTGAGAGAACCCTGTAGAATAATCTGATCCACACATTAAATCTCACCCTGATTAAATGGTTGGACAGACTTAAGCCCTGAAGCATTAGGGTAATACTGCTTCCAAAACGTTTGTCATCATTAATTTTAAAAACTCAATATTCTTGTCATCCATACAAACATCCAATCTCTTTTTGAATCCTGTTAATTTCTTACCTTCGGTGACTTGGTGGCATGAATTTCATGTACTTTAACTACAATGGCACCAAACAGTCTAACTCCAGCAGAAGTTCCACATGGTCCATCACTTTTGAGCTCTTGGAAAACAGTCCATTACTTAACTTGTGATCATATTTCTATTACATATCCAATTTTTGCCCTCCCTTTGCTAAAACTGCAGAGAAAGCTATTTCTAGTCTTTCAAAATTTGCATTGTGTTCTGAAGTCAGATGATTGTTTTTGGCAAAACAGTATGGTAACTGAAAAACAGTTTCTGAAGTTGGAAAAGTTAGGTGAAATTAACATTTGACAAGTTTGGAAACTTTTTGAATGGGTGGGATCTATCATCTTCATAATGCTGAGGTTACTGTCTTTAAAAATATACGATCCCAATTCTCTAAAATAAAATAACCTAAATTTTAACTAAGGCACTGCCATTAACCAGGTCTCCGCACACTTTACAAGAACCATCTTAAGTTTTTATTGATTCCTTGAAGTTAGCTGACACACAGGTTTTGCATGGTCTGAAAAAAATGGGACTGCAGATGTAGCTCAAAAGGTAACAAATGCATATAAAAAGATTTGGTTGGTTGGTTGCTTGCATATTCTTTTTTGTGCAGCAACATCTAAAATATGTAAGTTAGAAACCTGCAATCTGCTAAGGACTGTACAGAGAATAAAGATAGTCCCTACCACAAACAGCTCGCACTGCGGGTATGAGACAGAGACAGCTGATGGACATAGAACAGAGAGCAAAGAATGAGGAAACAATGTTTTACATTGCCTTAATGCCACTGTTACTTATACAAAGATTCTGCACACACAAAACTCCTTCCTCCTTCCACTTTACACTCCTTCCATTAACAACTGGTCCCAAAATCCCTCTTGTTAATGCATTCATCTCTTCAGCAGAGAAACTCCATGGGGACTCCAACACAGCTCTTAAGTAGGGCCTGCAAGCCCTTAGCAAATCTTCCTGGGTTAAAGGACTTCATATCTAGGTAAACAGACCACAGACCTTACAGAAGCACACTGATTTAAGTCATCCAAGGCCAAGCCAACTAGGTAGAAGGATTTTAAGAAGGCTGCCTGAAGTGCTCTCTAGAAATCCTGATAATTTTTTTGCAAGCAAGAGATGAAGACATATTTGTTAACATAGCTGTCACAGAAAACATACATTAGTCTGCATACTTGTTCAAGTACCAGTAATTCCACAGGAATAAGATACCAGTATTTTAGGAAATTCCTGAACCACACCCATACTTTGTCAGACTTTTAAATTATTGATATGTATTGTCAATTTAAGAGGAAAAGCCTTAAAGAGAGTTACAAAAACAAATATGAGGATATCAGGAAGTTATTGTGTAGGAATTAAACAAGCTCAAGAGATGCAGAATTCAAGGTATTCCTGTCACTCTCCATTGCCTCCTGGGAAGGCTGATGTGTACAAATATCAGATTTTTTTTTATCTCAAGTTACCTATTGGTTGTTCAGCCACAAATCATGTCACTTTGGCTACGGACTAACCCTAACTAGAGCTGATGAAAGGATGAAGATTTGTTTTAAATGGCTTACAAAGAAAATAAGTTTGTGCAAATTGTTTTAATGATGTTTAAGACAGGCCTGGAAGAAAACTGTTTTGGGGAGGGTGGGGGGAGGGGGTAAGAGACAGACAGACAAACAGACAAGTGTTAAGCTTTGATTTTTTTTATTAGAAATTCAGGTCCTGCTTAGCCTGAAAGACTATGTTGACTAGTGAATATATCAAGAAATCAGAAGCATTGAGAGTGAAAAGGCAAACCTACATCAAAAAAACCTGGCAGCACAATCAGACTAGCAGTGTCATCATCACCCCCCCCCCCAAACTTCCCTTAGTCTAAAGACAGCTGAAACCAGATTTTACCTGCTTTATACCGGTGAAAGGAGCAGGCTGTTCTGTGGAAAAAATATGCTGGTTTAACTGTGTCTGCACACTAGGGTTTAGCGGATGATGTTGGGGGGGGGGGGGGGGGGGGATGGAAATCGCATACCTACCCCAACAGAAGTTAAAAAGTTTATCATGTTAGTGTTGTTAATGTGTCTAAAGTTGACAGAAAAGGGGGAAGGCGGTCAGTCCAACTGATTTTTAAAAAGTGTTTAGGTTTTTTGTTTGGTTTTTGTTCACACTTATTTAACTTCAATGATTGATTAACATTTTGGATAAAGAAGGTCTTTGTTAAAGATCTGACATCTCCACCCCTTCAATTAAGGTGTTAGAGTTCACCACAACAGTACTTTGAGACCCAAGCTCCCTTCCCTCCTCTCCCCAAAGAAAGTCCTCAAACAATGTCTGAGAAACCCAAACCTGACACTCCTGTTAGTAACAGGTTAAAAAGCAAATGGACCTCTTGTTTGTTTGTTATCTGAGGAATGGTTTGGTGCGGGAGACACAGGGAGAAGATTAATCCCTTTGGACCTGCTTTATACATCATAAATTAGCAAAAAAGCAGGGTGCAAGCTCATATTAAAGTTCTTTCTGGAGACTATTTTGAAAAATACAGTCATCACACCTACCTGGCCAGTTACACACAGGACAGTCCTGCATCATGATATAGCATACTACCATTGTAAAATATAGCATACTCCATCTAAGTGCATAGCCTTAGAATTGAAGAAAAAAAAAAAACAAGCATTGTGATTTAATGAGCATTGTTTACAATGCTGTTACTGTCCTGATTTTAGCAGCCCAAAACTTAACTAGCTCTCCTCATTCTCAAAACTCCTTGTAATCAGTTTCTGGACTGCTATTAGCTGCCTGGAAAATGAGGAGACAGCAGCCCCAAACTTGACTAGGTGCCTTCAACTGCAGCCCTTTGACCGCAGCTTCCCCCTTCACTGTTTCTGCTGCATTTCACTAGACTATAATTAGTTGCAAAGAAGAGGGCAGAGCTGAAGGATGCCACACACTTACTTAAAACAGTTTATGTATTTATAGGATGCATGTTACAACGGAAACAACAGGCAAAAAATTGGGATTGGTACCCTGTTATGCAGGTAAGCGAACCCTACATTCACCCAGGACACAGATCAGCCAAGTGCTCTGTACCACCAAACCAGCTCTTAGGGTTGGTCTCCAAGAAAAAGCAAATGCATGGCCCACACACACCAGTGCAGAACACAAGCCAGTTGCAATTATAGACAAGAACAACTATGTTGAATGTAGTAGTACAGCTGCTCTAGACAGCAACACCTGTTGTCACCCAAAGGTAGCTTCTCTTAAGTGTAGGTGGGGCCTAAACGTAGAGGCAGACTAAAAACTAACAAAGGACAAATTAAGGCTGCCTGGCATGTTGGTTATGTCTTTCTATACTCTCCCATGTAATTTTTTTTATTTGCTGTAACTCAGTGTTTCCTAGCTTTCCAACATTTTGGGCACGGGCTGGCCCAAGGTGACTGTTAAATAAAAAGGGAAAACTACATATTTCTTCCCCCGTGCCCATTTCTTAACTTTCAACATTCACTTGTGAGTCTTTTGCACAGCAACCCAGGACTGCACCTTTCCAGCAGCAGGGAGGCTCACAAAAGTAAAACCCGCTTTCCGACAGAGAACGAATGAAAGTGGTAGGACCAAAAAAAAAAAAAAGAAAGGAATTGCAGAAAAACCCAGCCAGGCCTGACCTTCCTCCCTACTTTCCCCAACCCAGTTTGGACACTCATTAACTTCCCCAAGGAGAGGAACTTTCCTGCCAGGCCAGAGCCCTCCTCCCACAAAGACGTACTCCCCAAAACCAGGACTCGCTCCCCAAACCAATGAGCTGGGCTGACACCACAGGCGCACCTACCCTTAAGGATACCCCAAGGATACCCCACACACCTACCTGTGCACCCAGCACCACAACCCCTCGTCAGGGAGCCCCCACCCCACCCCAGTGCACACATGTAGGTGCACAGTGCAGTGTACAGTGCGTGTATATGCCTGTGCACATGCATGTGCGTGGGGCCCCACGGCAGCACAGCCTGTGTGCGTGTGCACGCCCCCCCCACTCTCAAACTTTCGGGAGGGGGGCGAGGTGTCCCTTCCTCAGGCGCGCGCCCCCCCCCCCACGCGCGCACACGTTGCCACTTACCGCGCGCGGGGTGGGAGGGGGCGCGGCTCAGGGCCGGGCGGGAGGGGGCGGCGCAGCGTGTGCCCCAGGCGCCGGCGGAGCCCGTCCCCTCCCGCAAACACACACAGGCTCCATTGTCCGCCAGCGCCTCCCCGCAGCTCCGCACACATGGTACCGCCCATCGCCCCCCCCTTCCAGCGCAATGAGAGGAATAGTGCCGCCCATCGCGTCCCTCCCAGCCCCGGGAACAGTACTAGCCCCTACTCGTTCAGGAGATGGTCCCGCCTTTCAGAGCTCTCCCCCCACCTAGTTCCGGGAATGGTACAGTCCCAGAGGAGGAGTCTGTCCCCTCCCATGGAACGAACAACATTCTTAAAGAAACAGGCCTGCGCCCCCGAGCCCCCCTGCCACCTTTTCCGCGCCCGCGGGGAAAGCACCGCCCTTACCTCCCCCCATTCATCGTGGTTCCTCCCCCCCAATTAACATAGCCTGCTTCCCCCCCCCCCACCCCGCCGCGAGGTGGTACCGCCTCCTCCTCTTTTAAAGAGACAGCCGCCGCTCGCGCCTCTTAAAGCGACACTGCCCCTTTCCCACCCCCGCGGCCCCCCCCTTCCCCCGCGAGGCCCACGACAAGGAGGGGCCGGCGCCTGCCCCGGGCTAACCGGCTGCCCTCGAGCAGGGGGAGCCCCCGCCCGCCCGCAACACACACACATGCACAAGTACATGCACAAGTGCACACACATATAAGTGCATACACATGTATACACATATACATGTACCCCGAACAGACACGCATGCACACATACACATACCCACATAGTACACACACGTATGCAAAAACATATGTACACACATAGTACACACGTACATGTACACATACACACATGTACCCACATAGTACACCCACGCACACACCCACATATGTACACACATATACGCATAGTACATGCACACATACCCAGAGTACGCACATACATACACACACCCCTCCACATAGTACACACCCACATATGTACACACACACACACACACACAGAGTACATGCACACATACTCACAGGTACCCACATAGTACACACATAGTACACACACCCACATATGTGAACATATCTACACACACATACCTACATAGTACACACACACACGTACCCACATATGCACCCACATGTACACACACAGGAGAGGCCTGTGCTGAGCCCCTCCCAGGAAGCCCCAGGTGTGGGCTCCAAGGCGACAGGCAGGGCTCCGCCATGGACAGGGCAAGGGCTGGGGCTCCTGAGCCCTCAGCAGAGATCAAGCAGGAGCTCTGCCGGGGCCACAGCGAGAACGGGTTCACTGGAGGCTTTTGGCTCGTCCCCGGCAATCCTACTTGGCTCCCTTCTTACCCCTGCCGACTCCAGCTGGCCCAGGCCCCGAGGGAAGCCGACTCCCTGTCCACAGATCTGACCGTGCTCCTTGGGGGCATGGGCCATAAGGGCAGGGAATGCCTTCCTGGCTTCACTCAGCCTGGAGCCTGCAGCAGTAGCAAGCACCTTCCAAGGGGAAGCCGAGCCCTACATGCAGTCCCCCAAACGCACCCGCACAAACATATGGCAGGGAACAGACACATGGACTGAAGGGAGCTGTGGACCAAGGGGAAGGGTAACCCAGAAATAGGAAATGAAGGAGGGATTTCCCTTCAGTCAAACTCAGCAGCAGCAGGGAGGTCTGACTGAGCCCCCGATGAGGCAGAGGAAACGGCTAAAAATGGAGCATTTGCTCACTGCCAGCGGCTGACAGGTTTGGTTCTGCCCCTGAGCTGCCAGCAGGCTGAAGAACCCATTGTAACGGGTCTTTGGACCTTAGTGCGACAAAGAAAGCATTAGCCTCTGCAGCAGCCTGCAACTGAATGAGGAGCAACAGACACTAATGAAAAATTGACACGACCTACCAAATGCCAAATATGCTGTAGAGCCCCATCCTGGGCATATGCTTCACGTTTCGCGGATTAAATGTCAGTGTAATCTGAAACCCTCTGATAGCCAGCATTTTGAAGGTTTGCAGCAGTTCCCAACCCCTTTCATTCTGTGGATTATTCTTGAGACAGACAGAGCGAGCCCCTTTCACAGACCTACCTCCCCTCCCGATACATTCAGTCCCCTCCCCCAGTCTCACAAAACATGTTCTCCAAATCTTGCATCCTGCAGACCACAAGGAAGGGCCCAGCGATCCAGAGATCTGCTGTGATCTATCGCTGAGAGAAATTTGAGGTATGTCGTTTCACAGTATGGGCTGATTTTCCTGCCAATGAAATAATTTTCCTGCTTAAACGAAGAGATTTTGCCCCCATTCCTCACTCTTCAAATGATACCGCCCCTCTCCTTCTTCAGCTTCCCCTCTTAAAATCACCCCCTTCTGAAAGTAGAGTCATTACAGAATAGGGACTTAAGAAAGTTATACCAGCATTGCTAGATGTGGTATAATTATTCTGCAACAGCTATGCTGGTCAATTTTCTTGGACAGATAAAACTTAAATCTGTCCTCTTCCCTTCTTACCCTTCATTCTTAAAGTGCTGCTTTTCTTCCCACCTACCGCTCCAGTGGGAATTTCTCCCCCCCACCCCCAAGCCCCACCTTGACAGGGCTGAACACAGGCCTTGCGTTAACTCTTTGCAACTGTAGTTTTTCCATTTCCAGCCCACCAGGCAGCTTCCCACACTCGGAGGGATAATCTATAGCTAGGCTTCCCCCCCTACAGTGTCCCACTGTGGTTACTAGCAGTAACCACACAGGTCTGCATTTCTCCTGGATCCACTTATTGCAGGAGCAGAAGGACAGTTTTAAAAGGTAAACCCTATTTATTACAGAGAGGGCAGCATCAATTTTGGCTGCTATTTGGAGGCAGGGACTGTCTCGTGCTAGGTCTATACAGTGCACAGTAACATAGAGCCCCAGTCTGATCAGGCTTCTGAGCACTGTGGTAACAAATACCAGCATAAATAATGAATAGATATGTACAATGATACTTCGCTTAGAGGGCCTGATCCTGGTCTCCTTAGAAGGGAGTTCACCTCCCCAAACAGCTTAGGCTGGGATTTTCAATGGAGCTTAAGAAAGTTAAGTTCACTGAATTTGGTGCCTTTTAAAATCAAGGTTTAGCCCTTACAAATAACAGCTACTACTGGAGAAGAGGTGCATCTGATGGCATCTCTTTCCTTTTCCTCTTTCTGAGCGCTATTCTTCCATCCTCCCTTTTGACTGTAACAAATCAGTGTTTCTCAACCTGTGGGTCGCAATCCAGAAGTGGGTTGCAAAGAATATATGAAAGGGTTGTGAACAAACTTTAAAAATCAAACAAACTTTAAAAATGAATTCTCTTTTAAAGGAGAAAAACGTGGGAAACCATGGCTTTTCCCTGGCAGGCTGGCAGAGCTCCATCCTGTGAGGGGCTGCTTGGGCCCCCCGCCCCTTGCCTCACACACACCCCTACCCCACACACTGGGGGGCTGGGGCCTGGGGGCAGTGGGTCGGGACTGAGGGGCACTGGGTCGGGACTAGACGCTGATGTTTACAAATGGGTCCTGGTACAAAAAAGGTTGAGAACTACTGTTGTAAATGACGTAAAAGCCCAGATGAGAAAGATAATGGTTTTCCCCTAGCCCCACTCCATATGGAGGTCAACAACTGCATCATATACAAAGCTGTAGACAATTACACCTTCAGTTTCAGTGTGAATACCACCATGCCCCATGCTCCCGATTCTCCTCCCAACTCATCTTCTTGTGTCTATTCCATTCTCTCTTTTTTGGAGGGAGGGCCCTTGAAAGCAGTTATCAATGTAATTTACTCTCAGAGTTAAGTTGGTACATCACCATCTACCTTTGGGAATTTGCTACAGCAAACTGACAAGAGAAGTGAATTCCCAAGGCAAAGATTCTCAGCAGAGAAATCCCTAGTGCTGTCCTTGACAGGTTGTATCATGGGAACTAATGACAAAAGGCTCCCAGCTGATCCCAACTGCTCTGACAGTCTGTAAGGCAGCTTTTCAGGTAAGCAAGACCCAGGCCATTCAAGGCTTTTGACATTATTGTGCCTCTACTTGGAGCTGCGCCCAGAAACGAGGACTTTACCTTCCCCATCCACATTCTTAAAATTCAGTCCAAAGAGCCTGACTGCGCTAGTTCTTCAGAGCAATACAACAAATCCAAGAATATCTAAGAACATCATAGCTCTCCCTGCTCTGTAAGTAACAGCATCAGAACTTCATGGCAACAATAGAGGCAGTCTCAACCTTCCTGCACAAAAAGCAGTCCTCTAACATAAGAATTAACTGCAACTCAAAAGCACAGCTGAGGATCTCCGGTCCTGCTGAACGGATAACAGAGGTACACTTAGGTACACCAGCCAACTCAATACATTAACATAATACTTCATGTACAGATTGAGAGTTTGGCATTCCCTGATCATTATTCTCAGGCTCTTTCAGGACCCAGTCCCATTAGCTAGATTTCATAGACATTAGAGCTGGAAGGAACCTCAGAAGATCATTGAGTCAAGCCCCCTGCCCCGGGGCAGGAAGTCAGCTGGGGTCATAGGATCCCAGCAAGATAAACATCCAAATGTCTCCTGAAGGTGTTCAATGAAGGTGCTTGAACCACCTCCGGCAGCAGTCTATTCCAGACCTTGGGGGCTCGGACAGTAATGAAGTTCTTCCTTATGTCCAGCCTGAAATGGTCCTGAAAAAGTTTGTGACCATTTGACCCTGTCATCCCTTGGGGGGCTCTGGTGAACAGACATCCCCCAGATCCTGATGAGCACCCCTGATAAACTTATAGGCGGCCACCAGATCACCCCTGAGCCTGCGCTTTTCCAGACTGAAGAGTCCCATAGCTCTCAGCCTCTCATCGTAAGATCTGTTTTCCTGACCTCTGATCACGCGCGTGGCTCTCCTCTGGACTCTCTCAAGCTTCTCCACATCCTTTTTGAATTGTGGAGCCCAAAACTGGATGCAGTACTCCAGCTGCGGCCTCACCAAGGCCGAGTACAATGGGAGAATGACGTCTCGGGATTTGCTTCAGAAGCATCTATGGATACAAGCCAGCTTTTTGCTCGCTTTACTAGACACAGCATCACATAGAAGGCTCATGTTCACCTTGTGGTCAATCATGACCCTCAAGTCCTTTTTGTCCGTAGTGCTAGCCAGCGTAGCACTGCCGAACCTATAAGCATGCTGCGGGTTTTTCTTCCCAAGGTAGAGATCCTTGAATTTTTCGGTGTTAAACACCATCAGGTTCTCGTCCACCCATTTCCCGAGCTGGTCAAGGTCAGCCTGAATCGCCCTCCTATCCTCTGGTGTGGATGCTTTACCCCAGATTTTGGTGTCATCGGCGAACTTGGCCAGTCCGCTTCTGATACCAATGTCCACATCTCATTGATGAAGATGTTGAATAGTATAGTCCCAAGGACAGAGCCTTGAGGGACCTCACTGGTCACAGGGCACCACGATGATTGACTTCCATCAACCACCATCCTCTGGGTCCAATCACGGAGCCAATTCCCCAGCCAGTGGATCATGGAGAAGCCGAGGCTACAGTTGGCCAGTTTTGTCAAGATGTGATCATGGGATACCAGATAGAAGGCTTTTTTAAAGTCAAGATATATGACATCAATCTCCTATCCCTTGTCCAGGTGATAGGTCATCTGGTCGTAAAAGGAAATAAGATTGGTCAAGCAAGACCTACCTGCAACAAACCCATACTGGCTATCCCTCAGGGTGCTGCCATCAGCCAGTCTGTTAAGGATGGCCTCTTTGATACAGACATTGCACTTTTACCAATCTAAGGGATCAGAAACCGGTCTATACCTGTACCAGAACAGAAGTTCAGCACACAGAGACAGGTTTAAAATGGAGGAACCTGACTTAAACTATGCCGCTTTCAGAAAACTGTGCAACTCGGATGGATTCTGCCTCAGGCTTTTTTAATGTCTTTACCTAGCCACAAATACCAGTCATATGCAGGTGTGTACACACATGAGTATAGTTCCACTGAAAGTCAGTGGAGCTACTCATGCAAATAAAGTTAACAGCATGTGTAAGTATCTCCAGGTTTGAAGCTTTATTCTCTTGGACAATTATGTATTTTCTCCTGTCCATCCACCCTAGATTAAAGTCAACTCTCCTCTCCTGCTATTATCACACTGGTGTTCCAAACAAAACAAGAATTTGACCGCAGGATCAAATAATGGATTGGGCCCTTCAAGCTATTCGGAGCCTTATCACATCTCCATAAAGCCGTGATTTTCAACCCGGGCGCGGTCAATTCCTTTTAAGTGTGCCATGGGGTGCTGTGCAATAGTAGCACTGTTAGGTGCGCAAACATGAGTTACAAGATAACGCCACAGATTTCAAATACATTCACACCTGTTGCATTCTTTCGGAATTCCCTGCAACAGAAGAATTACTCTATTATTTTTCCAAAGTAAAAAAAAAAGAATGAAAGCTATGAGCTGTCATTTTCCAAGGGGTGTCTTGAGCCTTGACTCAAAAATGGTTGAGAACCACTGCCTGAAGTAACTCTGTTCTGTTCTGTTTCTTTACAGTGGGCCAGTAATTACTGTCAAATGGAGAAAGGCAGCTGCTATTCAAAAGTCAGCATTTGTCAACAGTTACCGCACAGATTACTGTGGCTCTTCCTCACAGTTAGCAGGTATGGTTGTTGCATTACAAGCTCTTTGAGTCCCACTTCTACTTCTGCTGAAGTCAAAGCACACTTTATCATTGACTTGAACACAAGCAGAATTGGGCCATTTGAAGCACTTCCTATCCTTTTCAGTTTCTAGATTGTTTCACCTCTAGCAACTTTCTGTTAAAATTATGCCACATACTTTCTGTCTGTGGAAGCATTTCCCTCTTGCAATGTGATTATAGCCTTCCAGCAGTGAAACTCCACTAACTCCTGAAAAGCTTAGCCCACTATGCTGCCTGGCATCTTATATATTCATGTACACCTGCACAAGGAGGATGGAAAATGCTGTCACTGTTGTGCGTGGCAAATTCTAGCTGGTAGCAGGGTTCTTTGCACCCATTTTTGGCACAAGTGTAAAAGGTTACAAGGAGTGCAAGATTACAAACAATCAGATGCAATGAATTCTCTCCTCCAAGCTTAGGGTTTTACATGGCTGCATGTTCTAATGAGCCTTCTAGAAAGGAAACGATAAATTCTGGAAAAAACCAAGGTGATTAAGGCTCTAATACTGCAATCAGCTCGGCATGGGCACAGGGGGGCTGCCTGCATGGAGCTCATTGCAGGATGAAGGTCTAAAACAGGAGTCTGTGAAAGAGGCAGTACAGGTCCAGGGGGAAGGCAGTTAAAGATCTACTATTAACTTAAAAACCACTCTTCTGTCTGAAACTGTTTTTACCTATTACTGTTACAAGTAATTCCTAAAATTACTGTGACTGGATGTATGCTGCTGGGTTTTTTTCCAGTTTGGTGTCTGCATTTGATCATGCTGGGTATCTAGTCTGCTCCCCTGCGGCTCCCCCCCCCCAAAAATAAAAAAATCAGGTAGGCCCCAATCCTATAAATGCTTAGAGCATGCCTATACCACCCTGGACAGTGCTAGAGGGCACCACCATAAAAAATATGCCCGCTTCCACTTGGCACACATGTATGTCTAAAAAATGTCACATACCTGTGGCTGGCACAAGCATACCCAAGAGAGAGAACCTGAGAGCAGCACTGGGTGTGCCATGGGCATAAACCAAAATAAGCTGTCTGATACTTTTTTCAGCTTTCAGAGTGTGGAGTGGGAGTGAATAGATGGGATATGCTGTCACCCTAGCTCTATCTGACACAGTGTAGACATGTCGGAAGCGCGCACTTTGCTTTATTCATGCCAATAGTCCCACTAAGTTTACCTTGTCCTGGGAGATATTCACAGAGCAACAGTGAAGGGAAAAAATCCTTGAATACTAAAATATTATTGTCAAGCCACAAAAATTGCCAAAGAAACCCAGTTTTAGCCCCCACAACTATTTTGACTCATTTTATGAAACCCCAGTCCTACAGACTTCTCTGCTCTTATGGGTCTCTGTGTGCCTCCAGGGAGCCCCAGGGGCTCTGTGAAAAAGCCTAGGTCTCACCTGGCAAAACAATATGCAGGACTGGGACCCTGATCTGCCTTTTTCAAGATAGTACTCCCAATTTAAGCATTAACATGATCAACCAGCCTCATTCACTATAAAACTGCAGCTGTAGGAAAACCTAATCCTACTAAGTGCACAGTCCTCACAGACAATAAGCAGGTACAGAGCAAACACTATCCAGCAAGAAAGAGAAAAAAAAATCAGCTTCATCTTCCTTGATAAAAAAAGAAAGTTCAAGCTCAGAAGGCACATTACCTTGGCTGCACTGCACACACGCTCACATGCAGTGCAAGGTGGCCAAGCAATGGGAGCTTCTTTTTTGGAGTACGCTGACATCTGTGTATTTCAGCAGCTCAACCTCAGTCTTACACTAACTTTCTGTGTATTTGATGTCCTTAATTCAGGCCAAAGGACATTGCCACAGCCTAGGAAGTTGCCAGACCTTTTGTGCCCTTACCCTACTACCTCATCATGAGACTAGTCGGTGACAAGATGCACCCTGCCAAACCAGACTAACTGAACCTCTGGCCAAGTCTGTCCGTTGCCTTGTCTATGCCCACGTATCTTCTTGGTTTGAAACCAAGAAAATGATATTTCAGCTCAGAAGGATGATTTGTGAGCAAAGGATTTTTCAAAAGGAATATCCTTCTCCCTTTATAAACTCAAGACGGCTACGTTCTCTCCTAGAGAAGTCATCTTAGCACCAGTAAAGACGATGTTCTTCGTAGGCTGCTGGGCTGTCCTTGGCCACTGTTGCTTTTCTAACTTATCCCGGGCTGTCCAAGGCCCATGGATTGCTAGGGAATGCCCTCTGTGCCAGCAGAACTTGCAGTGGGGGCCAAAGGGTACTGCTGACGCAAGCCCATAGCCTCTAACTGCCTCTGAAGTCAGGGGGAGTTGGGCACCAGTCTCTGATGGCATATTTGACTTGACACCTCTCCAGCAATGCTACAATAAAATAAAAATAACTTCAGCGTGACTTCCTCTCTAGATTGCACATGAAGGAGAAACCAATCCCCCACCATCGTGCACACTGGTCTGTTAAAGTGAATGGTTAAATCCCTGCCGTGAACAAGTAGGCGTTGTTGTCTGTTTTGTGTGGCAGAAATCAATATTCCCGCCTCCTCTCCTTCTGGTATTTCACCTTGAGATACTCACGCTCAGACAGATGAGATCTGAATCTTACTCACTGTTACCACAACTTTTTTCTTTCCCTCATTTCACAGGGTCACGGATGTTCTTGGAGCACTAACCCGACTGTAATTTACCACTCGGCTCCCTTGCCAGAGCACTGCTGGTGCCTGAAGCACACTGAGTCTCCTTCCACATCACACAGCCATAGCTAGTCCTCACTGTATTTCTGCACCCTCTGTCCCAGTCAGTTTGCTCCCTGTGAGCTCCAGTAACAACCTTTTCTACACCACAGCCTCTCTTCTTCCCTGCACCCCTGTAATTGATTCCTCAGCGCTCGCCTCTTCTACAATGTACCTGCTGTATACAGTCCACGTAACACGTTCAGGATTCCCACTTTTTTTCAATCTGTCTCTTGGCAGTTCCTGTGTTGATGAGTGCTGGCTAACCAATGTCAGTCCAGTAGCTGCTATGCAGGTCCTGGGAGGACAAGCAGCCCTAGAGACAGCACAATCCATCCCACATAGGTCCTTGTAGTTCAAGGCAAATACCACATGTAGAATTGGAGTTGGTCATGCACAAGACCCTCTGTAGGCCACAGACCACTGATGTGATATGCTCACTTTGGCTTATCCTACTTAGGTCACAGACTATTATTCATCAGCTGTCTCGACCCAGTTGAAGTGAATGACAACTGGCCACTTAGAGGTGAAAAATGTATGGAATGCTGTAACTCAATCATTTTCGAAGCAGAATGGATGAAGATTTCTCTTACTAAAAAGGGACGAGGAAAGTGCTCTTGGCACTTCCTTTCATTTAGATATCTAGCATCAAGAAGTCCAGCATGAGCTTGTGGCAAACAATATTTAATAAATAGGGTACAAAAGCCTTCAGTGCTGGAGATTGCCAATTCTTCCAATTAATGCACTTTCAATCTTTCCTGGGTTCAGTTTGCGCAAGTTGCTTATATTCGAGTTAGGATAGCCTGTTTGCACAGAGGTCATTTGGGAGACTGTGCTCCATGTGTAGCATTATGACGCAGGTCATCCTATAGGTTTTACTGAGAAAGATGTTAAAGGGGACCAGAGACTGGACTGAGCCCCAGGGGAAGGAAGAACAATAGCTCACTATGATCCTCTGGAACCTAGTGATTTCTGCTTCTTGCTGGTTTTATGTCTTCCCCTCCATTAAAGACTATACTTTTCTCACTTTTATTTGAAACATCCTGTAACAAACTCTCCAAAGAGAAGGATTTCTGTTTCTTTCATGGACTTGTTTTGGATTTAGGGGAGCTGGCAAGGCACCATTTGATTTGGTGGGAATATGTTCTCTGCTTCAGAAGTATTAGGCAAAGCAAAGTTCCCACTGTGCCAAGGGAACAAGACCATTGATTTCAACAGAGTTGCACTTGCTGAAGTCTGGCTGCTATCCTACAACAGAAAATCAGAGCAGTTCCCACAATCCAGGTGCTCTGGTATCTGGAGCTAAATCTGGGATTTTAAAGTAGTGTGTATATAAGCTGTGAAGGAGAGGCTGAGCACAAACCTTTAGTCTGTTATCTGAGAGTTCCTGCAGCTACTGAGAGAACTCAGACCCTAAACTGACTGCCCAAATGGGGCTGAGGCATGAATGCTGGCCTTTGAACTGGCGCCCATGGGCTCTTCCTGATGGAAGGGAAATCCTAGCACTGCAGACTTAATGTAACATCACCATTGTCGTGCTGTCTGATAGCTGTGTGGCAATCCATAGGCCCTACATGCTGAAAAGAGACTCTCAGATCCTCTACCCAGTGAAGAGCTGCATCCCTTGTAACAATCACAGATGACATGCTGGTACAAAGGCAAACAGCGTCTCAGTTCCAGCTCAGTTCTCTTTATAACCTACTTGAATTGCTGCATCTGACTAGGATACCGTTAGCCCTTGTCATCCTAGCCCTTGCTCTTTGCCATTACATTCATGTCAGGGCTCCTAAAGTGATGGTGCAGGAGGAAGCTCCACGCTGAATTGCTCACACTGAGATTACTGTCTTTCACGCCAGAAGAGAGCAGGGTGTGGGACTGTCTGGCTCTGATCTGGTGTCTTCTGGCAGAATTTACAAGCAGACCTAAAGCCTAGTTGGCTGACGAAGCATCTCCTCGAGTGTAGCACTTGACAAAGGGAGAAGTCTGGGACTGAATCGACACAGAAAGTCTTTTCAGCTTCACAAGCGGTCCCTAGACACCACCAGGAAGAAACCTTGGCTTAACAGTATAGGCTGGGGTAAGCACTGCACACAGATCTAGTGGATAATGTTGAAAATCTATAGGCAAAGAAAATATTTTAAAACAGAAGGGGGGAAATCCACTTGAAATCAATACTGTGAAGGTTTCTTATAGGAAACACACTGTAAAAAAGGACACATTTGCTATGCATAAATCTTTAATGACATCTTGTACTTCCAACAAAGGCATTTTTAAAATACCAGATAATGTAATACACCTGATAAAGCAATAATCCCCACATGGCAAAATCTGATTTTCACACCTGGTAAGTGAAATGACTCTGCTGTACCCCAAGGTCAGGGTTAGGGGTGAGGGTGAGCTGTTAATGGGGGGTTAGAGACCACATAACACATAATGGCTCTTCAGGGAGTGCCTTTCAAATGCTCTTTTCATGTGCAATAATGCAGTATGATCAAAAAGCACAAGTTGCACAAACTGAAGTCATTGTCACCGACAATGGTTATAACTCTGCAGTAACCAGCTGACAGCGTAGCTTAAGGTGCCTGGCTGACGTTCCACTGCTCAGACTGAGGGTGGAGCTTGCTCAATATTTGTTCTCTTTTAGGAGCCATCCTATATTCTTTCATCTGTTTCCTAGTATGTCTTCTGCTGTACACCAGAGCCAATCACCCGCTCTATCCTAACAGCCAAACTCACTGTGAGGGAGAGCACGGCTATAGAACTGAGAGAACAAACATTTCAGCCATATACAGCTGGGACCTCTGATCCGCGGAGAAAAAAAAAAAGAAAGAGAGAAATAAGCACAGTGAAAATCAAAGTAAAATGTCAACACCACACACTACTGGTAGCCATCCAACGTCCATCAGAATCTGCCCTAAATCAACAAGCAAGTCAGGCAGACACACTGGGATGGATGCAGAACTTGTCAATCACTTGGAAACAACCAGTATATGAAACCTACAGTGAGCAGACAAACCACCGAGCAGGGGAAATATACAGCCAGAATCCAAAGAGAACCAGAGCTGTATATAAAAGCAAATTAGTGCTACACCAGGTGGGAGGTTAAAGACCTGACTCAATACCAATCAGAGGAAAAGTGGAAAGAATAACCCCCAGGACAAGACAGAGTAGTCAGAATTAAGGAGTATTAAACCTTTAACGCAACCAGCACGCTGTTCCAAATATTCAGGCCAAGTTCTGTACTAACTTGACTCCAAATAATCCCACTGATTTAAAAAAATGGCCCTGCTCATCTTGCAAACTGGTCTATACCAGAAGATATCAAGGATACAAAACAAAGAGAACTAGTTACAAAGTGCTGCTGCACCCCTAAAAGCATAAGGGTTTTTAAAAATAAACCTTAAAATATCTGATGCAATAAATCATGAGCCTGATTCCAAGACACGCTGAGAACTCCCATTAACCTCAATGGACACAGCAGGCGTTCAACACCTGGCCAGAGCATAAGCTTGGTGCTCTGCATGCAGGAGTGTACTGATGAGTACGTTTCTAGCGAAAGAATGAGCTGTCTCTGAGTCGTCAGATGAGCAAGAGTAGAACCTTCTACCCACAGACAGGAAAGTAGTAACCTCCTTCACTTCCTCTGTGGCTTTAACCTAAACCACAGCTCCTCCCTTTGGGTTGAGTCTTTTCTATACATTCAGAGGCTAGTCAGCTTTTTCCTGCCTAGTACACAGCAGTCTTCACTGCCACATGGGAAAACCTCTTCCTCTTTTTTTCCCTCTCTTCCACATCCTCGTGCAGTTCCATTCCCATATAAGAAATTACTTTAAAAGTCTGGTCTTAGATATTAGATCTTCACTTAATATGAATACCTAAAATCAGCCAAGTTCTTCAGGTACTCTAGTACTCAAAGTCACTAACATCCAGTGGCCAAGACAGGGAAACCCTGCTACCCACTAAAAGAACCAGCTCCCAAAGATTTTACTGAAGGAAGCATCAGGGGGAAAACACACTAAATACAGGCTGACTAAGGCCCTGTCTGCATCAGTACAGCTGAGAGGCTGCTGTAGTTGTGCCAGCAAAACTTCTCGTGAAGATGCAGCTCTGCTGAGAGAAGAGAATTAGGAGTGTAGTTCCAGCTGTTGGCATGCTAATTACAGATGCTGCATTTGTTCCTGAACCAGTTGTGCCTGTGTCTGTCCCAGAAAAGAAAGTCATAGGATTGGCATGTACAAACATTGCCCTTCCAACCAGGGGTCAGTGAGGGGCTAAATACAGTACCAAGGTTCTTTGGGTAAATCCAATAACTTTTATTAGACCAACTCAAATAGTTGGATAAATTCTTATTTGCAACCTTTCGGGTACAAATACCCTTCATCAGGTTGAGGAAGCGTTTGCATTTGGTTTGTTCTCCCACTGATTCAATCCCACAACAACTGTTGAGATGCACTGTGATGCCCTGGGACAAACTATTATCACTTATCCCAAGAACCATTTAGAATATGTCCTGAGACAACAGACTCGAATATCTGAACAACTGCAGTTTGTCCCAGGAGAAAATGTTTTTTCCCAGGACAAATGCCACATCTATTTGTAGCTGATGAATCTTCACTAGAGACACACAGCAATAGCGGCAAAGGCTCCGTAATGAGGGCATGCCCTAAGACTCTCAGGATCTGGCCCAGCACTATGGATAGGCCCAGTGTAGAAGCTGAATAGCAAGCATTCAAAAGCAAGGTAACAAAACATATGTTGCATCCACACGTGCGTGGACGTTTGGTTCCCTGAGGACAACTAACGGAAGTGCACCTTGTGCCACCGCTAGTTCTCCCCAGGGAACGCCTATGCCACATGTGCTCTGGCGTGCAGCAGGTTACCCTGGGTGGGGTAGGGGGTACTGGGGCCAGCACTGGGCTAGCCCTAACAGCCTTTCCTCGGGGCCTGGGGGCCTCCCAGGGCTGCAGCAGCAGCGGCGATCCTGCTGCACAGAGCCTGGCTGGCAGCTGGAGCACAGCTCTGGCCAGCCTGGCTTTGGTTTTGAGCTGGGCATGCTTCCCCCACATGCACTGCTCCCCATTTTTTTTCCTGCAGATTTTTTTGACCTCTGGATATCCAGGCGTAAAAAAAACCCCAAAAACCCTGTGCTTGCAGCGTGGAGAAAAACCAAATGTGGTATGTGGTACCCTAGACATATCTGCAGTGCCACATACCACACGGCCACACTCGTCTGGACGTGGCCATAAAGGTTTACAGGCCACCAAACCCATACTTAGTCAAAACTCTCCTTGATGGCAAGGGAATTTTCTTGTTGTAGGAACTAAGTAAATGTCTTTAACCGGTCCTAGAAAACCTAGGTGCAATGCAGCATGTGCTTGTATGCATGTCTTCCACAGGCAATTTATCTACCGACTATCTGCATTAGGGGGTTCTCAAACGGTGGTATTGGCATTACTGGTGGTACACGACCTTGATTCAATGTCCCATTACCTCACTTCACAACAATGATTTAAGAGGGAGGTTTGCGAACGAAGGAAATTTGGAAGTAGCTTATGTACACCTATATAAGACATGTCATTCACAAAACACTCTCGTTAACACACACTGAAGGGGACAGTTAAGGATGCATGTGCTTTGCACTCAAGTAGGCAAGTTCACTAGAAGGCAGTGTAGATTTGCTCCTTATAGTCTAACCAAAGTGGAGATCCATATAGCACAAACTTTTGTGGGCTGAAGCTTTCTTCATCAGATGCGGTGAAAGGACATGCACAAAGCTAACTTGTCTCTATAGTCATCATTAGAGCTAAGGGAGATTTGTAATTTCCTTCCCGTGGGAAAGCCTGGTGTTCCAACATTTTATTTTCATCCCAAATTGGGTCAAAGGGTTGACACACATTTTTTTTTTTTTTTTGTGAAAAGAAATATTCTGAAAAAACCTGATAAGAACTAAAGACATCAACATTAACGAACTCAAATATTTCAATTTAGCTTGCTGAACTGAGCCAATTAAGTTCAATATTAAACTGCATTTTCCCATCGCATTACGGGAGCCAGATGTTACCATTCGCTTTTCTGGGCCATTTTCATGCTCCAGACCAAAACTCCTTCTAAGCACTCACTCATACCACGTACCACGTGTCTGGTCAGAGGGACATGCCCACTGCTTTATGGGACAAGGTGTCATTTAGGGAGGAGGTCGGTTTGTAGGAGAGGTAATGTACTTACATGAAAATGCAGTTTAGTGTTTTGCTGAATTGTTCAAAACAAAATGTTTTCAGTTAGTTTAATACAGTGAAAGATGATAATTTGGGTTACACTTCCTCTAAATAAAGTATTTCGCTTAGATTTTCCCAGTGATGGAAAATTGAAGATATCCATTTGAGAAAATTACATTTTCTATCAGAAAATCATTCCAACAAAAAATTCTTAACCAGCTCTAATTGTGCCAGCCCTCAGGCACAATTTATTCCACTGATTCTGCTCTTTAAAGCCAGGCAGAAAATGGTTTCCCTGTTCTGCAAGACTTTCCAAGATTTCAAAGTAATTGTGCCTGACTCAAGATGGGAAAAGTCAAATGTTGAAAATTTTCAGAAACTAAACATTTTTTTAAAAGGGTCAGACAAGATCAAGCAAAATATTTCATTTGGATGATTTTGGAAGTTTGTTTCTTTTTCTAATTGTTACTTTACATTTAGATTAACTTTTTTGAAATGGAAAGTCAGCGGGACCTGCCAACAGAACATTTTCATTTTGAAAATGTCAAAATGGGATGTTTTAACAAATTTCAATTTTTTTCCATGGGGTATTTTTTCAAAATGGAGAAATTGGTCAAAATTAACCATTCTCCCCAGCTCAGGGATAGTACAATCAACCAAGCATAATTTAGCCAAAAAGGTCTGTAGGAACGTCAAATCAAACATACTGCACATTTATATTAAAATATGCCTTTGTCATCATCAGAAACAGTCATGTTCAAATATATGAAATCTGGCATGCTAATGTTGCTGCAGAACCCTTCATCTTTACATTTCTTAATGCACTGATTTTAAATTCTCACCCTTAACATTATTTTAACATAAGTATTTTGTATATCATTTCCTTGTTTTAAAAGAGAGAAAGTGAAGAAAAAAGGGAGCAGGAGGAATATGTAAATGTGCATCACACTGCAATAGTCCTACCGTGTCCCAAATGTCATCCTAAGGATGACCTTGAGATGTAAATTATGCTACAACTTTGTGTGTAATTGTCTTAAAATAGTATTTTAAATCATGGTAAAAGCCCTCTGGTACAAGTGTAGGTCTTCGCCCTTTTCTTTGCCTTCGCTTATTTGAACAGCAACAGGGTCTTGTGGTTAAAGCACTAGATGAAGAGACCTGGATTCCAGTCCCTATTCTGCCACATACTTGTTACACCAGCTTATACAACAAAACAGGTGACCTTTTTCTGCCTCAATTTCCCCAACTATGAAATAGAAATAATTCACACGGAAGTCGTTGTGTGTCTTAAATTAATGACTCCAACGTGCTCTGAGTTCCTTGGATAAGGCTCTATAGAAATGTAACATTCATATTACTTATGATTTTCCATAGGCATAGAATAATAAAGTCCAGCATTTGCTTAGGTTTATGAACTCTAAGTTACTTGGGCCCAAAACAAGAAAGTGCACTTACTTGCTTCCCTGGTTATTTGCCAAAAAGGAGATAAGTATAAAAAGCAGTGCATTTGCTGAGGCTTGGGAAGGACACTTCTCAAAAAGACAATTGTAAACTTGTTATTTTTTTAAGTTAATTACATTTCAGAAAATTCCCACATCCAAAGTATTTCTAAATTCCTTTACAAAATATCTATTGTCCATTCCTCTGAGGTTAATAAGGGCATTTTAAGCAAAGGAGAAACCCATGGCTGTATATAAACTAACAGTGCTGGGGAAAAAACGAACCAACTGCATTAAATATTGCTTTCTTTCAGTTATGATGCTTCTTGTAATTCTGCAGGGTACCTTGGTAGACAGAGGCCTGATGGGGCCCCTTTAAGCTCAGTGAGATGCATCAAGTAGCACCGGTTTCAAAGTGTGCAGCGTTCGGCTTGGCAAAGTGCATTCTGGGACGCATGGCACCGCAGCATGCAATGTCTGAATGGAATGTGCAATCTAATGATCACACAGCAGTAAAATAAACTCTCCCCTGCAATCTAGTGATCACAAATGCAGATTAAGTTACTCGCATTTGTCTGATTGTGTAATTGCCAAAGCGCACATTCAAATGAGTATTTGTTTAAGTGTGTGATATACAGATATAGAATATGCTCTCCAGGCCTAATTCATCCCCATTGTAATTTCCGTAAATTCAGCAGCATTACACAAGGGATGCATTTGGCCCGTGGTGTTTGCTATTATATCTGATGCATCATTTCTTCCCTACAACAAGGGATAATACGCTATTTCAATCAGGGTTGAAGTCCTGGCCTTCTTGAGGCTGCCGGACTCCCTGTTTAATCAGACATAAAACAAATCACTTGCTGAGGCAGAGGCGTATAAGCATGCTTTAATTACAATATTGTAACACCAATTAGAGATCTATCTAATCGAGGACTCAGTACTTCCTACTTGGGTATTACTCCCATGTTGGGATAATTACTGCTAATTAAGCTTGGAACTAATTAGGCCAAATGATCTCATTTATACCAACATAGATGACTTCTAGGAGTTCGCAATAAAAAAAAAAGGCAAGGGTGATTTTATCATTCCTGGACTAGTCAGCATTTTGCTTTGGAGACAGAACATCCCTCCTGAACAGACAGCACTGTCTAAAATTCAAGTCCCAGATCCCAAATGACTTCAAATTCTTCTGCTGAAGGAAAGCTCACTCCCAAGGAATTCTGCCCAGTCAGCCCAGTCAGTCCAATTCACCTTCTGTTATTACAGAATGGTAACCAGACAGAGTCAAACACACATAAAACCAAGCAGCAGGAAGCTCTCTCATTCGGTGTCATGTTTACTTCCTAAGTAAACTTATCAATATCTGGAGATGCTTAATCCTGCTATTGTAACGTGGGCTTACAAATGCTGCTATACCAAATCCAGGTATAAAAGGATATAAACAGACTTGCTCTTGGACCTTCTCATTTATTAGAAAGTGCAATAATTTCCAACACCTTTTAAGCACTTTTCAAACACAGTGATAGCTGTATGTGGCTCTGCTGTGGTTTACATCAACACTGAATATAGTCAGAAATTACATCCTACCCATGTTTAAGTACCCATTTCTGAACCTTGCTAGATGTGGGATGGGTGAAGGAAGTGGGTGATTTTAGTTAACAAAGTTGTTTGAAAAGACCACCCACACTGTGGTTGTAGCCTCACAACAAAGAACAAAAGGTTCTTGCCCCGGTTGTTGGAAAAAAATATGCTAACCCTGATGAGCCATGTTCACAGTAGTATTTCCCTCTAAAATCTTGCACAAATTCAATAGGGAAAGCATTAATAAAGAGAAGACAGTGGCTTATCATCACACGTGCCTTAATTCTTCTGTCATCTCGACTGGCTCTCTCTCTGGATAAAACAGTGGCAGACACAAGCCCCTTACTAACATGAGTCCTCTTACTGTTCAAAGCACAGCTGAACTAGCAAGGAAAAAAACCAGAGCAACAAGGTCTTCAAAGTTAAGCACTGGTTTTAGGCTAGAAAGCCCACTGGGCTAGTATGATGCAAGGCGCACACATTTCTGCGGCCAACTAGGGCTTTTGAGGGCTGCCATACAATAAACATTTACTATTGCTACCACAGTGCAAATGGAGCAAACCCACCCCCAGCCAAATGCAAAGCATTTGATTGTCTCCTTCAGAACAATGCAGGGGCATTCACCCTAGCCTTCTCGTGTTGAAATCCTGGCACGGGTTTGTCCAGTGCTTTATTTTTGAACCTTAGTCTACTTGGGTACTAATAAACAAATGATGGCTTTTTCAGAAACACAGAATCCAACAGGTAAAATCTAGGTGAGGCCACAGATCAGTGTGGAGGGCAGGTCTCTAGCAAATATGAGTGGCACTTTCCTCTTGCAGATATGAGTGGCAAAGCAAGGCAAGACTCACATCATTCCCCTTCTCTCCTCCTGCTTTGGTAGTGGTTATTTTGAATAGTGCTTCCTAGATACTAGTGGTTTATGCCATCACCACCTAATCAGTACACGTACTTTCCCTTTGAGTACACTTTGAGTTCTTCAATCCGAAACTTTGCCTCCTAATCTGACCTGACCTCACCTGCTGGTGGTTGTGGGCTGGAAGCAGTCCACAAATGCTTTCCCCCATCACACTGCTGTCCAGAATAGCTTGTGTCAAGACCAGTTAATTGACCCTCTCTTGGCTCACAACTGGAGCAGCAGGAGCTACATTCAGTCCTTCTTCCCCAGGGAAAGAACATCTTCAGCTGGGGTCTTGTGAGGGAGGCCGAACACTTACGGGGCAGAGACTCCCCAGAAATCTCCAGGAAAGGAGACTAAGACCATGATTATAGCACCTTAATACTGCACCAGAGGACACCATGCTGAGATGGACAGCACCTTCTCCACATGTTACTTCCCAAAAGGGAAATAACATAACCACTTGTGCAGCATTGGGTTGCCACCAACGAGCCGTCCAGGGAACTCGCAGGAGAACTTCCTGGAGCCTGCCCCATGCTGCACTCAGGAGGACGCACTACCTCTGTTTTGGGAGGTGGCACACGCAAAGCGGGCAAAGAGTGCCTCACTGCAGCACTCCTGGCACAGCACTAAGGTACTGCTGATGTGCTCAAGAGAGCTATCAGAAATATTTCACTGCTGTGTCTGGCCAATCACTCTGCAACAAACGTCCTGTCCTTTCAAGGAGGGAAAGGGAGCTTGGCTTGGCTTGGCTGGAGGAAACGTATCATGTATCTGATACTGGACTTTCCCTAAGTTATATCAAGTGACTCTCTAAGGCAAGCAGAGGAAGGCTGATTTCTAATGCAGCTCCCCTTCTGTGGTTGCCCAGGCCAGAAGAGCCGCTCTCTCCTTACACTGGACAAGGATTTCTCAAAGACAGCACATGGATCCCCAGTTGTGCAGGGTATGTTTTTACTGATAGACCATAACCCTTTAATAGCCTTGGAGAAGCAGGCTGTTCCAAGACCCCTTGAGTCCTGCCCCTCTGCCTCATTGGTTGTGAAAAGCAAAGTTTTTGTGGGCAATACCTTTTACTGGAATATGTTATTTAGAGAGATGTCAGTCAAGCTTTTGGGCACAAAATGTGCTTCCTCAGGTCTTGGAAAGAAACAGGTAAAGGCTGATTTAAGAAAAAAAAAGACAATGGTTTGTGTTTAATTCCACATGTTAAAGAAAACAGTATATTGTAGACTCCCCTTGATCTGTGGATGGTGAGTACTGCAGGAGACAGGGCTATGCCATGTCCCCTCTCTTATGAGTGTGAGCTGTCTGCTTCCCACTTGTACTGTACTTTCTTCTGGAGAGCTGTGCCACCTAACTCTAAACGGCTAACCAGGCAGCAAAGAGATTCATTGTGCTGCATCCATCTAAGCTATCATCCATGCTTTTAGCATGGAGCACAGATAAACTGTGATAGGGACAAGTGGAAGATGTGGGAAGAAGGGACAGAGAGAGAGATTTGGTGAGTCTAGAAGAGGGTCTGTGGCTGTGTCCTAGGAGGCAGAAGAAGGTGAGGTCAAGTCAGATTAGGAGGCAAAGCCTGGGATTGAAAAAGCCATTGGGTACTCCAAAGGAAAAGTAAGCATACTGATTAGGTGGTGACAGCATAAAAAAACACCACTATCTAGGAAGCAATATTCAAAATAACCACTACCAAAGCAGGAGGAGAGAGGGGAAATGATGTGTGTCTTGCCTTGCTTTGCCACTCATATTTGTGTGAGGAAAGTGCAACTCATATTTGCTAGAGACCTGCCCTCCACGCTGGTCTGTAGCCCGATCTGGATTCTACCTGTTGGATTCTATGTTTCTGAAAAAGCCCTTGTTTCTTTATTAGTACCCAAGTAGACTGAGGTTCAAAAATAAAGCACTGGATAAAGAAAGCCATGCCAGGATGTCAGTCACTAGTCCACTAGATGCTTACTAACCTATCTGAGCTGAGACTACCCTGGATTTTTACTTTCAGTCTTCAGTACTTACAGCACAGGAGGATAGCCAAGCATAACAAAAAAAAACAAAAAACAAAAAACAAAAAACAAAAAAAAATACTAAACAAAGCAACTCCTGCAAGTAGATGGTACTATAGAGGCACCACTGCTTCCTCCTCACCTGCACAGCACCAGCTAAGAAAGACTCAGGGTCTAGGTTCAGCTCAGCTTCCTGTCTGCTTTGTACAGAGATGTGAGCACTGCCCTTCCCTCAAGCCCATCACCAGCCAGTCCTGCTGGGAAGCAGCGGGCATCTCTGGGATGGCACGGCTGAAGAAATGCACAGAGAAAGGGGAAATAAAAGGGGGTCCAAAGTGAAGGGCCATACTGGTGACAACTAAGGAAGGGGCAACAAAAAAAGAAAAGGGAGAGACTAGAAGTGTGTGACACAAACAATGGAAACAGAAAGAAGGGGCAAAATAACATGAACAGAATGAGGGTGCAAAAGAAGGGGACAGAGAAATAATAGCCATTTATAGATTGCAATAGCAGGAGAAGCAGAGGAGACCTTAATGGGTTGTGAACAGGGTAAGAACTCAGCAGGGGAAGCACCAAGCATTCCTGAACAAAAGAAGGAAGATGCATGTCCTTCTTGGAAAAAAAGAATAACTACAGCCAACACTTTCTACTATTTATCTGTGGAACTCAGAGCCTTCATGAATGATGGGTGAGGCCCTATTATCCCAAATTTTAAAGAGGGAGGAATTGAGACACACAGACTGAGTGACCCAATGAGTCAGGGACCCAGCTGCAAAAAGAACATGGACTCCCTAACCCATGGGCACCCAACCCTCAGCCTGTACAGCAGGCAGATCCAGCCCATGGCGCCTTGTCATCCAGCCCGCAGGGCTCCCCACGGGAAATTTGGCAGCTCGGGAACAGTAATCCCAGAAAGCAGGGCTGGGTAGGGGCAGCCCCACACCAGTCATCTGGCCCATGGGGCCAAAAGCTTGAGCACCACTGGCTGAGCCAATATTCAAGTGCAGAGTTGGCAACTTTTTTAGGTTGTGGGCCAGAAAGACCCAGCTTGAGTTATACTGTCATCACTCCTCTACATGGCCCCAGGGGGAGAGCTCCCACAGCTATTACTTCTCCATGCAGTGACATGGGAGAACAACTATTGCTGAAGCCCTGGATCTGGCCCATCGACCATAAGTTGCCAACCCCTTAAATGCCTTCTCTGTAAGACATATGGGCTGGAATTGACCTGACATTCTTCCTTGGCGCAGACCAGAGGGCAGCACTGCCCATGGATACTGCCACAGGCAGGAAGGTAGCCTGTGGCAGAAAATCATAGTTCTTAAATGCATTAACAGGTGTGGGTAAGAATCTATGCTTCCTGCTGTTTCTCTAATTCAACAGCTTTGGACACCCTGAATTAGGGACATTCACATTAAATTGACCCCAAATGCCCCCAAGTCATCACTGCTTGGCTGCTAGATATTGAAACGTTGGTATAGTTACTCACTTGCTCCATTATCTTACTGGCTGGTTTTAGGGAAAACTGGAGTATAAATGGCCTTGCCATGTGAATCGCCTCTTTAAGTGAAAATATCTTTAGCAGATTTGATTTAAATTAAAAATAAATTCCCATACTGATATGATTTAATTTGTACCGCAGGTATATTTCACCTACTAAATATATGCTTTCCTGTGCATATAAATAAATCTCAACTCCTTAAGTCGCACACACCTGAGCTAAGTATCCACTGTGAGAACCCCAAGCAAACCAAATATCTGTTGTATATTTGCACTCACACACACAAAGCTCTGCATACAGGCACCCACAAGAAGTATACCCAGCCTTGTGTTCTCCTAACCTCAGGCAACACTACTTTAAGGCTCGGTAGCACAGAAATTGTCTAGAACTCGCTTGTAGATGAGTGAGGAAGGTCTGCCTGTTATAAACCCATGTTAATGGCAGGCTGTGTACCCTGTATGTTTGTTGCTGAGCAGGAATGTTTATCGTGGCTGTCAGAATTATAAAAATATTTCCATGATTCCAGACAGCTTGTTGTTTTTGCATGCAGCTGAAGGAGTGCATGAATGTGCAGATGAAAAATTGAAGAAACTTTATTAAGTGATGAAAGAGACTACCCCATTGCATTGCACAAGGAGCTGGGAGACCAGGGCGTCAGAGACAACTCTGCTAAAACAGGCTGCGCTTTACAGCCACTTTCCCCCAATAAATGAAGCCTTCTAAAATCCTTTTCAGGCACCTGGGTAAACTGAGGCACAGGCAGATTAGGTATTTTGCTCATAATGTCATAGCAAATCAGTGGCAGAGCAGTAAATAAAATCTAACAGCTCTAACCTCAAGTGCCATGCTCTAGTTCAAGAGAGCGAAGGTCCACCTGAGCCTGGGTGGCATGGCTACAGCCTGCCTGTTTCTGTAGCCAAAAGCCTACAAGCTAATGATATACCTAACATTCACCCATTTAAACCCAAAGCAAGGCACCAGCTCTTGCCTCTGGATCTGTAGCAAGAAGCCTTAACTACTTTGCAACCATCCCATCCTGCTGTAACTACTAGGCATCAATCAAGGTCAAAGGACCAGAGCAAAGGTCTTGCCCTGGCTTTTGCGCATAGAACTATCTATGCAGGGGGCAAAAGAGAAAGGTGTATGCTATAACTCTGAGACAATAACTGTGGAATCAAGTGACCAGAGACAGGGACTTGGTGCCTAGATACTAACAACAGTGCCAAGTGTATTAAATATACATCAACAGATTAGGTTACAAGGAGCAGCATGGAAAGTGGAAATGATAATAGCCAACTATCCTGGGAGATGAAAAAGATCCAAAAATATTGTTTTTTAAATTACACTTCTAAGGAAACAAATGGATCAAGCCACTGAATGGGATATGTAGCCTTTCACTTCTAGGATGATCGTTCAAAGCCTGGAGTACTCAAAAAACCAAAATAACTTCCCCTGTCCAATGGCAGCTGAGAGGCATGTGTGACATGAGCTCAGTTGCCTCCATTCAGCTGAAAGAGGTCCACATCACCTAGTGCCGATTGACCCTTTGTTCTCTCCAGGCACATTACACATTCATTAATGCCATTTTGCTACTGCGCATTAAGTTTAGTACCTCTAATATGAGGTACTACATAAAGACGCATGTCCTAATGTGCAGTAGCAAAAGCAAATGCTTTTTTAGTGACGGTTAATACACAGAAGACTAATTCTATTGTGCATTAGCATACTAGCATTGTTTTTGTCATGATGCTTTAATGCGCAGTAGAACAGGCTACTGCACATTAAAGCACATGTGTAGACACGCCCATAGTAGTAGTAGTAGTAGCAGCAGCAGCTAGGGTCAGGAGGGACCTGAAAAGATTATCTGGCCTGACCCCCTGCCACAGGCAGGAATGAGTGCTGGGTTCACAAGACCCCAAACAGGTGATCATCTAACCTCTTTTTGAATTTACCCAAGGTAGAGGTGAGGACCACTTGCCTGGGAAGTTGGTTCCAGATTCTGGCCACCCTAACTGTAAAACACTGCCTTCTAATCTCTAACCTAAACCTATTCTCCATCAGTTTATTTCCACTGTTCCTCGTCACCCCAGGTGGTGCTGGGGAGACTAGGGCTCTTCCTATTTGCTGATGATCTCCCCTGATGAGTTTGTAGGCAGCCACCAGGTCCCCCTCAGTGTCAGCATAGAAGGAAAAGAGCACTACTCCCTCACCCCTATAGGTAGTCTCACCTGAGCTGGGTTCAGATCCACTAGCTGGCCAGCGAGCCAGTGCAATCTATGCTTCACCTTGCCTGGAAACATACACTACTCCAGGTAGTACACTACTCTCTCGGCTGTTCTGTGCCTACCCAGGCAAACACCTGCTTTACATTTATGCATCTCCAAAGGGGCAGTGGCTGTTAGAAGTGCAAGGTCTTCTCTCCCTGCCATTGATTGCAACAGCAAACCTCCTATTGTCTTCAACAGAAATGGCCCCTTCAAATTTGCTCTTTTGGCTTTCCCCAGGATTTTCATCATGGCTTCTCTACAAGTTTCCCCTAAACCTACCATGACACACACGCCAATAATTAAATAATTAACCCCTTCTTCCTGGAGGGGAACTAGGAACGATGACAATGCAAAATTCTCAAACATGCTTCCTGCTGAAAAGTATAGGGGGATGTAATTAAACAGAGACAGGCTTACACTTTAGTCCATTTTTGCCCATGGCAAGCCAGCTTATCCATACGTTGCACGTGCAACTGAATGCTTGCTTACTCAAGCAACAGTCATGGCAATTGCATGAGCAAATGGACAGCTTCCTGCCTTAACGGCTATCTACAAATGTGATTCCAGCCATGCGTACACATCAGGTCCATGCTTACACATGCTGAATACTGAACACTGGGCCCATATTTCGCTGTTGCAGAAAGAGGAGCACTCATTAACTACCTGCCTCTAGTGCAAATGGCATTCTATTTGATCTTCCTGCTTGCATGTGCATGTGCAAATTGATTTTCATATTCATCTGAATTATAAAATAATCTCAATTTATATAGCACTTTGCAGCTAACACTTTGTATCCCAGAAAAGCTCCTCAAACTATAGGTTTCCCTTGCTTTATGCTGTACATGCGTTCCTGGAAAATGGTGCATAACTCAAAATTGCATAAAGGGAACCTACTTTAAAATGTAACAAATAGGGATATGTTCCAAGACCTTGACAGTACTGACCTCCAGACTTCTACCACTTTTACAAGACAATTCTGGAACTCACCAACAGCAGACAGTACACAGAAACACAGGGTGGTGGTGAATGTTATCATAATGGGAATGGCAACTACAGAAACACATGTCGCAGACAACGAGCAAGGAGCACAGGTCCACACAGCACTATATTTTGGTGTGTGTCATTCCCACAATGCACACACAAAGCAGCTGGCTGCAGGCTTCCACCACACTGATTGCATAAGAGTGAATTTACCTCACATATAACAAATTTTTGGTATAAAAAGGGTCATCACATAAGAGCAAATTCACACATACAGAACCCGCATAAAGTGAGGGAAACCTGTGTGTGTGTGTTTTCTGTGGTGGAATATATTAACAGTCTAAAGCTGCAGAAGAACCCTGTACTACAGTTCAGGATAGTAAGTGAAGAACTCTTCATTCAATTAAATTATTGGGGAGTTTTGCCTGAATGGATACAATTTCTTGCAGTTGAATTTGGCAAAAAACCTTAGGTAAGACCCCTCCTATTGCAAAAATAGAGTTCTTAATGGTCCTCAGTGACCAGGATTTTGATTTTAGATCTTGTTTGAAAGATACTAAGACAAATTCTTCCTGGACGTAAGTAGGCATGAGTCCCACTGACTTCCATGGGCAGTATGGTGGCCTGCACTGAATTGGTCCACACTGAGAATTTGGTTCAGCACTGACTCAGAGGGAAGTATACTGAATCACAAACACCAACTCATGAAACCCTCTGAGTTCACACTCCAAATAAGGCCCAAATCCAGGTTAATTTAGGAGATGATGAGATCACAGTCTAGGCAACAGAGCTTCAGTCAGTTTCTTGCTCTGCATGGGGATGGGGACCACAATTGTTATACTATTTCTACAAAGTTCATAAAACTTCTGGGCATGTGTGTGTGGTAGGTGTCACTGGAAAGTTACACAGTGTTTTTGAAAGGATACATTCAATACAGCTCTGAACAGGTGCAAAGTTGTAGGAGAATTTTTAACAGTGCAAAAGTCTCTCACATGTGTAATTTTACACACTTGTGCAACACTGATCTTGTAATCCTGTATCCAAAAAAAATGCAGCACTTTGCAAACAAACTGATCCAATCAATTTAAAATACATCCCTTCAGGAGATGGGTAAAATGTATCCCCATTTTACAGATGGGGAATGAGACACAGAAAGGTTCATCCTGGCTTTCCCAGTAACTTACCTAAGGCTATGCATCAAATCAGTTTCAAGATCTCAAGCGTTCCTAGCTGTCAGCCCCTCTGCTCAGTTCACTAGAACATACTGTCTCTCAAACAGGACTAGTGAAGCGGAAGAAAGGAACATTGTACTAGCTGAGATGCTCATGTACATATGTCCATACCATGCAGCAAAATGTTTGTATCTCTAATGAGCAGGGATGGCATTTTTAAGGAAGAGTTTGTCACTAGGGTACAAGAATACATTTGTGTATAGGTGTCCAGAGAGCACAGGGGAAAAAAATAGGTCTGTGGCCTCCACATCCCTGAACTGTTGAAAAGTATTTGTGGTGTCTAAGTCTTCAGTGTGTAGGAACACTCTTGTGTGGCTTGTGTGTTTGCTGCATAGGGACAGTGCTAATAGAGCAGGCTTAAAAAAAAAACAAAAAACCCCCCAAAAAACAAAACAAGCCCAGACAACCAAAAAAGCCCAATCTGGAGGGGGAGAATATAACTGTTTACTGTCAAACTCAGCAACTCCTGAGCTGTACCTGAAAACAGCACCTATATGGGGTGGCCAGGCAACTCACAGGTGGTTTGAAACTGAAACTGAATCACAACTTTAATCTTTTGAAACATCACCACAGAGGATTTGGCCAAACTGCCATCTCCTGTCCCCCCTCAGAGAGTTGCATTCCATATTGTACTTCAGGAAAATTATGAGTGGATTGAACTGTTCATGTTCCCAAGATGAGGACAGACTATGGGTTGCACCTAACAGTCTCAAAGGGAGAGAGGCAGGAGGCCTCTGTCTACTGTCAGTCTGAAATCGGGCTGGCTGATCTGTGTGCAGCTTGGTCCTTAAAGTGCAGAGCTGATCAAATCAGCAGCTTGCCCTGGAAGGAGGAAAGTGACATAAAATATGCACAAGCCTTCCTTCTGTCCTGACAGCAGGGTGAGTCTTCAGATGAGGAGGAAGCAGCAGCCTGTTCTCTTCCTCCCTCGTGCCCTTGCTGCAGTGCTGGGTTTGACTTCACCGTCTCCTTTCGCTGCTCCATGTGTTTGTGCAGGTTCTCGACCTTTATTCAGAGGTTCACCGCCCCAGTTTTCTTGCCCATTCAGCCCTTGGCCTTTCTTCTCAGACTGCCACCAAGGGGCCAATTAGCACTCCCTGTTGCTGGGTTTTGTGACTAGGCTCTTTAGATAGTTGAGACCACATAGGGCTCCGAACTGTCATCAGGTACTTAACAATGTTCATTCACTGCTAACCTAGGCTACGTTCAAACAGGTAAGTCCTGAGGTAAAGTCTGAGGTCTGCGCGCTTCCCCATGTGTGGGAATGGACTGCTGTGTATATGTCCAATGAGCAGAAACTGCCTTTCTGTCTCTTCAGGCTTCTTTTAAAGGAGGACAATTTGTCGTATGTCTGACCTAGAAAAGATTGTACGTGTGTGTGTGTGTGTGTCTGTGTTTTATGGTTTGTGTGTTTTATGGTATGCATTTGTGTGTGTGATGTGTGTGCAGGAACAGGACTGTAGTCTATGTCTGCTTTGTCACAGAAACATTGTCGTACACACAGACAATGAAGTATAGAAATTCATCAGTTGCCCTAAGTCTCCTGGAGATGTTTATACCATTGCAAAGTGGGTGGAAGATGCTAGCACTCTCAGGTGACTGATTTTTTCATGGATGCGAACTCCCATAAAAGTTACAGGGCAATGGAGAATCAGACTTTCAGTGCAGAGCAGCCATGTTTATGGCACATGAAGCTACCTCCATGGCACATGCTTCCTGCATGAAGGATAGCACACATCTGCAAGAACCATTCATTATTGTGTACATTATACCAGCCTGAATTTAGGCGAGCAGAGGAACAATGATCAGGGGCACATTCGCAAGAGATGTACGCAGGACATACAAATACAAGGAAGGGCTTTGGGGTGAGGACAGCAAGGTGATCATTTTTGTTGCCAAGTTCCTGCGGAGCACCCAGAAATTCACATAGGACTCCTCCCCTGAAGCACTTGAACAACTAGCACCAAGTCACTTATGCCAGAGGCAGGCCATATACTCAGCCCATATGTACTCAAGCCACGTACTCAACACTAAAAGTCCTCATCCGTGCCTTCTTCACTTCCTGCATTGACACAGACACTACCAGAATCTCCTTCTCCACAGACAGCCCAAATCCCAATGCGTGCAAACTGCAACTGTCTCCCTTTCCCCACGGAAACACAGCTACAGTATGCACCCCCCACCCTGCTTCCCCAAACAATCACAGTAGCTCCCCCCACAATCCATACAGACTTCAAAAAGATATCCATACAATCCATAAAGGCTTCACACCACAATCCACACAGAATCCCCCTTTCTTTTAAAAACCCTCCATGGAATCAGTCCAAGCTAGCTCTGGGACTTCCCTGCTCCCTCCATTCACTGACTAAGGAGGGAGCCCCCTCTCCAGGTCTTCTTCCTGCCCAGATCAATCTAGTGTGCCAGAGCCATCTCCTCCACAGCCCCTGCCACCTAGATCTGGCATTTCTTCAAAGGATCATAGAAAATGAGGGCTGCAAGGGACCTCAAGAGTCATCTAGTCCAACCCCCTGCTCAAAGCAGGACCAGCCCCAACTAGATCATCCCTTCCTCTCTCTCTTTCTGCCTCCCAGCCTGTCAATCTCACTGCAAACTGATTTGGGGATTCTTTGAACTAGCATTCTCCCTTTCTCTCCCTCTATGCTTCAGGTACCCTGGCGCTGCCTAACTTCACCAAGCGGCCCAGCTGCGGCTACTGTGGGAGCCCTTACGGGAAGTCGTTTGGGGGGGGGGTTCTCCCCCCCCCTCCCCGCTCTTGGAGCAGGAGAGAGGGAGCGATGGAATTCCTCCTGCTTCCCATTTGTTTGCAGCAGCAGCAAGCAGAGCCTCCATCTTCCTTGCTGGCTTGAGGAGGGTCTCAGGGCAATTTAGCGCCCCCCCCCAATCTTTCCCCTCCTGCTGGGCTTCTTGAATACGCCATGCCCGCCCCGCGGTGGGAAAGCGGGGCTCCCGGCTCTCCGCCTCCAGCTGACCTAGGCTCCGGCGCCTGGGGCGGCTGAGGGCAAGGCGGGCGACGCATCAGGGGAGAAAGTTAACCGGGTTCCCCTGCAGCTGCACTTCAGCCGCCGTAAACCGGCGCCAGGGCTCCGGGCCGCAGGCAACCCCCCCTCTCCAGCCGGTCGGCCAGCCGCTCCGGAGGGAGCGCGGGGCTCCGCCTGCCTCCTCCGGCGCCCCCCCCAGCACCGGGGCTGGGCGGCGTTCGCATTGTGGCCCTCTCCCGCCCCCCGCGCCGAACCCAGCCCGGGCGCGAGGGAGGGAGCCAACAGGTGGGCGCCGCTTCTTCCCCCCCCCCCCCTTTATTTATATATTTGTTCGGCACCAGCCGCACCGGAGGGGGGGGGGCACTGAGGCACCGCCCCTCCCCCTCCTCCCGGTACAAAAGTTTCCGCCTGCACCCCCCCCCTCCCTGAAGCGCGATCGCTGCCCCCCCCGCTCCGCTTCTTTCTCCTCCTTCCCCGGCGCCGCAGGCGGCCAGCGCTGCTGGGAGGCCTCCTCAGAGGAGCCTGCCTGGCTGCTCCGCTCCCCCCACCCCTCCTCCCAGCCTCCCCCTGCAGCACCAGCCGCGGGCTGGGGGGCGCCTGGCCCGGGGGTGCCCTGCGGGGGGGCGTTCCACACACCCGCGCGAGCGTTCCATGTACCCGCGCGAGTGTTCCACGCACACACACGAGCGTTCCACGCACGCCCCCCGAGCGTTCCACTCGCACCCGCGCCAGCCCCCACCAACGTTCCACATACGCGCGCGCGGGAGGCGGGGGGCTCTTACCTTGCTACGAGGAGGATTCGTGGCGCCTCATCGCGGGCGGGGGCTTGGAGGGGGGAGACAACGAGGCGGCCCCTTCCCCTGCGCTGCCCGGCCTGGCCTGGCGGCGGCGAGGCACTAGGGCAACATCCAAGCAACTTTAGGGGGGCCACTGGAGGGGCCTATTGTCTGCTCGGCTCCGCCGTGCCGCCGCCGCGGCCTCCCCCTCTGGCCGCCGCCGCACTTGGTACGGCCCAGGCATTCATGCCAAGGCGCTTTCACACATGGAAGCTTGTCTCCAGCAATTGCTGACAAGCCACAAACAAGACGTTCCCCCTCCCCGCACCCTCCCTCCTTCTCCCCGCTCTCCCCTCCCCACCAGCCCGCCGCCTCCTTTCTTCAGCAGGCAAACTCCAACTCCGCTGACAGGCGGGCGGGCTGGGCCTCCGCGGACGCGCACACACACACGCGCGCGCGCGCATACACACACACACACACACACACAATACACACACACAGAGGCAGGCTAGCTGAGGAGTGAAGAGACAGGCTGAGTTGGGGGCAGGGAGGAAGCTGTCTGCCGTGTCCCAGGAAAATGGCAGCAAGGCAGACAGCCCTGTGAGGAGCTGAGAGCAGGGGGAGAGATGATTCAAATGAGCAATGGAGAAGTGTGTGTGTGTTGGGGGGGGAGAAACCCCCTCCTTCTCCACTGCCACCCCATCTCCCCTCCACCACAGCCCAGCCATCACCTTCCTGACAAGGGGCTGTTTGTTCCATCCTGCCCCAGCAAAATTGTGTCTCAGCCATAAAGGACTTGGATGGTTTTAGGCTTTTTAAAAAAACAAAACACCCCAAGTGAGGTAGTAAGGAAGCAACTGCAGTTGCTTGCCATGCCTTGTACATACCCTGACAGATGGGAATGGAGTCCCGTCCCACCCCCCTCACCCCCAAAGCTCGCACTGCAGAAGTAGCATGATCACCCCAGTGCAGCCTGAGGAGCTGAGGCAGGACTGAAGTGACTTGGCCAAGGTTGCACCAAGAATCAGTAGCCAGAGCTGTAAATAGACCCCCAGGGTCCGCAGGGTCAACCTCTGCTCTAAGCACCACTCAATGTGGCATGAAAGGGCGATGTGGAAGTCAGCAGTGTGCAGAAATGGCTTCCACACACGTACACCCAAAGGATCAAATATATATATATATAAAGCAAACTGGAGAGACATATTTGAAGCCACAAGTAGCACAGAGACTAAGAGTCAAGAAGTACAGAGTAAATGTTCCAGAGCTGGGCTCTTCTAGGCCACATTCTGCCCTGTGAAACCCAGGAGTGAACACATAGCAATTGCCTGGTGAATTGAGGACAGGACTTCTTAGCAAAGCTGTGCACAACAGGTTTCATCTGAATGCACAAAAGGAGCTTGGACAAACTTTTTTTTTTTTTGGTTGGCTTCAAGTCAAACAGTTCTCATGAAATTAGGGTTTGTACTCGCTCCGTTCAGTAAAAGCAAGAACAAAACAGAACTGGTGTGATTCATTAAGCTCTGTGTATTGTGTACAGGTTAAGGAGGGTTCATTTGTCCCAGAAAACAGGCCACATGACCAACTGTCATATGTTTCATAACAAAACCACAAAATTCAGTCTTGGAAAACACATGCCTGTCCAGTGACAACAAAGGGTTTTGCTTCAAATCTCAGTGGAAAGGGTTTATGGAGTCCAGACAAGTGTTGCACAAGCTTTAATTGGTTTCATTTAATCATTGTTACTAGTACCTGGATAGCACCTTTCATTCAACAAACACCTTGATGTTTTTACTGAAGTGGCCAATTGTTATGTTCTAAATTAAATAAGTGGAAAAGTAAATACAAAGAGGTTAAGTGATGTGCCCAAAGTCACATGGTTCTGCAAAAGAAGGGACAATGCAGCTTCTCTAATTTAGAATGGACTATGCTGACCCCTAGAACATGCTCTCTCCATAGTCTATGTCAGTGGGAGCCAACTTTTTTGGCAGGCATGCCACAAATTAGCCCCCCTCCCCAAGTGCCTCTCCCATCCCTTCGCTTGTCTGATCAGCTGCTCTGCTTCCTGCCCTGTGCCCCTACCCAATCTGCTGCTCTGATTTCTGTTTCCTGTCCTGTGCTCCTATCCAATCTGCTGCTCTGTTTTCTGCTCCCTGCCCTATGTGTCTGTGTTTCCTGTCCCCTCCCTGCTCTGCTGTGCGACACACACACAGATTGGCCTGTGCCACCTGTAGTCCACGTGCTGCAGGCTGGCCACCCCTGGTCCAGTGCAAAACAGGGTTTTGTAGGCTTCAGAGTTCCCTGTGAAAATTAACCAGTCTGATCCATAGTTTGGGGTCTAGGGCAGAATGGAAGTTTAGTACTTTCCAGAAGAGAGGAACAGAGGCCAGAGGTGAAAAGAGAATGAGGCAGAAGAGTGACTGTAGAGGCCTAGGAGAAAGATGAACCAAAAAAAGGATGAAGTGGAGAGTGGGGCAAAAGAAGGAAAATCAAAGACACCAGATGCATAAAGAAGGAATGTATGAAGATTCTTGCAAATTTCCAGATAGAAAGTTAAGAGTCCACCAAAGAGCAGGGTAAATGGATACAAAGCAGGGTCCAGGGTAGGATATAGTCTGGAACTTTCAGAGGAAGGGAACAAAAGTAACCCTGCAAAGAGTCAGGTATTCGAGCATCCCTTCACTATATTGTCCTGGGGCCAAACCTTGGTCAGACTCTTCATTCAGATCCTTTGTAATTAGCTGAATGGCCTAGAGAGGCAAACCTCAGAGATACCTGAGGGGAAGATGGATTAGCTAGAAGTCCTGAATCCCAAATTCAGGGACATATTTGGACATGGGATCTATTTGTATCCAACAAAAGTAGTTAGGAAGAGAAAGTCATACCAATAATAACGAATATGACTGTGTCTGAGCATCTTGATATGACTGTGTCTAAGAACAAAAATACATACACAGACAGACTGACCAATATATCCCAGTACTGGGGAAAGAGCTCTAATCTGAGAACTCTCTCTCCATATTCAATTCATGAAATCAGCAACAACTCAGATAAAACAAAGAAATCCTGTTTAATGATACTACAGATGTTGGCTCCAATTCATCAAAATACATAGGCATGTGTAGCATGCCTGATTGTTTAAGTTCTGTTCTGCACAGGGGCCTTCATTAGTTCATGCTGAGGGGCAGAGCATTTCAGAATTTCAGACTAAAAAAAGAGAATCCTTTAGAAATTATTCATCTAGGGACTACAGCCAAATTACTCTTTGGGAGGATCATCAGTTCCAGCTTCATCTATTGCCACTGCTTCAGTGAGAAATAAGGCAGCAGAGAGTCCTTCTGGAAAACAGGTTCTCCCATGTGTTAGTGACACCGTTCAACTGAGCTAGGAAGACTTTGGTGTGCACTGGCTAATGTGACCAAAGTGCAGCCAGTGCAGTCTGCCCCTAAAGGTATCACCAACTTGTAGGTAAAGATCTCTGTGTTGCCCCGATGCCATCAGGGACAACCAAGAATCACAAATGTGGATGCTTGTGGTATGGGCCATATTCTCAGCCCCGACCCCAGGTCCCTTTCTCCTCATAAAAGCTCAATCTTTCTGGATATTTTAGAGATAAAAAGAACCACTACTGAGACATTCAGAACAAGCATTTAGTGTATGATTAAAAATGACCCTAGACCCTAGAGTTAAACTTAGCCTGCTTGGGATATATTCCATTTGCTTTCTGCTTTCCTTGTGTCCGTTTTATTTTCACATACCATTTCTCATACCTTGGAGCAGATGACTTGGGTCCTCTGATCATCACTCATGAACTTCCTGGTGCCTAAACAAGCTCATCCTGAGGTAGGACCTTGTGTCTGTGACTGACAAGGCATGCTACTCCTAGCAGGGTGGATTTTCTCTCTCACTTATCTCTGCAATTCTTCTCTTCTGTTTACTTTCCTTGTATTCTCCTTACGGCCCAATTCAGGACAGAACTTCATATACATGCTTCATTCCCACTGATGTCAATCTTTCTTTTCCTGGTTGCTCTCTTTGCTTCCCTTCAAAACCAAGTCCTCCCTTGACACTTCTTCCTCATTACTCTTAGCCAGTTCTACAATGCCATCATATCAATTAGTGCTTGTTATCCCCTCCCCGCAGTGTCTCTTCTGCCTGAGTACAATGTCACCACAAGTACAATGTCTCCATGTTTAGTTGGACAAAGACTTCTGTGAAGACACATAGTCTAATGTAGCTTACTGATGTGAAATGGGTACTGTTTCTCTCTTCCTAGGGTGCTCTATCCAGTCAAACTGCTTCTGCACTGTGTGCATTAAGTGACCAGGCTGAGTAGCATCTGCTTGAGGATTGGGGTGTGAGCATGAGCTCCCATACACTAGCTCCCTATGTATGTGCTACAGGAAAGGAACAACTACAATCATCTACTCTGACTTGCTGCATAACCCAGGTCCTAGCACTTCACTCAGCGCTTCCTACAACAAATCCATACCTGGGCTGTGAGAAATCAGCCTGTAATAGACAGAGCTTCTGAGAGAATGAAACTAGGCAAAATGAATGAAGTCCATGCTGTGAGTACTCTGGCATCTTTGTGTAAGAGGCCCAGCTCTTCTGCCCGAGGACATTGCCATGACCCACAGTTACTGGTAGAGAAACAGCATCACCTATCTAGCTTGTCCACATGGCTTACAGAGTTCAGCAGCAGCAGCAATCCCTCATAGTTCCCCCACAAGACCTCCATCTAACCCAGGAGGTGTACAGTCCCACCAGGGGAAATGCCTTGTTGGACCTGGTCCTGGCCACAGGAGACGACCTGGTGAGTGGGCTGTGGGTTCTTGACCACCTGGGTGATAGAGATCATCACCTACTGGAATTCACCATCCAGCGCAGGGTGTCAAAGGCCTGCAGCAAGACAACAGCCCTGGACTTCAGGAGGGCGGATTTCAATGAGATAAGGAGACTAGTTGGGGAGGCACTGAGGTCCCGGAAGGGAGGGGAGTTGGGAGTCCAAGAAGAGTGGTCGTTCCTTAAGGAGACGATCCTCCAAGCCCAAAGGGTGACAATCCCAACACGGATCAAACAGGGCAAGAGTGCTCAAAAGCCCCCATAGCTCACCAAAAGCATCCAGGAATGTCTCAAAACCAAAAAGGAGGCGTACACCCAATGGAAGGGAGGGGCCATCACCAAGGAGGATTATACCTCCATTGCTCAGGACTGTAGGGGGGCTGTTAGGAAGGTCAAGGTGAAGATGGAACTGGGACTAGTGACCTGGATCAAGGATAACAAGAAATGCTTTTTTAAATACATAGGGGGTAAAAATAAGGTACCAGGTAACATGGGACATCTGCAGGATACGCTAGGAAATCTAGTGGTCACACCAGACAACAAAGCTAACCTCTTTAACAATTTTTTTGCCTCCATTTTTTGAGCAAAGACTGGGGCATCCTCCCCACTGGGATCCCCAATGGACCCAGGGGAGGCACTGCCGGGCCCAGGGTCAGTGAGAACTTAGTCAGGGAACTTCTGGTGGGACTAGACATGTTCAAATCAGCAGGTCCTGATGATCTCCACCCCAGAGTGCTGAAGGAATTAGCAGAGGTCATTGCAGGACCCCTGGCACAGCTTTACGAGCACTCATGGTGCTCTGGCGAGGTGCCAGAGGACTGAAAAAGGACCCATGTGGTCCCCATTTTCAAAAAAGGGAGGAAGGAGGACCTAGAAAACTATAGGCCCATTAGTCTTACCTCGGTCCTGGGGAAGCTCTTTGAGAAAATTGTCCAGGAGCACATCTGCGAGGGACCAGCAGGGGGGATCATGCTTAGGGGCAACCAACATGGGTTTATTCAAGGCAAGTCCTGTCAGACCAACCTGATGGCCTTCTACGACCAGGTCACAAAATTCTTGGACACAGGTGTCGCAGTAGACATGTCTTTCTGGACTTTAGGAAGGCCGTCGACACTGTCTCTCACCCATTCTCATTAAGAAATGAGGCGACTGTGGTGTTGATGCCTACACAGTCAGATGGGTCACAAATTGGCTGGAGGGTCACACACAGAGAGTGGTGGTGGACAGGTCATTTTCAACCTGGAGGGATGTGGGCAGTGGGGTCCCCCAGGGCTTGGTCCTCGGGCCTGCACTGTTCAACATCTTCATCAGTGACTTGGATGAGGGGATGAAAAGCACCCTGTTCAAATTTGCAGATGACACTAAGTTGTTGGGGGAAGTGGGCACGCTAGAAGGGAGGAATAGGCTGCAATTGGACCTAGAAAGACTACAGGAGCGGGCGGATGAGAACAGGATGGGTTTCAACACTGACAAGTGCAAGGTACTGCACCTGGGGAGAAGGAACCAGCGGCAGACCTACAGGCAGGGGAACTCCCTTCTTGTCAGTGCAGAGGCAGAAGAGGATCTTGGAGTCATTATTGATTCCAAAATGAACATGGGCCGAGAGTGTGGGGATGCGGTAAGGAAGGCTAACCACGCCTTGTCATGCACCCACAGATGCCTCACGAGCAGGTGCAAGGAGGTGATCCTCCCCCTCTATGCGACATTGGTCAGGCCACAGTTGGAGTACTGCGTCCAGTTCTGGGCACCGCACTTCAGGAGAGATGTGGACAACATCGAGAGGGTCCAGAGGAGGGCCACTCACATGATCAGGGGGCAGCAAGGCAGGCCCTATGAGCGGAGGCTATGGGACCTGAACCTGTTCAGCCTCCACAAGAGAAGGCTGAGAGGGGATCTGGTGGCCATCTACAAACTGGCTAAGGGGAATCAGCAGGCTATGGGAGAATCTCTGTTCCCCTGAGCACTACCAAGAGTAACAAGGAGTAACGGCCATAAGTTGACGGAGAGTAGATTCAGGCTAGGTAGGAGGCACTACTTCATAGTCAGGGCAGCTAGGATCTGGAAACAACTTCCAAGGGAAGTGGTGCTGGCTCCTACCCTGGGGGTCTTCAAAAGGAGGCTAGATAATCACCTGGCTGGGGTCATTTGACCCCAGCTTTCTTTCTTTCCTGCCCATGGCAAGGGGTCGGACTTGATGATCTACTCAGGTCCCTTCCAACCCTACCAACTATGAAACTATAGTCAAGGATGATTGTCTTCCATGTTGCCTTATCTGTGGGTCCGAGTTACTGAGTCACCACTGGCACAATGGATGGGGCAACCACTAGCCTATCAGAACAAATAGATTCCTCACCTATCTATTTAGGAAGAATTTCTTTACTGTCCAAGTCCCCAAGGTCTGGAATAGCCTGCCATCGGAGGTGGTCCAAGCACCCACTTTGAACGCCTTCAAGAGAAATTTGGATATTTATCTTGTTGGGATCCTATGACCCCAGCTGACTTCCTGCCCCTGGGGCAGGGGGCTGGACTCGATGATCTTCCAAGGTCCCTTCCAGCCCTAATGTCTATGAAATCCATGAAATCTTTTGCAAATAGGCTGAAGAAGATACCAAGGCATCAGCATAAGAAAAGAGGGGGCCATTCATCCTTAGCCAGCTGTTCACAATAGTGCTGATCTCCACTGCTGTGCTACATGCTGTCAAATTCTTCTTCTCCGGCATGTGTCAAGTAAGGGTCCATGGCTTCATAAAGCAGACTTTGAATAACTCAAGGAACTGATGGGCAGGATTCCGTGGGAGGCCAGTCTGAGGGGAAAAGGAGTCCAGGAAAGATAGTTGTATTTTAAAGAAACCTTACTGAAGGCACAGGAATGGACCATCCCAATGCTCAGAAAAACTAGCAAGTATGGCAGAAGACCAGCTTAGCTTCACAGGGAACACATCAATGAGCTAAAAGACAAAAAAAGGAAGCTAACAAGAAGTGGGAACCTGGACAGCTATGGAGGAGTATAAAAGTATGGCTTGGGCATAAAGGGATGAAATCAGGAAGGCCCAAGTGCAATTGGAGTTGCAGCTAGCAAGCAATATGAAGGGTAAAAAGTAGGGTTTATACAAGTATGTTAGCAACAAAAGGAAGATCATGAAAAGTGCGGATTGCTAACTAAATGGGGGCAGGGGGCAACCTAGCAACATATGATGCAGAAAAGGCTGAAGTTCTCAATACCTTTTTCATCTCAGTCTTCACAGGCAAGGTCAGCTCCCAGACTACTGCACCTGGCAGCACAGTTTAGGGAGGAGGGGAGCAGCCAACAGTGGTGAAAGAACAGGTTAGGGACTGTTTAGAGAAGTTAGACATGTACAAATCCATGGGTCTGGATGTGATGTATCCAAGGGGGCTGAGGGAGTTGGCTGATATGATTGCAGAACTGCTGGCCATCATCTTTGAAAATGGTGGCAATTGGGAGATGTCCTAGATGATTGGAAAAGGGCAAACAACTATAGTGCCTATGTATAAGAAAGAGAAGAAGGAACACCTGAAGAACTACAGACTGGTCAGCCTCACCTCAGTCCCTGGAAAGATCATGGAGCAGGTCCTCAAGGAATCCATTTCTAAGCACCTGGAGGAGAAAGAGGTGATTAGGAACAATCAGCATGGATTCACCAAGGGCAAGTCATGCCTGCCCAACCTGATTGCCTTCTATGACAAGATGACTGGCTCTGTAGATGTGGGAAGAACAGCAGATGTGATATACCTTGACTTTAGCAAGGATTTTGATACAGTCTCCCACAGCATTCTTGCAAACAAGCTAAGGAAGTATGGGTTGAAATACTGTAAGGTGCATAGAAAACTGTCTGGATCATTGGCCTCAGAAGGTAGAAAGCAATGGCTCTATGTCTAGTTGGCAGCCAGTATCAAGTGGAGTGCCCCAGGGATCAGTTCTGGGGCCGGTTTTGTTCAATATCTTCATCAATGACCTGAAAGATGGGATAGAGTGCACCCCCAATATGTCTGCGGATGACACCGAGCTAGAAGCAGTAGTAGATACACTGGAAGGTAGGGCTAGGATTCAGAGGGAACTACACAAATTGGAGTACTGAACCAAAAGAAATGTCATTAAGTTTAATAAGGACAAATACAAAGTCTGCAGTTAGGACAGAACAATCCCATGCACCACTACATGCTTGGGACCAACAAGCTAAGCAGCAACTCTGCAGAAAAGAACCTGGGGGGTCACAATGGACAATAAGCTGAATATGAACCAACAATGTGCCCTTGTTGCCAAGAAGGCTGACTGCATACGTGAAGCATTAGTAGGAGTGTTGCCAGCAGATTGAGGGAAGTGATTATTCCCGCCTATTCAGCACTGGTGAGGCCACATCTGGAATACTGCATCCAGTTTGGGGCCCCCTCCTCCGCTACAGAAAGCATCTGGAGAAATTGGGGAGAGTCCAGCAGTGGCAACGAAAATAATTAGGGGCTGGGGCACACAACTTCTGAGGAGAGGCTGAGGAAACTGGGTTTATTTAGTCTGAAAAGGAGAAAACTGAGAGGGGACTTAATAGCAGTCTTCAGCTACCTGAAGGATGGTTCCAAAGAGGATGGAACTAGACTGTTCTCAGTGGTCACAGATGACAGAACAAGGAGCAGTGGTCTCAAGGTCCAGCAAGGGAATTTTAGGTTAGTTATAAGGAAAAACTTTCTCACTGAGGAAGGTAGTATAGGACTGAAATAGGTTCCCAGAGAGGTGGTAGAATCTCCAGCTTTGGAAGCTTTTAAGACCTGGCTAGACAAAGTCAAAGATATTTGTTATTTTTCTTAAAGCCCCAGGTCTTGGATTCATGGGATTACATGAGAATCCCAAGTTTCTAGCTCACAGTTGTGGAGCTGTGGAGAAAAAAGTTGAAAATACGACCCAAATGCTCTCCAAAGGCTCAGAAAACTGGAAGACACATAAAAAGGCCTAAGCTATATAATTTTATAAAACTATGATTTCCAAGATGATGTCCTGATTTTTCAAGGTTTTTGAACTCTTGGGGTTGGCAATACTGCAGTCTAGCTGCACATAGAACCATTTATAAGCAAGGTTAGGATATTCTTTAAAGTGCCATTATAGGTAGAAGAGGGACTATTAAAAATGGCAGTATCTTAAGTGATGTGTTATAAAGGTACCCTTAAGCCCTTTCAGAGTGAGGGGGGAAACATTTATGTTGCAGTTGAGTTGTTTTATGGAAGTGGGATGCCATGAAGTGGTGCAGTCTGCAGTTGTACCCAATAGGTGGAGCTGAACTGAATCAGTAAAAGACAACAGTCAACTAGTCATAGCCATACAGAAGACATAGCTTTCCTTTCCTAGCAACACAAGAGGAGAAGAGGACTAGAGATGTGTTAGACTGAGGAAGAAACTGTTGTGGAAAATGTTGCTGTTCCTTTTCAAGCATTTCAAGTTTCAGTTTTCTGTGAACTTTCTGTAGATGTTTTATCTGCCCACTGAATCACATGCAAACCTAAACACTGTGGCTTGTGAGGCTTTCAGCACAGTCCATTCTTCTGGGGGTTTGCCAGTGACATTGTTTGAAAAAAGGAGGGAGGGTTAGGAAGGATGAAGATCAGAGTGCAAACCCAAAGCATATGTTGCAGTGGCATGGGCCCAAGGGAGAGCAAGGACCTGGGAAATCGCTCACTCCCCTGTAACATTTTGTTCATCAGGCTAAACTCACTGAGGAAGTCCCAGGACCTGATAGACCCTGTCCCTGCCCTGGAGGCAGGGGGTTTGCTTCTGAAGGCCCCAGCATCAGACCCTTACTCTCTTCCAGATCTCCAGTTGAATAGCAGACTTTAAAATGATGGTTTCTGGTCAGGCTCCAAACTGTTTATGCAACAGGCACCCCTGAGTGGCTCAAAGCCATGTACATTGCATGTTTGTACTACCCTATTGCCAGCCTTGTCCCAGCTATGTCATTTTTCCACCCTCATTTCTTCCCCCAAAGGCCAGTTTCATGGGCATTTGTGGGTACAGCCTAATTTGTAAACTAACATATAATTTGTTCCTATAGTTATTGCATTTTAGGATGCAAATCAGGTAGTCACATTCACAGTAAATGAATACACAAATTAGGTACATGGTACCACACACATTTTCTCCAGGAAATTAGCATATCCAACAGTTTTAAAGACTAGGCATATAGTGCCCATGTCCTGACAAGTGGTCCACACACCACTTTCGATGTTCTTACAGTTGGTAATACCACCAGAGTTACAGCATTGGTCAGCTCCATACCAAGAGCATTGTGGGGTGGGTACAACAGATTTTGGCCTAGGAGGCAGGACAAACATCAGCAGCCTCCCTCTGCAGCAAATACCACAGCAACAAGTTCAAAAGAACAGTCAAAGTTTAAAGGAGGAAATAAAGACTTCAATTAGGGAAGCAGTCCTCAAAGCTTTATTTATTATGACCTCTGTGCTGCACACATGCAGTCCTAGCTCTGAAGATGAGCATGCCTGCCCTCCCCATGCTGCTGGTGGATCTTGTAAGGATACAGACAGATCAAACCTATAGGTCATACCTTCAAACCTGCCATCCCATCAGACCATGTGTGCAACAAATTACTCAGATATGGAAGACCTGCATTTGTTACATGCTGCACCACAGCTGAAAGATTTTTAAAAAATAACTTTTAGTTTTGCAGGAGGTTCCCAGTGTATGGCATTAATAACCTATTGGGGGAAGAATGAAAAATGGAGAAAAACCCATTCATATGCAACTAGAAAGTCCATCAGGATGGGGCACTGATAGGGCTTGGACACTAGACTTTCAGATTCCTACCAAGACTCATTTAAACTACAGGAGTAATTGCTATGTTTTAGGGAAATCAGCTAATATAAAGAGGAATTTGACTTACAATTTGCCACTTGATTACAGACAACTTGCTAGACAGCAGAGGAATGCTGGAAACCAGGAATTCTGGGTTCTATCCTTGGCTCTAGGATAGTGACCCAGACATTGTTTGCAGTTGTTAGAGGCAGGCTAAATGAATCACACAGATTTAGCATATTCAGCCTGAACGGCAGCATGGCTGAGGGGATAAGAGAACCACGTTCTAATCTCAACTCTGCTTGAAGTGACCTTGTGCAGCTCTTCCATTATTTTTTTTCTGGCACAGTGGGAGGGGCTGCTATGTGGCTAGAAGTGCAGGGGGCTGAGGTCTTGGTCAGTAATGAAGGTTATTAAGTGCACAGAAATATAAATAGCAAATCGGTAGAGGAGAGACCAGAATTGATCATTTCCAAACTCAGTGCATTTTCCCCGAATTTGCAGAAAATGTAGACCCAGTCTCTCATTTAGTCATCTGCTTCAATGTCAAAAGCAAAGGCTGGTACACTTGAGTACTCTGGATAGAAGCGATGATGAGACAGTAGAGAGGAAAGAAAGAGCATCATTTTAATGCATGTATTTATTATTTATTTTTATTGAAATAATTAAAAGATGCCTTTATAGGACTCTGGGCACCTTAGCAAACAATTAATATTACAACAAAAACCAAGCAGCATTAAATACTTATTCAGAAATGAGGTTTGCCAGCCTGCTGACTCACAGAGCTGTCTTCAACCCCAATGTTGTTATATGGGACTGCCCTCTCCAAAGCCCCTCTCAAACAGGTGTCATTTGCAGTGTGCTCAGGAGGTTGCCAGATTTGGGCTGTGTTCAACCAGCAACAGGAAGAAGTTCCTGGATTCTGAAGCACTCACGAGAGCATGCCCCTGCCAACCATCCCCTGTTTTCATCTGGAGGGAGATCCAGCCTGAACACTCCCAATGACTGTTTGGTAGATGAAAAGAAATGCTGCAGCTCTTTTTTCTAACCAACAAGAGAAAGGTGAGTTTCTAGCTGATGCTGCTGCATAAAATGTTGGACCATATAAGATCCATTTACATTAAAGAATACTAGTGTTCCTAATACCTGGAAAAATCTGTATCCATGCAAACAGCTATTTCAGTAGCATCAGCTGACCCTTTACAATGACGTGAGGTCCAAGCAAATCTCATCAACATCTCCATCCAATGGTTATTTAGGGACCTGCTACACATTCAAATGAAAGCTAGATAGAAACCAGCTATAAAGTTGTTACACATGTTCAAGCACTAACTTTTTAACTGGTTGGCTTGTTTTACAGCTGGATAGTCACTTTTATTGTGTGATAATTACTTTGCATGAATGGCTGGTCTAAATTTATTGTGTGATTAACCTGTTAATTGAATAATATATGTAACATGTAGCAGGGGTCTCAGATTGAATAGTTTCTGGTTCCACTAACACTAGCAACAAGAAGCTGTAGCTGCCAGATTGATTTGATCTACCCAGCGCAGCCATGCAGTGTTGCTATCTGTCTTTCAGCAACAGGCTGAGTATGAGTCTCTGGGTCATCTATAGTGCAGCAGTCCAGGAAATCTCTTACCTGTAAATGATGCTTGGCCCTTATGCCAATTAACTATAGTTAGCACACGCTTTGCTGCCAGCATCTGCCTCTGTGAGACAGCCAAGTTCTTGTTCAACTTATTGCTTTGGAGTTTTGAAATAATGCCTGCTGTGGCGAAGTCTTCCTGTGATTGTTCTGCCAGATGCTCAGAGGTGAATTTTAAGAGATATAGCAGGAGCTGAAGTCCAATGCCTGGGACATCACAGGACAGGCAAAGGTGCCCCAGTGTTTGGCTTATCTTGGTGTAAAGCACGGTGCCAAATACCTCTCAATCAAATGCGTGCCTGAATATGTGGTTCAGTAAGGCACAGGACAGTCACTGGATGGTTGGTTCCAAAAGGCAGACCTGGCTCTTCTACAGTGACTGGAAGCATGTTCTCTGGCATAAAGCACTCATGGTGTCTGAGACAGTGTTGGCAGCACCAATATACCAGGTAGTATAGTAGAGCCTGGAAATGTGACAATCACTATGCACTTCTTAGCCCTAGATACTGTTGCCCAGCTAGCTTCATACGATGGAACATTTATCATTTGCTCAAACAAATGTGAAAATGTAACAGGTTGAAATAATTATAAAGGAGAACTACTCAATACCAGTGTTCTTAAGGCATCTCCATTCTACCTTCAATTCTTCAAAGGCCTTACTTGGCCCTGGCCAAGACAGTAATTGTAATGATGCCTAAGGAATTCAAGTAGAGTTTCCTAAGCCAGAGGCAGAAGTGGGTAAAATGGTCTTTGAGAACCAACTTGGAGATGGTTCATTGCTAGCCATAGTACGCCATGGTGTGAGATGGGAAGAGTATGCTGCTTTGCCTGTAGTTCTTGCAATGTGCACATCATGCAGTTTGCCAGGCCGGCCTTTGTAAACACTTGGGAAATAACCTCAGTGACTTAATAAGGTTTGCATCACCAGATGACACACACTTTGCTGGCTTGCGTGGGTGAGTACAAACAAGAATAAGTGCCTTCAATAGCTCCTATTCTGCTTGGGAAACACAGCTTGCAAAACCCCACCATGATTTCAGGGACATTTTGCACTTTTCTCACATGCTCCCACAGCAGCTTATGTATTCTACACACCACCCAGCACAGCAGCCATCACCCAGCATTTCCAAGTTCTAAACGTACTTATCCCTGAGCAGAAATCACTTGGGATTAGCAGCCTTCCTGGAGCAGCTCCCATTTGCTCATTGACAGTGGCCATAATCATGCCAACAGAATGGCACTTCTGCAGCAAGGTCAACTCACTCTAGGGAGAGGCAAACATCTTGTTCACTCAGCAGTTTGGTAGTTACCCTTCCTCATTCCAGGTCTCCCGCTCTGTCTGGTCAGCCATTGACTATGGTCCCAGCACTGGTGCTCAGCTCTGCATGTGAACAGGCACTGCAGGAGGCTGTGGTGAGAATCTCAAGCATGTTCCTATACATCCTCCAAGCATCAGAGGTTGTAGCCAAGACTCCAGGAATTCTGTGATAAAAGAGTTCTCTAGTGCTTGAATTCTAGCACCTCTCCTTTACAGTAATGCTTTGAGGCCCCAATCGAGGTCAAGACCCCACGACACTGGTCACTAAATACACATGAGGAGAAGCTCTGAGCAACTTATGGTCTGATTAGGGAATGTAGGCAAAGAGTGTGGAAAGGAGCAGAGAGGTGAAGTGACTTGTCCAAACAGGTACTGAAGGGGCAGGGGGCAAAGAGGACCCAGCTGTCCTGAGCCCTGAACTGTCTTCCCAACCACTAGATCACACCGACTGTCCTCTTAGCCTTTGCATGACTCCATGGTTTATCAGTTCATAGGTGCTCAGGAGCAGTTCCTTCACTAAGCATTCTGTACACACACCATGCTAGGCATTTTGCTTCTCCACAGTTTACAACCATGGATCCTTTGTCAAGGGGAAAAAATAGGAAACAGTTGCTACTAGTGGAAAGAGAATGAAGAAACAAAGTGCAGAGAGGGGAAAATGCCAGTGCTGGAGGAGCCATGGAGCTTTGGAAGAATATGCTTAAAAAATTCCAGTTATCTGCAGAGCCTAAGATACACCACACTCTTGTTTTGGTACAGCCAAGTGATAGCAGTGGTGCTCAGGGCCGTGCGGAGGCAGCTTTAGCTGCTAGCTATTTGAGTCAAGTGTTTTAGCTTTGTAATCAGAAAATCAGTCTTTTCTTGAAGACCTGGCTTCAGCCTAACAAGGTTCATTACATCACTGCCTACAGATCCAGAGAGGGTGGGAGTGGTAGGGGGATGCTGAGGGACTCTGACCCCTATAGGCAAGGGGGTTGGAAAGAAAATTAGGCCTTAGAAGCAGGGAGGGTAGAGAACTGGGGCCCCAAGAGTGAGTGAAGGAGAGAGAAGGAATCCAAGGGGAGGTAGATCAGAGTGGAGGGATACAGCTGCCTGGAGAAGGGAGGTGCGGAGCGCACTGTGGGGGGTCCATGGATGGATAGCAGAACACCAGCTCGCACAGGCTGCTTGTGGGTGTGTGCTGCAGTGGGGAAGGAGTGTTTCCTCACAGAAGAGTGTGTCTGCTGGGCAATGAGCAAATTAGAGAAGCAACAAAGCAGTGCCAAATACAGAGAAGTTTCTGCAGTGGGGAGTGAGTGGTAGGTAGGTGTGGGCAGGCATTGGAGACACAGGAGTGTTTGTAGGGAGTAGATGGAGAGGTTGGCAAAGGAGGGTGGGTTAGAAAAGAAAAATGTAGGAGAGATGAACGATGGGGAAGAAGAGAATGATGGGGGATAGAAGAAATAGAAGGCTTCTCATGAGCCAGGAGAGAGAAAAACAAAACACAGGGAAAGAGAGAGCAGACATGAAAGTGGGCAAAAAAAGCCATTAGGCAGAGGTACAGGGGTGTAGGTTGTAGCCGTGTTGGGCTAAGGACGTAGGCAGACAAGCTTCTTTTGGTGAATCTGATAGCTTTTATTAGACCAACTTAAACAGTTGGAAAAAAATATTTTAGCAAGCTTTCGGGTTTTAAAACCCAAAAAGCTTGGTAAAATGTTTTTTAAAACTATTTAAGTTGGTCTAATAAAAGATATCAGATTCACCCAAAGAACCTTGTCTGCCATTAGGCAGGGGTGAAAGACATAAAACAATGAGGAGGGGAAGCTGGACCAGGATGCTGGACTGCAGTGTTAAGTGAAAGAACAGAAAAGAGAAAAGCAAAGAAACAAAGTCAGTGAATACAGCTTTATTATTGAATATGATGCAAAGCTAACATGCCACAATACCATGTCCAGCTACCACAGAGCCTATGTGTCTGTCAGCAGCTGGTCAGTCCTTGACATCCAGCCACAGCGCCCTTCACTTCACATATAAAGTGGTGCATAATGCAGACGTAGGTAGCTCTGGGAAACTCAGGGAAGATATGTTACACTGGTATTTGCAGAAGATATGAACCAGGCTATTTCAGTGTCTGCAGGGGTAAGCCTGCAGGGTTGTTGTGGTGTGTCACTGTAGCTTCAGCATGGGAAGTGTGAGCTTTACTCTACCCCTGCCCAAGGCTGCCCCCAGCTGTAAATAGGTGCCTGTCATTCTGGGCAAGGGAGTCCAGGGCGATTGAACGTGATGACAGTCACATCACTCCACAAACTACAGAACTCGATACACCCTGACCTCCCTAACCTAATGAGCTGTCAGGCTTAGCTGGACATTGGCATAAATGTCCAGGTCTGAGCACAGGGATGAGGGGTTTGTAGTGCAGTAACAATGTTATGTTGCTTGTCCAGGGGCTACTGAGGGAGGGAGTCCACAGCCCGATGGCAAGGAGACCCTGGCTGTAACGTGTGTTTATCACTTTGGGGAGAAAGACAGTCCTTCTGTTAACATGGCAGCTGCCAGCTCAGCCCAAGGCCAATCAGATATTAAGAAAGATTTAGTTCTTTCTGGGCACACACAGACATTTGCATTACCTTGGGCAGTGCATAAGCTGTGGCCACTGCCTGTCACAATTGTCCTGCTGTTACCCCACATGCCTGCATCTGTTCATTGCATCCACCTGCTGTCATTAGCCGTATGCTCATGTTGTAAGCTCTTTGGGGAAGGGACAATCCTTTAGATATGGGTATACAGTATTCATCAAGGATACTTGGTCCCTGCTCCAGAAGCCTCTAGGTTCTACCATGATACATACAGTATATTGTAGCTTGCACAGCCCATTCCAAGTTTTTTACTTGACCTACCTCTGGATCCCCCCCTTTAGGTATTTTAGTTCCTCAGAGACATGTTTAGAAATAGTATCCCTGTAAGCCAACAGAATTAGCAAGAGTCTCTTAATTATATTGGAAATGGACTGACAAACCAGCTGTTTCTGCCATGGGACTCAATCCCTCCTACCATACCACAGGGAAGGACCTTGATGGTAGTCTACCAAAGGGTCCACCTACTTGGATTGCCAACAGGAGACTGTTCACGGCAACCAGCAATGTGTTCCAGGACCCTCTAGCTTGGCTCCCTTTATGTGAGGCCTTTTTGAGCATCTTGCAACAGAGGAATTGCTCTAGCATTTTTCCACAGTCAAAAACAAGTGAAGGCTAAGAGCTGGCATCTTCTGAAGATGTACCTAATGAGAGGTGCCTTAAGTCTAAGCAGGCTGAGAAACACTGGCTTATGGCCTCAGCTCCTGGTGCCACAGAGGACATGAGAATCATCTCTCATTTAGAAGATGTTGTTTCTTGCCCTTATGGCTTGGGCATGTAAGCCAAATGTAACTATAGCCATGGTTTCAGCCTGAGTCTGCAGACAGCCTCAGACCTGCAGAGAAAAAATGCAGCATGCCCCTAGAGCTTTGGCTTCCACCTACCACCACAGTAGGCTAGGTTATCATTGCTTTGGAAAAGGGGCTGGCTGGCTGGAGCTTAGGTGCTCTGTTAGGCTCTGCAGAACTGGCTTCCTCTGTAGGCTGCCTACCTTTTCAAAACCTGCCGAGCAGTTAGAGCACTCACCTAGGAAGAAAAAGACCTGGGTTCTGGGCTATCTTCAGCCTAAGAGGATTCCAGTCCACATCTACAATAGCTCAAGAGGGCCTTAACCACTGGGATACACAGTAGTCTGGTGGGGTACCCTACACCATTCCTATTGAAATTGGACCACTGGGCAGCCAAGACTACATGAGACCAGGAGGGGAACACACACAAGGAAACCTATTTCCATAGCCTGGAAGGTAGGGTATTCATCCAGAAGAGGGAGACCATGGTTCTGGTCCCTGCTTCCCAGGAGTGCATCTGCATTTTGCATTAGAGCATCATTGGATTAAAAAAAAACAAGAATAAAAAAACAGAAATCCTGAGGGCAGGGACCCAAACCCAGGACTATGGTCCTTTCCCTTTTAATTATCCCCCTGGAGCCAGGAGCCTATTATTAGGCATTGCAGTACCTACACTGGAGGCACCTATGGGACCAATCTGAATTTGATCCTGGAGACTTAGCTTTCATTTTTAAAGTGTGACTCTGAGGAACAAGATGGCAACCTTTCCTTTTCTTTCTCTCCCCACCCCAAAAGTGCCAGGTCATTGATTTGGTATAAGCCAGCTCAATCCGAGCCCTGATTATAGATAAAAACTGGACAGGTGACCTCCTTTCATCCAAAGTATTTTGATGTTCCTTTCAGGACTGGGAATCCTGGCTGAGTCCAAAAAGCATCACCCCAAATTTGACTTAGTTTTACAATTGTTAGTGCAAACAAACATTAGGTCTCATTAACATTCAGTCTTGAATGCCATTATGATCCAAATGTAAATTGGCAGAAACACCACAATGTTGCCATTGTCATAGTATTTCCAGCATGAATGCATTCAAAATACTATAAAAGAGGTGGTGTCTCAGCATATGGGCATACGGCATTTAAAAGGGGGAAAAAAAAGATGTGCAATTGTTCAGCTCCATTTCATGGAGCGAACTGCACAGAGGGAGGGCTGTGTGGCTGGGAGAGGAACAGAAAAAACATGCTATGTTACATATATATGTGACACAGGGAGAAAGAAAGAAACTGACAGGCAGGCAGAAGACAGTGAGAATGGAATAAAGACAAAAATAAGCGGGGAGACAAACTTAGGAAATCGGGATGAGACAAGAAGAAAATAACTCGGTATTCTGCATCTGGATGCCACATTTTTATTCGAAGATAAATATGGGATCAAAAGACAAGTAAGCCTTTTCCTTTCATACACAGCCATCATGTTACTAAGAAAATAGCCATTTAGGTATTCAACTCATAAGCTATTTTTCTAACTGCTTTCTTAGTACTAGGTTCTGCTGCCCTCTGGTGGAAATAAGAAGAACTTCTAAACAAAGTACATAAATTATTTTAGGATCAGACAAAAATCTGTCTTTAATATCATTGTAATGTAACTGCACAACTTATGGAAGTCTTTGCAAACTGCCATGTCTAATTTTTCTTACTGAGACATGAACTCCAGGACTGGGAGCCAGGGTCTTTGCCCAATTCTAATCTCATCTCTAATATTGACTCTCCTGATGACCTTGGGCTGGTCACCTCTTTTGTTCATCAGTTTGAGGCCTGTAAAATAGATGCTTTGCTTCCATGCCCCATTTCAATGATAGCGTGCTATAAAAAACATTTATACATGGCTAAATATCCAGGCACCTCAATGTCCAATTCTCCAAAAAGTGCTTTCTCTCACACTATTCCTTACAATTGGGAAACACTCTCTGTAAAGCCTGGTTTCTAAAGCCACTACCTTAGCCTCCAAGTCCCTCCTCAAAATTCAAGTCTTCCATCACACAATACAGCAGACGGCAGGCTGGTTACAGCTAGGAAGGTGGTGAGTGGCATTCTCTGCTACCAGCTGGTTGAGAGTTTCACATCTTCCACTGCATGTTATTTTGTATCTCCACCTACCGCCATGCTTGTTTGCTGCAGCAGTTTCCCTGAGAGTGTAAGATTTTGGGGGCAGGAACAGTGCACACACAGCACATAGCACATGCTGGCCTAGCCTGGCTAGCCTCTAAGTGATATCTCAAAATAAAATGATCCCCTTAAAAAGCTATGATTAAAACTAAATGAGATTTCCCCTTTGCTAGGTAAGTGACATAGCACCATAGTATGGATTGAATGAGGAAGGATGGTCTGGTGGGTACAGCTCAGGTTCCAGTCTGGTGACAGATTTCCAATGTGACCTTGGGCAAGATCTACCCTGTGTGTCATGTCTTTTCTTCTTTGAAAGAGGGATGATATTTCCCCACCTTGGGATGCAAGTCCATGGATTATTCCAAAGTGCTCCAAAGCTATGGTGACAATCAGTAAAGTAAGTAGGGGTGGGAGAAAGGGGTACCAACCCCAAAAGACAACTTAAGAGGGGCCAGAATCACCACCGACCCCCATGGAGTCTATGCCCCAGGAGCAAGAGCAGCCCCAGGGTGTTGCTTTTGCTGCAGCAACTGTTGCCCAGACACTTTTACATGTGCTACAGGACATAGTGCCAGGCGCTTTAATTAGTGACACTAATTAACAGCGCCTGAGCATCATGTGTATTCATGTCACCATACATCCCTGCGCTGAAAAAATGGCAGTGGGATGCTTTGAACTAAAGCTTGTCAAAAGTGTTTTATTTCAAAGCGTACTGCCGTAATTTTTCAGGGCGGAAACGCATGGCGATGCTGATACACGTGACATGGAAAAATGAACAACTTGTGCTTCCTGAGGCTGGGGGGCCACAGTGACAGCCCACAGGCAGCAGGGGCAGGGGCATGGCGGTGGTGAGCAGGGTCCACCCACAGGTGTCTGCATCGGTGTCAACAGTGATGTGGATGGGTGGTAAAAGGTGACTGCCCGAAAACGCCAGCAGCAGCATTGGCAGAAGCCAATCTCAGGGGGAGTATGTGCTCCCCTGTGGAAGGCTGCCAGAGTGTCTCAGTTTCCATGCTCCAGCAGACTCAATTAATTGAGTCTGCTCTGGCATATTGGATTTCCAGTGCACACGTGTGTAGGAGTCCTGTGTTGTTACTGCTTCTGCTTTAAGAGCAAGAGCTGGGGCAAGCAGAGCACTCTGCAGCAGCAGCGAAGCCGGGGGACTGTTTAAGGGTTCCCTGCATGGGTCAAACTCCAGCGCCCCCCTCATCTTGGAACCCCTGGGCTCTCATAACTTATGTGCACCCCTTTTCCTGGCTCTCCCACTGAATTTACCCAGGGTGCAAACTCTGCTTGTAAGGCCTTTGGCAACAATGGCCATAAGCACCTAAATAGATCAGAAATTTAGAGTCTCCCACATGAAGATGGTGAGGAATCCCCTCCACTCTAGGACCGATGAAGGAATCCTGAGCAATCTTTTGAATCATTAAGGGAATGACAAAAACGTTGTGGGGTTTCCCTGGAAGGGACTGAACCCAGAGAGCTCCTTTCCCAAATAGAGCAATAGATATAGAGGAATCCAGAATGTGGACAAGGCAGTAATATTCTGCTCTCCAATACTGCTCTTTAAGCACAGTATGTGCACAACCCCAGCTTCATTCTTCTCTCAGTGTTAGATAAGAGGAATTTGTTGAGGAAGAAAAGAGAGTAAAGGGAGCACCCAGCTCTTACAATTTTTGTTCTGGTGTTTTAATCCTCAAATTTCCAGAAGCTTTGCCTATCTGTGTTAAGAAGTTCCTTTCAACCAGTCCTCCAGGCAGGAGTGTAGGTGATCCAAGATGACCTCCCATCCATAGGGTTCACAGATGGAGGGAAGGAATTAGGTTTTCTCCTCAGTGGGCATTAGCAATGCATAGGGGGTGCACGTGGATGCACGTGCATCCCCTGAGATTGGCAGTGCACTCCCAGTGAAAAGCACTGCTGATGCTGCCAATGGCACCTGCAGGCAGTCGCCGCTCGCCACCCCCCGCCGCTGACACCACTGGCAGTGTCTGTGGGCAGTCCCTGATCATTGTTGGCTGCTGCCGCCACTGCCAGTGGCATCTGCAGATGGTCACCAACTGCTAGTCAGTACTCACCACCCCCCTCCCCCCGACATAGCCACGGCTGCCTGCAGGAGCTCTCTGCTCACTGCCGCCATGCCCCCTCCACCAACACTGCCACCTGCGGGCAGTCACTGTGCCCCCCCAGCCTCTGGGGGCATGCATCATTCATGTCAGTGGGTATATCTACATGTGCATTAATGTGCCTTTTCTAATGAGCATTAAATTTAGTACCTCCAATGTGAGGGCACCTATACACAACCACAGAGGCTGCTCCAATGTACTGGAATTCCAGAGCTTTGGAGCAGACTTGATTAATCAAGTCTGCTGGAATGTAGCAATTACTGCGCTCCAGCAGCCTCCTGCATCTCATGTATCAGTGTCCCTGCACTTAAAAATGGCAGTGGGGGTGCTTGAACTAATGCTCATTAGACGAGCTTTGATTCAAGCACCCCCGCTGCCATTTTTAAGTGTGGGGACACTGCTACATGAGATGCGGTGGTTCTTTAATTAGAGTGGCTCTCAGAGCCACTCTAATTAAAGTGCTGCCCCTTCCATCCCCAAAGCACATGTAAAAGTGTCCTTTGGTACTAAATTAATGTGTGTTAGGCTACCCTAATGCACAGTAGTACATGTGCATGCTTTTTTAGTGACACTTAATGTGCAGTAGACTATTTTACTGAGCATTAGCATAATGTCACCATTTTTACGTGACACTTCAATGCAAAGTAAAGTAGTTTATTGCACATTAAAGCACACATATAAACACACCCAGTGTTGCCCATCATGTGACTCCTTCTCTTTTTAACACCATGCACATAACAGGACTTGCTACAGATAAAAGGACTTCACTCATGTGTACACAGTTAAATGTACACAGAATCAAAAATCAATTTATCCTTCATAGACAGCAGCTCCACTACAAGTCCCCAACAACTCAGGTGCCCAGCTGAGGTGAGTGACCACAAACACAAGTAGCTGCCATTTGTTACTGGGGAGAGAGAAAGACCAGCTGTTGGGTTCTATTGGGTGGATGGTGGCTCACCATCACACTCATCATTGTCTATCTTCCATCTCTCTTACTGTTATTTTATACAGTTCACTAGGTCAGTGCACTCACTGGCTCTTCCAGAGAGCACAAGCTGCAGAGCAGGGCACAGCTTTCCACTTCAAGCAAGATGTCTCTTGAGGGATTAGGCTGTCTTCTACATGAACTCTGACTCCTTTTCTGCCACCAGCATCCAATGGTGAAGGCAACTGGTGTCTATATAATCCTTTGTCCCCTCCCCTATCTAGGTTTTCACAGGTCTTCATCTTTAAGGGCATCAGACAAGGACCTTTCACAGACACCAAATTCACTACAGAAGTAAAATTAAAGTCACTGAGCTCTATGCTGGTGAGTGAGAAATTGGAGCTGATGAAAATCATTGTCAAAGAGTACTCTGTACTCTGTAATGTATATCTTTCATTTCCTAAAGCCCTAGTTATCCATAGTGGTAGTTTATGATCTTAGAGTCCCTAGTGGCCTTCTACTATTCATAGTCAGTCTGACAAGCTGAAACCAGAGCATCATGAACACAGCTTTGGTTTAGAAGAAAAGGTGAAATATCATTCCAAATAAAGGCACCTTTACACTAAAGGAAAGTGTGCGGTGCTGTGCTGTGCTGTGCTCCACAGCACAGCATAGCACAGCACAACATCAGATCAGGTACCAGAAGCATTATAGTTTCTGAGCAGGATTAGCCCAGGTGGAGGACACTACTAATGGGGCTATATCATTTCCAGTACCTGAGCTGTTTCTACATGGCACTGGGCATATCTACACATGTATTAGTGCACTGCATTAGTACTGCACATCAAATTTAGTACCTCTAATATAAGGTACTAACTAAATGCACAGTAGCTGGTGCTACGGTGCAGTAGTGCCAGTGCATGGTCTTTTCATGATGCTTAATGCACAACAGACTAATTCTACTGTGCATTAGCATGACTTTTTTGCCATGATGTACTAATATGCAGTAGAATTAGTCTATTACTCATTGTCTTGTGTAGACGTGCCCACTGTAGAGTATAAACTAGGGGTATTTCAGCACTAAAGACTGCAACACAGTGCAGAATCTCTGGGCTAGCTTTAAACTGGCACTCTAACCACAGCACTGGAAAGCTTGGCCTAGGGTAACTTACCTTGGTTCTTGGACTTTGCATTAGCCTATGCACCTAGACTTCTTCTAGTACCCAAGCTCTGTACACCCTTCACCCTAAACTGAACTAAATGAACACACATGAAGTGAAGGGTTCTCCAAAGCAAGTCAAACTAAAATATCAATAAGCCAGCAAGCAAGAGATTGTTCTTCTGGAGACGATAAATTCATAGGGAAATGTCTCCCTGGCCACTTTTCATTTGCTCTATTGTTCCCCCCTTTTATATGTCTTTGGGTCAATAACAGGACTGCAAGAATCTTATAACAAACACTTTTGGGGTCGCTTGTGTCATAGAACCATTTACACATGAAAAATATTCAATATTCACACTTTAGCATATGAAGAACATCTCAGCTGTTTCTCTGCTTACTGATCTTGCAAAAGAAAATGCAATGTGAAAAAAAAAAGTTAGATTCTGTTCTCTACCTTCTGTGCAGACTCTGAGTCCTTCTAAGGGGACAGACAACGTCCATGCAGAATTTAAGTGAGAGCTCTCTCTAGCCTTAACTAGTGGGGAGCAGCATCTATCCATTCATGCTATCCAAAGCTGCCATGACTGCAAGGTGCCCAAAGACGCAGAGAAAAGGCTGATATTGAGCGGAGGAAGAGTGTTCCTCCTTTCTCCAAACAACCTTCAGCATTTAGAGGTTGAGACCTGTAAGTTCTCCAGAAGCATGTGATACCACTGTAACGGGCCTGTTTCTCATTTATGCTTAGGCCCATTTATGTTGGTTTGTCAAGGTAAAGAGGCCACAGTGTAAATACAAACACTGTAGTGTGTCATGTGACAAAAATCCAAAGGCTGGTAGGTACCTCAAGGGTCTAATCCAACCATCTGCACCAAGGGAGGCAGAAAAGGCAAGTCTGGCACAGCCTCCAAGGAGAAATTCTTGAAAGGATTCACAGTGCTTGGAAGATCTTGAGCAATCTGGGATTGCCCTTCTTTTCTAAGCAGCTCCCAGATATCTGTCCAAGCCAGCGTGTCAAATTCCAGGAACTACTGTGCTAGAGAAGCAACACCTTGGTGTACCTGCAGGTGTGTACCCAACCTAAACAGAGCTCAGACAAACACTGATGAGCCTCCCCCACCACACTCTCCAGAGAAAGGCAGCCTTTCAAAGGATTATGTTATGGAAAGTTCCAGGATCAGGAATGTATGGGGAAACAGAAGCAGTGGGTATCTGTCTTCACTGTACACTGCAGTGTAGTGTAAACACATGAGCTTGCTCTGGTCCTGGGATCAGTCTAGCTGCAGTTGCAGGAAACTGCATGCAGGTTGGTTTACCTTCCTGAGAAGAAGCAAGGTAATTTGGCCCCCAGATAGCTCCATGAAGTTGCCTCTAAGCTGCTGCAGATAACTGCCCCACTCTGTACCCAAGCAATCTCATTCAGAGCTAGTACAGGTGTCTCTACCGTACTCTGTAGTGTGCTGTGCAGGTCTCACCTGAGACAAGCTGAGGGGGAGAAGGCAGGGTCAGCTGGTTAGAAATTTTGTGAGAAGTAATTAGTTGCATGAAGGTTGAAAATCATTCTGTCAAGTTGCTTTGAAAAACAGGGTGCCAAGTTACCTACACTGGAAGACATATCATGTAGTTCCCACCAATTGTCTGGCTTGGGTATCCAGAAGCCTGGGCCTTGATTTCCAGGAAATTACTGTTTTGAGATAGAGTGAGGCAGATATCCTGCAAACAGAGAGCCCTGATCTGGACTGTACTCAAACTCCACCATGTTCTGAACCTGAAGATCGGAAACTAAACCAGCATCGGAGCAGGGATGGGCTGGATTGAGAGGATTGTATTGGGCCTATATCTCAGCCAAAGTCAGAGCAGACTGATGTCAGTTAACTGAAGGTGTCAACAGGACAGCAAAGAATTAGTGAAGCAAAAGCTGCCCTTTATTACAGGTGGGAAGAAAGATGGAGCAGGAGCCACAGTACTGGCCCACACTGCTCAAATACCCTCATGCACTGAGGCAATATTCTCACAGCTGTTTATGTGAACTTTAGGGCCCCTTCGTCTCTACACAAATTTGGGCAGCATAGTCCAAAGCAGCTCTAGCTCAATGGCTTTGAAATTCCCATGGGTTGTAATACCCCTGAACTTATTTATCCAGCCATTTCTCTCAGCTGTAACACAGGAGCCAAGTTTACTACAATGCCCTGTTATTTAAGGAGAGTGGCAAGGTCTTATGTTGGCCCTTCAAGGAAACATCTTCACTGGCACTTCTTTAGCTGGACTATGTTCACTGTATTGTCCAATGTCAGGTCATGAGCACACATCTGGTGAAAAAACAAGAGAACCACATTTCCCTTCCCCAACTGCAAGTGCATTTAGGTTTCTGAACCCCAGACCTGCTACATGTATCTCCCCTCTTTCCCCAGCGCCAGGGACTTCTAGAGAGATTTGGACCAAGTTCACAAGTTAATTCTCTCCCTCTGGGCCAAATCCAGAGGCACAAGGAACATTTGTAAGTGTCACCAGCTTCAACAGACAATGAAAGAGCTAGGTTTAACACACTGGCATCCCTTTTTAGGAAGGCAGAGATGGATGAAAGGCATTTATATTAGGCTGGAGACATGTGTACATCCTCAGTACACTGTCTGGCCTGCAGTCATTACAATTTGATCTGTTTGCAGAAAATTCCATTGGTTTCCTTGATATCTCCATTCATAACACTTCACCAAGGGCTGAGCTCCTTACAAAGGTCTACCCAATCCAGGAGCTTCCAACAGGATTAGGCAAGAACTGATCTTGTGCATACAGTTTGGGACTCTGGGGAACCATGTTCTACCACAGCCTAAATGGGTGATTTTAAATGAGACACTTAATCTCTGAGCTTTGTTTCCCCACCTATTAGATAATGCCTCCTTCCTCTCCACATCTTGCTTACTTTTGCTCTGTTCTGATGCCATTTTGGGGAGGAATACCTCTGTGACCATATGGAACTCCCTCTACCACTGGGAGTCACCCAGAGGGATGAATTGGGTCTTAGACTACAAGCATTTTGAGGCAGGGGCAGTCTAGTTTATTTGTGAAGTGTAGTACAGGCACTATGGGGCTCTGAGTTCTTCCAGAGTATCTAAAACCAGGTTTAGACTGCATGTCCAACAGTGGCACCCTCAAACACGACACACTACTCCACATAAGCTAGAAGTCATGTTGCCAAGACCACGGGATACCAGAGGCAGGCTAATTAGTTTCAAGGGGTGACGGTATTACTCAGCCCACACCAGTGCAGATTCCTCTCCACTATTTCCAGCTCAGGCGGCAGCCTGAGTGAAGCAGCAAAACATGTTTGAGGGCACAGATACTGGGCACAACATTGTTTCATCCTTGACCTGACCTATGTACAGTGTCAGAAAAATTAGAAGTAGATTCAAATCCATTTTATTGTCAAAGTAGCTTGAGAGTCAGAAAAATGGTAATGTCACTGTAGGTTTAACATGCTCTGATTATGTCCTGACACTGAATTTATACAGACATTCTCTATTTCCAATGGTACTAAAGTCCCCTGTCTATTGCTGGGCTCTGACACTGAAGGAAAATATTTTCTGCCCATCCTTTTCAATGCATCCTTTACCTCTTTATTCCTTAAACTGTAGATAAGTGGGTTTAACATGGGTGTTACAATGCAATACAAGGATGAAACCAAGGTATCCACATCCAGGGAGTAGCCTGAGCTGGGCCGATTATAATTGAAGTTGGCAGTACCATAGAATATGATGACCACAACCAGATGCAAAGTACAGGTGGAGAAAGCCTTAAATCTGCCCTTAGCTGAGCGTATCTTCAGGATGGCACCAACAATGAGGACATATGAGACCAGAGTGAAGAGGCAGGGGCTCAAGCCGATCAAGGCACTAGCCAGGTGAAGCACAGTTTCGTTGATGTAAGTCTCTGAGCAAGAAAGCTTCAGCAGCAGTGGGACATCACAGAAAAAATGACTGAGTTGATTGGATCTGCATATAGCTAAGGTAGAGGTGAGGAGTGTGTGAACCAGAGAATTCACCAAGCCACACAACCATGAAAACCCAGCCAGCTGCACAGAAACCCGCCTGCTCATGACACTCAGGTAATGTAAGGGGCTACAGATAGCCACATATCTGTCATAAGCCATGACTGCTAACAGGACACATTCTGTGCCAGCACAGGTAATGAGGAAAAAGAGTTGTGTAATGCACCCATCATAGGAGATGGTTTTCCTGCTTCGGAAGAAGTTTACCAGCATGACTGGGATTGTGGCAGATGTGTAGCAAATGTCTAAGAAAGACAAGTTACTAAGAAAAAAATACATGGGCTTTTGAAGGCTTGGATCGGTCTTAACAAGGGTTAAGATCAGAGCATTCCCCAGCAAGGTTACCATGTAGATGACCAGGAACACCAGGAAGAATAACATCGGAAGTTCAGGGTGGTTCAAAAAGCCCAGGAAAATGAATTCTGTTATCGGTGCTTGATTTCCCATTTGCTCAGTGGCTTTGTTTGAATCTGCCAGGAGAAAGGGTGTGAAGAATAATCAGTCTGCAAACATTGAGCATATAACATGAATACCACTTTGCCTTTCTGAAGAAGCTTCCAGATTATGGGGCAGATCTTATGCAAACTAGCATTTGCTCAGCTGAAATCCAGGGAGCTATGCAGGTTCACAGCAGCTGAGGATCAGCACTAATGATCTATTGTTATTTTATTAATAGAATAGGTAGAGTGTACAAAATGCATATGAGATGTGTTCACCAAGATTACAGGCTAAACAGGATGACAGTGGAACGAAGGCTGCCAGGGTTAGCAATGCATGTTTTGGTTTTTTGGGGGGTGTTTCTTACTAGACCCCCTTCCCTACAACCCAAAAAACCTCAGGAAAAAATGCAGTTAAGATGCTAAGCATGTCCTGATAAATTTAGGGTAAAATACATAATAGAGATATCTGCAATTGTTTCTGTGATTATTTCACCAGCATTACAAACCTATGGAATTTGGTGTTAAGGTTAAACCTGAAAGTAAACAGAACATGCAGAGGCTTGGAGATGCAGAGGTAGGGTATCCATTAACCATCAAAATTAGCATAATTGTGCTCTGCAGCATCAGTTGTAGTACCCAGACAGTTATATGTAGGGTATTTAACTGGTTGAAGCCCAAGATTATAAGAACAATTTTAAAAGAGAAGTTAATATTTTTTTTTCCTCTTTCCACTAGCCCGTAAAGGGAGTTTGGCTGCACTGGCTGTGCATTTCCAAAACTTTACATGCTTGGATTTCTTTTAAATTTAACCTTAATCCTGAACATGTTAAACTTCCTCCTTTACTCCTTACATAAATCCCTCCTATCCTTTACAATGAGTTACTGCTGTTTGTGCTACCTCTTGATGTGCCTTAACAACTGTTACCTTATTTCAGATTTTTGTGTGTGTGTTCAGGGGTGATTTTTTTCCCTGACGTGATTTCTGCTAGATTAGAGATCTGGTTTTTTGTTGGTCCTAACCTGTTTTAATGAGACCCATTTGGGTATTTCTGCAGGAGATCCTTTCAGTTCAAAAGATAAGCTGTACAACCCAGCTGGATAACAAAAGGAGAGGAGTGATTCTCAACCTTTCTGATACCATGGCTCACCTCCATAAACCCCACACCCCAACGAGCCCCCCTGATGTCCACTGACAGCCCCTAAGCCCAGCCCTCAGCTTTATGCACAGCCCCATGGCCTATCTCTCTCAAGGTCCTCTTGCTGGACCAGCCATAGAGACATAAGAAGCAGATTTGTCTCATGCTAGCTCTGCAAAAGAAGCAGAAAAGCTGTGTTTGCATGACACTGCACAGGGGCTAATTAGCCCCCATTTCAATGCCGCACAAAGACAACTCTCTCACTTCCTCTTTGTGAGATACAGCAGCCCAGCATCTTAGCAAGAGACTGTAGAAAAAAATTCTTATTCCGTGTCCACCCTTGCAGCCTACCTATAGCCCCTCCATAGCCCACTGTTTCAGAACCACTTGTAGAACATTTCCTTGTTTTCTTGGGTTTGTATATACACAAATAACATACAGGATCTGACATTTCACTCTGATTGCAGAGTTACTGTAATTAAGAACTGAAGCTTTATGAATTTTAATCATCAGCTGTAAGTGGTACATTATCTCTAGTTCACAATGAAAGCAATCAAGTGGACAAGATATTTTTAGAGGAATTGCTGTGGCAATATTACATTAAGTAGCAGTGAATATACTATTTTCGCACCCAGTGATTTCACGTTTTAATGTGACTATGGATCAGAGTTAATGAAGAAGTGGTTTCCTAAGGGTGGTTAAAAGAGCTTGCAGGAATTAATACTCTGGTACAAGGAGAGTGAACTAAGCCAAGCTAGCTCTGGGAACACTTTAGTTCTGGGGGTCTTATTCTGCATCCACTGAAATCTATGTCAAAGACCTTCACTGAACATGTACAAGATCAATCATGGAAGCATCTTTGTGGGTTTGTTGTTTTCCTTTTGAGTAACAGCAGAAAGGCATGGAGAACCACCCCAGCACTTGCATTCACATGCGGGGAATGCTGGCAGTGGCAACGTGAAAGCTTTTGTTCTAAATCTTACACAAGGCTAATGCATAAGCATTGAAATCCTGCTCTTGCTGGATTTTAAGTTCACCTGTAAGTACAGAACCCTCTTCTTCAGAGACCGGAAGGAAGCGAAGCACTGACAGAGGATAGATTTCAAGGCACTGATATTAGATTAAAGGAACCTGATAGAAATTCACTGCAAAAGCATTTTACTTGAAATTGGGGCACATGTGTTGTGCCAGACTATAATCCTTGCAAAAAGACATTCTCGTTCTAAGCAGAGAGCTGGTATAGCAGGAGTAGCTGCTCAAATTGTACAAAGGAATCAATGTACCTGCAGCAGACCTCTAAGAACTCTTTTTCAAGTTGCTTGCTTGGTTTTTGCCAGCCCTAGGGTTGGGACATTAGGAGGCAATAGAAAGCTAGACTTGCATCTAGAGGGTGCCTGGAGCTCATACCAAGAGCCAGCTACCACACGAGTATCTTGGTTTTTCTGCTGAAGATTCCCACAAAAAGACCAGTTACTATCCAAAGCTAATGGCATTTGTGATGTGGACACTTCTTCCCCCCAGAACTGCACAGAGAGTACTGCCTCAGCCTTTACAAGACTCAGGTGGCAGCAACTTGTAATAAACTTAAGAATAATATTCTTTTGTTATCCAGGTCACCATTTTACAGCAATTTATTTGAGATGCTTGAGCTGCCTTCCAGTGTGCTGACAGAATTTCATATTCTGCTACCCTCATTCCCATGGAGCATCAACTTATTTATCAAGTAGTCAGATTGGTTTCCAGCACAACCAGTCAGAGAGTAATCACTCAGCTAGATGAAAACAAGGGAGGATCTGGCCAAGACTTTCATAGAAAGATAGCAGAAAGGAAAGGAGCATGGAAAAACTTACCAGGCTTTACTTACAGACCAAACAGTTTTTCTGAAGTTTAATTTTCATTCGCCATTATCTATCCCCAAAATAAAGCCTATTACAGGGTAATACAGGCAGCATCAACAAAGAATGAGTCCATGAGTAAGGGACAGCACACTCAATATATTAATGGTTTTACATGATATAGCACAGCCAAGGGAAAGCCTACATTTAAGCAACGCCTAATGCTAGCTGACCTACCCGAAAACAAAAGAATCGTTTCTTCTTGGGCTTCTACAGGTTCCTTTGGAAAGCAGCATTTAACCATGTGTCAGGGCCCTATGGGACACACCGTATTCACAGGAGCATCTTGGGCATCTATGTGGAGACAATTACATTTTTACAAAACTTCTGTTGAGATGGAAAGCAAATAAAGCACAGAGGGAAGAGTTCATCCCAATGAGAAGGGAAAAAAAAAAGCCCTCTCAGGATTGTCTGAGCAGATCTGTTCCTGCTGTAATAGAAGCACAATACTTTGTTGCCCTTTGGGCCCAGGGAATTAGCCAGTTTTAGGGACTCGGCCAGGCTGTTGCCCTTATGAGAAAAAACTACCAAAATGAGCCAAATGTTTCTTTTTGTGAACTCTCTGTAAATACATAGCTCTGCACCAAACTGCTCTTTCACCAAACCTAGGTAAAACACATGACAGCAGACAGCTCTCTCATGAAGATCTGCCTTGCCAGCAAGCACTGTGCCTGATGAAACATTTGTCTATGGTCCTTTTCAGGGTCTACTTCTCCACCAGTTCTCTGGTTTTTCCCACTTTCTTTCTTCTCCCTTCAGCTTTTGACATGCACATCTACAACCAGTCAATGTCCCAACCCTCCATTTGCAACCATTCCCTAGAGAATTCTCTTGGTCTTTATGGGCTCCTATACATGTGCAAGCAGGCTGCTCCAATGCACTGTAATTACAGCATGTGGGAGCAGACTTGATTAATCAAGTCTACTGGAGCATGGTAATTAATGTGCTCCAGCAGACTCCAGAGTCATATGTATCAGTGTCCCTCCACTGAAAAATGGCAGTGGGACTCTTCAAACTAAAGCTTGTTTAATGAGCTTTACTTCAAAGTGCCCCACTGCCATTTTTCAGTGCAGGGACACCAATACACATGACGCTTTAGGTGCTGTCTCTCAGAGTTGCACTAATTAAAGCACTCCCCGCCCCCTCCGAAGCACGTATATAAATGCCCTGTGACTCAGGCTGTGGCAACCTGGCTAGTATCTTGAACAGTGGCTTATATTATTTCAGCTCCAACTGTACAAGGGAGCATTTAATGGCTCCTTTGCCAACCTGAAGGAAGGGTGCTTAGTGCAGACTATAAACTGGTCTGCGAGTGGCAGTGTTTAACATCTTCCAGGTAACAAAACAATGGATTGTGTCCTTAGATTTATGCCTGAGGCTCTGCCTCTGAGCACGTTCTCCTGAACTACTAGCCCCATACAGAGAGTTCAGATTATGGCTGAAAGCCTTTATGTTCTCATCTACGCAAAGCATGAATCATGTATAAGATGGTGCCATTCTGACAGAATGCTGTTTTTTTGTTTGCATTGATCACTATAAAGATGCAAGGTTGCCTGTTTTCAGTTTTTCAAGGAATAACGGGACTGCCCCTTGCAGACTTCCATATCAGTTGCCACATTGGCTCAGAGTGGTGGGGCAGATGCCCTGGCTCTAAAAGCAATTAGCATCAAGTGCTTTAGAGGAAGATTCATTCAATACTGTAATCCACACTAGATACTCTCGTTTGTCATATGAAGGTCCAGTCCTTCTTCAGTTCAGGCCAAGTTCTTTTCTTCACAACCTACTCCATAGGCAACTGGTAGGGGTGGCGTGGGGGGGCACGTGCCCCCCCCGAGATTGGCTGCCGCTGCTGTCGGCTTCTGTGGACAGTCACCACTCGCCATGACACCACCACCGCCAGCTTCTACAGGTGGTCGTTGCTTGCCGCCTCACTGCCATGCCGCTGCCAGGCTTCTGCTGGTGGTCACCACTCGCCACCCCCACCCCTCTGCTGCCGACACCACCGCTGGCTTCTGCGGGCAGTCGCCGGTCGCCACCAACACTGCCACCCACAAACTGTTCCCCCCCCCCAAGTCTCAGGAGGTACCAGTCACCCATGACTTCCTCTAGTAGTGCATTCAATTAAACATGGAGGCTAAGTACAGACTGTCAAAAGGCCCAGACTAAATCAATTCAATCTTTGCAGGTTTCTCCAAGCTGCATAGATTGAACCAATAAGGAAGTAAACTGATGTGCCCTTCTGAATCCGGAAAGGCACTCAGACACCTGCAGTGGCCCAGACCAGAAGCTGGGGGCACAAGGGCATGCCTCCTAGCCTGCCAGCCACTGCTGAGAGGACCCAAATGCAGGTGGGCAGGGCCCATCCCTGATTGGCTGCCCAGCACGTGTCCCTCAATCCCCTGGTATCCCTTTACCCAGGGCCCAGCTAACACTGGGCATCAACCCATGTGGAGAGATCTTCATGCCTCAGTGGGGGTTTCCCCAGGCTGGGCAGGGTCCTCGAAATGCTGCCACTGGTGCAGAGAGGGAATTCTACCCTCCCACCCCTCAGTGTGGTCCAGTGCTGGCTCAGCCCTGGGCTGGAGCGGACTGGTTTCCACCCCCCAGCATTGCGGGGCAAGGCTAAGTCATTGCCAAACTGCAAAGAGGTGTGGAAGGGGGGAATTTCCCCTCTGCATGGGCAGCAGGGCTCAAGGCACCTTGCCCAGGGCAGGGGAACTCCCACTGAGGCATGGGGATCGGGTGGGTCCTAGGCTGGAGGGCTTGCTCCCCCTCTCCCAAATGCATATCAGTGACTGGCGTGGGCCTGGGAGAAACTCTTGCACACCAGGGCTTGGGGCTGGGGTTGGAACTGGTGCTGGGGGCCCTGTTCCCCCACCTTCCCCCCAACCCTGCCAGGCTGACAGGCACTGGCAGGCCAGGGTTGCAGAACAGAGGTTTTGCTGCCTCAGTCATGTGATAGCCCAGAGGCAGGGTGAGGCAGGACCAGCCCGCCCCCACCCAGCTGGAGCAGACAGCATGGACCAAGTTTTATCCTGCCCAGCCTGCAACATGGGGTGGGCAGGGGGGTTGCAGGGAAGGGGCAAAGCTTCCTGGGATGCTGGGGGACTGTGAGTTAACTTGAGTCGGAGAGGGGGGATTTAGGTGATAGACCTGTTTAGCTTAAATCAGTTAAGTTTGAGACTATATCCATCCAGGCCTGTCTTAAACTGGTTTTGGCCATTTTGAAACTGGTTTATGTGCACTGAACTTCTGTTGTGTTACAGGTTTAAACCAGTTTTCAATCGCTTAAACCATTTCATGTGTAATGTCTGTCCCTAGATTAAATTATCCCTTTGGTTTGTTTTGAGATTATTGCCTTTTAGTAAGGCAGCATTCCCTTTACGTTACAAGAGCAAGAGAACAGAAATTCCCAGTCTGACTTTTCTAGACCAATCTTTTTATATATCGTATAAATGTATATGATATGATATATCCTATCAAGCATATACACTCATCAGATGCCAACCTTTCTAAGGTAAGTGGTCCCAGGTTTTCCTTTCATATAATGTTTCCAGTTCCTAATTCTTTTCACCCTTCACGCAATAATTCTGCAGAAAATTTTCTTTGCTCAGTATTGGAAATTGGAACAAGATCCCTGTAGTCACATCTGAGCTACAGTGAGGTGGAAAAAGGATGTGCTGATGTTTAAGAAACCGGGAAGACTTTTATGGATAGCTTGAGCAACTTGAAATAAAAAACACTCAGGGACACACAATACATTTACACACTGTCATTGCACTGATGTAGAAGTAGAATGGTCACAAAATATAAAGTGTAAGTCACTCTCCATTTCAAGGGTACTCTGCAAAACATAAAAACCCTGCAGTACACAGGTACTGGTGTACCTTCTCATGAATCTGCAGCTCTCGCTACTGGATTGACTGTATGGGAGTAGCCCTGTGGGCAAGATTTAGGGATCCTCTGCCACCTGGTGGTAAGATCCTGTAATACTAGCCTACTGCCAGCTACTCCTTAGTTATCTAGCTGCCTGTCTGTTACACACCCTGGGGTAATTGATCAGAGTATAAAATTCACATGTATTACATCAGGGTAATCCCAGGCCTTTTATCTATACCCATAGTCTGTTCATAACTGAAGAATAGACTCTTTATCTACACAATTTTCCATATTTGGTCATTTCAAATTTCCTTTGATCTACACTTCCTGGTTTATAGGTGGCCTCCCAACCTCAAACAACAGGCTACCTAACACCCAGTCTCACCAAGGCACCAGGCCTTGCAACAGATCTGGATGCCTTCTGTGTCCCAACATCAACAGAGATTACATCATCACTGCACCAAATAACACAGATAATAACATCTGAGGTTTATCTGTAATTCTACCAATGTTATTTATGCCAGTGCCTGCCCACAGTGCACCTCTGCTGTCTACATTGGACAGAAGGGCAACCCCTATGTGAAAGAATGAACGAACACCAATCTGGCATCAGCCACACAGGCCAGTGGCAGAACACTTTGACTTCTCTGAACGCTCCATTGCTGATCTAAGGATGGCTGTTCTTAGGCAGAAAACTTTTAAAAACTAATTAGAACAGGGAACTGTGGAACAACAAATCATCCGCAGACTGGATTGTGCTAAGTATGGTGTAAGCAGGGACTATGCATTCTTATCCCATTACCTGGATTAGTTTTGTGACTCCTTTGTTCTTCTGGGTTTATTGTTCACTTTACCCAACGCTGCTTGTCCTCTCCCCTTCTCCTTTTCTTTTGTATTCACATTTCTCTCTCTTCTTTTCACAGCATCTGATGGAGTGAATACCAGCCCATAAAAATTTGTGGTCTACATCTATTACAGATACACCTTGGTTAGTCTACAAGGTGCAAATTGACCCTGCATCCACACTTTAAATCCAGTTTATCACATTTCTGCAGTCATTACCATGGATGGGATAGCTATGGACAGACGGTGTGGATGGAACAAGATATAGGTGTCTGAGTCTACAGGGTGCATAGTACAGGGGTGTGAGAGTACTGCCAAGTACTGTCATACCCCTGTTACCTGAGGGCACTCAGAAGTCTAAGGATCAGTTTGTATTTAGGCTGGTCACACTACTTACTCTTGGGTGGGACCCCAGGTAATCACACAGGGTTGGGGTTTTTTCAGATAACTGAAGTCATTACCCAATCCTATGTTTCTGTTGTTGGGTTTTTTTGTACGGACTAATCTTGTTGCAGAAAATTTAAGTCTAAGATTTTTTTTCCTGAAAATTCTAATAAGACAATTTTTGCAGCCCCTGCCTGTGAGGCCAGATCCTTTAGTCCTGTACAGGTCTGTGAGTGAGACAGTAAGGATTTTCCCAAATATATATTCTACCCTTAAAAATGCTTTGAGAGCTCAGCTTTTTAAAATCTATGAGCAAATGCTGGGAATGCCAAGGGATCCCTAAGTTTCTACTCTTCTGCATTAAGTATAGTGTTTTTGTTTCCAGCCCTTCTTCCAGTGGACGGATCAACCTCTGTTCTAAAGGCAGATGTGGCTTCCTCACTCCAACTGGAAAGTTGTTCAAGAACCTCAGGTGTCCTGCCTCTGCTACATCAGGCCCCATGAGTAGGAAAATTGATTGTCCAGGGCCTCAAAGCCCATGTAATAGACTCTTACCTCTCTGCAAAGCAGGCGTAAAATTGTGATGGAGAGTCAAACTCTGAAGGCCAAATCCATCCCTGGGGCACCTCTTCAAGACAGTGGAGTTGTGAGGGATGAATTTAGCCTAAGGTCTTTCCTGACGGTAAGTTAGGATGCAGGCACATAGAATGGTTACTGCAGAGCAAACCAACCTGACTCTGCAGTAAGAATGGAACAGATAAATAATACAGGCTTTCATAGATCTAAATCTTTCCCCTCCCAGTAAAGTTTTCCCTCAGAAAGTGAGGAATAACTATGTACCAATGAAAGTCACCTCAAATTGCCATTTGTGTATTTGGTAGTCACATTTTCCTACTTGGTTTCATTCTAGGGTACTTCTGTGCTCTGTGCCAGGGGTTGGCAACCTTTTGCCACTATGAGCCACGGCTTGCAACTCAGCCTCCACAGCAGGCCGCATCTTCCAGCTTTAGCATACAAGCTGTAAGACCCTAGGGATGCCTCCCCAGCTTCAGGAGAGTGACTAAGCTGCAGAAGGACCCCAAGGACAGCTCCTCTGCTCATGTGGCTGGAGTATGCTGAGGATAGGATCCAATCTCTTCGTGGGTGGGTGGGATTTGGCCCATGGGTTAAAGCCTATGCAATTTGGTTCCTTCTGCCACTTAGTGGTCAGGCACTTGGTAGTGGATACCTATTGGTGCTTAGATAGGAACCTGTTCCTACCTAGCTCCTACTAAGAACAGCCAACTTGGGTGAGCTAATTGTTTGTCCACTCCTTACCATAGAGTAAAATCTGGAGTAAATTAGAGCTGAGTAATTGTGTCATGTGTCCACACCTTAAGTCACAGAAGCCAAGTAGTTTTACCATCTGACCTAATGGAGGCTGCAATACTCTAGAGTCTGAGGACACTACATGGCTCAGAGATCAGCAGAGTTGCTAAGGCACCAGGATGAACTTCAGGGCAGGCAGGAGACCCACTGGAGATAACCTGGGAGCTCTGCTCCAGTTTAGGATTGGTTTCCCCTTTTCCTTGTACAATGTGAAAGGTTATTGGAAACAAGCTGGAGAAAACTTTTCAGTAGAAGTTTAAATAAGCAGGACATCAAAGTATAGGGTGATCATACCTTGGGGAAGGAGAAATGACTTAAGTGACACAGGGGAGATGCTTTTCTCCTCCTGTGAAATAATAACCTGTCCATCTTACTGACACTTGAGACCTTGCTACTACAAAGTTTAGTTTCCTCAAACTATTCACCAGCAGAAAACAAGTGCCAATAATAGATAATTAAGTTGCACAGGGCTCTATTAAAATTTTTAAAAGTCAATGTTTACATTATCCAGTTGCAAATTAGCTGCAATGGGCATTGTTAAGGAACAGTATTTTAGTAAGACATAAACAGTGGGTTTGCATACATACCAAAAGAGTTCTCCAATGACTAAACGTCGTAGCATACCTCCTCTCATTCCACCCCTAAATTAGAAACTGGGAGTCCCAAGGCCTCATTAGAGGAAGGAAATTATACCGCATACAAGTAAACTTAAAATATAGTCAAACAGACTTGCTTTCCCTCTATGATAAACAAGAAAGAGTTGGACTATAACATCTCTGTAATTATTCTGTAACTTCTGATTGGATAAAATAATGGCAAATGCCATGAAGCAAGCTATAAGCATGTAGGTTTTCATCTTCTTAACAAAAGCATTTTCATGAGATTAAACATTGCTTGGGGCTTAATAACTAATTTGCTTTTAACTATTTGACATCTAAAACAAAACCACGTGACACATTCTATGAGATTAGCTCTCATATAGCCATGCTTGAAGTAGTATTTACCATCATGAAGTTAAAAAAAAAAAAATAAAGGATCTCTTTGGGACTGAAATTTTTCCTGCTTCAGGATGAAACTTGTTCTTATATTTGAACACACCTTGTTCACAGCTAAGGCAGAATAGGAGGGAGACATTTTGTCTTGTAAGAAAGTTTACTGCTGTTTTTTGAACAAAGATGCAAGAGGAGTGGTTGATGTTGAAATACAACATGGATGGTGTTTGGAGATATTGCCAGATGTACTTAGAAGCAGATACAATCAGGAGGGTTTGGGTTTTTTTAATGATATATTAATGTCAGGAAAAATGCTAATTTGGCAATTCTGAAAACATGTAAGGCATTCATCAGTTTTGAAAGATTTTTCCAGGAAAGATTTCTCAGGGCTAGGATGGAATTTCTGGTCAGTCAGAGAGAGAGTGGGAGAGATCTACCCCACAAATAAATATACCAGTATCAAGGATTTATTTGGTAGGTGACAAACTGGAAGAGCAGGGATGTGAATTTGCATGTTTCACATTCCAGCTGACCTCACTAATCATAGGTGTGATGTATTGTTCAATAGCCATTATATAGGATACTACTTCTTTCAATGCTCAAGCACCATGCTTACTTTCAGTTGGGGTTCCTGTTCAGAACAGTAAAGTTCCCAGCCATGCAAGCTGTGTAGTGCTCTGCTTCCTAAACTAGTCCAATCTCCCCACCACCATGGAGCCACAAGATATAACAATGGGATTATCAGCTATTCTGGGGTACAGACATCTTGCTGTGGGCAGGGGATGGGACTTTTAAACATTTTGGTTTTGCCCCAATCAAAAGAAGAACAGGTCTGAATCTTGAAAATGTCCTAGGAAAAAAAAATATTTCCTGTCCAGTTCTGTTAGTTATCCATTTGTTTGAGTGAAAGGAGGAAGAGATAAGAAAAGCTCATCATACGTGTTCAGAGGTAATACGTTTTGAGCAGACCCCAAGGAAGCCCCAAGTCCTCTGTGACATTTCAGCCTAATTCATTTGTGAACAGTGTTGCAAACAGGGTGTCTCTTGGCAAGCAGTTTATTTGACAGGATGCAAAGAAAATAAGGCCTGTTCTGAGATATTTTTAAATCAGAAAAAACACAACTTTTTTAAACAGGATACGTTTGTTCAGTTGCTCAATTATGGCCCACAGAAACATGGCCCATAAAGAGCTGCTCAACACAGAGCTTCTTCCTCCCCAATGTTTTTTTTTTTTGTGGGGGCACTCCACCAAGCAGCCCTTGTGGTTCACTCAGCAGATCAAAGCACATTTTGATAGTTAAACCATTAAAAACCCATTATACTCTTCACACCTTGTATCCACGCACCCGTACACCCATCTTCATACCTGTACGCCCACCCACTGCCCTCTTCAGAGGGCCTGTCCTGGAAAAAGTCTATGCCAGACCCCTCTCCACCATACGAGGTCTGCCATTTCTTTCCTGTCTTTCTCTTCTGTCTTCCTGTAGTACCAGTACATTTCACTTCGCCCCATTTTAATACAGTCCTCGACTGTAGGGTCTGTGTCTGTTTATGAGCAGGTTCCTGGCTTTCCACAGTGCATACCTGAAGCAGGCTGGTAGAAGCAAGCTGTCAGGGTCCCTTGATCTCTGGTCAGGTGCCTGTAGAGAGCCGCTTCCCTGGTGACATCTCTGAAACCTGTCACCACCAGAAGGAGTGCACGGATTTTATTCCACACCTCTCTAGCATATGGGCAGTCCCAGAAGAGGTCGTTGATCATTTCTGCCTGCCAGCAGCTGGTCTGTCTCGGGCAGTTCGATGGATATCTCTGCCCTGTGCTGTTTTTCCATGCCCATACAGGGAGTGCCCAGTGGGCTGCCGGCTAGTTCAGGTCTCTGTGCTCCTGCAGGTCCTTGTGGAAGATTCGCTCCCACACAGCCTGGCAGCTGTCACCAGGGCTGGGGACAGATATTACACATAAATTGGTTTAAGTGATCAGAAACTGGTTTAAACCTGTAACAGAACAGATGTTCAGTGCACATAAACCAGTTTGAAAATGGCTGAAACCAGTTTGAGATAAACCTGATTGAATGTAGTATCAGACTTAACTGATTTGGGTCAAACTGGTTTATGCAATGTCTGTCCCAGACCCGTTGCTAGATAAACTAGACTCCCCCAGCATCTTGGCATGCTCTCTGGGCTGGGCAGGGCTCTCTGCCCCACAGCAAAGCTGGCCCTTCCCTTCTTCTCCCTGGCTGCAGCTCCAGCAAAGACTTGCAGGCACAGCAGGATCTACCTGGCTTCCCCCTACCCTACCCCCACCTCACTGCTCAAGCAGGAAAACCTCCCCTCCCACCATCCCACCCTCCCATCTTGCAAAGCAGGGACCCCAGCCCCACAGATCTTAGGCATGTGGTATGCTAGCTAATGCAGATGTGTGTGTTTCCAATTTCCCTGGGACAGGCAGACAGAACAGTGACCCCTTAGGGCTGTTTGGAGCTAATCAACAGGTCAGCTGGTAAGCTGTTTAAGAAGAGTTTGAAGTAATGGCGATAGCCTATTGTTTTGCTGAGTGGGTGATAATCACTGTTATCAGTCTCCTGCTGGCTTGCTCACCCACGAACGCCTTGTGCCTCCTGAGGATGGGGGGACACAGCGACTGCCTGCAGGCAGCAGCAGCAGTGTTGGCGGCAGAGGCATGATGGCGGTGAGTGGGGACTGCCCACAGGTGGCCACAGTGATGGTGACAGTGAGGGCAGGCTGAGCAGTGACCACCTGCAGGCGGCCACAGTGATCTCAGTGGTCACGGGGGGATGGTGAGCACCAAGCACCGATCGGCGATCACCCGCAGACACCGCTGGCAGTGGGAGGGGAAGGTGATGAAAGGCAACTGCCAGCAGATGCCACCAGCAGCGGTGGTGGTAACCAATCTCGGGGTGGGGGGGGCACATGCACCCCCCTACATGTTGCCAATGTACTCGCCTGTCACTTTACTGCAGACAGTATAAAGAAACAGGGAGGGAGATTGAAAAGCTCCATATCATTAACAGATGGATGCACTGCACACCTCCCGTTTGTCTCAGAGTACTAAGCAGGGGGCTGGGGTCTAGCAACACTCCTCCCCCTAGAGCAGCAAGTGGGAAAAAGCCTGGGATGGTGCAGGCAGGGTGGGGGTTTACAACCCTCCCTAATCAGAGGTCCTGCCAGGGCCCGGCCAAACCCCACCTCAGCTCAGTCCTGTACGAGGGAAGGCAGGGCTGCTCTAGCACCCCCTGGCTTCTAGCCTGAGCCACTGCAGGCATGTTCCTGAATTTCATGAGTCCAGAGACAATGTCTGTCCAGTTACAAACCGGTTCAGCCTATCCAGGCTAGACTAACCTGCAAAGATTGAATCAATTCAGGCTCAGGTTTTTGAATGTCTGTCCCTAGCTCAGGTAATAAGCCTATGGGCAACATGGTGCCTCTTGCCTTTACCACCTCCTGTATCTTGCAGCAGTTCACAAGGGTTGCTAGGTTAGCATCATCCAACTTGCATTTCTCTCGAAAGCACTTCAGGATCTCATAAAACCATGGGGCCTGGGCTCCCATTGGTTGCCATGTGCACCTACCACTGTCACATGAGTTGCTCTGCAAAATACTTGACAAAAGCTCCCTGTTAGATTCCACCCCTGTTGCTAGTTTGCACACCTGGCTCATGTATTTGGCCCAGAGGAAGAGAAGGATGTCTGGCATTCCTCTGCCTCCAGACCATTTTGCTTTGTACCGCTTGGTCTTTGCCACTTTCTCCCATGTGCAGTTCTAAAAGAAAACACACATAGCTCTTTGGATTCTGTGAATGAGCTTCTTCCTCCCCAGCATGATAACCACAAATAGCTACAGAGCCTCCCCAAAGCCATGTTCTCTACAGGAAGCAGGGAAACGCTATTCCCATTTCATATGGGAGAACTATGACACAGTGACTTGTCCAAGGTCACACAGGAAGCCTACACAAGACAGAACTGAAACCAAGCCTCCCACATCCTAGGCTTGTCTCTGAACCACTGAACTATTCTTCCTCTCCAAGGCACCTTGCACTGGCTGTGGGCAGGTTGAGAGGAACTGTGCTCATCCCCCAAACCAGGGCCAGGATAGTTTAAATAGGAGCAGGCTCTAGCCGAGCACTTCCTTTATTAATGCACAAGTGAATCCTCAGAGTTGGAGCTTGCCTAGCTCCAACACAGGAGCTGTGAAAATGGCCTGTTTCAAGGAGCACTTTTTTTGGGAGAAACAACAATTCCACATGCCATATATTTTCTATGCCCCTTTCTTTCAGACAGGAAGTTTGTTAGATCACCAGGAGCTTCAATCTTGTGAGAAGAAGAGAAGTTCTAGAGCACTAATGATAACAGCTTTCAGGAATATTTGTTAGGTTTGAAGAGGGTGAATTAAGTAATTTAAATCATGCACACTTTAAAAACAAGTAGTCATTGTTCAGATCTGTAAGCAGGCACATTAGCAACAATTTTGCCCACATATGACAGCTTAGAAGTCAACCTTCTAGTACCAATGCAGTTTTGAAGTGTTGTTTGTATTACGGTAGCTCTTAGTAGCTTCATTGTGCTAGGCACTGTACAAAGTAACAGCTTTGAGAAGCTTACAGTTTAATTAAACATAAGAACACATGAACTGCCATTTACTGGGCATGTCTACATGAGAGATTTACTGCACAGTTGACTAATTAGCTGTGCAGTAAACATCTTGGCATCTACATGTGCACCCCTATTAGGCTGGAGTGAACTAATTTACTCTGCAGCAGGATAGTACTTGTAAATACAAGTACTATCCTGCTACAAAGTAAAAAAAAACTCCACAGCAGCGCATGTTTAGACAGTGCCTGACTGGCTGGGGCACAAGGGTGCTTCAGTGGGGCTGCTGCCAGCCAGTTAACCCCACAATGAAGTTCCCTCATGCCCCATCCAGCCCCTCTGCAGCATGCTGAGCTTAGGGGAGCAGCCCTAGGCTGGCAGGCTGACCTCCCCACCCCAACCTCCTGCCAGCCAGGGCTGCTCCACCACAGCTCAACACGCTGTGCATGAATAAACTGCAGAGCTTATTGCTTCAGAGTCTATTCATGCCAAGCATGTTTAAATGGTACACCTGGAAGCAATACATTCTGGACAATAAGATTCACAGTTTATTCATGTGCTGTAACTGCATGTGTAGATGAGCCCACTGTGTCAGACCACAGGTTCATCTTGCCCGGTATACTATGTCACACAGCCCTCAACTCAGTCAGGGGGCAGTTGATGCTAGCCAATGTGTTCTGGTTTGTATCCCCTTCTGGATATCTTGTTTTAAACCTGTAACGCTCACTCCCACTCCTGATTCCTTTTTATTTGTTCCAAGCAATCAGTTGTATTCTCAGTGGCCTCCATTTTTAAGGGGGGCTTATATAAATTCATGGTGACCCTACGCTCACGTTCACTGAATGCAACAAATAGGCCTGTGTCACACAGTGTTAGAGAGTGGATGCTGAAAGGACAGGAGACTGAGCAGGGTCTAACCAGTGTTGTTTCCACTGCTCCTCTCTCTTGCAGCCTCCAGCACTTAAGGTTTAGGAAATTCTGATTCAGAGGCTGTACCCTTAACTCCCAAGACCAGATCTATAAGGGGTGGGAGTAGCAAAGAGAGTCACCCCCTCAAGATTCCCAGTCCAAGATTCCCTCTTTTGATTCCTAGTCCAATGCCAACGCCTCAGCCGTAGTCTATGAATAAAGTACATCTAGTACCACACAAAGAACTCTATCCATATGAAAGCTTGCACCTGTTGCTTGCAATTTTACAAATTTAGAAATCTGAACAAAGTTTAGGTATCCAAACTGACATTGTTGGATGGCAGAGATCTGCTCTCTACTTCAGCTTAAGAGGCATAAAGCAACTATACGCAACTTCAAAGAAATCAATCCATTTTACTAGCACACAAGCTAGACATAAAAAGCAGCGCCTCCATAGAAGAAGCCTGACTAAGCAGGCAAAGCACCTATTTTGTTTCAAGCAGAGTATACAGACTTTGGTTGTAGTCCATACTTACCAGCTTCTTTGTGTTTTCCCTTATCATTAACTTAAAAAAGAAAACTATAAGCCTTAACCTAAGCTATTGCCCCCAGTTTGGATGCTCCTTTGAAGGACTTCACAATGAAGCATTCTCTGCTTCAGAGTGAAGCCTCCTCCCGTTCTTCCTACACAATTAGTTTGGAACAAAATGGATGCATTTCATTGTCACCTCCAAGCTCTGCACAGAGATGCTGAGTTGCTGAATCCCTTGCAATCAGCATAGCTCTGCATCTCCAAGAAGAATCCTAGACTTAAGTCTGGGCGCTTCCCTTGAGGGTGACTCAGACATACATCCTAATAAAATGAAGCCAATGTAAAAATGTTACACTGATACACACACACAGAGTAATATTACCTTGTTTGTCAGAAAAAAAGAAATTAAAAATGTGCAGATAATACAGAGAGAAAGATGCTGTTCATATGGATATATGGGCATAATTTGAATCAGCAACTCTGTAAGTGGAAGTAAACAGGCTCACACAGAACACATATCTTAGAACTACACTGCAGGTACAGCTCTCACTGCAGTTTAACATTAAGCCACAGTTGATCCCTTTTCTGAAGGCTTGCAATGGATCAAACCTATAGAAACAGCAGTAAAGGCTGGTAGTGGGGAGGAGAAATGGAAGATTCCCTGGAACAACTCAGTGTTATACCTTTCCTAATTGCCCTTCCCCATTTGAAAAGATACCCATTTCTTGCCTGGTTTCTCTCATACTGCTTTTGCGCACAAAAAAAACATACAAAAATTTCAGGCACAGATAGAGAACTGATGGGGAAGGAGAATCAGACAGTACTAACTGTTTGTACATTAAGCTAAGATGCACCAAATAGCTTAGTTCATGTTTAATTGTGTAATAACAGTTAGCCTCACCCAGAGATGTAGCAGGGCAGCTCCACGCCCAGGATAGCCGCAATGCATAGGGCAGCACTGGCTGCCACAGTAACAATCACAGTGGTATGGTCAGCTGCCACTGTGGTGCCAGTTATGTTTGTATGTCCCCACCCCAAAAGGCAGTGCTTGAGGCTGCTGCCCTGGTCACAGCTCCCCACTCATTCCAAGTTCTATACTGGCTTACATCCTTGCTCTGGTAACAAATGCATCAATATAAAATAATATCGATACAAATTGATACACTGTAACTGATACACTTGCATGCTCCTGTGGTAATATTAGACTGTGTCTACAGGAGAGATTGACTGTGCAGTTGTTACTGCGCAGTCATTTAGTACTTGCATAGCCAAGTACTAAATAGCGGTGCTGTACGGCTTCTGAGCGATGCTGACTGCTCAGTAGCTCATTACTGCTGAGCAGTAGTGTCACGTTATGATTCATGTCCCACAACACTACTACGCAGTACTAACAAGCTACTGTGCAGTAAGTGTCTCGTGTAGATGCAACCAAAGTGTAGCAAAACCATGCATCTTAAATCCTGCTTCAGTCATGGTTAAAATTACATCAATTTAACTCAGTTGCATCACTACAGGAGTATAAAGATGTAACATTAGAAGAGCAAGGGCTCATAAAGGGGTTAAAGGTACAATTGGCTACAAGCTTTTACCAGAGTACATTAGCAGTGTAGCTTGAACTGCAATTTAGTGACCAGCTATCAAGTCTGCCAGAGGAATTTACCTATTATTAAAAGCACTGAACACATCAGATTGCTCATCTGCATGCTCTTTTAAACACTATCATTTTTTCCACGGCATCATTCAACTGACAACTTAATTTTCATCAAGAACAGAAGATTTTGTATGAACATGCTGCAAGGTGGCCAGAGGCAAAGGAGTAGGCATCCATCTGCAGAAAAAGGAGATCCACTCAGTGCCAAACACTGTAATTCAGGCCAACCCAGTGTACAACTGGGCATTGCAAGTAGGACATCATTCAATCCAGAAAGCAGTACCAATAACTGACTAAAGATCAGAGTTGATTTCCTTCTGAGAAAGATGCAAGAAACACTGCCAACTTCTGCAATTTGTTGCCAGTGACAATGTCATGATGACTTAAATGTCATGCAATGTCATGACTGAAAAGCTCCCCTGCCCATGTGATTCACACCTATCTAATGGAAGAACTCACCTGGATGGCTCTACTTCTCTAAAAGGCAGTGAAATAGGAAAGGCAACCAATCATAATGGCTGCTTTTGAAGGCAGAGCTCTCCTTCTCTGCCTTTAACATCTTTTTCAATGACCTGGATGAGGGAGTGAAAAGTGCAATGATTAAGTTTGCGGATGACACCAAGCTGTGGGGACAAGTAGGCATATCTGAGGACAGGACAAGGATGACTTTGGCAGGCTGGTCCTATGGGCTGAATGCAATCAGATGAGGTTCAACAGGCACAAGTGCTGGGTTCTTCATCTGGGAAGGATGAACCCTCACCATACCTATATAAAATGTGTGGTGGTCCACTGGCTGGCACTGCATCCAAAAGGGACCTGGGGATGGCAATTGACCAGAGGATGAATATGGGCCACCAGTGCAAGGAAGTCCAACAGAGCAAATAGAACTCTGGCATGCATCAGCCAGCGTGTCACCAACAGATCCAGAGAGGTGCTCCTTCCCCTCTATTTGGCATTAGTCAGGCCACAACTTGAGTACTTCAAGAAGGATGTGGACAAGCTCAAAAGGGTGCAGAGAAGAGCCACCCACATGATCAAGGGCCTGGAGAGTAGGCCCTATGAGGAAAGACTTCAGGATCTGGGTTTGTTCAGTCTGAGTAAAAGAAGGCTGAGGGTTGACTTGATAGCTGCCTACAACTATGTTAAGGGAGAGCACCAGGATCTGGGAGAGCAACTTTTCAGAAAAGCACCCCCTGGAAAGACAAGGACCAATGGGCACAAGCTAGTTGGGGAAAAGTTTAGATCAGACATATGGAAAAACTTCTTTTCCATACAGGTAACCAAAACCTGGAATGCACTTCCAGCAGAGGTGGTGCAATCGCCATCCCTAGCGGTGTTCAAGAGGAGGCTGGGTAAGCACCTGGTTGAACTCATTTGAGCCCATTACCTCCTGCCCATGGCAGGGGATTGGACTTGATGATCTTACAGATCCCTTCCAGTCCTTCTTTCTATGATTCTCCCCACAACTCACAGAAATATCTGAGTATGGAAAGCAGCAGCCAATGCCATCTTCAGATGAAGAGGAAGTAGATACAGCCTAGTGGAAGTTCTGCTGCTTCATCCTTTTTGATGAAGCAGTGGATCAGCTCCTTTTTCATGCCTTGTAATTGTAGAGTGGAGGATAAGAGCTTCCAGACCTTTAGGAGGAGCAGAGATGTGCCAGGGATGTGCTAAGGACAGATCCAGAATTGGGGGTGCACAGAATTATTTGGAACTCTAAAAAACACTAAAAGCCTCTGCACTGGCAGACAGTAGTTTACTTAAGTTTGTATAATTTCATCTTGCTCGAGTCTTTGAGGGAAAGCTCCTGGACCACATATTGCCCAGGAATTTCTCAGTACCAAGGAGTCTGACAGAGGTCTGCTTTACTCCTTGCCTGAACTCTAACTAAGGAACATTTTGTGGCACAGGCCTTTTCATAACAACCAGTTCCAAGTGGCTGTTGATAGAGCCTTTGGCAATATTGTTGGCAATTAACAAACATAAGTGTTATCCAGATTGCCATATGCATATGAATGATCTGCTACTACCCATCCATGTTCCATTAGTCCCCAACGCACTGTTACATAAACTTTTTGGTCTCCCTTGAGACATCAAAACCAGGCAGTGGTAGCATCCACTAGCTCTGCTTATATCATGTCCTAAATCTCAGCTATCTCAACTGTTGTTGCCAGCCTGAAACTTTTAGAGACCAAACAAGGACCAACTCACTACCTGTCTTTTTTCTTCCTTTTGGGACTTAGAGATGTCAACTAATTCTCTGCAGTGAGTGGTTAGGGTAACAGTCTCACATGACTGCAGGTAATCTTGCGTCATGTCACTATTATCTGTGGCCTCCTTCTCACCCACCCCCCCAGATCAGAAAAATGCATACCATATTTTCTTGAATACAAGAAAAAGCTTTTCCCCTCAATCAGCATGGAGAATTTGTGACAAAAACACCCAGTTCCAATCATGATTGGGGGGCTCATTAGCACGTGGATCTTTTGTGGGGGTATCTGGTACCCACCCATGGTATCTGGAGTACATGCACATACTGAGCAGTGCTGAGCTATGAGGTCATCATGGTTTGAAATATTGTTGACTGCTGGGACCCAACCCAAAACATGATCCTTTTGGCTTTGGACTAACATCATGCATAGTTTGTGCTATATGTAAGTAGGTACAAAAGTACTGCTTAAAAATATATTTATGGAGTACCTGTGCTACAACTTGCAGCAGTTTCTAAAAAGGTAAAGATGCATCACCTCTGGATGAACTAAGTCTATGGGTACCTGTGGTAATGTGCTGATATGCAAATTATTACAGGTATGTTTATTTCAAGGTCATTGTTTTCAAATTTTCCCCTTGCTTCCATGTGCTCAGGGACAGAGGGTCTGACAGGAAGGCGGGGGGGGGGGGCGCTACCTAACCCTTCCAGATTTATTTTGCCTGCTGTAGTGGTGGGAAGGGGACAAAGTCAAGGCAAACCTCCAATCATTCGATTCTATACCTAGAAACTTAGAACAATTATAAATTTTCCATATATAGAATCTAATTATTGGGGAACCATTTTAGAAATCAGGGTCATCTTATATTTGAATAAATACGTAGCATTATTTTTATGAGGTTGCTGCAGATCCTGGGACACAACATCAGACCAGGTTTAATTTTGCCTTAACTGTCTCTTGGTCACTGGGATCTGCAAGTCCCAGAGACTAAGATCAGTATCCGACTGTACTGACACCTTCAGCTTCAGTTTTCTGTTGAACAAAGCAATACATTTTGCTTCCTTAATGTTCTGTAATTTTTAGTGATAAATATGGAACAGGGTCAATTTTTGTTACATTTTTATTAACTACTTTATTTTGAAGTCATACTTTATTCCAGGACAGGAAAGAAGCAATTTTTCCTGCAGCACCATCACAGGCTTTCCTGCATGACTTGGTCTGTATTTCTGCAATATGCAAACCTTAAGGTTCCTTTATTGAAGTTGTTCTTTTGAGTCCAGTATAAAAATATCTCTGGTCCTTTCAATCTTTACATCAACTTCATGTATCCTTTTTCACATTTCTGTAACTTTAAGGATTATAATCCTCATTGCCTTTAAACAAATGTCATTTAATAGTGACAGCTCCCCTTCAAGTGATAACACAAACTGAAAATATGTGGTCCTGGCTACCTCATGCTAATAGCCTTCACTTATATTTTGCCATGTTTTCTCTTCAGCAGTAACTCTGGCAGTCTCATTCTATTTTTCATCTAAAACCAGGTACCAGTGTTCTGTATCACCAGCAAGGAAGTTAACACATCACCTAACTGTTTGGGGTTTTTTTTAATCCAACTATACTTTTGTCAGATGCGCTAGAAAGCATGTCTCTTACTATGTTTTTTCCAAGTGAATATTCAAATTATATTTGTAGCAGGGGTGGAGGAAATATCCTCCCTCTAAGAGACAGGTTGTTTGCCAGATCTTTTTGAGCAATGGCAGTAAGTGGCTTATCCACTTCTTCATTTTGCATTCTACCTTTTCTTCCCCCTGCCCTCCCCTCCAAATACTGCCATAAGTTAAGGCCAAGTGCCTTCCTCTGACAAAATATCTGTTCAGTTTGCATTAATATTGAAGGCAAAAGCTACTAGTCTCAAGTTATGATCATGCTATTGTAAGAAGAATGTACCAATACCCTCCTTGGAAATGAATGTAGTCAGTATAATTTTCCATTTCCAATCATAGCTGCTATAATTTTCCACTCACTTATATTTTCTCTGAAGACACATGTTCCATAGCCGTTAAACATCTTTCCACAGTAGTCCTGTAAGATTGCTGATTTGAGCAGGTAGGTTAAATACACATTTCCCATCATAGCTCATCATTCTAATGAATCTTTGTATGACCTCTCCCTCCACACACACACACACACACACACACACACACACACACACACACACCTTTTTTATTCTTCTTAAAACAGGTGATGTGCTGCTGATAGTCTGAAAATATACTAAGAATTGCCTCTGTGCCTTGATGTGTTAATATACATTAGGAAGAAGCTATTTCCTTTGTAGCTATTTGTTTAGCTTGGGCTTATTTTTGGAAGGAACCAATATATTTTATTATTCCTTTCCCCCCACAACCATCTATTTAGATCTTAACACCTACATGCTTCAAGAGGTACAGCTCTTTTAGCTCTTCTATTTTGAGAATGCTCCAGGTAGACATCCTCAAACCTTTCCTCAAAATGAGGGACCTAGAACTAACCCCTGCCCCCCCCCCCAAAAAAAAATCCCAGAAAACAAAACAGGTCTATACTTGCTTGATGAGGCTAATGGATACTTTTCAATCCAGGTCCTATTAAAAACATTGCATCTTTCACAATTTTTTATTTGCATTTGAAGTCCTAAGCTTTCTCAGTAAGGGCAAGAAAAATCATGACCACAAACTCTGAATTTTACCTGTCTAATGCTGTGGATTTTCATTTGGGTCCATTGTCACTTTCTGACACAATACTGAATTATGCACCTACATTCAGCTTTGTGCAAGCATCCTTTTGCTTTCAGGCTGATCATTTCAATGCATTCTGCTCAGCACTGTTCATTTCTCTTATGAAGTGTGCCTGTGACTTCATGGTGACCACAGTGATCATCCTTTCTATCCATGCTTTGCACACTCTGATGGTGTGTGCAGACTCTTCAAGTGATGTAATCCATTGCAGTTCTTGCATATCTTTTTGGATGATCAGGTACTGCACGGGTTCTATGGTTTACTGTAGTGTATGCAACTCCCTGTATTTTTTTTATTTTTTTTTGGAGACTTGCACTTTGAGGTCCACATGCTTTTGTCCAAGGTCTCTTTTCCTGCATTGTCAATTCTCCCTTACATCCACCGTCAGAAGGCTGTCCATTGCTCTTAAGCTGAAGTTTAGATTTGGTGATTTCCTCTACTTAACCAGTTCTGATTGCTTTGTCGAGGATTAAATATAGGACAACAAACCAGGGCACAAATTAAGGGGGAGCTCAAGGCAACTGACCACTCCCATAAGACACAAGAGCCCCCCCTGTAAGATTTGAAAAAACCAGAAACAGGGGTGGGGGTCTCCAATCGAATTGCTCCTTCCCTTAGGAGGACTTGTTAATCAAGGAACTGTTTAATTTTTTTATTTTGCAAATAAAGTATAATTCAAACCCTGCAAAAAACCCTCCATACATGAAGACCCAGATATAAGTCACAATCTGGTCTGTTATAAGGAATTCAGCTGCCTGCCAAAAGTTACTAGATTGGCTCTTCTGCCTTCAGTGACAAAGCAAGTTTCCACCTTTTTGGACTCTAGCAAATTGTTCATCTATTTAATTGAGCAGGGTGAGGAATTGTATCAAGATTTCAGTGGTACAGTTTTCTAATCTAACTCCACTGTTTGATTTAATACAAAATAGAAAATGGTTTTCAAATGAGTAGCATATTCCTGTTGGGGTGGTTGAAGAAAGACAGCAAGTTAATAGTACAATTGACAGAGGGCTCTAATAGTATCCAGTAAGAACCATGGATAGACACAGTTTGTAGACAGCAAAGTAGCCCCAAGCTGGATGGTTGGATGCGTATGTAGTGACAGTGCTCCAGTCACCATATTAACAAACCTACCTCCTGCAGGCTGACTCTCCTTGGCAGAACCAGTCTGAACACGAATTGTTTTGAAGGTGGCATTTTTAGAATCAGTTCTGGAAACCAAAAAGAGTGTTGGGTCACAGATGAGCATTGCCAATATACATGGCTTTATTCTGGTCCAACAATAATTAAAAGTTTTACTTGCAGCCCTGGCTCCTGAAGAGATGAAGTTACATGAGGACTTCTGGACCACATCATCGTAAAGGAACAGATCAGAGAAGTCAAAACATCTTTAGACACAGGGATGTGTGTGTTTGGAGGAGGCGGTAGGGGGTGGAAAAGAGGTAGTAGTAGGAGGAGGAGGGAGAACTAGCCAAGCAAAAAAATGCAAAGAGAGATGCACCTCCCGATTTGTGGGAGAAGGGGGAACGAACTACAAGTCATTCATTTGGATAGGGCCAGCCCACAGTTTTTGGGGGGCCCCCTGCAAGATGTAGTTATGGGGCCTCCTGATCTCTCCTCAGGGCTGGGGCCAGGAATTCCTCCCCAGCTTGGCTGGGAAGGAAACCAACATCCTAGCACACTGGACACAGGGGGAAGGGTGGCAGCCGGGGCAGGTGGCCAGGCTACACTGCCAAATGTGGGAAGGGCTGTGGCCTCTCCGCCTGGCTGTGGGGACCCCTGCAGCCACAGATTTCTCAGTGTAGGATGGGCCAGCCCTGCATTTGGAACTGGCAGGACAGAGATGATTTCAGCTCTAGACCTATGTGCAGCTCCCAGCAGCAGAGGTTACACACACAGGGACAGAGAGGGCAGATTTTGTCCTTTCACTTCAGGATGCTGGTGGAACCATCAAGAGAGGTGGGCAGGCTGATGGAGATGGCTGCTGCCCAGGTTTTGTCCAAGACAAGGCCCATATTTATCCACTTTATTTAGCAACCTCCCAGCCTTTGGTACCAGAAAGAGAGGAACTCCTTCACTGGTCTGGGGAAGACACAGAATCATGGAAAAATAAGACTGGAAAGGACCTCAGGAGGTCATCCAGTTTAACTCCCTGCTCAAAGCAGGACCAGCCCCAACTAGATCATCCCAGTCGAGGCTTTGTCTGCCCAGGTCTCAAACTCTCCCCTGCCTCCAAGGCTGGAGATTCCACCACCTCGCTCACTCTGCTGACAACACTCCTACCAATGCAGCCCAGTATGCCATGAGCCTTCTTGGCAACAAGGGCACGCTGCTGGCTTTTATTCAGGTTATTGTCCACTGTAACCCCCAGGTCCTTTTCTGCAGAGCTGCTGCTTAGTCAGCTGGTCCCAAACTTGTACTGGTGCATGGGGTTGTTACATCCGAAGTGCAGGACTTTGCACTTCTCCTTATGTTACTATCCCTCATGTTACAGGGTGTTGGTGGTAGCCTGTTGGTCTAAGGCAGGGATAAGGCAACCTCCAACACAGGCACCAGAGCAGGGGCGGGCAAAATGCGACTCCGGGGGCTGGACGCAGCCTGGCAGGCCATTCTATCCAGCCTGCGGGGCCCCTAAAAAAAATTTAGAAAATTAATATTAATCTGCCCTGGGCTGCCCGTCTTGCTGCCCTCGATGGCTTGCCAAAACTCAGTAAGCGGCCCTCTGCCAAAAAGAATTGCCCATCCCTGCACCAGAGTGTGGTATTTGGAGGCATTTTGTTTGGCACTCCTGCCTTGGGTTGGACAGCAGGGAAGGGGTCGGGGCTGTGCTGCCACAACAAGAATTGGGCCCCGCATTGCTCCCCCACTGTCTGCCCCCAGCACACCAACATCTTACAAGTCAAGGTTGTGGGTGTTTTTGGCACTCTGACCCAAAACGTTGCCGACCCCTGGTCTAAGGACATAGGCAGACAAGGCTCTCTGGGTAAATACGACATTTTTTATTAGACCAACTAAACCAAGTTAAATCGGTCTAATAAGAGATGTCACATTGACCCAAAGCACCTTTTCTGGCTATCACCACAGAAAATAGCTACACCATTATCATCCATCCCCAACCCCAACACCACCAGGGGGCACTGCAATACAGCAGGCTACAACACAGGGAGCATCGGCAACAGCTATTCCCCCTACGGGGATATTCTCTATGTGGCCCTGCCTCTTGCACACAGTTCCCGCCCTTACAGTTAGAATGGGGCGGCCATGTTTTTGCGGGGCACGTGGGGGCGGCCATCTTTGGGAGGGGCGAGAACCGGAGGGCAATGCGCCGACGCACAAGCAGAAGGGGGGAGGGGGGCTGGGGCCATGGTGCAGGGCGGCCATGTTTGTGCGGGGCATAGGGGCGACCATCTTTGTGCGGGGCGGAAAGTGGAGGGCAGCGCGCCGGCGCACGAGCGGAGCGGGGTCCCGGCGCCATGGGGCAGCCGGGGCCGGGGCTAGTACTGGCGGCCGCCGCTTGCTGGGTGCTGCTGGGCGGGGGCGCGGCAGGTGAGGGGCGGGGGCCGGGCTGGGTGCGGGGCGGCGGGAGCGCCCTGGCCTGGGCGAGGCATCGTTGCGGGTGTGCAAGGCCCCCGCATGTCCAGGGCTTGGGCAAGGGGCTGCCGCCGTCGGGATCCGACGTGTCCCGGGATCGCCGTCAGGCTTCGGGCCACGTGCAGCGCTTGGCAGGCGTCGGGGCCCAGGAGTGGCTGGGAAGGGGAGGACTTACCTTCTCCCCCGCCGCCCCTGCTGCTGCCACTTCAGTTACTCTGCTTCTCCCGCCAGAGACGCGCACCCTTGAGCCACGTGGGAAGCACTTTATCGCGGCTTGGGCAACCGCTGGCCGCACAGTTACTGGGCCCAACACTTCCCAGGAGGCTCCCGATGCCGACCTGTCAGGCTTCACCCTTGCCAGGTGTAGGGCATCCATCAGAGAGGATGTTCCGGTTTTCTGCTACTCTGTCCTCTGTTGCTACAAAACCCAGCGCCTTTATGCCCTCTATTTTCCTCTTCAAGAGGAAAATAGAGATGTCAAAGCATCCAGCTTTGTATCAATAGAGGACAGAGGACAACCGGACTGTCTTCTATGATGGCCACCCTAGACAGGTGTCAGGAAGGAAACAAGGGCATTTATCATGTTTGGGGGTGGCACTTTAAAGCACTGCCATGTCTTGTGTCTCAGCATCCCCATGCTTAAAAATAGCAGTGGGGGCACTTGAACTAAAGCTTGTTGAACGAGCTTTAGCTCAAGCGCCCCCACCACTATTTTTAGGTGCAGGGACACTGATGCAGGCGATTCAGGAGGCTGCTGGAGCACGGCAATTAATCAAGTCCACTCCGACTCATAGATTGTAAGGTGCCGGAAGAGACTTTGGAAGATCAGGTCCAGCCCCCTGCACCAAGCAGGAAACACAACTGGGGTCAAGTAACTGCAGCAAGGTGGCCGTCTAGTCTCCCCTTGAAGATTTCCAGGTTAGGTGGTTGTACCACCTGACTCAATCCAATTAATTGAGTCTGCTCCAAGTGCCTTGGCACTCATGTATAGGTGCCCCAAGTGGCTAGAAACAGGAGAGCGTATTTTCTTCCCCTGCCAGCCACTGCTGCCACTGCAGTTTCTCTACCTCTTTCAGAAACAGCTTAAAGCAGGACCAAGTTACTCTTCAGCCTGGCAAGCACTTTGATCAAGCAGCAGTTGACCTTTAAACTGTGCCCCTTCCCCTCCATCTCCCAGGCTTACCAGTTCTGCATGCTTCTTGGGCTTCCTCATTGGCATCTTGCTCTTAGTGTAGGGAAGGATTAGTTAGATAGGTTTTCTCTGATTACAAGAATCTTTTCTCTTCTTTATGATGCACTGTAAAGTGCTTCCTCCCTTTTGTTTGTAGCAGGGCACTTCTGCTTGAAAGAAAAAAAAGAAGCCCTCCCTTATTTTTATTCTAGCTTCTAATCTGTCTGTGAGTTGGTAGGCTTCCTCTTATAAGAAGCCTGAGCCCAAGCTATGATCGATCATATGATAGCTGGTCAGCTGGTCCAGTTACTTGTCAAACCTACCACCTGGGTGGTGGATAACCAGACGCAGGTGACTGCACAGCCCAACTTTCTTTAAACCGCTAGATTGCTATCGGAAACTTGACCTTCTGGTTCAGAATTGCTTCTTGAGTTGGCTTTATGCTTATTTATTTGTTGCTTAAAAACATTACTAGCAACATGTAGCACCACATGGCACGTGTCCCTTTCTCTAGATGTCTAGTTGAATAAGGGAGACCACCCTGATGAGAATTAGGAGTTGGTCTCTATTAGTTGGGAAAGGAAGGGGCAGACCTTGCTTTTCTTTCTCTCTGTCCCTCTTGAAAGAGTGAAATAATCCCCTTCCCCCTTCCCTCCTACCCTGGGGCTTAGTTGGCTAACATTGTATCTCCTGTAACCTAGTTGCATTCCCCTCCTCACCCCCATCCTTCTATTGTTAGTCCCTCGCTTGGGCACTATGTATTTCCCTGCTGGCTTTGTCAGCTCTTTTTGGATTCACAATCCTAAACATTTACTAATAAAAGTCAATCTTAGCCCACAAGTCTCATACCCGAGCCAAAAATGCAATTAAAATGGCACGGTGAGGTGGAGGGTGCATCCCTGTCTGCTTGCAGACAGGACTGCCTATAAGAGCCTCATGGGTGGCTTCCCACTGGCCAGCTTCCAGTGGGAGGATCTCGGCTACACATTGACTTTATGGAAATGGAAGACTCTTCCCTAGCTTGCTCCTGTGCCCATATGGCTGAGGGCAAGTGAAACTCAGGGGCACACGAACCCCAAGTCTGCAGGCTTGAGCCTGCACATAGGATGCCCACCAAAGGACTTGGAAGTATTGGAAGCCCCAGGCAGGGGTGGAAGATACTTGCCAGTAGCAGGGACACTATGGTTCTTGAATGATTCAAGGAGATTTGGACCTGATCTGGCTAATTTGACCTGGAACACACACACACACACAAAAGAAAGAAATTGGAGAAAGTTGGTGCAAGTAAAAAAGTTGCCTTTAAGCCATAGGTTCAAATGCACCTATCTTTAGTGTCTATGAAAGCCACTGGTATGCAATACCTGTTTAGTGGTTTATGTGTACTGAGTCTGTTTTCTCAGTCTGCAGTCCACATTAAGATAACTGCTGTCATGGCTGGTGCTCCGTTGCTGACAGTCTCAGTAGAAAAGTTTTCTCCTCTCTGGAGCTGGTCCGGCCATGTAATATGTCAGGCATGTAGGTGAGAGTATTATAGAAGTGTGCTGCAGAAATTGGCACCTAGCTTGCTGCCACAACACTGGATGGCTTTTAGGGACCACAAATCCTGTTCCCCTCGCCCTGTTAGCTGCTGTGATAATATAACAGGCAGATTCCTCAGTCTCTGTCTTCTCTTGTTTCCAGATGCAAAATGGGGAAAAATTATTGACCAGATTAACAGTGCTCTAGAAAGGTACCAGCCCTGCATACAAGAGAATTGCAGTTGCCACCGAAGGTGAGGACTCGCTTCCCTTTTTTGTTTGAGCCTTTTGGGATTAGAGGGAAAACACTGGCCATGCATGGGGGGGGTGGGGATTTGACAGAGCAACATTTGTAATCTGACCTGTTGTACATACAGCTCAGGAGGGAGAACTAATGTGAAAAAAGGGAAATGCTATTCATAGTGTAATGTTAAATTAGTTGGTGGTTACCTTCCTCATGCTGAAGTGTCATGAGGGTCTGAAGTCCCTCTTGATGGTGCCTCTGGAGAAGTGTTGCCATATGGAGAAACTTGCATTGCACCTGCATGTGCTGGAGCTGTTTTTGGGATAGACTTAAATGTTTAGGACTGTCTAAACGGCACTGCCCATTCAAAGGATGATGAGAAAAGAGGGAGTGGAAAGAAGAGACAAAATGTTAATACATTTGGGATGTGATTCTCAAAAGAATGTTCTTAGCAGGAAGGAGAGCTTTGAACATCCTAATTTCTGGACTCTTAGCCATCTTTTAAAAAGTTTAGTAGATGCTGTTTATATCGTATGTCTGCCAACTACCTAATACCATATACTGCCCCAGTTAGCTAGTGGTTGGTGAAGCCTAGTTTTCTGGCATCAAGATGCTTGTAGCTAGGTTTGCTATATGTGCAAGCAGTGCGTAGAACATTTGTGAGTTCTACAAGGTGAGCTAAACTGAAGACCCCCCCCCCCCAACACTACATTTGTCAGATGATTGGAAGCAGTACTGAACTTACCGTACATTAGCTGGAGGCCCCTCTTGCATGCAGCATGAATGGGAATATAATGTGTTTACTAACGATGGCTGGTGTCTACTTTTCCTTAGTGTTTGGAAACAGGACCTGGCTCCCTTTCGAGAGGGTATCTCCAAGGAGCTGCTGTCAAGTGTGGTTAGCCGAAAGCTTGGGACACACTACCAGATCATTGATAACAAGTTATACCGGGAGCATGATTGCATGTTCCCTGCAAGGTGAGAGCAATGCATAAAATCCATTTGCCCAAAAGAGACACAAAAATACCAGCTGAATTTGTGTTCTACTGGTTAGAGCATCCGAGCAGGATGATCTGAAGGCCATATTAGAGAGAGAGCCTGATGAAAGTGTGAAATGGATTGACTTCTAAGTTCTGCAGTTAGTCTGACAAAAGGTTAAAACTGCACTTGATCATGCAGGGGGCTAGAAGGGGTTACAGCCCCAAACTGGTTAGTGTTCAAGATTGGTTGCAGGGGAAAATTTGCATTCTTGTCAGGACCAAAGTTGGATTAGGAGTTGGAGGGCTACTGACTGTACTTTGCATTATGGTGTGGAAGGGTAATTGAGGGTAATGTCTTGCATATAGAAGCTGTTACTCTGTTGACCAGTATTTCATCCAGTTCCCCTTTATTTGAACCCTCTAACATAGTGACACATTGCTTCAGCTGGAGACATTTGGATGCAGTCTCTTTGGAACTTATAAGTATTGCTTCTTGATTAGTTGGTAGGATCTACTGAAAGGGAAGGGGGATAAAAGTTATGCTTTAAAGAAAAAAACAAAATTCATATGTTTTTTGTTTTAAATTTTAAAAGAACATGATTTAAATAATCTCTTGTTGGCAAGTAGGTAATTCTGTACTTTTCCCCTCTTTAATAGTCTTTAATCATTGAAGTTTGGTTTGGTTTGGGTTTGGTTTGTTAATGTACTGGAAGACAAAATATTTTTTGTTGCCACCCTGAGCCATTTTATTTTGAAATGATCAAGATTTTATGACAGTATCAGACAGGTTTTGCCCAAATTACATTTTTAGCCCCTGATGTTGCAAATTTTACACTCTTGCTTAACTTTAAGCATTGAGCAGTTAAAGTCAATAAGACTATTCATGTGAGTAAAGTCTCGTACCTGATTAATAAAGTGTTTGCATGATCAGGCTTAATTTTCAATAGTTTGTTTTTTGCCTTCAGCTGTTTGCAAAATTAAGATAAGATACTTGAATAGAAATTGTGCGTAAAAAGGCCAGCCTTTATAGTTTAGTTCATGATAAGTTTTTGTATAAAAATTGTGATGGAACCAATTTAAAATTGTTTTTAGAGTCCCAACTTGATTTGCATAAAAAGCTCTAAAAAAAAAAAGTCAAGCGATTAAAATGAGTGAATTCCTATGTATTCAGTTGCTTTCCCCTGCCCCAGCCTCAGGTTGGTTCCCTTTCTAGAAATCAAAGATGTGTAGTCTTTCCCTACTCCTGCACTTGGGAAGAACTAAACAGATGTGTCTGACCCTGTGGTGCAAAGCCTGTTGGCTGGTTCTTTGCACTTAGTGAAACAGCTTTACTGGGTTTATCACGTGCTTATTCTGTCTGGCTCAATGTGTTGGTGGCTTACTCAATCACTCACTGGTTGAAGTATTCTTCTATGACAGGCTTCAATATTAAAAAAATTAAAGGACTATATTATTACATATCCTGAAAAAGGAATGTTACAAGTCATGTGTTAGGAATTCGTATGTTCTCATGAAGAAATGAAATTCTTATCCACTCCACCAAAAGTAGGGAAGTTGACACCAGATGACTACAATACATTCTGCCCCTCTAATTTCCTACCACAGTTTCAGTTGGATGTAGCATTCCTGAATTCCTGTCTTAAGTTGTTGGATAGCATTAGTACTCTGTAACAGCTGTCCTATTGCCTCCCTGTATTCTTTTGCAGGGGAAAGTTTTTTCTGTATCTAAAGACAGTAAACTGAGAAATCTCAGCAGTGTATTGAGAAGATGAAGCATTAATTGTCATTTCCCTGCCTTTATTTCTAATTAGCCTCAAACCTTGTCATCACTTACATTGATAAAGTTGTGTCCTTTGCTTTCCTACCTACCTTCTTTGCCACTCTTTCTTCAGGAAGAATAAGTGTTGAGGAAGGCAGACATACAACTCATCATCACCTTTTTTTATTCCTGGCTTTTCACTGTATGTCTGTTCTTTGTAGGTGTAGTGGGGTTGAGCACTTCATTCTGGAAATCATTGATCACCTCCCCAACATGGAGATGGTGATCAATGTGCGTGATTACCCCCAGGTCCCCACATGGATGAAACCCATCATCCCAGTCTTCTCCTTCAGTAAGGTGAGAGCCTGCACAGGCCTTTGTGATGCTAGGAAAGATTAATGTAGAAAAAATTAATGCATTTCATCTTCTTGGCTCATTGCATCCAAAGTAAGCAGCTATAACAAATCCCTTCCCAATTGAAATACAAGGCTTCTTGAAGTTGGTTCTCCAAGGATCAGCTATCTTTATCCAGCATTTAAAGGCTATGTTGAAATTACCCTCTTCTTTAAAGTAAAAAACCTGAGGTTTTCTGTTTCTCATATTTAGAGGTTCTTTTTATCTAACTCCCCAGCAGAAGGAACTGGAGGCTTGTTCAAAGGAATATCAGCTCCTGTTCCAGACTCATGTGTCACATGCACCTGAGTGGAGTGATGTATGTCACACTGGAATTATATGAACTGAGGTTCATTACAAGCTTAACTTCTCTGCTGAAGTTACATTTTGACTTCAGGATATTTTAAAATGGATTCAAGAGTCTAACATGGCATAGCAGGTTGTGCATTATCTCTCACCCTTTTGCATGTACACCCAAAAAAACAAACTCATTCTTTGGGCAGATGGGGCATTTGTACACATGTTTGTGCTACAGTGCTGAACTCTCTTAAAGTGCCTGGCGCTGCGGTGCATACATTTGTATAAATGGCGAAATGCATGTGAACTCTGAGAAAATGTTGGTGGAACACTTTTGAACTAAAACACACCAAAGATGTGTTAGTTCAAAAGCACGCTGCTGCCATTTTCTTAGCGCTGATGCACATTTCACCATTTATATAACTGTATGCGAAACAACACCAGCCACATGAGCTGGCACACGGAGCAGAATCAATGAATCGAGCCTGCTCTGACATGCTGGATCTTTGGCACGTCAGAGCAGGCAAATGTATGTGTATAAATGCCCATCTTCTCTACTAGAACTGCACCCCTATGTTGCAATTGTCATGGGCAATAACTTGAGGGCAATATGCTGAGAAACCAAACCGGAGCTTGGTTCTCTTCCCTTGATAACAGAACTTCCATTCATGTGCCAAATCTGGTACGGCATTTCAGTGAAATATAGCCCCCCCAAGAAGCATTGCAGAATGTTGGAAATCAAGAAAAAGCTAGACAAGTCTCAAGGGAAGAAATGGGCTGGTCAACATTTTAAGGACCAAGAAACTTGTATGCTGGCTTGGGGTATGCCTGCAAAGTACTGGTTTATATCTGTTTGATTTTACACAAATTAGAAGTGCACCAATATAATGAAAATTGGTTGTATTGGAAATCGGCCTGATGCAGTCAGTAATTTGGCTGATAAATGCTCATGCATGTGTGCAGCTTCAGCACAGCACACAGGCAGCGAGGAACACAGCCTGGCAGCTTGGAGAGCAGTGTGTGGCTGGTAAGTCTGTTGTGGAAGGGGAGGGGGAAGAGAAGGGGCATGGGGGGAAGTGGGCAGATCAGCGCCCCTATGGTGAGAGAGGGAGTGGGCCAGGGGCTGGGGAAGACACTGCCCAGCTGGGGCAGGGCGTGAGATGGAGCCATGGCTCACCCGAGTGGCACAGGGGAGGATGTGCTTCTGATCTGCATGGAGCAGAGTGGGTGGGCTGGAGCTGGAGCTGCGCTGGGCTCTTTTCTGTGGGGGCTGGGCTCGGGGTGGGCAATGGTGGCCTGGAATTGGAATTACAGGGGGAGGCTGCAGCCACCCCAAATTTCACTGTAGCCACCCCATAATCTCCCTCCCAGTGTTGCTGCCACCTGCCCGGAGCACAGCCCCGACTCAACACCCTGCCTCCACCCACATGTTGTGAAGAGCCGGAGCTGCGCTGGGCAGGTGGCAGTGTCACTGGGAGAGGGGTCTGTGGGGGTGGCTGCAGCCTCCTCTGTAGCCCCGCTCCCAGCCCCCGCCAATAAGAGCCCAGTGCAGCCTGCAGCTACAGCCTGCCCCCCAGCCCCACGCAGATCTGGGGGTATACACTCCCCAACTCCCCCCACAGCTCTGTCCCATGCCTTGTCCTGCCCCGGCTGGGCAGCATCTCCCCTAGCCCCTGCCCCACTCCCTCCCCTCACTGCAGGGGGTGCTGATCTGCACCTCCCATGTCCCTTCTACCACAGTAGACTTACCAGCTGCACACAGCTGTATTGGAAATAGGATCGGTATTGGCCAATATGCCTCCTTAAAAATTGCTATTGGTATTGGCCCCCAAAATCTCTATTGGTGCATCCCTAATACAAATCCCATCTAATCATTAACTTTTTAATAGGGAAACTGACATTTCCAGTGAATGGGAATTTGTGCCCCTACTAGCATCTTTGTACCTAGCAGGAACATTTGGAGAAAGCTTACAAGGTTCCAGAAAACCACCTGTCTGTTACATGCAACAGATTTAGTACAATTGAGAGATCCCTGTATAACTCAGCTAACATTAATTTCCTTGCTTTGAAGACCTCTGAGTACCGTGATATCATGTACCCTGCCTGGACGTTTTGGGAAGGGGGGCCAGCTGTGTGGCCAATTTACCCAACAGGCCTTGGACGCTGGGACCAAATGAGAGAAGATCTCCAAAGGTAGGTTTCAGGAGTCTTTTTTTTGAATAGGAAAATAAGCCCTTGAACATAACTGTGCAGTGGCGCCTCTAGTATTAGTGCAACCTAGCATATTACCATCAAAGCCTTGGGATCCATTACCATCAAAGCAGGGATCCACATCATCTTATGCTCTGATTTGCTGGCTCTCATTCCATGGGCTAAACAAGGTTGCAGTATTGGATGAGAGTCCTCCACGTGTCTCCAGCCTCTCAGCAAGGAATGTTAAAGACCAAACATATTTACTATGGGGTGAGAGCCCAGGCCTTCACAGTTAGTTAATGTAAGAGTTCCCATCAACTTCATTTAGGCAGGTTAGGTCATTAAAGCAGCGGTTCTTGAACTGTGATCTGCAGAAATCTAGCACGGCATGTGGTGCAGACTCTGTTTCCAGCCGCTTCTGCAGTAACCCAGGCTCTTACTGTAGTGGTGACTCTGGGTGCCAGTAAAAGCAGCTGGGGAAGAGAAAGAAGAACACTTATACCTGCCTTCTGCTACACCAAAGAAGAAACAGGAGCTGCCCTCTGGCTTGAGAGTCATTATGGGACTAAGGCTAAGTAGCAGGACCAGAAAACCAGGGAGTCTTTCCTTTGTCAACCTAACAAGGGCTGGTCTTTCTTACAAATACAGGTAGGTGAGCAAGTCTATAAATACTATAGGAGTGACATTTCATAGCACAGACCCGTTAGTGTTTGGACTCTCAAAGTTTCAGACATCAGTTGAAGCTCAAAATATAGGGTTTTGTATTTTCTTAAGTATGAGGGGATACAAAAATACTATTTCTGGAATGCCTAAAGTTGTGCTTTGTGTGTGCTGGTGAAAATAGTTTTAAAACAATTTTTCTGTCTCCAAAAATTGACAGTTGGATCCAATTGAGCAAATGTTCACCTGTCCAGGGACCCTGTTTGCATCACTGGGGTTACATGTGGATGCAGGGATCCACCTGCACAGATTAGATTGTAGGATTAACACCTGCATTTTAGACAAGATAGCTCTTGTGAGAAAATAGGCAAGGGATTGCAAAAGAGAGATGGCAAGGATTACAAAATTTAAGGTTGTGGGGTAAGAGTTGCGTCAGTCACATATTTGATAGGTATGTTCATGTACATGTAGACACATGGGTACACACCTGTGCCATATGGGATTATAAAAATCATTTTCATAATGGTTGACTCTTTTTAAAGTAAAATGAAAGTTACCTATATAAACATTAGCTGTAGTGTTATCACCTTTACAAACAATGTTTTGCTGAAAAGTAGGCAGTAGGAAACACAAAGGTCTAGAAACTGCCTAGACTAGTTCCATTAATTGCTTAGTGAAAGGGGGGAAAAATAAAGCAGCAGGAAAATTAGTGAAAAGTGGAATAGATTTTTAAATTACTGTCCATTTTCATTTACTGTTTTACTAATAACAGGCAAAAGTTTATTTTACATGCATGTATACCTTGTTATCTTGACAGTATCCTTGCAAAGTAGCCTGTAATATTTTGGCTAGAGAACAATGATCTGTGGGAAAGCCCATTTTGTTGGCCTTAAATGAGATACTTTCGTACCATGAAGAAGCAAGTGGCCCAGCAAACCTGAATAGTAATAGAGAAGACTAGCCTATAGAAGACTATAACAGCACTTTCATGATTATGTATAAAAAATATTTCCAGATCTGCAGAAAAATGGCCCTGGAAGGAAAAGCTATCCAAAGGATATTTCCGAGGATCCAGGTGAGTCCATTTTCCAATTCAAAGATATGCTGGCCACGTGGGTTGCAAACAATACCAGCTAAATCAAAACCAAAGTTGGGCTGAGGTATTAACCTTTTATTTCTGGAGATCTTTTAAGTATTACTTGTTTCAAATAGATGCAGAGGTTATAAATGTTCAAACAGCATATACAGTGTCCTGGCATTTCATGTTACTTGTGGAAGACATGGCAAATGCTGTAGTGAAGTGAAATAGTGCTGCATGGCAAATATTGCTCAATTTTTCTTAGGCCACAGCTATCTCAGTCCACATCCTGGGGAAAAAACCTGACACAGTTTGGCACAATTAGTAGTTTCTGAGACTCTTACTGAATTGTTAAGAAAGGGAAACCTCTTTGGCTTGAGGGGTTGCTTCCTGGGGAAGCATTTACAGCATTTGTTGCTGGTGCTCATGAATTGGCCACTCCAAATACTAAACAAAAACATTAACTCAAAATACTGGTTTTTATAAATAAAAAACTGTCACCCATTTTGTATTCCATCACAAATCTAGGTAACGAATGCTATTTGTAAGTCATATAGTATAGTAAAATAAATATAAGAAATCCATCACCCCTTGTGGTTATGCACAAGCATTCAGCTATTTTAGTTCTTACGCAGACCATTTAGTTAATTAAAAAGAGGTTTCTTTCAGCAGCATTTACCTTCCTTTGCAATGGGAACTGTAGGGTATGCATCAGAAGGTTTCTTTTATCCCTGTAGCTCTTTTTTGCCATTTGTATGATCTGTTCTCTATCAAAGTGCTCCTCGTGACTCAATGGGTATTCTTACAGCAGTGATACTTGAATGGTGGGGAGTGAGGAAAAAGGTAGATGGCTTTTTCTATCCCTCACAATGTTCAAATGACAGCAGTACTAATTTCCCGTCTTTCTTCTATTACTCATGTTAATAGATTATGCAGTGAGAAATACAGTCCTGATAATGTACGACTATCACTAGTATATTCAGGGGACGAAGAATGAAAGATTTTGGACAGGTCATAGCTTTGTAGTATATTAAAATAGCGTTTAACAAAAAATAATGTGAAAAGATGTTAAGCTTCTCTCAACTCTCATTGTTTTATGGGTAAACTGAGACTTCGAATCAGGCTTTGAAAAGACAGCTCTTGCTGATTTGTTCTGAATAACATTTAAATAGTATAGGACTTAAAAGGGGTAAAGGTATATCACTCAGAATTATTCCACTGCCTCCATAACTGTATGAAGATGAAGAGCAGCACTGACTGATTCCAATGGTTTTTCTCTTGCAGAACAAGTCCTGAGAGAGATCCCCTTATTCTTTTGTCTCGAGAAAACCCTGAACTCGTTGATGCAGAATACACAAAAAACCAGGCCTGGAAATCTGAAAAAGTAACCTCGAACAAGCCAACTGGATAAGCAGCCTAGAAAGCAACAGATAAGAAAGGGCAATGCTGAGTACTTAATGTACAGGTTGCTTTGTCTGAGACTGGGGGTTTCCGTCGCTGTCTGATGGTGGAATTGATTGGTCCTCTCTGTACTCAGAGGGATTTAATAGTAGGAATAAGTAATAACCCCAAACTTATGGTCTGACCCAGGACTATCATACTGGTGGCCTGCAGGGCTTGTTGGAAAAGCTGCTGGAGCTGCTGTGTTGGTACAGTTTTGGGATGCAGGGGTGAACCCCCACTGCTCATTGCACCCAACTCCTTTCCTGCTGCAGAATTTAAGTCTTTAGTGCCCGTTGGTGACTAAAATTGGTCAGTGGGTGTTGGTCATTCAGCCTGTGAGAAGCATTGTAGTCTGATCTGGCCTACAAAGCCAAATTGAGTTGACACGCCTGCCTTAACCTCAGGAACCCAGGACAGATGCCCCGGATAGTGGGGAGGCTATAGTGGAGACAGGCTTTTTAAAGTGTTTCCATCTTCTGCCAGCTCTTTTATTTGGATCCAGCTGCCTCAGCTGTTTTGTCTAGATGCTTTTAGTGAAGCATTGAAAAAGCTTGGACACTGTACTGCTCATAGTTGATATGGAGTAGGGGGTCCTATTGTCTGCAAATGACTGGCACTTCAGGCCAGGTTGACTCAGCTGCTTTCGCAGAGGTGCTGAACAGCAGTGGAACTAGAGGAAGGGAGCCTTGTGGGACTCCACTAACGGCCTTCAGGGTTCAGACAGAAAAGTTCTTGATCTACTGAGGACATTTTGACCCCATTGTTCTAGGAGATTGGATGGGGGTACTAGGTTATCAGTGAAGAAACTTCTTGTCAGCTGTCAGAGAAAATCATTCCAATTCAGACTGCAGTAGCAAAGTGAGATCAGTAGAGGTTGGAAGGCTGAGACCTCACTCAAGTCTAAGCTTTGTAGCTGAGCGAGATTTTGGACCAGTTGACAAAACCAAAGATAGTTTTGATCACTGTGATAGTAGATGTAAGTTTGCCCTCTAGCTGGATAATTTTGCAAGATGACCATGCTGGCTAAGGTGTATCAGGGTAAAAAATTACAATCTTTCTTCTACCAATGACTAGTCTTGCATTACTGCTGATTGTTGCAAATATTCCCAGGTTATACTGAGACTTTCAGTCTCTAGGATCTGTCACCTTGATGCCCAACATGGTTAACTTTTGCATCCAGGAATTTTAAATTGACTAGAGTCCACCTTTCTTTATCGGTATTAGACGAGAGACTTTCATGATAGACTCTCATCTGGCTAGGCATCCCCTGTTGACCATCAGATTGCTGTCACGTGATCCAAGTCCTGGATCAGTAGGTGTTTCATGCTTCTGGAGTCTGGTCAGAAGCTAAGGACTGCCTTTCAGTGTTGAAGTCTCAAATAGAGACCTCAAAATAGAGACCTGCCTATTGACCTCTTCTAGGAACCCTGCTCCCTGTCCTAAGGGTCCACTTCTGACTCCCACTGTAGGTTAGACACACTTTTCCCAGAATTTCACTGAAGACTGAATAACTTTTCAGACAAAACCTGGCAAATAGGCTTTGTAAAAGGTTCTACACATTGCTTTTGATATGAAAAAATAATACAAGAGTATAGAGTCTGTTGAAAAACAAATGCCTCTTAAATGCTATGCAACATCTCTGCATCTAGCTCCCATTCCCCTTGGTAGACCCAGGGTATGGGTATCTGTGTGTGTTTAGGAAGGCAGGCGGCTCATGATTTTAGTTGTTTAGCCGCAGTTGGTTGTAAAGAAAGACACACACACACACACACACACACACACACACACACACACACACACACACACACACACACACACACACACACACACACACCCTTTTACCAAAACTCTCTTGACAATCCAAAACACATCACTGCTATTACATCGTCATATACATTCCCATCACAATATCTGCACAGCGCTTTTTTATGTCCATGTGACCATCACCCTTGCCCATCACAAAGATACACAGCCTTTCCCTACACCCTCAGCTAGGTCCCTTCCTGACCAAGTTTCTATGTACCTCTATTTCCACAAGACCTGTTTATACCTTTCTTGTCATCTCTTTGTTTATACTGTTGGTCCCTTTCCCCTGCTTTAAACTCCAGCTGCCAACAGGTACAGTCTGCCAGCCTGGTTTTTGTAGGCCTCTGGTATCCATCCCATTGTTGTAAGCATTTCTAGTGCAATAGCCACTCACTAAGATTTGATGACCAATCATTGTCCCAAGTCTAGAGGATGCATGTGAGAGGCCTTGCAAATGAGGTCATCCCATAATGACAGGAATATTCAGAACACAGCAATGTCTGTGGTTACAGCTACATAAGAACTCAGGTCAGCCAAGGTGAGGACCTGGTACAAGTTTTTCTTAGAAAGTTTATAATGTTTTGACAATCTCTCAGCTAGAGTTTAGAGAGGCTTGCAAAAAACACTATCACATCTAGAAGCTAAACTGGGAGGATGAGCAGGGATAGAAGTAATTTAAACTTTAGCTTGATTTATCATTTACTAAAACATTAAAAAAAATCAGTATAACATTTGAATATGAAATATTGTTGAACTGATTCTTTTAAACATCTCATTTCTTTAAGGACACTCTTGGGAAACCCCCAGCTAAGGAAATTCCACTGGTTGATCACTGCAAATACAAGTGAGATTTTGATCACTACATCTGTTCAAGGGCTACTATTTGTGTTGCTAAACTTATTTGTTCTAGTATAATGTTTTATTTTTAAGGCCCTGGTCTTGCAGCTAATTCCATTCAGACAGGCAGACCCATGCATTAGTTGTGCGGAGTCACCTGAAGGTTTGGGAGCTGTGTTTGGCCCCTTTAAATGTCAGATTCAGGAACCTGGCAAGGCTGGAGTGTGAATGAGAATTGAAGTTTTTTGTAGGAAATAAGCACAGAAGTCTTTCTTAGATCCCAAATCACAAATAAATGCATGTATTGATTGAAAATGCTCCACTAGAACCTATCAACAGCTGTTGGTGACACCAGATCCTTTTTTGTGATCTTCCATTCAATTTGTCATAGCCATCATGTTTCTATTGCATTAATATAATCATCATGATTGCCAATGTTCTGTGGACGTTTTCCCCTGCCAGACAGTGGAAAACCTACCAGTCCTGATCTGGCTCCCACTGTTGGGAGTTTGGGGTGAGATGTGCCCTTCAGCTTAGCCTCGTCTAAGTGAGACCCCACTAGCTGTTACACTAAAGGCAGGGGAGGGGAGACAGAAAATGCAGAGTAGTTATTTATAGCCTAGGCTCCACAAGTTTTTAACTTGGAGTAAAGGCACAGAGCATGTTACCAGAGCAGACAAGAATTTTACAAACCTTAAAAATGTCTTTAGCTATAGGTTTGATGGCTCTGGGAAACCCATACAAAAATGTGATTTATCTTTTTACAGATACCTTTTTAATTTTCGTGGGGTGGCAGCCAGCTTCCGTCTCAAACATCTCTTCCTGTGTGGCTCACTTGTCTTTCATGTGGGTGAGGAGTGGCTGGAGTTTTTCTACCCACAGCTGAAGCCTTGGGTTCACTACATCCCTGTTAAATCAGACCTCTCTGATGTCAGGTGAGAGACTAAAGCTGATCTGCCTGGTATTACCCAGTAATGGCTAGGGTATTATGCAGACTGATTTGCTGTAGTGGGCTGAATGCTTGAAGTGTGATTTTAACCAGTAAGTACCCATGCCTTGTCTCATATTCAGAGCAGCAAAGGTAGAGTATCAAGCAGTGGCTGAGCAATTGGCAGTTCCTTAGACAGATGGGGTGTGCGTGTTGTTTTCTTTTCTTTGCAAAAGAAGAAAACAAAACCCTCAGTACGTTTTAGTTGGATACCAAGTGGATTAAAGCCTTTCACATGTAAAAGGTAAACAAGTTACTGCCCTGATTAGAGGCATACAAGGCATGTAGACAGTCTAGTCTAATATTGTCTAGATTACTGGATGCATTTTGGATTCTGCCCGTAACTTTTTAATGTAAACCTTTGTTCTGAGATCCCGATCAGAGGGCTATATTGAATTTTACCAAGACATTCAGTACATCTTGGGAGGTGGGGGAGGTGGAGAGCAAAAATCTAAAAATCGAGGCAAGCCCTCAGCATTTCTGACATGCAGAGTACAAAAGAGAGCAGTTGGCCTACCCAGTAACGCATTCCAACAGCTCTCCAATCTCGGAGTTGACTTCCTCTCCCTCAGAACTGCCCGTTGCTGCAAACTACAAATGTATTCCTGGTTATGATATTAGCAACACCGGTAGTACATGATGTTTGAGAATCCACAAATCCATCTCTGCCACAGTAGCCTGGCCCAGAGTTGCAGTACTCTACCTTGATGCTGTGGTTACCTGCTACCTGTTGTCTTCATTTTAGGGAACTGTTGCAGTTTGTGAAGGAAAATGATGATATAGCACAAGAAATTTCAGAGCGGTAAGTTTTACATCCTTCCTGACGCAGGGAATTCTCTTTCCTGTTTCATCAGCGAGAAGTGCAACCTGTAGAGGACAGCCTTGTGATAACAATGCACAGTGTATTTATCATAAGCAGTGAAGTTGTATGGTTTACACTACTAATGACAGAGTAGCATCATTTCACATTATAGCCTCTAGTTCAGATCTGATGCTGTAGGCCCTTCATCCCCTCTCCCAAGAGCCAGGGGGTCTTAACTTTAGGCCACTTTGTAAAATGTGCTAACTTCAGTGAACAAATGTCCACATCACAAAAATGCCACCACTGGTTGCAGTATCTGGTGCTCTTAAGGAAATAGTCAAGGCTCGTGGATAAGCTAGTGTTGGGAAAGCTTGTACTGATATCCTCCAGACTATTCCTATTCGTTATTCACAAGACATTTCAGTCTTTAGAGGCTTCAGTGCTAGCGAAAAGTCAGCTTAACATTTATAAAAAAGTAGTACTGCATGTTGCTCTTCAAAAATATATGACAACCCCAGACGCCAATCAGCAAAAGCCAGATCAAAACGATTTGATTTGGCAAAAAACCCTGAATCAAAGGATTTTTTTTTTTGTCAGAACTAAGAATTGACTCTGGTCTGATATTTTTGTTTGTCTTCAGAGGGCGCCAGTTCATCACAGACCACTTGCGGATGGAGGATGTCTCTTGTTACTGGGAGAATCTGCTGACTGAATATTCTAAAACCCTGACTTACAGAGTTAAAAGGAAGAAGAACTACGATGTTGTCTCCAAACATTTGAAAACGGAGCTTTAAAAGGCTATTATGGTTCTCTCCAATTCAAGGCCTGTAGCTGGTGATCACTGTGGAAATCCAAAGATTACATATCTTCTCTTAGATTCCTTTCAACACAGCCCATACACTAAAACTATAGTAAACAGAAGAATTGGAACTTAACATAATTCCTGTATGATCTGATCTCATCACACAATATCTATAACACCATTAGCTAGGCTTAAACTCCTAGATAAGATAGATAAATAATGAAGTGACTATGTTTAGTGTTCAGAGCAGGGAACTGGGTGCTGCTACCACCTACCTCTGACTCGCTATGGACCTGACCTAAACTCCATTGCAGTCCATGGAATCCTTGGGGTTATAACACCTCTGTGACTGTGGGCACATCATTTAGTCCCCCTGTACCTCCCTTGTACTACTATTTTTGGCAAATTGTCACCATTATTTTAGTAATGTGATGATGGTCAGGGGACAGGCATTTCTTGTCAGCAGCAGAGATTGGGGGTTTAGGTTAGTTTTATGGGTAATTTAGAATATAATTTTTTTTGTAGGTTTATGTAATTTTGTAAGAGCTCAGATGCTCAGGCCAAGATGGGCAGTTGAACACTTGTGCAAACTTCCTACCTCATAACCCATGTGTGTAATGTTTATAGCATGCACTGTAGTCCTGAGGTGAGGGGGGCAGTTGTAACGCAGTGTTCTCACTTTGAATACAGCTCTCCTTTACTTGCATTTGCTTTTAAGGGCTGCATCCAGACAAGCATGGCCATACAGTATGTGGCACCGCAGACCCGTCCATGGTGCCACACACCGCACGTTTTGGCATTCCCTGCGCTGCCACTACCTTGCAGCATGGGGGGTGGTTTTTTGAACCCTGAAGATCCAGGGGGCAAAAAAACTGGCACAGAAAAAAAAGAGTGGTGCATGTGGAGGCAGCACACAGTGCCCAAAATGAGCCTGGCCAGCTGGAGGTGTACCTGCAGGATCCCAGGTAAGATTTCGTAGACATTAGGGCTGGAAGGGGCCTCACTACATCATCATCCAGCCCCCTGTCCAAGGGGCAGGAAGTCAGCTGGAGCAAATGATCCCAGCAAAATAGGCATGCAGGTGTTTCTTGAAAGTGTCCAAAGTAGGTGCTTGCACCACCTTGGGGGGAGTCTATTCCAGGCAGCTGGGGCCAGCACAGTTGCTGGCCCTAGCCTCCCCTACCCCATCCAGGGTAACCTGCCACCCACTGAGGGGTGCATGGAATGGGCGTTTCCCAGGGACAACTAGCAATGACACAAGGTATGCCGCTGATAGTTATCCCTGGGGAACCAAAGTTCCTGCTTATCTGGACACAGCCAAGGTCTTGCAGTAAGGCCACACTTTCTGACCTAGGATTGCTGAATGGAGATTTTATTCTGTACATTCCTTTGGATGCTTATCTTAAATGTGTGTCTGTGTCTCTCCTTTTGTATCCATGTAATCTCTTTACAAATGCTGTCAGCTTGGCTGACTCCCAGAACACTAGTTTTGGCTGTGAATGGTTGAGTGTCAGTGGGATTCTCCTCTTTACAGCCTCTGAAGAGTACACAGCAGAGTGAAGCAAAGTGCTAAGACTGGTCTGAAACACAACAGTGGGGAAAAAGGAGACCGAGGCAACAGCTTACTCTCTCCTCCTTTGGCAAGTATGTCAGAGGAGGAGAAAACGCACAATCTCATCATCCTGATAAACTATGGGGCTGCAAATTTTGAGCACCTGCCTGACCATGCTGCCTGGAAAGCACTGCTAGCTCCTAGAACAAGGCACTGTGGACCAGACATGGTAGCTAGAGCACCAGTTGCAGGGCCACTGGTTGGACTGATATAATTCCAGCACATAAAATAATTAAATCAGATTTTAAAATTAACTTGATAAGTGAAGAACTGTCCAGTAGTGGATTTTTGTTGTTGTTGTTAAAAGCTTGTATGATCGTTTTTAAAGAGGAGTCAGTTATCTCGAATGATGAAACCGATTATTAACCATATTTTTTTTAAACTTATTTTTTGTTTTTAAGCGCTTTTAGATTAAAAACGAACAAACTCCTGTTTGTTGGCTGGATTATTTCTCAATTAAAGGGAAGATTTTGCTGTAATCAAGGATCCAAGGATCTGGACAGCCAGATCTGGATGCTTTTAGCGGAAATGTAGTCTCAGGGGAATGGGATTTAAATATGGAGCTTTTAACATTTAAGTCACTGATTCATAACTAGTCCAGATTGGTAATGATTGATAAGTGTTCAGTGCCAGAGTGAAACAGTTCATGCATTTCAATTAATTTCCTCTTTCACATCACTATAACAGTCATAATGCTTTAGCCTTTTTGTTAGCAGGTTCAAAGAAGCCTGGGAGTGAACCCTTTAATCTCTAGAGATGGTTGCTCCCTCATGGGTAGCATTGATGGAGCTTCCCTCTTCTGCAAGCTTTTCATTAGTTGTACTGCCGTTGTGCTATACATATGCCTCAAGACTCCATTGTGGTAGGTACCTTATGAGCATACAGTGAAAAGACAATTTTGAATGCAAGATAAAAAACAGGAGCACATGAAACAAGGAATCAAGATTGATCAGCCTAGCAAGCTGCAGGTCGGTCTTGCACGTCGGCTGGTTACCTTAAGATTTTTGTAAGCATCAAAGGAGAGTTGAAAGGATGGTTTTGAAGGGGGATGATAAAGAGGCCTTGTGGGGATTTCCCCCATGCATAAGGTGCTTTTTTGAAAGTGTAAAAACCATGTAAGCTGTCATCAATAGCAAAGCAGAGGTAGGTACCTGCATTGTACACAGGAGATAGAGAGGGTGGGGATATAATGGCAGGGCCTGCCGATTGTTTAAGGGGTAATAATTTACAGTCTGACAGTGAAATATTAGGCACACCACTTCTAGGCAACCTGTGTCTCCCCACTCAATCCAGTGGGGCAGCTAAACTGTTCTCACTACAGACACAACTAACATCACATAAAGATGCTGCATTAACTTGAATATATGACGATGTGAGTATTGTCACGTGAAAGTCTTCATCAAAGGAATATTCCAGTCCATGTATTATTTTAGTAAGACATTTCCATTACTCTTGGACTTTTAGAAATATATCTTTTTTTTGACTGAAACATTATGCTAGGAAGATATAAAGGTGCAGGTACTTGAAATACAAACTGTAGTTATTTTGATGTGATGGAGAAAGGGAATCTGAAGGGGTACATAGAAGAGGTGATGCAGTCAAAGGTATGAGCCAAGGTGACTATCCTTGTAGTCTCCAAGGCAAACTAATTTTTTCCCTTCGAAATTTAAAAAGAACAGAGACTTGAACTACAGCTATGGGATAGTGATCATAGGAGAGAAGAGGAATGTATAGTTCCTTGTATTGTATTTTCAGTTCTGAGTACCCTGGATATGCATTCTTTCTAATGGAAGCACAACAGATTTTCATTTCTCACATAGTTAAAAATAACTTCTGATCCTGCCAAAATCCAGAGGGCTGTAAAGGAAATGTAAACAGGGACTTGAGCAGAAATGCTTCAACTTCCTCTGTCCTTATGTTCCCATCATAGTGGCTTTTTTTTGTCAGCAGATACAGGGGCTCCTTTGCAACTTTTACTGGGACAGGGAGGTCAATGAAACGTTATCAACTAGCAGTTCATTCTACTTTAAAGACTCTCCTTGCTATTCTGCATTCACATGATGGTCAGGATCCCCAACAAAGGACTGGACAAATTTCTGGAGGCAAGCGGCATCAGTAGTGGTTGAGCATGGGAGTGAGGGGGACAGACTCTGAATCAGAACTTCCTAAGCCTTAAATGCTGGAGGCTGCAAGTGAGGGAGGAAGAGTGGAAAAAACCCTAGTCATACCCAATTCACTCTCCCTTTCTGCATCCACTCTCTGCCACTGTGTGTCTTTGCTACTGGAGACTTAGATGCTGAATGGGTACAGGATGCAGCCATGGCATTTCAAGGCACAGACCATGTCCATGATGGTCAGTCTTCCTTTAATGTGCTTGGCGTAGGTGATAGCATCCAGGAAAATCTTCAGCACCCTGTGGGTCTCCTCATAGATGAGCCCTGAGATGCGCTTCATGGCCCCTCGGCAGGCCAGGCAGTGGATGGCTGGCTTGGCCATGCTATAGATGTTGTGCAGTACCTGGTGGTAGTGCTTGGTGCCTCCTTTGCCTGGCTGGACGTCTTCACAAGGGAACTGAAAGCATAACATGTAGAAATGATGCTGGGCAATATGGCCCTGTGGGCTGAGCTAGTGAGTGGCAGTTCTTCCATTCTAATTCTTACTTCTGCATCCAGGCTCCATCCCGGAAGGTGCACGTCAGTGGTGTGGCCTCTAGGACAGACTTGGCACTGTCCAGATGGAAGTCATCACTTTGCTTAGAGGGCATCAGCCTTGTTTTAAGTAGCATTCTCCCCTCAGGGGTGTGTGTGTGTGCGTGTGCGCGTGCGCGCATACAGTGGACTGTGTTTCCTGGCAGAGAAGGTTTAGAGGAGCCACGCTTAGCTCCTGCTTGGACTTCTGCCAGGTTCCTGGCTAGAGTGCCCCTATGCAGTTCTATATGTACTCCAGTGGTGCAGGGGGGCAGTGCTTTAGAGTGGCACCTAGAACTGCTCTAATTAAAGTGCCACTGCATCACGTGTATCAGTGTCCCCAGGCTTCAAAATGATGGTGGAGGCACTTGAAATAAAGCTCATTCAATGAACGTCAGTTCAAATGCCCCATCACTATTTTTAAGTGTGGGGACGCTGATGCATGAGAGGCAGGAGGATACTGGAGAGCAGTAATTGCCACGCTCCAGCAGATTTGATTGAGTCTCCTCCGACGTGCTGGAATTCCAGCATGTTGGAGCAGCCTCCTCACTTCTGATACCCAGAGCCATCCCTAGGGATGTGTGGGTCCTGGGGCATATCAGCTTGTGCGGGGCCCAGGGGACGGCGAGCTAGCGGAGCAGGGGGCGGGGGTGGCAAGCAGCTGGGGCCAGCAGCACTCAGCAGTGGCAGTGGCAGAGCCAGCAGCGCTCGGCAGTGGCAGAGCCAGTGGCACTCAGCAGCGGAGGCACGAGGCAGCTGCAGCAGGGCCTGTACAGCACTGTCTGCAGGGTCCCGGGCACCCCACCTTGGGACAGCCCTACTGATGCCAGCCCCTTCTGTGTGTGGAGCGAGACCCTGGTGCACATGGCATGCCTACCTGGAGCATGCCAGGCTGCAGCCTCTCTTTCACCTCCTCCAAAACCTTCTGCTGAGGTTCTGGCTGCACTTCTTCCTGCATTTTCATTTCTGCCCTTCCCATCTGGGCCCCCCTTCCCAAGCCCTGGGACCTCCTGGTCAACCTCCTCCTGGCCAAGTCTAAGCTCACAATATGCCTGGCTGGGAAAGGAGGTTCTGGCCAGGAGGGCCCCTGGGGACTGCTTTCCTGTCCCTTGTTCCCTCATGTCTCGAGGCAGAGCTGCACCGGGCAACATTCAGTGACACCTCCGACTCATTAGAGAGCCAGGGAGAAACTGTCCGGCGTGGGCTGCTCTGTGTCCCCCCTCAGCGCACTTGCTACAAATCCCCGGTCCTGTCTGTTTTGTTATCAATTGTCCCAAGGAATCCGCAATACGCCCTTAGTGGATCCCATCACCCTGGGGGCTTAGTTTTACTTGGTGGACCCACGCTTCCCCGAAGGCATCCCAAAAGGCCTGGCTAGAGGGTCTTGCCCCTCTGCTAGGGGCCAGACGCACGGCTGTGTTTGGGGTCAGGAGGGAACGTTGCCTCCTGGGCAGATTGGGGGTGCGTGTGTTGCGGTGTGCGTGTTGGAGGGCATGTGGGGGGCGTTGGTGTGTGCGTGATGGAGGGTGTGGGGGTGGTGTGAGCATTACCCCCGTGGCAGATTGGTGTGTGTGTTGGGAGGGCGCTGAGAGGCTCCGCGTATATTTTCTTTCGGCGGGAGTGTGTGAACGGTACCCCAGGCAGAGTGAGCGCAAGCGCAAGCGCGTCCCAGCTAAGTCTGCCTTCCTGTGCCGCAGAAGGAGGCACCGGAAGGCCCTTCCGCTGCAGCAGCAATAGCGGCCGGTGGGGGCCGCGCAGGCGCAGGTGTGGACGCGCACGGGGTGACCTTGGGGGGCACTGGTGCCGCTTCCCCGCCCGGCCCAGCGCGGAGCCCGCGGCCATGGCGGCGCCCTGGGGCAGCGCGGAGCCGCCCGACTCGGGCTGGGAGCGCCTGCGCCAGCTCTGGCATCGCGAGTGAGTGCGCGGGATCGGGGCTCCATGCGACGGTTCCCCACCCCGGGGTGGGCCGCCCGTGTGGGAGAGGTGCTGGGAATGTAGGGGTGGGGTTGGATTTGGGGGGAGGGGCTTGGAGTGGGCTGTGAAGGTGGGGCTGCGGTGGGCCTAGTAGGGGAAAGGGGCGGGGCTTGGATTGATTTAAGCGGGGCGGGGCCGGGAGGCCTAGCTGGGAGGTGTGGAGGGAGGGCGTGGGCAGCCAGGGAGGGCCTTGACTCTAAGCTCTGGCTGTGTTTTGGCAGCGAGGTGGGCAACATATCCGAGGATGCGATGGACATCATCAAAAGCGCCTTCTCGGCTATGGTGGTGGGCTTCATCTACGGTGGCGCACCTGCCTTCCTGCAGGCCAAGCGGCAGTTTGTGGAGCGCGCCCAAGGGGATGTCTTCTACAGCCGCCTGGATGCCGTGGTACGTTCCTGTGGGAGCAGGTGGCCAGAGCCCCCTGCCAGTGCCTTTCCCACTTCCTCCCAGTAGCTGGGGCACTTGAGAGCTTGTGGGAGGCGCTGCACTCAAGAACTTGCAAAATCTTTGGCACAAGGGGTGGAGCTGGAAGAGGTTTGCTTCAGGCAGCACTGTGATTGGGAGGTCAAAAGAGGCACCCATCCTGGGCACTAAGTTCACAGGGGCATCAGAGTCGCCCCCTGCCCACAGAGTCCATGCCCTGGCCGTCTCACCATGCTACAAGCTTCAAGACAGTCCCTGCTTACTGCTGCTGCCATAGTTGCCCCCTTAGGAGCAACAGCCAGGGTGGGCAGAACGCCAGGGACTGCTTAGGAGTTCCTGGCCTGGGTAAGACTGCTCTCCCTCCTCCAGCTCTCAGAGCCGCTCCCCCTCTCCTCCCAGCAGGGTTTGTCCAGGGCCCTAGCTCTGCATATTACACCCCTAGCTCTGGCCGGGATTGGAGCTCATGCACCTGATCATAGACATATCCCTGGATCCATCCAGAGGCTTCTACTTCACTTCTTGCCAAACCCAGTCTCAAAGAGGGTCCTGTCTTCCAGAGGGTCCCATAACACTTAGGTTTTTACTTGTGTTAGTCTGCCTCCTATACACAGTGTTATAGGTACAGACTTGCCAGATACACTCATAAGGAGCTTGAGTCTGTTCATGCTCATTCACTCCTTTTTGTGGAAACAGAAACAAAATGGGAGTTGTCTGCGTAGGAAAGTTAGGGTATGGATTTGCAGTGTACAGGCACCCCCTGCTAAATGCTGTTTCGCTTAGTGCTATTTTACTATAATGTTCATTTTACATTCATATCTCATTCCACTTAGTGCTCAGCAAGTTTCGTTATAACGCTTATGGTCACCATCGTGGTTCGTCAAAAACTTCTGGTTTTGCTTAACGCTAATTTCACTTAACACTCGGTTTTTCAGGATCCAAATAAGAGCGCTAAGTAGGGGTTGAATGTATTACCTGCTCTGTACTGGTCCCTATAAATGCACTGAGTCTGTATAAGATGCCTTTGTACAAAGTATCCTGTTCAACCTTGTAAAGTGAAACAAGTCCACGCATGCAGTAAGAATGTCCATAGGAGGAACTAGTGTAAATCTGTGCTACCTTACCCATGTAGATAAGCCCCCTCTAAATAAAATGTGGGGGATATAAGTTGCTGAATTGGGGTTTTATCAGGAGCTTTAGGACCTATTGGCCTGATCAGGAGCCAACCCCTAACTTTTTCAGGGGACATGCTGGCCTGCTGTGTTGGGTCAAAATGTTAGATCCTCAAAATACTGCTTACTAAGAAAAATATAAATTAGTATTACAGTCGTAAGAGCCAGTAAAGCAGTGTATGATCCAGAGTACACCCTAAACATCAGTTCCTATTAGCGATCAGACTTTCAGGTTAAGTTGTGGGGGAGGGGTGTTAGGATTGAGAAAAATGCGTATAGTGTATGTGTAATTGTACACTTAATATTCAAACATTTGCTGCAATTTCATGTGCACGAGTACCAAAGTATCTGATGTATTTGTATAACTAGGATGTGTCTTAAACATCTGTAGTAATTGCGTGCCTGAGAAGTTTGGTTAGATGCATATTGTGCATGCTTAATTCTTTTTTAAAAAATCTGGTCTTCAATACAATGAAAAGCCAGTTCACTATCATTGTGTTGTTCATTAATATTGTTACATCCAGCATTTTTTAAGAGAGTGAGACCTGTAACACGTTCTCTCTCTTTCCTGTCTCAGCAATCAGCACAGACTGCTGGACTCAGGGGTTTCATCCGGTATGGCTGGCGCTGGAGCTGGAGAATTACTGTATTTGTGACAGTATTCAAGTAAGTTTTCTTTGCAGTTGTGGAAGAACAATTCTATAAGGACTCTGCTGAGACCTATTTGGAACTGAAAAGCAACAATAGCTATTGGTCTGAAAAAGTCCTAAGTTTTAAACTCCAATTTAACCTTCACTATAAGTGTTCACTCTTCCTTCCCCCCTTTATGACTGCGCTTAGCTTTGAAATGGGAGGCTGGCAGTGTGTGAGGGTGAAGAATTACACTTCAGTTTTTATAGAAACTCAGGATCACAAGAGGCCTCCTTAGCGACTGAGTCCAGTCCCCTTGATTTGCAGGCAGTAGTGTTCCCAAGGAATCCCTCAAGTCACAGCTTCAAACCCTTACACAGGTACACTACCAACAATATCAAGACTGACCTATAACATGCCGTAGGTAAAAGCAGAGGAGATGAGGGCTGCTGCCAATATGACAGTGGGGAAGTAGTTAGTTAGTTAATGCTCAGAAGATCCTAGGGAAAGGGCCATGCCCCATGTTACAAATCTTTTTTGGCTTTCATGAAGTAGCCGCCATGTGGCAGTGTTGGTTGTAGAAACACCGGCAGAAAACTTAAATACAAGTAAATAGCCTTCAATTGGAATAAAACAAAATGACAACGTGTTTGCTGATTATAACATAACCTGGGTGTTGTGCCTAAATTCTTCTATCAGGCAGATCTCCTTTACAAAGAGACACTAAGCTTGGAGCAGAGAACTGGAAGGAGCTGCTTAAGTGCAGTCTTGTGCAAGATCAGACAACTATGTAGTTAACGCAAAGTCCAAGGTCCTATAAGAATATCCACTCCAGTGTTGCTCCCCCTCCACCCCCATCCTCATCAGGCCATAGACAGTCTGTAACAAACCTAGGATCTCAAACAAAAACCAAAAAATCCCATGAAGTCATCAAAAAGCTACTGTGTGTCACAGGAAGAGAGCAGGAAAGACCAAGAGCTCTACCCAAGTCCCTATAAGGGTGGGGAATTTGACAAGTAAAATATGTCCACTTGATTTTAGGAAGTGGACCTCACCTCTGCGCTGTGGAGGACAGCAAAAAACCCTCAATGGTCTTATAGTTTCGTAGTTCATAGTTGCATAGTTGGTAGGGTCAAAAGGGACCTGAGCAGATTATCAAGTCTGACCCCCTGCCGTGGGCAGGAAAGAATGCTGGGGTCAAATGACCTGGCAAGGTGTATATCTAGCCTCATTTTAAAGACCCCTAGGGTAGAAGCGAGCACCACTTCCTTGGAAGTTGGTTCCAGATCCTAGCCGCCCTGACTGTGAAGTAGTGCCTCCTGCTACCCAGCCTGAATCTACTCTCCGTCAATTTATGGCCGTTATTCCTTGTTATTCCCAGTAGTGCTTGGGGGAACAGGGACTCTCCCATTGCCTGCTGGTCTCCCTTGGCAAGTTTACAGATGGCCACCAGGTCCCCTCTCAGTCTTCTCTTGTGGAGGCTGAACAGGTTCAGGTCCCATAGCCTCTCCTCGTAGGGCCTGGCCTGCTGCCCCCTGACCATGCGAGTGGCCCTCCTCTGGACCCTCTCAATGCTGGCCACATCCCTCCTGAAGTGTGGCGCCCTGAACTGGATGCAGTACTCCAACTGCAGCCTGACCAATGTCACATAGAAGGAGAGGATCACCTCCTTGGACCTGCTCATGATGCATCTGTGGATGCATGACAAAGTGTGGTTAGCCTTCCTGACTGCGTCCCCACACATTGATGGCCCCTATAATGACTTCAAGATCCTTTTCTGCCTCTGTGCTGATGAGAAGGGAGTTCCCCAGCCTGTAGGTATGCTGCTGGTTCTTCCTCCCCAGGTGCAGTACCCTGCACTTGTCAGTATTGAATCCCATCTTATTCTCATCCACCCACCCCTGTAACCTGTCTAGAACCAATTGCAACCTGTCCGTCCACTTCTCCCCGCATCTTAGTGTCATCTGCGAATTTGAACAAGGTGCTTTTCACCCCCTTGTCCAAGTTGCTGATGAAGATGTTGAACAGTGCAGGCCCGAGGACCAAGCCCTGGAGGACCCCACTGCCCACATCTCTCCAGGTCAAAAATGACCTGTCCACTACCACTCTCTGTGTGCGACCCTCCAGCCAATTGGTGACCCATCTGACTGTAGGCATCGACACCACAATCTCCTAATTTTTTAACGAGAATGGGGTGAGAGACAGTGTTGAAAGCCTTCCTAAAATCCAGAAAGGCCATGTGCAGTGCAACACCTGCGTCCAAGGATTTTGTGACCTAGTTATAGAAGGCCACTGGACTGGTCTGACAGACCTGCCTCTAATGAACCCATGTTGGTTGCCCCTAAGCCTACACTCCCCTGCTGGCCCCTCGCAGATGTGCTTCTGGATAATTTTCTCAAAGAGCTTCCCTAGGACCGAGGTAAGACTAACACACCTATAATTCCCTGGGTCCTCCTTCCTCCTTCTTTTGAAAATGGGGACCACACTGGCCCTTTTCCAGTCTTCCAGCACCTCGCCAGAGCATCATGAGTGCTCGTAAAGCCGTGCCAGGGGTCCTGCAATGACCTCTGCTAATTCCCTCAGCACTCTGGGGTGGAGATCATCAGGACCTGCTGATTTGAACACTTCCAGTCCAACCAGAAGTTCCCTGACTAGGTCCTCACTGACTCTGGGCCTGGCTATGCCTCCCCTGGGACCGTTGGGGATCCTGGTATGTGGGATGACCTGGTCCCTGCTCAAAAAAATGTAGGCAAAGAAATTGTTAAATAGGTTAGCTTTGTCACCTGGTGCGACCACCAGATTTCCTAGCGTGTCCTGCAGAGGCCCCACGTTACCCAGAACCTTCTTTTTACCCCCTACGTATTTAGTAAAAAAGGATTTCTTGTTGTCCTTGATCCGAGTTGCTAGTCCCAGTTCCATCTCTGCCTTGGCCTTCCTAACAGCCCCCCTGCAATCCTGAACAACAAAGGTATAGTCCTCCCTGGTGATGGCCCCTCCCTTCCATTGGGTGTATGCCTCTTTTTTAGCTTTGAGACGTTCCTGGATGTTTTTGGTGAGCCATGGGGGCTTTTGAGAGTACTCTTACCCCCTTTGATCTGTGTTGGGATTGCCACCCTTTGGGCTTGGAGGGTCATCTCCTTAAGGAACGACCACTCTTTTGGACTCCCAACTCCCCACCCTTCCGGGACCTTAGTGCCTCCCCGACTAGTCTCCTTAGCTCACTGAAATCTGCCCTCCTGAAGTCCATGGCTGCTGCCTTGCTGCAGGCCTTTGCCACCCTGCGCTGGATGGTGAATTCCAGTAGGCGATGATCGCTATCACCTAGGTGATTGAGCATCCGTAGTCCCCTCACCAGGTTGTTGCTTGTGGCCAGGACCAGGTCTAACAAGGTATTTCCCCTGGTGGGACTGTGCACCTCCTGGGTTAGATGGAGGTCCTGTAACACGGCTAGGAACCTACATGAGCGGTCAAACCTGTCTGACTGCTCTTCCCAGCAAATGTCCAGATAGTTTAGGTCACCCATGATGACCACATCCTTTGACTTAACTGCCTCCACGAGCTGACCTTAGAATTCCTGATCTAGCTCTTCTCCCTGGTTGGGTGGTCTGTAGTAGACCCCTGCTGTTAAGTCCCTTTCCCCCCGAACTGCTTGTATTCTGACCCTGAGCACTTCAGTCTGCCCCTTCTCTGATCCAGTGCTGCTTGTTGAGGATGTTAATTGCTCTTTGACATACCCCGCCTTTCCTCCCTGTTCTATCCCTCCTGTACAGCCAGCCTATAGCCCTTGATGTTCACTGCCCAGTCATGGTTTGGATCCCACCACGTTTCGGTGAGCCCCACTATGTCTGGGTTTGTGTTAGCTAACAGGAGGGCAAGTTCCTCCTGCATGTTTCCCATACTACGAGGATTAGTGTATCGGCATTTAAGGCCTCCTGAAGGTGTATGCACCACCCCCCTAGCCCCAGGACTATCTGGGCCCCTGTCTCTTACCTGGGTATTTCTTGTGCTCGTTGTCAGTCTTGGCTGGGCTGTTTTGTGGGCAACGTTTGGTTTGGTGTTTCGAGGCTCCCTCTGACCTCATCCTCCCCAATAGGGTTGTCTTCACCTCAGACCGCAAGTCAACCACCCTCAAGCCCTACCTTTACAGATGTTCAACACACTCATATGTTGTACATTGTATTCCAAACTTCCTTCGTAACTTTAATACCTCATAGTTGATTCTCTGGTATGGTCTTTTCCACCACACTGCAACCCAACAGTCCCTGGCCTTCTTTCCTATAGCAGCCTCTTAGCTACACTGCAACTCCCAAGTCTCTTCTTGGCTCCCTTCTTCTCTAACCCTAAAAGGATAGTCCTAGATGTTTATAGAACCACAGACTGAAATGATCACCCACCCCAGCACCTGAACAGTGTGGAAAAGGGGACTGTTGTAGGATGGTTTAACTCTGAGCATATGAGCAAGACACCTGAAAGCATTCTTAGTATTATTAGGAGTGCTAGTTCCCCTGGTCTCCCATCCCTAGTTGTGGTTAATTTCTGATATTTCAGAGGAAGGTTTAGGGGGGAAAAAAGCTAAGAGTTATACCTCCAAGGAGGAAAAATCCTTCTGGGCCCTGCTGGTGATTGGTAGAAGCCCTGAATCATGAGATTGATTGATTAAATACAGTTTTAAATAATACAGTGAAAATATGGTGCGAGGCTTTGTAAATATTAAAACTCAGGAGCGGGTGATCAAGGGAGAGAGAACTAATCCAGACCCGGATGTGAGATCTTACATAATTGTAGAGCAAGGTCAGTGTTTTCAAAAATGGGTCCCTACAGGTCTCAAAATTGTAGTTGGGACCTGAATTTTAAAAGCATTAAACACAAATCAGTTTTCATTGACTTTTGAATTCTACACATGCATCTTAAAAATGGTTTATAGATTAGATGCATATATCAAAATTATTTTTTTAAATCCTGCCATGAGTTTAGGGTGCTGTCTTATCTCTCTTAGGGATTGATATCATAGTTACCTAAGCAGAATAAGGACTAACCCTCTGTACTCTGCTTTCAGGATGTATTAATGTGATAACAACACCTACCCACTTTTTCAATGTTGAGTAATCATCTTTTGATGACGGAAGGACTAATGCATATGCTTGCATGTTAGGATTAGGGACTGGCTGAATATATAACCCTAGGGTGTGCTGATAATTGCAGAAGAAATTGCTAATAATTCTCTATTGCTTGATTCATTATATTAATAGCAAGTCTATCTTGACACTCCATAAAGACATGTAATCATTATAAAGTGTTTACTATTATATTGCACTTATCTGGTTGTATAAATATCAATACAAAATTAAAAAAATGGAACTAGAGCAGGCCTGTTAGGTTGCATCTAGTCCATGCCTGTATTGGCCAGAGGGCTTCCTTCTACACTTATAGTGCTTCGGTGCCTTATTTCACTGTCTGAAACAGTGGTGCATTCAGCATTTCCTTGGGAGACTGTCAGAATCTTTCATCTGTTGCATTTCCTTCTTGCCCAGGCTAAAATTTCCTCTGCAGAATTGTGTCTTGTTACTCCTAATGTGTACCCCATTTGACCACTCCAAAATAATTCTACTCCATGTTGGGCATTTACTTCAAAACAGACAATTTTCCTGTAGTCACTGGTTGGTCATGCTCGTGATATTATGTATTTAGTCCTTTACATTTTTCTCCCATAAATACTCCTGCTGATCATTTTTGCTACATTTCTTAATTTGATTTTTTTTCCTGGTCTGTCAATATCTTAACTGGTAGTGTAGTTTCCATACCTGAATGTAGTTTCTAGGCTGTGGTCCACCAAAGGCTTACAAGAGCAGGAGCATGGCTGCCTTGCTTTTCAAGTTTGTCTGCAAACATATTGCACCATAAGATCCTATCTGTTTTGCTGCCTATTATCATTCTGAAGTCTCTGTTAGTACTACTGTTTCAAAGTTCTCTCTCCCCTTGGCTGCATTTTGGATTGTATCTTACTCATGGCAATAATTAGGATTATTTCCCAGTAAAAGCCAGTTTTGTTTTTCTGCCTATCTTCCTTTTTATATTTCCTCCTTGATATGATTGGTTTTGGGGGCTCTTCCCAGTTCAGGGCTTTTTTCAGATGTCATTGACGTACTGTCTGCTTCCTCTCCTAGAATTTTGCTTACGTTGAATTATGCTGGACCTCATGCATGTCCTTGTGGCTTTCCACCAGACTTCTCCCCCACTGTTTGGTGTGATGTATCTTTTTTTTCTTTAATCATTTTCTCTTACTCTAGCTTTTTAAAAAAGCCCATGTGATATACTTTAACTATTTTGTAGTTATTTGGGGCATGAAATTTTGAGATATCATTTCAAATGTGTTTTAAGAACCCAAATACAACATTTCTTCTGCCTTCCCTTCTTCCCAATTTTAAACCTAACAAGCTATTAAAACAAGAAAGTTTGTGTTTTATCCTCACCCAGAAGTTAGAGACACTGGGTGCATCTACACATGCACTTTAATGCGTGTTAGTCTATTTTAATGTGCATTTAAGTGTCACTAAAAATGTGCCATTTAGTTAATGTGCATTAAAATAGGCGAATGCTTATTAAGCGTCACTAAATAACCATGCTCTTTAGTTATTGCACATTAAGACAGACTAATGCACATTTTCATAGTACCTCACAATGGAGGACACATCTACGTGTGCGCTTTAATGCTCAGTAGCCTCTTTTAATGTGCATTAAAGTGTCACAAAAACATGCTTTTTACTTAATGCGCATTAAAAGAGGCTAATGCGTATTGTTACTTAAAAAGCATTCGCTTTAGTTAATGTGCACGAAGCCTGGCTAATGCACATTTTCCTAGTACCTCACAATAGAGGGCACTTTTACACATGCTCCAGGGTGTGCGGGTAAGTGCTTTAACTAGAGCTGCTCCAAGAGCTGCTCTAATTAAAATGCTGCCCATGTATCAGCATCCACAGACTTAAAAGCGGCAGCAGGAGCGCTTGAACTAAAGCTGGTCAAATAAGCTTTAGTTCAAGTACCCCCACTGCCATTTTTAAACCTGGGGACACTGATGCATGAGATGCAGGAGGCTGCTGGAGTGCAGTAGTTGCTGTGCTTCAGCAGACTCAGTTAATTGAGTCTGCTCCGACGTGTTGGAATTCTAGCACATCAGAGCAGCCTCTGTATTTGTGTATAGGTGCCTGGAGGCATTAGATTTAATGCATATTAACTACAGCGCATTAATGCATGTGTAGACAAGCCCACTGGGTATACCACTTGGCCAGCTCTAACATGAGCATCTGGGAAGTGATAAAGACATGCTATTAAGATGGGTAACTTCACATTCAGACCTCACTTGCTGACTGCAAACTTCATATAATTTCTTAAATATGGCTGAAAAATTTGGGAGGTTTTTTGGTTATAAAATTACAAATAGACCATGCTGCTTCCCCATATTGGCTGCACTGCAACATTCAATAAGACTTTTGGGGTCAAAGCATTTGCAGCTGCTCTGCATGTGCTGCACAGAAAGACAACAGGGAGCATGCTGTGGGCCAACATGTTAGCTCCCCATTGTTCAATGAACCTGTTATGTGGGTTTGATATTGCTGTCTCTGTCAATTCTTGTTTGTTAACTTGTTTGTGCCCCATTGTTTCAGCACAGCAAGCACTGGCCTGTCTTTGTACTATGATAAAGTCAGCCTCAGTCATTATGTTGCAGCAGGAGGTGAGATTACTTAATTTTCATATTCTGTTTGGTTTATGAGTGCAGCCTTTGATTACAGCAGACCACTGGGAGTCGGGGCTTTAGGTTCCATTTCCTATCCTACTACTGACTCACTTTGTGACCTTACTTAATTATTATTTAACCTTACCATGCTTCTGTAATAGAGAGGCAGTGACGTTTTCCTAACCCACTGGGGAGTTGTGGGCCTCAGTTAATTTTTGGAAACTTGATGTATTTCTTTGGTGAAAGATGCATGGGGAGTTTGTTTCAAGGATACACGCCTAACTAATTTTTGAAACAAAAATGAAAATGAGCATTAGAACTCCAGTCGTGTGGGTAATACCTCCTTCCTTCTCTTCATTGCCACCTAATACTGCTATTTACAATGTTTGCTCTATGCAACATATCTAAAGGATCCTGCTTTGTATCTTTACACAAGCGGATATTGTCCTTCTGGTTAGACACGTTTCTATTCCTCACTCACTTTAACTGTTAGACAGTGTTATTGGTTGCTGTTGAACAAATTGTGTGGTGTACTTTAGGGAAGGTCTATTACAGAGGTGGGTGGACCTGAGGGTTCTTGTATTTAATTCTTAGAGCTCTTTGGGAGCCTTTAAGAGCAGCAGAAAATCTTGTATTATGTTTAGTACCATAGAAATCACAGATTTTTTTTCTCTTAAAAAAAGCAAACATATTAGTTTGGCCCCATCCTAGTCCATACTGGAAGTATGTCAGCAGGAGCCCAGCTGCCTTTCAGTCTTGCCTGAGTTGATTTGGCCTTTTAGATTGATTGAACCATTGCTGGCCTTAGCTTTGACAAGTATTTGTGTATCTTAGCCCTTACAGGAAGCCTGTTCAGAATGCATTTGGGCCTGCGTGGCCTGGCAGTGGGCGGCATCTTTGGGGCACTGTTATGGTAAGTTACACACGTGGCATATTTATGACCAAATTCAGAGTTACATACTTTAGCTAGTGTGTGTTTATGACTTCACAAACCAAACCTTGAATCATAGAAGTGGCTACATAAAACTGCTCACCCTCACCCCTGCTGGACTTGTTGATCCCTTCTGGGATTATGATTTCTTTCTTAGGCCCCCCATCCGTTTTTTTTGTTTTTTTTTTTACCCTTTGCTTTACACATCATTATTTTCTCAGCAGTGGCTGAATAAGTGTAGATTCCTTGCTTGAATCTTTTTCAGTTAATACTGTTTTAATGGTATTAAAACAGAAAAGCAATTATACTTGCATCTGTAGTTTCATAATCATGACCATCCCACTTTATGCTCCGCTCTGCATCTCAGAACAGTTAGCCAGAATTGAAAGATGAAGCATGTACTTAAGGAGTTGTGTTGATTGATGTCGAGAGCTGGAGATGAACTAGGAATCCTGGCTTCCTTCTCAGCTTCAGCATTGGCTCCCCATGTAGCTGGTTGGTTGAGTCACTGAGGGGTAGGTCCACAAAGGCATTGCAGTGCTCTGAGCAATGCATGGCTAATTTCTAGGCAGTAAGGGGAAAATAGAATCCTTGGCCTCAAGTTATGTACTGTGAGAGATCCTGGCTGCATAAAATATATGCACCTAAATGTGGCATCCACAAAAGTCGGCACACTGAACCAGCAGCTGTCTAAGCTTGCTGTTAGGAAGTGCTAAGGAGGGGGGGGGGTGTCTTCAGACCTATTCCACTCAAGGACTTAAAGACTTGCGCTGTGAAGCATTTATCTCTGCTCAAGAGTCACAACCCTGCACTCCAGGAATAAGACTAGCAGGTGTTGGAGTAGGAGGTCATGGTTTTGTCTCTGCCGGTATTTCATAGCTAGGAGGCAGGAACACTTGCCCAATATTCTGTTCCTTTCTCTGCATGATTGCATTCCAGCCTGCTGCCTGTTTCCCCAGGCTCCAGTGTATGGGGTGTTCTGAGGAGGGCTTTTCTCATCCCTCCTTTTAAAGCTGATACAATTTAAAGGAACTGTTCATTGGGCCAGAAAGAAATGATGAGTGTGTTTTCAGGGCACTCATCTAGCGTTTCCTTCCTTATCTCCACTGGCCCTTTGTTGCAGTCCAGTCCTGGGGTGTGCTCAGAGAATGCTTTTTAGCTAGGACTTTGCAGGATGGAAAGGTGGAGGAGCACCTGCTTTGGGGACCCTGGCAGGACATAGGCCTGAGTAAATGCCCCCTGCTCAGCACTGTTGAGACAGGGAGCTCTGGGTCTGCCCAGATCCAAATACTTCAGGAGCTTGACTGGAAGAAAACAAGGTACCTCCATAGTTAGAAGGAAATTAATGGGCGTGGGGGGTGGTAGAGGGTTTGAGGATCTAAATTTTGGGCATAGGTGCCTATGGGGCAGTTAGGTGGCAGGTCAGGTATTGAAGCCTGCATCCAGCCTGTAGCTTCTCTTTGCCTTTTTCCTTAGTTGTAAAATATTGATAATGTTGACCTACCTTGGTCAGTGATGAATCTTAATGAGTGTCCACAAAGCACTGCAGATGAAAAGGAAGGCACTGTGTTCCTTGAGCTTCATTTGGTAGCTATTACTAGAAAGGAAATGGCTTAGACAACAAACTGGTATGAACATTAGTGGTGGTTATGCGTCACTGATCAATGGCTGGCCCCCGCACACCTTTCTGTGTTGCCAGTAAGCTGCTGCTATTTGTGTACTCTTGATGAACTTGCTTGTAGCTTCCACTGTCTCCTCTGCATCATAGCATTCCTGCAGGAGGACTACTGATTGCAGTGCAGAAGCTCTGTCCAGAAACCATGGTGGAAAGACGAAAGAGGAAGCAAAGGGAGCTGTATGAGCAGAAGACAGCAGAGTGGTAAGGAACAGTGCAGTCTTTTACCTTGGTGAATTTGTATCACTCACCAGAAGTGGATCTTGTCCTATAGGTCCAACTTTTTCATTTGTCAGGCTGATTCTCACAAAGCAGTTTGCTAATGGGCGATCTCCTTTTCCAACCCCAGCTCCCCCCATTGGCTTTTGGCTTCTCAGTGTTTCATATACCCCTGTGATTTTTGCCCAGTGCTAGTCAGTGCTGCAATTTATCATCAGCCAGTACATGTGTTTGAATTTATAGCAGGATTGGTCCTTACAATGGTACATTGCAACTTTGACTTGAAGCAGTGATATTTTTCACTGCTGTTTCCCCAGAAAGCTGCTCCACTAATATCATAATCAGGACCTGCTTTTCCAAATCCACATAATTTTATTTTGTTCAGTTTCAACTGTTTGTTCCCAGTTATACCATAGTCTTGCTCTTTCTCCACGCTGCCAATTGACTGCATGATCAAGTTAAAACGGATGAACCTACCTGTCTTCCCTGATGCTGGTGGAATGACTCATTAAAACTGGCAATTGGTGCCAAAACTAAAAGACTAGCTGGAATTTTGTTGGGTCAGGAGTGTTTCTTCAGTTTGCAGCAGATGCAGGTATTCAGACTACAGCACTATAAATTGTACTCACAGTGTCTTCTTTCTGTCCTTAAGGGGAGCCAGGCTTAATTCAATTGAAATTGCCTTGGAAGAAATGGAAAGGGATAATAAGAAAGGAGGCATGGAGGAAGATACCAAGAGGATTCAAGAATTGCTTAATCTGCCCAAGAACTCTCTGCCATCAGAAGATAGGAATTAATTTGATTCTGGATGTAGACCTCTGACATCTTCACTGAAAGGCTGGCATGAATCAGTGTGTCCCTTCTGCTTTTGACAGCCACAAATGATGACCATGAATCTTGGCACAGGGAGTGTTAGAGAGCCTTGGGAAATGGAAACGCCAGCTCCCAATGATGGCTAATGTACACAGCTAGGAGAGGGGTGGGACAATATGAGGGTGAATTGTCCCACCCCCACCTGGAGCAGCGCAGCAGGGGCAAGAATGGGATGGGGAGCCACTGCTGGAGGTGAGGGGAGTTAAGCAGCACTCAGCCAGCTGCAGCCACACCAGGAACAGTCCCAGCAGAAGCTGCATGTGCTGGCAAGGCCAGGGCTGGTGTGACTTTCTGCTCCCCATGCCTCCAGCTATGGCTCCTGCTTCTGCTGTGCTGCTCTATGCGGGCAGGTGGGAAGAAAGCTTCAGCTGGATGGCTCCTGCCGCAGTGTGTGGGGCTCTGACTCCAGCTTCTATCTGCGCCACCTGCCCACAGGTGGCTGCTCTTCACCAGGGATCCTGCTTTTCTCTGATTTAAAAAAAAATCCCCAATTTTTGGTTTAACTCCCCTTCCCCCCCCATGCACATTTTTCCATGATTAAAATGAAACACCATTATATATATGTATCTATATATTAGTGATATTTCATTTTGATCATGGAAAAATGTGGATTTTAGGTTCCTTTTTTTTTTAATTCCCAATTTTTGCTTTAAATCGGAGAAAACCAGGATCCCAGCTCATCATGCTGGATGGGCAGAGTGAGTAGAAGGCAGCCAGGAGCTGGAGCAGTGCAGCAGGAGCAGCAGCTGTAGCTAGAAACAAGGGAAGCAGAACAGCCCCACTGGCCCAGGCCCTAGCCAGTGCACAGCTTCTGGTGGGACTGTTCCCAGTGCATTTGTAGCCAGCCAGGTGCTGCTCTGCTCCCCCTCCCTCCAGTTAGGCTTCTTCCACTCCTGCCCATGCTGTGGCAAGGTGTGGGGAGAAGCTTCAGCCTGGCAGCTCCTGCTGGAGATGAGGGGAGCAGAGAAGCACCTGGCCAGCTGCAGCCACACCAGGAACAGCCTCACCTGAAGCTGCACGCTGGCCAGGGCCTGAGTCAGGGTTGGTGGGTTAGGGTTGGCAGGTGTGGGCAGGAGCTCAGCACAGGCTGCCCCAGGTGGGGGTCAGCCCCATGCATAGTGCCACAGGGCCAACCACAGACTGAGCAAGTACTGCTGCATGCACCCCCCTCCCCCCCACACTATAGGGCATGCTCAGAGCAGATCATGTGCATCCTGCTCCTGAGCACTGCTCCCTGCCCAGCCAAAGCCCCATAGGGATTTTCGGTGAGTTGGGGGGAGGGGGGTGTTGACCTGGCCCGTGACAGCTCATCAATACTCCCTGTGTGGCCCTTTGGCCCAAATAATTGCCCACCCCTGTGCTAATCCCTTCAACACATCTTAACCTTGTTCTGGTGGGACCAGTGCTGTGGGTTGAAGAAGTCTGCTGAGTGGGTCTGGTCAGGCTGCTCACAGTAATAGAGACTTGGCTGTGATCATGATTGGAGTATGTTACAACTGAGGCTGAGGGAAGGAATCAGGCTTCCTGGAGAGAACAGGCCTTGGGAATCTCACATAAAGAACATCCTTCTGGAATGGGTCCTACAGCAAGGATGACACTTCTGTTGGCTGGAGGGATTGGCATTATGGGGCAAAGATACCCCCTAATAATAAGTTACAAATCATGATATCATCCTGGAGGAAAGATTGAGAGTGTTGTTTAGACAAAAAAGAAAAATTAAATAATATTGTATAGACCTTGTCTTCTAGGATTGTCTCTTGCTCTGCCCATGTGGTATTAGTTCTGGGGAAAAGGTCTGAGCCATAGCCCGTGAGCGAGGTTCACCAAAGCTCATCAGTAAGGGTGTGGGCCGTCAAGTCTCACAGCCCCATTTAGACTTTACCATGATTCAGTAACAAGAAGCCTGAATAAGTGAAAACCTCATTTCTCACGGGTATGATCCAATGGTTCTCTGGTAGCACTATGAAGTGAACATTTGGACTGGATTTGAATTAATAATGGCCTGTAGCTGTAAGAGTTATGTCTTCCTTCACCATTTTGTGCTAGGCAGAGGGTTGTAAGTGCAAGTTCCCATTCTGTTTAACTGAAATAAAATGCCCAACAAGGTTGAAGTCAGAAGCAAGCTCTTTTCTGCCTCTGGCACTTAATGCTCCCTGACCCTGGAATGATTTTATGGCTCCCTTTCCAAAAGTTCAGCCAGCTGTATATTATCACTAAGTTCTGCCCAAACATTATTCCTCCCCCAGGGTGGTTGGTTACAGCTGCACAGCTCCTTTAGCAGAGCATATCCCATGCACACAAGCCAGATTTTTGGATACATTTCCTCATTTTTAATAAGCACCTACTTTTCATATTTTCCAAAAGGAGCATTTTGTTTGTTAAACATGGTACTGCAGAAGGAGACAAATGCATTTTTTGGTTGGGCTTTGTTTTTCTTCTCCCCCTGCTCTACCACAGAGGGAGAAATGTGTATTGCTTTGGTGCAGCTTAATTCTCAGCCCTCCGCCCCCTCCCAGTTTAAACTCCCCAGTGCAGCCAACATGTCCTTCTGGCCAAAGAAGTCTAGTCCCTTGCTAAGATTACTTTTAGTCATTGACTAGCTTTCTTTTTTCCCATGCCTACCTATGGTTTTGCTGGTACCTGCCTACCAAACATCCCACACCCCCACAGCTTGCTTTTTGTGGTGACAGAGCAGCATGTACCTCAGTCTCATTATGCCTCTTCCTCTTTTCAGTGCCCTTTGTGCAATGACTAAGATGATGCTCATTTTCCTGTGCGTGGCCTCTTGCACGGTGGTACTCTTTCTGAGAAAATAATTGGAACCTACCTCCCATTTTCCATTGATATATTTTTCCCTTGTCCCCCCCTCGTTCAGGGTGGTGAGAATCGAATGCCTGGCCATACTGTGCCTTAGCGTTGTCAGGTTCCCATATTAGCAGTTGGTCTGTCGGTGTTTAGAAACAGAATCACCCTTCTTGCTGTGTTTCCTGTAAAGTAAGCATTTCTATGTAGTTCCTTATTTCTTCTAATAAAGCCATTGACTAGAATGGGAAGAGTAAAGCTGGCTCTGAACTTGCATCTTCTTTTCAAATAAGTTCTTCCCGTTGGCAAAAGATGGGATGTTGCACAGTTGAAGACTGTAGCTCTTCACTTACATGGCAGATGCACAGTGGCAGGAGAACAGCACAAGCACATGTGTGCTGCAGCTCCGTGGTGTGTGAAGGACTCCACTTCTGTGGTTAGAAGGAAGATTAACCGGAGGCTGTTCTGGCTTGCTGAGGCTGCTCCAGGAGCACCAACTAATGTTGGTGGAGATGGTCTCTTTGCCCTTCAGCTTGGCCAATCCACTCAACTTGCTACTGAGGGTGTTGCTGAGTGCATGTTGGTTCTTGCTGTGTGACTTGTTAATCTAAGACCCGCCCTTTTGGCAGTTAGCCCTGTACCCTCCCTGAGTCCCACTCTGATCCCCTGCCCCTGCACAATCTGATGCTCTGCTTTCTGCTCCCTGCCCTATCTGCCAGTGTACTGTCACATGTCACCTCCTCAATCTGGCACACACCATACACAGAGGCTGCCGTGCCATTCACGGCATGTATGCCACAGGTTGGCCATCCCTGACTTAAGGGATGCTGTAACCCTTGACTCCAATTGCTGTTGGTACTTGCAGGATTGGGGCTTCAGCCTCAGCACTCCCTAGGTATTCTAGCGTAATCTTCAAGCAACCAGTGAGAAGTTACCTGAGGACAGTCTAGTTCATGATAGGCACCTCACGTTACAGCTTGGTGTGACCTATACTACTTACCCCTTTGTAGCAGATACAACAGCATAGCTCTAAGCTGTTGGAGGAGTAAGTAACAGGACAAAAGACATCACTTCCCAGCATGTAGAGCATATGTTTTTATTATTAAGAGGAAGAAACTAATTGTAAGTTTACTCTTAATACAATGAATATCTTATCAAAAATTAAGATGTGAAAAGTTCAGGCACAAAACAAGCTGAAAAGGTCTCATGGAAACCATTTGTGTGCAATTCACTGAAAACAGCGTGAGACAATAGAAAACACGGATCATGTTTTACAAGAAAAATAATCAAACCTTAAGTCTATTACAATTCTGTCAGTACAAAATTCCTTATCAGTCAGGAGTTGCTGTTCTTCACAATCCTACAGGCCTGTGGCGATTTACAGAAGAGATCACTATACAGGAGACAAGCCCTCCCCTCAGAGACCTTTTGTTAGGATCACAGATCAAGCATGGAACAGCCTGAGGAAGGAGGCTGTATGGGAGCCTATCCGTGGTTGTTTTAATGGGCTGCATCACAGAACAAGATGTTCTGGAGGAGAGCAGGCTTGAAGTGTGGGGCAACGCACAGAGTGGTATGAAAGCAGGCATGAAGATTTAAGTTGCCAAGCAGGTATAGAAGTGATAAGGTAGATGTTTAGCGATGGCAGGCTCCTGCCTGCCACCCATGGACATCAAGAGCAGCAGGGAGCCAGGAAGTAAATCAAGAATAAGGGAAACCATTTCACCCACCCACCATGCACCAACTCTTTGAGATGCCATTGTGCCAAGCTGTCCCTACTCACAATGGTGCCTTATTTGGCACTCTGAGGTACCCTGGTTGTGGCTGTGGCATGGCACAAGAGTAACCCATCTGGTCAGCCAGTGAGTATAAGTGCTTCACTGCAAAGGGCAGAGGGTGTTTGGTCAAAAGCTTCTGTGCAGTGCTTGGGCACCATCTCCTTTCCAACAGCAGCAGTTTGTGGCCTAACAGCCACTCTCAGTGCAGTCTCTTCCTTAAAGTCTCCATTTGGAATATTGAGCATCTCCAAACTTAGGACACCAAAGGGAAGTAGAAGTAGCTAAATAAGCAGCTTGGTTGTTGGTAGAGGGGGCCATGTAGAATTGCCATACTTTAATTTTTCACTCCCCTCAGATTTGGCACGCATACCACAAGTAGCATAGTTAGTCTCTGTATGTGGCAGATCAGGGAGGGGACAGGGAGCACAGCAACAGGTAAGGCAGAGAGTAGAGCAACAGATCTGGCAGGAAGTAGAAAGGGGAGCAGATTGGGTAGGAAGCACAGGGCAGGAGAAAACAGAGCAGCAAATTAGGCAGGGGAAGGGGGTTTGAGTAGCACTCAGGGAGGATGCAGGGCTAAATTTGTGGCATACCTGCTAAAAAGGATGGTCTTCCACTGCTCTACTATACCCCACCCTTGTTTTCATCCTTGTTCCCACCACTAATTTCTCTCACACCCACCTTTTATTAGGAAAGAAAGGGATTTGGAACATTTCATTGTTGCACCTCCGCTGCAAACTTGCTGGCAGGTGCCCACATACAGCTGCCTGGGATCAAAGCAGCACTTCTGGCAACCCTCCCAGCCGACGTCCATTCTACTGACCTTCAGCTCCTGGCTAAAGCTTACCCATGGCTGAAGAATATGCTGGATGAAGCTAAAACATAGAATTAACAGCAGAGCAAAGAAAGACCATGGACAAGCTGGGGCCAAATGAAGTTAGTTCCATTGTGCAAGAAATCTCTTAGGTTCTGGTTTTCCCTTTAAAATGAGAAATGTCTCTTTCCTACACAGTAGGGAATAAAATCAGACAGACAGGATGTGGGTAGGTCCTATCCAGTGCTAGAGTCCAGCGAGGTTCTTCCATGCTTCAGCTTCTGACTTGATATAGGGGGGCATAGACCATGAGAACCACTGCATTCCAAGCAAGGGAAGTCCTATACTGCTCATCTCCCTATGGGAGACCAATAGAAACCCTTCTTCCCTGGCACTGTGGAGAACCTATTGTAACAAGGGCCACTGCATTTTTATAGCTAGCTGACTTCCCCTCGCACTAGAGGGCCACAGCCTGAGTTTTTAAAGCTAGACATTATGAATCATATGTTGCCTCATGTTACATTCTCACATGGGTTACCTGTGGAGTGATGTGGTCATGCATGTGCACAGGACACCAGAACAAGTGCTGATGGGAAATGTGTGTAACAAGGCAGTTGTGTCTGCAAGCCCAGCCACACCCAGTGGGCTGGGACATGTCAGGCATGCCCCTGAGTATCTGGGCTCTCCTTTTTATGAGCTAAAGGACATGCATGTTGGCTCACTGGTTGGAGGAGCCTTTCTGCTGGGCGAGACGGTCACAAGCGCTGCAAAGTAGGTGTGTTTGTTAGCTGGCTGTTGACTGTGCTGTCAGCTTATGCATGCTGTTCCAGTCTGCATTAAGTTATGGTTACTGAAATAAACATATTTTTTCCCATCTCTGCTTTGCTCTTTCCTAAGTAGGAGCTGAACTTTGCTTCCTTGTTGGAGAAACAGCACCCAAGTCCTCTAATACATCCTCAATCAAAAATCGTAGCCCGATAATTGCACTAGCAAAGTGTCAGAACCCAACGAGCTAGGCATGAATGGAGCTGACAATAGCTGCCTACAGCTATACCACAGAGGCTCAACCTGTGCTTGGAGACTGCATGTTGGAATCTAGTTTCCAAAGGCCCAGTGCCTCCTCACTAAAGGAGAGAGATTGATGTGGCAAACCTCCATCCGCACCTTAACCCCAGAGGCAGCAAAGCCAAACATCCCAGACTATGAGGAAGCAGGTGGCATTTTGGAGCATCAGGATGCTGCTGAAGTTTCTTCTTGCGGCTCACCAGGGAAACAGAGCTTTCCTCAAGGTGGGGTTGCAGAGGCAGGGTCCTGGCATGTTACCCTCCTAGTGCTCCTGTAGGGGGCTTTTTATTCACAAAAGACATCTTCCCAGTCCATTTGAGCAGATTTTATCTTCTACTCTGTCCTCCTCTTGAAGAGTCAAAGGGTCTATGGAATAAGCACCAGTCATGGAGGACAATGGGAATGCAGTGCAGGGCACTGAGGATAAGAGACCTGAAGAGACACAAATGGTAGGGTTTAGTTTTAACTCTTAAATATATACAACAACAATGTGAGACACAATAGGATCTGCCTGCAGACCATGTGATAGTTCCTACTTCCAGGAGCAATAATGAAAGAAGAGCTGTGTGAAGGCAGAAAAAGTAAAGGCAGGCCTCAATAAGCACCATATTTTAGGTTAGAATCTAGGTCAGCGTTTGGTTCTGGTTATACTTTGTGGGGTGCATGGAAAGAGATTTCCTTCTAGGCAAGCTGAGCTATTTAACATGCAAAGGGCTGTGGCTTGTGCCTCACAGCCACACAGTGCCGAGAGAGAACTGCCTTGGGTTCAGCCGCAGCAGTAGATGATCTTGGGACTTCTGACAAAATCACTCCCTGCTCCACCCACCAGACAGCAACCATTCCAAGCAGTGGGACTGGGAACCACCAAGCCATTATAAAAAAAGCCACAGGGACGTTATAAGAAAGAGGAATACAGCGGAATGGATTTATTCAGCTGGTGAACTCCCACTGTCAAACAGTGCTAACAAAACTCCCCCAAATTCATGCTAAATACGGCTTTAGTATCTGTTCCAGGCAGGGCCTTCCCCATAGGGCAGCATGAGTGGGTGGCAGGTTTGGAAATGAGAAAAGTAGATAATACAGTAGTTTTCCCCTTCTCTCATTCTCGAAAGAATCTCCAAGCCTTTCAGTTACCAGAACCACAAGTACAAGCTCCGTGACAAATCCATGATGCCATGGGGCTTCCTTGCTTTAGTGTACAGCACACCCAGGCTGTTCAGAGCTCTGTGCTGACAGCAGGACTCGAACCCAGATCCACCTGCTCCAGAACAGTAGTCACAGTAATAGTGAGCTCTTTATGCATTGGCCACACTGCCTCAACCCAAAGGAAAACTTATTTGGGATACAGGACCTAAAGCAACGGTGAGCACTTCCAGCCCATCCAAGAGGGTCAGTTGCACACACAGGAGTGTAACAGTGTCTTGGAAGCAACATATTAGACACATTTAGGTCTGAGCCTTGGTAGCATTTCCCTTTCTCTCTTTTGAGTGTCTGCTTATGAGCCAGAAACCTTGGGGGAAGAGTTAGCTCTAAGTCAAGTCCTAAATCAACAGTATAGAGGGGGCCCTACGGGTCACAAAACTGACTGCAGAAAGTGCCGCTGGGAATCTTTCTTTCTCCAAAATTCAACACAGAAGTACAAGGGCATTATCCCCACTTGACAGCCCCATTTTGACCCAGACTCTTCCCAGGCACCTTTGACTTGATCCCATGAAATATCAGAAAAATATGTTGCATTTTGAAAATGTGGACCTCTTGAGCTCCTAAGGAAGACATTTCATACCTTAGGCTTTTGATAGGATTTCATACTATCAAATCCCTCACTACAAATTTTTGGGAAACTCAGAAAATTCTTTCCCCACAAGTTGCTGAAAAGGAAAGCTTACAGGGAGGTGCCTTGCAGTTAGACTGGCATTTGAGATCCTTATTCTGAAAGACAGTGTTACTCCCTCACAGTTTCCCCCCTTCCTCAACACCCCATCCTCCATAAACCTTACCCTCAACGCCAACCTCTGTCCATTTGACAAGACAGGAGAGGTATATGGCCTATAAGCAATTCACCAGTAATTCTCTCTAGGGGATAAAGCAGCACATGAGACTAGTCAGAGATTAACTACCACTGAAAGGTTCAAATCTGATTCAAACTGATAGCAACTGAGGGTGCTGACAGACATGCAGGCCCCTGCTCTAACTCATGGTGCTTTACATAAAGTGCCATGGGTTAGAGTGGTCCCCCTGACCCAAGAGAAGTTCAGGGGGGAAACTGAGCTCCATTTTGGAGCTGATCAAGGCCAAGGAGCCTGCCTGCAGCCTCTCTCCCCTAGCCCCCCTCCTCCCCAGCTCCAGTGCTGTCTGCAGTGGGGGGTGGGGAGAAGGGATGGGGTGTGAGCTGCAGGCTGGGGTTTGCCTGACCTGAGCTGGTGGGAAGGGCAGCTGGGGGGAGGGGTGCAGGCAGGGGGGACTCCAATCCACCCACCTCCCTCTCCAGCTCAGGCTGGACAAACCCCAATCCACAGCTTGCTCCCCTCCCATCTCCCCCTTCCCTTCCTGCAGACAGTACCAAGGGTGGGGCTGCATCATGCGACAGATTGACCCTAGGGAACTTCTGTTCCCTAAAGCACTCCAAAGTGGAACGTCTTCATCTGATCCCTCATTTGATGACGGTTAATTTGTCATGTGATTGACCACTTTTAAAGTGCTCTGCAGCCATGCATGTATCATGGCATAGCAATAGAGTGCTTTCATGGGGCTGATCATGCAACAAATGTCACTTCTGTTTTCACCCTGAATGGCAAGCAACTCATAGCTCTCAGTTGTAATGTGTGTGAAATGAACAGGATTGAGGATCCTTGTGAGCCAGTGGCCTAGGAAACCCATCTTTCTTGTAACAACTGCCCAACTTGGGTGCAGTATTAGAAAGGAAACCAAGAACACCTTTCCTCTCTGCAACTGAAGCAAATTATGGCTGTACTTATAGAGAAAGCTAGCACTAACAGTGTCAGTGCTGTGACAATTATGGGGGCAGAATTCTCAATTGCAACAGAAACCAAATCTATGGGTCAGTTGAGAGTATGGTTGAAAAAAAAAGAAAAAACTGAGATAGAATCAAGTTTATTTTTAAAGCAGAAAAAAACAGAAAACCTCTGTGGCAACTTGGCTGGGAGCCACTACCAGGTCCAGTAGAGAATTTGTCACCTGTACAGTTCTGCCTGGCTGCTTTGACCCCAGAAAAGAACAGTGCTGGATCACAGAGCAGCCAAATGCCATGTGTGCTAACGTTGCCAACACACAGTACTGCACAGTCTGTTATGCTATAAAAAATGGTATAGAGCATTACCTGCCAATGTGGTCTTATCAGAAGGAAGATGTTTCAGATGTCATTGTGCAGAACTGGAACATTGTTGTCTTCGTACCCAATTTGGTTTCATCTTCTGTTGCTGTTGGCTGACTAGTACCATTGTAAGAACTCCTCACACGTTCACAGGCTAAAGTAAAGAGAAAAATCCTTATTAAGCACTTGGATTTCCAATATGCTCCATTGTGCTAGGTCCAAATGCTTCCTTCAGCAAAGTTCCGGTCTTTTTTAACATGGTTGAACATAAGAGCTGCCATTTACTGAGTCAGACCTTAGGTTCATTTAACCCAGGGTCCTGTCTCATACAGTGACAGAGTGGATACTGAAGGGGGAAAGTAAACACTAGGTGCATCTACATGTGCAAATAATACAGGAGCAATTTACTCTCAACTAAACTACTCAAGAGTAAACTCTCTCAGGTACGTATCTACCCATGCAGGGATGCAAAAGCAGATTTTCTGCTCCTAGGAGCAGACTGCTTCCACTTTGTGCAGCCCTGCAATGAGCACCTGCAGCAGCCAGGGGGAAGTCCAGGCTCTCCCTGGGTGCTAGCCCAGGGGCCAGGAGACAACTGTCTCCTGGCAGGGGCTAGGATATTGCTCCCTGCCCCTGGAAGCTGCCTGCTGCTGGGGTGGGCTCTGCCACTGGAGACCAGGCAGGGACAATGTTACCCTGTCCCAGCAGCCTGGAGTTCCCAGCTGAAGCTCCATGATCATGAGGCCCAGGCTGGGAGATCCTTCATGGGGCTGGCACTGGGAGACCCTTATCTCCTGGCCTAGCTCCATGGGGGGGATTTGCTCCCGGCCCCCAGAAGCTGCCTGCTGCTGGGGCAGGCTCTGCCACCACAGCCTGGGTGGGAACACTATCTGCTACTCCAGCAGCAGGGAGCTCCCAGCCCCTACTCCGCAATCATGGGGCCAGGCTGGGAGATCCTTATATCCCAGCCCAAGTCCCACAGTCACAGGACCTGGGCTGGGAGATCCTTATTTCCCGGCATCAGCTCCATGGTTGGAGGGCCAGCGCTGGGAGATCCTTCTCTCTCAGCCCCAGGATCATGGAGCAGGGGGTGGTAGAGAAGAATCTCCCAGCGCTGGCCCCATGACCACAGGACTCAGACTAGGAGATCCTTCTTTCCCAGCCCTGCGATCTTGGAGTAGGGGCTGGGAGAGAAGAATCTCCCAGAGCCAGACCCAGACCCATGACCACGGAGCTGGCGTTGGGAGAGAAGGATCTCCCAGCCTGGGCCCTGTGACTGTGGGACTCAGGGTGGGAGATAAGGATCTCCCAGCCCTGGCCCCGTGATTTCGGAGTAGGGGCTGGGAGCTCCCTGCTGCTGGGGTAGGGGGATATTGTTCCCACCCAGGCTCTGGTGGCAGAGCCTGCCCCAGCAGCAGACAGCTTCTGGGGGCAGGGAGCAAATCTCCTGTCCCCTGCTGCCCAGCTGACTGGGAGCACATTTGCTCCTGGTCAGGCGTCTACATGTGCACTACTGCGCAGTATGTAATCTCGAATAAATTTGCTACTTGCATTTGCAGGTAGCAAATTTACTCACGATTAGAACCAATTACTGCACAGTAAGCATCTGCATATGTAGATGTGAATGCTTACTGCACAATAAAGTGTCTCATGCAGATGTGCCCAGAAAGTCCAGTATTTTCCATCCTCCGCTCTGCTCCCGCAGTGGTGGTGATCAAGAGTATTCTCAAAGCAATCAGACAGAGAAGAGTTCTTAGGCCTAGCATCATTACCACTTGAGCAGAACTGTTTCTTACCATGTGTTGGAATAGTTAGTGTATGTTAGTGTGCATAGTCATTTGCAGACTGGCTTGGTGAAGCCTTTTAAGTGAAGCCTCAGTTACACTCCTGTCCCACTGGTACAACATTGGATCTCAGCACAGGGACAGAGCTGCCCAACAGATACCGAGGCAAATTTGGAAGGGACAGAAGTGGTGTAAATTGCATGACAGTCAGCAGTGTGACTCATGCAGCAAACAGATGAAGGGAGGAGAACCAAAGCAGCTTCCCTTATGGGTCCAGGACAAGTAAGAAAGAACAAGCAGAATATTGTATCTTCAATACTATTTCCTGGAGCAGAACTGGAGATTGTCTACTTGGTACAAAGGCCACCAACAGCTCAGCACCATGACCCCAGAGAAACTTTGCCTTCCCTTTTGTTCCTTTTTTTTAAGCCTCCCTCCCTTTTAGCATAATCAGATCCTTTTAGCATGGCCTTTGCTTCTAGGAAAACCTTCTCTTAGCCACAAGCCTGCCCCAAGTCCAGCTGTCTAGAATAATGTTACAGTTCTGAGGCATGGATTGAGCTCCATGGTCCTGCCGCAAGGGAGAAAACAGTGAGATGTTATCTGAAGAAGCCCTAGCAGGAAGCACTTGGTTGCAGGGAGATGTTTCCCGTCAACCAGGTTGTGATGCTCAGAAGCACCAAAGTGCAATTTAACTGTAGAAAAACCTGGAAGCTGGTTTGAGGCTCCAGCTTTCACAGTAGTAGAACTGTTCTCTGACACGTGACTGTGCAAAACAGCATCATTCTACTCCACAGATGTGCTACCTGTGTGTATTATGATGAACCTAGACTTGACCAAAGGCAGGGTAGGGTGGCACCCTAGAGACTAACTGGTCCAGTCATAGGCTTTCCTAGGAGACAGCTTATTTCATCAGATGCTAAGCCTGGGCCTGAGGCCAGTCCCCTGCTATCACAGGCAACCATACCACATGGTCCCTTTCAGAAGCTGATCAACCTCCATTTGAAAACCAGTTTGGTGGCCTGGCTCTCTCTGACTGGAGAGCTTGCCAGGAATCTTGTTGTTCTGACACTTAGAAATTGTCTCATTTTCAGCCTACATTTATTCAAGTTTTAAGCCTAGTCGGAACTTTGCCATGAAACCTTGCTTATGGGTCACAGGGTCCTGGGAGGAAAATATCTCAGCTACCCTCAGAGCCTAGGCTGATTTTGCAGGGGACCAGATAGGAAACAACCAAATCCTTTTACTTGCAAATAGAGCTCATTTAAAATTAGAAGCAGGAGCAGTGGAAGGCCCAAGCACAACAAAATGATGAGTACCCCCTCCATGGCTTAAAAACTACCTCTTCCACAGGGGGTGCCACTGCCTGTCCCACTGGGGGTTGTCACAGCTACCTATGAACACTTAAGGCACTGCAACTAGTCCAGCTGTTGAGGGACTCTTGACTCCAAAACTCTCTATCTCTGTGACCCCACAAACCTTAGTAGGGCAATCTTTAGACAACACTACAGGGTCCACCTATCCCCACTCCAGAGCTACATTTTCACAGCTCTTCACAGTGCCTAATGATGCAGATTTGCATTTGCTCCTATTGGCTTTCCAACAGCAGTCAGGTGCCTAATCAGTTTAGTACTTTTGTAAACCCCACACAATGCATCTTTAGTTGCCTAGATCCGCACAGGGACTTAGTCACTGGAAAAGACGTCCAGGAGATAAAATGTAGATCCCCTGCTCAGCTTCCAGTGACCCCTGGAGTCCATAGGAATGCATAGGAGTACCCTGGAGCACACAGGCTTCCAATGCTGATGTTCCTGGGCACCTACAGGTCTCCTTCCAGGCATGCCCAAAAGTACCTCAGTCTTGACCATGCTGAGCAGCTCTGTGCATTGCTCATGCCTAAGCCCCACTGAGACCCACACCACTAGATACATGTTTATATATTTTACTTCTCAGTATTTTACTTCTCTGAGGCGCTTCTCAGGTGTAGGTGTTCTCAGAGCATTAACTTCTTCAGTTGAAACAGAGAAATACTGAGTGTGGCACAGACTAGAATTCATGTCCTCTCCACAAAAGGGAGTGATTTCATAGATTTCCTAGACATTAGGGCTGGAAGGGACCTTGCAAGTTCATTGGGTCCAACCCTCTGCCCCAGGGGCAGGAAGTCAGCAGGGGTCAAATGATCCCAGCAAGATAAGCATCCAAGTGTTTTTTTAAAGTTAACCACTAGGCTAAACCTTTCTTTCTGCACTCTTTCTTTGCCCCTCCCAAAATATTTAAGTATATATAGAAATTGGAACATCTCCCATCCCAAAATACTATCTAGCTTGGTGGTTAGGGCCTTTCCTGAGAGATGGAGGACATGCGTTGGACCCCCTCAGGCCTAAGAGGCAACTAAGCCTAGGTCTTACACTGCCTGACTGAATGCTGTTGACAAGGAGCTATGGGACAAAAATGGGAGCTCCATTACCTTCTCTGGCCATGTTCTGAAAGAAAAGATCAATTCCACCTTAGCTTCTAAAAGAAAGGACTTTGCACTCAAATCCTGTAGACTATTGCGTGTGCTCACGTGTCTAAGAAGTCATCTTAAGAAACACCTCTTAAGATGACTTCCTTGGCAGTCTGCGTGCGCTAGCCATTCTGGGGTGCTGTGAATTCCACTGGCAATTTAGATGCCTAAATGTTAGGCTTTACCTGGCTTAAGTCCCACTTTGTGGATCTAGCCCTACTTACCTTTGTAACACTGGCTTCAAGGCTTTCCTGAGGAAGACAAGGGAAGTACAAATAGGATTTCGTTGTGGAGAAGTCTGTTTGACACAGCAAGTTCTCAACTGCATTTTGAAACATGGTATTGCACAGCACATTCACCCCTGGCAAAGGTTCATCTTTATCCACTGCAAAGCAGAATAATGGGCATGAACCAGCCTCTCCAGATCTAAACAGTCTCTAGGACTTCTGATCTGGTGCCAAACTTTCTTCCTTCTAGCACTCCTGTCTCCGTAGCAAATGAAAGGACAATCTAGGATCTGGAGAGCCGCTAGAATTTAGGCAAACCCTACTTTCTGAGATATGGATATACGCTCTGTGAAAACAAGAAAAAGGAGTGCAGAAAACAGTATATTTGATCATTTCTCCTGAACATGCTTCTCAAAACGAGGAAATGTACTTACCAGAACACCTGAAGTACCTCACCAGCAAAATAATGGCCACAAGGAAAATACTTAGGACTGTAATTGAAGCAATAATAACTTCATGAGATGGTGGATCCTCCTTAAACGATTCACAGTTGTCTGGTTTTGCTGAGAAGGAAAGAACAGAAACACAACGATAAGGTCCTTCATTATGGTATCACTACTGGGTACATGAATCCTGTGGTTGTTTTGGTCAAATTCTTCCAACTGTTCTGCCGGCAGTATGATTACTTCCCGCATATTGTCCACCTACTAGGTATCTTTATATTCCAGACAGGATATGCTCCCCACTATTTTTTCCTGGGAGTTTCTTCTCCCTTATTCTGTATAGTACAGAGTGGATCACTTTTCTACGTAGTACAGGGTAGATCACCTTTGTGCATGACTGTCTCCTTCCGGAAAGTCCATCTAATTAATGACAGTCTCTAAGGGATAGATTCTAAGATCCTTGGTTGAGCTGAATGGTATATGCATAACAAATTCCAGTGCTTTCAGTGGGACTATTTAATATGTAGGGTACTATTCACCATGAGTAAGGGGAGTATTCTCTCTCTCTCACTTCATTTGAGGATGTCCTCATCTGCATGGTCAGAAAACTGGGCTTAGAGACTTGTTTTAAAACAACGCCCTTATAATTCTTTCGATCCCTGGCTTTAGGCATCTCTTTTCATACTCCTTTCAAGCATGAAACATTCACACTGGGATGGCTGCCCCTCTCACTCTTCACACTGCCTTGCTTTGTATGTCTCCATCTGTCCCTCAAGACTAAGTTTTTCAGGATACAAAACTATGTGTTATCTGATCACTTACATTTACCATGCTGTGCACAGTCATGGTACCTCACTATCTATACAAAAGCAGAATTTCTTCCTGATTCTAGCTGGCAATAGCAAACCCTGAAGCAGGAATGAGAGCACTTGCAAGTTTTTATGTTGGAAAGGATACTAAATACTTATAAGAATAAGTATTGTCTGCTTTCAGAGATAGGCCCTTTAGCAAGTCCCACAGGTTAATTATCTACCACACGTCACTGGTAGGAAAAAAAGAAGAAAAACTTACTCAGAGGGTATTCTCCAGACACGGTCCTGTCACTGTACTCAACGGAACACGTGAGATTCATATTTTCAGTCACGTTGAACCGTGCCACGCCAGTAATATTATAGAGGCTGGTTTTGGCGTCAGATGTTAAGCTGGTGTTCCAATCCACAGACACATTATTGAAGAATCCAGAGACTTTGGGCTTTGGAAAGCCCCCATAAGAAGAGCAGCTCACCACCACCTCACTTGATTCACAGTCTGATGGCTTTTTGAGTGATAAAGCTGGCTGGCTGAAGTCAGCTAAAGCAAAGGTAGTGAGAGAGCTTTAGTTGTCATTCTGTCAGATGAGGCACAAAACTACAGGCCTGACAACCTGCAATCATGAGACATCCCATGCCACTCCTTGTAGGAACTCCTTCAAATGCTTCCTGGGGTAACTGCATTCCCTCTTTTCTAGCCTCTTCGAATTCCCTCTGCACTTTCAGCTGGAGATGGCATTCTCATATTTGCCTTCAGTTTCTACCCTTCCTGCTGTAGGGCAAAGTACTATTTAACCAGCTGCCATGTTAAATGATAGTTCTTTCTATCTATTGCTATATGGTAACTTGTGATGCTCTTCCGGGAGGTCTTGTTGCTCTGCAGTCATACAGTGCCTGGCATAATGAAGCCCTCATTTTTACAGGTTTGGTTGTTATTAATATTCTGTTGCACAGATGTGTACAAGACAGAAAACATTGTGTGTGAAAGACAAAATACAAAGATTTTTTGCTATGGAGCACAAACTCTGTTCCCTACACTTTTCACCTCCTCCAATATGTCTCAGTCCTACACAGGCAGTTCCATCTCTAGTGGACAGAGGCAAGCTGTTAGACTCTAGTGTTTTCCATAGACTGGCTTCGCTGCTGTGATCATCAGCAAGGGAACCAGTGAAACTGTCATCCCTACTTATAGGCCCCAACTGAGATGAGGGCTCCGTTATGCCAGGCACTGTACGAATGCAGAGCAGCAGACAGTTCCTGCCCCCAAAGACTAGAATCTAAGCAGAGGAGACAGACAAAGGTTGGGATGAAAGGGTGGTATGAAAGGATGAAATAAGGGTTGCATAATAGGACAAGGGTAGAAGTAAAAGGAAATCCTACGTCTCCCAGGTCTTAATCTTGTATGCAATCAACTGTGGTGGTTTTGGTGAATCATGTTGAAACCAGAAGTTGGACTAAAAGTCCTGGCTCACTTAACACAGGGTCAGTGAACTGTCATCATCTGGTAGCAACTTCCAGCCGCCTTAGACCTGTGGCCTTGGACTGAAAGTCTCTGTCCCACTCTCAATCCACTCAGCAGTAGACCCCCCCCCCCTCTGTCCTTCAGGATGTTGCAATCTCTCCTACCTATTCTCCTGGCCCCATTAGAACAAGGAGATGATAGAAAAGAAGGAGACTACAGTGTTTGTTTCCCCCCTGCATGACCAACTGTATCTCATTCCCAAAGGGATGACAAATCAACTCTATAGAGAATATTGCTCTCCAAAGCTGTGTGTGAAAAAAATGAAGAAAAAAAAAAGAAAAGGAATGTTTTGGGAATACAGCTCTATTTAATGGAGTATGTTCTCTGGTCACCTCAGATCTCACTGATGGGGAAAGGGGAGATTCCTTGTAGGGATTCATGAACACCAAGGATTGTCTGAATCCTGATTCCACATGCCTACAAGCACTAACAGGCCAACGGAGGACTGGGACTAACGATGCTAAAGCCTTACAAGACTGGGAAACTGGATGAAGGTACTTGTGAGCATTTCCAGTGCTTATCCCATGGCCTACAGAAGGCTTTCCTGGAAGAGCTGAGAGACATTCTGCTCCCAGACAGATCACAAAAAGACCAGTGTTGCTGCTCTTGGCTGAAAACAAACCATCACACAGACAGCTGTATTAATGGAAAATTATATGACTGGAACTTTTTCTAACCATCAAGATTCAGATTCGTTTTGAGCAAAGGGACCTATGGTGTTTCTTAGTGTCATGAACTGGTTCTCTCTAGCTGATTAACCTCAAGACAGTCTGATGTCTCAGACCTTGAGTCCTGACCAGTCTCCTAGAAGGCTGCGAGAATCTCTGGGGAGTTTGTGGTTCAACAAGAAAAGCAGCAGAGGGGTGGTCCCAACCTCATCTTTCTTCCCCAGGAGAGAAGACTTTCTCTATCATAAATGAATTACCCCACGTCCCTATGCTTCTGGATCCTGTCCTCTGCTTCCCCTGGGAAAAAGGCAGAAGCCTAGTTATCTAGGAGCGCAGACAAATGATTCAACTCACTGGACTGGATCCTAGAATATACATCTCCCTGAAGAGAGGATTAGAGCAGCGGGGAATGTGGGCATGAGGGAGGAGAGACCCTCTCTTAGTGTCAGAGACGAGCATGAAAAAACAAGGAGGGCAGGAGTAACGGATGGGGAGGGCAGACGGAAGTAGGATTGACTCTAACTCTCACCTTAGCCTTCTAATAATAAGCCCCACCATGCCAAGGTTTCTGGAGGTCAACTGAGCCTGACCAACCATGCTAATACAGTGTTTCTCAACATTTTTTTTTTTAGATTCAAGGTCCCCTCCTTGATAGATTCGAGGCATCCAAAAGACTCAAGGCCCCTCAGAAAGTGCCAGCTGTTAGTTTTCACTCTTTTGCAGAAAAATAACAGAAATTCTCCCATTGCAAAGAACTCAAAAGGATTACAACAGGTCAGAATGCTTTTAACACTAAAGATTCCTATTTGAAATCTCTGGGTTTATCTTGTGAATCATGTCTGCACACTTAACAGTGCTAACATTGTGTGGCACCCCACAGCACCCTTGAAAGGGTCTCAACCTCAGTGATGCTCCTAGCTGTGTACCTTGAACCTTAAGCCTTGGCATATTAATTAAAAGCTGTAAGTGACTTGGGACACACTACTTACCTATAACTGAAAGAATCACAGTCTGGTCGCAGAGCTTGACAGATCCCGTACGTTGAACTATGCATGCATAGCTTCCTGCATCTGAAATTTCCACTTGGGTGATTGACAGAGCAAAGGTTCTTTGGTTCAGGCTGGAACGGTTAATGGGATTCGGGAGCCAAGTCCCAAACGAATAAGCGATCACTACTTCTGTGACATTCTTTTGCCAGTAGACACGGTAGTTATTTGGGATGTCTTCGCTGCGTGTTTCATAGCAGCAGGGTAAGGTTACTTCTTCTCCCATTTTGGCGATGGCCACCTGTGTCTTGTGAGCAAAGCCTGAGAAAAGGCAAACAGCAACTATGAGACAGTCGGACCTTGGTAAACCCATTCTTCCACCTAGAACTCCACCACTTCTCCATTACAACTCTGTCTGCTCCCCACAGAGCATCTCAGCCTTCTCCAGTGCAGTCCAGTGGCTACTAAAAACTTGTAGAAGAGACCTAATCCTACCACTGTGTTTTTGCGCTGCTCTGGTCCCATTTGTGGATCTAGCTGATATATAATGGCCATTTTTTCCTACATTTTTCTTCTGTTGCATGTAGGTACTACAGGCACCTTTTTGTAAGGTGAAAAAACTCTCCAATGACATCCCATAAAAAACCGTACAATAATAAACCCAGCCACACAGCCAAACATTTCTGAGAAGGCCTCTGAGGACAATTTAAGTGACCCAGCCTAGAGCTCATGAAAAAATCCTCCCAGGAAATCTCTCTCTGCAGCCTGGATGTCATGATAAGGGACTTTACTCAAACCAGAGTTCCCAAGGAACCAGCTGGTAACAAGCCAGTGTCATAACATTCCTGTGATAACAAGCATTTGAGAAGAAAGAAAAGAAAATAACTCAGACCTGGCCTGAAGGGGTTCCCCTGCTCTGTAATATCCCCCTCTGCACGATATTCCTAGGCTTGAACACATGCAGTGTTACCACAGCTCCTCTACTCCCCCTCCTCTACTGTTCCTCAGCTCACACAGTAAGGGGCAGAAAGCAGGTGCCTGAGTGGTGACATGTCACAAAAGGAATGGCTTTGTGGTTAAATCAAGGTTGGGCAGTTCCATGCGTGCCTCTGTCTTGAGTTTCCAGGTAGCTTGAACCAATGCCTGTCCTTGTTCCCTCTTCTGAAAAATGAGAATAATCATACTTGCATGCTCTTAAATCAGGGGCAGGCAATTATTTTGGGCAGAGGGCTGCTTACTGAGTTTTGGCAAGGTAGCAAGGGCCGCATGACAGGCAGCCAGGGGCAGATAAATATTAATTTTCTAAATTTTTTAGGGGCCCCACAGGCCAGATAGAATGGCCTGGCGGGCCACATCTGACCCTCAGGTTGCTTTTTGCCCACCCCTGGCTTAAAGGGTGTCTCAGTTCCAAGAACTGGGAAATGCTTTGTGATCCTCCAGCAGAACATCCTGGAGAAGGACCAACACTTAGCCTGCCCAGGTGCCTGCTGCCATTAGTGGAGATGAACAGTCAGGGGCCAAAACAAAGTAAACACACAAGATCTGAGTCCAACTCAAAATGTGCACCCAATCCACTGCTGATACAAAAGTCCCAGATACTAGCAAACTAGTGGAAAATACACAGGAAAATACTGGTGTAGGAATGCCAAGATTATGCAACCCTTTCACCTGGGGAGCTCTTCTATGATCCCTTGACTCCCTCCTCACTAGTGATAGGGCCAAGTCTTCTCTTCCCACAACCAGTTGGGCTTCCCTGAATAGTATAGTCCACCTGAAGTTTTGCATCTTGCTCCTCCATGTGTATATGTATATATGAACACGTGTGTTCTTCCTCTATCACAAAACTAGCTGTGTGTACATCCTTTCAGTTCAGCTCCTAACATTGTGCAACAGACTTCCAGCAGCTGCATCTGAAATTCTGGGATGCAGGCCTCTGACCAACACCCACTGGACTTGGGATTTTTTCTTTTACTACAACAGGGGAAGAGTAGGCGTAGCTGTAAATGTCAGTGAGACATCGCATCATGAGTTGCATGATGTTCTCTGCGCTTTGCCACTAAGAGTCTCCTTTGTAACCAAAAGGAGAACGAAAACCTCCTGGGCAGTACATGTGCAGAGGCTGGAAACTCCTGCTGATGTCACACCCGCCCTTAAAAGGCACTGTTACCAATGACTTTGTAATCTGAATGCTTTAAGACTGAAGGACCTAGTCCATGAGAGTCATGCAGCCCCACAAAAGTCCCTAGTTCTTATCATTTCACTGCAAAGGTGGACTGCAAAGCAAAAATGAAAATGGAGTTCAGTTTCTGCACTGCATGTTCCCCACAGCCAGGCAAATGGAAAAAAAAATTTCCATCATGGAAATGTATTTTAATGAGTCTTCAAGGAAACTCCCTCCTTTCCACGCTCCTGACCCCAGTGAAAGCAGCCTGGGTCCGTGCTGTCTGTACCCCAAATGGCTATTTCATTGCAACCCATGTAAACATTGTGGTCCAAGAGAGTTTTCTAGTGAACCGGTGCCACTTTGTTTCTCCTCATGCCAATAAGCAGGTTTCATTAAAACCTGCTCTTGTGCAGTGAATGTTTCATGTAGCCCCACATCATAAGGACAGTCAGCACACAAATGGGGGCTTAACGTTAACTTCCATCTCTGATTTGCAGTTAAGGTTTGAAGGAATAACCCTGTTGCCAGTGAAGTACGGGTAGGGAGATCATCCATCCTTCCCACTATCTTGGGAACTTACAGAACACTTGGCTCTAGAGCAATGCTTGTGGGTGGGTGGCCTATGATTTTAGATGGAAAAGCAGACTGGCCATCCTGGAGGAAACCAAGATGGCACTTTCTCTTCCTCTTCCCTGCTCTCTTCTCCTTTCCCCACCCCATTTCTTTGGATTCTTCCCTTGCCCGTTTATTTTTCTGCTTCCCCCATATTTCACCTAGATCTTTGCAATAAAATATAAGTATTTTATATTTATATAAATATACATGAGATTCGTATTAGACAAGCAGCTTCTCAAATAAAAGGTTTGTTCAAATATCAGAAACATTGCTTCTGGGAAAAGACCATGGGCTGTGAGGAACATATCAGTTATTACACCACCAGCAAAAGCAGGGCTGTGAGCTTTCCCTTCAAAATAAGCATTGTCGCCATTCTTTCATACGATGGCCATTAGTTTCTTGAACTAGGAGGTGGTTCCCTCACCTGAAAGCAATTGCAGGCCTCTACCCTGACTACAGTGAGGGTCAAGAATATGCAACACAAGTCCTTCAAAAGCCTCCAGTCAGGCAGAAGCAACATTTTCTAGGATCAGTGAAGTGTGGCAAAGATTTGTTCCAGTCTCTTCCTGCATTGTTCACACGCAGCTCCTCTTCTCTCAGCATGAAGCAAGCAGGGGGAGAGAAAGAATCCCTGTTTCCCCACTTATCCTGCAAAGACGAGCAAGATGTACTGGTTTCTTAAAGTAGCTACTGGCCATGGACAAAAGAATTACCAATCCATTTGCTTGGAAACAGAATCTCCCAACTCAGCTTTGGATGGGGGACTCTCATAACTATTTCCCTGCATGGCTCAGAGACAGGATTGCAGTACTGATCAGCGGAGGTGCTTGACTTGTCACACAAGCTCAAAAGGAGAGATCTTGACTTGGGGATCAGACTGGCCCACAGTGCACTAATACTTTTCTGGGGGTGATTACTGAATGTCAGATGCCAGAAGTGGAGTGCACCTTGTGGATGGGACTACTACTACTGCTTTTGTACTTAAGATGAAATTCTGCCTCTTTTCAAATGAAAAAATTACAACCTTTTCTTCCCAAACTTCCAACGCCCACTCCAAATAGAGAGTGAATTTTTCTGAGGGTTTACAAGTAAATCCAATAATTAGGTAACAAAACTGACACTGGATCTGTAAAGAAATTGAGCATTTGCACTAATCTTTCCTTTGTCCCAGAAGATCCTTTCCATTCCTTCAAGCTTTCCATATAGTTAAAGTCAACATCTAGCCTGTGGAATATAACTGAAGACACAAGGTTGTATTTAAGCTAAATTACTGTTGTAGCAAACTGGAACAAGTACATTGATCACAGACAGGATCACTTCAAGGAACTCTTGAGTAGGGCCACTGTGAAGCTGGATGTAATTCAACATACTACCGCCTATCCTCAGCATAGGACTGTAATGATTCAGTAGCATGAGGGAGACTGGGTATGGGTACCAGTAATTTGGCCCAATTCTTACTATTCCTTAAGCGAGTGATTCTCAACCAGAGTGCCATGGCACCCTGGGGTGCCTTGAAATCTTTTCAAGGGTGCTTCAGGGTGCTCCACAATGTTGGCACTGTTAGGTTTATTAACATGATTCATAAATAAACTCAGAGATTTCAAATAGGAATCCATAGTTATGGCTTTTGAATTCTTTGCAACAGATAAACTGCTCTATTATTCAGCTGTAGTAAAAAGAAAGAGAAAATTTAGAGTTGGCATTTTCCATGGGGTGCCTCAAATCTATCCAGGGGTGCCTCAAATCGAAAAAGGTTGAGAACCACTTCCTTAAATATTCTGTTTGCCTATTAATTTGGATGTCAGTGCATGAAAAAAGTTTCCACTGGCACTTCCATCTTGGCTCCACTATACATCAAGACCTGAGACAAATGTGCAAAAAGAGACGTTTAAACACAGATATGGGGACTCAGGGAATTGACTCCCCTTGATGGAGGTGCTTCACAAAGCACTGGTACCACTACCCTGCCGCTGTGAAACAGCAGCTGGAAAGTCACCACTTGCTTCCAACAGATGATGCAAAGAACTGAAAACCATGTTTAACTAGCTGGCATACTGTTACCAGGTACTTCATGGGAGACTCCTCACAGTACTGGTGGAGAAAAGGAAAAGAGAGACAGTACATTTCTTAAGGAAAACACACAGGCATTTGTTTCATCAGGGTTACATTCAGGGCCTTGCATGTTTTCTGTGTTTGATGTACACCAAGTATTCTGCAGCCACTCTCATTCCACCCTGTAATGATGCCAAGAGGAAAAAAATCTAATGGGGTCTTAAAACTCATTTTTCTCTAATATAGGACCACAACCACTTATGCTTTGGCCATAAGAACATGGTTACCACACCCTATTACTACAAGGCAGAGCTAAGGACTTTCTAGTGCCTTAACCATACACTTATTACTGTAAAATGTATGCGTCTCAAATATAGGGTTTATAATGCTTAGTTTGAAATCACTGCAACATCTCAGCATTTTTTTTATCCACAGTGCCATTTTAACACCGTTTTCCTGGACATTTTTTCCCTTTTTAAATACAGGGTCTGTAGTCCATACACTTGTGGAGAAAGACTTGTAAAAAATAAAGCATGTGTAAGCCAGACAATAATAACTCTCTGGGTCTGCAAGCAGCATGAAGTAATATCTGAAAGAGATGCTTGCTGTCACTGTCCCCATTCAGTGATCAGGTAACTCTGAGCCCTAATGACGACAAATTGAATGTCAGCCTGATTAACTGTGTTACCTCATCAAAGCATGTTAAGGTGGAGGCAGAGATGCACACATTTCACTGCGAGTGACATCTTGTTGGGTATCAGAAGTGGGCACAGCCTGGTAGAGTACTGCTACTTCTCATGTACTTTTTAACTCCCTGCATCCCCTGTACATGTACTTGCAACTCCAGGCAAGTCAGTGGTGTGCCAGTCAGCATTTGGACCACTGCTGTAATAATTCTCCAAAAAAATATGTTACAGTCACCCCAGCTTTGCTAGTGTCATTGAAATGAGCAGTAAGCTACAGGCTAAGAGCCAGGAAACAGATACCCGGAGGGATAAGTGGGCATTTGTACTGAGTCGTTCCTGCGACAAGAATCCTACTTTAAAGAAAAAACAACAAAAAAACCCAACCAGTTATGATCTTTAGTTAGCAACCTAAGCAGCACTAGGGAATCATTGGGCAGCCAGGGATGTCTCAGTTTCCCACCACCTCTGGCACCATGGCCTGCTGCCGTTGCTTTGCCTGGGATGTGTTTCTGCGCCTATCAAGATACAAGCATGTGGCTTTCTGAATCATCACATGCAAACCTGCCATTGAGCACTTCCATCACCAACTCTGCTCCATTTTTCAAATGAGCAAGATTGCAACTTATGATGTTGGCAAATTTCTAAGAACAACTGTAGCTGAACTGGCATGGCAGCCAGGAAGATGAACTCACTTTTCCCCACTTTGGTTACTGGCATCTGAGTCAAGGCAATCCCTCTGAACAAATCATTTGTTAAGATCTATTTGTCTTTACACGTGTTGCGGCTTGCTTAGGGCCGACCATTACACTGACTACACTGAGGTCCCTGTCCATCCTTGTGATTCTATGGTTATGAAAATGGAAACCTGTTTATTTTTAATGTGTATCAGAGGAGATGGGGGATGGGATAGAAGGATTGGTTCTCGTCGTGGAGAGTAGGAGAGAGGGAAAGGGAGAGAGAGATCCCATGGCTCCTTTCCATAAAGCTAGGAGCTGCCCAACCGTGTTAGGAAAGGAGAGGACTGCCTGGAATATGCATTCAGATTTCAAACCCAGACTTAGCTGTTTCCTGAGAATTGAAAAAATTGGGGGTGGGGGGGAGATTAAAAATGAAGTTTGCTTAACATTTTTTCACTTCCTGATCTGGGGCAGGCCGGGGTATGGAAACTTCAGAAAACAGGAGGTGGTAGCACACAGCATGCAGAACACATTTGTCAAGTCTTTCCATATAATCATGAAGGTTGGAAGGGACCTCAGGAGTCAGCTAGTCCATCATCCTGCTCAAAATACAACCAGCCCCAACTAGATCATCCCAGGCAAGGCTTTGTCTACCCAGGTCTTAAAAACCTCCAAGGATGGAGGTCCCACAACCTCTCTGGATAACCTGTTCCAGTGCTTAACTATCCCCCTCATGAGAAAGTTTTTCCTAATATCTAACCTAAACTTTCCATGCTGCAACCTGAGACCACTGCTCCTTGTTCTGTCATCTGCCACCACTGAGAACAGTCCAGCTCCATCCTCCTTTGAACCCCTCTTCAGGTAGTTGAAGGCTGCTATTAGATCTCCCTCTAAGTGCCCTCCAGCTGAAAAGGCTCAAGTCGCTTTCATTAGTTCCTCACAATACCACTGCTCAAGTGTTATTACCTTCACTATATAGCTAGGGAAGTCCCCACACTGAGAGTTTTACATGCATCTGTCCCTACTGAGCTTGAATCTAAAAGCTGCAAGTACCCAGCACTTGTGAAAAGCAGTGCATGTCTCAGGGTAGACACCCAATCGGAGTGAAACTTGGTCAAAGTCACTAGCCTACCATCACCACTAAGACCCGAGAAGGGAACAGGGTGCCAGGGTCCTGACTCTCAATAGTCTGCTCTAATGAACACCTCCATTTTGGAGCACTTACTACCTAAGCCTTTACAAGAGGAACAATTTGGGCAATAATCCACAGTTGGAAGGACTGTTTGAGGAATGAGTAAATGCGTTATATATATAAAATATGACTCGGCTAATGAGACTATTAAAAGGGGAATATAATTATCTACAGGCATCTGAAAGGCATGAGAAAAATTGTTCAGGGCAGTCCAAGCACATACAGTTAAAAGCACTGGAATGAAAGAGAGTGAACAGATATCTTGGATGAAGAGCAATCATTGCTGAGGTCACGATCTCCTTAGGTTGAAGCAGTCTCTCCTTAGAGACATGCAATGTTAAGCTGGACAATATGCACTGTGGAAGGAGGCAGCTTGCAGTGGTCAGGAGGTGCATCTGGCTAGCTGTTTCATCCTGGCTGGTTTTTTTAATATTGAGGATGATATTGCTATAGCACTGCAGGAAAGTAAAACATACTTTCTGCCCCATACAACTAAAGTACCATTAGTCATTACCCAGCAGTCAGCACTTTCATTTTCAGTCAAGGAGTCCCCCGGAACCAATGAACTCAAATTATATTTTAAAAGCATAACAGAGAAAAGCAGAAGCATAGCCTTTGGCAGTTCTGCAATTGGAAACATTTGCATATTCTCAAATGACCTTCTGAAACTCCTAGTGGTGTCCCTTTGGGAGATTCAACGTTAGACTCAAGGTCCAACAACAACCGGCCTCACCCTGACAAAAATCAGCCTTTCCAAAAGCCTTCACAGCAGTCAACCCACAGCCTCTCTCAGGGAACGTGTCAAGGCCTCTCACCTGGTTTAGGGATGCAGCACCTCCAGATGACACAGCTAATGAAAGTCCAGCTCAGACAGAGCCCTCATATAATTTCACACAAAACTGTTCTATCTTTACACAGCACCCAGGCTAGAAATATAAAAGCTAATGAGTCAGGACATGCACAATTTGATGACCTCAGAGCAATAGCCACTTGTGTGCATTTGCACACTTTATTTATTAGTACCCACACTGAATAATCTGCCTGGGTAATGGCAATTACCATGCAGACCTTCTGGATGATGTGAGGTATCTCCAGGATAACTGATAACTCCTCACTCATACAGGAGTCTGAACCTTCATGGGAAAAAACTGAAGTTGCATCATGTTTAAGGAGATGCTTTAAAGTTTGCCCTGTGGAATGAACCACATCAGTCAGCATTGCCTGGCCGTGCTGGTAATTATGTAACTTAAATTTTCTGTTAATATCACTTTTAAGCATTTCATTTCCTTAGTTTATTTTTATTTGCTTTTAAAAGCAAGGAGGAAATAAAAGGGGGGAAAGAAAGAGACAAAGAACACATCCATGCAGGATAATCTGCGGACCCTACTCAGGACCATATATATATATATATATATATATATATATATATATATATATATATATATATGAACAACTTAGGGTGAATAGCTGGGTTCACTCCTTATAGAGATGAGCAAAGAGAGGAAGCAGTGAACACTCAATTCTCACAATTTTTGCTGCTGCTATTTTGGGGAGTGACAATTTTTGTTCCTGCCCAGATTCAGAGGAAGCAGCAGTTCATCCAAAAAGGCAAAAGAGCTAGGGGCGGTGGTGGCAGCAGCAGCCAAGAGACAGAAACTGAATTTGCATCATTTGGCACACTGGACTGTGAGTGATTCACTGAAATATTTGCCATCCTGCCCATGCCTTAGGTATTACCCCTGGATTTTTCAGAACTGGCAACAAAAATAGCAGTAAAGGGGTACAAACTCATCAACCACTGGTAAAATCTTGGTGGATGTCCACTGAGAGTGTTCCCCCCTTTTGATTTCTTAGTTCCCCCTGCCCTAAAACATGGCTCTGATCTAAGATCTCTGCTGGCAAATGAGTCTAAGAGGGGATTCCCAGTCCTTCAGGGTGGCTGATGAGCAAACAACATTTTGCAATGTTGAGGGAAATGTACTTTTCACCCATTCTCCAATAACTGAAAAATTCTGCAGGGATTTTCCTCAAAAACTTTCCATAAACTTCCTATCTCCATAGAGACCAAGGACCAGATCTGATCCCGAGATTCAACATCAGGACTGCCCGTCAGGCAAAGGTGGTGTACCACTCCCGTTGAGGAGCAGAGGGAGATTCTCTGTGGGCATAAACTCAGGCCCGCCGGTTTCACATCTTCAGCTCCTGGCCTCCACTGGTTTGAAGGCTATGACAAGTGCAATCTGGGCTTTGGCAACTCCTGCCAAGCACAATAGCCACAAATGGTAGGGCAGACCTGTGTATAAAGTGCTTCAAATTTTGCCATTTTAAAGTGTTGTTAACTTGTAGTGCTTCAGTAGCATATAGATGTATGACTGCCTCCCAGCTGTAATGTTAATGTGAAGCGCTTCAAAGCCATCCCTGTTTCAGCCAGGATCCTTTTTTTTTTTATATAGGTTGGTCCAATTTATAGAGCTATTGCACTCTGCCTGTCCGCGCCCTAAGGAGATGCTACAAAATTATATGACTGAGGGGCTGTCTACACTCTGCAAGTGGTAGACATCTGTAAGCTGGCTTTAACTGAGCTGGCGTGGGTAACAATAGCAGCACAGATATGACAGCACTGGCTGTCCAAGCCTGTCAGTGACCCTGGGTAGCAATTCAGGCTGCTAACCAGCCACGCTGCTACATCCTCACTGCCATTGACAGCTCGAGGTTAAAACTAGTTGAGGCTTGGGCACAATTACTGCATTCAAAACTGTCAATTGCAATGTAGACATGAGTTATGTGGAGTGCTTTGTTACGCTTGAACCCGCACTGAAAGCTAGTTCGATGTGACGTTGGTATCCCTTCCTGGGCTGTGCACAGATTGCCTGAAACTAAGAACTGGGAACCAACAATGGAAAATTTCGGCCACAAAGAGAAGCATTCTGTATACTCGGGAAAATGGTGATATAACAAAAGCCTTGATGCCACCTTATTGTTGCAGTCACTAAGGGGTAATCAGCAGTATAATAGAGGCAACAGCTGGGACTCTAACTATAAACTATAGTCATAGTGGATAAAAAAAAAAAGGAGGGGAAAAAAAGGGGGGAAAAAGAAAAAAAATCTTGCTCTGCAGATGGAAGAGATGAGGCACAATGGATTCAGCTACCCATGACCACTTGTAGCATTTTATTCAGCTCATAGGGCAATAAATGAATGGGTGATACTGTTTGGCAGGGTTTATTCTACAGAACAGAGTTTAAAGTCCAATTCCCTAAACATAATACAATACAGTTTACATCTATGGAGATTCAGAGTCAGGCTGCTTTGTTAAGATATATAACATATTAAAATACTAAATATACTGGCTTCTTCCATTGCACTCACCAAATTACCAAATACATTCCAGAAACTTCACATTATCATGCCTTAAAATAGCTTATCTATTAATCTTACTCTCAAAGCATTAAAACCCAGAACTTTGCAATACACCAGGGCTAGAAAAGAAGAACTTTTTTACTGGGAAGGATAAGGCCTGGGCTTGCTAAGGGCGTAAAACTCTTGTTTCTAGCCTTGAACAGTTGGGGTATATCAGACTGTACAGCTGAATATTATCCATATGTTGTCAGACCTGAATATTGCTTTTCTGGGATCCTGGGGTTAGCATCATTTTGAGGAGAAATTCCACATTACTCCTGGACAATATATGTTCATTATTACCTAAATGATACAATATTCAGGCCTTTGCCAATATACATGAAGAAGTAATTATGTCCATATGGTTCACAGTTTTATACAACATGGCATTACAGCATAGCCTGGATAAATACATAACTCACAAATAATGCATGAATCGTGTGTCACAAGCGCACATGCTGCAGGAGGAGGAAACAGAGAAAGGGAACCCAAGAGTTTACAAGGGTCTGCGTGTGTGTCAATCCGTATGAAATTCCCCAAGTTGCGCTTTGAGTTTCAGGCTCAAAATCTTAAAACAAAAACTCAGTCGAAGTGATCAAATATTTCCCAGTATCATGACATCACCATAAAAACCTATGCATTTTGCATGATTCTTCCATCAAAACTTCAATTTGGCCCCTGTTCACTCCAGATTATCATTAACTACAACAAAAACACTGAAACGAGCAACAAGCATGGCCTATTCTGAATGTGAAACTAATCCAAGCTCAGGAGAGTTTCATGTAGTTTTTCAGTGTGAACATTTCATACCATCCTGACACTGGACTCCACACTGCCTAAAGGAAAAAGCACCTCCTCCCACTGCTGCATCTCGAAACAAGGAGCCTCCATCCACCCGATAACTTCCGCCTCCACCTTTGCAGTCATTGGACAGGCAACACTAAGACTGTCGGTGCTGCTGCTTCGTGGACTGGAAAGATGACTGTGGAGCAGTGAAGGAAACTGTACATGGCACCCCACACACCCTGCCCATCCTCAACAGCACGGATGGCGTTAGGCTTTGTTAGGCTCCATGAACAGCAGCAGCTGCACTGGACACACGTTTCCGGCCTCCTTACCAAGCACCACAAGTCTCATGTATACCCACATGCCCTTCAATGCTTGATCCAGCTGTGGCCAACTCTCAGTTCTCACCCACTGCCCCATTTTACTTCAACCAAAAATGGATCTGAATTGCATTTTCCCAAAGAGGGAGCAAAGAAAGGCTCTGTCCAGGGCTTAGGCCAGGATTAGAAGCCCAGCTTTTGGATGATCAAGTACAGCAGTGACCTCAGGAGATACAGCATGAATTCCAGGTCTAGCGAGACCCTGCTCAGTATTAGACTGATGGTGACAGCAGGCAGATCAACCACCTAGAAGACAACCATCCACACGGCATGCAGCAGCACCACTACCACAAGCATCTGCTCCTTGCTTTCCCTGCTGTCCCCACAGGAAGTCAGAGCAGCTGCGATACAGAAAGGCATTAAATTCTTGACTTACCGAGACTAAATTGGTGAAACACAAAGAGCCCGAGCCAGACCCACTTCTTTGATGGGGTCCTAGCCAGCATCCCTTCAGCCTTAGGCATGCGCAGCATTCTCTTAGAGTTCCTTGGACCAGAAAAAGAAAAGAGGAAAACAGTAAGGAAACAAGGAGTTGATAGATGTGCAACAAGCTCTCTGTGCAGCTTGAGGCACAAGACAAAAGACGCATGATGACAGCAGCTAGCACTTCTATAGCACAGGCTGGCTGTGGAAGCCCAAATATGGCTTATGCTAAAATCCCCACTGTGGTGTAGAGACTGTGTTGAAGCAGAGACATAAGTGACTTTCCCGAGGTCCTGACACTGGTCAGTGGCAGACCTGGGAACAGAGCCCAAATCTTCTGCTCTGAACACCAGATAAACTGCACCCGAGTCTCAGAGCACGGAGGCTCTGCTTACTGCAGAGCCTGAGGGTGACGAAAAAATAGCTTTTCCTCCCACTTTATATCCCTGTACCATCCTGGAGCTGGCCTGGCACCAACTCTAGCCCCTTGAGAAGCCTGAGAAAAACTCCCTTGTGCAAACCACAGCACTCACCATGCTGAAGAGATGCTGCATTGGCCATTGGATGGGGTCTGCTTATTGACAGGGCACAAGGGTGTAAACTTCCGCCTTGTGTGCCCATCTTCCCCTCACCCTGTAACTGTGTGCCCCCCCATTTTTCCCCAACTCATTCTGTCTCCTCTTTAAAAATAAAATAAAAATTAAAAAATCACAAACTGTGGGAGTTTTCCTTACACCGCTTTTGTTTCTGACCAATTTTAACACACAACATCTTTCAGCCCCACCTCTCTACACAAACCAGAGCCCTAAAGAATAGACCCAGCTGTCATTCTGGGCAGTAGACATGGCAGGGCAAGCCGAACAGAGCAGTCCAGCAAACCCACGGCAGTCATCTGCCCACGAGCTCCACTCACTTGCATTCCATGGGCTCCTTCCTCCTCTAGTCAGGGGTCCCTGTAGCCCTTAGCTGGCCATGACTGGTGCACGGCAGTACTCAGTGAAGCTCATTCTCAGTCAGCATGTGACGGGAAAGACCAGACTGTGTAGGGCAGAGTTTGGTTTTATGCAGGCGCATCCTAGCCACTCCCACAACTTCCCCTTTATGGTGATTAACTATCAACATCTTTCTTAGGCTTCGGACCTGCTGCTTTCCCCCCATCCTGTCCCTGCTGCTTTTTTTCTGAGCCTTGTGAGATGGAAGATGGGTCTGGCTAGGCACAGATCTGTCAGGGTACATAGATCTCTCATGGCCACAAAGGAGAGGAAGCCTTGTTTCACAACAGCCTAAAAATGGACCAAAATATTATTAATGCTCACATGGCAACACTTAATTTTCAACCACATACCCTCTGGACTCCTTCTCTTCTTCCCCCTGCTCTGTGCTCAGTCCTAACCTCTTGCCTTGCTGTTCCCCTTCCTCTGTCATTCAGCTTTCCATCATGCCTCTTTCCTCTGTCTGCTATATTTGGAACTGCCTCCCATCATCTGTCCCACCCCACTTGCATGAATGCTTCCTACACTCATCTATTCATCAAGGAAGTGTCCACAGCCTCCTGTGCCCTAAATTTGGACCTATGTTTTGTATACATTGAAAACTCATCCTGCAAGGTCCTGCTACCACACAGTAATAGATGTTCAGTGCATCACAGGCACAGATATTACCCTTTCTGCTATGGTGCATCTACATTTACAGCCCAGTACAAATAATGAGTCACCAGATACAACCTTTTTTATCCAAGTTAACACCCATACATCAATGTGGACATCAGGCAAAGTGGATAAATATAGATTTTTTTTTTAAATAAAATAGATTTTCTCTGTAAAGCATGAACCCCCTTAAAATTAAATTTGAAACAGTGACTACCTGTATTAGGGCTTCAATTTAATATAGACTATTAAAATACACTGAGTACAGTTAAGTAATATGTATATGATGCCAAATGAAAAACCAGCATCGAATAGGAAGAAGCTACTAGCTAGGCACTTAGGAAAAAAAAAAGTTGAAGTGCTTGTGAAGAGCAGTAATCTGATTTTCAGGTGCAAAGCATGTTTCTTCACTCAGCTTTTCACCTAGTTTAGTTACCAAAACTATTCAAAGCTGCAAAACCAATAGAAATGCAGGAAAATTAGATTTCTTCTGATTTATCAATAAAAATAAGGCATACAAGGGTGAATCTAGGCAGCTCTAAAACCTTGAAGAGCATGGTCAAGCAGAACCAGCCAGTTGAATTCACTAACTACAGTTAGTAATTACTTTGTTTTATAAATCAGTTTGTTTTAAATGCAAAATACATTTTAGAAATATATTTTTCTTCTGGCTCTAGCACACTTACAGTACTTCATTTGAACTACATAAGTTGTATCCTGAATTCAAATTTCCATCCAAAAGCAGCTGACACAAATCAGGAGTAAAAAATTGATTATGTGGGAAACAAGAAATGTGTCAGTCACTGGAGAAAAAAGGGTTAAATTCAGAATCTGAATAAATGCATTGTAAGCTATAGAAATATTCACAGATACGGTGCATCTCTGGTTAGTGAAAAAGAAGCTAATTTAGTGGAAAGGTTATATTTAGTTAAAAATTAGCATCGAGCAGTGCAACAGAAATCAGCCTCTCACTTTTGAAAATGGAAGCCCCAGTTGAAGCACACTCCCAGTGTAATACGGTTCCTGGCAAACCTGTCCTAGCTATCAAGAACCTACTCTTGCTTTCATTTTAAATTCAAGCTATTAAGCATCAGTTTTGCTTTTAGCATACTAAAATTAAGCAAGAAATTCCAGTTTTTTACCTCAGCATCTGCATTTGTGACTTGGGGCTCACCACTGCAGGTTGCCCAGGGAAGGTCACAACCCCTTTCAAAGAAATCAGCTGCACTTGTGCACACTTAAGCAGCCATGGGTGCCTTACAGGGGCATCCACCAAAGTCTAGGTGTATATTGGAAGGCATTTCTGAGCTTCTCAACTAATAGATGCAAGCAAAACAAAGCCAAGTTAGCATTATATCCCTGATGCTTTCATGCTATTAACAGAAAAGAAACTGCCTATTATTACTCTTGGGGAAACAACTTGTTTTTGCCCTTTAAAACCAATCGCCGTAGAGAGCTCCAAAAAAAATGGAGCAAATATTCTCTCTACCCATCCCTCAGCTTTTGCCTGGCTGCTTTTATAGAAGCAGCTTAATTAACTTTATTTTTCTACATGGCTCCCTTTGAGTAGTGCTTCATTCTTCTGAAGCAGGCAGTCAAGATGTCAGTTCACACAGACTGAGCACATCCCAGACCCACGATGCCCAGCCACAGCACATACAAACACACTGCATTGCTCCATCCATGCTACCAGTTAAACTGGAAGGCACATAGCTGCATTTGCATGGTGCTGCACCTGAAACAATTGACGTTCCCTCAGCAGAGGAAAAACCCTAGATAGCCGGGAATAAAAAATCATTAGGACTGCAGGGGTTATGAACAGCATCCAAAGGATGCTCTTCCATATCAAGACATGCTGCCTCCACTTCTACCTCTCCTTTTCCTCCCATGTTTGTGGTCCCATCCTATAGCAAGCTGGTAAATCAGATTACAAGGAGCCTGCCTCCAACTGTGATGGCACAGTAGCCAAGTCTGATGCTTTATCTTAAGCACAAGTTATACTTACAAATTACTAGCAGCTCCTGCAAACATTTATGCCTAATTCTTGGAAGCTTATTTAGGTGAACACACACACATACACACTAACCAATGTGCAACTTTACCTTGTTTTCTGCCTGAGTTGGGAGCATAGGACTTCCCCAGCTCAAAAGAGCACTATGCATAGACTCTGCTTTAAGCACATGCCCAGGGGCTTGTTTGTACAAGGAGATCAGTGCTTTGTATGGTAAGATGTGAATGAAGACGTGAAGAAGTTACTGCATAAACTCCCCATATGGGCTCCCTCTTAGTTGTTACCCAAATTACAGGTAACCTTGGAAGTTGGCTACTAATAAGAGGCAGAAACAGGTTTACAGCCCAATCTTTTATTTGCTTACACTCAAAACACAAAAAGAAACATTTATCCCCAAGTCTATCTGGCTACCCATAACAGCACAACATGGATTCTCCTGTATACTAACTGGGGAGACTCAAAAGTGGGGAGGAGAGTGGCATGTAGATTGGCAGCAGGTCTTTTTAAATTTGCTGAGTTCTCCAAATTTCCCTCCAGCCAACACTCCATATTTATAAGTAGCTCATTCTCAATATTCTAATAAATGTTCTTCAATTGATTTTATTTAAATTTATTTGTTTCATTGAAACTTTGGGGACTGGACTGAACCAGATCTCTTGTGGACTTGGAAGGTGTCAATTAGCTGGGATTTATATCCTTGGGAAAATCGAAGGTAGGGTTTTTATCTCTTTTCCCCCCTTTGTGTAATGCTGTTCAGCAGTGTCCAGTTTCATCTTTACCTTAGTTTATGCCCTTCTCTGACAAGGCTGTTTTGTTTTTACAAATGACCTAAGCATCTTAACAAAAACATATCTATTGTAGCAAAATAGCATCTAATGCATTTGGTTACCTCAATCACTACTATTATTTTAAAATAAAGTTATGATATAGTATATTTGTATGATTTAATGTATGATTTAATGATCTTCCTTTATAATATCTCCTTTCAGGCCTTGTGCTTTGTTTAATTGTCTCTCTTTACTGGTTTAGACATGTGGATGACTTCCTTTACTTTGCGAACCAAGCTAGTTGTCACCTCTGCAAACGTTCACATTATGGTCACTATGGTGTGGCCTTATGCTGAGCCACACTTCTGCAGCTTGGCCTAGGCCCCTTGAAAAATGACCAAAGCTGGCAACATTGTGTACCAATACCAAGCGTGAGGCAAATTTCAAAGAGGAGCAAGGTACCCACATTGACCATGCATCAGGACTGTCCACATTGACAGCTACTGCAAAGTGACTAGTGCACTAAAATTCAGGCCCTCACTTACTTCAAACTGACTTTCCTACATAGATGAGCCCTGTGTGTCATTGCCTTCAGCAGGATTTAAGCATGTACTCAGCTGTGCTCCTCAATCAGGGACTATATAGGTAGAAGGAATCATCATCATCATTGGCAATCCCTCACAGTCAAGGATGATTGTTTTCCATGATTGCCTTATCTGCGGATCCGAAGATGGCTGATGAGGCCAATCCAGGATCAACAGGCTCTGTTGCAACTTGGGCACATGTTTCTGTGTGGGGTGGGTGGCTTTGGATTCTTGATTAGACCTGTGACACGCTGTTTCTGCCACTCCCACTTTTCCATCTCCTGTTGTGGTTGCTATAAGGTTTCAGAGTACTGATATCCTTGCAGCAGACTCTTCCTCCATTTGGGGCGGTCCTGAACTATAGTCTTGCACGAGCTGATGTTGAATAACGTCATCTGAAAAGGGAAGCATGCAATTTAATAAGAAAAGACTTTTGAATTCTTCTCTGGAGTGGCTGGCGTACAAAAAAAAGAGGAAGATGTTATGTTGGCTGCTGGGGCCAGCATAAAATACACGACAGTTTTTCCTTTTTATTTTCTGTGACACAAACCATTAAGAGAAATGGAAAAACCTATGTCAACTTTTTCATTTATGTTTGGAGAAGAGGCATTTAAAATACTGATCAGCACTTTATCCTGGGTCCCCCAGGGCTCTGTCCTTGGACCCATACTGTTCAACATCTTCATTAACGATGTGGACACTGGAGTCAGAAGCGGACTGGCCAAGTTCGCCGATGACACCAAACTTTGGGGCAAAGCATCCACGCCAGAAGACAGGCGGGTGATCCAGGCTGACCTGGACAGGCTCAGCAAGTGGGCGGACGAGAATCTGATGGTGTTCAACGCCGATAAATGCAAGGTTCTCCACCTTGGGAAGAAAAACCCACAGCATCCTTATAGGCTCGGCAGTGCTATGTTGGCTAGCACTATGGAAGAAAGAGACTTGGGGGTCATCATTGACCACAAGATGAACATGAGCCTGCAATGCGATGCTGCGGCTAGTAAAGCAACCAAAACGCTGGCTTGCATCCATAGATGCTTCTCAAGCAAATCCCGGGACGTCATTCTCCCCCTGTACTCGGCCTTAGTGAGGCCGCAGCTGGAGTACTGCGTCCAGTTTTGGGCTCCACAATTCAAAAAGGATGTGGAGAAGCTTGAGAGAGTCCAGAGAAGAGCCACGCGCATGATCAGGGGTCAGGGAAGCAGACCCTACGATGACAGGCTGAGAGCCCTGGGGCTCTTTAGCCTGGAAAAGCGCAGGCTCAGGGGTGATCTGATGGCCACCTACAAGTTTATCAGGAGTGACCACCAGTATCTAGGGGAACGTTTGTTCACCAGAGCGCCCCAAGGGATGACGAGGACGAATGGTCACAAACTACTACAAGATCGTTTCAGGCTGGACATAAGGAAGAATTTCTTTACTGTCCGAGCCCCCAAGGTCTGGAACAGCCTGCCGCCGGAGGTTGTTCAAGCGCCTTCATTGAACACCTTCAAGATGAAACTGGATGCTTATCTTGCTGGGATCCTATGACCCCAGCTGACGTCCTGCCCTTTGGGCGGGGGGCTGGACTCGATGATCTTCCGAGGTCCCTTCCAGCCCTAATGTCTATGAAAATCTATGAAATCTATGAAATCTATGAAATTATCAGCAGAATGATGGTGACCAAGAGGGCTGGGAACGTCTAAGGCAGTGGTTCCCAAACTTTTCCTCGGCATGACCCCATTTATGACCCCATTTCCTCAGCACAGCCCCTCATTCCCAACCCACAGCCCCCACCCGTGACCCCATCTGCTGATTTTTCTATCCCATTTGGGCTTGGGACCCACAGTTTGGGAACTGCTGTTCTAAGGGGTATGATTCTAAGGGGTATTGGAAGCCCAACAAGAAGCTGTCCCAAACATGATGGAAGCACAAGAAGAATGGCAAGAGACCAAATTAGCTACACAAGAAGATTTTAAACTGCCTCAAATGCAAAATGAAAACATAAGCACTGTAAGACTGGTCAGAGCACTAAGGATGTGTACCAAGAAATAGCAAGAATCTGCAGTGACAAGATCAGGAAGGCAAAGACAAAGAATGAGCTGTACCTGGCAAAGGAGGTTAAGGACAACAAGAAGTTTCATAAGTTTGTTGCCCAGAAAAGAAGGACCAAGGAAGCTGTGGGTCCTCCGTTAACAAGCCAGGGGGTGCTCCTAATCTAGGGCTTCCCAACCTTTTTCTTGGCATGACCCCATTTATAGCCCCATTTCCTCAGTATGGCTCTTTACTCCCAACTCGCAGCCCCCCATCCACTCCAGGTGCCCCTCACTCCCAACCCACCATCCTCTGGTCCTTTCATTGCCCGTCACTCCCCATCCACAACCACCCAGCCCTGCTGGTGCCCTCACTCGAGACCCGCAGCCCCCTGCCCCCCTCCCAGCCCTGCTGGAGGGGGCCCCCACCTGCCAAAGCTGTGGGAGCAGGAACCATAGCCAGGGCCCACAGCTCCCTGCCCTCCCTGCCAAGCAGCGCCTGAACCCCAGCTGCCGCATGCCAGAAGCAGTGGCTGCTGTGACCAGATCAGAGCACAGAGCCCAACCCTACCTCCTACCCCCTTCCCTTGTGGGTGGCATGGCTGGAACAGAGCCTGTGGAGGCAGGAACAGATGCAGGCTGCCCACCACTGGCTCAGGGCTCCCCACCCTGCTGCCTTCCCCCTGGGCGCCTCTGCAGCCCAGCGGGCAGGACCCAGCTTGGGAGGGCATGGAGTACTGCTGCTGGGACCCCATGCTGGCTGCACCGCCAGACAAGGTGCCCCCTCCCTGCCCAGCAGCATCGGCAGTGTAGAGTTGTTCCCCCTGCCCCCTGCTGCTGCCAAGTGGGCAGGTGGCACCTCACCATGGCAGCATGACCAGCATGTGGCCCCTGGCAGTGACACTGAGACTCCCCACCCCGCTCTTCTGCAGAGGCTCCTGGGGAGGGCAGCAGAGCAGGGAACCCTGAGCCCACAGCAGACAGCTCACATCCACCCCACCCCATGCACAAATCTGGAGGGTACATGCCCCTCCATGCTTCCTTCTGCAGGAATGCACAACCCATTCTTTTATTGTTGTGACCCCAAATTTGGGAACCACTGGCCTACCTGAAGATACAAAGAAGGCAGAGCTACTCAACAGGCTACTTTGCCTCAATCTTCACAAAAAGATTAAGCTCCCAGACACCTAATAGCATTTATCTAGATAAGGAAGGAGGCAAGCTAAGAGGTATAACAAAATAGGTGGTCAGAGAGCTTTTATTGGGTCTGAATCAATTCAAGGCAGCAGGGCCAGATGAGCTTCATCCCAGGGTCCTGAAGAAATGGGCAGAGGAGATCTTGGAGCCCTTGGCAATGATCTTCATGAAGTAGTGGGGGACAGGCCAGGTACTAGAGGATTCGAAAAAGGCCAACATAGTGCCCCTCTTTAAAAAAGGCAAGGAGTACCTGGGGAATTACAGACCAGTTAGCCTTACTTCAGTACCTAGGATGTTACTGGAGCATATCCTGAGAAAAGCCATTTGCAAGTATCTGGAGGAAGAAAGGCTGATCACAAGCGGTCATCATGGATTCATGAAAAACAAATCATGTCAAACAAATCTGATTTCCTTCTTTGACAAAGTAACTAGTTGGGTGGATAGATAACTGACGTAATAGCTGCAAACAAAAGTAATTATTAACAGGTCCATGTCAGAATGGCAGGACGTTTGGAGTGGAGTCCCACAAGGGCCTGTCTGTCCTGGGCCTTGTGCTGTTCAGTGTGTTTATTAACTATTTGGATGCTGGCATAGAAAGCTTCTTGAGCAAGTTTGCAGACAGCACAAAAATGAAAAGGATTGTGAACACATTGAAGGCTGCAAGTGCAATTCAGAAGGATCTTGAAAGATTGGAAAGTTGGGCTATATGTAACAGGATGAAGTTCAATGAGGATAAATGCAAGGCGCTACACCTCGGGAGGAATAATCAAAAACACAAATACAAAATGGGGAACACCTGGCTGGGTAGCAGCTCTATGGAAAAGGATTTGCGAGTCTTGGTAGACCACAGACTCAATATGAGACTGCAATGTGGTGCAGCTGCACAAGAGGCAAAAGCAGTTTTAGGCTGCATCAATAGAAGCGCTAGGAACAAGACATGGGAAGTGATAGTGCTTTTCTACATGGCAATGGTTAGGCCTCATCTGGAGTACTCTGTGTAGTTTGGGGCTCCACATTTTAAATAGGATGTGAGGAAGTTAGAGAGGGTCCAGAGGCTGGCAACAAAGACGATCAAGGGCTTGGAAAGCAAATCATATGAGGAGAAGCTGAAGGAGCTAGGCATATTATGCTTGCAAGAAAGGTGCTTAAGAGAGACATGATATCAGTCTTCAAATATGTGAAGGGTTTTCATAAAGAAGAGTGATTGCCATATTTGGGGTCAGGAAGGAATTTTACCCCATGGTCAGATTGGTATGGACTGTGGGGGTTTTGCCTTCCTCTGTAGTGGAAGGTGTGGCCCTTTACTGTAACCTCTTGAGCGTATATTGACAATATTTTATAGAAGAAGGACATTGGCTGCTGTGGTTCCCCTGCCTTACCTGTGGCAGATTAGGGTGTTAGGATGATGTTGCATCAGGGTTGAGGGTAGTTTTAGGTTGAGTTTAGATTATGGTTAATGGGATGGTTGAACTAGGTGCCTTGGACAGGGGGCTGAACTAGATGACCTCTGGAGGTCCCTTCCAGCCCTACTTCCCTATGACTCATAGCAAGTACTAGAACATTTGCATCCAAAACCAAGGTTGCTCAAATATATCAGAATAAGAATTCCAGCCAAACACATTATTGCATATATCTGCAAGGGTTTTGGGGTTGTAGCCATGTTGGTCTAAGGACATAGGTAGGCCAGGTTCTTTGGGTAGATGTGATATCTTTTATTAGACCAACTGAGTAGTTGGAAAAAAGTTCTTTGCAAGCTATTGGGTGCAATCACCCTTCTTCAGGGATAGACTTTTAATAGTTTTGACACTCCTCCAGAGAGATATATTGTACGTTTGAAAGAGCCACCCGGATACCATGCAAAGATTTGCTGCAGTACAGAAAGAAAATCCCCACAAATCACACAGTATTAGTTATGACATATCACCCTTCCCTGGAAACTACATGGAAAATCCTCAAACAATGGCAACCCAATGTAAAAGAAGATCTTAAAGAGATCTTTCCAAAATCACCCATCTTAGCCTTTAAACAAACACCGAACCTTGTTAACCTCATCACCAGAAGCAAACTCCTTATGACCCAAACAACAACTAATGGATCTAGACTATGCAAGGACAAGAAATGCAAAACTTGTCAACACATCTCCACCACTCCCACAATACCACACCCCACAGGAAAACCATCACCACTCCTGGATCTTGCACCTGCACCTCCAGAAATGTTATACAACTTATCCAGTGCACCAAATGCCCTGATGGAAAATATGTAGACAAAACCAAACAACAACTGTGCACCAGAATGAATGCACACTGAAAATCTATCAAAGCCAAAAATATCCAATTACCGGTGGGGGCATACTTCTCACAAGACAGTCACTCCCTCTTTGATCTCTCAGTTCTAATCCTCAAAGGGAACTTACAAAACACCTTTTGTAGACGAACCTACAAACTTCACTTCATAAATCTACTAGATACAAAAACTCATAGACTTAATATAGACATTGGATTTATGGCACATTACAACCTGCCTGACATCTGATTCATCAGGTACCTGCCAGACCTGACCTCTAACACTTCTCTTCCCCCACCCCTTCCTCCTCTCCCCTCCTTTTCTACCCTTTGTCTTCCTAATGTCTAGCTATTTACCTTTTCACAGACAGCCTCTTTTCTACCTTGGAAAACTACTACAGTAGAGTCTACCTTACTTACTTTTGGCTTTTATTCTCCCTTACTTCCCCCCTCCCTTCCCTTCTCTACCTTTTGATTTCCTAATTTCCACCTATTTACATTCTCACTGACATGCTTTCACATTTTAGCTTCTTTCATTAGCAGATACTCCCTATGCTTGAAGAAGGGTGAACATTTTTCCAACTACTCAGTTTGTCTAATAAATTATATCACATCTACCCAAAGAACCTGGCCTGCATATATCTGCAATGTTTTCAACACCCAAGCTCAGTGCTGAAGAAACACATTTCGCAGTGGAACTCAACCTTACTACTTTTCACACAATGATTTTCATATTGATCAATGTCTATTTTTGTTTCCATAAAGAGCAAGAAGCAAACTTATAGTGTACCCTACTGCAAGTGTTCCAAATGTCCAAAACTGACAGCCAGGCTCTCATTATGGGAATGACATGCATGTTGCGTACACATTGGAGACACCCTGCATGTCAAGGCTGATAACCATCCTGGGGAGCAGAGCAGGGTACTTGGTGC